>NC_081850.1:5170761-6475722 GCF_963259705.1 Myotis daubentonii
AGGCTGAGGCTTGAGAAGGACTCAGGATTATAACAGACCATCTATTTTAGAAGCCCAAGGTTTATTGAAACCATGTTATAGCCCTTACAATGCTCCCATCTCAGGGGTACAGAAACCTCACAGGGAATGAGAACTAGTTCAGGACTTACAACTGGTAAGTGAAGCGGTGATTCCCATTCACCCCATCGTCCGCTATGGAGAAATAGCGCTCCTTCACCAGCTAATCACGGAGGCCCAAAGGACAGCCTCTCTGTTTTAGTCTGGGAACCTGCGACTGAGCAAGCTTTTAAACAACTAAAAAGGGCCCTTTCACAGACCCCCGCTTTACGTCTCCCAACAGCTCAGCAACATCAACTCCTGGATCCACCTGTCCGAGGAGAGCCTTGAATGGAGCACAGGAGGACGGAGCTGTGTTGCCATCAGCTGACTCCCCGGACTCCTGCTGTGGGAGCCTCCAGAGGACCTGGAGCCTCTCTTTGGAAAGGATCCTAGAAAGTCAACGAGTACCAGGTAAATAACACACTCTGGTATTTCTGGGTAATCATTACACCCATTTTTCTAATAGTTCCTATTAGAAATAAGAAATAGTTTCTAATAGTCTTTTTATGAGTGTCACCGGAGCCCTAGGCTGGTACTGGAGGAGACCTTTTCTGGCCTTGCAGGGACATAGAAACACCATGAAATACTCCTACTTATAGCCCTTTCCTTTACCTCCTGTACAGCAAAGGAATAGGATGGAAATCTTTTAGTAAAATTCTCTACTGCACTATCACTACCACCAGCTGAGCCAAAGCTTTCTCTCAAGCCTCTGAGAATACTGGCCAGAAACTTTAGGGACATTCAAAGGTCTGTAGATTCTTCACACACATGGCCCTTACTCACAGAGAAGCCCTCGATCATCTACTCGCTGAACAGGGCAGAGTCTGTGTCATGATTGACTTCTTGCTGCATCTACATAAAACCCTCTAAGGAGGGAGAGGAAGAAACAACTCAGATCCTCCAACAAGCAGCTTGACTGAAAGAAAAGGCCTCACAATCCCTCTCCCAGAAAGTTGGGAACAGAGGAGGGGAATAATATCATCCCTAAGAGGCTGGCTAGCCCCCTTTCTTGGTCCTCTGTGCATACCATTGCTCATTACCCACCTTTGACCATTGTCTGTCTAATCCCTTGGTAGGTTTCATATCCTCCAGTTTAAAAACCCTGAAGCTACAAATGGTCCTCCAAATGGAACCGCAGATGGAAGCTGCTGATTCCTTCTTCTGTGGATCCCTAGACCACCCACCTCCAATGGGACCCTGACTTCTGCCCAAACAACATCCACTTGTCAGCAGGAAGTAGTCAGAACGTCCAGCGTCCCTTGTCCCCAACAGCAGTTGGGGTTTCCTAGTTGGAGGGGGCACTAAAAGTGTTAGCTAGCTAGCTTAATTAGGCAGGTTTAGGCTAGGAATAAAAAGGGGTGTATGGAGGAAGGAATACATAATGGAGACTTGAAGACACCAGGGTGTTTATCTACTTGTACAGAGAGTAGAGAAATGGAATAGGCAAATCTATATATATAAAAGGCTAAGTGACTGTCCAACTATCTGACTGTCCGACCAGTAGTTATGACATGCACTGGCCACCAGGGGGCAGACGCTTGACGTAGCAGCTGCTGAGCCACGGTGACTTGGCAGTGGCAGTTCTCAGGTGACGTGCCCTGGAACCAGAGAGGAGGGAGCATGATCCCGGGGTGCGTCACCTGAGAACCTCCCTCTCAAAACCTGGGACCCCTCGGGGGATGTCGGAGAGCTGGTTTCAGCCCTATCCCCGCAGGCCAGGCTGAGGGCCCCACCTGCCAGAGGGACCCCGCTCATTCTGCAGACGCCCTTCAAGCCATGGCGCTGCCTCAGGTGCGCTGGCCGGGGAGGGGCCACAGGAGGTTGGCTCCAGGGTGTGTCTGGCCCATCTCACCCAGTCCCACCCTGCCAGACACCTTCTAATTAATTTCCTTTCAATGTGCATGAATCCATGCACCGGGTCACTAGCAGAAATACACCTGGCCTGTGCAATCAAAGACAGCCATAAACCAAAAGGTACCTTGGGCCTGAGCAATTAAAGTGACCACAAGTTAGGCCAAAAGTAGCCCTGACCTGAGTAGCTGGAAGGGCCCTAAGGTAAGGCCTTCTCTGCCAGCACAACTGGGAGAGCTATAAGATAAATCAACAGTGACTCCAGCTGGGAGAGAAGGCGGGGGACACCACGTGGGCTTTGAGCTTTGAAAACTAACTCTGTGTAGCACAATGACCGATAAGAAGGGCTCAGGTTCAGACAAAGAACTGCAGCCTATTTAATGCCTCAAGACAAAGAAGCAGCCGTCAATCACCCTTCTCAGGGGCCCCTCTGTCCATCCAGGAGCGACAGAGTCTTAGTCTTAGAGTTTAGAATTAGGTGTTAGAGGCAGTGACTGCCTGCAATGAAGTTTCTGTACGTTTTGCCTACCACCTTTCGTCCGTGGCTTCATTCTTCAAATCCATCAGGACAAGAACTCAGGAATTCAGGGCGTTCCAGTTCAACTTTCACATTTAACTATCTATGCTTTAAATACTTGACGGTAATATTTAAGTGCTTTCTGAACAAATTTGATCCCAGTGTGTGGCCCACATAAGTGCTCAGTTAAAACAATCGTGTCGCACAGAGAACAGACTGATGGTTGCTAGCGGGGAGAGGGGCTGGGGGGCTGGTGGAAAAGGTGACGGGGGAAGAAGTACAGATTGGTAGTTACAGAACACGCTCCGGGACGTGAAGTTCAGCACAGGGAGTACGGTCAGTCACACTGTAAGAACTACGTATTGTCCAGGCGGGTGCTGGAAACACCAGGGACACTGTAAAGCATATGACTGCCGAGCTGTTATCAGACAAAGCGGGTCCTTCCCCCCTGGGTGCTAGGGGTGGAGTCCTTACCATTTCTTGAGAAAAATAATTGTTTGAGACTTGCATAGGAGAATGAGTGACTTTTATTTCTGTGGAATTACATCCCGGTTCCCAAAGTCCCATTTTCCTAGTCCAGTCCTAGAAGAAGTGCAGGTGGGCTTTCAGCAAAGCCAGTGTCCAGAGTTTCTGCTCCATGGTGGGGCCAGGCTCAGGGTCCAGGTCAGCATCAGGCTAGTTACAGTCCATCAATCCACTGTGTGTGGGGCCCACGTGGGGACGAATGCAGGAGAGGCCCACAGCCCCGAGTACACAGGTCCCAAGAGCAGCAAGAGGAGCCAAGAGAGAATTCCTTTACTCAGGCGATTAAATATCCCAAACCTCCTGGGGCTTGCAGTGGCCACGCCCCTTCTGGCCAATGACTTTTGTTCCCAGGTGTGACTGACAGACACGAGTCTTTCCTATGTCACCTGAACTTCACTGGGCATGCGGCTATCTTCTCACTGTTCAGTCCACTGGGGAGCGCAAAGTCCCAGCTTCCTGTGAAGCTGACCACATGGCATGCCTAGAGTAGCTGGCCTTCCCTTTGCTCCTTTCCTGTTACTAATGGACAGGTTAATTACAATGGTACCATAGCCACTATGTTGTAACTTGAAACTAATACAAAATAATATTGAATGTAAACTGTAATTAGAAAAAAACAATAGTGTCAGCAGGTGTCTACATTTAAATGATGGTCCTGGCGACATAAATGAACAAATAGACTCTTGCAGAATTTCCAGAAAGCCCATCAGGTGCTTGCAGCTCTAGAATCCAGGGTGGGGAGGTGGGGGAGGGGGGGGAAGTCTGAGGAGGAGGAAAGGTGCTGAGATGTGCCTGGCGCGTTATGTGACCGAGGCCAGGGAGAGCACCGCTCCCCTGGCTTGTCTGAGTGCGGAGCTCGAGACTCCTATTTTTAAGGTATGAGGGAGGGCTGCAGCTAAACCAAAGGCCAGTTTCACCTGGCAGGCAATACCATGAGTCATCAGGTGCTCTTAGCTACATTCGTTCATCTATACATATAAAAGCCTAATTTGCAAAGTGTCCCCTTGGGAGTTCGACCAACCGGGAATTCGATCACTCGCTACAACATGCGCTGAACACCAGGGGGCAGTGCAGAATGAAAGAAAGCCCCAGCCAGCAGCCACTAGGGACCCTACCCGTGCACAAATTTCATGCACTGGGTCTCCAGTGCAATTATAAACACCACAGGCCTGGGACCACCCATCTCATGTCTAAAGAACATATAGAATTCAAGAACATAAATAGAATTATCCCTGTAAACAGGAGTTTAAACTTTCTAGATGACTAAATTGCTCTGGGGTGCTTGTGGGGCCCAGCGTGGGGACCAGCATGGCCCCGTCAGCATAGTGACGGCCATAATTCCCCTCGCATGATGTGAACTCAGAGCCCACGGAAGGCTGTTGTCTCTGGAGCCCAGGAAAAAGCCCTGGGAAGGCAGGTAGATGTGAAGGGGGAAGTGGGGGCAGGTTGAAACCCAGAGAGGGACTGGCCCACCTGCCCACTCACTTCCCAGCAGCCAGCCTCCAGGGAGTGGGTCATCCCAGAAGGGGTCGTGCAACTGGCCAACGGAATGGGAAGCTAAGGAGGTCCCACAGGCTGAGCAGCCACAGGCCTGGCCACTGTCCCTCGGCGGTGAGACCAGTGAGGACCACTGAGTGCAGCAGTGGACAAATCTCTGCGCTTCATGTCTGGCTCCCAAATACTGTGGCCCACACAACCCCACACAATGTGGAGAAGCTTAGCCAGGCGGACTCCATAGCCATCCACGTCACCCCACTCCAGGTCTCAGGAGCTCAGCCTAAGGGCCCCCCCCCCCACACTCACACCCACACCCACGGCCCAGGCCTGCAGGACCCCCCACATCAGTGAGCTCCCGGTGGGAAAGACAGAACTCATGCACCAAGGAGAGGAAGACCCATTCCCTGGCTTCGTTCTTACACATGAACAGCAGCCACGGCCTTCTGGACACCTGGGAAAAGCCACAGAAAGAGAGGAACTGCCGACCACGGAGAAGCCCTGCCAATCGAGGAACTGAAGAGAATGCCATGTAAATCACCAGCTTCCTCAGACACTGGAGAAGGCATTGAAACCATGAAAGAACAAACTGACATTGGAAAAATGTATGTAGGGGAAGTGTAATGGTATTGCAATTAGAAATGTATTTTTTAAATGAGATGAATTAATGGCTGGGTTCACGGATGAATGGACATGTGTTAAAGCAAGTGTAGTAACATGCTAACAGGCAACCCGTGGTGGGGACTCATGTGTTCCTGGTTCAATTCTTACAGCTCCTCTGTTTGGACGTTTTCGTATGAACATGTTGGGGGAAGAAGTGAGGAGAAGGGGAAAGGGGAGAAGAGGTGGCTCCCTCACGAGTCACCCCAATGGCTGCTGCAGAGTCGCCGCGAGGTGGGTGCTTCTCCTTCCCGCTCCCTTCAGGCTGTTCATTCGAATGAGATGAGAAGCAAACGCCCTTGGCCACCCTGCCCTTGGCCTCCGCCCACTGCCCCACCGTCCCTTCCCCCACCCACTTGTCCTGGGCTATTTTTTGCATTTTGGCTTTTCTGTATTGTAATCCATCCACTTAAAAGGCAGAATAGTGGGGAGAACATGTTCGTGCTCATGGGTCTGCAGTTGTCATTGCCCAAAGAGTGAGTGACCCCGACCCCCGAGGGCAGGCGGTGTCGCCCTGGCACCCGGCCGCAGCAAGGCGCGCTCTGTGCCTTCCCTCCGCCCTCGGAGTGGAGCACCCCTGTCTGCTCTGGGGTCGCACTGCAGCTTTGCTACTTTTCTTTTGTTTCCTGGAATTCCGAATTCCTTCCTTCTGAGCACGTGCCTCCACTTATTTGGAACTGCTCCTCGCTTGTGACCCCGTTTCTGTCTGCTTCTCAGAGCCGCTGCCTTCTCCCTGCACCTGGTGCCAGGCAGGTCCTGGCCTGCTGTCCTCTGTCCCAGCCTGAACAGCCTTGCTCTCCTGGCCTGGATCCCCTTTACTTAGCTGGCTGTCTGGTTTTGACAGAGCCCCCCGCCCCTCCCTCCTGCCCCCCCCCCCCCACACACACACACAGTGGGCAGAGCAGAACGCTAGTTTGGGCCTTGGGAGGCCTTGCTTGCTCCTCCAGCAGCTCTGAGGGTGCCATCCGGCTGTCAGCCCTGGGCCCGTGGCCTGTTCTCTCTGGAACCGGCTGGAATCTTCGCTCTCCCTGGGTCGCTGATGCCTGAGTGGTTTTTATTCTTGTTGTTGTTGCTTCCCTCTGGGAAACTTCCTGGGTAACTTCTTTAATCATCACCTTTCCTCCGTTTTTTTTCTGTAACCTGCTATCCAGATGTTGGTCCTCAAGAACTGATTCTCTACTTTTCTTATGGTTTAAACTTAGCAGGGAACCAGCGATGGGGGGCAGGCGGACGCTACGCCCTGTCTCCCCAGAAGCCGTTTGCTGCTGTAGGACGTGGATAAACCAGGGGGCAGGGGCACAGCAGCTCTGTCAGCGTCCCCAGGTCGGGCCAGAATCCAACGCAGCTCCTCCAGGGCTTTGGGTAAGAGGCAGCGCGAGCTTTCTTGGCGTGCTCCTGTGTCGTTGGGTTAAGTTGTTCTCACTCTGTGCACAGGTTACTTTGATAGTGGTTTACAATGGTTTTTAAAAGGATGAAGGAGGTGTGTGCGCCCAGCGAAGCGTGTCGCTGAGCGAGGTGCAGAATGAACCGGAGTCTCCAGGCCCTCACGGCTGTCTGCGGGAGCAAGGCTGGAGGCAAAGCGCGAAGCTTGCCTGAGAACGCGGGGGAGGAAAGGGGGTGGCGCTTCCTGTTCTGTTTACGTCTGTACTTCTCTCAGTTTGACTACTTTTGATTTTCTTGCAGAATCCTTTTAAAGCACAACAGATGTAGTCCTACATCACTGAGTGCTTTCTGCTCAAACCGAGGATTCAAGTAGTATCTCCTTCTAAATGTCTTATTTACTCTTGTATTTTGCCTCAATGATAGATTTCACCTTAGTTTTTCGTTAAAACTCAATCTTTGAAACATACTCTCTTTCTAAATGGTTTTGGTTCTGTTGATAAAATGCCAGCTCAGTGCTAGGCAAGCGAGCGCGATGCGTTGGCGCTGGGGAGGGCCGTCTGCTTCCTGGGGATGGAGACGGCCGTGCTGGGGCCGGAGGGCGGCAACTCCGGGTTTTATGATGCGGAGACAATGGCCTGATTGGAAAATGCATCTCATTTCTGCTGGCCACAGCAGAGCGCTTAGGGAAGAACCTCTCATTCGGCTTTTTCATAAAATCTTTCAAAATTGGACCATAAGAGTGGGCTACAGTCACTTGTGGGCATGCGAAGCTTGCACTCAAAGCCGACCGCTGGCTCTATCCTGCCGGAAGCTAACAACACAGTGTCCTCAGGGGCCGGTTAGTGCCTCCACCAAATATGACAAAGGGTCTTCAACGAAGGGAAGGCAGGTGCAGGGCCGCTCGCCATGCTGCGAGGAGGAAGCCGGGTGTCACCAGAGGCCAGGCCATGGGACCGGTCAGCGCAACGAGGCCTCCCACTTGCCTCTGAGCAGAACCCTGCTCTCGGTGGTCCCCACACCCCTGGCTAACCAGAAGGGAGTCTGGACCACTGAGTTCCCCGTCCCAGGTCCAGCCAACAGGTGAGCTGGGAGCTGAGGCGGGCGTGAGGGTGAGGGCCCTGTGGGTCCCTGGCAGGTGGCTTACCCGCCACGCTGTCTGACCATTGCCTGGCTGTGCATGCACAAACCTTTGGCCTGGCTGTGTGTGGAGAGCACCATGGGGTCCCCACGCAGGCAGACCCCGCTGCAGAAGGACACGAGCAGGGAGGCGCAAACGTGGCCACCCTGACCCTGCTTCCTTCCTGGAAAGCGAGGCCGCACGTCCTGCCTGCACGCAGGTGTTGGGACACTTCAGTCCTGGGGTGTCAGGGCCCCAGCTCCGCCTGCTGGCAGCCTCTGCCCCCGGGAGAGCTCGGTGGGGGGAGGTTACCCCGCCCCGGGGAGCTGAGCACACACGGTTTTATCATTGTGACACTTTCCTTTGGGGCATATTTGTCTTTTCTGATGGAACTATAACTCACAAACACGAAAGTACCGCCGTCCTCGGTGCGGGAGGATTTCCAGATCTCACCCCCACGAACGCTGGCGTGCGCACCGGCTCAGCTAGCCACACACAGGTCACAGCCAGTGCGGACGGCCTCGGTGCCTGCTCTCAGCAGAGCCCGCCGAGTGAGGAGTGCGCTGGTCGCCGTGCAGCACGGCCTGCTCTGGGGCCGCGGCGTCCTGCACGCAGACCGGTGCTGAGCACAAAGCCATCTGCTGCGTGGAGCGCACCCTTTCTCGTTGCCAAGAAGTCGTCCTCCCCGAAGACACCGGAGCCCCTGCCTCTGCCTGATGCCACTGGCTTCTCCCTGGTTTGGGTTAGACCGAGAAGGCTCCTGGGGCAGCCTGGTACATGCCTTACGGCAAACAGTGCCCTTCAAAGCGGGCGCACCATGCCCCTCCTGCCAGCATGTCTGAGCGTCCCAGTGGCTCCACCTCCTCACCCGCACCGGGATTTCCCACCTGAGATGGTCCAGGGTGAGCAGCGTCCCGCTCACAGTGACCAGGCTCCAGTGCCGCTGCAGGTGCCCGCCGTTCCTACCTGCCTCCCCTGCTTCCCCTTCCTTGGTGAGCAGTCGCTCAGCGAGCAGCCACACGCCCAGGCTCCCCGGAAACTCCCTGCAGCGGGAGTGGGTCCTAGTCAGCGGGACGTGACCGGGTGGAGGTGACGCATGCTGGTCTTGCCCTGGGACCTGCGAGCATGCCCTTCCTCCCTGCAGCTGACTCAGTGCTGGCCTGCCTGTGAGTCTCTGGCGATCTTATAAGACATCAAGGAGCTGGCACCGTGGCTAACCACTGTGCTTGCGCCTCTTGATAAAGAAGGCTCCGTGGTGACTCACTCGCCCTCTGGCTCCAATTCCGCTCAGCGGGGCTGTTTTGTCTGCTCAGCACCACTGTGCACAGGGGAGGGCTCCTTACCCGGCCCAGTCCTGCCAGGTGAGCAACCACACCGGCCACGGGCGTGGCTCCGCCTCCCAGGTCTGCGGGTCATGACCCCCCATCCCTGTCCAGGAGACCCAGCTGTGCCCATCAAAGTCCTCCCACAGGACCCGCAGTGCAGGGGGGGGGGGGCCCTCCCACAGGACCCGCAGTGCGGGAGGGGGGCCTCCCACAGGACCTGCAGTGCGGGAGAGGGGGGTCCTCCCACAGGACCCGCAGTGCGGGAGGGGGGCCCTCCCACAGGGCCCGCAGTGCGGGAGGGGGGCCCTCCCACAGGACCCGCAGTGCGGGAGGGGGGCCTCCCACAGGACCCGCAGTGCGGGAGGGGGCCCTCCCACAGGACCCGCAGTGCGGGAGGGGGCCCTCCCACAGGACCCGCAGTGCGGGAGGGGGGGGCCCTCCCACAGGACCCGCAGTGCGGGAGGGGGGCCTCCCACAGGACCCGCAGTGCGGGAGGGGGGCCCTCCCACAGGACCCGCAGTGCGGGAGGGGGACCTCCCACAGGACCCGCAGTGCGGGAGGGGGCCCTCCCACAGGACCCGCAGTGGGGGAGGGGGGCCTCCCACAGGACCCGCAGTGCGGGAGGGGGGCCCTCCCACAGGACCCGCAGTGCGGGAGGGGGGCCTCCCACAGGACCCGCAGTGGGGGAGGGGGCCCTCCCACAGGACCCGCAGTGGGGGAGGGGGGCCTCCCACAGGACCCGCAGTGCGGGAGGGGGCCCTCCCACAGGACCCACAGTGCGGGAGGGGGGGGGCCCTCCCACAGGACCCGCAGTGGGGGAGGGGGGCCTCCCACAGGACCCGCAGTGGGGGAGGGGGGCCTCCCACAGGACCCGCAGTGGGGGAGGGGGGCCTCCCACAGGACCCGCAGTGCGGGAGGGGGGCCTCCCACAGGACCCGCAGTGCGGGAGGGGGGCCCTCCCACAGGACCCGCAGTGCGGGAGGGGGACCTCCCACAGGACCCGCAGTGCGGGAGGGGGCCCTCCCACAGGACCCGCAGTGGGGGAGGGGGGCCTCCCACAGGACCCGCAGTGCGGGAGGGGGGCCCTCCCACAGGACCCGCAGTGCGGGAGGGGGGCCTCCCACAGGACCTGCAGTGGGGGAGGGGGCCCTCCCACAGGACCCGCAGTGGGGGAGGGGGGCCTCCCACAGGACCCGCAGTGCGGGAGGGGGCCCTCCCACAGGACCCACAGTGCGGGAGGGGGGGGCCCTCCCACAGGACCCGCAGTGGGGGAGGGGGGCCTCCCACAGGACCCGCAGTGGGGGAGGGGGCCCTCCCACAGGACCCGCAGTGCGGGAGGGGGCCCTCCCACAGGACCCGCAGTGGGGGAGGGGGGCCTCCCACAGGACCCGCAGTGCGGGAGGGGGGCCCTCCCACAGGACCCGCAGTGCGGGAGGGGGGCCTCCCACAGGACCCGCAGTGGGGGAGGGGGCCCTCCCACAGGACCCGCAGTGGGGGAGGGGGGCCTCCCACAGGACCCGCAGTGCGGGAGGGGGCCCTCCCACAGGACCCACAGTGCGGGAGGGGGGGGGCCCTCCCACAGGACCCGCAGTGGGGGAGGGGGGCCTCCCACAGGACCCGCAGTGGGGGAGGGGGGCCTCCCACAGGACCCGCAGTGGGGGAGGGGGGCCTCCCACAGGACCCGCAGTGCGGGAGGGGGGCCTCCCACAGGACCCGCAGTGCGGGAGGGGGGCCCTCCCACAGGACCCGCAGTGCGGGAGGGGGACCTCCCACAGGACCCGCAGTGCGGGAGGGGGCCCTCCCACAGGACCCGCAGTGGGGGAGGGGGGCCTCCCACAGGACCCGCAGTGCGGGAGGGGGGCCCTCCCACAGGACCCGCAGTGCGGGAGGGGGGCCTCCCACAGGACCTGCAGTGGGGGAGGGGGCCCTCCCACAGGACCCGCAGTGGGGGAGGGGGGCCTCCCACAGGACCCGCAGTGCGGGAGGGGGCCCTCCCACAGGACCCACAGTGCGGGAGGGGGGGGCCCTCCCACAGGACCCGCAGTGGGGGAGGGGGGCCTCCCACAGGACCCGCAGTGGGGGAGGGGGCCCTCCCACAGGACCCGCAGTGCGGGAGGGGGCCCTCCCACAGGACCCGCAGTGGGGGAGGGGGGCCTCCCACAGGACCCGCAGTGCGGAGGAGGAGTCTTTATCATTACTTTGGATCCAGGCTGCCAACAGCCTTGTGGCAAAAGAGAGAGAACGCACTAGCCAAGCAGAACGAAGCCCATCAGAGAGGAAGAAGCAGAGGAGCCAGCAAGAGGAAGACTTAGCAACAGCGGTTCAGTGCCCTGATCCAGCTGTACCTGCAGCACCTTCAGGCGGGAGGGAGCCCAGGTGCGAGCTGAACTCCCGTCACCTGCGGCTGAGTCCTGTCTCCCTCCTTCCTTAGAGCAATAAGCATGTTGGAGGCCACTGTTACAGCCATGTGCTGGGTGCTGGCGACCCCAAGTCCCTTCCCTTCAAACACTAATTCTCAATCAGGATGGATGTGGACACTCCACCAGGTAGAGCAGATGGGAAATTACATGTCCCCCCGGGTGACCTCTAACTAGAATTAAGCTTTTCCCCCGAGCACTGACGCAGGTGACAGAATGCAGCCAGTCATGTGAGCCAAACATGCCACCTGCCCCGGCAGAAATCACACATGTTTTCACATCATGTCTTCAAATACCAGGCAGCTTATCATGACTTCACATTTATTAGTTATCAGGCCTGCTAGCTCATGTTATTCAATGTGTAAATAAAGCAAACATGTGACCGCTTAAGACATTTTGATAACGGGATTTCAGCATAATAGGTTTCCTTTCTAACCCTGAATTTTATATTACGCATTTGAAAGCATGACTCTGAAAAGAGGTCGATGGACTTCACCAGACTCTAGAACAGTGGTTCTCAACCTTCCTAATGCCGCGACCCTTTAATACAGTTCCTCATGTTGTGGTGACCCCCAATTTATTGTTACAAATTGAACATAATTAAAGCATAGTGATTAGTCACAAAAACAATATATAATTATATATGTGTTTTCCGATGGTCTTAGGTGACCCCTGTGAAAGGGTCATTTGACCCCCAAAGGGGTCGTGACCCACAGATTGAGAACCGCTGCTCTAGAAGCTCAAAATGAAGGCCATGCCAACCAGAAAGACCCGGAGAAAGGAGGGCAGCGGGCCCTGGTGAGGCTGCGCTTGAGCGATGTCCGCGTGGCCGCGCTGGGCTGTGTGGCTGGGGCTGGAGAAGTGGTGCCAGGGCTGAGCAGGGTCTGTAAGGCCTGAGGGGCATTTGCAAAGGCAGGGGCACGGGAAGAGCGGCAGCTCCGGAGCAGGCGGCATGGGTGGCCTCTGGGGGTCAGGCAGGCACTGCTGGTGCAGGCGATGAGGATGCCCGCTCTAAGCTAAGGCAGCGGGCAGCACGCCAGCATCCGCTCTGCCTTCCCCATGGCCAGGGCCGGCTCCAGCTCAGCTCCAGCTGGGGAGCTGCTCAGCCCTCTCCAGCCCACTGCCTGCAGCACCCGCCCCACCACTTCCGAGAAAGACAAGGGGGCTCGGTAAGCGTGCTGTGCACTCCGCCACGGGGACGCTGGGAGAGTGTGCGGAGACTTCCCACAGAGAGCCAGCACTTAGCGGTCCCACAGCTATGACACCGCGCAGGAGCTCGGAACAGTGAGGACAGCTCACCACTTCATGCCAGAACAGGGCTTGCAAGAAAAGAGCCCTTGCCTCTACCGGTCCCGGGAGGGCAGTGGCACGGGAGGGCCCTGGGGCACCCAGACGCTTCCCTCTGTAGCTGGAGAGACTGCTCTGACAGGGAGGCGCCGGGGGGAGCCCCTGAGGGCTGCAGGAGGTGGGCCTTTTCTGCGGTGGGGGACGGTGAGGGAGTTGCAGCCACAGCAGCACTTATAGCGGGGGCCTGGTCCCACACACGTCCGAAGAGCACTTTGTGGTCACAGTTGAAAGACATTCCCCAGCTCTGAAGGCACACAGGCCCCCAGACCTTGCCTCAGCACCAGAGCCCATTTCCCCAGGGGCTGCTTTCCGTGGCCTTGCAGCCCATGTGCTAAGCCTGGGCTGGGGCTGGGGCTGGGGCTGCGCCGGCTGCTGCAGGTGAAGCAGACATGCCAGCGCCCTCCCTTTGCTCAAACGCCCGCTGTGGACACCCCAGAACTGCTCCACGCTCACCACACGCTCCACCGCTCACGGAGGAGCAGAGGCCCAAACCAGTGTGCTCCCCGCATCCCCACACCCCCCCGCCCCCAGTCCACTGGGGCGACGGCGGAAGCTGCGTTGCCTGTGCAGTCTGAGCCGCCACGCCGTGTTTCTTGTCACAAGGAATTTAAGCATCACCTAGGCCAGTGGTCGGCAAACTCATTAGTCAACAGAGCCAAATATCAACAGTACAACGATTGAAATTTCTTTTGAGAGCCAAATTTTTTAAACTTAAACTACATAGGTAGTTTGCTTCTTCTCTGTAGCCATGTCAAACAGGGCACCTAAAAAATATGTTTCATTTTATAATAATAAAGCCACCAACACAAAAGAATTACAATTCTTGAATTGACAAAAATACCTGCAGGATTTGCAGCTGGTTGGAAAAATACGGGTAACTTTATGCTTCGAGTAGGTACTTTTGTCACCCGCGCGCGATTTGCAGACGCGACTAGCACTAACCACTGCACATGAGACTGCCCACCGACTGGCTCACTCAATTCGTGCATGAATCACACGCCTCCTCCGAGCTGCATACCCCGTGACCGCCTGCGCCTCGTCTCCCGTCGCCCGACCGACCCACACCCCCCACTTCCTCTAACGCCACTTCTTCAAAATAGACTCGCCCAGGCCGAAAACCGACTTCTGCGCATGGGCCACGAAGTTTCAATCGCACTGTACGTGCGCGCCCGCACGTGGTATTTTGTGAAAGAGCCACACTCAAGGGGCCAAAGAGCCGCATGTGGCTCGCGAGCCGCGGCTTGCCGACCACGGACCTAGGCAGTCCACTGGCTCATCTGCACGTGCAGGGTGCCCGCCTGCCAGGGGCGGGGGAAACGCGGAGACGCTTTAAGTGCCCAACACACAGCATTTCCGGGGAAGCTGGAAGGCTAATTGGTTCCTGCTGGGTCTTTGATGTGTTTCAAACCATTACTGGGGGAGTGGAGGGTGGGTGACACAAGGCCGCCGCCCCATGCGTGGGGTGAGAGGAGTCGATGCACATGTTTAAAATGTCCCATAGTAGAGTGCAGAACAGTGACGACTGAAAAGGCACACTGGATCCCTTTGTGTGACCGGTGAGGCCACAGGAAAGCAGGGCCTCCCAGAATTCTCTCCTGTCCCCTTACACAAACGAGGACACAGGCCGGAGAGGTTGGGGAGTGGGGACTGAGGGCCCTGAAGCCGGAAGCTTGGCTCCAGGCCTGGCACCCTAAGGAGCTAGGCCTCTTCCTCGCCAGGTCGCCTGCTCTGCAGAGGGAGTGGGGAGCGCAGGGCCTGCCGCAGGCGCGGTTTTGAAAAAGCAGGGCCTGGTCCCAGAGCTGGAGCGGCCCCAGCCGCCAGCCCCTGCTGCAGCCCTCCCGGGGCAGCCCCAGACCTGTCTAGACGCTGACCCTGAAGGACCCACTTCTCTAGGCACAGCAGGATCCTCTGGCAGACAGACCTGCCAGAAGCGCGCCCAGTGGGCGAACTCTCTCATCTAACTTCCAGCAGCCATCCTCCTTCTGCCCTTCCCAACTCTCAGGGTAGCCCTTCTCCCAGGACAGACTTGCAGATGCTTGGATTCCACCACCCCGTGCTCGCACATCCGTCTCCGGTGAAGGCTCCGGGTGTGCCAATGACACTCCCACGGCCTGCTGGGGGCTGTCCTTACACACCAAGCAAGGGCACCGTGCTCTAGACGTGTCCCACCAGGGAAGGACACAGGGGAGCGCCCGCCCCACCCCTGCAATGCTTGCCTTTATCGATCGTAAGAGTGGGTCCCTCTCTGGGGAATGGGATGCATTTAGAACAGCTCTGCCCTAATTCCTTCCCATTACGTTTAACCCAAATGGGGTGGGGACACGGATCATAGGCTCCTCTAGCTGGAAGGAAGCTTGGGAAGAACAGCACCCCCACTTCCTGCACGGGCGCCGCCGACTCTCAGGCCATCAGGCCTTTCCTCTCCGGCATGTGGCCGGCCGGGAGACGACCACCCTCTCCTCACCTTGGAAGCTTGGCTCCAGGCCTAGTACCCTACGTGGGGGGGTCTCCCGGGTTCACCTTGGGAGCAGCAGATCCCAGGTCAGGACCCCCACCCCAGAGGGAGGGGTGATTTCCATCCGCCCCTGTCTGCGCCCTGTGCACTAGCTTAACCATCGGGGTTTTTGCTGGCCTGTTGGTTCCCTGGTCCTAAGGCCCTAGCCCTGGCTCTGGGGGCTGAGAGGGGGTGTGGTGGCCCCGCACCGACAGACAAGAGGCCCCTGAAGAGAACCGAGGCTCTGGGGCCGTCGCTGATCATGTAGGAACGACTTCATTTTAAAACTCTTGCTCGCCTCCCAGCAGCCAGTGGTGTTCAGGAAAGTGGCGGGGCCTGATAAGCATGACCCCTGACCCCAGGCCAGTGTCCCTCAGAGGCCTGCTCACGGGCCAGCCATGGCCCCAGGTCCATCACGTCTCCCTCAGGTGGAAGCAGGCACGCAGGGCCTCACACCCACGGGTTCAGGTTCATACAAACGTGTCACCAGGAACCTCCGCATCAGGTGTAAAGATGGTGAGCCTGTAAACAGTTGGCAGAGGGGTACAGAAGGGCTTGGGAAAAACCCAGATGGGAGAAGGCGCCTGCTGCCCTCACCTGAGAAAGTGCTGGGGGGGGCGGGGGTTGGTTTGAAATGCTCTTACCCACATCAGATCTGATTAGAAGCAAACGCGAAAGTGTCCTGGCTGCCCACATGCTTTAAAAGTGTCCTGGCTGCCCACATGCCCACATGCTTTGCTCATGCTGTGCAGGAGGTTCCAGCAGGGCCCTCCCAGGCCTGGGGTGTCCAAACCTTAGGGATTGTGGGGGGCGGGCTGGAAAGGGTGGGGTATGGTTGGGTTCCCAGAGGGACAAGCTGGTCCATTAGCAGGGGTAAGGAGGTAAGTAGGCACTTCATCAGAATTAGTGCTGGACCCAGCAGGGGCCTGGGGGGGAGGGCTGGGGGGGGGGGTTAAGGTGCAGGGAGGGAGGGAAAGAGGGGTGAGAGGAGGGGTGAGGAGTGGAGGAAGGTGCAGGGAGGGAGGGAAAGGGAGGTGAGAGGAGGAAGGTGCAGGGAGGGAGGGAAAGGGAGGTGAGAGGAGGAGGGGTGAGCCAGGCGGGAGGGGAGGAAGGAAGGAGAGGAGGAGGGGAAGGGGAGGCGGAGCAGGGCGGAGCCTGCGCGCCCTCCGGCTCGCTCTCCCGCGCCGCCCGCGCTCCCGCACATCCCCGCCGCCCTGCACACCGGCCTGGGCGCCCGGCCCCGCCTCCGCCGCCGCCGCCGCCGCCGCCGCCATTCCTGCGCCCGCGCCGCCGCCCCGCCGGGACCCACCGCGCCAGGTAAGGGGGCGGGCAGAGCGCTGGGCCGGGCAGGTGCGCGGGGCGGCGGGCCCCCTCGCCCCCCCCCCCCGCCCGGCTCCCTACGCCCCTCCCCTCCCCTCCCGGTCCCCTCCTGCCGGGACGCAGGCGGCGGGCGGGCGCGGACACGCTGGGGGCTGCGCGCTCCTGGCACCGGGCGAGGCCGGGCCGCGGCTGTGTCTGCCTCGGAGGCCGCTGCCCGGCCGCGCTCGGCCACGCGGCCGGTCGGCCCTGCGGGGAGCGCTGCAGCCGGGCTCCCCGGCCCTAGTGGGTTTGGGCTGAGCGATTCCAGAGCACCCGGCGGAACCCCAGCCGCCGCCGCTGCACCTGTTGCCACCGCCGGGCGAGCGCCGCGGGCTGAGTCGCGGGGGTGGGGTGGGGGGGGGGCAGGGGGCAGTGCCGACGTGGGAGGAGAGGGGGTCCGGGCGTCCTGTGCCTTTAGTGGTTTGGTGTTGGGGTGGGTGCCTGGCAGCACGGTGCGGGGTTCGCTGAAAGGAGGCCTGTGGTTGCACGCGGGGCCTGTGGTCTGGAGTGTGTGCCACAGGGAGGGGCTCTGCTCGGGTGGTGTCACCCTCCCTGGGCACGGAGCACCTCCCAGGCCCTGCGGCCCCAGGCCCCAGGCCAGACCGCACTTGGGGCCAAGCAGCCGCCCTCCTGCTCTGAGTCTGCTCAAATCCACCGGGTGCCACTGAGTGGAAATTCCCAGGGGCGAAGTGACATGCTGGCGTCACCTCTCACCTCGTTCTGCCCCAGGCCCGGGGCCCAGCCGTTATTTGGGGATGATTGCTGTGCCCCAGAAATAGGCGACCCAGGCAGCAGCGGGGCCAGCTTCGGGAAGAGATAATGCCCCGATTGTCACTTGAACTGTTGGTGGCTGCCGCATGGCCTGCCAGAGGGAAGAAGGAGAAAGCGGCCTGCTCTGAGGACCCGGCTCCATGTGCTGCCAGGAGGAAAGGGCAGGCGTGAGGGACGCAGTGGGCATTTCTGTGGGCGAGAACTGTCCCCCTGGGCGTCACGTCCCTAGGGCTAGGCTGATGTGGCTGTAGCACACCCAGCAGGTGAATCCAACAAGAAATAAAAGCTAATGGCCGAACTGAGGCCGCTCCGCTGGGCCCCTCCCCGGGGCTCCCTCCCTGGCGGGTGTTGCAGCACCTGGAGCTGTTGTGGGAGGGAGACTGGCCCCTGTAATGGGCTTTGCACCGTCCTCTGTGCCCTCTGGAATGGTGCCCTGGGTGCCTCTGCCCAGCCTCCTGCCCAGCACTCTGTCTGTTGGAAGATGGAACCTTGCAGAGACCTCTCCCCTGGGGACAGGGCTATGGCGGCCTGGCCAGGAGCCCTGGGCTAAGGTGTGGCTGCAAGGCCAGCCCACAGTGTGCCTGGGGGAAGAGAGCCGACCCCCACTGTGAGGGTAGTCTGAGGCCCATGTTCTCTCCAGGGCTGTCGCCACCCCAGGCAGGCACCCAGGCCAGCGCTGGGAGTGCACCCTGACAGCCGGCTCCGAGGGGAGGGCGCTCCCGGTGCCAGCACACGGCAATATCAATAATGCATCGCGGAGATCAACGGCTGTCTCTGCTTCTGGAGGGAGTCCACCTCCCCTACACCCCGGGGACCGGCCCAGGCCCCCGCCCCTCCCGCTGTGTCCCATTTCTGGTGACGGGAGAGGTGGGCGGGACTGGGAGCGTGGCTGGAGAGGGCTGCGGAGGCGCCTCCTGACCCGAACCTTGATGTCTTGTGTGGGGAGCCTGGGGCCAGAGCTCCTGGGACCTATGTCTGGGGCGCCCCGGTGTCCCTGGATTAGGCCCTGCAGCTGTACAAGTGAATTAGCTTCCTGGGTGTTCAAAATTCACAGCGGCTTTCCCCTTCGTGCTAAGAATTTCCTGGTTAAAAGAATTCCGAGGAAGGTGAGGTGGCAGGCAGTGGCTCCCATGCTCTGCCCCCGGGTGTTTCTTGGAGCAACGTGGTGGCCTGTTCCCTGCCCAGGCGAGCAGGGTGGTGGCTGGTTGTGTGAGTTCATCATCGGTGACTTTTGAGGTTGTCCCTGAGAGAGAGCTTTGGTCCTTGAAGTTCTCTGCTGGGGACGCTGTTTCTCCCTCGACCTTTCTCCGGTCCTTTCTCCGGTCCAGACGGGAGGATAGAAGGTACGAAGGAAAGTGGCCCGAGAGTGACAGAGGCATGGAAGGCCCTCTCTCCCTGGCTCATTCTGGCTGCCTTGAGGCGAGTCCGGGGCGAGAGCAGGCAGGTCGGGCTGTTGCCCTGCACTGGAGATGGCACGACTCAGAGCCGCGTCCAGCCTGCCTGCCTGCTGTGGGCCTCGCGCAGAGCCGGCCGGGACTCAGCAGCCAGTCAAGGCCTCCGTGGGACTAGCGCACCGGCTGGCCCCAGCTCCTTGGAGCGGTCACTTTCCAGCTTCCTGACCCTCCTCATGCAGGCCTGGGCGGCTTCCTGCTGCTGCCGGGCCCTGCAGCAGCCCAGCGCCCTGCCCCAGCCTCACACCTGTGTGAGTCTCCCTCTGGTGGGACGGGACCCGTTATTTGGCTTAAAAACCTCAGATGCTGTCCGTGAAAGCGGAGCCGAGCCCTCTCCTGGATCACTCCTAGCCGCATGCCAGGGTCGCAGCTTTGACTGAAATGCGGTCAGACCAGTGACTGACCCAGAATCACTCCTTTCAAAAATTATGGTCGTTATGAGAGAGTTGGACATCTGATGGGCAAATGATGATTTTAAGGGGTACTCATATTCCTTAATAACAGCACGGCGGTTACGTTAAAAAGATCTTCACCTTTTCGCCGTAGGTACTGCAGTGTTTGCAGAGGAAATGACATTTTGTTTGGGATCCATCCACGTATGGACGGCTGTTGGGTCTAGGTGAGGGTGCCTGAGGATTTGTTATGCTGTTCTGTCCACTTCTGTGTATTTGTAAAATTCTCCATAATAAAACGTTAATAATAACCTAAGTACCCCATTTTCCTCCCAGAAACATGCCATAGGGCCCTTCTCTTCAGGAAAGAGTTCAGAGGTTTACTTTAAAAGAAGTGCAGACGCCCCCCTTAGTGTCACACGCATGAAGTGATCCTGTGTTTGTGTGTGGAGGTCCTTAGTCTAGAAACTGGCCTGGAAGGTCACACGCTTAATGGAATAGATAATTAAGGAGTGCCCGCTGCCGACGAGGGGGCGGGCGCTGCTCCAGCCTCTAGGGACACAGCTGAGAGCAAAGGTGTCCGCAGTTAGACATGGGTGGGAGGGAAGGGTGTGGGGGGTGTGCATGTGCATTGGGGGAGGGGCAGGGAGTGGAGGGGAAAAGGGGAGAAACCCATACCTTTTCCCTTATATACACTTCTGTTTGTTTGTTTCTTATAAATGGAATTATTTTTGTAATTTTAAAATTAAATTTTAAGAAGGGTAATATAATACCTATTTTAAACATTCTAGGTTTCCATGTCTGAATTTAAATTGTTTTAAATGGCATTGGACTGTAGAAACCCCTCTTGCTACACAGCTTAGTGCGGTGATGCGGCCTCCCTGAGCGCTCGGTGAGGCAGGAGCCACCAGCCCTGTGACTAACACTCCGTGAGCCCTAAAACACAGCTTCACAGATAGCCTGCCCTCGGCAGGTCGCCAAGACCCTAACCCTGAACGTTCAGCAGCAGCGCGTCACCCAGCAACGGAGGGTGAGCAGGGGCAGTCTGTGCTGTCCGGGCCCCGGGCCCCGGGCCCTGGGCCCTTGGCCGTGGGTGGGAGGCCTCCGCCCAGACCCCGCAGTCCTCGTTCTAGGGGAGAAACCCTTTCCCCTGCAGCAGTGAAAGCCAAGGCGGGCCGGAGCCTCCACGCTCCCACGGCCCGGGGCAGCCTGCTGCCTCTTTCATTGAGCAGAGGGTGTGTGCGGAACCTTAACCTGCACTAACAGAAAAGGCATGAAAATGGCAAGTCCGCAAAGTAAAAGTTGCCTGGAGTCTAGTTTTTGATTTTCTGTTTTCCTGTCCTGGTGCAAGAAGTGTGAGTTGCTTTTCCCAGCAGCGCACAGCGTGCTTTGATCTGGCCTCTGGGTGGCGCTGGACGTGCCTTTAGATTTTTGGCAGGACTTCCGGGGCCTGCCCAGAACGGGGGCTGAAGCTGGGCCCTCTGTTCTCTCCTCCGTGTGACAGTTTTCACTGTTGTGTTGACCACTGTTTTCTGTGGCCTGGGGAGGGCACCGCGGGCTCGACCCCGAGCCTGGGGTGGTGTGTGTGGCCTTGAGCCGCCGCCTGGAGAACGTGCGGGCGCACACCCCGCTCCCGTCCACCTCCGACTCGGCCCTGCTTCCCAGCTCTTTGGGGGGCGTTGAGGTCCGGTCGCAGCAGAGCTGTGCCACCCAGGCAGCCAGGGAACCGGCGGGTCTCTGACCCTGTAGGTGATGCCCCATCACCCATTTTTTAGAGGTGAAGGAGTGGGGTGTAAGGCCTCTCTCCTCACAGATTAGTGCCCTGCGTGGAGCCTCCCTGCTTCCCGGAACGTGTTCACTGAGCACCAATTACAGCGAGAAACCAAGAGACAGAAGGGCTGCCCTGTGGGAGGTCACGGTCAAGTTGAGGAGACGGACGACTACAGAGAGAAATGTATTAGATCGTGTCATCCATGGAGCCTTAGTGCCTGGAGGGAGAAAGTGTGGGGTCCAGACCCTCAAGGGAGCCACGAGTTGGGGGTGTTTGGGATTTGAAATCAGGTGGCCTGGGCCTCCCTGAGCCAGTGGTGTAGGCGAGGGGCAGAGTGACAGGGAGGGAGGGGCAGGCGTCCATCTGAGCACACGTGGGCAGGGCCAGAGGGCGCCGTGGCCACTGGGTGGGGGGTCTGGCCAGATTCTGGGTGTCATGGAAACGGAGCCCCCGGTGGCTGGAGCAGTAGAGGAACAGGTGACCCTGAGATTCTTGGCTCAGACATCCCCCGAGACACAGAATTCGAGAGGATGGCCAGCTCTCCAGGCAGTGCCTGGTAAGCTCCATCGCCCCCCAGGAGGAGGCAGTGTGGGCTCGTCCCACACCTGGAAGGAGTTGGGAAAGCGGCCTGGGCCGGTGATGCCCGCACAGAGCGGATGTTTTTACGCCAGGGAGGTGGGTGAGTCGAGGAGGAAAAGAGGTCCCAGGCTGATGGACCAGGAAGGCATGGCCAGGGAGCAGGAGAAAGCCACGGGCATGTGTGAGGGCGGAGCACCGCGGAAGGTGCTTGGGGAGGAAGGGCTGCCGGGCCAGGGGCCCAGTGAGGCGAGGACTGAGAATTGGCGGACCTGTGCATGGAGGTCACTGGGGACCTGAGGAGTGGTCTGGGGGGTGGGGGAGGTGGACCAAGAGTATACGATGGGGGAGGACCTGATGGGCAAGGGAAGAAGGTGGTGGGAAGGAGGGCCCTGGCCAGGGTCCCCCCCCGTCCTAGGAAATGAATAGGCAGATGGGAGGGGTTTCTGGGTCAGGCCTGCCGTCCCCCGCAAACTGATTGGCCTGTGGTGTCAGGGTGCTTGTGCTTGGCCCTGGGGTCTGGAGGCAGGGGCGGGGCCAGGGTGGCTGAGAATGGTTATGGGAGCTCAGGATGGCGGCGCCCTGAGCACGTGGTGGGCGCTCAGGGGCGGTGGGCTCAGGAGTCCTGGACCCCGTGTGCCAGGCCCCTGGGCAGGGGCGGGTGCCCTCCCAAAGGAGAGCACAGCCCTGTGGGGCAGGAGGGGGCCAGGCCCGCTGGGGGAGGGGTTGGGAAGCGGGCTGAAGTGAGGCCTTACCTGTGCTTGTCCTGTTGCCTGTGGGGCTGTGAACACCCTCTTCTGAATTAGCCTGTCATTTCCTGCAGTGAGGCTCCAGCCCCCAGCAAGGGCCAGGGCTTTATCTACAGCTCAGCCTGCGTTCCACACCCACTGAACATGAGGCGAGAGTGAGCGCTTCAGGGCGTGGTCCCTGCGGGGGGGGGGGGGGGGGGGCACCGAGGCCTCAGAACCGCAGGAGGAACAGGTTCTGGCTCCACCCCAGCGCCGGGCCCAGCCGGGGATTCAAGTGCACCAGGGGGTTAAGAGCCTGGGGCTAAGCACCCCGCCCTCTGGGTGCATCTCTTGGGCAACAGGAAGGGCGAGGCAGGGCATGGGCCTCACTCTGGGTTCCCATTAGACTGTGATGCTGATCTGTAGAAACAGTGTCTCATTAACCACTTCTATTGAGGTATGATTTGCATACAATAAAGGTACTTATTTTAGCACACTGTTCAGTGAGTGTTGACTAACGCATACAGTTATGCACCTGCCACTAGAGGTGGGTGGATAAACTCCGGCCAGGCCATGTCAGTTCTGTTGCACCAGCGTTGAGCCCTGGAGACAGATTGCTTGTCCTGGGAGCCCTCCCCAAATTCCCTCTTCCCTCCTTGCACGCACCTGCCCCAGGCAATCACTCATCTGCTGAGATTAGGTTATTGTAGATGAGATTTGTTCAAGAGTTTCCTGTGTCCAGCTTCTTTCACTCCCACGGTGTTCCTGAGACTTCCCTGTTGCTGAGTATACCTTGTCAATAAACTGTATTTCTTTTTTCTTTTTCTTTTTCTTTTTTTTTATTGATTTCAGAGAGGAAGGGAGAGGGAGAGGGAGAGAGAGAGGAACATCAGTGGTGAGAGAGAATTATGGATCGGCTGCCTCCTGCACGTCCCCTACTGGGGATTGAGCCCGCAACCCGGGCATGTGCCCTTGATCGGAATCAAACCCGGGACCTTCAGTCCACAGGCCGACACTAGCCACAGCCAAATTGGCCAGGGCTCCCGTGTCTTTTTATTGCTGACTCCTGTTTCGTTTCTGGGTGTGCGATGGCTTTTTGATTCATTCACCTGTTGGTGGATGTTTGGATTGCTCCCTGTTTATTGTTGTTTTGAATGTAAGTGCTGTGAGCTACAAGCCAACACAGGACAAACAGCCAGTACAGTGAGTAAGCGCATGAAAAGATGCTTAACATTGTTAGTCACTAGGGACATGGAACTCAAAACCACAGTGAGAGACCACTTCCCACTTCCCAGAATGACTTTTATTTCTAAAAAATGGAAATAAGTATTGGTGAACGCATGGAGAAGTGGAACCCTGCTGCATTGCTGGTGTGAACATAAAATGGCACAGCTACTTTGGAAAACAGTTGAGAGATTCCTCGAGCAGTTCAGCATGGAGTCCCCATGTGCCCCAGCAATCCCACTTGTGGGCATCTATGCAAAAGAACTGAAAACAGATATTGAGATAAACACTTTGCACAACCAGTCATAGCAGCACCATTAACAACAGCCAGAAGCTGGCAAGGACGTGAGCAACTGCCCTCATGTCCATCCCTGGGCGACTGGTGACCCAGTGTGGTCCGTCAGACAGAGGGACACTACTTGGCCACACAGGAAGGGGCACTGGCACAGGCTACAGCCGATGGCCCCTGAAACGTGCCAAGTGAAAACACATACAAGAACACATAGTTATGATTTAATGTATATGGAATGTCCAGAATAGGCAAATTACAGAGTCAGAAAGCAGGCTGCCAGGGTTTGAAGGAGGGAAAATTGGGAGGCTGCTTAATATGCACAGGGTTTCCTTTCGAGATAAAATGTTCTAGAAATAGATAGTGGTGATGTTGCATAGCATTGTGAATGTACTGTGTCACTGATTGCACTTTTAAATGGTTGAAATGGTAACTCTTATGTGCTTCTCATCACAATAAAAAATGATCTGTGCACTTGTGTGCAAAGCTTAGTGTGCACATGCGTTTCCTTTCCCCGAGCACCTCCCCAGGAGCGGGTGGCTGGGAACTGAGTATTTAAGCATAAGAAGCTGCAGGCTGCTTTCCAAAGTGGATGTATCATTTTCACCCTCACTGCTCATGTGTGTGCAGTTGTTCGCCTCCTTGCCAACACTTGCTGTCGTCAGTCTTTAATTTTAGCTATTCTAGTGGATGTGTTGTAGTGCTGTATCATTGGGTCCAGTTGAGTATGTTTTCTTGTGTTTATTAGCTATTTGTATATATTCTTTTAAGTATCTGATCAAATCTTCCACTGTCTTTTAAATTGGGCTGTCTTCTTACATTTGATCTGTAAGTGTTCACATGTTCTGAATTCAATCTTTTGCCAGGTGTTTTTATGGCAGATATTTTCTCTGAGCCTCTGGCATGGCTTTTTATTTTATTAACGCTATCTTTTAAGGACAAATTCATTCTGACTGAACCCAGTTTTATCAATTGTTTTCAGTAGATTGTGCTTTTTGTGCCCTCTTTAAGAAATCCTTGCCTAACCCATAGTCATAAAGATTGTTTCCTTCTGAAAATGTTTGCTTTTATATTTAGATCTAATATGCATTTTGAGTTACTGTGCGCCTGGACCGAGCTAAGGATTAGGTTCGTGTTTGCATAAGGTGACCCAGCTGTCCCAGCACTGTTATGAAGGAAACCATCCTTTCCCATTGACCCCTCTTGGCATGTTTGGAAAGTAATGGAGTGTGTCTGGTGGCTTTGTTTCTGGACTCGATTCTGGTCCACATGGCTCATTCCCCCGGCAGCCCCCAAACCACGCCTTCTCCAGGACGTTGCTTCATAATAACTTGGAGTCAGGAAGTGTGAGCCTTGCAGCTCTGCTTTGTTTTCGGTTATTCTGTCTGTTCTGGGTCCTTTGCATTTTCGTATAAATGTAAAATCAGCTGGTCAGGTTCCACAGGAAAGCCTGCTGGGTTCTGCCTGGCGTGGCGTCAGTGCCTCGGCTCAGTCTGGAGAACATTGACTTCTAACAGCATCTCAGCGATGAGCAGGGGCTGGCTCGCTGCCTGTGTTCTCCCTTCACTCCTCCTGGTGGTTTGTAGTGGGCAGCGTACAGTCTCACACATTCTATCGCATTTATTCATAAGTATCTTATGTCTTGAGTTATTATAAATGGATATAAAACATGTTTATTTTTCAAGTTGTATTGCTACTGTATAGAAATACAATTGACTTTAAATATTGTTTGCTTATGTGACCTTTCTAAATTCACTTATTTGTGTGAGACAGTTATGAATAGGGACTATTTTACTAATTTCTTTCCAATTTCATTGCTTTTTATTTCTCTTTATTCTTTTATCTCATTGTCCAAGATTTTCCATACACTGTTTAACAGAAGTGGTAGAAGTCGACATTCTTTTTTTTAAAATATATTTTATTGATTTTTTACAGAGAGGAAGGGAGAGAGATAGAGAGTTAGAAACATCGATGATAGAGAAACATCGATCAGCTGCCTCCTGCACATCTCCCGCTGGGGATGTGCCCACAACCAAGGTACATGCCCTTGACCCGAATCGAACCCAGGACCCCTCAGTCCGCAGGCCAACGCTCTATCCACTGAGCCAAACCGGTTAGGGCAGAAGTCTACATTCTTACCTGTTTCTGGCCTGAGGAAGAAAAAACCTATTTTTTTTTTTTTTTATTAAATATGATGTTAGATGAATGTTTTATACAGATGCCTTTGATGGGGTGGAGGACGTTTTCTGGTTTGCTGAAAGTTTTTATTATTAGTGGATATTGAATCATGTCATATGTTTTTTCTTTATCTATTGAGATGTTTGTACGGTTTTTCTTTTTCATAAATACAATGGATTATATTAATTGATTTTTGAATGTTAAACAACCTTGCGTTCCTGGCACAACCACACTTAAGAGAGAGAGAGAGTGACAGTGGGACAGAGACACACACACACATCGATGTATTGTTCCACTTATCCGTGCATTCATTGGTCGATTCTGGTGTGTGTTCTGACTGGCCATTGAACCCACAGCCTTGGTGTATCGGTGCAAAGCTCTAACCAGCTGAGCTCCCTGGCCAGGCTTGAATTCTTTCCTTGTGATATTTCTGTCTGCTTTTGGTATCAGGGTAATGTGGCCCCCCACAATGATTTAGGAAGTGTTCCCTCTCCATTTATATTTTTAAAGAAGAGCTTGTGTAGGTCTGGTGTTGTTTCTTCCTTAAATGTTTGCTAGAATTCACCAGTGAAGCATGTGGGGTTTTCTGTGGGGAGGCTTTTACTTACGAATTCCTTTTCTCGACGTAGGGCTGCTAAGATGTACTGTCTCCTTGAGTCAGTCCTCGTGACTTGTGTGCTTCGAGGAAGCTGTCCATTTCATCTGAGTTATCAAACGTGTTGGCATAAAGTTGTTCCTAATATTTCTTTATTATCCTTTAATGTCTGTAGGGTCTGTGATCTCACTTCCCTCTCTCATTTTTGAGACTGGGGTCCTTTAAAAAAAGCAAAACACAACCCCAGTTTCTTCCCACACTCGCCCAGTGACACAGGACCTCCTGGGAAGTGCATCGGTGGTTTTGACAAGCAGCTTGGGCCAGAGTTGAGAGCCTTTGAGGTGGAGGCAGGAGGGAAAATACCTAGTTCCTGGTGGTCCAGGCAGGTCTCCCCAAAGGGGAGAAGGCAGATCAAAGAAGGAGAGGACGATGCGGGGCCTCAGTCTGAACACTGTTCTATCTGGAGAAGGCCGGTGGGTGGTGGCCCTGGCTGGGGTGGTGGCCCTGGCTGGGGTGGTGGCCCTGGCTGGGGTGGTGCACTCACACAGGCTGTGGTTGAACTTGCGAGTATAGAGGGTGTTGAGTTAATGCTTAACGTGGATGTGGAGTGAGCTCGAGATGGAAGGGCAGCAGGTGGGTGGGTGACCAGTCCTAGGCGCCACATCATACCACGCAGACGTCCTTCTTGCGGGATTGTTTGTTTTTAAGTCAGATTTATTGAGGTATAATTTGTATACAGCACAATTCACCCCTTTAAATGTCCTGTTCTGTGAGTTTTGATACATAGTCACGTAACCACCACCAAATCAAGATATGGAAAATCTCCAGCTTCCTGTGTGCCCCTCCAGAGTCCGATCCTTTCCCGCACCCCTAGGACCACGGATCCGAGTCCAGCTCCTTCAGTCAGCCTTACTGTCCAAGTGTGTGAATGGTAACCAACACGGTCAGACCCTATTAGAGGTGCCTGGTGCCTGGAGTTGGATGAAGGAGGCTATTGTAGGAAAGGACAGTGGGTGAAGGACGTGGTGCTCTTGTGTAAGTGGTGTGTCAGATGCCTTTTCTGGAATCCTGACCATAACCCTGTCATTGTTCCTGGTGAGGAGGGTCAGGCATGCTGTGAGCCCAAGGCTGTGGCTTGAAGCCTGCAGGAAGGCACGCTTTTCAGCTCACAGCATCTCACAGGCACACTGAGGGTGGCCATGAGCCAGGGCATTTTCAATATTTTAAATGTGTGGACCATTGGCCATTTGGAGTTCAACATCTAGAATTTTGCCCTGAGGAATCATGGACGTAAAGGAGCATCGAATAGAGACTGGTAGGAAGGGTGGGAGTATGAAAGGGCTGGCCACAGACAGCAGCTGAAGGTCTGGAGAGATATCTAAGCTGTGGGGGAGGGGGTTGCCACTGAGATCTCCGGTCTAATCCCCAAGCTGGGGCCCCCAGCAGAGAGCACCAGAACTGAGAAAGGTGCCCACTTAACATCTGGCTGTGAAAAGCAGCAGGGTTGCTGTCTGCCAGGGAGAGACCGCTGGAAATGCAGGCACCCTCTTAAAGGGCCAGTGCACAAAATTCTGTGTGCAGCCACTCACCTTGGGCTCCAGCAGAGGGAGCGCAGAGTGGACTGGAGCTGTGTGAGCAGAAGCCAGGGTTGGGGGCTCTGGGGTGGGAGCTCAGAAAGCAGACACCCCGGTTTCCTGGGCTGAGTCATTCCCGCATGCTGCAGAGGTCATCTTTCTCAGGCAGACCTTTGCTACCCAGGCAGTTTTTACCTGGAGGGGGAGATAGTTGACCCACCCTCTTGGAAAACACCTTGCCCCACGGTGTGGAGTTTCTGAGGCCCATTAAGAAACTGAGAATAACAACTAGCCTCCAGGCAGGAGCAGTTGCCCCACCCTGTTGGAAAAACTCTCACCCACCTGTGGACAACTGCCTGAGGGCTACTCAAGACTGAATCCAGTCAGGCTGCAGGCAGAGGTGGTCTCTGGAGGCTTGAGTTTTTGCTGATCTAATTAGTCAGAAACAGCATTAGACAATGTCCTTCACTAGAGATTGAGAGGCACAGTAGAACTACGTAATACGTAATACGTAGTCACAAACCCAAATAGGCAGCCAAAATGGGGAGACAGAAAAACAAACCCCAAATGAAAGACAAAGACAATTCTCCAGAAGAAGAGATAAATGGAGAAATGAAATTTATCTGATATAGAGTTCAGAATGGTGATTGTAAAGATGTTCAACAGCATGAGAAAAGATATAGCAACTATGAGAAAAGAAGAGTCGGAAATAAAGAATGAATAGCACTAGTAAGGAACACATTGGAAGGAATACAAAGCAGATTAGGGGAAGCTGAGGATCAGATCAGTGAATTAGAAGACAGGGTAGAAAAATTCACTCAATCAGAAAACCAAAAAGAAAAAACAATATAAAAGCAGTGGGACAGCTTAAGGGAGCTGTGGGACAACATGAAATGTAACAATATTTGCATAATACGTGTGCCAGAAGGGGAAGAAACTGAGCAAGGGATAAAGAATGTGTTTGAAAAAGTAATGTAGAAAACTTCCCTAACCTGATGAAGGGAAAAATCACACAATTCAGGAGGCACAGAGAGTCCCAAGTAAGAAGAACCCAAACAGGCCCACAACCAGACACATAATTAAAATGCGAAAAAAATTAAGACAAAGGAAAGAATCTTAAAGGCAGCAAGGGAAAAGCAAATTTGTTACCTACAAAGGAGCTCCCATAAGGCTGTCAGCTGATTTCTCATCAGAAACTCTATAGGCCAGAAGGGAATGGCATGAAGTACTCAAGGTAATGGAACACAGGGATCTGAGACCAAGATTACTGTATCCAGAAAGACTGTCATTCAAAAATATATAGTGAAATAAAGAGATTCCCAGATTTAA
The DNA here is from genome assembly GCF_963259705.1 of Myotis daubentonii. Taxonomy (NCBI): domain Eukaryota; kingdom Metazoa; phylum Chordata; class Mammalia; order Chiroptera; family Vespertilionidae; genus Myotis; species Myotis daubentonii. The sequence continues at coordinate 5,200,228 of NC_081850.1, forward strand.
AAAAAAAAAAAAAAGGATAAAGAAGTTTATCACCACCAAACCAGCACTGCAAAAATACTGAAAGGACTGCTATAACAAGAAGAAGAAATAGAGAAACATAGAAATACAGAATTAAAATGGCAATAAATAAGTACCTATCAATAATAATCTTAAATGTAAATAGATTAAATGCTCCAATCAAAAGACATAGGATAGCTGAATGGATTAAAAAAAACATGACCTAACTATGTGCTGTCTACAAGAGACCCACCTCAGGACAAAAGACTCATGTAGGATGAAAGTAAAAGGATGGGAAAAAATTTTCCATGCAAATGGAAACAAACAAACAAAAAAGCTGGGTTATCAATACTCACATCTGACAAAATAGAATTCAAAAGGGTGGCCATCACAAGAAACAGCAAAGGTTACTACATAATACTAAAGGGATCAGTCCAACAAGAGGATATAACCCTGGTAAACATATATGCACCCAATATAGGAGCATCTAAATATATAAAAAAAAAAAACACTAGAGGACTTTAAGGGAGAGATTGACAATAATACAGTCATTGTAGGGGACTTTAACACCTCGCTGACTTCAGCGGATAGGTCTTCCAGACAAAGAATTAAGGAAACGGTGACTCTAGAGGACACACTGGATCGATGGATTTAATTGACATATATAGAACATTTCACCCCAAAGCTGCAGAATATACATTCCTCTCAAGTGCACATGGATCATTCACAAAGGTAGACCACACATTAGGACACAAAACAAGTCTCTACAAGTTCAGGAAGATTGAAATCATATAAGGCATCTTCTCAGGTCACAGTGGAATGAAATTAGAAATCAACTATAGTAAAAACACCCCCAAACATTCACACACTTAGCAACTAAATAGCATGTTATTAAACAATGAATGAGTTACAATGAGATTTAGAAAGAAATCAAAAACTTCCTGGAAACAAATGAAAATGAACACACAACAACCCAAAATCTCTGGGACACAGCAAAAACAGCCCTGAGAAGGAAGTTGATAGCACTACAGTCCTACCTCAAAAACAAACAAACAAAAAAAACAAGAAAAATTAGTAATAAACGATTTAACCCTACAATTTAAAGAATTAGAAAGAGAACAACAAGAAAAGCCCAGAGGAAGTAGAAGGGAGGAAATAATACAGATTAGAGCAGAAATAAATGACATAGAGACTGAAAAAGAAAATACAAAAAAATCAATGAAACCAGGAGCTGGTTCTTTGAAAAGATAATCAAGATTGATAAACCGTTAGCCAGACTCATCAAGAAACAAAGACAGAGGACTCTAATAAATTAAATCAGAAACAAAAGTGGAGAAGTATCCAGTGACGCCACAGAAATACAAAGTAGTCTAAGAAAAGACTATGAACAACTATTTGCCAACAAGCTGGGCAATGTGAATGAAATGGACAAATTCCTAGAAAAATACAATCTGCCAAAACTGAATCAGGAGGAATCAGAACATCTGAATAGGCCAATAACAGCTGATGAAATAGAAGCAGTAATAAAAAATAATAAAAAAGAAAAAGAAAAAACTCCCAGCAAATGAAAGCCCTGGTCTGGATGGCTTCATAGGGGAGTTTTGCCAAACATTCAAAGAATAACTAACACCCATACTCCTCAAACTATTTCAGAAAATTCAAGAGGAAGGAACACTTCCAAGCTTCTTTACGGGGCCAGCATTATCCTAATTCCAAAAGCAGATAAAGGCACTACAAAGAAAGAGAATTACAGCCAATATCCCTGATGAAAATAAATGCTAAAATCAACAACAAATTTTTAGCAAATTGGGTCCTAAAAAGATCATACACTATGACCAAGTGGGATTTATACCAGGGATGCAAGGCTGGTACAATATTTGCAAATTAATAAATGTGATACATCACATAAACAAATTGAGACACAAAAATCACATGATCGTATCAATAGATGCGGAAAAAGCATTTGACAAAATCCAACACCCATTTTTTGATAAAAACTCAGCAAAGTGGGAATAGAGGGGCATATCTCAATATGATAAAGGCCATATATATGACGAACCTACAGCTAACATCATACTCAGTGGGCAAAAACTAAAACCATTTCCCCTAAGAACAGGAACAAAACAGTGATGTCCACTTTCACCACTCTTATTCAACATAGCACTGGAAGTGCTGGCCACAGCTATCAGACAAGAAGAAATAAAAAGCATTCAAATTGGAAAGGAGAAAGTAAAATGTGCCACGCCGGCACAGCCAAGGTGAACCCGAGTGGGGGTGATGAAAGGATTAAGAAAAGACAGACATGAGAATGAAAGCTGGGTCTCGGTGGGACACTGCTTCTGAGAGACAGTGACCACGCCCACAAGCCGTGTCTTTATTTTATAGCAGATGCCACGAGGCAAAGTAAGGGCGTGATCAGGTTGTTTACAACATTCTCGTGGGTTTCTGTCCCACTTCACTACATGCCCCTGAACTCTATCACTCAGGCACAAGGGGCCACGTGTTCGGATCACAGGCTCAAGCTCACAACTATAGCTGTGACTATAATTGTGCTGGGAGGCCTCTGTCATCCAAGCTGGGACTTGCACGTGGCAATGAGAGGACTGTGCCCTCTCAGTAGTCCAAGGCTTGAACCTGTCCAAACACTGTGGCTGCGCCCCACAGTAAAACTCTAATTATTCGCAGATGACATGATATTGTACCTGGAACACTCCAAAGACGCCACCAAAAAACTACTAGATTTAATAAACCCATTTCACAATGTAGCAGGATACAAAATCAAAACCCCAAAATTCAGTGCCTTTTTTATACACCAGTAATGAATTCTCTGAATGAGAAACTAAGAAAACAATTCCATTTACCATTGCAACAAAAAAATTAAGATACCTATGAATAAACTTAACCCAGGAGGTAAAAGCCTTGTACTGGACAAACTATAGGACATTGAAAAAGAGATAGAGGAAGATATAAACAAGTGGAAGAATATTCTGTGTTCATGGATTGGTAGAATCAACATCATTAAAATGTCCATACTACCCAAAAGCAATCTACAGATTCAATGCAATCCCTTTCAAAATACCAACAGCATATTTCACAGATCCAGAACAAATACTCCAAAAATTATATGGAACCAAAAAAGACCCCCCAAATAGCCTCAGCAATCTTGAGAAAGAAGAAAAAAGTTGAAGGAATCCTAATACCAGATATCAAGTTATACTATAAAGCCACCGTAATCAAAACAGCCTGGTACTGGCACAAGAACAGGCATATAGACCAATGGAATAGAACAGAGACCCCAGAAATTGACCCCAGCTTTATGCTCTATTTATATTTGACAGAGGAGGCAAGAGTATACAGTGGAGGCAATAGAGTCTCTTCAATAAACTGTGTTTATTGAATAAATGGTGGAAAATTAGATACATGCAAAAAAAGAAACTAGACTACTTTCTTACACCATACACAAGAATAAACTCAAAATAGTTGAGACTTAAATGTAAGCCGTGAAACCATAAAAATCCTAGAAGAAACCATAGGCAGCAAAATCTCAGACATCTCTCGTAGCACTGTGTTTACAGATCCATCTCCTAGGGCAGGGAAACTAAGGGAGCAGCGGGAAGCATGTGTCTGATGGGCAGTGACTCCAGCCTCTGCACGCGTGGCCGGGAAGAACCTGTTGGAGTCAGGTCCTCCCATCGCAGGCCACCTGGCTTCCAGCTGCCCTCTTCCCACGGCCGCCCGCCCCCGGTCGCTTCGCCCAACTGGGCAGTGACACCTGTGTTTGCTCCTGTTCCATCTGGAAATGCGAGGGGAGGTCACCACCACCAAATGGCCTGCCCTGCTCCTCCATGTTCATCTCCCGTGTCCTTCTTCCCCCTCGGCGAGATGTTTGCACACGCTACAGTGACACGCACAGCGTCTGGCTCTGCGCACAAACGGAGCCCAACCGTGTGGCGCCCGGCACACCGAGGCCGCGCCCGGGCACACTGTTCCCTGGGCACTGCACCCCCAGCACGCAGGCGGCGTGCTTGGCAGCCTGCTGTGGCACCTGAGCGGCAGCGGAGTAGCCTGGGGGTGAGGCTGGTGGCGGGCAGGGCTGGCAGGCGTTCGCCTTGGCCGGGATATATTCCAGCGAGGCTTTATCAGCAGGAAAATGGAAACCAGAGCTGCTTTCTGTGTCGTGGGGAGTTATAGAAAGGACAGTGGAAACGCGCTGCTTTTTAGATAATTTTGCATTGACTCAGAGGGGAAACAGGAAAGGGCCTTCTGTCTTTTTATGAGTTTTTATCTCTGCTGGTGGGGCCTTTTCTTTCAATCAAATTTCTACAAAAATACTCGTTGAATCTTTAGTGTGAACAGGAAGTCAGATATGCTGACTAACCCTTCCTCTATTTTAATGGCATTTTTCATTGTTTAGAAAATCAACAGAACAGAGTAGAAGCCTCAGGTCCAAGGCATGTATGTGCCTCTGATGGCTGTGTTTCTCAGATGTTCTCCATGCAGTTCAGACACGTGTGTACATGACAGGACATGTTCACATGGATGATGCTTTCCCCAAGGTGTGGTCCCACCCTGGAGGGTTTGCATCTTGCTCTTCTCGCTTGGCACTGCGGCACAGACATGCGTGCTCTGTGTGCTGGGCACAGCTCTGGGGGGGCTGCCTGCCCCAGAGGGGCGCGTGCCCGCCCCGTGTCCCTCGGCCGTGGTGGAAGTGTGGGTGTCTCCCCAGTCTGTCCCATCCTTGGTGTACCTCAGGGAATATATTTATAAAAAAGAGTTTGGGCATCGAAATTTGGAGTGAAGGGTGTATGCATGTTCAGTTTTGACCCGCGTGGCTGGGCTGGGGGCAGGACAGCATGGTGCCCACCCCATGGCGTCCTCGGTGAGTTTAGTCCTCACCAGCCTGATCGGGAAAGGAAGGTCACAGGGAAGGTCATGGTGTCCCATCCCTTGTTTGCGATGTATTGTTGTTCCTATTTTCCTCCTGAAGCGCCGTCCTCGGGCTTCGCCCTCTATAATTAACATAAACTGGGTGATTGCTCTTTTTCCAGTTTTATTGACTTGAAGATTTTCTTTCATTTAATTTAGAGTATTCTAAAAATAGGCGTTTCTTCTTAGAACACTCTAAAATGGAAGAAATTCATTCTAGGGTTTTAAAATTATCTGTGAGTTTTTAAACAGACATGAATGAACTCTGACTGAAGACCAGGGGCCATCACCTGCTTCCTGGGGCTCGGTGGGGGGCGGGGGGAGGGTTCGACGGGAGGTCCCGAGGGCAGCCCTTTCATGACCGGCGCTCGGATGGCCAGCTGGCCCTGCCGCAGGCCTGCAGTGGCCCCTGTGAATGGAGGGCTGGAAGAAGGGACTGATGGGATTGGTAACCAACTGTGTGTGTGTGGACATGTGTGTGTGTACACATGTGTGCACTGCATGTACGTGCATGCACAGCTCCAGGTCTGCATTACCAAAGGCTTCATGGACGAGGAGTCTGCCATGAGGAGGCTTACAGAACTGTTCTCCTTAAGTCTTCGCTGGTTTTTAGCTAAACGATAAAACTCAGCCCCACTCCCTCCCCCCATCACTTGTCTGGAGTGGTGGCACAGGTGGTGATTCCTGGGCGGCCACCAGTAATGTTTTCCTGGGAGTGTGCTGTGCACCCAGGGCGGCGTGTTGCCAGTACTATCTGTACGCGTGCTTTTCATTGGGACCCTCCATGGGGTGCCCTGTGCTCACGGGGCGGGGGTTTCCCTCTGCAGCGGGGGTCTGGGGTCTGCTCGGCAGCCGAGGCCGGTCCTCTCGGAAGCAGCGTCCCTGGTTGTATTAGTCACAAGACGGGAGTCGGGCAAGTCTGCAATCTGCAGGGCACGTGGAGACTGACCGTGTGCGGTTTAAATGTCAATGTCACTCAAAAACACCTTCACAGAAGCCTCTGGAGTAGTGTTGACCAAACACCTGGCACAGGGCCCAGCCAAGATGACAGGTAGAATGAGCCAGTGAGCTGATCAGTACGCCAAGTGCCTGACGCGGGGTGGCCTGGGCTGTGAGGGTGAGGATGATGTGCTCCCCGAGCAGGGAGGGCTCTGGCTCGTCCTGGAGGCCACGGGCCGGCATCGGTGGGGGAGCTGGGAAGGCCCCCAGGCACTGGGACTGCAGCTGCGTCCCGTCACCCTACCCCACGTGTCGGCTGAGTGCCTGCCAGGTGCCTCTGGGTGACGCCTGTCGTCCTCCCTCCAGAGAATCCCTGTTCCTGCGTCCACGGCCGGAGGTGTTTATGAACAGAAAGCCTTGGGGTCCGCCTCCCTCTTTTCTTTTTCTGGAGAAACAACACTTTTCAGTGCTGGTCTTGCCACCCTGTCCTGCCTTGTGAGCCGCTGGCGTCGGCCTCCTGTCCGCCTGGCGCCCGCGCTCGGGCCTCAGCCGCCCTGTGAACGCCATGGTCAATGTCACGGTGAAGCAGGAACGCGCTGCGGTGCCCGGCGGGCCAGCCTGCCGTGCGGGGCTAGGAAACAGGTGCCCGGTGGGTCGATGACGGAGCAGAGAGGAGCGCTCCCAGCGGACGTGGAGTGTGGTTCCCTCCCAGCAGGCATGCTTGAGAGGAGCGATGCGCGAACGAGTGTGTGAGTGCATGAGCGAAGCTGCGTGGATGGTGCGTGGGCGAGCCCCTGAGGCTGGAAGGTCCCAGTGTGGCTGGCAGAGTGCCGGGCGGGGTGGGGGACATGCGTGTTAGGCTGTGACTCGGGGAGAACGTCGGTTTTCTGGGCCTGACCCTCGACCGGCTCGAGCTTCCCCGCTGGCTGAGCTCAGAGAGGACCTGAGCCCGCAGGCTGCCCTCACCCTGCCCTGGCATGGTGCAGGGCTCCCTGTGGGGCTCCCCCATGGGGGCTCTGCCTGCCCCAGGTCCCAGGCTTCCTGTTTCTAAGGAAAGTGAGGCCTTTGGGGCTGCCTGACTTTGCCGCTGCCCTGGGGTTCGCCCTCTGACCCCGGTTCTCCTGCAGAGGCTCTGTGGGCACCCTGCGCCTGACAGCCTAGGGCGCTGCTGGCATCCAGAGCTGCTTTGCTGGTGGCCTGGCGCTGGAGGCGGGCCCGCTGACGAGGCGTGCCAGGGCAGGGTGGCAGCGCCAGGCCCGCTGCTCTCAGAAGTGCCATCGGGACTTCCCAGGCTGGGCCTGCGGGCGTCCAGGGCCTCACAGCTGACCCCATGGGCCCCAGGCATAGGCTCGGGACCAGAATGTCTAGTTCATTGTGGAAAGGTTCGGCCAAGAGGAGCACGCAAGTGAAGTATACATTCAGGGAGCCCAGTCTTCAGCCAGGATCGTCTTGGAATCACAAAACTTGAGATAATGAATTCCACGTGGTTTTTAAAAAACGGGCACCTGCTCTCAAGCGCAGGGTCTGCAGGAAAGTTTGATGGTTTGAGGCCTAAGCACAGGGGAGAGAGGGAAGCGAGTTTAAACGCTTACAGGTCACTTACTTGGTTCTTTCATCTGTGCACGCGGAATGTTGCTAGAAGTTAAGGACAGGGAGACATTCAAATCAGTGTTGTTTTATTTGTCCGGCATGATCTTTGTGATGTTCTTATTTGGATTAAAATGCCAGTGATTGCTTGACTCAACCAGCAGCACAAAGTTTAGACGAAGGTTAATTACTGCCGAGGTACTTGGGGTGCACAGGGCTGGCGAATGAGTCAGACTGTGTTTATCTTCGATCTATTGATGCCAGGTGTCTAGAGCTGCAGTCTGCATTTGGGCAGCCAGGGGCGGGAGGTGGGAGGATGTGTGCCCAGAGCTGGTGCCCATACGTCCTCAGAGCAGCGGAAACGCCTCTGAATTGGGAATGGACAGTGCAGTGCCCGGACCCACAAACACTGCTGGCGGGTAACTTCCTTCTCTGGGAAGCCCTCAGGGAGGGGAGGGGGGAGGGCCCACACTTCTGTCACGGACCGACTGGCCCAGAGTCCCTGTGGCCCTCTGTGTGCCCGTGTGTCTGAGGGTCTCGCAGGCTCAGGGACGGCTCACTTCGCAAGCTCTGCTTCCAGCCCAGGATGCATCTTACACTTTGTAGTCACCTCTTCTGGGATGAGAGGCATGCTTCTTCGAAAGCCCCAGGGGCTGGACAGACCGAGCCCGGCGCCCTCGCTCCTGCCCTGGCCAGGGGACGAGTGGCCGTCCCTGCGTCATGGCGCCATGTGCCCAGGGAGCGTCTGCTGTGATACTCGCGGACCAACGCGGCTTAGCCACAGTGTGAGCTGCCACTCAAGTCTTCAGTTTCTTGCTTTTAGAGCTCCCCGTTTGTTGTTTTGTTTTTATCTATATACAGTTTTGTACATCTTTTGTGATGAAGAATAAAGGCGTTTGTTGTGGTAAAATATGCATAACATGAAATTAACCATTTATGTGCACAGCTCGGGGCATTAAGCCACTCACACTTGGTGCCGCCGGCCCCTCCCTCTCCAGAGCTGGTCTTCATCCAGGCAAGAGTCAGCCCCGAGCGGAGCCCCACCCCCAGCGGATCGCACGGAGTTGGTCCTTTTGTGACCGGCTAAAAGTAAAGATATTTTTTAAAACATTTCAGTCCAATTGGTGTAGTCCTCTTACTCTTCTTTCTTTCTGTTTAAATGAGCACAGAGGAGAAATGCCTATGTTGGTGCACAGTTCTGTGAGTGTAACACAGGCATAGATCTGGGAGCCGCCTCCACAGCCAGGACATTCTGTCCCCCAGAGCACTGCATGACCCGTATGTCCCCCAGCCACACAGGGCGGGCAGAAGCAGGTGTACAGTGTCGTGTGGAAAAGAATACCATCTATACTAATAAAAGAGTAATATGCTAATTAGACCAGGAGACCTTCTGGACATCCTTCCAGACAAAGCCAGGGGCTTGGCCGGCCTGCAAACTGCCCCCAAAAGGCCTTCAGCCGCTCACCCAGACCGGCCACGTCCCCCAGTGGGGACCCCCACCCCGATCTGGGACCCCCTTCAGGGCAGACCAGCCAGCCCCCACCTGTGCACCAGGCCTCTATCTATACTAATAAAAGGGTAATATGCTAATTAGACCGGGCATCTTCTGCACAACCATCCGCACATCCTTCCTGACAAAGCCGAGCCCGGGCGAAGCCACCTGCCCACTGTCCCCTGTGGCTGAAGCCGGCCTGGGCAAAGCTGGCCTGGGTCCCGGGTGCCTGTGGACGGCTGGAGGGGGGAATCCTGGGTACAAGGTGTGGGGCCAAGGCAGAGGTGGTTAGGGGCGATCAAGCCAGCAGGGGAACAGTTAGGGGTGATCAGGCAGGCAGGCAGGCAGGGGAGCAGTTAGGAGCCAGTGGTCCTGGATTATGAGAGGGATGTCCAACTGCCAGTTTAGGCCTGATCCCGCAGTCAGACATCCCCCGAGGGGTCCCGATTGGAGAGGGTGCAGGCCGGGCTGAGGGACACCCCCTGTGCACAAATTTCATGCATCAGGCCACTAGTTTCCTATCTAATAAAAGAGTAATATGCAAATTGACCATCACTCCAACACACAAGATGGCTGCCCCCATGTGATCAAAGATGGCCACCACAAGATGACCTGCAGGGGAGGGCAGTTGGGAGGGACCAGGCCTAAAGGGAGGGCAGTTGGAGGGGGACCAGGCCTGCAGGAGAGGGCAGTTGGAGGGGGACCAGGCCTGTAGGTTTTGGGGGGTGACCAGGCTGTCAGGGGAGGGCAGTTAGGGGTAATCGGGCCAGCAGGGGAGCAGTTAGGCATCGATCAGGCTGGCAGGGGAGTGGTTAGGGGTGATCAGGCTGGCAGGCAGAAGCAGGGGCAATCAGGCAGGCAGGCTTGCAAGTGGTTGGGAGCCAGCAGTCCTGGATTGGAGAGGGTGCAGGCTGGGCTGAGGGACACACACACACACACACACACACACACACATACACACACACACACCCATGCACGAGTTTCATGCACCGGGCCTCTCGTATAATAATAAAAGTGTAATATGCAAATCGACCAAATGACCAAACAGTAGAACGACCGTCTGGACAACCTTCCGGACAACCACGCTATGACACTCACTGGCACTAGGCCAGCCAAGGTGGGTGCAATGCAATTGGTTGGGGGCCTGGCCATTGCTCCATGATTGCCCTGCAGAGGGAGGCCCAGGCCACCAGCCAGCGGGGTGATTGATCAGTTGTGGGGCTCCATGATCACTCCAAAGAGGGAGGCCCAGGCCACCGACCAGCGGGCTGTGCCTGCTGGGCAGGGCCTCCTCTGCGGGGGTGATCCATCGTGGGGGCAATCCATCGCAGAGCCCCAGCCAGGGGGGCAGGGCCTACCTCTTTGGGGCAATCAATCACGGGGCTCCCAGACTGTGAGAGGGCACAGGCTGGGCTGAGGGACTCACCCCTGCCCCCTGCCTGAGTGCACAAATTTTGTGCACCAGGCCTCTAGTCTATAATAATAAAAGTGTAATATGCTAATTAGACCGGACATCCGACCAGACATCCTGCCAGATGACCTTCTGGATGAAGCCGGTGGCCAGAGGGAAGCCTGGGTCCTGGGTGCCAGAGGGAAGCTGGTGCCGGCAGCTGCGGGGAGGAAGGCCTACTCGTGCACAAATTTTGTGCATCGGGCCTCTAGTAGTAACATGTAATGAGACAAGAATGCACTCTGTGTTAAGCACACTCACAGCTGCACACCTGCTTCTGCCCGCCCTGCACACTGCTGCCCCCTCTGTCCCTGCAGGCTACCTTTTCAAGACTGTCCTGTAGATGGCATCACGCCACAGATAGTCTTTCCAGGTGGCCTCTCACTCGGCATAATGCTTTCAAGGCTCAAGCTATTGGTTCTTTTGACCTGAGTAGCGTGTCACTCTGCACAGTAAAGCTGCCATAAACACTCCAGGGTGGGCTTGCTAGGACATACGGTATGTGGTTGTGTGTTTAACCTTATAAGAAAACGCCAAAATGTTCCTGGATTGGCTGTCCTGTTTCACATCATCACCAATGACATCAGCTACACATCATATTAATCAGGGTTTTATTTTTAGCTATTTAATGTGTGTACAGTGTCTCATTGAGAGTTTAATTTGCATTTCCTGGTGGCTAATCACGTTAAATATCTTGTCCTGTGCTTATTTGCCATCTGTTTATCCACTTTGGTAAGATGTCTGCCCAAGCCTTTTTCTCGTATTTTAATTGGGGGGTTATTTCCTTCCTGCTGAGTCCCGAGAGGTTTTCATATGTTGTGAATACAAGTTCTTCATCAGGCTCATGATTTGAAAATATTTCCTCTCAGCCTGTGGCCGCTTTTCATTCTCAGAGTGGGGTCTCTCACAGAGCATCACATCTGAGTGGTGACGCTGCTCCGTTTACCCGCGTACCCAGTGCTGAGAGTGCGCCCTGGCCCTGGCACCACGGCCTCGCTCAGTGCACATCTTAGTTCGAAGAGCTTTTCTCTTTGGTGGATTCCTTGAAAATTCCTTATGGGGTTTTGTTTACATAGGCAGTCATGTTGTCTGTGAAAAGGCTGCTGCATTGCTTCTTGCTAATCTGTATGCCTTTTATATGTTCTTCTTTCTTCACTCACTATCCAGGCCTTCAGTGCAGGAGCAGGGAGGGGGGACGTCCTTGCCTGGGGTTCTGGTCACAGGGGAAGGCCCTGTCACCTACCACGGAGACCCCGTCAGCTGTAGGATTCTCCATAGACGTCCTTTATCAGATGTGGGGCTCCTTCTGTTCCTAGTTCGCTGAGAGTTTTTATCTTGAGTGGACGCCAAATTTTTTCCAATGCTTTTTCTACATAAATTGATATGCTCTTGTGTGTTTTTATTCTTTAAACTGTTAATATGTGGATTGCATGTACTGATTGTTACAAGTTGCCATTTGCCTTGCATTCTGGGATAAACCCCTTGGTTGTGGGATACCATCCTATATAATAAAAGCCTAATATGCCAATTGACTGAATGGCAGTGTCACCGGTCGCTATGACACACACTGACCACGAGGGGGCAGATTCTCAATGCAGGAACTGCCCCCAGCCTGCAGGCCCCAGGCCAGCCAAGGCGGGTGCCAGCAGGGCCCTCCCAATCGCACTGCCAGTTGCTCCACAGATTGGCCCTGATCGCTGGCCAGACCTAGGGACCCTACCCATGCATGAATTTCATGCACTGGGCCTCTAGTATATCTACACTAATAAAATACAAACATGCAAATTAACTATACCTTCGCTATGCCTTAAGCCACGCACACCAGCCAATCAGAGCAACTATATGCAAATTAACCCAACCAAGATGGCGGCTGGTAGCGACAGAGCTGGAGCAAGCAGGAGGCTTGGTTGCCCCAATGATGGAGGAAGCCAAGCTTCCCAGCTGTGGCAGTGGCTCTGAGCTCTACTTAAAGCAACAAAGTTTCAATTATAGAAAGTAAATAAATCCCAGAATAAAAAAAGCAAAGAAAAAAAGCGGCTGGGAGCTTCCGTCACCGGGGAGGCTTGGCCAGCCTGAAAACGGCCCTCAGCCCCTCACCCAGACTGACCAGGGTTGAGGGTCCCCATTGGGGGGGGGCGTTAACCAGCCTGCAAATAGCCATCAGCCCCTCACCCAGGCGGCCAAACCTCCATGGGGTGAGGGGCCCCACTAGGGGGGGGGGGCTTGACCAACCTGCAAATAGCCATCAGCCCCTCACCCAGGCTGACCAGGCACCCCAGTGGGACCCCCACCCTGATCCGGGACACCCTTCAGGGCACACCAGCCGGCCCCCACCCATGCACCAGGGCTCTATCCTATATAGTAAAAGGGTAATATGCAAATTGACCCTAACAGCAGCACGACTGGGAATGACTGGTCACTATGACACACACTGACCACCAGGGGCCAGACGCTCAATGCAGGAGCTGCCTCTGGTGGTCAGTGCACTCCCACAGGGGGAGCTCTGCTCAGCCACAAGCCAGGCTGACGGCTGCCAGTACAGCGGTGGTGGTGGGAGCCTCTCTTGCCTCCTCAGCAGCGCTAAGGATGTCTGACTGCAGCTTAGGCCTGCTCCCCACTGGCAAGTGGACATCCCCCAAGGGCTCCCGGGCTGCCAGAGGGATGTCTGACTGCCAGCTTAGGCCCAATCCCCCGGGGAGCGGGCCTAAGCCAGCACGTGGTCATCCCCCAAGGGGTCCCAGACTGCGAGAGGGCACAGGCCGGGCTGAGGGACACCCGCCCCCCCCCCCCCCGTGCACAAATTTTTGTGCACTGGGCCTCTAGTGTGTGTGTGTGTGTGTGTGTGTGTGTACACATACATACATACATATATGAAAGCCTAAGCGACCAGATGGCCGGATGACCGGCCAGTAGCTATGATGTGCACTGACCACCAGGGGGAAGACGCTCAACACAGAAGCTAGCCAGTGCGCTCCCACAGCAGGAGCACTGCTCAGCTGACAGATGGGTGCCAGACGCCAGACTCATGGTTGGCAAGTGCAGCTGCGGCGGTGTGAGCCTCTCCCACAGACACTTCCCCTGCGCGCCCTAGCGGCATTGGAGGTAGGCGCAGCGGGGCTGGGATGAGCAGGAGTGGTACGGCATCCAGTCTGCGCTCAGGCTCCTCCCTGGCTACATGCTGCTTCACGCACTACTTTGTGCTGTGCAGATCGACATGGACAGTGGGCTGGAGCTCTACGAGCTGGTCGGTAAGGCCAGGCTGTGGTGGCGCAGAGGTCCACTGATCCCCGCAGGCCAGGCCGAGGGACCCCACTGGTGCATGAATCCGTGCACCGGCCTCTAGTATGCATATATACTAGTATATAACAACCCCTGGGTCCACTTCGTTGGTGTATTATTGAGGATTTTGCGTCTGTTCACGAGGCATGTTGGTCTTGTGCAGGCTCTGTCTGGCTTTGCTGTCAGGGTGATGCTGGTCATGGTGAAGTTGGGAGACATTTTCCTCTCCTGTTTCCTGTGTAGAATTGTCATTGCTTGTGTCCAGCAGAATTTGCTGGCAGAACCATCTGGGTCTGGGGATCTCTTTTTCAGAAGGTTTCTAGCTGTGAATTCAGTGTCTAATAATCACAGCATTGTTCAGGCTATCGGTTTCGTCCCGGTGGTTGGGGGCTGGGGGTTTTGAGAAACCAGGTCGTTCCCCTCTAAGGTGTCGACTGCACTCCTTTAGTCACTGGCGTCTCCAGTCTGCAGTGGGAACACTCCCGGCTCTGGGAGTGGGAATGATTAGACCTGGTTTGAATGCAGCCTTTGGAGCAGTGATTGGCACAGCCAAGGGCACGGCCCGAGGCTGGATTCCCAGGGCTCACGAAGGGTCCCCAGGGAGCCACAAATGAGATGTGTTAGAGCAGCATTAGGGCGTTTAACCCGCTAGGGCAGCGTTCGGTGCCAGGCGTGGGAAGCTGATACGAGGCAGCCAGTGCCCTGCCCGTCTTCACGTGTTCCCGGAAGCATCAGGTTGCGCCAGGGACCGTCTCGCACAAGGAGACTCTCCCTGAGGTGGGAAAGGTCCCACCTGTTCGTGCTGTGTGAGGGCAGTGTTCCCAGCGGCCTGTGGGTAGCACCAACGCTCTACGTCTGTTTCCCATCATGCCACGCATTGCCCACCTCGCCAGCCCTGGTTAAGCAGAGGGTGTTTGCCTGGCAGGGCTGAGAATGAACGAGAGTAAAGTATGTTCTTCTCTGTGATACGTTGTCTTCCTTCAGCGGGAACCCTAAAGAAGGCGTTTTCGGAATGGCCGAGCCGTGGGTTTCGGTTCCTGACTGAGCCCTGGTGTGGTAACAAAATACCAGACTGAGTGGCTTACAAACAGCACACATTCCCACCGTCCTGGTGCTGGAACTCCGAGGTCAGGTGCAGGAAGTTGGCCGAGGCCCTGTTTCAGGTCGCAGCCTTCTCTGTGTCCTGATGAGGTGGCAGGGCCGACGGGCTCTCTGGTCGCTGTCGTAAGGCACCAGTGCCTTTCCGAGGCCCCCCTCGCAGGTCCTGGTCACCCTCACGCTGGGGCTAGGATTTCAACACGTGACATGCAGACCGCAGCCGTTCCTCGCTGGTACTGTGGCATCTTCCTGTCTGAGCGGAAGGTCACAGTTGTTTAGTCATTTCTCAGTGAGATTAGCTTGGCTTCCTTTAATTAAAAAATCTGTGTCACTCCGGGCTGGAGAACAGGAGAGGGGTTATGAGCACCAGAAGGAAGATAGGTTTTTGCAAATGCAGGAGGGTGTGGGAATCCCTCTTCAGGGAGCGTGAAGCGCGTCCTGTGTGAGCCCTAGCGCGGTGTCGCGTGGTGTGTTTCCCAGGTGGTTGTGAGGCATTCGGAGGCCAGGCCTGGCACAGGACTGGGAGTGGGAATGATCAGACTTGGGGTCTGAACGCAGCCTTTGGAGTCGTGATCGCTGGGTCTGACTGCTGCCCGTCTCACTGTCCCGCGGCAGCTCAGTGTCGGTGCTGCTCGTCCGCCTCAGGCCGTGTGGCGTATCTGGTCAGGACACCTCAGGGGAGGTGCGGTGGCTGCATCGCCAGGTGCAGGACAGCTCAGGAGCGGGACAGCGCAGGTGCCGGAGGCTGTTTCTGTACGTGGGCTGGGGAGTGTGCTCCCTACGGTCATATCCTTGCAGCCACGGGTAAGACTTGTGACCTTTCTCGGTGTGATGTCTCCCAGTTGTAAAAGTCACGCATATTTAGCGTAGCGAGTCCAGAAAGGAGGGAAATTCAAGTCGGCCCCTCCACTGAGCGAGTTTGGGGTACATCCTTTCAGACTTCGCCATCCTCGTCTCCTTCAGGCTCGATTCTAGGACTGAGTGCTGGTGTGGGACCCCAAGATCCCCAGTTCTGAGGTGTCAGAAGCCGGCAGCCAGGTTGGGTGGGGGCAGGGAGATGGTGGTCAAGTGCATGGAGTTGCGCTCCCAGGAAGAGCCAGGAGGTGGGCTGTGGGTGAGGCCTTTGGAACCCAGTGCCCACTTCTCTTCTCGGAGGGTTGTCGGCCATGACAACCTGCAGTTAACCATTCAGTTTCCTTCTAGGAGCTTGGTGACTTTATAGCTTCTGTTCTGATTGCTTGTAAAAGAGTAACGAAACTTCCAGCTGTGCTCTCTAGAGCTCTCCGCTTACAACCTAATAGTCACATGTAATGAGAGACCACCGGAATGAGATGGCGAGCGTCCTTGCAGAAGGTTACAGACTGAAGCTCACATTTGTCATTGTCATGTGAACCCAGTGAGGACTCTGTGGCCTGGCGGTCACAATCCCCTGCCTCACATGGGAAGAGCTCAGCTGACACACTGACTGTGGGGGTCCGAGCAGAGGGCCTTCGTGAGTCACACTGACTGCAGTGCAAGGGTGCAGCTTGGCTGTCTCTGGGGAGCTCTGCACCCACGTGACTAACCTGGGCCTTGGGAGGTGTTTCTTGAGCCTGGCCCCTGCCGATGGGAGCACGTGCTCTCAGTGTGACACCATGCACTCTGGACAGCAGGGACCTCACTGGTCCCTGGGCGGCCTCTCAGGCAAGGAGTCCTCTGAAGGATTCCCACCTCTGAGCCCTGAGGAGCGGTCTGCATAGGACCAGGACCGGCCTCTGTGAATGGGTGCACGCCCCTGAGGGATGGTCTGCACAGGACAGGCCCGTGTGAGCGGGTGTGCACCCCTGAGGGACGGTCTGCGCAGGACCAGGACCGGCCCGTGTGAGTGGGTGCACGCCCCAGGAGGCTCTGTGCTTGTGGAGACTGCGGCTCCTGGGCGGTGGTTTTACTCAGGAAGGAGAAAGTCCGAGGCAGCCCCCTCCCTGGTGTTAGGGTTTCTGAGAAATGGTCAAGGAGCCTGGGAAGGCCCTGGATTGGCGGAAAGAAGAGGCATTTCTGAAAGCGAGTAGGTGTCACCGTTCCTTAGTGCTCACAGGTCTGAGCCGGCACCACGTGTGGTGTGAGGAAGCGGCATCTTTCTCACCATATCAGTCAGCATTTTGTGTGTGGGTCCCTTGGTGCCTGCCCCACAGCCCCAGAGATGCTGGGACAGGCTGGGCTTCTTGCCAGACGGTCATGCGGGGACCTCTGCCAGGCTAATGTCCTCACGCCTGCTCCTCCGCTCCCCCACGGCCCCAGGGCCCTCTAGGGTCCCAGGGCTCCCCCGACACCACTTCCCTCTTCCTCACACTCTGCTCTGTCCCCTGGCCCTGGCCCCTTCCTCTTAAACCTCAGAGCTCCCCCCTCTCCTCTTCCCACTGGGGCTTTGGAGTGAGTGGCCTTCCAGCGAAGGGTTAGAGCCTCCAGAGTGTGGCTTCCTGGAGCTCTGCAGGTCATCCCCATGGACAGCCTTGCACAGCCGTGTCTGCAGACATGCAGACGAATTCTGTCCATTGACTGCCGCCATGGAAAAGCCAGCTGTGTGCTCCTTACAAACTCATTTCAGTATTCTTTTATTCCATATTAGAGGCCCGGTGCATGAAATTCATGCACTGGGGGAGGGGGGTGTCTCTCAGCCCAGCCTGCACCCTCTCCAGTCTGGGACCCTTCGGGGGATGTCCAACTGCCAGATGACCTACAGTCAGACATCCCTCTCACAACCCGGGACTGCTGGCTCCCAACTGCTCACCTGCCTGCCAGCCTGATCACCCCCTAACTACTCCCCTGCCAGCCTGATCACCCCCTAACTACTCCCCTGCCTACCTGATCACCCCCTAACTGCTCCCCTGCCAACCCGATCGCTCCCAATTGCCCTCCCCTGCCAGCCTGGTCACCCACAACTGCTCTCCCCTGCAGGCCTGGTTGCCCCTAACTGCCCTCCCCTGCTGGCCTGGTCGCTCCTAACTGCCCTCCCCTGCCAGCCATCTTGTGGCTGTGGGCGCCGCCATCTTTGAGAGTGTGGCAGTCAATTAGCACATTCCCTCCTTATTGGTTGTGGGTGCTGCCATCTTTGAGGGTGGGGCAGCAATTAGCATATTCCCTCCTCATTGGCTGTGGGCACCACCATCTTTGTGACAGCATGAGGGTCAATTAGCATATTCCCTCTTTATTAGATAGGATATTCATGAAATTGAGCTGAAGTTCACATGACAATTAGCTACAGTGACAATTTAATAGCGTTTAGTGCATTCACAGTGTTGTACAACCTCCACCTCTGTCTAGTCCAGGACATTTCATCACCCAAAGGAAACCCCACCATCAGGCAGTCACCACCTCTCCTCCCCCAGCCAACTCCATGTCATTGTCTGGTTCTTTGACTTCTCCTTTGAAGGGATTGTGACGTCTCATTGGTTTCTCAGGAATAACGAGTTAAAGAACATTTTAAGACACTTTTGCAAATGGCCTTCTAACCACTGCCTCCCTTGTCTGAGAAGCCAGCCCTTCACGCTGGGCGCTACTGGGCTGCTGGGGCCAGGGGCGCCCCCTGTCTGCCCTCCATGGTGCGGCGGCTGAGTTATCTTTAGAGGGGAAGCTGGTGGTGGAAGGCAGCAGGCTGAGCCCTTCACCTGCACACGTCCCGGCGTGTCTGTGCCAGGACGGGCTCCCGGGTGATGCTGAAACCGGCTGTCTCCCCTGCCGGCACCCTGGCCCTGGTTACTGCTCGCGTGCTGGGGCTGTGTGGAGCAGGTCAGGTGCTGACAGCTGTGGAGAGGACATCCTGCCAAGGACAGACAGCCATTGAGTAAAGACATCCCATTCAGTTTGGCCGAGCGGGCTCTCTTACATGGGTCCCATCTGCTCAGCAGGGAGCAGACCCTCGCCCACAGAACAGCCACGCCCCGTGGTGTGGCCTGGACGTGGCCTGCCCTGCCCTGCCCAGAGGGCTGTGGACCCCCAGCGCCCGAAGGGGGAGCTGTGATTTTCCTTAAGGCCTCCACTTTGTGAAGGTTGAACCCATCACAGCCTGAGTCCTGGCCGGTCTTCCACATGGGCCATTGCTCCAGTGGGACCCGCAGGTGCGAGCCTGCCCTCAGCGACCTTGGCTTTTCCCACGCGTCCCTGCGCCCCAAACCAGCAGCAACAGAGAGCTGGTTGTGACCTTGAGCCGAAAGAGAAAGGTCAAGGTTTGATGGTGGAGAGCCCCCACGAAGCCCTGCTGAACCGCGGGGAGCCCTGTCTGCAGAGAAGAGTGGGGCTCGCAGGAGGCCGCGGGAGCCTCCGTGGACTTCGCCCCCGAACAGGCCGCTGCTGCGATCGCCGCGGGCAGCTCCCCCAGGGCGGCGGCTCGCAGTTCCGAATGATGGGCCTCGGTTGTTCCCTGTCGGCTGGTATTTTGGGGCACGTTCACGCCCTCACATTTAGGACATTCCAGGGCCTTGACATCGTGTAGGTATCCACAAAGAAAACGTCTCGCATCTTATAAGAAGGCCGCTGCCGACGTCAGGGTTGTAGGGAAGAGCGTGGGGAGCACCCCCCGGGGCCCCTCTCTGCAGGAGCCAGCTTTGTGGGGTTTCCTGCCATAAGCAACAGGGGCCAGTGGTCCTGGTTTCTGTGAATTTTCAGGCACCACATCTAAGCTTGGAGTGAAGTTGGTGAGACGCCCCGATACCGTACTCCTGAGAAGTCAGCTTTCAGAGCATGGACCCCGGCTCTGCAGGGGGTCCTGCTGGCGCGGCGAAGCCGAGAGCACCCTTCCAGCCAGAGCTCATGGAGTCGGCTACCAGGAGAGCCCTTTGCCAAAACCTCCCCCCCCTCCCCACCTTAGATCCAATCCATCAGCTCTGCTGTGACTGAAGTGCGTGGACCCCACCACCCGGGACTCGGGGCTTATAGAGGCTCAGGACACCCGGTTTCTACCCACCTGGAGAAACCTGGGGTGGATGCAGCCTTCAGAGGTTGATTTTGACGGTTCCCCGTGAGCCGGCATACCTCCCGCAGTGGGGTGGCGTCCCCACTGCCTCCTGGCTGGTGTGGGTGACCGAGCTGCAGCGCTCTGCTCCAGGTCACGTGCCCCACTTTGGTGCCACTCGGGCCCTCCCTGCCCTCATGACTAGCCCTCTGGGACGCTGGTCTGTGGAGTGCCACCGGGGTGAGGACGCCTGTGTGCTCACGGGACCCGTTCCCCATCAGTGCCCTCAGCTGACCCCGATGCCCCTGCCAACAGCGGGCTCCCACCTCGCCGTGAGCCTCATCTTTTTCTCTCTGTCATCCTGTAGGGGCAGCGCCTCTTGCTTTGTCTGCTTTTCTGGTCCCAGTGAGAACATCTCCCCCAGGCGCTGCAGCACTTTCAGAGGCAGCGTGGGCCTTTAGGAGCGCAGATGGGCGCCAGCATGCAGGCGTGGAGCAGGGGGGTAGGCGTGGTGCCTGCAGGCCTGGGGCAGGGTCCTGGGCACCCACCAGTAGCTGTGGGAGCTGCTTTCGATGGTCCCGCAGAGCCCTGCCCGCCTCCTGGAGGGAGTGTCTCCAGGGCTGTGGGCTCAGGACATGAGTCAATGCATGGCTCCCCTGAGCCGCCTCCCCGCTCTCCCCCGTGGGCCCAGGAGCAGCTGTGGCAGGAATGCCCTGCGCTACGCCTCGAACCAGTCCCTGTTGGTACCAGGACCCCGATCTGGTGACACCTTCCGGAGGTGGAAGTCACAGGTCACCTGTCCATTGGGCCTTCATCGGTGGGTGTTGGGGCTTGAAATCGTGTGTGATCACTTGTCAGATGAAAACACACGGACGTCGTAAGAAGAGGCTTTGTTAGAGAGGCCCTTGTGGGGACGGGACCTTGCAGGGACGTGTGACCATGAGATCGGCCGGCACGTGGCGGTTCAACACGTTTCCCTTCGCAGGGAGGTGTGGACAGGACCCGGCGGGGCAGTGGGACCAAGGGCGCAGTAAAGGGTAGTCATCGAGGATGTGCCCGGGACTGGTCTGTTCTCAGGGGCATAAAGCCTGTGTTACCCCTCACGCCCGGTCTGTGTGATGGATGCGCCAACACCATCCCAAGGCCTCGGTCCGGATTGTATGACAGGAGCCGCAGGCCCCGGACGTGGAGGCCTGTGCACAGCAGCGAGTCCCAAAGTGGCTGTAGCAGGACCAAGAGCCCGGCAGTCCCTCGTGACAGACCCACCGGCGCCTGTGCTTGTCCATCGGCTGACGACGAGGCTCGGAGGAGCCTGGACGCAGGGGGAGGGGCTGCCGTCCGGGACCTCTGTCCCTACGGTGTGCGCCTCGGGCCTTGTTGGGTCCATTTGTCGTGACCGGAGCCTCCACGCCTGGACCTGCACCGGCTCCTGCGTCCGGGCCCCTGTGGCGTTGCTGCAGCTGGCGATGCCCCGCGGTCTGCGCTGCCCACTCCCGTGGCTGTTACCGCCCTGGGTGGAGCCGTCCCCGTGTGGCACTGCGAGTGGGGACACAGCAGGCAGGAGGCAGCCTCAGGACCGGGCAGCCCATTCGTGACTCTGTTCCTCACGTGAGGGAAAGACGGTGCTTTGGCTTCGTGTTGGGTTAAATACAGTGTATTTAGGCTTCACCTTTGTTTTTACTCTCCAAACGTGGCTTCTAGGAAGATCTGAACTCTCGCATGGGGCTCGCATGTGCGGCTCAGCGGTGCTTCTGTTCTCGGTGCTCTGCGCCTGGGCGCCCCTTCCCTCCGGGCCCAGCCCTGGGCAGGGAGGCCGAGGGAGGACACCAGCTTTGAGAGGACCTGCGGGCCCGCAGCACTGCTGCTGTCTTTCCACGTCCACAGACAGTTGCTAACAGACAGCTGGGCCTTGTCAGACGGGGTGCCCTGCGCAGACTGGGTTCTCCTGCACAGGGAGCCCAGCACCCTGCTGGGGGTGGGGATGCCTCCCCGGACGGCTCCCGTTCTCCGGCATCCGTCTCCCTGGTTTCTGTGAGAGACTTGCAGTCTGCAGCCTGGCAGTCCCCTCGGCGTGTCCTGCGCGTGCCCGCGTGCCGGTGGTGAGCAGCCTGCATGGCCAGGCTTTGCTGAACCCTGCCTTGTCCCTGAGAGAGGAGGCTCCACCCGTTAACCCTCTGCTGCCCGAAGTGCAGCTGCTTCCGGGGGCCCTGCTGGGGGTGCAGCTGTGGGCACAGGGAGTCCTGGGAAGGCACCCCAGCCTTCCCACATCTGGCCAGGCTATTTATAGCCCACAAAGGCCCCTTTGTCTCTGAAGAGAGCGGGCATGTGGCGATGCTGTCATGCACCCGGGGAGCCCGTGAAACGAGCCTTCAGCGAATGACTCTGGTGCTCACAGCGCGTTTTCATCCCGTGCAGAGGCCCGGGTCTCGGGTCCGCCCCGCTGCCATCTGGCTGCACGTGTGGCGCCTGGGGAGAGCGTGGCCCCATGCGGCCCAGCCCCCCGACACCGTGGGACAGGTTTCCTCAGGCCCAGCTCTCCAGGACACTGAGCGCCCTCCCTCCGCCTGGCAGGCTCTGGGCACCGGGGCCTCCACGTGGAAGAAGCTTCTAGTGGCCGGGGAGACCGACTGTCAACGGATGAGTAAGTGAGATGCAAGGAGTGAGAGGTGATGGGTGCAAATGAGAGAACCCAAGTGGAGAAGGGGCAGCAGGAGGCCCTGCTGGGAGGGGCGGTTGATTGAGGACAAACAGGAGCTGGGCCTGGGTTTGGAGAGGAGCATTCCAGGTAGAAGGCGCGGCCGGTGTGGTCCCTGGCAGGAGCGCCCTGGGACGGGGAGCAGCGTATGACCTCTTGGCGCTCTGCGGGGCACGTGCTGGGAGCCCAGGTTTGGACAGGACTCCCGGCTTCTGGGGAGAACGGACCCTGGAGCGTGCGGGGAGCCCTGTGCAGAGGCTGCGAGGTGGCCCTGGAGGGGGTTGCGGGCCAGGGTGCCTCAGTGAGTGGGAGGAGAGCCCGTTGGGCGTTCATTGGGAGGCGGAGCCCAGGGGACTTGCTGCCGTGTGGGGTCTGAGCCGGGTGGGGGTCGAGGATGAGCCTAGGTTTGGCTGAGCACCTGGAAGGGTGAGGATCCACGTACAGACCAGTTCCCCCAGGTTGTCTGAGGCCTCCACCTGGGGCAGCAAGGCTGGGGACGCAGGGAGTGTGGCAGGGAGGAGGTCTTAGCATTGGGTAGACATCTGAGGAGCAGCCCCAGGTGGGTCCCTGCTGGGGCACCGAGCCACCAGAGGGCAGAGGACGGGCCACCCCCCCTGGGAACAGGCCTCATGGACGTGCCATTAGATGGTGAGGCTGGCTGTGCGGGACAGAGTGGGCGCAGCCCTTGGGGAGCCTCCATTGAGTTTGGAGGGACGAGGATGAAGGCCCACAAGGGTGGGGAGGGGTGAGGTTCCCAGTGGCTGCCAGGCTGCTCAGGGGTGAGATGGCCTTTGACGGATGGGAGACTCTGACGGTGGCGGCAGGGGAAGGAGAGGTTGTAGCGGCATTCAGGGACACGAGTCTTGGGATGCGCCCCACTAAGCCCTGTGGGGTACCCCTGAGTAGCTGGCGCTAAGGCGGCTGGAGTCAGGGGTCGGAGTGTGGGCACAGCAGAGCCCACCCATACCAGGGCATAGCTGGGCTTTAGGACTCAGCACTGCATGGTGGGGGGGGGGGGCAGGAGTGGTTCTAGGAAGGTGGCACTGCCCTCCTCCCATACCCGCCTCAGACGGACACTTCGTGCCTTCATCCTGCCCTTTCGCTGCCTCGTTGGAAAGGCATGGTGACGCAGGGCCGGGCTGCCCCACACCTTTGAGTCAAAGGGGGACACTCATTTTTGCAGAAAAATGCTGTGGGCAGCAAAGCTTACCCACTGTCCTCATTCCAGCCCGAGAGACCCTGTTGTGTTCATTACAGAGACAAGACCGTGCGTCTTGCCTTCTTGGAATATTGGGCCGGGCAGTCAGTCACCAGCCAGGCAGGGCTTCATTATGAACTTGGACCTGCTCCCCTTGGAGCCCCTCCCGGCTCCAGGATTGTGTGTGGTCCCTGGTAGGAAGCTGAAGAATAGCCCCAGCGAAGGCAGGTTCTAACCCCTGGCGCCCGAGTGCCACCTTGTCTAGAAAGCGGCTCTTAGCAGAAGTGGCTCAGTCAGGAATCTCGAGATGGGGAGGTGATCGTGAGTCACGTGATGGGCCCTAACTGCCACCACAAGTGCCCCTGGAGCGGGAGGCAGGTGAAGATTGGAAAGATGGGAAGACGGAAGTAGAGATTAGAGGGATGTGGGCGTGAAGACTGATTTTGTGTGTCAGCTTGACTGGGGCACAGGTGCCCGGTACCCGGTCAGACATGATCTGGGTGTGTCTGTGAGGGCGTTTCCGGACGAGATTAGCATTTGAGTCTATAGACTGAGTGAGCAGATGTCCTCCCTCGTGTGGGTGGGCCGCATCCTATCAGTTGACGGCCTGAAAAGAGCAGAAAGGCCGGGGAGGGGAGAATTATTCCGTCTGTCCTGCTGCCTTTGAGCTGGTACATTGGTCCTCTCCTGCCTTCAGATTCGGACTCCAGCTGGGATTTTCACCATTAGCTGCCCTGAGTCTGCAGCTTGCTCACTGCTAATCTCAAGGCTTGCCAGGCTCCATGATCACATGACCTGATTCATTATAATAAATCTTTCTCTCTATGTAACCGGTCAGTCAGTGGATCCAGGCTGCCTGTCACTACTTGAGCCAGTTCAGCTGAGACAGGGTTGAGTCATATATGAGCGTTTATTCCAGTAACCCCAGCAGCAAGGAGAGCAGCAGGTCAGCCACAAAAATCTGTTCCACACCCTCCCCAAAGCCAGCTGCTATAGGGGGTAGAAGGACAGCCATGGGCAAGTAGGCGAAAGGGATAAGAATGGGTATGCAAAATGGGCAGTTTCCAGGCAATGCAAAGGCCTGTGGGTATGCAAAGGACTGGGGGTCTTCAAAGGGCTGGCGGCTCTGGTTTTGCAACAAGGTTGTCAGTCCTTCCGTGATGACAGGCAGCTTCCCGGTGGGGAGGATGGGCCGCATTTCCAGGTGAGCTCCCAGGTCCCACATGCAACTCCCACCAGGGCAGCATGTGCCTTGTGTAATCAGAACAAGACATCACGGTTAACAGAGCAGGATGAATACTTCTCAGAGTTATAGCTGGTCCCAGTACCCTGCTTCTGCCACTGACATCTGTACCCACATCCTATTGATTCTCTTTCTCTGGGGATCCTGACTAATAACAGTGGCCAGAAACCAAGGGGTGCCCGCAGCTGGACGAGGCAGGCGGGGTCCCCTCCAGCCCCTCTGGAGGGAGCGGGCCGGCTGCAGCGGGAGTTCAGGGCAGTGAGACCGCTGGCCCCAGAACTGGGAGGGGTTGCTGCTGTTCTCAGCCTCCCAGTTGGTGGTCACTGTTTAGCGCTGCCACGGGAAGGGAGCTCAGCCAGCGTAAGCAGCTCCGTAAACGCCCGCCACGGCATGAGGCCACTCTTCCGGGCACGTCGCTGCGGGCCGGGGGCGCCTCTGTGTTATAGGTGCTGCCGGAACAGTTTTGAAAAGATCCAAGCGGGTCTTCCCCTGCGTGGACCTGATCCCGGCGCTCCCTGAGCAGCGTCCTCCGGGGTCCCGGGGCAGCGGATCTTTGCTGCACGGTCCCTGGAGGTTTGCATCTCTCCGTCTGTGACTCGCCTCTTGTGTTCTTGGACTGTTTCTCTCAGAAGGTGTCTCCTCTCACCCGTTTGCCGTGGCTGTCTGTTATGGAAACTGACGGCTCCCTTCGGCCTTGAAAACATCTAGAAAGCTTTGCGTAATATGGACTAAGACCTTCGAGGGAGGACGTCCAGTTTGATCTTCGTCCTGGCTGCCAGCACTACTATTCAGGAACCCGTTCTCTGACAGTGAATTGGACTTCCGCTCTGGGGAGGACTGTGGTCTCGTGCAAGCTGGTCCTTGGGGCTTCCCCGTGGCCCCCCGCTGGCTGGCCTCCCTGTGCCCGCTTCACACTGGCGGCAGCTGTGAGGCGTGGCGGGTGAAGAGCCCGCTGAGCTCTGTGTGCTGCACGGAAGTTACGAGCCCTCCTGTATGTGCACTCGTGACTCCGTGTGTTTACATGTCTCTCACGGCCCCTGGGCAGAGGAAGATTTGGGGGACACACGATGGCAAGTGTACGATGGGGAGAGAAAGGATGACACACTGCACGCACAGCTCCTCTGCTGTCGGGGCGGGCACGGCGTGAGTCCCTCTGGGCAGGGGTGCTCTTACCCTGAGCGAGGGGGGCGTGCACAGATTTGGCGGGTGCATGTACCCTTGGCATGTGCAGATGTTGCTGTTCCAGGTGCCCGTGTCTGACCTTGGCTGCCCTCAGGAGCTCACACCTGAGCACTGACTCGGGCTCCCTGGGTGGCAGCCCTCTGTGTCCCCCAGTTGCCCTCTGTGTCCCCCAAATGCCCTCTTTGCCTGAGTTCCCACTGTGCTGCCCACACTGGACTGGCCCACCCACGCTGGGAGCCGGTGAGGTCAGGGTGGTGGCCTTGGCCCTGCCCATGCTGCCAGTGGAGGTGTCCCTGGAGGCTCACACACTCAACCACACCCGGCCTGACAGCTAACAGCCTCAGCAGGGTGGGCTGGGTGTGGGCTGGGTGGGGTGGGCGTGGGCAGGGTAGGCTGGGCGTGGGCTGGGTGGGGTGGGGTGGGTGTGGGCAGGGTGGGCATGGGCGTGGGCCCTGCCAGCCTGGGGCTGTCCAGTCATTCTGTCCCAAGCAGGTGGCCCAGCCTGCTTCACAGGTGGCAGTGATGGACAGCTGGGGTCCAGGGTGCACGATGCGGAGGAGGCTCGCTCATCTTACCGACACCTGTGTGACTGGAGGCTCTGCAGGAGCAACCAGACGGCACATCTGCTGCGAGGTCAGGGAAGGTGACTCAGGAGCCTCCCTGGGAGAGGACGGGAGCTGCCCCCGCTGGTGCTGGCGCCGGACCGGCGTCTGTCCGCTCTTAAGCATGTTTCATGGGTGTCTGGCCGTGTAGGCATGGGGAGTGGCTGCATGGAGGGCTGTCCTCGAGGGTGCAGACATGCCTGGCACACTGCAGGGTAGGGCTTTGCCTGGTGCACATGGACCAGGCCCCACCACTGACCCAGGATCTGCCCAGTGGTCCTGGGAGAGGGTGAGGAGGGTGGGCAGGGTCCGTTCTGGTCCCTTCCAGGGCTGCAGGGCCCCACACTGTACAGACAGGAGAGCTCACCAGGGTGGGGTGGGGGTCGTCCTGTTTGCTTACTGCAGTGCCTGCTAAAGGAAACTCACTTCTTTCTGCATTTACCCTGGACGCTGTGTCCCCAGCCAGAGGAGGAGGCGACCGGCCTGTCAGTCACACAAAGGTGTGCTTCCTGCGGCGCTGGGCACATCACTATGGCTCTTGCCCCTTTGCCTTCTTGCCGAGGGCACCTGACTCCTTGAACCTTTGCCGGCCCCCAGCTCCCAGGCACTCCTTGCGGCCGCACCCAGTGGGGGCTCAGTGCCCCATGCAGAGAGCTGTTTGCACTTCACACACTGAAACTGAAGCTGCTGGCTTGCAGCGGCTGGGCTGTGGGTGGGCAGCAGCAGCTCCGGCCGCTGTCCCACTCACCGTGACCCAGGCCACGCGCGAGAGTTGAGGGCCAACGGCTGTACCAGCAAGGAGGGAAGGGCACGTCGCTCGGGTCCTGGCAGGGCTGGCGGGCAGTGGCAGGCAGCCTGCCGGCTTTGCCTGGGACAGTCTGCTTGTCCCTGACCTGCACACAGAGCCCCGTGTCTGGCAGGACGAGAGGCGTGGAAACAGCTATGAGGCTGTAGGAGGCGCTGCCGGTCTCGCTGAGGGTGTCCCACAGCCACCGGTCCGCCCTTCCCGGCGATGGCCTCCTGTGCAAGGTGGTCCCGGCCGCCCCCTCCGGCCAGCCCCAGCCTTTGACCTCACGGTGGAGGCTGGTGTTCTGTGCCGATCGGAGGGAGGCGAGTGTAACGGGGTTCTAGTGCAGGCCCAGTGAGGAGGGCTGATAGCGGAAGCATGGGGCTGCCGCGGGAGCAGAAATGGCGAGAGGAAGCCAGGGGTCTCTGTGGGTGGAAAGCGGCCATGACCACAGGTGCAGAGGGGCCTGGGCAACATGTGAAGGGTGGGGAGAATGCCCTGCGTGGCTAATGTGTGGAAGGTGCCCATGCAGAGGGCAGTGCCACGGGGGTCGTGGGGCCAGGAATGGTGATGCCGAGGGTGTGTGCAGGGAGGGGCCCGGGAGAGAGCGGAGAGCAGCCTGTGTCCTGGTGCAGGCGGTGGGACCGCTGGGCCCCCGCTGCGCCTGGCTGTTCTCGGGGAGGCCGCAGGCAGGCGGGCGGTGCGCACAGCGGTCTCACCCCAGCCGCCCTGTCGGGTGCACTTCGTGGCTGTGACCACGCTGCGCATTCTTGGGCGGGTAGGGCTGAATTAATGCTTACAATGGGCACTGAGATGTGGTGAACCTGATCATGGGGGGTGGGTTTTTCATTAGACCAAAATTTGTACAGTGGTTTCTGTGCTAACTTTGTTTTAAAGGGAAAGTACAGTACCTGCAAGTAAGTTTTTAAAAATAGACTCGTCTCTTGCCTCTTTCTGTAAATCCACTTGCCCCTGGCAGTGCTCTGGGCCCAGGGACCTGCCGGCCGAGCTCGTCTGCACGAGGGGGCCATCAGGCGGGAGTGGGGCGCGTCCTGGGTGGTGAAGGCGCTGTTTGAAACCCCTAGCCCCGCGGGGGCACCTTAACTTTTGTGTGAGATCTTCAATCACAGAAGAAATGTGTTTCCCAAGTGTAAGTGTTCCTTTGCATATCCTGCCGCTTTGGAAGTGAGGCCTGAGTGGCTTCCCTCCCAGGAGCTGGGTCTCAGAGGTGAGGAGGGTTCAACACCTGTTCCTTAAGCAGAGTTCATACGTCACCGATCCATGAAAGTCCTACAGTGTAAGGCATATTGCAGACCGAGTAAAAATCTGTGAATCGGGTGGGGCAAAAGTAGGTTTACAGTTGTTTGCATGGAAAATAATACAATAATTAGTAAACAGTAATACAAGAATAAACTCTGTGTTTCACATACTCACAACTGTAAACCTACCTGTGCCCCCCCCCCCCCGCACATACATTGCAGATGAGCAAGGAGGGGGCTAAGGGCACCCCCACCCTCGCAGTAGAAAATCCTGGTCTGACTCATGTCGGTCCTGATTCCCAGCCATGGCCGCAAGTACATAGATGTGATTCTAGTCAGTGAGTATGAGGAATACCTGAGCCCCTCCCTCCGCACGTCTCCAAGGCCGGAGCATTCTTTGCAGCTTGTGAATGAAGGTGAGGCGCTTGCCTTACGCTCAGGGGCGGATGGATTCATGCTTTCTCTCATTTCAGCCCCGAACTGGGGAGGGTCACAGTCACCTGACTCCCTGGTCAAACATGTCCAACACTTTTTTGAATTGTGATGAGGTCCTGGGAGGCCCCAAGCCAGGCCGGACGTGGCAAGCTCACCAAGCCACGCCAGCACCCGGCCTGCGTCCGCGGTCTCCCGTGATGAGACGCTGTCCTCCTCGCAGAGGCAGGCCCGGTGCCAGCAGCCGCCTGGCACTGCTTGCTTCAGTGGTGGATGGGCCGGACCCTTTGTTGCTGGTTTAGGGGATTTTAGACTTGGGGTCTGGGACCTGCCAGGGTGGGTCAGCCC
The DNA here is from genome assembly GCF_963259705.1 of Myotis daubentonii. Taxonomy (NCBI): domain Eukaryota; kingdom Metazoa; phylum Chordata; class Mammalia; order Chiroptera; family Vespertilionidae; genus Myotis; species Myotis daubentonii. The sequence continues at coordinate 5,229,669 of NC_081850.1, forward strand.
CTCGAGGGCAGTGCCCACCATCAAGCAGGTGTGCCTCGCCGCTGTCTTGCTGAGGACTGAGGCTCACTCACTCAGTGCGTTGTACCAGCTACCTGTGCCCACCCAGGTCACCGTCCTGCTTCCTGCGGCGCTGGGCACATCACCAGAATTCCATCCCGGTGACTATGGGATGCGAAGTGGCACAGAGCCTGTTGTGGACGGCACACTGGCGTCGCTGCCCGTTGTCAGGGGCTCTCTGTGTCCCAGGCCCATGTCCTCCCTCACTCAGCAGCAGTGAGCTGCTGCCGCCGCCGCCACCGCTACCGCGGTCTGCGGGGAAGGGGTGTGTGGGTCGCAGGCCGGCACCTGGGAGCTGAGCCTGCGTGTCGAGGCTGGACAAGCCTCCCTGCCCCCCGCCCGTCTCCCCAGGTTGTTACCACCATGCGTGGGTGCCACCCTCTCCTTGCTGTGCCTCCCCCCGGGCCCTGCAGGTGACCGTGGGCTGAACCCCTGTGTGATGGTCCCTGGGTTCGGCCCACGTATGGGAGGACAGACGTGCCAGTGGGCAGCGGGCAGCGGGCAGCCGGGAGAGAAGAGGTGCCTTTGCCAGCACCTTTTCCCATTTTGGTTTCACTGCACCAGCTGTGCTGGGAGCTCGGTGGGGAAGCACCTCCTCACCCTCTGCCAGGGCGACCGGGCTTCAGGGCTGCACCCGCCGCTCCCAGGGCCTGGTGGCTGCTCCGGGCCCTGAAGCAGAGCTGGGGGGAGGGGCAGCGCGCCCGCTTTCTGCCTGGAGCCCTGAGGCCCTGGGGACCAAGGGGCCATGGCCTTGCGGGACCCTTCTCCTTCCTGTGGCTCCGAGCGCCTTTCTCCAGGGACAGCAGCACCTTCCCCCCATCCCCCCTCCTCCTTCTCCCCCCCCCCCCCCCCCGCCCTGCTCGGCTGGGCCCTGCCCTGCGGCCCTGAATAAGCCCACACAGGAGAACAGCCAGGCCCACATCTTGCACAGCCTGCCATTCAGAGGGACGAGAATGGGGCCAGCCTGTCCCGCGGCCCAAGGGAGGCTCACTGCGGGCCTTGTCCCACTGCTGAACGGAGCCTTGTCGCGGCGGAGCGGGCCCAGCTGCCCGCGGCCTGTCTGCCCGGCCCCACCAGGCTGTGCTGGAGTCCCCAGGGTGTAGGACAGTCGCCGAGGCAGCACAGGTCCCCGTGAGGATGGGATGGCCGGGCTGGGCTGGTCTGTTCTGAGCACCGTCGTCCCCGTGGCCAGGGGCCAGCGTGGCCGGCAGAGAGGTGAGGTCACGGACCCGGCGGCAGGGGTGTTGCCAGCGGCCCAGCGATTCTTGTTTTCTTTTATTTGCAGATGGTGTAATCGTATAATGTGTTGTTTTTTACTAGAAAAATCCAAGGGGATCACAAACGAGTGGGCACAAGGGTGGAGAAGTCGGAGTGCGGCTTCTGTTCCGAGTGCTTGAGGTGCGGGACCTCGTTTCACCCCCCGGGACCAGAATCGGCCCAGGTTACTGGCCAGGACTCTGCGCAGCCAGCGCATTGTTCGGGGATAATAAGAGTTTCCTTATGATTCACGGGACGGCTCTTCTCTTCCCGGTTCTCAGGGCCCAGTGGAGTAGGCTGAGTGAGCAAGCAAGCAGGCGCCTCTGTCCCCAGCCCAGGTGGCTGGGCCCAGGGACCGGCCCCTCCCAAGGACCAGAGGAGTGTCTGAGAGGTGCATCTGTCGGGCAGCGGGGCAGCCGGTGAGCAGCAGGGCTGAGGCCGTGGCTCCGGGCAGCGCTGCCCTGGCCTGGGCTGCTCCGGGGCTTTTCCTGGGCAGCTGACTCCGGCCCTGGCCCCGGCGATGTGGACGGCTGGAGTGTTGGCCGCCTTCCTTTCTCGTGTGGATTGCCTCCCTCTCGGGGCTGCCCCGTGTCCCCTGCACTCTGGAAGGAAGCAGGTGGAGGCAGTGGGCATCGCCTGACCGGCCATCAGTGTGGTGGCTGTGGGGGTGCACCCTCAGGCGAGGCCGGTGGGTGGGGCTGGTGGGACTGGCTCAGGCCCCGATGGCTTCGTTTAAAGAAGCAGGAGCGCTGACACCACAGTCTCCTTTGAAACGTAGTTCTGGCGGCGAGACGCGTGCCAGAGACGGTGTCCAGTGTAGCCCACGTGTGTGAACGTCGGAGAACGGGGGTGAGTGCTGAGCGCTGTCCCTAGGGAAGAGGGCCGGGGGGTGAGGAGGACAAAAAATGCACCAGAAACTGTACAACCCCTGCTTCAGAAGCCCGCCCCCCGTGTGAGGGGCTCATGAAAAGAGTGGCAGGAAAGTGCTGAGCTGTGGCCTGGGCTCTGGACAGGGGTGCCTGTGATCCTTCCAAAATTGGGGTAAAATTTGCATCTGAATGAGTAATCTCATCGAGTGCCATGGAATGTTCTGGTTTCCTTGTTGTCTCCAGTTTCTGTTAACAGTCATTTGCATTTTATTCAGCCAGCATTCTAAAATCAGTGCCACCTCAGGTTGCCTCAGCCCACAGTCCCCAGGGTGGGTTTCTGCGTTGGCACCTCCCACTGTGGCCTGGAGGTGGCAGCGGCGCTTGCCCGGCCCTCCCCGCAGGTGGGCTGGGAGCTCCCTCCAGCCAACAGCCCTCCGTAGCAGGCAGGTTTTGTTTGGACTTCCCAGGACTACAAATTATACATTAATTACTTCTCAGCATCAAGGAAATTGGGAGACCACCTAAAAATCTAACTGTTTTAAGAAAATGAAATCAGCCGTTGTGCCCACTCTGAGCCACGTCCCTGAATGGCAGCTGGGTCAGCTAGGGGTTTGCAGGAGGCAAAACAACGACCCCTAACGACGTCCACATCCTCATCTCTGGAGCCTTCAAAAGTGTTGCTTTCCATGGTAAAGGGACATGGCAGATGTGGTCCAGGATCTCGAGGTGAGGCGATGAGGGTTGTCTGTGGGTCTTAACGGTAACCACAGGTCCTGTTGAAACCAAAATGTCGGTGTTTGAGTCCGAGTTCATTGTCTCGAGAAATCGGAGAATGAAGTCACAGACAAAGACGGTTAGCGGAACCGAAGTTTATCGGGAGAAGCCAGTCCTGGAACAGGTGCCGCTGGGGTTCCAGGAGCAGCCAGCGTCCAGGCTTCCTTTCCACATTAGTCGGGAGCAGTTCGCATCCCAGCTAATGGAAGTCTGTGAGCCTGTGTGGAGGCCCAGTGGCCATACGCCACGTGGGTGCTGGGAGGCGCATCTCCTGCCACCAACCCAGGAACCAGGCACCAGGGAGAGTGAAGAGGAAGTGGGTGCACTTTTTTCTTTCTTTCTTTCTTTTCTTTTTTAGATCAATCTTTATTGTTCAGATTATTTCAGTTGTTCCTCTTTTTCCCCCCATAGCTCCCCTTCACCCGGTTCCCATCCCACCCCCTGCCCTTACCCTCCCCACACTGTCCTCATCCATGGGTGCACGATTTTTGTCCAGTCTCTTCCCGCACCCCCCACACCCCTTTCCCCCCCAAGAATAGTCAGTCCACTCCCTTTCTATGCCCCTGATTCTATTATATTCACCAGTTTATTCTGTTCGTCAGATTTTTTATTCACTTGATTTTTAGATTCGCTTGTTGATAGATGTGTATTTGTTGTCACTTGGTTGTTCATAATTTTTATCTTTGCCTTTTTCTTCTTCTTCCTCTTCTTAAAGGATACCCTTCAGCATTTCATGTAATACTGGTTTGGTGGTGCTGAACTCCTTTAGCTTTTCCTTATCTGTGAAGCTCTTTATCTGACCTTCAGTTCTGAATGATAGCTTTGCTGGATAAAGTAATCTTGGTTGTAGGTTCTTGGTATTCATCACTTTGAATATTTCTTGCCATTCCCTTCTGGCCTGCAAAGTTTCTGTTGAGAAATCAGCTGACAGTCATATGGGTACTCCCTTGTAGGTAACTGACTTTCTTTCTCTTGCTGCTTTTAGGATTCTCTCTTTGTCTTTTGCTCTTGGCATTTTAATTATGATGTGTCTTGGTGTGGTCCTCTTTAGATTCCTCTTGTTTGGGGTTCTCTGCACTTCCTGAACTTGTAAGTCTATTTCTTTGACCAGGTAGGGGAAGTTTTCTGTCATTATTTCTTCAAATAGGTTTTCAATATCTTGCACTCTCTCTTCTTCTGGCACCCCTATAATTCGGATGTTGGTACGCTTGAAGTTGTCCCAGAGGCTCCTTGCACTATCTTCATATTTTTGTATTCTTTTTTCCTTTTGCTTTTCCGTTTGGGTGTTTTTTGCTTCTTCATATTTCAAATCTTTGACTTGATTCTTGGTATCCTCTAGTCTGCTGTTAGATCTCTGTATATTATTCTTAATTTCAGTCAGCGTATGCTTAATTTCTAATTGGTCCTTTTTCATATCCTTGAGGGTCTAACTACATTTCTCGGAGGTTTCTAGAAGATTCTTGAGTAACCTTATAACTGTGGTTTTGAACTCTATATCCAGTAGTTTGCTTTCCTCCATTTATTTAATCTGTGACCTGTTTCTTCATCTCCGCATTTTGGTTGCTTCCCTGTGTTGATAGAGTGGCTTTGTGTGCTAGGTGTCCTGTAGGGCCCAGTGGCTCAGCCTCCCCTAATTACCTGAGGTGGACACTCTTGGTGCACCCCTTTGTGGGCTGTGTGCACAGTCTTGTTGTAGTTAAGCCTTGATTGCTTTGGTATCACTGGGAGGAATTGACCTCCAGGTCAGTTGGCTGTGAGGACCAGTTGTGTCCACAATGGGAGAACTTCTGTGCTGGAGACACCTTTATGGGGCAGGACTTGCTTCAGTGGGGCTTTGGCGCTCACTGAGTCTGCCCCCTGAGTGTGTCTCTTATGGATGTGAAGAGTTGTAATCTGGATGGTCTCACTCTGACCGCTGGGTAGACTGGCTCTTGTATCTCCAAGGAGGTGCAAAGTCAGCCACTGCCTGTGGCCACCCAGCAGGAGCTACAGAGAGATCTGCAGGTTCCTCCTCTTTGTTTGGGGTTTGGAGGTGCCCAGATAAGGTGCAGCTGTGAAGCAATGCAGGCTGCTGACAAGCCTTAGGCTTTCTTTTGGAAGCTCTGGGGTTCTCTGACCCAGCGGCAGTTTGACAGGTTTTTAGGCAGAGAAAGGCCAGGCCATTCATATGCAAAAGCGTCTGTGCACAGCTTGGGTGAGGTTGTAAATTGGGTGGGGCGGGGTCTCAGGGAATCACCAGGGTGGAGCAAACAGCAATGGCTGCCATTCAGCCCTGCCCCGGAGAAGTCCCCGGGTCTCTGTGTCCTGCGGCCCTGTGCAGGAACAATGACCGCTGCAAGCACCTCTGCGAGAAAGCTGCCCTCACGTTCCGGCCTATGCCGGACAGTCCAGTTTCTCTCTGTATGAGTCTTGGTCCCCAGATTCTCACCCAGAACTGGAGTTCAGAGCAGTCAGGAGCTTGTATCTCCCTCCTGTTTGAAAAAGAGAACAGCATACCAAGCTTCCAGCCCCTTTTGTGCATGCCTTCGTACCTCCACACTTCCATACCTCTGCACCTCCTACCGGACTCCATGTGCTTTTCTCTTTCCTTCTAGTTGTAGAATTTCCACTCAGCCAGCCTTTCCGTGGTTCTGGATGATACTCGTTTTGTCTTTTAGTTGTATTTTTATTGTGATGTGCATGGCAGCAAGTTCAGGTGTTTACCTATGCCACCATCTTGGTTGTCCTGGGTGCGCTTTATATATATACTAGTATACTAGAGGCCTCGTGCACAAAATTCATGCCCAGGTAGGGTCCCTAGGCTTGGCCGGCAATCAGGGCCGATAGGGGCCTTCTGGCTGCCAGCCAGGGCCTTCCTTTGTTCCGCGCTGCCCCCTGGTGGTCAGCGCACGTCATGGCGAGCAAACTAACTCCTGGTCTCCCGGTCGAACTCCCGAGGGGACACTTCGCATATTAGCCTTTTATAAATATACTAAAGACCCGGTGCACGAAATTCATGCATGGGGAGAGGGGTCCTCTTAGCCCAGCCTGCACCCTCTCCAATCCGGGACCCCTCGGGGGATATCCAACTGCTGGTTTAGGCCCAATCCGGGGATCAGGCCTAAACCAGCAGTCGGACATCCCTCTCACAATCCTGGACCGCTGGCTCCTAATCGCTCACCTACTTGCCTGCCAGGTCACCCCTCACTGCCTCTGTGTGCCAGCCTGATCGCCCCTAACTGCATCCCCTGCTGGCCTGGTCTCCCCTAATTGCCCCTCACTGCCAGCCAGGTCACCCCCAACTGCCCCCTCCCTGCAGCCTAGTTGCCCCTAACTGCCCCCCCTGCTGGCCTGGTCACCACCAACTGCCCCCACTGCCGGCCTAGTCACCTCTCACTGCCCCTCCTGCCAGCCTAATCACCCCCAACTGTCCCCCCTGCTGGCCTGCTCACCCTCAACTGCACTCCCCCACCAGCCTGGTCACCCCTAACTGCCCCCCCACCCACCAGCCTGGTCACCTCTTACTGTCCCCTGCCAGCCTGGTCGCCCCCAGCTGCCCCCTTGCTGGTCTGGTCACCACCAACTGCTCCCCCCCTGCTGGCCTAGTTGCCCCTCACTGCCCCCCCACCCCCACTGGCCTGGTTGCCCCTCATGGCCCCCCCGCCAGCCTGGTCGCCCCACACAGCCTGCTATTCAGTCGTTTGGTCGTCCCTCACTAACCCCCCTGCCAGCCTGGTTGTAGGCAGCCATCTTGTGAGGGTGTGATGGTCAATTTGCATATTATCTATTTATTATATAGGATAGATATGTTTGTTAGTTCCTGATTGGTCCTTTCAAAGAATTTTGCCTTAGCAACATCCTCAGGATTGGTTTATATGCCTTACAGCCTTGTGATTGGTTATCTGCAAGCTGTCTGTCTTAGCAACATTCATACATTTTAAATCTCATGCCTCTCACACACGCCCTCCCTTCCCCGCCCAGTTGGGGCGTCTTACTGACTCTGCCCAGTCGGGTTCCTGGGTTAATTCTTCTCCACCCCTGGCCCCATCCCTGTCTACCTAGCTTGCTTCCGTCTCCTCACTAGGGGTGAGTCGGGAGGGTGAGAGGAGGGAGGGCAGTGCGGCTGGTGTGGGCAGGACGCTTTCCCTCCCCTCTCGTAGGTTCTGTCAGTGGGCCTGTGAATTAAACTGACAAATGGCAGATTAGCAAGAGAAAAGGCACGCCATCACACACAGGGGCTGCACAGAAAACAAGCGAAAAGTCTTGCTGCGAACGTATCATTGTAACCAAGGGGAGGAGGTTGGGCCTCGGGCAGGGCACTGTGGGAAGGTGCCCAGGGGACATGGGTGGGAAGGGTGGTTTGTAGGTTTGCCGTGCGGACTCCTCGTGTGGGTCTGGGGCACCTTTACAAAGCGAACGGGCAGCCTGCTTTGTAACTGTGTCTTGGCGGCCTGCAGCTCAGAACCCTCTGCCAGCGTGGCCGGTGTGGGTGGTGTGCTCTGATCCTCTTCGCTGGCTGTGCAGGTGGAGGAGGGAGGAGGGGCCGGGAGCCGAGGAATGCAGGCCGTGGAGAAGCGAGGAGCCAGGGCCTCCCTGGGGCTCCTGAGGGAGCACAGCCACTCTCGGTTTGAGCCCAGTGAGCCCCATGCTGGACGTCTGGCCCCCAGAGCTGTTCCGGTAATACATGTGTGCTGTTTTAAGCCACTAAGTTTGTGCTGCTTTTGGACAGCAGCCGAAGGAACCCAATAAGGGTCCCCGATGTGGTCTTGTGCTCAGAGGAGCTTCAGGACAACTTAGAGAGACAACATCAGTGAGACCATGGGGGGGGGGGGGTGCGGGGAGGGCGTTGTAGATGGAGGGAAGCTGCAGCTGCAGGCCCTCCGGCTTAGCTGTGTGCGAGTCACGGGTGGGGCGGGGCGGGGCGGGGCGGGGCGGGCATGTGCAGACGCACGGGGGCGCTGTGCCTGCTGCCCTGGTCAGGTCTGGGAGGGAGCGCTGCATCGCACCCTGGGGGCGAGGCCTGAAGTCCTGTGGCGGGTGTGGCCTGTGCTCTCCGCCACGCGTGGGGAGGTGGCTCACTCTCCAGGGGAGCAGCTGAGATTGGCCTTGAGTGTACTTTTCGGGTAAAGACTGTCCTGGACCCTGTGCTGAGTACAGATCTCCTTCCAGCACGCCGTGGGACCACGAAGGTTCTAAAAGGGGAGCAAGCTGCTTTCACAGTGCTGTCTCAGACACCCCAGACGCTGCCCGGCTGCCCACCTTGCTCAGTGTGCACGAGGGCCGTGCGGCCTCTCCTGTCACCCCAGTGTCACGTAGACACGAGCCATGGAAAGGTCCCCAGACGCTGGTGCTTTCTTGTTCGTGGCAGCTCTGTGCACCCCTGAGTGGTGCCCGTGGGGGGTGCCAGGTGCAGCGCCAGGTGCAGTGGTGAAGCTGGCTGGGCCACCGTGGAGGGTGGCCGCGGGGCGCCTGAGGCATGGTGACGAAATGCACCCTTCCCTGCGGGAGGGAATGACACTCCGCTGTATGTCTGGACCCCATTTTATGTATCCCTTCACTCACCCGCCAGGGGACGCTCGGTGGCTCCCACCTTTTGATGAGAATAATGAATAATGCTGCTGAGAACATGGGTGTGCAGGTCTGCGTCCTGCTTCGGTGCTTTGGGGCAGCTGCCTGGTGGAGTTCATGGGTCCTGTGGCAGTTCTGCACCTACCGTGGGGAGGAGCTGCTGTGCTGTGCCTGCGGCGGCGGCGCTATTTACGTCGGTACCCCCCCCCCGCCCCCCGCGGTACACCAGGGCTCGTGTCTCCACTCCTCGCCGCCCGTGTTCCGTTGCTGAGATAGCAGCCTCCTGAGTATGAGGTGATTGTGTTTAAAGTCTCAATTTAGAAACTCACATAATTTCATGTGGTTATTCGCCATTATTCTGAGCACTGCATGTCTGTTGTTTGGACCTGTGAGTCCCGGGGGGCGCCTCACGCTGGTTGGTGGCCATCAGCTCGAAGGGAAGCACATGGAGGACACAGCCAGATGCCCAGCCACAGCCAGGGGTGTGAAGCCAGAGGGGCCTTGGCCTGTGACCTCTCACCCCACACTGGGTCAGTCCTGGCCGCTGCTTGGCTGTGGACGCTGCTTCGGGACTTAGTTGAAGGGAGGGTCAGGGTGCGGATCCCCCGGGACCATTCAGGTTGAGAAAGCGTCAGGAGGCCCGGTGTGTGGCTTCCCTCTGGCTCTCCATGGCGACCTCGGCCCTGTTGCCCATGCGGCCTTCACGGTCCCTACGTGAGGCAGCGGGCAGGCGCCCCGGGGCTCGGCCACTCCTGCCTCCACTCTTACCAGTTCTTTGGCCTCTGTGCATGTGTGTGCATGTGTGGTGTATGCATGCATGTGTGGGTGTGTGAGTACAGTGACATGTACGTGTGCATGTGTGTGTGGGGGTGATGTATGCACTGTGGTGTATGTGTGCGTATGGGGGGTGTTTGTGTATGTCTGCTATACATATGCATGTGTGTGATGTGTTTTAGTTATGCATGTGTGTGATGTGTTTGTGCACATGTGATGTGTGCTTGCATGTGCTATGTGTGTGCATGCTGTCATGTACGTGTGCATTGTGTTCATATGCACGTGTGATGTACGCGTGTGTGGTGTGTGTTGGATTTGTGCATGGCTGTATGTGCATGTGTGTGATGTGTTCATGTGTGCACATGTGTGAAGTCCTCTGTATCTGCATCTGTCAGCCTCGTGTCACGTCCTCTCGGGGGGTGGGCCGGCAGTGCTTGTCATGAGCTCTGCGGTGGCTGTTTTCCAGCTCCTGCCTGGGAGGCAGCTCGGGGCTCCCAGGAGGGGCTCAGGCCCTGGAAGCGGCAGGGAGGCTGGTAGAGGTGGGCCAGCCCCACTGTTCCCTGGGGTCCTTCACTCCTCTGAGCAGGACGTGAACCCCCGTCTTCACCCCGGCACCGTGGCTCCTTGTGGGAAGGAACCGTCCCTGGGAGACCAAGACCTGCCGAGGGAGGCGGAGCTGCGAGCGTGGGGACGGAGCCCCGGGGAGCCCACAGGCAGGAGCAGGGCAGCGGAGGGCGGCCTCGCTGTGCTCAGGCTCGGTGTGAGGTGAGGGGCAGAGCCCAGCCGGCCCTCTTTCTGCTCAGCCCTGGGGGGATGGGCAGAGCCGAGCTGGTGGGAGCAGGACACACCCGTGCATGGGATGCCCTGGGGGCCGCGGTCTTCAGGGTGCAGTTGGTATGGTTTGGGGGTGAAATTTGCAGGCTTTGTGCTTCCAGGTTCACCTGTCTTTCTCTTGTCTGTTCCTCTTACTGTGTCATCAGGAAAGAGCGCTGGGCAGCCATGCGCGCGGGTCTTCGTGCTTCAGGGCCTCCCTCAGGTCTGGTTGTCCCGCTGGGGGCCCGTCCTGGCTCTCCAGGCGCCGGCGTTGACTGCTCCCTGCTGGTGCCACCCTGATTCTGTGTGGTCTGCACAGAGCCTGAGGGCATTTTGCACCTGGGTCCTGGCTGACCAGCCCTGGGCTTCCTCCCAGTGACTGCAGTGTCTCGGTGGGGCCGGCACGGCGGCCGCAGCTGCGGCTGGAGGGGGGGGAAACCGGGGTGGGGCCGGAGCTGTACCTGCGCCGGGCTGTCGGGTCCGCTCTGCACCGGGCCCTCAGTAACAGCTTCATCTCTTCAGAGGCTCGTACTCTGGGCACTAAACGCTTGGCAATCAGTGGCACCACCTGCAAGACTGGGGAGGGCAGTGAGGTCTGTTCTCCAAGGGTCAGCACCTTGTTGACTAAATGTTCCAGAGTTAAATCAGTAAAGTGATTCCTGATCGCATGCAGGTGTGGGGTGGCTGGCAGCGTGGACACTGCTCCCACTGTCCCTGTCGTGGGCCTCGCTCCCCAGGCGTTGGGGGTGATGGGTGCAGAGTGGCGGGGAACCGGAGCGTGTCCTGGTGCTCCGCGGGGAGGCCTGGCCTGGCCTTGGCTTTCCTAGTGGTGCAGTCGACAAACCTCCTAGTCCTCCCGCTTCAGATAAGGGCGTTAGGCTGCTGCCTGAGCCGGGGTTCGCAGCAGCGGCGCCTGTGCTGATGCCCGCGGGGAGCAGGTGCCGTGCTGCGGGGGACGTTGTTTAGGGCCAGAAGTGAGAGTCGGGGCAAGACCAGCGCCACCAGGGGTGCGGAGACGAGGTGATTTCATCAGGTGCCCAGGACCCTCTCTGGTCCCCCAGTCTCGGTCCCTCTCTGATCAGTTTCTTCAGGGAAAGTCATTGTAGAAAAAGCAAAATGTGGAACTTGACGGGTGGTTTGTAACGAACTAGTGGAGGGCTCTTCGCGGCTCAGGCCGTTCTGTGGCAGACTTTAGTAATATTCCTCACTGGGCCATCGCTGAGTGGTGTCAGAAACAGCCCACACTCTGAGGTCGGCTCAGTCGTACAGCTCGGAAGCGGAGGGCAGAGGGTTGAGGAGCTGGCCCCGGGCCAGGGGCCTGGCGTCCTATCTGATTGGTGTCTCTCTTGGGTTAGACCTTGACAGGGTAGGCGGCACAGGCGTGGGGTGAAGGAGGGGACCCCGCAGGGTGAGGACATGAAACCAGAACCTTGCTGGGGATCTGAAAGTGCGGGGCCTGGCCGGGCTGAGGGACGGGAGGACCGGAACGTGTCCTGGGGGGACCCGGGCTACCTTCCCCTTCGTTGTGGGGTGGCCTGGGGGGATCGAGAAGTCCCAAACGAGAATCTGGGGAAACCGCTGATATTTGGGGACAACGTGATTGTTTTGTAAGGAAAATACTGGGAGGGAAAGAAAAGGAAAAAACTGAAAAACGCATTTTCTAATGTGAAGGCATCAGAGGACACAGGAGTGTCCAAAGAGGATGTTTAAGGTGCCCCGAAGCCCTCCCGGCACTGAGCACTGCTCACCTGGTGCCCCTCTTCTGCCTCTGCCAGGCGGGCCCCACTCGGGTGCACTGAGAGCTCACCTGGGAAAGCAGGCGCAGGAGTCCAGGTGAGTGCCGGGTGCTCGGAGCGTGTGCCACCGCGGCCCTTCTGGCGTGAGTGGTCCTGACATGTTTTACCTGAATAAGCTTCCATTTAAGGGCCCCTTTGTCGTCTCCTTGCATTTAATAACATGCTGTGCGTCAGGAGGCAGTCACTGGGTGGCTGTGCCCTAACATTGTTTCTCCAGGCAGCTCCCAGGGCGCACACCTCGATGGCACGTCTCTGTTGTTAGGCTGTTAGGCAACGTGGAGATAAACATTCCTGGGCCGACTTCTCTCTGAACCTGCAGGGTTGCTGAGCCGAGCAAACAGCGGCCGGCTGGTCAGGCTCTTCCAGAAGGCCCGCTGTTCTCCACCCTCCCCGGCACCTCCGCCCTCCCCCTCACCGGGAGCAGCCGCTTCCGCGGGCCTTTTCCTCCGTCTGGGAAGATGGGGTTCACTGGCCCTGCCGCTGGCCAGGCGGGGCTTCCTGCTGGTGGTAGTCGTTGTGTCCGGCGGGAGACTGAGCGTCCACACGGGAGAATGAGCATGAGAGAGGCCCCGGTGAGCTGGCAGCTGGCCCAGGGGCTTCGAGTCCTGTTTGCAAGCTGAGAGCATTGCAGAAACATGCCGGTTCTGAGGTTTTGTGGTGTCTGTCCTTGCCTCCGAGTAGTCGCCCTCCCTGTGGCTAGATGTTTCTAGAACCTTCTGCCATTTGTGAAGCCTGTCCTAGCAGCTGGCGTGAGCAGGCCCCTCCCCCACCGCCGGTCAGCGTGAAGCAGCGCCTTGGGAAACGCCAGGCAGGTGCTGCCGCGGGAGTGTTTGGTGAGGCCTCGCCGTCATTTACGGAGTCAGTTTACCCGTCCGAGGAGCCGCACTTCGCGTGGAAGCGGGGAGGCCTGCGCTCGGCCCTGAGGCCGGGCCTCCTCTCACCTGTGCCCTTCGCTTCCTGCGGATTCTTTCGTTTCTATGCTTTGTTTTACGCTGGCAGGAAAATGAGTAGAGTGCAGTCGTGACTGGCCTGCTTGGCGATGCTGTGTTCATCCGGCAGCGGCCCTCCCAGACTTCCCCGGGGGACGTGTCCGTCCTCCATAAGGTCCCCGCGGGGCTCACCTGGAGCAGGTTGGAGAATGTGATAAGAAACTGGGTGCAGTGAGCTTAGTGAGACCCCAATGTGTTCACCTACTTGGTGGTCCCCTCGGTCCGGGTCCCCACATAGGAAGGCAAATACTAGGACAGCTCCCCAGCCCCAAGGAGCTGGGGGCAGGCCCTGGTCAGACATTGGGTTTTGGACACTAGCTCCTCTGCTGGTGTGACTTCTGGAAGTTTCTAAGCCTTGGTGTTCTTGTCTGGGAAGTGGAGATGATGATGAATGGTTCCTGCATCATCGAGTTGCTACAAGAGTCTCTGTGAGGAGTCAGCACATCCCTGGTGCCCTTGGGTGACCTGACTCACTCTTCTTCCCACCCCGGAGGCTCTTGCTACAGTGACGGGAAGGCTGTGCTCCCTAGATGGCCCAGTGACAGGAAGGCTGTGCTCCCTACATGTGTCCAGTGATGGGAAGGCTGTGCTCCCTACATGTGTCCAGTGATGGGAAGGCTGTGCTCCCTACATGTGTCCAGTGATGGGAAGGCCGTGCTCCCTACATGTGCCCAGTGATGGGAAGGCCGTGCTCCCTACATGTGTCCAGTGATGGGAAGGCCGTGCTCCCTACATGTGTCCAGTGACGGGAAGGCTGTGCTCCCTAGATGGCCCAGTGACGGGAAGGCTGTGCTCCCTACATGTGTCCAGTGATGGGAAGGCCATGCTCCCTACATGTGCCCAGTGACGGTAAGGCTGTGCTCCCTACATGTGTCCAGTGACGGGAAGGCTGTGCTCCCTACATGTGCCCAGTGATGGGAAGGCTGTGCTCCCTACATGTGCCCAGTGATGGGAAGGCCGTGCTCCCTAGATGGCCCAGTGATGGGAAGGCCGTGCTCCCTACATGTGTCCAGTGATGGAAAGGCTGTGCTCCCTACATGTGTCCAGTGATGGAAAGGCTGTGCTCCCTACATGTGCCCAGTGATGGGAAGGCCGTGCTCCCTACATGTGTCCAGTGATGGGAAGGCTGTGCTCCCTACATGTGCCCAGTGATGGGAAGGCCGTGCTCCCTACATGTGTCCAGTGACGGTAAGGCTGTGCTCCCTACATGTGTCCAGTGACGGGAAAGCTGTGCTCCCTACATGTGCCCAGTGATGGAAAGGCTGTGCTCCCTACATGTGTCCAGTGACGGGAAGGCTGTGCTCCCTACACGTGTCCAGTGACGGGAAGGCTGTGCTCCCTACATGTGCCCAGTGACGGGAAGGCTGTGCTCCCTACATGTGTCCAGTGATGGGAAGTCCGTGCTCCCTAGATTATCTCCCTGGAGCTCACAGGGCTGAGTGAGGCTAAGACTACAGGAACCAGAGAGGCAGGGGTTGGCGGGGGGGGGGGGGGGCCTCCTAGTGGGTGGAGGACTTCCTCCAGTCCCGGTCAGGTGGCCAGGTGCCTGGTCGTTGTCTCGAAGGGGCTGGGTGTGCCCTGGCTGTGGGTGCTTCCTGGGCCTGAGGCAGGGAGACTTGCACCCGGGGTCCCTGCATGTCCTCCCCCCGACCCCCTGGCTGCAGATCGGCTTCCAGACCCGGAGCTTCTGGTGGTCAGGCAGGGACGTGGAGGGATGCATGAGCGGGCGAGAGGCGTGAGCACTGGCAAGGTCAGACAAGGACAGCATCCTGCTTTTCCTGGTCACCCCCGGTGGGCCCGGGCCGATCTCGTTTTCTGCTCTTCTGGGTGCTGTCAGGGCCCCAGTGCAGGCTGGGGTCCCAGTGCCGGGGGAGCGCGTCCTGGAGGAGGTGGAGATGGAGGGCAGACAGGGCTGGGAGCTGTCTTTGCCTCAGTTTCTTCCTGTCTGAAATGAAGGCACTAGGGCTGCAGGGGTTCCGAGGGCTGCTGAGCGACATGTGCACCGGTGCCTGGCCGAAGACTCCGTCTGTCCCCTGCGGCCCAGCGCCCACCTGGACGGCCTCAGGTACGGCCATGCCCACACTGTAGACCCGCCATGTCCCTTCCTGTACCAGCATGCGGGGCTCGGGGGTCCTCAGCAGGGACGTGACTGGGCAGCCTTGGTTGGCACTGAGCGTGGGGCCCTGAGGGAAGCCGAGACAGCGGGGTGGCCCCATCCTGAGCTGGTGACCGCGAGGAGCATAGGGAAGTGCCCTGGCAGGAAATGGCACCCCCAGTTCCGTCTCGACCTCGTCCTGCCATATGGTCCGAGGGAAAGGCCCTCCGTGGGTGGGTGTGGGCTGCTGCGGTTTGGCCTTGGTTCAGAGGCAGCAGTCTGGGCTGCAAGGTGCCCAGTCAGCACCGGGGGCTGAGCGGCTCCTGGAGGTCATTTTGGAGGATGTGGACGCCGGGAACCGAGAAAAGTTTTGTGCGGGTAGCATGCGCACAAGACAGTGGCAGTCAGAAGTCTACCATCATCTGAGCTGGGGACATTCTTGGTCTTGCCAGGAGGGAGGTGACCTGGGGCCTGGCGTGCGGGTTCTCCTGGCCACGTCCCGGGAGGCTGGTGCTGGCTCGGGCCCTGCTGACCGGGGTGGATGTCGCCCTGCGGCTGAGCTGGCCCGACTCTGCACCCCTGCTGTGTAGTTGTAAGGAATTACTGGAGACGAAGGCAAAGAGAGTGGTATTTTGTGGTTTGGGGACTTTAAAAAAATCCTGACTCTGGCCTGGGCTTGTCGAGGCTCCACGGTCCCTCCAGCTGCAGTGGGGGGCCTCCCTCGTCCCTCCACAGCCGGGCTGGGTCTGGGGGCCAAGAAAGGCAGGAGGAGGCTGGTTCCTGGTGGCACTGCACACACTGTCCCCCAGCCCCCAGCTGTGGCCACTGGGAGGAGCCGTGAGCAGCTGGGGTGCAGGATGCTGCCACAGGCGGCCGAGTGCAGTCCTGAACCAGCCCCGGCTTCCAGATGGTTCTGGGCAGACCAGACGCCGCCGTCACCACCTGGCAAATAGAAGGAGGAAGGAGCCACCGTTTCTGAAGCGCCTGCAGTGGGGCCCAGGCATCCCTCCTGTCTGCCTCGAGTTTCTGGGGAAGGAAGTGGGGCTGCTGGGGCACCAGGCCCATCAGCGGGAAGCGCCATGGAGACAAGCCACAGGGAGTGGTTCCTACGCTGCTCACCAACGCCCAGCCCCAGAGCCCAGGCGGCCTGCAGGCCACTGCAAGACCCTGGAGGCGAGTCTCAGCCGGGACGTGGCTCTGACTGGTCCTGTGAGTCTCTTTCTACTTGACAGCAGCCCCTGAACCCTGTCTCATCTGGGCCCTGAAGGGCAGGTGCCTAAGAAAGCCCGCTCCTTCCCCTCCTCCGCTAGTTTCTGTTGGGATGTGGCCCGTGGGGCCTTGAGATTCTGGTCAGACCTCTTTCTGCACCGGGGAGTGTCACATCTGTCACGAGGGCACGGTGCCGTGGCGTGTGGCTGTTACCCAACACCATGGCATAAGTCCCTTCTGTAGCACGTGGACTTAGTCACACAGCGCTTTCCCCGGGGGTGGAGGGGCCGAGGGAGGGGCTGGGGAGGTGGAATAGCTTAGAAAGGTGGTGGGGGTTAAGGGAGTGGTTCAGGAGGTAGAATACCTGGGGGCTGAGGGAGTAGCTAGAGAGGCGGAGTAGCTGAGGGAATACGGGGTCTGAGAGGTAGAGGGGCAGAGGGAATAGTTGGAGGAGGATGAAGGGCTCAGGGAGTAGCTGGGGGAGGTGGAGTAGCTGAGAGAGGTGGGGGGCTGGGGGAGTAGTTGGGGGTGGTGAAGGAGCAGTGACCTGTTCTAGGTTACACCGCTAGGAAGGGGCAGCCCCGGACCTGAGCCAGGGCAGGCTGGCCTCAGAGCCCACATCTGGCCAGGACACTTTGCTGCCTCCCCTGTTAGGGGGAGAATAAACAAACTGAACTAGAGCATTGAATTGACTTGAAATAAGTATAGAATGTGTTCGTGCTACGTGACTGGATTGTGCTTTATAGCAGACAACATATGTGTGTGCCTTTTCAAAAACAGCCCAACTAACTAGAAAAACTTAGAAGGTGGTTACGTGAACATAGTCCTGGAAGTTGTAGGACAAACCCCAGCAGAAGGGAGCAGAGCTGTCACTGGGACGAGTCAGGGTGCTGAGCCTGTCCCCAAGGACAGAGCCTCCCACCGTCCGCGGCGTCCTTGGGTGACCCGGGGCCTCTGCATTAGGCTCTGCATTCTAGATTGAAAGCTGCTTGGTTGTTTTGCGGTGGTTAAAATCCGTCTTCAACATGAATTTTACATTGTAAATTGGCAGGGATCTGAATTCCAACATGGTCAAGTTTAATAGGAACATCATGCAGCCATGAAGTCATGCGTGGGAGCCTTGGACACACGGATGGCGTCACACGCAGACTTGCAGGAACTCACACAGTTAAAAAGGTCCCGCCCAGCCCCCTGCCTCGGTCGGCAGCAGGTGCTGGCTTCCTTCCTGGGCTCCAGGTGTCATGGGCACTGTTATTATGCCCACTTTCTTGATAAGGAAATTAGCACAGAGAGGCCCAGGAACTTCCCCAAGGACACACAGCTGGCCAATGGAAGCCAGGCCCATAACCCAGGTCATTCCCACCGCAGAGCCCCATGCTCTGGCCCCATCCCACCTGTGCCTTCTCTCCTGCTAAAGCGAAGACCTGGCTGCTGCTGGGGTAAGGGGCCCTCAGAAGGGGAGGTCACCGCTGCAGAACTCGGGCAAGATGCCCATAGGCAAAGGCCCACTTCACCCAGGCCTGTGCTGTCGTCAGGGGTGGCCGCCAGGCATGGGCGTGTTTCTCGGGCCCAAGAGGGAAATACTTCTTTTCTGATTTAATTTCATTCCTTTATTTTACAAATGGCCCCCTGCATTCCTTTCTAGATGCCATGATAAGCAGTTAGGAAAAGCCTAGCGGAGACTCCTCCGTGGTAGTGGGTGCATGAGGAATGGGTGCTTCGCAGTCTCTAGGGCGGTGATAACTAATTGTTACCTTGAGGAAGAGGAAGAATTGTGGCGATGAAGGCTGCAGACAATGGGGCCCCGAGGCCTCCGTGGTCGGCTGAGGCCGGAAGTGTGTATTTTTACCCGGGAACCACGGGGCCAGAGCTGCCTGGCCAGGGGAGGGACGGGGACTTGCTCGAAGGAGGACACGAGGGTGCCGGGCCGGTGCTCGGAGTGAGGTTGAGAGTACAGACCCCTAACCTGTCGCCGGGTGTTCATCTCCGTGAAGTTGTGGTGACTAGGATGCGTGCTTGTCCAACCACAGAGCAAGCAGTGTGGGCTTTTACTTATTAAAACGGCAAAGGCTTGCTGAACTTTCAGAAGAGACTTTTTCTCTATAATTCTGGGTATCCGTGTTGCTTATCTCCACCTCTTCTCTGTGCATGAGTCACCCTTTTCCCATAAGCGTTTCTGGCCGTCTCCAGGTGGCTGCCGGGCCACACCGGCCTGTGGGACAGGAAAACGCCACGGTTTCTCAGGTTCCCACGTGTCCGTCCGCTAAGCCAGCGCCTCCCCGGCGTTTAAATAGAAGACGGCTCCCGTGAGCTGCGTGGCGTGGCCTTGTCCCGGCGGCTCCCTGCCTGCCCGGGTCCAGGCTGCTTCTGCTGACGCGTCCGTCAGGGGCAGCCGCCCTGCAGGGAGGCCGGACGGGTCCTGACGGGTCCGACCCATTTCCACCTGGCGCTGTGGGGTCTCATTTGCTAACTCGAGGTGTTTGCTCAGGATTCGGGGAGCATGTCGGGCCCCGGGTGACCCTGGAAATTGTGTGCTGTGGGTGGACGTGTAAGAGTGGGGTGTAAGCTGGTGAGCGTGTTTGGTCCCACTCCTCGGGGCTGGGAGGGAAAGAAGGGGCACCAGCGTGCTCCTGGGGAGCCCTCCCCCCAGACTTCTCACTTGTCTTTGGAGAAATGGCAAGAATCGTATAAGCCAGCGGTTCTCAACCTGTGGGTCGCGACCCCTTTGGGGTGGAACGACCCTTTCACAGGGGTCGCCTAAGACCATCGGAAAACACATATATAATTACATATTGTTTTTGTGATTAATCACTATGCTTTAATTATGTTCAATTTGTAACAATGAAATTGGCGGTCACCACAACATGAGGAACTGTATTAAAGGGTCGCGGCATTAGGAAGGTTGAGAACCACTGGATAAGCTCTTCAGGCAAAGGAAAACTATGCTCCAACTACAAAAAACGCTGGAGTTTGATTCTGAAGTTTAAAAATCTGTGGGATCGTTTGCTGCCATCGAGGGGTCAGACCAGTTTCACCGGCCGCCGGGTGTCGGACCCTGCACGGGCTCGGGGACAAACACCACCGAAACTCGCTGCACAGTGCGAGACCTTCCCGTTCACAGACAGCAGCACAGCAGGAGGGTGGGAACAGCAGGCTCTTCAGGAAGTCATCTCCTTGATGACTGTAAATGCTGTGTCCGTGTCTTTGCTTTCTCCTGCGTTGCCTCCCGCCTTTCGGCTTCAAGGAAGGGGAGAGCTGTGGCCGGCTCTGCAGCCAGTAGACAGGTCAGGGATTGATTCCTTTTCTGATGAATGACGGTGACCGTGGCTCATCGTGGAGTGGTGGCTGTCAGCCATGGGGGACCAGCTCCTCTACCTGGGTGACCAGCCGACTCACGTGTCCTTTGTTTGTGGGAGAGCGATTGCACACTCAGTCCCTCCTGTTTGCACAAGTGCACGAATGCCACCCTGATCCTGGGTCCGAGTCAGCTGCCAGAGGGTCCAGAAGTTAAAAAAAATCACAGTTTTCTTTCTAGTGGTGTTTCAGAACGGATGCTGAGTTTATGTGGACAGACCATCTGAGTGATTAAATGTTCTCATTTCCCATTGTTCCCAGGGCACCCAGGGCAACGCTTTCTGAAGACTTCCTCCTAGACGACTGGCAAGTTCCCACAGGACACAGGTACATCATCTGTTTCTCAATCTATATCCAGTCTGTCAGAGCTGACACCTATGGGAGCCTCCCCGAGAGTCAGCAGCAGGTTGGTTGTTGGTCCCTGCGCGCTCCGGGGGCGAAAAGCTGACCTGGCCGCCGTGCCTGGGGTGGCTTGAGGTGGAGCCCAGAGGGCAGTGGGTGCTGGGCACCTGGACCTCCGTGCGTCGCCTGCTTTTTCTCCCTCGGACGCGCTCCCAGCCTGTGCTGTGCCCCTGGTCTAAGCCCTGACATGGGCCACCTTCTCTTGGGGAGCGTAGGGGTCGTCTGTGAGGGGTCATCCATCCAGGGCCGGGAGAGGTTCCTCAGGGTCACCCCTGGATTGGGGTCGTTTGCGATTGGTTTTCATTTTGGTCAGTTAATACGTGGTCAGCCATGTGTTTTCAGTTGTGGAGGAACGAGAAGTGCCAGTTTAATTTGTAAAAACGAAAGGAAAGCCGCACGGGGCCAGGCCGTCATCAGGGCCGGGTATTGGCCGTGCAGGCGGGGCACAGCCCGTGCCAGTTTGGTGGGCGGTCGAGATGCACCTTACGTCTGGGCACTTGGCGCTGTCTGGTCAGTGGCTGGTCACAGACACGCCCTCTGTTACCGGCTGGTGTGCTGGGCCGCTCCAGGGTTTCTGACCGCTGGTGGGTCGCTGCATTAACTAGGAATTCCCAGCCCCGGCATTTATGATCCCGGGGTTTTTCCCTGTTTTCTCCCCAGATCATTTGTCTTTGAATCTTGCGTGCCACGCCTGTTAGCTTACCGGGCCAGGAGGGTCCCGCTGCCCCGGGGAACCCCCTGCTATGCCCTTCTCAGCGCCTGCCCGTCACCACTGCTGGCCGATTCAGGGTTGAGTGGTCAGTGTGTGTGTCCGTCCCTCACCTGCTGCCCTCTGTCCCCTTCCCAGCTCCCCTCAGCACTCACGGCTCACACGTGCCAGATTGGGGTGAGGGACCAGGTTGAGGTGTGCCCGGCGTCCTGACTGGCCTGTTTGTCCCTCGGGGTGGCTGGAGGCGAGCAGGTGTCCCGGGACCGTGTCCTGGTGATTCTCTGCAGAGTGGGTCCAGCCCACCTCCAGGGCTGGGCACGCCCCCGCGCAGCTGGCGTGCTGCTCCCAGGATCTGCTCTGTTCAGGGAGACTGCAGTTAAAACAACTCGTGGTGTGGGCCTCGGACACAGAGCTCCTGAAACCCATCCTGGCTCCTGGGGCAAGGCCATTTCTTGGAGGAGGTGACGTCAGCACCATAGCCAGGGCTGGGGCGGGAGGGGGAGCATGGTGTGGGGACAGGCTGGGCATGGCCTCGGGAGGGCCTGGTCTTAGGTGGCTGTCTCACTCTGCTCCTGGCTGGGAGGGGATGAGGTGGGCAGGTGGTGTCCTCTGCTGTCCCCACCACGTGGCCTGGAGGGGAGGAGGGCTTCAGCGTCCTGTTTTTGTCTCAAGCCCATAGGCAAGAAGCCCTTTCGGCTGCCCAGGCAGCTGTCCACCACTGTCACCAGATCCCCTCTCACGGGTCCCTGGGAATTCTGGTGAGGACGCTGTTAGCATTGGCTGGCATCCAGCTGCTGACAGGAGCACTGACGCTTCGTGTGTGGTCGTGGGTGGTGTCCCCTCTGTGACCCACCCCCACGGTCCCAGACAGCTGGTCCAGGAAGGGAAGCCACCGCATGAGGCGGGTGGGACAGACCCAGACGGCACCTGCCGTCCGCGGGTCACATCTAAGAATGCAACACCACATCACAATTTTTATGCTGATCAGAACAGAGTGCATGCATACCACACATGCATGTGGACACACGTGCACATGTGCATGCCCACACAGGCACACGTGACCACACATATGCACACATGCAAAACATGCTCGTGCACACAGAGATTTACACATACATGAATGTACACGTCTGTGCATGCAAGTGCAGGTGCTCGTATACACGTCATACCTATACAAATGCACACAGACACTCGGGTGCGCATGGATACACATATACATGGATACACACATGTGTACGCGCAGACATGCATGTATGCCATCTCGTGAACGAGCCCTTCCCCGTGCTGCTTGCTGTTTGCCGGGTGCGTCTGTCTTCCCTGCCACCGCCCCTGGCTGGATTCAAGGCCATTTTGGTGGAAAGCTGCCATGTGACCGGCAGTGATGGCTCCTGCTCTCCTGGCATGGAAAGTGGGATCGTGCCCTCCCCATGAGCCAGTACAGTTCCGTGTTGGTGATGGGAGTGACATGTGTACCCTATCCTCCTGGTGGGCCCCGTCTCAGAATGAAAGGCCGGACGTCGCACGGGAAGGCGGAATGCCAGTCCTGACGCAGCTCCCATACTTCCTCCTGCTGTTCCCACCTGGGTACTAGGCTCAGTGCCTAAGGCGCGTCCCCTCCGACGGAGCGGCGCTGCTGGAGCCGTGCACGGTGGCGTGTGCATGGAGGTGTGGGCCGTGCTTTGCTTGGCAGTTTGAAAATTATACAAAGCCATGCATTCTTGGCAGAAAATAAAAGAATCCAACCCTTCCGAAGTCATACAGCAGCCAGGCAGCCCCCCCCCCCCACCTGCGCTCTTGCCGGGAGGGGTCTGTGTGGTGGGGGCCCTCCTGCTTCTGCTGTTCTCGTTTGGGAATGAGAGGCGGGGTCTGGTGGAGGCCGTCAGGAATCTGGCCTCTGCTGATGAGGCGAGCGTGGCCCAGAGCGGGCTGGGAGCCTGCGTGCTTCCCAGAGAGAGCGGCTCTGCCCTCGGGAGGGAGCGCCAGTCCCAGTGGCGGTGTCAGGGTTGGTCCAGGCTAAAGGTGACTAAGGAAAACGTGTTCGCTTCTCTCCTAAACCAGTTTGGGCAGCGCACGGGGCAGGAGAGCCCTGCCCCCACCCAGCGCCCTGGGCGTCTGCCGGGGCAGCTCTGCCTGCCGGGAAGCTGTGGTTGAGCAAGTCGTCCGGTTCCTGCCAGTGTGGGGCCCGCACGCTGTGCAGACCCGCGCCTCCGTCCTGGGCGGCGCCTCTGCAGCTTCAGCCCCACGGAGCCACTGCCTCCCAGGCTGCCTGGACGCTGAGCACCGGTTTCTTTAACCATTCCGTTAATTTTTATCAGACCCGTCAATACACTTGACTTTTTAATGGAAATTTTTTAAATTTATTTTTATAGATTTCAGAGAGGAAGGGAGAGGGAGAAAGAGATAGATCATCAATGAAGAGAGAGAATCATTGATGACTGCCTCCTGCAGGTCCCACACTGGAGATCGAGCCCACAGCCCGGGCATGTGCCCTGACCGGGAGTTGAACCGTGACCTCCTGGTTCAAGGTCAACACTCAACCACTGGGCCACGCCGGCCGGGCAGGACACGTGATTTTGAAGGGAAGTCGTTCTCACACCGTTTATGAGAAAAGGGAGTGTCCTCCGGGCTTGTCCCTTGGTCCCCGAGGCGGCCAGCTGCAGCTGCTTAGCCATGTGGGGATCTTCCTTCAAACTGCTTATACTGCTGCTTCCTGACTGTTCTCTTTTGGATGACATAGTGCCGGAAGGCGCGGGTTGGGTCCTCTCGCTATGGCGTTGCCGCAGAGTGTGTTACGGGCCGTGTCGGGCTGGTCACAGCTGGGCCGTGGGCAGTGCACGCTGACTGCATTTCCTGCCGCATCCCACTTCTTGCTTCCCCTGGGGCGGCGGCTGCTTCATGTCGAGTGTGTGCACCTCATTGTCTCTCTGGGTTACTAACACGCCCCAGACTCTGCCAGACCCGTACGCCCGTGTCCCTCACACAAGCCCCTGGCTCTGGGTGACGCTCCTGCACCTGGGCCTGGCCTCCCTCCCTGTGCCCATCCTCCATGCGCACACCCTGCCTCCTTCACCGCTCTTCTCCCCCCCGCAGGAAGACCTGGGAGAGCTCCCTGGTGTTGGTGGAGCGGATCCTTGAGTAGCTTTCTGAGAACGAATGTGAGGGGGAGTGGAGTTTTGAGAACTTCCATGTTTGATACGTGTTTCGTGCTGCACTCACAGGATTGATAAGTGTCTCGATGGAGAATTTTAGGTGAGAAATCCTCCTCCCTCAGGCTTTAAAGGCACTGCTGCCTCCCAGCTGGCAGCGCGGCTCGCAGGGTGCTGCAGGGGCGGGGCTCTCCGCGGCTCTCCGCGCTGCCCTGCCTCCTGGGTCCTCACCCCTCACGGCGTGCCTGGAGGAGGGCTTCGCTCGCTCGCTGGGCTGCTTGGCGCTTTGGTGTCCCTGTGTTCTGGACGTTTTCCTTTTATTACGTGTAAGTCAGTTTTGATACGTTTTTATCGTTTTCCTGATAAATCCTCCTATCTTCTCTCTCCCGGAGCTCCTGTCAGTTAGCTGCGGGTCTCCTGATCCGGTCCAGCTTTCTTGTATTTTCTCTCCCTGATTTCGTCTCTGTCGCGTTGCCCAACTTCTGGAAAACTCCCCTCCAATCCTTCAACAAGCATTTTCTTTCTTTAAGCAGAATGTTAACTCCTAAACCCTCGTTTCTTTCCCTGGGCTGTGTTTCTTTGCGACCTCTCCCCTCAGACTCTGGTTTCCACTCTGGTCCACAAACTCAGTTGATTACCGACAGTGGTGATCATAGCTGTTACCAAAAACCAAACTATGTAAACTTCAATAAACTATTAAAAATAAAGGTGAACGTCAGCGTTCTCCCACGCCCACTTTCCTGTGTCTCACATGCTGTCGTAGTGGGGGGAACACTGCGCGGTCCACGGCCGTGCGTCTCGCCCTGCCGCTGCTCAGTGGCGTCATGTCGGGAGCTGGAAGCAGCATTTACACCCAGAAATGGCCATCGCTGCAGAGCAGGACACCCCCCACCTCCCCCACCCACCCTTGGACCCGGTGGTTGAGGTTTGCCAGCACAGCGCTGGTTATGCCCATCTGTTTACTCTCCAGTTTCTCAGCTCTGTCCAGATCCTCGCCCACCGGCACCCTTATGGCTTATGTCCTTTAAAGTGTTGTTTGACGGGCTTTCGGAGAGAGTGGAGATAAATCCCTGTCGAGGGCGCCAGGTTCCAGAGAGGGATGGCCCCATCGCCCACGTCTGGGTTTAAGCCTGGCTGCAGCGCCGTTCATGGCCTGCCCCAGAGGAGCGACTGCTGTCAGGGACCCGAGTGGGAACTCGTTCTCGACATGGGCCCTGGCTGACCGGTTCCTCCACGAGGCAGCTCCTGTGGGTGCCGGAGGGGAGGGAAGCAGCGGGGCCCCCCCCCCGCGACCCCCCCCATGGGCGGCGGCACCCGCTCAGTGCCGGGAAGGACTCTCCCAGCGGTCTATTTATTTATTACTTTCCTCTCCCGAGGATACGTTATTGACCTAGGTCCGTGGTCGGCAAACCGCGGCTCACGAGCCACATGCGGCTCTTTGGCCCCTTGAGTGTGGCTCTTCCACAAAATACCACGTGCGGGCGCGCACGTACAGTGCGATTGAAACTTCGTGGCCCCTGCGCAGAAGTCGGTTTTCGGCCTGGGTGAGTCTATTTGAAGAAGTGGCATTAGAGGAAGTGGGGGGTGTCATTCGGTCGGGCGACGGGAGACGAGGCGCAGGCGGTCGCGGGGTATGCAGCGCGGGGGAGGCGCACGCGATTCATGCACGAGTTGAGGGAGCCAGTCGGTCGGCAGTCTCATGTGCAGTGGTTAGTGCTAGTCACGTCGGCAAGTCGCGCGCGGGTGACAAAAGTACCTACTCAAAGCATAAAGTTACCTCTATTTTTCTAACCAGCTGCAAATCCTGCAGGTATTTTTGTCATCAATTTAAGAATTGTAATTCTTTCGTGTTGGTGGCTTTATTATTATAAAATGAAACATTTTTTAGGTGCCCTGTTTGACATGGCTACAAAGAAGAAGCAAAGAAAAATGGAAGACGAAAACCGTGAATTTAAAATTGAATGTACCTACCTATATAGTTTAAGTTTAAAAAATGTGGCTCTCAAAAGAAATTTCAATCGTTGTACTGTTGATATTTGGCTCTGTTGACTAATGAGTTTGCTGACCACTGCCTTAGAGGAAGGGAGACAGGAGAAAAGAGAAACATCAGTGTGAGAGGGAAATACCAACTGGTTGCCTCCTGCATGCACCCCAGCCGGGGAGTGTCCTGCAACGTTGGGATGTGCCCTGACCAGGAGTGGAACCCGAAAACTCGGTGCACAGGACGATGCTCCAACCAACTGAGCCACCAGCTAGGGCCAAATAAGCTTTATTTTAAAGAGCAGTTTCAGATTCACAGAGAAATTGAACAGAAAGTACATGGAGTTCCCATGCCTCACACGCACAGCCTGCCCCATCTCCCCCCCGTGCCCCACAGGCACAGCCTGCCCCACCTCCATCCCATGCCCCACAGGCACAGCCTGCCCCACCTCCACCCCGTGCCCCACAGGCACAGCCTGCCCCACCTCCATCCCATACCCCACAGGCACAGCCTGCCCCACCTCCACCCCGTGCCCCTCACGCACAGCCTGCCCCATCTCCCCCCACTGTGCCCCACAGGCACAGCCTGCCCCACCTCCACCCCGTGCCCCACAGGCACAGCCTGCCCCACCTCCACCCCGTGCCCCACAGGCACAGCCTGCCCCACCTCCACCCCGTGCCCCTCACGCACAGCCTGCCCCACCTCCATCCCATACCCCTCACGCACAGCCTGCCCCATCTCCCACCCATGCCCCACACGCACAGCCTGCCCCATCTCCCCCCGTGCCCCACAGGCACAGCCTGCCCCATCTCCCCCCCCGTGCCCCACAGGCACAACCTGCCCCATCCCCCCCCCATGCCCCACACGCACAGCCTGCCCCATCTCCCCCCCGTGCCCCACACCCACAGCCTGCCCCACCTCCACCCCGTGCCCCACAGGCACAGCCTGCCCCATCTCCCCCCCATGCCCCACACGCACAGCCTGCCCCATCTCCCCCCGTGCCCCACAGGCACAGCCTGCCCCATCTCCCCCCCCTGTGCCCCACAGGCACAACCTGCCCCATCCCCCCCCCATGCCCCACACGCACAGCCTGCCCCATCTCCCCCCGTGCCCCACACGCACAGCCTGCCCCATCTCCCCCCGTACCCCACAGGCACAGCCTGTCCCTTCTCCCCCCCATGCCCCACACGCACAGCCTGCCCCATCTCCCCCCGTGCCCCACACGCACAGCCTGCCCCATCTCCCCCCGTGCCCCACACGCACAGCCTGCCCCATCTCCCCCCGTACCCCACAGGCACAGCCTGTCCCTTCTCCCCCCGTACCCCACACGCACAGCCTGCCCCATCTCCGCCCTGTGCCCTAACATACAGCCTGTTTGGGAGCCATCCTAGAAACCCTTACCGTGTGGGCGCTCAGAGCGGAGAGGCTCTGGGGAGCCAGCCACTTACCGATCCGTCACACAGAAAGCAGTGTTCTTGGGTAAACTGCCAAGACTGCTCCGTGGAATCTTACCCGTGACCTCCAGAGTGGACACATCGGGAGATGTTCAGAGGGAGTGCGGCTTTGCATATCCACATGGAGCCAGGACAGAGGCGGGGGAGCGCGACTCAGGAGCGCGACACGGGAGGTGACACGGAGAGGCTGGGTGGAAGGTGGACCAAGGTTGTCCACGTGGTTTAATCCAGTGAGACCCGTTTCACAGGGGGAATGGCATGCTCTGATTCATGTTACAATCCTAATTCCGGCTGCGGGTAGTCTTGGCTACATGTATTACAGGGAGGTTGTGTCTGTTAGGAACTGTGTCTGACGGCTGGTAACAAAAATCTGAAAAACAGTAATGTAAAGGGACCGATAGTTTGTTAGCTACTCTGGGGAAGCGGAAGAAAGCAGGTGCCCAGTCTCGTATGTTGTGAGGGCCCTGGTTTGCGGATGTCCATGTGGTTATTCTTAGCAGAGGCCCTTGTCCTCGCGTTGATAAGGTGGCAGCCATCGAACTCGAGCTCCCCAGGAAAGGCTGAGAGACTGAAAGCAGAAATGCGGTCACTAGCGGGCCAGCTCCTTCAGAGAGCTTCCCTGAGTTCCCGCCCAAGAACTCCTCGCCGCGGGGCTTTGGTCCGAACTGCCGCCGGGAAGCTGAGGTTTCGTCCGGTGGCCACACGGCCTCCCAGGTAAAATCCAGGTTCTGATAGTGAAAACGGGGCCTGGACGCCGGGACAGAACCGGCGCTCGGTGCCACTGGCAGCAAGAACGGAAGCAGGGCGGGCGGTCGGAGGCGAGGAGAGGTCGGGACGGAGGCGAGCGTCGCTTAGATGGGGTGGAGGTGCTGGACATGGGCCGGGGATGGCCGAGGTGGCACCTGCCGCTGCCCAAGCTCCCAGCGTCATCTGCACAGGCCCCCTCGCGGGCCTGTGTCCTGCGCCGTGTGGAGTTCCTCAGAGCGTTTCGCCATCACGGACGCTGGCGTTGCTAGCGAGCGGCTCGCGTTGGTGGCACAGCACAGTGCAGAGGCCTCACCTGGCCGGCTCCTGGAGCACCTGGTGCCTCACCCCCTGCGCAGGGCAGGACAGCAGGTCCCCCACAAGGCCAGGGCCAAGGGCAAGTCCCTCCCCTGGGGAGAGCCCTCTGCAGAGAGCTCGCACTCGCGGCCCCTCCCCAGCAGCCTCTTCCTCCTGCCCATCTGGTGTTGCACTTAGAGTCCGGTCACGCCCTGGCTGCGGGGTGTGGTGTGCAGACGGGCGCTGTGAGTAGCTGTGTTGGTGCACAGCCGTGCGTTACTGGGGCGGACCCCAGGAGCTGGGCCGACACTGCAGGACTTGAAAAGCTGACGGTAATGCCTCTCTGGCCCTTTGTGGGAAAGGGCTGCCCCCCCCCCCCGCCCCCAGCATGTGCCAGTCCCTGGAGAGAGTGAGAAAGTGGGTGCTCCCTGACATAGGTCCTAGCAGTTGGTCAGGCAGGGGAAAGATGCCGGTGGACGGGGCCTGGCCGGTGGGCCTCCGGGCCCAGAGAGGAAGTGCAGAGGGGCCCGGGCGAGGCAGGCGGGAGCAGAGGAGGCCCAGTGGCGCCCCAGGCTCCCCAGTGGCAAGTGCCTGCAGCGAACGTCCCCGTGAGTGCTTCCTTCATGAAGCAGAGCTGAGCCCATGTGCACGTGTAAAAATGAAGACGACCCTAGTAAGCCCTGCCTGCTGGGGTCAGACAAGGACACTGAGGGCCCAAGGGGAGACGCCGAAGGTGACTTCCGGGTGGGACGAGGAAAGGGCCCTGGAGGACTTCCTGGAGGCAGTGACTGGAATGGGTGAACAGAAGCCAAAATTTCTCCCAAACCCTCTGGGAGGTTTGGGTTGGCCTGGTGTGTGTGTTGACGGGGGCGGGGGGGCGAGTGGGGGCGGTCAGGCAGCTGGACAAGTGCTGGTGTGTGGGAGGTGGGGGCCTCGTGGGCGAGGGAGGGAGGAAGCTGGCTGCTGCTGAGGCGTGGCCAAGTCAGGAGCCCAGCGGTGATGAGTGGGTGAGGGGAGGGTTCTGCAGAGGAGCCTGGACGTCAGTTGGACTGACAGACCTGGAGTGGGTTGGATTGTGGTGGGAGGACAAGAGGGGGTGGTGACGGCCAACTCTGGGGCCTCGGCTGGGGGAGGGGAGGAGAGGGGAGGGACTGCCCCACCATCTGGAGAAGAGGGAGTTCTGTGAGGAGGTGAGCGTGGCGGGCCGGGAGCCTCCTGGGGCAGCGTGTCTGTAAGTGTAGGGTGGGTTCTGCGGTAACTTAATTGTGCTTCCGCTGTGCTGGGCAAGGGGCCGGCTCTGCTCGGCGCTGTGTGGTTTGAGCTCCTTCCTGAGACGTCGGGGCTCCATCTCTGAGGGTCACTGGGGTCCTGGCGGGGCCCTGGGGCAAACCCCCGCCGGACGGACGGACGGCCTTCTCGCTGGCCTGGCTCCCTGCAGGGAGCCTCACCCACGGCTCAGGGGCAGGTGGCGTGTGGGTGCAGGAGGCCGGGGACCCCAGCACCACAGGCCTGTGCTTTCAACGAGGTGCTTCTCAGTGAGTCGCCCCAGGACCACTGCTGACCGAGCCTGGAGGGGTGCGGCCGTCCCTCCCGCAGGGCGCGGTCACACGCGGCCGTGTGTGCACTCACACGTTTCAGCCTCTGCTGCCCCTGGCCTTTCGCACGGGCCGTCGTTCTGGACAAGCACACAGGCCTTGGGAAGCCGGAGGAAACGGAAACTCTGTTCCTTCCATCGCGTGAGCTGGGCAGCCAGGCGGCGTCTGTCCCAGTCTGCAAGCCTGTCTGTCCCGCGTTCCTGGCGGCTCAGTGGGAAGCCCTGCTCCAGGGCATCTGGGGTGCAGTGTCTGTCCCCCCGAGCTCCCTGAGCCCCCGCAGATGGACCCCTGGCTGGGCTGAGTGGGGCAGCGCTGTGGGAGATACGGAGCATAGAATCAGGCAGCATTGCCAGGCGTCCTGACTGGCAGCCCTTCCTTCTTGTTCTCTTCCAGATTTCTCTGGAAGGTCGGGACGAAGCCCACTGTTCAAGAACAGGAGGCCACTGACGTTGGCAGAGGCGAGAGCCACCGGACCCCCCAAGCGTGCTGAGAAATGTGGGTCCTCAGGGCTCACGGTGCCCGTCGGCTCCAGGCCGTGCGGCGGGTCAGGGCCCTGGGGCTCTGAGTGACCCACCGGACACGCGCAGCGGCCTCGCTGCCCACAGGCACTCGCTGCTGAAGCCCTGCACAGCCCCTGCCCAGGAGGATGTGTGCCCGCACGGGGGGGCCGCTCACCGCCCTCGCCATGGTGTTCGGGGCAGCCGTGGCATTTGCACCCATGCCTAGGATCACCTGGGAGCACGCAGGTGAGGGCAGAAGCGCCTCAGGCGCTGACGGCATCTGTTCATGGTGCCCACGTGTGTGTGCCACTGGCCGCTGGCTCTGCGCTCTTGGCACTTGCGTGTGAGCAGGCGGCCTGTACACTGGCGGGGAGATGCTTCAGCAACTGGAAACGCTCCTGGGCTTGCAGGGGCCGCTGGTCTGGTCTCTAAGTCAGGCCCCTGCTGACACCAGCCACGCTGTGTCCTGTTCGGAGGACGTTAACTGCGTGCAGCTGAGCTTCTGGCCAGTGGTTCCCATTTGCTGTTTACTAGTTTGTTTTGTATTTATTTCCTCTCTTGGGAGCTGTGTCTGGGGAGCGGGGCCCCAGCTTGCCAGGCGCACTGGCTGAGCGAGGGGAGCCCGCACAGGGCTCCGGGCAGCAGGTGTGGGGGGCCATCGCCCCTGTGCCTCGGTCTCCACACGGGGACTCAGAGAGCAGGAGGCATGAACGCCTGGCTCTAGCGCAGTGGTTCTCAACCCTCTGGCCCTTTACATACAGTTCCTCATGTTGTGACCCAGCCATAACATTATTTTCGTTGCTACTTCATAACTGTCATGTTGCTACTGTTATGAATCGTCATGTAAATATCTGATATGCAGGATGGTCTTAGGCGACCCCTGTGAAAGGGTCGTTCGACCGCCAGAGGGGTCGCGACCCACAGGTTGAGAACCGCTGCTCTAGAGTGAGGCCAGAGCGCAGTGACACACAGAAAGCCGTGCAGAGCTCTCACATGGATGCGGGTGGTTTAGCGGCTCCTCGGGAAACAACGCCAGCATATCCGTGTTACCCTGGTGGCTACCCAGCATTCCTCCTGCCCGAACAGCCGCACTCAGTCAGTGGCCTCGCAGGGAGAAGGCCAGTCCTCTCCGTTGGCCAGTGTGTGTTGGTTGTCCCTGAAAAATGCCTGGTTAAGGGATATATTCAGTGAAGTCGATTTTATTAAAGGTACATCTTTTTGTCTTTTCTTGAATAAGAGCATCCTAAAGAGTTAAATGCCGTGTGCACCTAATCTGTGGGTGATTCAAACTCAGAGAGAAGAGTTTGGCGGGAGGCGCGGGAGCCGCCACGGTCAGCAGCTTGGGGTGTCTGGCCAGTAGTCTCCTGGGGGTCACAGGTCGTGGTGCCAGGGCCTTGCTGCTGTGGGGTCACTTTCCCGAGAATTCACACACGTAGAGGTCGTGCTCCTGGGAGGCACGCTGCCTGAGGCACACGGGGTGCACGGTTTGGAGCTCAAACAGCGGGCTTCGGGAGCCGGGCCCCGCACTGGTCAGCGCAGTGGCTCGGGGCCTCTCAGGGGTCCCACGCACTGGGTGGCTGCCTCAGCGGGTTTGCTCCACCCAGAGGTGCCTGAGCTCTGGCTGGCGGGGCTGGCCCCCGTGGGAGGGGGTCCCACCGGCCCTGGCAGCGCGGCACCACACTGAGTGAGACGGGCTCAGGGTGTGTCTGGGCTCAGAAACGCCTAATGCGCCCCCTCTCCCCAGAGGTGCAGCTGGCGCAGTTTCACCAGCCCGGCATCTTCAACTACTCGGCCCTGCTGCTGAGCGAGGACGAGGACACCCTGTACGTGGGCGCCCGGGAGGCCGTGTTTGCTGTGAGCGCACGCAACGTCTCCCAGAAGCGGCACGAGGTATGGCCCGGGCTCCCTGCCCCTGCGGTCTGGGCTGTAGACCCTTCCGGTGTTTCCTCGAATCAGCACATGGCTCCTCCCCGGGCGTCAGGCCCCTTCCTGGCCATGCTCGCCCCGTGGCGGGGCCTCACAGGCTCCTGTCCGCGGGCCGCAGGCCCTGCCATCCGGAAGCTGCCTTCCTGCTCTGTGTCCGCACAGCCCCAGCTCAGGCGTCCCCCACATCCTCACCGGGAACCGCCTCTTTTCAGCTGGGGTTTTGACGTTATTGAGGACGATCTTGAGGGTGCACAGGAGCAGAGGGAGTGCTGGACGGACCTCCACCGGCCCGGCCGCGGGCAGGGCTGCCCCTGTCCTCCCCCACCCCCACCCCCACTCGCTCCACGTGGCTTTGAAGCAAAACCCAGACAAGGGTCTTCATCTTCTGAGTGTCTCCCTGGAAAGGACTCCTTTTTTTCAAAACCACCAAAATCCCATGATCACATCCAAAAATCAGTTCAGCTCAGAGTGACTGTTGAGTCTGAGTCCAGGGGCGATCAGAGTGCCCCGCACTCTGTCCTCGGGCCCCTTCCCCGACCGCCCTGGGTCCCCCGCTGGGAGAGCCACCTCAGTCCTGTGGGTCCCGGCCGCCGAGGCAGGTGCTCCCCGGCTCGACCGCTGCAGCCAGAGCACCTGTATATCAAGGATTGTGAAACGGGACTTTCCAAAGTTCTCCTTCTCCATCTGTGAGCCGGAAATTCCCCTAAAAGGGGAAATGGCCCAGCCATGTGGCTCCCAGGTTGAGCGTCAACCCAGGAACTCCACCCCCAGTAGGGGTGCATGCAGGAGGCCGCCGATCGGTGATGTTCCTCTCTCATCGATGTTTCTATCTTTCTATCCCTCTCCCTTAAAAAAAAATCAATAAATAAAGGGGACACGCCTGTCGCCAGCTAGGGAGACAGTGAGTTTTTGATTGATTTTTTAAGATTACCATGGACTCGTGGATTTAAACGTGTTTGAAGCCCCTTGGTCGTCGGCATTCATTCGGGACCTCACTTGAGGCCCAGCGGCCCCCTCCCTGACCAGGTCCATGTGTACTTCCTGCTACACGGCACTCACTTTATCCTCTGTTTTGTGTTGTCTTAATCCCCAAAGTCTAGTGTGGTGCCAAGTCTCTGTCTGACACGTAACTGAGCTTCTGGGCACTGCCCTTCGCAAGTCAGGTGCAGGTGTGGCCCGCGGGTGCCTGGGCCGGGCTGGCCTTGCTCTGTGTGGCATCGCCGCGGCCCCAGGGCGAGGGAGAGGCCGCCGGGCCTCCTCTCCCCAAAAGAAGAAAAAGTGGGCGCCACACCCGCGAGTGAGGTCGCGTTCGCCTCCGTGCACCACGGAGATGAGGGGGAGGTTACCTGCATCTTCATTTCTGAAGGACGCTGCTGTTGGAAATGGGACTCGATCCTGCTTCCGTGTCCGAGCGGCTCCATTTCTCTGAGAACACGGCCGCTGGGAGCCGTGCGTACGGAGGGCACCCGGTTCACGCAGCCACCAGGACGGGACGCCGCCCGCTTCCTGACCTGGACGGCCCGCTTTGATTCTCGGGGCGGAAATATATGTATTTGGCATCGATCCTGGACTAGCACTCGGGGGTGGGGGGGATGGGACAGCGTGGGAAGGAGAGGCGGGGTGGAAGCCCCGGGCCTGGCTCTCCATCGAGGGCCAGGGACGCTGCTCACCTCCCGCAGGCGCGGCCGCCCTGCCTGTGAGCCCTGCAGACCCGATCCCGCCGTGCGGACAGTGCGGACAGGGACGCAGCGTCGGGGCTTCCTCCCTGGGACTCTGGAGTCGCGGTCAATGGAGTGAGAGAAACCCTCCTTGACGTTTGAAAGCACCTACAGTTTAGCTTGTTGATGGGTGTCACCCGCCCCCTTGCAGAGGCGCAGTTAGTGTCTGCTCCTGCTCGCAGTGAGTAACGGGCCTGGGAGCCGAGGGTCCCGGGCAGAACCCTCCTGGCCTCCGTCCGCTCTCGGCCCACGTGCCGTCTCGGATTCCCCTGTCCGAGGCGTCGGCCCTGCCCTGCTGCTTCGTAAACTGCGTTCTCTGCCAGCGTCCGCCTCCAGACGGGCTGCGCCCTGCAGTGACTCCCCTTCCCCCAACAGGCATACTGGAAGGTCTCAGAAGATAAACAAGCCAAGTGCGCAGAAAAGGGAAAGTCAAAACAGGTAAATTTTTTTTGCTACAAAAGCCCAGGTGAATGCCTGGCCGCCTCAGTCTGGACACTGCGGCTTCTGGAATGCAGCCTGGGGGTTGTGTCAGGTCTCCCACGACTCACCGACCCCTGCTCCCAAACTGGGTCCCTCAAAGAAAGAATCAAACAGAGTGGGATTTGAGAAATACTTTTTAAAGTTGAACTGAATTGAAATTATTCATGGGGCCTAAAACTTGGGCTGTGGAAAGGGATTTCTGGTGCCTGGGGGGCTGCCATAGGACTCCTGGATTTGGGGCAGCTCTCATCCCTTGGGAATCTGCCGCCCTCCAGGAGGGCTGGCACCTCAGTGTGCTGGCCGTGCAGGGAGCGCGGGCCGAGCTCAGGGTCGGGCGCTCTGGGTTACCCCCACTCCCCGGAGCTGGGCAGGTGTCAGTCTCCGGGTCTCAGAGCCCCACCTGCTTTGGTAGTTGGTGAGGACAGCTGAGCCGGTTATGGTAAATTTCAGCAGTTGTAGGCTATTTTCAAAACAAAACTTGTTTTATAAAAAGGCCAGTGTTTTTTTTTTTTTTGCTAAACATTTTTAGCAAAATGCTGCATGCTTCCACTAAAGTCGCTGCATCTAAAGTTACTTTGTGCAGGTTGCGCTGTGGTAACAGCCATCACAGGGAGCTGTCTTCAAGCTGAATTACAGCGAGCCCTGCCCGCCGGGTGAGGCACAGTGGTCCCTCCCGGCTCCTGCCGGAGGCCACGAATTACTTCCAACCAGATCTAAAGCCGCCACAGCAAAACAGCTTCCCTCCTGTGCATAATTTCAGACGACAGCACATACAACCCCAGCACATTTCACCTAAAATAGCGGGTGGGCCCTTAAGTGGCACCTGGCTTTCCCGCGGCCTTTCTGATGTGGCGCCAGGCTCCGAGCCCTCCGCAATCCAGCCTCTCCCCTGGGCTGGGCAGCCGGACACAGCCCATCCCCAAGCGCCGTTTCCAGTTTCATGGGTTTGGGTGGGAGGGTGGGTGAGGGAGCCGCACAGCGTGCCCCCGCAGG
The DNA here is from genome assembly GCF_963259705.1 of Myotis daubentonii. Taxonomy (NCBI): domain Eukaryota; kingdom Metazoa; phylum Chordata; class Mammalia; order Chiroptera; family Vespertilionidae; genus Myotis; species Myotis daubentonii. The sequence goes on from NC_081850.1 coordinate 5,265,148, forward strand.
CCTGGCACCCGGGCACGGTCTGTGTTCAGTGAGCAGAAACGCTTCCTGTGGGGAGGTCAGCTTTCAGTGCTTCTGTGGCCAGCTCCTCTCTTCTGGGTACAAATTAGCAACTGCAGTGATGCCTCCTGGCACCTGACAGCCAGCCTGTGGCCCTGCAGAGAAAAGCACTCAGTCCAGCAGCAGAGGAGCTTCGCCCGGGGCGGGGCGGGGCAGGGCGGGGTCTCTGCGCCTGCTCTCCCTGCAGCTGGCAGGCGGGGCTGGTGCGGGAGGATGGGCACTGCGGCCCGGTGGGAGGGCACAGTCAGTGCCCGGGCGGAGCTGCGTGTCGGGAGCCCGGGTCGGCACCTGCTCGGCGGGTTGCGAGCTCGGGCGTGGGCGGTGCCACCAGGGTGGATGTGGAGGCGTCCGCTGGAAGCTGGTTAACTGTGTGTCTTTCTTTCTTGTAGACCGAGTGTCTCAACTACATCCGAGTGCTCCAGCCGCTTGGCACCGCTGCCCTGTACGTGTGCGGGACCAATGCCTTCCAGCCGGCCTGTGACCACCTGGTGAGGCCCGGCCCCCGCAGGCCCGGGGGCTGCCTTGTGCAGGACAGAGGCTGCTCCAGCTCCAGGCTCTGCCTCCCTCGGCCCGGAGCCCTGTCTGCAGGCCGTCATGATGAGGGTGTGGGGAGGGCTCCTGACTGGCTCCTGAGGGTATCAGAGCCAGGAGCGGGCAGGCGTCAGGCCGCACGTGCGCCTCCCTCGGTGCCCTGACAGCGTGTCTGAAAGTAATGCCGCAGCAGAGATGCCTCGTCTGACAGATGCAGACATTTGAGGACTCTTTCTTGCCATTCAATTGCAGGACCTGACGTCTTTTCAGTTTCTGGGGAGAAACGAAGACGGCAAAGGAAGATGTCCCTTTGACCCGGCACAGAGCTACACGTCTGTGATGGTCGGTGAGTCGTGCGGTGGCTGTCGCGGGCAGGGCTGTGCTGGCAGCTGAGGCGCACACAGGACCAGAACGCAGCGCCTCCCCTTCTCGGGTCCCCTGCGTCCCTTCGAGAGTCCCCATCCTCAGAGGGCACCGGCGCCTCTGCAGAGACCCAGCTCGGCTCCTGAATTCATTGCCCAGAGGAGAGCAGCCCCGCGCGGTCCACACGGCTGCCCAGGCTGTCCTGCGCTGTTTGTGCGCGTCCCCTGGGGAGGCCCTGCGCCCGCGTGCACCTCTGTCCCTGACTCATAAAGCAGTTTAACAAGGAGCCTGAGACTGTCCGTGTCAGGAAAGGAGCTGACACAGGCGCCGTGTGTCCCGGGCGGAGGAAAGTGAGGTGCTGAGGCCCCCCGCCCCCCGCACCATGCTGACGCCCTTCTCTCCTCCTGGCCCCGAAGACGGAGAGCTTTACTCTGGGACGTCATACAACTTTTTGGGAAGCGAGCCCATCATCTCCCGGAATTCCTCCCTCAGTCCTCTGAGAACGGAGTACGCGATACCTTGGCTCAACGGTAAGAAGCAGCGGGGTCCACTCAGGCAGCCGCCTCGCCAGGACTGCCCCACATGCTATATTTCTAGAACCTTCTTTCGGCTCAACCTCACGTGGGCCCCGCGCTCTCACCACTGGTGCGGGGGGCGCTCTGGGCCTGCTCGGGCTGCACAGCCAGCCTCCGGGGCTTCCATGGCGTCTCCACGGAGCAGCTGTAAGGCTGTGTGAGGCCACCTCCTCCCCCTCCGCCCCAGGACATGCACCGGCTTTCATAGAGCGCGGCTCTGAGGGCGGTGGGAGCTCAGGCTGGCCAGGTCGGCCTGGGGTGGGATCGTGTCACCCTCGGGCGGCACGTGTCCACGTCACATTCATGGAGCGGGTGGCTCGAGGCCACTCACAAGGCCCTTCTCATGGGCGCCGGCCAGCAGGCCTGGGCCCTGAAGCCTCCTGGGCTCTCAGCTGGACTCACAGAGGCGGGCGGTCTGAGGGACAGCGACTCCTCGGTGCGGGGCAGCCGGAGGGCTGGGGCCCCGAGCTGTGGGCAGGGGGTTGTCAGAGGCGCGAGCTGTTTAGACCAGCAAATGCACATCTGCTCACGGGTCCCTGCAAGTGGAGACGGGGGATCTGGCTCCTGGGCCCCAGCTGCCTGCCGGTGGGAAGGCCCAGCCTCGAGTGCGTGGGGTTGGTCAGGCGAGTATGCTTCAGAACCACATCCAGGGCACCAGAGGCTGAGGAGGGCGAGATGGGCACCCTCATCCCTCGAGACCCTGCAGTGTGCTTGGACATGGCACATGCACCCTCCGTGTCTTGTAGGGGCACATGTGCAGGAGCACGGCCGGGTCCCTCCCTGTGTGCAGGGACGTGCCGGGACCTCCTGTGTGCGGGGATGTTTGGGAATAACCGGGTCTCTCCCCGCAGAGCCCAGCTTTGTCCATGCCGATGTGATTCGAGCGAGCCCGGAAGGCGCCGAGGGCGGGGACGACAGGGTCTACTTCTTCTTCACGGAGGTGTCTGTGGAGTACGAGTTTGTCTCCAAGTTGATGATCCCCAGGGTCGCGCGGGTGTGCAAGGTGAGGCCGCTCCCCGGTTCTCTCTGGTTCCACCTGTGCACACAGCACCTCGCCCAGGCCCCGCCCCCCCGCTCAGTGCCACAGAGGTCAGGGGGGCGGCCCCTCCGCTCCGGCATCCGAGGGAGCTGGAGCCCAGGGAGCTTGGCACCTCTGAGTGGCCGGTGCCCGTCCTCCTGTCCTCAGAGGGTCTGCTCTGCACGCACCTTCCTCAGGCCTCGCCCGGTAGCAGAGAGCGCCTGCTGTCACCGCAGTGACCGAGGCTGTGGGACGGGGACTTCTCCGTCCAGGGTCAAGGCGGGGCAGGCTCGCTGTGATTGTGTCCACAGTAGGTGAGGGCGCTCGGCTTTGCTCCCCTCCGCACCCACGTTCCCGAGTCTCCGGCCTTCTCTGCGGGCCAGGTCGCTGCCGGTGCGCTTTACTATCGGCCCTGACGGTTCATGGAGAGCCCGGCAGGTCCAGAGCACTTGAGCGAAAACTTGGGGGGAGGAGGGGAGTGCAGACCTGCTCTGCCGTGAGGAACATTTGGGGGAGACCAGACCTACACCCATTGGCCTAGGACGACTGGGGCGCCAGTGCGTGGGCTGCTCTGGCTCCGGCCCCTCGTGGGCAGGTCACGAGCTGGAAATGTGCAGCCACCGGGACGGGCCGTGCGAGGGGGCCGCGGTGTCGCCCGGTCAGCTGCCACGGCGGCTTTTCCCCAGCGGGTTGGGTTCTGGGGTTGGGGGAACCTGCGACCGGAACTGCGGAGAAGGGGTGCTGGGCTCACGGGGCGTCTGCAGAGGCTTCCCTCTCAGCCGGGACTGCTTTTCATTCTGGCACAGCCATGGCCCCGGCTGGCGGGGCCCCGCACGGGGACTCTGCCCGTCCTGCCACGCGCGTCTCTGCGTTTCAGGGGGACCAGGGCGGCCTGCGGACCTTACAGAAGAAGTGGACCACCTTCCTGAAGGCCAGGCTGCTCTGCTCCAGGCCGGACGGCAGCCTCTTCTTCAACGTGCTGCGCGCCGTCTTCGTCCTCAGGGCCCCGGACCTGAAGGAGCCCGTGTTCTATGGGGTCTTCACCCCGCAGCTGTGAGTGCTGTTGCGGGGTGCGGGGGGGCGGGGGGCGGGCTCTTCGCCGCCGCCCCCTGCAGGCAGTGACGTGGCCCTTCCTCCCCAGGAACAACGTGGGGCTGTCGGCCGTGTGCGCCTACAACCTGTCCACGGCCGAGGCGGTCTTCTCCCGCGGGAAGTACATGCAGAGCGCCACCGTGGAGCAGTCCCACACCAAGTGGGTGCGCTACAGCGGACCGGTGCCCTCGCCCAGGCCCGGGGCGGTGAGTGAGGGGCCTGGCTGTGTGCACCTGGTGGGGGGCCAGCCATGCGGGGCCTGCACCTCGCCGCACACCCCCGGGCCTCGCGGGGTTTGAGTGGTCTCCGCGGGGAGCGGGCGTCCCCCGGGACTGGGCTGGGCGACAGGCACTCTGTCCTCCTGCGTCCCGTCCTCAGCATGTCTGACGGCTGTTGCTGCCCAAGCAGAGCTCCTCCGGCTGCAGGGGGTGTTCTGTGGAAGTAACTGCATGATATCGTCAGATCTGTTTCACTTCTTATTTCCTGTAGAGAAACGATTTCTTGGCAAAGAGATGAGCTACACTCTCCATTCATTAATATGAATCATTCTTTGTCTCTTAAAAGTGGTGCATTTTATATAGAAACCAGTTTCTAGGTAGATTCGGCTGTGTCTGCTCGCCCTGTGCCCGGGCGTGTGGGTGCCCGTGTGTGCAGGTGCCCGGGCGTGTGGGTGCCCGTGTGTGCGGGTGCCCGGGCGTGCAGGTGCCCAGGTGTGTGGGTGCCCGGGTGTGCGGGTGCAGGTGCCCGGGCGTGCGGGTGCCCGGGCGTGCGGGTGCCTGGGTGTGCGGGTGCCCGGGTGTGTGGGTGCCCAGGCGTGCGGGTCCCAGGCGTGCGGGTCCCGGGCGTGTGGCCCCGCGGACTGCCTTTCCCCCAACACCAGCTACTGTTTCCTCAGGCACATTATTAAGTAAAACATGTCCACTTGGGGCCCCAGGTCTTGGCCTGTGCAGTCAGGAGCCAGGACAGAAAAGGACACTCCTGCGCCTTGGTGCTGGTTAGAAGTGGACCATTTTTAGCAGTTTTCTCACCAGTCTTCTCTTCTGATGGGAGAGCTATCAAATCATGTTTATTTTTTAACTTTAAAATCTTAGTACTTTTTTTCATTGATAAATAGATAAAAATTGCCTCACTGGCTATGTGTCATGAAACATAATTATGCTAGTATCTTGGGGGTAAAAAGACAGTCGCACTTCCACATGCCACAGCTGTCTTCAGGTTTGGGGAAGGGCCTCTTGGTTCCCCTTTCTCAAGAAATCCTCTGTGGAGTCCCTGGCTCTGCGCCTCCCGGGCCTGGCCTTGTGCAGAGCGCGCGACGTCCGTGGGTCGCGGGTAACCGCCGGTCTGTCCCTGCAGTGCATCGACCGCGAGGCGCGGGCCGCCAACTTCTCCAGCTCTCTCAGTCTGCCCGACAAGACGCTGCAGTTCGTCAAAGACCACCCTCTGATGGACGACTCTGTGACCCCGACAGGCAACCGGCCCCGGCTGGTCAAAAGCGGTGTGAACTACACCCAGATTGTGGTGGACAGGACCCAGGCCCTGGACGGGACTGTGTACGACGTCATGTTTGTCAGCACAGGTGGGTCCCGGGCCGTGGTCACACCCTGGCTACGTCCCGCTGCCCTGTGCCCAGTGGAGCAGCCTCTCCCAGGGGCCCTGGGCAGTGTGCACCTCTGAGAAGTCCCCCCCCCCCCGTAGCTTCAGATCCGGGACCTCAGACCACCTGGGGCACTGGTGAGAAACGCAGGCCCTGGCCCAGACCTGGAAACTCAGGTCGGGTACGTCTGGGCTGGTGCCCAGGGAGCCGGAGGAGAGCGGAGGAGAGCGGGCGGCAGCACCTCCTCCCGCCCGTACTGACCTGCAGGGGGCACTGCTCCCCGGAGGCCCCGGGATTAGAAAACGCAGGTGCTGGGCCGGCCTGGGTGCTTCCCAGTCGTGCTTCTGAGCAGCAGGGAGGGCCCGCCCTCCCCTGGGGGCCACCAGGCAGCATGGTGCCCAGAGGATGGTGGGGCCCGGAAGCCCTGCAGGCTGGACGGACGGCAGTGCTGGCTGTGCTGGTAAGGGTGTCGGGTCAACAGTGAGACCTTAGTTCATTCTTCACAAAAACCGGGACTAAGCGGTGCCACCTGATTCCTGTGGTTTATTTTGCCGTGGCTTTTCCTTTTCCCTTTCTAATGCAAAAGCGCCGTCCTCGGCTAAGTGTCTGGCTAAGGGCAGGAGTGGAGAGGCAGAGGGGGGCGCTGACAGCTCTGGCAGCGCGTCCTCCTTCCCGGGGTCACTGACCGGGCTCTGACCTTGCAGACCGGGGCGCCCTGCACAAGGCCATCAGCCTGGAGAGCGACGTCCACATCATCGAGGACACACAGCTCTTCCAGGACCTGGAGCCAGTTCAGACCCTGCTGCTGTCCTCCCAGAAGGTGAAGGGACTACGTGGTGGGGGCGGCCTCGCGTCTCAGCGGTCCCTGGGCTGGGGGGCGGCCTCGCCTCTCAGCGGTCCCTGGGCTGGGGGGCGGCCTCGTTATCTCAGCGGCCACTGGGCTGGGGGGCGGCCTCGCGTCTCGGCGGTCACTAGGCTGGGGGGCGGCCTCGCGTCTCAGTGATCCCTGGGCTGGGGGGCGGCCTCGCGTCTCAGTGGTCACTGGGCTGGGGGGCGGCCTCGCGTCTCAGCGGTCCCTGGGCTGGGGGGTGGCCTCACGTCTCGGCGGTCACTGGCCTGGGGGGCGGCCTCGTGTCTCAGTGGTCACTGGGCTGGACCAGAGGCCCTTTGTCCATCCCCCCCAGAGGAGCCACCTTTGGGCTCTCACAGAGAGTCCTTTGCTCCTTGGGGTCGGGGATGGAGAGAGGGCAGTCTGGGGAGATTAACTTTCTCCTGAAAGTTGGCAGAACCTCGCCGGGTTGTTGGGCACCACACGATGTGTGTGCGGTACGCGCTGGCCTGCAACAAAAACACTTCCGTGCCCCGAGCTTGCGCGGAGGAGACCCCGCAGTACCTGCCTCTGCGGGAGCTCGTCAGCTCCCTGCCCTCCGACGGCACGGGCTCCTGCAGCAGGTCAGCAGCCTCTCCTGGAAAGGTCACGATTGTGAGGCTCCGAGGGCCACGCGGCTCCGTCCTGCCGTCACAGGAGTGTGTGGCCCATCCACGAGCCCGTCTGTGCGCCTGCAAAGCCTCGGTGATGGGCCCTGAGCTTGCAGGTCGTGAAATTTCCATTTCATGTCACAAGTATTCCTTTGAGTTTTCTTCAACCAATGATAAATGCAAAACCAATTATTAGCAGTTGGGCTGCATGAAGCAGCCAGGGGCTGGACTTGCCACGGGCCACAGGCGGTGCCCTGGTGTCCCCCGCAGGGGCCGGGATGTGTGCCCATTTCATGGCTGGAGTGGAGCTGGGGGCAGCACAGTGCAGGCCGAGCACCAGGTCGCCCGGTCAGTCCCCAGGCCCAAGCGCCTGACTGTGAGCCTGAGCAGGCCAGTCCTGCCCCCGTCCCCTCATGTGCACAGTGAGGACAGCGGACCATAGGTAGGAGCAGCCCAGCCTAGCCCCACGCTGTGACCCCGGGCTGATGGGCCCTGGGGCCTTGGCAGTGCCAGGGTTAATGCTGGAGATTGGAGGTGGGCTGTGTGTCCTGTTCCCCTTGGCTGCAGGCACACCCGTCGCTTGCAGCCTGTCTCGGAGCCTCGCTGTCTCCTGCCCTGCTCTGTGGCCAGCACTTTGGTGTGACTGCACCCCCAACGGCCCTCCCTGTTGCGGGGGAGGGGGCCTTCACAGCCCTCTGTAACTTGCCCTTCCTGGCACCTGGCGGGAGTCTCCAGCCAGCTCATGGGCCAGGCCCACTGCGGCCCACTCCTCCCTCCGCTCCAAACAGTGGGCCGCCTGGCATTGCTGAAGAGACCAAGAAGCCCACATGTTGCTCAGGGGCAGGGCCAGCACCCTGGGGACCTCCACATGGGTGAACGTCTGTCAGTCACCCAGTGCGCACATGCGGTGAGAGCTGGCTCTGCTCTGCTCCTCAGTGTCATTCAGGGGCCTAGGCGGGCCTGCGTCCTAAAACCAAGGCTTCCGGGGCGCTGGGATGCTGATCCAGGAGCCAGGAGAAGGGACGGGCAGGTATGGGTGGTGACGTGTCAGTCCCGGGCTCACATGCCTTCGGCCAGGACTTGGCCACATGGCCACTCCCGGAGGGGGCTTGGCCATGCAGGAAGCCTGGCACCCCGGGGGGCAGTTTGCCTGTCCCCGCAAGAGCCCTCTGTACTGGGGCGTGGCCTGTTGCCTAGAACAGGTGTGGCTGTACCCGCACGCCATGGCCTCCTTGCCTCTCCGCGGGCTGTGGGCTCAGGGTCGGGGTGCCAGCAGTGCCGTGGGGCGGCAGGAAGCGGGTGTTCAGGGCTGAAAAGAGCCCCCATGCTCCCCGCCCACCAGGTCTTCAGCATCGGTGGCGCCTGGCTCGCTGCCGGAAGCTGGTGAGCAGCTCACAGGCTGCGGGAGCGCGCAGGACCGCACAGCCCTCGGCTCCCCGCCCCTGCCTCTGCGCCCGTTTATTGTGATAAACACACACCACGTAAAACTTACCACTTCCGCATTTAAGTGTGCGCTTCAGCAGCATCGAGTGCACTCACACTGTCATGCAGCCATCACCATCTGTCTCCAGAACTCATTCATCTTGCAAATCTGAGCCTCCATCTCCACTAAATCCCAACTCCCAGTACCCCGGCCCCCCCGGCCCTGGCACCCACCATCTGCTGCCCACCTGTGAGCTTGGCTCTCCTGGGGACCAGCATCGGGGGGTCACATACTTGTCCTTTGGGGACTGACGGACTGTGCTCAGCAGAATGCCCTCGGGCTCATTCGTGCTGCACTGTGCCAGAACTCCCTTTTCAAGACTGAGTCACACTCCACTGTGCGGAGGACCACATTTCGTCATCCGTTCCCCGTTGACGGCACTCGGTTGCCCCCACCCTGGGCCCTTGTGACCACGGTGCTCTGACCGGACGGACAGACGCCGGTTGGGCTCCTGCTCTCAGTTCTGTGGGGCAGACTTGGCAGGTGTGCTCTGCACCGTCGCCTGGGAGCTCCCAGAGCAGGCGGCGTCTCCTGTCCAGGAGGACACTCAGTGGGGAGACAGCCGCCTGGCCAAGGAGAGAGAGCACCTTAAACGGCCCCTTCCGCTCGGCCCACGTCCACCCTACACCACCCCGGCTGCGTGGCCCGTGGGCAGCAAGCCCCGGGCTGTGGGTGAGGCACAGTCCCCGGAGGGGCCGGGCCGGTGAGGGTGGAGGACGGGCTGGGCTCTCCGCGGACCTCGCAGGCGCTGGGCAGTCCTCGTCAGGATGTTTTCCCTTTACTTTAAAAAATGTTTTATTTTGAAATAATTTTAAACTCAAGGAAGAGGGGTGAGTGCGGGGAGCCCCGCAGGCCCCTCCCCAGGCGCACTGCCTCACCTGGAGGGCGCTGCTGGCCGGCGCTCACCGAGCGCCAGACGGTGGGTGCTCCCCTGCCCGTCATGTCATTTGGGCTCCGGGGTTGGGGGGCTCCCGGCAGCCCAGGCCCCAGTTCGGTGCTGTGGGTGCACATTTCGTGCGGGTCCTCCTGGGCTCTGAGGCTTTTGAAGTGGCCCCTTGGCCTTGCGCCCCAGGCAGGGTTCTCACTGTGCAGGCATGCGGTTCCCTGGGACCTGGCGTCAGTGCCGTGGCCCAGCACCCTAACTGGGTGCCCAGTGTCCACAGACGTGCACGGTGGCCGCGGGGCCTGCGTCCGGCTCCCTGTGCGGCTGCGTGCGGAGGGGCCCTGCCCTTTCTCTCGGTGGCGCCTGCCACGCAGGGTCTGTGGCCTCTGATGCCTTGCAGGCCGGAGGTCGGGGCCATGCCGGCACCTGAGCTCCAGCGGCCGGGAAGTTCATTCAGTCCTGGCCTCTGAGGGTGGCGGCTGCGGGTCTCATCTGTGTAGATGCGGAGTCTTCTCACATGGACCAGGTGTCGGGAGACACGGAGGCTCCAAGGCAGAGGCAGAGAACGCAGCACCGGGGTGCGCGCCCTGGGTCTGCTGGGGGACTTGCATGGGGCCTCGTTCCAGCCAAGCTCAGCGAAGCATCCGCTGGTCGCAGCCTGTGTGCCAGCTGTCTGCCAGCCCGGGCCCTGAAGGAGGGTCAGAGGGTGGCGCCCCCACACCGACACGGGGCCCGCTGAGCCGGCTTCAGCGCGCGACGGTCAGGTTCCCTCTGCGTGGTCCCCCCGCGTCAGTGCAGCGTGTGAGGCGGATGCCTCGGGCTCCTGTTCCTTTCCTGGCGTGTGTTCACTCTCCAGCGACCTGTCTGCACCTCCGACTCTGGGCCGTGCAGGATTCAGACACGGCTCCGTGCTCCGGTGCCCACATCGGGTTCTGAGGTTGTGCCCTGTGGTCTCGGGCCTGTAGTGATGCCTGGCTGGCCGGCTGGGGCTCTCCCTCCAGAGGGGCTGACCGGGCGAGAGATGCGCTCTGCTGGTGGTCAGGGTGACGGGGGTGCCTGGACATGAGGGAGGGTCGGGCCTCGGCCCGTGCTCTCTGCGTTGGCAGGTTCTGCTCGCACCATGCGCTGCTCGCGCTGTCACACCTGCACACGGGTTCGTCTGGAGTGGGACCCGCCTCAGTTCTGAGCGAGGGGGCTCCTCCTCCAGGAAGCACCGCATCGCGGCTCCCTGAGGCTGGAGAAGATGCCCTTCGCCCCGCCAGGACGCTGGTTCCCGGGCCCGCCGTGCTCACCAGTTTATATCCACAGGGAAGAAGGTTCATCTATGCCGGTTCCAACTCGGGCGTGGTCCAGGCCCCGGTGGCTTTCTGTGGGAAGCACAGCACCTGTGAGGACTGCGTGTTGGCCCGGGACCCCTACTGCGCCTGGAGCCCGGCCACGGCCGCCTGCGTGGCCCTGCACCAGACCGAGAGCCCCCGCAGGTACCGGCGGGGGGAGGCGCGCATGCAGGGGCTCCGCCCGCCCTTCCCGAGCGAGCCCGTGCCCACTGTGCCCTTGTTTTGCAGGGGTCTGATCCAGGACATGAGCGGGGAAGTGTCCGCTTGCCCCGGTAAGTTGCTCGTTCTCTCTTGCTCCCTTCAGGAATGGCCTCTCGTAACCATCTCACGATGCTTTGGTGCTGTGGCATCTTGCGCATTTTCTTTCTCGCCGGAGCGGAGGGCCCGTGTCTGGCAGGCCTTGTGGCTTCCCTGGGCCTCTAATTGCAGAAAGGATGGGTGCGGCCACAGAGTGTGTGTGTGTGTGTGTGTGTGTCCCAGAGGCACTGTCCAGCATGATGCCCTCCCTTGAGATGCATCTCTCTCCTCTTAGCTCAGGCTCAGGGAGCACGTCCCACCCCTCTGCACCGGAGGAAGGGTTAGTCCCCCAGCTGTCACGTCCAGGCGGGTGGCGTTCCCGTGGGCGACCCCACTTGCTGCGGGGGTCAGGGTGCTGTGGACAGCGAAGGCCGGTTTAGGAGGAGGGCATGCCAGGCTGCAGTGTGCGGTAGCCGCTAGCAGAAGCGCGTCATGTCTGACGCAGAGCGTGGCTGTCAGAACGCACACCTGGCCGGCGCTCAGCCTCCCCACCTGCGTGTTTTCTCCCAGGAAGCCAGGGTGTGAGACGGATTTCTGCTGCTCAGAGGTGCCTCCGAGTCTGTCCCCAGGGCCTGCCATCGAGGGCTCATCTTGCTTTCTGCTCATGCATGTCTTTATCTCCTTAGTTGTTCTGGAAGAGTCCTTGTTGGTCCTGTGGGTGGAACTCTCATGTCCTCTTGTGCGTGTTGACTGTGTTTAACGGAAGTCGCGTAGCGAGCAGGGCTGTTGACGCTGCACGTCTATTTTGATGTTCCAGATGACAGTAAGGGAAGCTCCCGGCAGCATTTTCTCAAGCATGGCGGCACCGCAGCGCTCAAATGCTCCCCAAAGTCCAACCTGGCGCGGGTGGTGTGGAGGTTCCAGAGCGGCGTGCTCAGGGCCGAGGGCCCCAAGTACAGCCTGGTGGGCGGGACCCTGCTCATCTTCAACCTGTCGGAAGGAGACAGCGGGGTGTACCGGTGCCTGTCGGAGGAGAGGGTCAGGAACAAGACGGTCTCGCGGGTGATGGCCAAGCACGTGCTGGAGGTCGGGACGGCCCCCCGGGCCCCAGGGGCCTTCTCCTCGCCAGCCACCCGGACGGAAGGGGCCGGGCTCGCCCCCGACGTGTCAGCGGGGCCCGTCCGAGGCTCCTCTCCCCAGACCCCGGCGGGGCGGCCCACCACGCCTTCCGGCCCGGCGCCCACCGGCGCGTCCTGCGAGCCGAAGGTCATCATCCACACCGTTCCCCAGGTCCAGTCGGAGAAGACCCTGTACCTCAAGTCCGGCAACGACCGCCTCCTCTTGTCCCTCTTCCTCCTCCTCTTCGTCCTCTGCCTCGGCCTCTTCTCCTACAACTGCTACAAGGGCTTCCTGCCCGGGCCGTGCCTGCGGTTCCGCTCCGCCCTGCTGCTGGGGAAGAAGCAGCCCGCCTCGGACTTCTCCGACTGCGAGCAGAGCGTGAAGGAGACGCTGGTGGAGCCGGGCAGCTTCTCCCAGCAGAACGGGGGGCAGCCCCGGCCGGCCCCCGACACCGGCTACGAGACAGAGCAGGACACCACGGCCAGCAGGGCGCCCACCGACAGGGAGGACTCGCAGAGGATCGACGAGCTCCCGGTCAGGGACAGGCCATTCGACGTCAAGTGCGAGCTGAAGTTCGCCGACTCGGATGCGGACGGGGACTGAGGCGCTGCGGGGAGGGTCTTTGTGTTCCTGCGCAGTCGCCTCGTCCCCTGCCGCCTGGGTAGCCCGTCCTCGGCAAACCTCTGTCTTGTGTCTTTTGTCTTGGGGTGAACTCGTGACTTGGTTTCTCTTTGTCCTTTTGGAAAACGGCGAGCCTCCTCGTCAGTCCATCGGTGGGGGCCGGAGATGTGCCCGCGGGCGGGGCGGTGGCCGGGCAGCGGTGGCCTGGAGCAGCACGAGACCATCGCCTCAGGAAGCAGCCCGAGAGGCCTCTCATCCCAGGTTGGAAAGGACGTGTCGTTGATCAGTGGGTCATGGGTCGCCTGCCGTCCAGGTTGGCACGAAGCCTTCCTCCACATCATTGTTTCTAGGATTTTGCTTTGAGTTGAAGTGTTCGGTCATTTATTGTCTAGGTCACTAAAGCAGATGCTTTAATATTTAGAAGATGCACATCTTCTGGTTTTGCTGTACGTTAGGACCCGCTATGGCTGCCGTTGCTGGAGGTTCTCAGGGATAAACTTACTTTTGCTAAATGCGTTCTCTCTGCTTTTGGAAATGCAGACAAAGCCACCTGTTGAGCACACTGACTTCTTCAACATTTCATTCCTAAGGGAGGCGTCCTTTCAGAGAAGATTTCTTTCTGTACCATTTTTCCCGTTTTAAGTCTTGAAGAGGAGCAGGCGTGGGGGACTGCCCCGTGACCACCGGCAGGGTTTTGAGCGAGGACGGTGGCCCCTGGGGAGCCTGGCTGGCCCAGAGCGCAGGGACGAGCGATTCACAATCCATTGCCCATGGCCCCTGGAGTCTGATCATCCGAACATCTGTTCCTCTTGGCTTCCGTCCCACACCTCTTACCCAGCAGCCTTTCCACTTGGCCGACCTGAGCGTCCACAGCTGGGAGAGTGGGCAGGGAGGGCGGGCGTGTCCACGGTGCTGCGGACCCGCCCTGCGGACCGGGGTGGCCTGCGCGTCTTTAAGGTGGGGCGGGCGGGCGGTGCAGTTTAACAGCACGGACCTCACCGTCCACGGACCTCGCCGTCCACCTCCGCTGTCCAAACGCCCACAAGAGGAGACCTTTCCGAGGCAAAGCAGTAACCTGGATGTGTGTCCTGTGCGGACAGCGTGATAGGGTTCCACTGTGTTGGTGTAAACATTTGTGTTTTATAAGATTTAATTTGTTGTTATTTTTCTACTTTGAATTGTATACATAACCGAATAAATGAGAAGCTTATATCCTGATGTGGGCGTGTGATTTGCTGAGGCCGTGCGGCCCCTCCCGACAGGGTGCAGGTGTGGGTCTCCCGGCCCCTCTTGGAACGGCCTGGCAGGCAGGACCGCGTGGGCCCTTCTCTTCCTCAACGCGCTTCCCGTCTCTGCATGTGCTGTGCTCGTGACGACTCCTGCCTCAGTGCTCTCTCTTTTCTGTCCTCTGTCTCGCAGCCTCATCTCCTATGCCCTCCCCTCCTCCGGGGTCCTCCTCCCTGTCCTGTCTGGGCCCCGACTCGTCCTCCTCTCCCCGAAGCCCCTGGCTGGCCCCGGGCTCTGGGCCTGACGGCCGCCTGCGGGTCACCTTGCTGCCGCCCTTCCTCAGCGACCAGGCCCAGCACGTGCCTGCCCTGGGGACCTTCCACCTCTTCTGCCAGGCCACAGGTGAGCGGGGCACCTGGCGAGGGGGCGGGGGGCAGGGGCCTCCGGCTGCATCGCCCAGCAGCCCCGGGAGCTTCGTGGTCAGCCCATAGCTATGCCTCTGGACAGCGGGCCGGCCAGCTTTTCCCGCAAAGACTGCTGTTAGCTGTTCTAGGCTCTGCAGGCAGGGTTTCTGCCACACCTCTCAGCTCTGCCCCATGGCCCGTGAGCTGCCCGCAGTGGGTGTGGCTGTGCATCAACCAAACTTCGTTTACAAACACCAGCCTCTGCCACACGTGGCCCAAAGGCCCCGGCTTGCCAGTCGCTGGTCTGTGGAGCGATTGTCGAACTTTTTCATCTCGTGCACATGTAAACTAATGACTCAAATTCTGTGGCACTACAAAAATAGTTTTTTCCACTTTGACCAAAAAAAAAAAAAAAAAAGCGTAATTTTGATTCATTCACACCGGATGGTTGTCATTGCCTGTTTGACAGTCTAAGAGAAACGAAGCCGGTGCCCCTGGCTCGTCAGGCACTGCACGCTTTAAATCGTGGTCTATAGGGTTACTTCTGTGTCTGAGAACAGTGTGGGTTTGAGGTGTGGGTATTTCAGGAATTAACCCAGGGCCTCTGGAGTGGGAACTGTGTCAGCGACTTGCGTGATGATGTTTACATGCGGGAAAGACAGCCCTGTGGGCGCCCTCGGACCGGGAGGGCCCCCGGGCAGCACTGGGGGGGGGGGGCAGCAGGTAGCCCACCTTCGAGCGTGCCCCAGGCTTCAGGCAGTGCCTGGGCGCCCAGGTCTCCCATGTGTGGGCGTCTGAATAGCCACAAAGAGAAAAGACGTTACAGGCCTGGGGGTCTGTCCTCTGCTGAGAGAGAAGGAATGAGACAAATCCTGTTTTGTTAGTTTTTTAGATTTTTAAAAAATATGTTTTTATTGATTTTATAGAGAGAGAAAGGGAGAGAGGAACATCAGTCGGCTGCCTCCTGCACGCCCCCTCGTTGGGGTCGAGCCCACAACCCGTGCATGTGCCCTAATCGGGAATCGAACCGTACCCTCTTGGGGCATGGGCTGACTCTCAATCCACTGGGCCACACGGGCCGGGCTGTTTAGTTTTTGAGATTTTAAATAAACACTGAGCCGCTAAGAATGTCAAGCTGCTGCCTGTCTCCCGCTGGGTCGGCGCCCAAGCCTTGGGGCGCCCTCCCTCTGCCCCGGACCAGCCGTGTGGCCAGTGGTGCCTGCGCGGGCCCAGGTGGTGGCAGGGGAAGTTGCCTGCGAACAGGAGGTGGTGGAGCCAGACCACAGGGGCTGTCCACGTGGCCCGGGTCGCTGCCCCGTGCTAGGCCAGGCCTGCGAGCCGGCCGGCCGCTCCCACAGTGGTTCCCTCGGGGCAGCACCGGGAACTGCCCCAGCCCTCAGGCCCACGGGCGCAGTGGGAAAGGGGAAGACCGTGCTGGGTTCCCGTGACCTGGAGAGGATGGACACAGGTGGACCGTGAGCTTGAGAGCCTCGCACTTTCACGGGCGAGCACTTGCGTGTTACTGTGCGTGGGCATGCACACGGCCTCGGACGGAGAGGAGCGGGGCTGGGAGAGCAGGTTGCGAGGCCGGCTCAGCACAGAGCACTCTGGCATTTCAGACTCGGGTGTTCAGCACAGGGACTTTAGTTGCAAAGCTTATGGAAGGGCTGGGGCCAAGGGAGGCAAAGACCCAAACAGCAAATGCGGGGGAGGGAGGGGTCGCTCAGCACAGCCTCGCCTCCCGCGTGGCCGTCCCTCTCTGTGCTCGCTGCTGCTGAGGGGCTCCGGGAGCCGCTCCCACCCCTGCCCGCGCCTCCAGGGCAGGACCTGGGGGGACACTGAGGTGCACAGAGGGAGAGGAGCTGAGAGGGTCGGCACCCGGGCACCCGGACCAGGGAGGCAGGAGCAGTGCCCCTGGTGCTCAGGTGCGTGGACCAGGAGCCGAGACCCGCCTCCCTGCGCTCCAGCTGTGCGTCCGCTGCTCTCAGAGGCGCGTGCCCACCTGGACCTCCCCTTGTCTCACCGGCCGCACCTGAGGCAGGGGCATCCTGGGGTGGACTGCCTTCCGAGGGAGCTTGCAGTGTCCTGTCCGTCCAGAGGGGCTGCTGTGTAGGTTCTATTCAGGATCAAACTGCACACATCACACACATACACACTACACACACACGCCATAACACTGCACACATCTCACATACACCCCCACACAGGCACAACACCCCACAGATGCACAACATGCCACACACTGCACACAGCACATACACACGCCATAACACTGCACACATCACACACATACACACTACACACACACGCCATAAACACTGCACACATCACACAGACATACACACTACACACACACGCCATAAACACTGCACACATCTCACATGCACCCCCACACAGGCACAACACCCCACAGATGCACAACATGCCACACACTGCACACATCACACATAGAGCCCACACACACGCCATACACTTACACACATACCACACAAGTACACCACACGCTGCACGTATCACACATACACTTCGTATATCACACACTGCACACATCACACACACCCATACATCCCACATACACGTAATAGTATGCATGCCATACACACACATACACACACATACACGCATGCCACACACTGCACATTGCACACACACACTGTGTACATCGCATACACACATCACACACGCTTCAGGTAGCATTTGACATGCTGGTGTGCAGGTCCTTTATGTATTAACTGCAGTGTTAGCATCAGAGCCTTTAAGCCACGTGGTCAGAGGGGCAGCAGGAGGCCTGCGTCTCATGGGGGTCCTGATCCCCAAGCTCTTAAGTGGCAGGTGGTGTGTGTGTGTTGGGGCTCCTGGAAGGCCAAGGCTGGGCTGTGGGAGTAGTTGACACATGAGTTGGAGGGTCAGCCCTCCACGAGATGGGAGTGTCCCATCACCTTGCTGGCCTGGGGGGTCCCATCACCTTGCTGGCCTGGAGGGTGGTCCCATCACCTTGCTGGCCTGGGGGGGGGTCCCATCACCTTACTGCCCTGGGGGGAGTCCCATCACCTTGCTGGCCTGGGGGGTGTCCCATCACCTTGCTGCCCTGGGGGGGGGTCCCATCACCTTGCTGGCCTGGGGGGTGTCCCATCACCTTGCTGCCCTGGGGGGAGTTCCATCACTTTGCTGGCCTGGGGGGGTCCCATCACCTTGCTGCCCTGGGGGGGTCCCATCACCTTGCTGCCCGGGGGGGGGGTCCCATCACCTTGCTGGCCTGGGGTGGGGGGTCCCATCACTTGCTGGCCTGGGGGGGTCCCATCACCTTGCTGGCCTGGGGCAGGGGGGTATCCCATCACCTTGCTGGCCTGGGGGGTGGGGAACGACCCATCACCTTGCTGGCCTGCGGGGGGTCCCATCACCTTGCCTGCCTGGGGGGTGGGGAACGACCCGTCACCTTGCTGGCCTGCGGGGGGTCCCATCACCTTGCCTGCCTGGGGGGTGGGGAACGACCCGTCACCTTGCTGGCCTCGGTGCTGAGCATGCCTGATGGGTGGTTTTCCTCCCATGGGAAGTGCTCTCCTCTCTGTGGTGTGATGAACCACATTCTTTACCACAGAGCGGGCTGACCCTGGGTCCTTGGAGGCCTCCTGCCGCAGCAGCGTCACCCACAGAAGGGTCCCCCACGGAGCTGGGGGCTGGGCAGGCACCTCCCGCACCCCTCACAGGCCAGCTCGGGCCCCAGCAGCTCAGACCCGGGTTTGCTCTCAGCTGGTCCCAGGCAGCTTTGTGGCAGGCTCGGGACTCTGAGGAGGAGAGCGATGCATTCGGGGGGCTGGAGACCCGGAGAGCACCTTCCCTTCCGGCTGGGGCTGCCCAACGTCTGTGCCCCTGCAGCTCCGGGGCCTGCAGGGAGTGCATGGGGGCGGTCCGGCATGGGGGTCCTGGGTGCACGCAGCCCTGGTGCTCTGAGTGACCCCCCAGGGGGTGCTGGCAGGACCCTGGGCACGGGAATGGGAGAGGGGCTAGCTCACTGGCCACCGGCCTCGGGGTCAGAGTGGACCACGTGCACGGGCCCGGGAGGACTTGCTGCCTGGGAGGCACCTGGGGGATGGATGGCCCAGCCCTGAGGTGGGTCTCATCACATCCCTCCGTTTGGGCTCTAGGGCCCCCACCTCCAGGATGGTGTCCCCTCCTCGGGGCGGGGCCGTGGCTCCCAGGCTCTGGTTTTGTCAGAAAGAATCAGCTCTGCCCCACTGCTCTCCTCGGACAATGGGGGTGGGGGGAGGCGGGGGGCAGGAAGGCCCTGACCCTGGGCGGGACTAGGACTGGAGACTGCCAGCTCCACCCCCAGCGGCCAGCTCCACCCCCAGCGGCCAGCTCCGCAGCCGGGCAGCCCCGCCCCCAGCGGGCAGCCCCGCCCCCCAGCGGCCAGCTCCGCCCCCAGCGGCCAGCTCCGCAGCCGGGCAGCCCCGCGTGCTGAACCTCCAAGGAGCGGCCCCTGCGGGCGACATGGGTTTGGGCTGCCGGGTTCCCCCCCCCCCCCCCCCCGTGTCTCAGTGCGGGACCTGCTGACCACTTTAACTTCGCTTTCCTCTCTCTTTAATTTCCTCTGCATTCGGAATGAGGTGGATAGTGTTTTTAAAGAATAAATGGAACGTAAGTACTTCTTTACCACGTTAATGTTTTGCTACGTTTACCGCACATTTAAAGGCCGTTTAGTGATGCTCGGTAGCAGCTGGGAACGGGGGCGCCCGCGGTCGGGCTCCCGAGCTGCTCGCACCCAGGAGCCGTGGGCTGTGGGGAGTTGCGCCTGAAAGAGCCCCCCCCATGTGCTTGGGGGTGAGTCGGCTCAGCCACCCCTGCCTGGCCCAGCGCTGGTCCTCAGAGCCTTCTGGAAGCTCCTGCACCCATCCCATCAGCAGGCCGTGCTGGGGTGAGGAAGGAGACTGGCCTTTTCAGAACCGACTCCAGTGTCCACGCAAAGAAAAGTCTCGCATTCTTGGTCACAACACCTCACGAGAAAGTTTCTGAAGCTACAATCCCGCGACGCCCAGCAGCCGGGGAGTGGCCGGAGCGTGGTGTGGGAAGCCCGCCGCGCAGGATGGGGCGCCGGTGGCTGCACGTGGGCGTGCTGTCAGGTGTGAGCATGTGCGTGTGCCGAGGCAGCAAGTACATGCGTTCCACCTGTGCGTGTGCACGGCGTGCATGTGTGGAGAGAGCCACCTGTGGGCAGAGAACAAAACCACACACAGCTAGAGACCGAGTCAAACAATGGGGATCCGGCACAGCGCGCACGCCCCGGCGGCTCGTCCTCGGCCGGCCAGGGCCACGCATAGGACTTGGTTGCATTCAGAATTTCCCTCCGAGTCTATGCACATTTATTTTTTCTCTAGCATTTTATTTTTATTATAAAAGCATTGTTTGTTTTTTACAGTGAATGTGGAAACTCTAGGAAAGTATAAAGAGCAAAATCTAAATGACCTAAAATTAAACCATCCAAAGGTAGCCACCAGCAGCATTAGGGCACTTTTAGGCCTTTTCTCTGTGCGTATATGTGAATGTGTCTACACACATGTACATGCACACGTTTACACATTCATGTACATACTTGCACACACATACACATGGGCACGTGTATTCTTTCATTGAACATGTCAGTTTTTCTCTGTTGCTGAATCTTTTTCTTAAATGTGATTCCTGATGGATGACGGCACAGTGGCTGTACCATCACTCACGGACGGACCCCTGTGGGACACTTCCCAGCGTCCCGCTCACAGGCACGGCGCCTTACTCCTCCACAGGGTCCGTCATCGTCTCGGAATCATTCCCAGGACTGACAGGTCCGGGTCCGACTGCCCTGGGGAGGAAGTTTCTTTGAGGCCTGTCCCTGGAGGATTGCCGATGAAGGGGGCGTGGCAGAGCTGGGAGCCATTGAAAGGGATCTCAGTTAAAGTAGAACTCACCCTCTTTCTAAAGACCCAGCACATGACAGTCTCTGCCCTCCACCTGGCCCTCCCGAGACAGTGTGTGCCCCCCACCCCCTGTGTCTGGCGGGGACACTCCCACACGCTCTCACACCCACACGCTCGCACACCCACACGCTCACATGCTCACACACCCACACGCCTGCTGCTGTCTGCTGGCCAGTTAGTCCTCGGCTCTGATATGTGTCTGCTCAGTGCACTCGGGCCACCGGCAGGCAGGCATAGTCCTTCCTCTGCTGGCCGCCCTGCACGGAGCCATTTATTTCCTCCTGTCCGGTCGGTGGGAAGAACCTGGCTTTGAAAACCGAGTCTCAGGTAGTGGGGTGACCGGGGGCGGGGCAGCACTGGACTGGGTGGTACTGCAGTCCGCCCGCCTGCAGGGGGTGGCGTCCACACAGACTATCGGGCATGTGTCAGGTCCCTGAGCCAGGAGGCTGGAGGGTGTCCCCTCATCCATGCTGTTTGGGTGCCTGCTGGGCCCAGGCACAAGTGAGGGGGAGCAGCAGGGTGCACGGATGCTGTGACCAGGAGCAGCAGGGACAGAGGCCGCAGGAGTCCGGCCCATCGCTGCTGCCTCGGCTGTGCCGCCTGCGCGGGCCGCCTTTGCCGCTGTCCCCGCCTAGCAGGTCCGCACCCGCGGGCGGAGCCCACGTGCTGGGTGCTTTCCTCAGCAGGCCCGGGAGCCGGGCACACAGTCCGTGGGGGTCCCGGCCCGTTGGCTTCCGCAGGGAGGGAGGTGGGCCGGCCTCAGCACAGCCCCCAGCCGCGGGCTCACCCTGCTCTTTGGGGATGAGAGGGCGGCCCCACGGGCTGCTCCAGCGCCGGGCCAGAGCCGGTCTTGCTTCTGGCTCTCTGTCCCCTGCCTTCCCGCCCACCATCCTCCCCTCAGCTCCGGCTGGACGCCTGTCCCTGGTCCCGCCTGAGGCAGGGAGCCGGGGAGCTGTGCTCTGGCTCAAGTCTGGCCCAGCAGAGCTAAGACCCTGACCAAGGGCCAGGGTGGGAGGAAGGCCCGGTCCCCATGCGCCCTGCGCCCGCCTGGCCCCAAGCAGCTCCCGGGCAGCTGCTCCCACGCCCTCATCAGGCCCAGCCAGGGCCTGTCAGGGGAGAGCTCTGGCCCTTGTGGTAGGGACAGTGAGGAGGCCCCGCCTTTGGCAGCAGGTCTGGCAGGGGGGGGAGGGAGGGAGAATGGAAGTTCCCAGGCCCAGAACCCCCTGTTCGGAACAGACACCCGCCCGGCGCCACCACCAAGCGCTGCACTGGGCTCAGCCAGGAGAGGAGAAGGGGGTGCGGCCCTGGGGGACACCCTGTGCAGGTGCATTCTGCGAAGGGCGTCTGAGGGGGCCAAGGAGCAGGTCCCATGGGCAGGGAGGGCACGAGCCTGTTCCTTCGGGGTCAGGGGGCCACAGGGGGCCTGCCCTCAGCCTGCCCCTTCACCTCAGGTCCAGCTGGGACAACGGAGCCCCGATCTGGGCAGCCCAGCCCCGCCCCTGCCCCGGGGCCGTTCCTGTGGGCCCTGCATCCTGGGACACGGGCTGAGCTGGCCTGTGTGCCCCCAGGTCCTGCGGATGTTCACTTTGTCTGGGAGAAGAATGGGCGCGAACTGGAGACGTGTGTCCCCGTGCAGACCCACGCGCTGCCGGACGGCAGGGCCCACGTGCTCAGCTGGCTGCGGGACGCCGTCCGCGAGAGCACCGAGTACCGCTGCTCCGTCCTCTCCTCGGCGGGGAGCCAGACCTCCCGGGTGCGGGTCGCCGTGCTGGAGCCCGGTAAGCGGCCCTGCTCTCCCCTGGGCGTGGGCCCTCACTGGCCGTGTCTCCAGTCTGGGCGCTTGGGCGCTGACTGCGTCTGGCTTTCACGGGAAAGATGAAAGTCCATTTTTACAGCTGCTTCCCCCACCCCGCCCCGCACGGCTGCCGGCCTCCCACCTCCGGTGTGGGCGTTCCCGGAGGCTGGTCTGTTTCCTGTGCGGTCGGTGCTGAGCTCCATCTGCGTGGGTCCGAGTTACCACCTCCACACCAGACTCTGTCTTCAGTCCTTGACCCGCAGTCATACGGGGTCGCGTCTTCGGCCTCCCCAGACCTCTGCACCAGGGGCCAAGGGCCGCCCTGGGCCAGCACCTGCAGCTGGGCTCCCCTCTCTGACCGGGGACAGTGTCCCAGCCCGGCACACTGCGGTTTTCTGGGGTTTGTCCTCCAGCCACCAGGAGCAGTCTGTCCCGTCGCCACACTTAGATGTGAGTTTGGCCGGACAAGCAGTTCTGTCTAACGTCACCCGTGGGTGTGAGGACGCGCCCCACCGGCCTCGCTCCAGGCGCCGTGCCTGCGGCCTCACCTCTGCCCTCTGGTCCCACGCCTGGCGCCCGCCCCCTGCAGAAGCCCGCCCCTCGGTCTTCCGGAACCTCCGCTCCCTCTTCTCCGCTTCATATTCTGTTCTTTCTGAAACCGCTTCCACTGGGCCGCCCCCCCCCCCTCCCCTCCTCGCTGCCGCCTCTCCCGTCCCTCTCCTGGCGCCTTTCGTAGGGGGCACACCTGCTCCTGTTCCCGCCTTACAGTCTCACCGTCACCGGTCACAGGAAGAGCTTTACATCCGCTCTTTGCTCGTTAAGCCCCGTTCTTGCTTCATGGCACAGTCCTCTCCAGCCTGAGATGTGCGGAGGCTTGCTCTCGCTTTCCTTCTCCCTCCACGTTGCCTGCTCTGCTTGTTTTTCTGTCTTCTCTCCCTCAGAGCCTCATGGCCCTCGATTGTCTGCTTAGTTTGAGAGAGGGGCCCAAGGATGCCTCCTGGCGGGGCCCTTTCACCCAAGGTCAGCTCCCTGCACGCCCGCCACCTGGGAGCTCCTAGAAGTGCGTTAGGAATGCAGAGCTCCAGGCCCGCCCCGGGCTGCTGAACCAGGGGTCCCTGGAGGGGCACTGGGTTAGGAAGTTCCCCAGGCGGTTCCTGTGCGCCAGCGTCAGAAAACGCCTGCCCGCACCTCTCCCCTGCCTGTGTGCTGTCGGGGGAGTTGGGATGGGGTCCCTGCTGCAACTCCCTTGGAGCACAGGCCCTGCGGAATGTCGGTCGGCTGTCGGTTGGTGGACACGCCAGCCAACCTGTCTGCTTTCTGTGCACCCGCCCTGAGCCCTGAGCGGTGCTGCCGAGACCCTGCTGTGCCCTCTGAGGCCACTTTCCTCTGGGGCGGGAGGGAGGCTCCTCGGGCGGCGCAGGGAGGGCTGGGCACGCAGCTTTGGCAGTCAGTGGCTTGGAGCGCCTGCTGCCACGGCTCCCGGCTATTCTGTGAGGCTGCCCCTCGGGGTCCCCAGGGCCGGCCCAGGACCCGCTCTGCGTTTGCCCGGGAGCTGTCCCGGTGCCTGCCCCCTCCCCCACAGCTTCCCCTCCCATGTTCGTGCTGTTTCCTCCCCTAGTCGCTGTTTTCAAGAGTATAGGCGTGTGTTTAGATAGATAGATAGATAGATAGATAGATAGATAGATAGATAGATAGATAGATGCATGGATAGATGGATGGATGGATAAATAGATAGATAATTTTGTCATTTTATTCAGGGTTTGGGAAACAGAAAAATAATTGTGAATATTTACTCCCCCGAAACCTCTGTTCTGTTCATTTCTGTGAAATCCCTGTCGGTGCTCAGGATGAGCTAGCTGAGCGTGATGTGCACACACATCTCAGTTAGGTGAACAGAGCCACCAGAGAGTCGCTGTGGTGAGAGCCCGGAGGCGCCTGGCCGAGGGCCCTGTGCCCCCTCCTCTGGGTCAGAGGCAGGAGCCCTTCTCCCCGCTGGCAGGTGCGGGACACACATGCTCTGGGGCAGCAGGGCCTGACTCAGGTAGTGGCTCACGGACAGCTGACGAGTTGGGAGAGAACTCGCAGGCACAGCCACAGGAGGAGCGAGCGCGCTCTCACCCGCCTTCCTGCAGGTGTGGGCGGCGGGCAGGCGCGTGAGGATGGGTTAGAGATACGACTCCTGTGTGCACTGCGTCCCACCTGCTGTGCCGGGCAGGCGGGCCGGCCGCTCAGAATCAAGGACCCCGGTGCCGGCTGCCATCGGGGCGCCACCCAGCCCTCCGGTCTGCTCAGGTGTGAGCTCCGCTTCCTGCCGAAGGCTCGGGTTCTCGGGCCCCGTTTCTGAAACTGGTGGCCTGAGCTGTTGTCCAAAGCAGCGACACGGTTCGTGTTCGTGTTTGCCAGGAAGCTGGCTCAGGGTGGTGCCTCCCGACAGCCTGTCACTGCCTTCACAGTCCAGGCTGCAGGTCCTTCCCCTCCTGGGAGGCCACGGCGGCTCAGCTGAGCTGGCTTCTGAGCCTACCCCCCTCCCCCGCCCAGGGCCCAGCGTCTCTCATCGTCCCAAGCGGTGTGGGGGGTTAGCCCGCTGCTGCCTGCGCACAGTGCCAGCGCAGGGGAGGGCAGGGCCAGTGCCTTGGGGCTGGTGGCCTGGGAAGCCCCCAGGGCGAGAAGGTGAGGCCCTGGGGTAAAGGCCGACCCAGGGCCACTCGGCGCAGGCGGCTCCGTCCAGCAGCGGCGCCTGCAGAGCCGGGCCCTGGGGCCCCTTCTCTCTTGCAGAGGTGACCCCCCAAGAGAAGTGGACCAGAGAGCTGGCCACCTGGAGGGCTGTGGCCGGGGAGCACGGTCGCATGATGCAGAGCTGGAGGAAGGTGTGGGTACGTGGCCCGCGGGCAGCCCCTCTGTGGGATGGTTCGGGCCCATTCTGCCAGGGGTGGGGCCCTCACAGCGACTGAAGTCAGACGGACCGGAGGGATGTGGGTGCAGAGGCAGGGCCAGTGCCTCTGGTTAGAGGTGTCCCCGTGCCATCCCCACCTCCCGGGCAGGTGGGATGTCGGGTGCTGGCAAGAGCAGTTGTGTGTGGCCTCAGCACTTGCTGGGATCTGCTGGGCGGGCCCCAGAGACGGGGTGCCCCCTCCCAACACCAGGCCGCGAGGCCAGGCATCGGCCGTCCCTTCCTGGCCCCACCTCAGGGCCAGACCAGATGGATCCCATGGCGGAGCGGTCAGCGTGAGCTCAAACTCGAGCTCTCACGGTGTCCTGGGTTAAAGCTGCCCAGGCCCCTCCTTGCTGCCCGCAGGCCAGCTCCCCGCAGGGCCCCTCCTGGCCCAGGGGGAGCACACAGGACAGGAGACTCGAGGCCTCTGGCCACACCTGAGACCGTCTGTGGGGAAAGGAGGGAGGGACGGGAGGCCGGCTGTTCTGCCAGGAATTCAAAGATGTTCTTCTTTCAGGAGAGCTGTAACAAGGACACCTTTTAGCCACCTGGGGGCAGTGCCGCCAATGCCACCTGCCGCCTGCCACGCCCGTGGAGAGGCCCTGGGCCGCGGCTGTCGCCTTTCCTGTCCCTGCCGCGCGGGCACCGAGCGAAGAGCCCCGACTGGACGCGTGTGGCAGCAGCTGGGATTCCTTTTGGACTAGGTGCTCACCTGTGACAGTTCTATTGGCAGAAGCAGGAACCCAGGCCGGGAAAGGGCTGCCAAGAGAAACTGGTTAAGGCAGCAGCATGTGGCCCGGCCGGCGTGGCTCAGTGGTTGAGAGTCAACCTATGAACCATGAGGTCACCGTTCGATTCCCGGTCAGGGCACATGCCCAGGTTACAGGCTTGATCTCCAGTGTGGGGCCTGCAGGAGGCAGCCGATCCATGCTTCCCTCTCATCATTGGTGTTTCTCTCTCTCCCTCTCCCTTCCTCTCTGAAATCCATAAAAAATATATATTTTAGAACAAAGACAGTGGCCAGCAGCGTGTGATGGTGCTCCCAGCACCCCCTCCCTCGTGACCTGAGTCACTGCACCTTACGCAGGTGGCCCGCAAGGACGCTGGCGGCAGCGCAGGCCCCTCCTGCCAGCTTCCCTGCTGTGACTGAGCCTGGGCCCCCTCCAGGGGGCGGGTCCCATCACCGGCAGGAGCGCTGCAGGGGAAGGCGGCGGCCAAACAGGCCTTGACCTCAGCAATGCCGAGGCCCCATGGGCCGCCTGGGACTGAGGGCTGTGCGGTCCTCCCTGAGCTCGGGGTGCCCCCCCACCGATTCCATGCGGCTCTGCGTGCACGCGCCGCTCGCAGCCCGGCCGCGGGCACCCGGCTTGTGTGGGGCGTCCCCGGGCCCGTGTCCTTTCTGCAGGCGGAGACCCGGACGCTGTCCCACTGCTGTGAGTCCCGCTGCCTGCCGAGGCGGGAGCTCGGGTCCTCCCCGCGAGTGGGAAGGTGAGGGCCCGGCCGCGCTCAGCCTGTAACCACAGACTCCGGTGTGGAGTGACAGTTCTCACCGCATGCCCGCCGGTCAGAAAACCAAGACCTGAAAACAAGCCCAACTGCTCTTCCCACCTTGGCAAGTGGCTGTGCCCTCAGCCTCGTGACCACCGCCTGTGCCCAGGCCCGCTTCCCCAAGCAGCTCGCATCCTCGTCCACCGGTGCTGCCAGGGTCCCTGCGGGCGAGGCTGCGGGGACCGGACGGCTCAGCTGGGCTGGAGTCGCCTGGTCTCCGTCTGGCCAGCCGGCCAGGTGCCCAGCGCTCTGCAGCGCTCACGGCCCACACGGTGGAGATTTTGAGGTGGTTCCCCTGGGCTGGGCTGGAAGGCCTGCCCTCTGCTCGGTGCTCCCCGCCTCTGGACATAGGGCGCGCACGTTGGCGCTCAGCCAGCAGGCCCCTGGGTGCCGAGGCATTGTGTTCTGTTGGAAATGTGGGTTCGGACTCTGCACTGTCCTGTTGAACACAGCAACAGCGTCCACATCTGCTCGGCGCAGGGGGTGCGGGGAGCCCCGCGGGTCTGCTCCCCAGCAGGCGGGCGCCGCGCAGCCACTGCACCTCCATCTGCAGCACAGCCTCGGCCGGGAAATGGCCGCCCCGCGGCCCTGGGCCTGCTCCGGCCTCCTTCCCCTCGGTTCGCTGGACGGGCGCCAAGGCCACTGCCCGCAGGGCTCGCCACACACGGCCTGCTCACCAGCACAGATACTTTTGTCTTTTTAAGTTTTAACAATGTCCCCTTCAATTACAGTTAGCGTCACTATTACGTTAGTCCCAGTGTACAGCACAGGGGTTGGACATTTATACACCTCGACGTGATCGCCGGGCACCACACAGTCCTGCAATAGTACGGCCCCTCCCTGTGCTGAGCGTCACTGCTGTGCGGCCTCGGCGGCCTGTGCAGAGCTGGCGATCTGCATTTCTTAAGCGTCCCCCCCCCCCCCCGCCACCCATCCCCCAGCCAGCCATTTGCTCTCTGTAACTATGAGTTTGTTTGGTTTGTTCATTTATTTTGATTTTAGATTCCACACAGAAATGAAATCATGTGGTATCTGTCTTTCTCTGTCTGACTTTCACTTAGCATAATACCCTCTAGGTCTATCCATGTTGTTGAAAATGGCAAGATTTCATTCTTTATTTAAATGTCAGATTTATTAAGGTATAACTTACATACAGTAAAGTACAACTGGATGAGTTTTAACAAATGCACAGTGTTGGAACCATCACCAGGCTGGATAAGATACTTACCACTCAAAGTTCCATCAGGCCACTCACTGCGGGCTCCCTCCAGGCACAGCCCCCCAGCCCGGCACAGCCCCCAGCCCTGCACAGCCCCCCAGCCTGGCACAGCAGCCCCCAGCCCGGCACAGCCCCCCAGCCCAGCACAGCCCCCCAGCCGGCACAGCCCCCCAGCCCAGCACAGCCCCCAGCCCAGCACAGCCCCCAGCCCGGCACAGCAGCCCCCAGCCCGGCACAGCCCCCCAGCCCGGCACAGCCCCCAGCCCGGCACAGCAGCCCCCAGCCCGGCACAGCCCCCCAGCCCGGCACAGCCCCCAGCCCGGCACAGCCCCCAGCCCAGCACAGCCCCCCAGCATGGCACAGCCCCCATCCCGGCGCGGCAGCCCCCAGCCCGGCATGGCACAGCAGCCCTCAGCCCGCCCAGAACAGCAGCCCTCAGCCCAGCACAGCAGCCCCCAGCCCAGGAACTGGCCTCAGCCCTTTAACCCACCAAACACGAGATGCAGCAGGAACGGGCTGTGATGAAGCCCCTGGTGCAGAGGAGCCAGCGAGTGGCCTGGTGGCACAGGTCCTGGGAACATTTAAACCAGGGGTCCTCAAACTACGGCCCGCGGGCCACATGCAAATACAAATATTGTTTTTGTTCCCGTTTTGTTTTTTTACTTCAAAATAAGATATATGCAGTGTGCATAGGAATTTGTTCATAGTTTTTTTAAAACTATAGTCCGGCCCTCCAATGGTCTGAGGGACAGTGAACTGGCCCCCCGTTTAAAAAGTTTGAGGACCCCTGATTTAAACGGCCTGTTTCCCAGCTGCTGGGCCTGTTCACTTTCTCAGTTGAATCCAACATCCATGGGATTTAAGCCATTTCATCCTTTAAGGGAATAAGTTTCAAATAAGGCTGTTTATACTGGAGAAAAAAATGTTTTGCACAAACATTCTCCTTGGGCCCTATCACAGGTCTAGTAAATGTCTGCTTCTTATAAAAGACTAGTGGCCCGGTGCACAAAATTCGTGCACACTGAAAGGGAATTAGAGGAACGTAATTTGGACTCACTATCTAATATCAATAATATGTGAGCGTGAGGCAGTTCACATTTCTGAAATTCGGTGACATGAATTTTGGCTATTACTTTGCCAAATAAATGGAATTTACAGA
The DNA here is from genome assembly GCF_963259705.1 of Myotis daubentonii. Taxonomy (NCBI): domain Eukaryota; kingdom Metazoa; phylum Chordata; class Mammalia; order Chiroptera; family Vespertilionidae; genus Myotis; species Myotis daubentonii. Next base: position 5,293,775 of record NC_081850.1, read on the forward strand.
TATCAGTTAAAAGAGCATTCAGCTTAATATTAAAAACTCTGGCTACCAAGTTAAGTCTGTTTTCAACTTTTTGCCAGCGTAGTAAATTGTTTGCAGTATCTGCTCATTTGGGGTTGCATGTCATGGTTATAAATAAATCGGGCTTGCCATACTTTGTTACAATTGCCATAGCATCCTGATATCGCTGTTGCATATTTCTGGGACTACCCTCAAAAGATGATGGAAGTATTATCATTTTACCAATCAGCACATTATCATTTTCAGATTTAGATTTGAGATATTCCATCAAACCACTATATTTTTCAACTCTCAACTTAGATTGGTTTGCTTTGATGAAATTTATCCGATTGGCCTCCATTTTGAATATGAATCCATGATAAACTGTTGAGTTAATTTTCCTGCATTTAAAATAGGATTGAACGTGTCCCACGCAGAGAGATGAAATCCATAATACTGCATTTGTGTGACTCTTGTCCTTACATTTTGTCTAGTATTATTGCCGATTACACTGTTGTCTCTGAGTCTTAATGCAATATCTGTTCCCCAGCCTTTTTCACCATGTGGAAAAAAAACAAGATATGTCATCGCATCTAATGTAGGAAACAGGATTTTGATTTGTTTCATTTTAGTGGCATTTGGATTATTGGGATCTGGTTTACAATGAATGAGCAAGTCCCTTTCAAAAGGAGGTTCTCCATCTTTGTTTCTGAATATGACAGCAACCTCGGTTACACGGGGAGAATTATATCTACCTGGGTCACTGTTACGATCATATTTAATCGCCATTGTTACTTCTGTGGGAGCAATACCTTTTGCTGCTGCTTCAGGTTGGGCTTCCTTTTCTACCTCATGGAGCATCTTGTACGATTTTGTTAATCATTGATTTCATGCATGAGGTTGTTGATGTTGATCATGAGTCTTTCTGAGCAGCCCTGGTTTTCTGGCATTGCTAATCTTTTACTTGTAGCTTCAGCTGTATCCAAAATATAGAGTTGAGCAAACTTCCGAGAAACACCATCCGAAGGATGTAAAGTTCCAGTTTGGTGATAAACTTGTCCGTGTATTCTAAAACAGTATGGCCCATATCCTGATGGCCATGCAATATTTGCACCCATAGAAGCAAAAGCGAAAGAACTATTTATGGAACGAATATTTTCCATGAAATTTTTACTGTCAGAATCTTCGTTTGTCATTAATCTTTTTAAATATGCCGGGTAATCTGGAAAATGTATATCATTTGGACAGAATTTTCCTTTGCTACAACATCGAGTAAATTTCCCATCGGATGGTTTTTCATCAGAGAAATTTAGTGATAGGCAAAATTCACATCAAACAGTCATTCCACCACAACTATGTTCGAGAATTGCATCCTCATGTAGTCCATTTTTGCTGAGAAGGCAGTTCCTAATGGTATTGGTAGTACTTGTTGATGACTATTCTCTAAACATATTCTGTCGTTGCCACCACCTTCTTTCAACTTCAAAGGCACGCTGGTCTTTAGACATTTTCTGTCGATAATGCCGGTGTTTTTTGGCATCAGAGCGACATTTTTCCAGTAGCTGGTCTTCAGATACATTCTGTCGCAGGCGCCGCCTTCTTTCAAGATCAGATGCAAGTTGCTCTTCAGACATTTTCTGTTGATAACACCGGCATCTTTCGGCTGCAGAGCTACGTTGTATCAACAGTTGTTCTTTAGACATAGTCCCACCTCTCTACTGTCACGGTCTGAGATGCAGGTGAATGAGAGTCCTGGTTCTCAGGCCGCTGAGAGCTGTCTGACCAACGGCTGATTCTGGCTGGGTGGGACTTCCTCCTCCCTGCTGTCAGTTTCCACAGCTGTGATAAGGAAACTGGATGACAGAGGGAGCCATGCTCTCCAAGTTGCTCTCTCTCTCACTCTGTTCTATGTCCAGCGGCCTCCTTGCTCTGCCAAGTCTTCCAAACCTCCTGCTCTCCACCTGCTCGCCTGCTCTCCTGCTCTGCTCTCTGCCAGCGAAGGTCCCAGGAGCCCGCGGGCGTGGCTTGGCCGGCCTTGCCTCCCATGTCTGGAAATGGTCCCGGGAGCCCGCAGCCACAGTTGCCTCCCGGGGGCACTTGACACCTGCATATGCAAATTAACCCGCCATTGTTGGCAGGTTAATTTGCATACTCACTCCTGATTGGCTGGTGAGTGCAGTGGAGGAATGGTCAATTTACATGTTTCTCTTTTATTATATAGGATTCCCTAGGCTAAAGAAACACTGCCCTGCAACAATGCTAGTCTTATAAAGCCCACACACTTTGAGTACATTAAGCTTCTGAAAAAATGTTAGTTTTTGCTAACAAAAATGACAAAATAATGAAATATATAAAATATTTTCTATTCTCCTCTATTCATTTCTTTTTTTTAAAATATATTTTATTGATTTTTTACAGAGAGGAAGAGGGAGAGACAGAGAGTCAGAAACATCGATGAGAGAGAAACACCAATCAGCCGCCTCCTGCACATCCCCCACTGGGGAAGTGCCCACAACCCAAGTACATGCCCTTGACCGGAATCGAACCCGGGACCCCTCAGTCCGCAGGCCGATGCTCTATCCACTGAGCCAAACTGGTTTCGGCCTCTATTCATTTCTTGAGTTAAAATAATACAGCCCTGGCTAGGTAGCTCAGTTGGTTACAGCATCATCATGATATGCCAAGGTTACAGGTTCAATCCCCAGTTGCCAGGACTGACCAGCAGACCCTGAGCGATGGATGAATGACTACTCTGACACACGTTTCTGTGAAAGAGAGGGCTAAGGGAATGCTTGGCTATTGGAACCAAACAGGCCCATTCACCTGCCTCCTTAGGCTTTTATTGTAACAACAGCTTGAACTAAAATTAACTATTAGATACTATCAGCTGGGTAAGCATCCTTGAGAAGACACATGCATCCTTTAAACAAGGACGTTTCGAAGCCTAAACATAAAGAGTCTAGCAAAACACCTGGGGGCTCAGACTTCTTTGGAAAAGTCAAGGAAGGGCTGCCGCCTTCAGCAAGGTCCCCTTGAGGCCTCTGACCTTTCAGAGATCCTCCCCACAGGCTTTCCAACCCAGTCCTGTGTTTCCCCACACCCAGCCAGGGCACGTGCAAGAATCAACCAGTGAATGCATAAGTAAGTGGAGCAACAAATCCATGTTTCTCTCTTCTTCTTGCTATAAAATCAATCAATAAATTTAAAATTTAAAAAAATTTTTAAATTAAAAAAAATCACACAGAAATAAGTTTGGCAAATGAACCCCCCCCCCCCCCAAATATCTTGTCAGCTACTTGGAGCACTTTTTACGGCTATTATCCAGTGTATTTATGTCTGGCTGCTCTAGACTGAAAAATAAAACACATTTACACAAAAAGGTAGCATTAGGTGTGAATTCCCTGTGATACTTGCAACAGTCATGGTTCAGATGAAAGCACTGTCCTGTGATACTTGAAATTCAAATAACTTTTATTTAAATTGTAAACACAATTCTTAGCACTGCATTAGTAGCCAAAACCCTTTGTTATAAAAAGCCTAAAGAGTATTTCTGGATAAGGCAGTAGTTCTAGGTTAATAAGACCAGATTTGACTTGACACTTTATCCAGTAGAGAATGGAAAGAAAAAAAAAGGTTTAAAGAAAACATTATTTACATACTTAGAAGCCCGGTGCACAAAATTCATGCACTCAGGGGGAGGGGTCCCTCAGCCTGGCCTGTGCCTCTCACAGTCCAGGAGCCCTTGGGGGATTTCTGACTGCCGGCTTAGGCCAGCTTGCCTATGCCGGCAGTTGGATATCCTTAGCACTGCCGCCGAGGTAGGAGAGGCTCCTGCCACCGCCACTGCGCTCACCAGCCATAAGCCTGGCTTCTGGCTGAACGGAGCTCCCCATGTGGGGGCGCACTGACTACCAGGGGAGGTCAGTGCATTGAGTGTCTACCCTCTGGTGGTCAGTGCACATCATAGCAACCAGTCATTCTGCTGTTCGGTTGATTTTTATATTAGCCTTTTATTATATAGGATGTATTCAGAGGTAAACATTTGGTGACAGAAGAGACTTTTGTTGTTGTTAATCCTCACCTAAGGATATTTTTCCATTGATTTTTAGAGAGAGTAGAAGGGAGGGGGAGAGACAGAGAGAGAGAAACATCGATGGGGGAGAGACACATCAATTGGTTGTCTCTTGCACATGCTCCAACTGGGACTGGGGTTCGAGTCTGCAACCAAAATGCATGCCCTTCACTGGAATTGAACCTGAGACCCTTTAGTCTGCAGGCTGACTCTAAACCAGCTAGGGCCCAAGATCCTTCTTTATCCTTGATCTTGAGGCCAGATAATACTTTAAATGTTCCATATCAGCAAGTGATCCTCTACAAGTGGTACATCTGCAGACATACTGATTGTTACTGTAGGAAAGATGGGAGTAGCTTTGGTCAAGTTCAGATACCTCAGTGTAAAGTTAGCTGAACTGGCTCATTCATCTCTATGGTAACAGCTTCCTCTTCTTTAATGGCATTACTTATTTGCGACAGCTTAATATTTCCAAGTTCCCCACTTGCAGAAAATGTCACTCCGTCTTTTGCACAGGAACTTACACGTTTTCAACATCTAAACCCATTAACTTAATTTCATAGTCTGAAACCTTTTTTTGATTTGGAGATTCAAATACCAGTGCCAAGGTGTCCGCATTATCAGCAGCCCTAGGGTGATGATGCTTTAATTGCCAGCACGTTTTAGTATTTTGGACATGCTGGTGGGGGTCACAGTGGTACATGCCAAAGCTCTCGGAATACAGGGTGGGACGTGGGACGTGGGACACACCCCAGCTCTGCATGTTCCCTGGTGGGGCTGATGTCCTGTAGGCCTCTCAGTGAGGCCCTTCAGCACCTCCAGCCCCTTTTCAAGAGGGAGCCTTGGACCAGGGGCACACTTTGAATATGGTGGTGGAGTCACAATGATGCAATGTAGCTGGAGGTGAAGGGAGGAGGAGGTGGAGCTGGCATAGGCATCGCAGGATGACAGTGAGCAGGCTAACGCAGCGGCGAGAGCCTGAGAGCAAGGAAGATCACTGATCTCACTTTTATGACTAATATCCCATTGTATATAGTACCACATTGTTTCTATCCATTTGTCCATCAATGGTTACTTAGGCTGCTTCCACATCTTGGCTATCCTATATAATAAAAGCTTAATATGCAAATTAACCGAATGGCGGAACAACCGGTTGCTATGATGCGCACTGACCACCAGGGGGCAGATGCTCAACACAGGAGCTGCCCCCAGCCCACAAGCCCCAGGCCAGCCAAGGCTGGTGCCAGCGGGGGCCCCCTGATTGCCCTGCTGGTTGCCCTGCAGAGGGAGGTGGCCAGCTGCAGCAGCGAGGGCAGGGCTGGTAAGTGGGAAGTGCCAGGCTGGCCAGGGTAGGTGCCAGCAGGGGCCCCCCAATCATCCCGCCAGTCGCCCCACAGATCAGCCCTGACTGCCAGCCAGGCCTAGGGACCCTACCTGTGCACAAATTTCATGCACCAGGCCTCTAGTTGTAAATAATGCTGAAATGAACATACGGGTGCATATATCTTTTCTAATTAGTGGTTTGTTTGTTTTTTCTTTGAATAACTAGAAGTAGAATTGCTGGGTCATAGGATAGTTCTATTTTTAATTTTTGGAGGACACTCCATAGTGGCTGCACTGCAACCGAAGGAACCCAGGTTCGGCTGCCTGCCGCAAAGAAAACCAGCACATCCCGAGGCAGGTGACAATGGAGAGGAAGGGTTTATTTGAGTGCTCACATCTCAAGAAGATGGGAGACTTTTCCCCATCCTCAAAAATCCATCTTAAGATTTCAGTGCAGGCAGGGGTTTTTATAAGGAGGGAGAGGGAAAGCAGGGGGAGGGGCTGTGGACATGAAGGCAGAGTCCTGGCTGTTCCCAATATGGATTCTCATGGTCAGCATCCTTGAGTTGGCCATCTGTGTCTGGGCAGTCAGCAATAGCAACGGCCTTGAAGGTCAGGCTGCTCCTTAGGTTCACACAGAAACTGAACTGTAAAGTATACCAAACACAAAATTTTTAACATGCAAACTCCAGTTCTGAGAGAAATATCAGGTTAGAGTAACAAGTTGGGTTTAACATCTACTGAATCAATATGGTAGCTTTATATAGGTAGAGTGTGCTCATTACGTTTCTGCACCAATTTACAATCCCCCAAATCCAAAGGGGCTCCTTTCCTTACCTCTTCAACAACACTTGCTGTTTGTTGGTTTATTGATAATACCCATCCTGACAGGTGTGAGGTAATATCTCATTAGGTTTTGATTTGCATTTCCCTGATGATTAGTGATGTTGAGCATCATTTCATGTGTCTATTGGCCATCTGTATGTTTTCTTTAGGGAAATATCTACTCAGGTCCTCTGCGCATTTTTATTTTTGGCTTTTAATATACATTTTATTTTTATTGTTGAGGGTACTGCAAATATCCCCCATCCTCCCTCCCTCCCTTAACCTCTTTCTGCCCATTTTTAAATCAGATTATTTTTTATAATGTTGAGCTGTATGAGTTCTTCATATATTTTGGATATAAATCCTCTATCAGATATATCATTTGTAAATATCTTCTCCCATTCAGTAGGTTGCCTTTTTGCTTTGTTGATGGTTTCCTTTGCTGTGCAAAGCTTTTTAATTTGATGTAGTCCCATTTGTTTATGTTTGCTCTGTTGTCTTTGCCCTAGGAGAAATATCCAAAGAAAGTTTTGCTAAGGCAAATGTCAGAGTTTATTGTCTATGCTTTCTTCTAGGAGTTTTGTGGTTTCAGTCCTTATATTTAAGTCTCTAATCTATTGAGTTTATTTTTGTATATAATGGAAAGGGTGGAATTTCATTTTTTGGATTTTACTGTATAGTTTACCCAGCACCATTTTTGAAGACTGTCTTTATCCCACTTTATATTCTTGCCTCCTTTTTCATAGATTGACCATATGGGTATGGGTTTATTTCTGGGATCCATATTCTAGCCCAATAATCTATATGTCTGTTTTTATGCCAGTACCATGCTGTTTTGATTACTATAGCCTCTGTTTTAAAGTTTATTTTGTCTGATATAAGTATTGTTGTCTGATATAAGTATTGGTACTCCAGCTTTTGTTTCCATTTGCATTAAATATCTTTTTTCATCATTTACTTTCAGTTTGTGTGTCTATCTGGAGTAGGTCTCTTCTAGGCAGCATATGTTCAAGTCTTGGTTTTTGTTTTGATTGATTCAATCACCCTGTCTTTTGATTGGAACACTTAATCCATTTATATTTAAAGTAATTATTGATAGGTATGCAGTTATTGCCATTTCATACTTGTTTTCTAATTGTTTTTATATTTCTTTTATTCCTTTTATATTCTCTTGCTATTTTCTCTTTTACGTTGATGACTTTCGCAGTGGTTCTCAACCTTCTGGCCCTTTACATACAGTTCCTCATGTTGTGACCCAACCATAAAATTATTTTCGTTGCTATTTCATAACTGTAATGTTGCTACTGTTATGAATCATAATGTAAATATCTGATATGTAGGATGGCCTTAGGGAACCCCTGTGAAAGGGCCGTTCGACCACCAAAGGGGTCGCGACCCACATGTTGAGAACCACTGTTCTATAGTGTTATGTTTAGATTCCTTTCTTTTTATTTATTTTATGTCTCTTAGAGATTTTTGGTTAGCATGTACTGTATATATACCAAGCTATATTTATAGAAGTCTATTTAAGTTGATTTTCTCTTAAGATTGAACACATTCTAAAATCACTAGTTTTTACTCACCAACACACATTTATGTTTTGTCACTTTCTTTTATCTCTTTCGTGTGTATCCCTTAATCTATTGTTGTGAGTACACATGTTCTTCCTACTTTTGTCTTTAACCTTTCTACCACGGCTTTTATTGTTTGCCTTTGTTGAAAATTTTTTCTTTCTATATATATATATATTTTTTTATCTTTACTTTTCTACTTAAAGTCCCTTTAACATTCTTGTAATACTGATTTAGTGGTGATAAACTCCTATAGTTTCTTTCTTGCCTGGGAAACTCTTGATCTCTCCTTTTATTCTAAATGATAGCCTTACTGGATAGAGCAATCTTGGTTGTAAGTTTTACCTTTCATCACTTTGAATATTTTGTGCCATTCCCTTTTGGCCTTCAATTTGTATGTTGGAAAATCAGCTGATTGTCTTATGGGAGCTCCCTTGTCCATACTAGTTGCTTTTTTCTTGTTGCTTTTAAGATTCTCTCTAACTTTTGGCATTTTAATCATGTGTCTTAGTATGGACCTCTTTGGGTTCATCTTCTTTGGGACTCTGTGTACTTCCTGTACTTGTACGTTTTCTTTGTCAAGTGAGATAAGTTTTCAGTCATTATTTCTTCAAATAGAAAGATTTCAATCCTTTTCCCTCTTCTCCTTCTGGGACCTCTATTATGTGAATGTTGTTACACCTGATGTTATCCAAGTTCCCTTAAATCAGGGGTCCTCAAACTACGGCCCGCGGGCCACATGCAAATACAAATATTGTATTTGCTCCGTTTTGTTTTTTTACTTCAAAATAAGATATATGCAGTGTGTGTAGAAATTTGTTCATAGTTTTTTTTTAAACTATAGTCTGGCCCTCCAATGGTCTGAGGGACAGTGAACTGGCCCCCCCGTTTAAAAAGTTTGAGGACCCCTGCCTTAAATTACCCTCATTTTAAAAATTGTTTTTCACCCTGACCGGTTTGGCTCAGTGGATAGAGTGCCGGCCTGCGGACTCAAGGGTCCCAGGTTCGATTTGGGTCAAGGGCATGTACCTTGGTTGTGGGCACATCCCCAGTAGGGAGTGTGCAGGAGGCAGCTGATCAATGTGTCTCTCTCATTGATGTTTCTAACTCTCTATCCCTCTCCCTTCCTCTCTGTAAAAAATCAATAAGATATATTTTAAAAAATAAAAATTGTTTTTCTTTTTGCTGTCCAATTGCATGTGTTCTGCTACCTTGTCTTCTCTGCTTCTAGTGTGCCGTATAGTCTTCATTTCAGTAATTATATTCTTCAGTTCTGAGTCATTCTTTTTTGTTTTCTATCTCATTTTATATGTTTTCTATCTCTTTGTTGAGGTTCTCAGAATTCATCTATTCTCCCATAGGGCAAGGAGCATTCTTTTAACCAGTGTTTTGAATTCTTTTGGTTGACTTCCTGTGTTTCTCTACATTAGGTAGATCTGCTACAGCTCCAAGTCTTGAGAGAGTAGTATGGATGTATTCTGTAGGGCTCAGTGGCAGTCTTCCAGGTCACCTGAGCTGGATGCTCAAGGGGTGTCTCATGTAGGTTGTGTTGGGCCTCCTGTTGTGATTGGGCCTTAACTGCTGCTGCTGGCACATCAGTGGGTGGGGTTGACCCTCACGCAAACTGGCTGTGAAGGCTGGCTATGACTACAGTGGACCAGCTGTTGTGCAGGGGCTGTCCCCATGGAGGATTCATTGTGTTGGAGCTTCTGACGCCAGCCAAAACTGCCTTTCAGCATGTCAGTTGTGGAGCTGGTTGGATGGGGCTCTGGTACAGTCTGGATCTTGGGAGGGCAAAGTCAGCTACCACTTATGCCAGACTTGGGGAGTTGCTTGGTATAAGTAACACAGTTATTTGTATCAACTCCCACTTATTTTAGGCTTGGAGGTGCTTGAGAGAAGCTATGCTAAGAACCAAGGCCAGGTGCCACTTGTGCCAACCTTCAGATTCTTTGGTGGGCACTGATGTGAGATGAGGCCAGCTGCTTCTTGGCTTTTGGTTGCTTAGTTGGATATGTTACAGGCAGGTTGGCCACCACTTATGCCAGGTTTTGGGTCAATTGTTGGGAGTTAGTGTATAAGCTGAGATTGGTCACCACTTGTGCTGGGCTTGGGGCCCCTTGCTAGGAGCTACAGTGCACGCTGAAGCTGGCCGCTGCTCGAATAGGGTTTGTGGGCCTTTGGGAAAGTCTCACACAAGTCTCGGTAGGGCATCTGCCACATGTGTGGGGCTTGTAGACATTTGAGAAAATCTGCAACACAAGATAGAGCATTCTGTGAGGTTTGCAGATTTGGGGGAAAGTCCACAGCACAAGGTGGGGTGAGCTGCTTTTGTGGAGTAGCCACTGGAAAAGCCTTGGGCCAGGCAAGCAGTTGGAGAGAACAAGGTCTCAGGGAATCACCAGCGAAGGGTGAACAGTATGATCCAGGTTAGTGGAGAGCAGAGATTTGGTGTCCACCTGTACCTGGCCAGCTGGGTGGGAGAGCTCAACAAAGGAATAGCGCCTGCCAGTACTTCTGACCTCCCAATCCCCACCCTTCCGGCCACTGGCCTGAAGTATGCCCATTTACTTCCTCCCGGTGCCTCCCTGGCACTTTTCAAGCTGCTGCCCCTGCCCCGGTGCTTAGAGGAAGTGTTTGTGAGCAAGTGAGTCTCTGCGTGCGCACTGTGAGAGCAGCACCTCCTTCTCTAGCAGCTCTTTTTCTTGGACAGAGCCCCCGCTGGCTTTCACAGCCAGAAATTATGGGGCCCTCTCCTCTGGCTCTGGTGCTCTGGGTGGGGGTAGCTGGTGTGGGAGCGGGCCCTGGCTCCTCAGAGGGAACCTCTGCAGTAGAGGCACCCCTCCTGCTCCTTAGTCGGCACAGTGTGACGGGAACGCCCCAGTCCCCATCTCCATGCCCACTACCAGTCTCGACGTGGTCCTTCCTTACAGCCTCAGTTAGAGGACTTCCGTTCAGCTAGTCTTCAAGGGGTTGTTAGTAATGACAGTTCTATAATTTAGTTGTAATTTTGATCAGGGGAGGAGGCAATCGCAGAGTTTACCTACTCTGCCATCTTGACCAGAAGTGTTATTTTTTAATTTATCAGCAGTTTCACAATTCTAGGCTGCTTAGTGCAGATGAAAGGCTAATTCATTTTCTCCCAAAATAATTTTGGAACCTTTATTCTCAAATAATCTCCTGTTTTCAAACCTAGTACAGCTGACTTGCTGCCTGTCGCCATGTGGAGAGCAGAAAAGACCTTCCCAATGCTGCTCCTCGTGGCGGCCGAGGGACTCGGGAAAGGACCTGGGGCTTGGTGAGGAGCTGGCGACCAGAGCCTACGTCCCCACGCAAACAGCTCGGAACGTGTCTGAGAGGCAGGGCACACCGTGGGAATAACGCGTTACAGAGGACCGGAGAGGGAGGGCACACCGTGGGAATAACGCGTTACAGAGGACCAGAGAGGCAGGGCACACCGTGGGAATAACGCGTTACAGAGGACCAGAGAGGCAGGGCACACCGTGGGAATAACGCGTTACAGAGGACCAGAGAGGCAGGGCACACCGTGGGAATAACGCGTTACAGAGGACCGGAGAGGCAGGGCACACCGTGGGAATAACGCGTTACAGAGGACCAGAGAGGCAGGGCACACAGTGGGAATAACGCGTTACAGAGGACCAGAGAGGCAGGGCACACAGTGGGAATAACGCGTTACAGAGGACCAGAGAGGCAGGGCACACAGTGGGAATAACGCGTTACAGAGGACCAGAGAGGCAGGGCACACCGTGGGAATAACGCGTTACAGAGGACCGGAGAGGCAGGGCACACCGTGGGAATAACGCGTTACAGAGGAACGGAGAGGCAGGGCACACCGTGGGAATAACGTGTTACAGAGGACCAGAGAGGCAGGGCACACAGTGGGAATAACGCGTTACAGAGGACCAGAGAGGCAGGGCACACCGTGGGAATAACGCGTTACAGGGGACCGGAGAGGCAGGGCACACCGTGGGAATAACGTGTTACAGAGGACCGGAGAGGCAGGGCACACAGTGGGAATAACGTGTTACAGGGGACCGGAGAGGCAGGGCACACAGTGGGAATAACGCGTTACAGAGGACCAGAGAGGCAGGGCACACACACAGTGGGAATAACGCGTTACAGAGGACCAGAGAGGCAGGGCACACCGTGGGAATAACGTGTTACAGAGGACCGGAGAGGCAGGGCACACACACAGTGGGAATAACGTGTTACAGAGGACCGGAGAGGCAGGGCACACCGTGGGAATAACGCGTTACAGAGGACCAGAGAGGCAGGGCACACCGTGGGAATAACGCGTTACAGAGGACCGGAGAGGCAGGGCACACCGTGGGAATAACCCGTTACAGGGGACCGGAGAGGCAGGGCACACCGTGGGAATAACGCGTTACAGGGGACCGGAGAGGCAGGGCACACCGTGGGAATAACGCGTTACAGAGGACCGGAGAGGCAGGGCACACCGTGGGAATAACGCGTTACAGAGGACCAGAGAGGCAGGGCACACACACAGTGGGAATAACGCGTTACAGAGGACCAGAGAGGCAGGGCACACACACAGTGGGAATAACGTGTTACAGAGGACCAGAGAGGCAGGGCACACCGTGGGAATAACGTGTTACAGAGGACCGGAGAGGCAGGGCACACACACAGTGGGAATAACGTGTTACAGAGGACCAGAGAGGCAGGGCACACCGTGGGAATAACGTGTTACAGAGGACCGGAGAGGCAGGGCACACACACAGTGGGAATAACGTGTTACAGAGGACCAGAGAGGCAGGGCACACCGTGGGAATAACGTGTTACAGAGGACCGGAGAGGCAGGGCACACACACAGTGGGAATAACGTGTTACAGAGGACCAGAGAGGCAGGGCACACCGTGGGAATAACGTGTTACAGAGGACCGGAGAGGCAGGGCACACACACAGTGGGAATAACGTGTTACAGAGGACCAGAGAGGCAGGGCACACAGTGGGAATAACGTGTTACAGAGGACCAGAGAGGCAGGGCACACAGTGGGAATAACGCGTTACAGAGGACCAGAGAGGCAGGGCACACAGTGGGAATAACGCGTTACAGAGGACCAGAGAGGCAGGGCACACAGTGGGAATAACGCGTTACAGAGGAACGGAGAGGCAGGGCACACAGTGGGAATAACGTGTTACAGAGGACAAGAGAGGCAGGGCTTCCTCCACACACCCCGCGGTCCCACTGCCAGCCCTGGCTACTCGCTGTGCCATCTCACTCATTACTGCACTTCTGTTTGCTCATTAGGCCACTTACCTCTCAGAGATACAGTACCTGGCACGACTGAATTCAACTAACATTACTTTCAAAGCCAACACCACACACTACCTGCCCGACAAGCACAAACCAGTGACACTGCAATCCTGCCATTTCCTCTGTGACAAGCATGCCAGCAGAGACAGGGCAGGGTCTGGAGGCGCCGGTCTCTGAGGGTCTGAGACCTCAGCAGCTGCTACTTCCAGTGCCAGGAGGTCTGGGCATAATAAGCCTCTCCCTGCTCAGCCCCTACCTTCCATTCCAAGGCTGAAAGGCACAGGTCAAGGCAAAGGAAGAACTAATAAGAAAGAGACCAAGGATAAACTGAATGACCAGAGTCTCCAGGGAAATTAAATAATCACTCTTTATTGAAAATAAATAAGCCCTCTTACTTACAGGAAAATAGGAAAGTAAACTTTTTGCCTCCTGGCCTCTGAGACAGAAACCACATTCAGAACATGTTCATTTACAAAAGAAAGATTTGTAGATTATCAAAACTGAAATTTAGGAATTTCAATATACATTGTTTCTCTGAAAAATAACAACTAAAATTAGAAATAATTCATGTCAAAGGTCACAGGTTAAAAAACCGATTTTTCTCGAGGCTCATTTTAGCAAACCCTCCAGGTCTCCCCAGATTTTCCCGCTGAAAGGCCACGTCCCGAGAAGGGCCCTCCCTGCCTCCTGCTCTGACGCGGGCTCCCCGCAGGGGCAGGGCCGGGCCCTCACCGGGACCGGGAGGACAGCAGCCGCACTGCTCCCATTTCCACAGACGAATGACCTGGCTCAGCAATCCGCTCTGGAGCAGCAGAGGGCTCGGCACCTTCGCCAGGGTCTTCCGGATTCAGTGCTCAGAGGGCTTCCAGAAAGGCTCCGTCAGCAAGCCCAATGCCCGCCACAGGACCTGCAGCCTTGGTGCCACAAAGGCCGCTTCCCACGCCCTCTACGCTGCCAACGTCCCACTTAAACAGCGTTACAAATACATCAGGCCAGTGAAAAGCTAAGAAGAGGGCCACAAAGTTGCTCATACCTCCCCTCCTTACCCCAAATACAAACACACAAAAGAACCCTTCTTATAAATTCAAGTTCATCATCTGAGAGGTTGAAGCCTCTAGTGATTCTTCTAGCTCCAGGGCACACTGACTGTACGCTTCCAGGTGTTTTCTCCAGATTTCAACTGGAAGGAGAGAGTGGCACAGCTGAGGAACAGCAGGGACAGTCGGGAGAGTCTCTACTAGAGAGCATGCTGCTCAGCGGCTCAGTCCCCTGCACAGGCCAGCATGGGCTCAACCCCATCTCCCACGCACCCCCCGCCCCGAGTGAGCAGCATCAGTGGGCCTGGGTGCTGGCTGACCTTGGCCACCTCCTGCCGAGGGCACAGCTATCCTGGCAGCCACCTTGTCCGGGGCTGTCTGGCCAGAGGTCTGTTTGAGACACTCACTGACAAGTCCTTGCAAGTTCGGGTCTGAGAACACTCTCAGACAATGGCCAGACCTAACCGGGCCTTCCTCAGCCAGGGCCCGGCACCGGGACTTTTGAATCAAAGGCCAGGAAGACTCGAAGGACACTTGGCCCAGACTCGGACCCTCCCCAGCACTCACTGTAGTGTGGCTCTTCTGTCGTGGGAGAAGCTGGGGGGCCGCCTTCTGCGGAGCCGCTGGGACCCTGTGCAGGCTCCTGGCGCGTGGTCTCGAGCATCGTCTTGTACGCTTCCCGCGCCGCCATCGTCAGCTCAACCATCTTGTGGAACTGGTCCTTGGACAGAGTGAGGGCACAGATGATGCTCAACCACAGAAAAAATGGGTCTCCTGCAAACCCTCCGCAGAGAAGGGTGCCACCCGCCAAGGGTGGCACCCCGAGAGAACAGGGCGCCTGAGGCACCTGCGTGGCAGCAGTGAGCCCAGAGTGGAACTTGGAATCACACTTCCGTCCGTGCTCTTAAGGAAACAGGCCACGGAGGCCGAGGGGCCGCTGGGCTCTGTCTGGGAGCACGCCGTGTCCGCCTCCCCCCGGGCGCAGCCTGCTCCCGCTCACCTGGGCCCCATCGTAGCTGAAGATGCCCACCACACTGACAGGAACAGCTTTGTTCAAACTGCGCCCCAGAGCCTTGCGGTTGAGCGCGAACACAAAGGGAATGTTCTGCTCACAGGCGTAAGCGATGATGGTGTGCAGGGTGTCGTCCAATCCACCTGTCCGAGGGAGGGCCCGGGAATGACAGGAGAGGCGTCACATGGGCTGGTGGGGACACTGGTCGCAAGGGCTTTTGACACACACAGCAACCCGGCCAGCTCCCTCTGACTCGCCAGCCACAGGGAAGAAATCACTCTCCAAAGACCACTCCTTCGTGGAATGGATGGGTCTATGCTGAGCCAACAGCTGCGTGACACCTAACAGTCTTAGCAAACATCACTGAGCACTGAGCACGGCTGGGCCACCGCTCTAACTGCCTGCCCTGTGGGAGCTGCTGGATCCCCACAAACACACAAGAGGGGAGGCTACGCCCCGCTCCGAGGGGAGCCAGCAGCAGAGAGGTCCCTGGCACCCATCCCACATCAGCTCCCCCCAGCCTGAGCACACACGGGCCTGGCTCCCAGCGAGGCGCCAGCCAGGCCGCTGCACAGGCCACGCGGGGAGGCAGCGCGAGCTTCAGCGGAAGGTGAGGAGCTCCGTGCGGGTGTGCCTGCCAAGCCGGAAACCCGGCGGCGGTTACCACCACCCAGAGCCTTACACACGGAGCCTGTGCGGGCTGCACCCCACGGCCAGCCGGGACGCAGTGGAGAAACGGCTCCACTCCGACAGCAGCCAAAGGTGAGCACAGGCAGGAACCCACGCATCGGCAGACCCACAGAGCAGCCTCCACCGGCTGAAAACACCACAGAAAACTTGAAGCGAGACATCTCTGCTCCCGGGCAGGGGGATCCAAAATTACACGTCCACTCCACCAGGTGTACCGGTTAATAATGCGGATTTTGTGATCAAAGAAAACACGATAATTTCAAGAGAAACATCTAAAGTGCATTATTCAAAGTACAGACAGTCGTTGGGTTACGTCGGACTCAACATACGTCATTTCGTGGTTACATCACCATCTCCCATTTATTTATAAAAAAAGTTCTGTCATTTCGATGTATGTACATATGTGCTTTATGTTTTTTCCTATTTATTTACCACAAGTAAAGGTCAGGAATTGTTATATTTCTTTTAAATTTCTTTAACTGTTTCACTTCATTACTGCTGTGTATGTGCTCCATCTGAGTGACGTAGGTGCTTATGTAGGTGGGTTCTGACTTATGGCGAAAATTGCATTACGTCGCGCCGTAGGAAGGATCTCCAACATAGCCCGAGGACCTACTGTAATGTCCATCGCTAGCTACACATTTCCCCCATCTTTCAGGTCATTTGTGGATACCGTCCCAATAGAACTTTTCATGTTTTGAGGCAAACCATTCAGAGCCCCAATTTTCCACTTCTTCGTACCTTTTGAAGTGCTGCTCAGAAAGTGCGTGTGCCATCGATCGGAAGTGGTAATCTGAAGGAGCAAGGTCTGGTGAATACGGCAGGTGGGTTAATACTTCCCAGGCAAGATCTTTTAACGAGTCTTTAACTGGTTTTGAAGTGTGTGATGGTGTGTTATCATGAAGCAAAATTACTTTGCCAAGTCTTCTGGCCCATTCTGGTCATTTCCCAATCAAAGGTGGTTTAAATTGATTATTTGTTGTCGGTAGCGATCAGTATTAATGGTTTCACCTGGTTTTAGAAGCTCATAATCCACCACACCTTCCTGATCCACCAAATGTAGAGCATTGTCTTCTTTCCAAAGTGATCTGGCCTTGTAGTCGATGTTGATGGTTGACCTGGATCAACCCATGATTTTGTATGTTTGAGGTTCTCAAAATAAATCCACTTTTCATCACCAGTCACAATTCGATGCAAAAAAGACTTTCTTTTATTCCATTGAAGCAACATTTTACTGATGACTTTTCGGTTTTCCATTTGTCATTCGTTCAGTTGATGTGGCACATATTTTCCTTCTTTTAAAACTTTTCCCATTGCTTGTAAATGATTGGAAATTGTTTGCTGAGCAACATTTAATCTTTCTGCAAGTTGGTTTTGAGTTTGACATGCATCTTCATCCAATAATGCTTGTAATTGTTGGTCTTCAAACTTTTTCGGTTGACCTGGACGTTCTTTGTCTTTCATATTGAAATCATCACTTTTAAAGGGTTTAAACCAGCGCTCACAAGGATCTTGAGATGGAGCCTGTTCACCATAAGCTTCCCGAAGTATTCAGCAGCACTTTTCTTCAAAATAAGTAATGAATTAAAACTTCCCACAAATGCTCTTTTTTTTTGGCACGAAAATCAACATTTTTAAGCGTAAAAATATCTATGATGTTAACACCTTCAGCAAATTTGACATATGAAGTTTTAAAGCTTGTTGTCAATATCGCAAAATAGCATACATATCAAATCGCATATATATCAACATATGTGTAACTCCATCTAGTGAAAAAAAAAAACCACATTATTAACAGATACACCTGGTATATTGGCCTAAAGCTCTGAAACACCATGACTTACTACAAATAAATAGGATTTTTTAAGAATAAAAAATACGAAAAAAATACGCAAGTAAAAAGAGCATTTTGAAAAAGGAAATATGTTTTGAAAAAGCATCCCAGGCACTGAAAGCGTGCTCTGAGGCTACAGAAGCGTGAACACGGGAGCAGAGGCAAAAGAGGGCCCAGAAATGGCCCGAAGACGCAGGGTGAGCCGTGCAGAAGGGACCACTGATCAGCCTCTGGGAAGAGCCGTCTGAGACTGAAATACATGCTACACAGACCGAATGAAACATGGAGAACAGGGAGAAACAGAGTGTAAACATGTTCATTACCTTGGAGGCGAAGGTTGAGGACTGACATAAAATCTCGATGTGATAAAAACATAGGAATAAAAACTACTGACACACAAACATACTGCCTGCATGGCTAGAAAAAGGTGGAGAGAAAACAGGCCACTGACAAACCAGAAAAACATACACCACTCTCAACCGAAGGGCCAACTTCTTGTTACACAAAAAGGTACTATCTATACAACACAGATCACAGACAGTGCCCTGCTCTTAACCAAGTGAGGATGCACGACCTCCCCCGAGGGCGGGGAGCCAGGAGGGGCAGGCCCAGCCGGTGGGGCCACGGTGACACATGCCCATGCCCTTCTATTCTCCAGCCGGAACCTACGGAGATGGGCACACAGAAAAGCAGTGTGCGAGGCACTGACAGGTGTGAAGTCTGCACACCAGTGTGCCCTCTGCAGGAGGCCACATCTCCTCTCTCTCTCTCTCTCTCTCTCTCTCTCTGTCACACACACGCACACACGCACACACACACACACAGCACTCATACATACGTGTGGACTATTGATGATACATACCAATATGGCAGCGGTGGCTGACTGAGGAGCTAGAGGGATTTGGGGGGTTTGCTCCTCAAAAGAAAGTAATGAAATGACGAGCCCACCCGCACTAGTGAGCTGCTCTCACCCAGCACCCGAAGGGGCACGGCATAGTCGCAGTGCTCTTTGCTCTGCACAGACCCGCTCCCGGCCAGGGAGAAGGTTCCCGGCACCTGGTACCCCGGAACTAAGTACATGATTTCTGAATATCCTTTCGAGAGAGGAACTTCCCTAGTGCACATGCCCCACTAGGTGGGAATTGGAATGAGTTTGGAAACTCATTCTGCCTGGTGTGCCTGGGCAGGAACTTTCAAGCCCCACCTCCTTTATTCGCCCACCTCTACTCCACATCTCCCAGAAGAGCATGAGAGGTGATGAGGACTCAACCTCTGAGGACATAAACTTCCAAGGAACACACCAGTTCCAGGCGGGCTTGGAAGAGGGGAAGCGGGCAGAGGTGGGGTGACGGGTTTGTTCCTGAGATATAATTACAACTCATCACCGGAGACTGACGCCTAAATATCGCTGAGTCGTCTCTCCCTCTAGGGGTCTCTGCCTCTTGTCCACCCCAGCCCTGGGGTTGACACAAACGCTACGTGAGCGGTGTGCTAACCCAGCGGCCCGCTGCTGCTATCCTCGGCCTACTGCTGCTGTCCTCAGGAAGACCAGCTTGTGTGGTTGGACCCTGGCTGGCAAGAGAGCTGGGTTTAGAGAGGGCTCCTATCTGACCAGAGTGCCTACTGGGCCTCTGCTGCTTGAGGAACTGAGCTTTATGCTGAGAGAGAATCACTGATTGGCTGCCTCCTGCAGCACGCCCCACACTGGGGATCGAGCCTGACTCCTAGTTCATAGGTCAACGCTCAATCACTGAGCACACTAGCCTGGCAAATCCAGACTTGTAATGAGCAAGTGGGCACAGGGGTCAGTCACGGACCAAACCAGGAAATTCAAAATAGACAAGAGCCCGGTGCCTGGCAGCCAGTCACCAAACTGGTGTGAGTGGTCAGTGACACCCCCCTAACCCCCCACCCGCAAGCTCCAGAGCAAACCCTTCCTGCTGCCAGAGGCCTGCAGGGCGGCCAGACCAGCCAGGAAGACCGCAGGCCTGGCTGCCGCAGGGTAAGGCCCGTGGTGGGCCAATAAGCCCTGCAAACAAATGCCCCAAGCTAAAGGAAAGGAGGCCGACCGCACGGCCCGCGCTCACTGCCGACTGGCGCGGGCGGGCGGGCGGGCGGGCCCAGGCCGGCACCCTACCTCTCGACTGTATCCTCTCGCAGTTGGGAGAGATGATAACGCACTTCAGCTTCCGGAGCCTCAGGTGTTTGAGCACCTCCCGCAGCCCCAGCACCAGCCGGCGTTTGGTCTTGGCCTTGACGGGGTCTTTCTGGTACATACGGTCTTGGAAGCGGACCAGCTCTTTCAGCAGCTCCGAAACACAGGCGTCCACCTCTTTACTGAGCACCTGGCTGCAGTAACTGGAAGAAACAGTCCATGCCATCAGCTTGCAGAGGCTGTGACACTGCAGTGCTGCCCGTCACATGCCCCCCGGCAAGTCCCTCAGACGAGCAGTACTAATTGAAAGCGGGTTCCTGACTGGGTTTAAATACAGCATCGAATCACCCTCCCCCACTGCCACCTACAAGGGAGAACCTCTGCCCCGCCCCCCTCCCCACACACACACCACAGCAGGCCAAGCATCCCCTCACTGTGGCCATTCCCTGTGCACCTCTCCTGAAAACACCGGGACAGTCTGTCCTGGAAAAAGAGTGGGGTGGGGAGCAGAGCTCCCTAAAAAATTATGCAGAGAAATGAAATCCAATCCCAGGCAGTGTTGCTCCATGGTTGAACATCATCCCAGGAGCCAGGAGGTCTGGTTCGATTCCTGGTCAGGGCACATGCCTGGATTGTGAGCACATGCCTGGATTGTGGGCTTGATCCCCAGTGGGGGGAGTGCTAGAGGCAGCTGATCAATGATTCTCTTTCATCATTGATGTTTCTCTCCCTCTCCCTTCCTCTCTCTAAAATAAATAAAAATATATTCTTTTTTTTAAAAAGGAAACCCAAGCGCTAGCCAGTTTGGCTCGATGGACAGAGCGTCGGCCTGCGGACTGAAGGGTCCCAGGTTCGATTCCAGTCGGAGGCACATGTGTGGTTTGCAGGCTCCAACCCCAGTCCGGGGGAGGGGGGGGGTGCTTGCAGGAGGCAGCCAATCAATGACTCTCTCTCATCATTGATGTTTCTATCTCTCTCTCCCTCTTCCTTCCTCTCTGAAATCAATAAAAATATATTTTTTAAAAAAGGAAACCCATATGTTATGCATGGTCGCTCACTAACCATTGCCCCAACAGAAAACCTGGATTTACGGGCACCCCTGCCATCACATCAGGAGGACAAGAGCCCTTGTAGAGGCAGGTTCAGCAGCCCTGGCGTGTGGCATGACTAGGTACCTGGCCACCTTTACTGGAAGGAGAGAAACACTGGCCCAGCTCTCAGCTTCCAGTTTGAGCACGTCAGGGGGGAGAACCCCGTGCCCAAGGCCAGAGCGAGCACAGCCCACCCTGGCCCCACGGGCTTACTCACTCCCTGAACCTCCGGCTGTGGATCTTGGGGCAGCTGGCACCTTCGGGAGCCAGGGAGCAGGTCGCTGCCTCCTTATGGATCTCAGCTCCCAGCGGCTCTTCTGACTGGCTCTCTCCCGCAGGAGAGGAGCACATGGGTGCTTCTGCTCCCGCCGGAGTGTCACAGAAAAGCAAGTCACAGCACAGCACCTGTGGGGCTGGGACCGGGCAATGTCACCAGGGCAGCCAGAGGCACCCCACACCCACCGCACCAAGCAGGGCTGCTGAGCACCGCGGCTGGCAGCAGAGATGGGAATGGCTGGGGGAAAAGGAAGAACTCGGCAACTTTCTGTTCTTCCTGCAGGTGTCTTTCTGACCCCAACTTAGTTATTTTTATTGTGGCAAAATATTTATAAAATTTACATTTTAACCATTTTTAAGTGTGCAGTTCAGTAGCCAAATTTATATTTTAATTTTGAAAATTAACCTGAAGTTCCCACCAGGAAATTTAAAAAGCAGGTTTTTAGTTCTGAATTTTTTGCACTTAAATGCTTGAGACTATTCCCTCATCAAATAATCCTTAAATCCGAGCTGAACTCAAATATCTAAACTATGAGAACTCAAAGGGTGTGTTTAAACACATCAGACAGGATTCCATAATGGCTCAGGTCCCCCAAATGTTCCTTCTAGACATTTCCAGAGCTCATGGGAGGCTCCAGCTCACCAGAGAAGGAATCTGGGAGCACACATCACACCAGCCAGGATGGCAGGCACAACAAATGCAATGCCCTCTCCCCAGTGGGCGGAACTGGTAGCACCTGGCAGCCTGTCTGGCAGGAGCCTCCAAGGCTGGATGGCAATGGACCCACCTGCCACCTGCCTGGGGAAATGGCGCAGGAAGGAGCGCTCAGGCCCTCTGCACTCTCCCCACACTGCCCCAGGGACTGCGTCTAATGGCACCGTGGCACACTCCTACACCTGGACGCTGCACAGCAGTGACAATCGGGGATTGCCCCATGGGCACAGACTGCTGGCCAGAGGGGCACCACTGCAAGACTCCCTGGGAAGGAAGCACGAACGCTCACTGGGGCTGTGGTTGGGCAGGCCCTGGGCCGGGCCACGGGGAGATGTGCGTGGCTGCTCTGCTCCTGATGTTGGCGCTGTGCTCGTCTGTGCAGTCATCAAGCTATATGCTTAGGGGCTGTGCTCTTTTCAGAGTGTCATTTAATAAAAGTTACTAAACACGTTGTTTTCATGGCACAGTGTCTCGCACACTCATGGGAAAACGGCTTTGCAGTTGATGGGGCTAATCCTCAAAGCTACTTCAAGTCACCAGGACCATCCAATGCCACACAGATCAAACTTGGGGCCTCATCCCCTGCCCGCACAGACCCCCACTGTCCATGGGGACAGCCTCTCACTGTCCAGCTGGGTGTCTGAAAGCTTCTGCACGCTAGTGGCGGAGGCTGGCGGAATTCCGGGGGGTCTGCTGCACATGGTTGCCCCAACTGAAGGCGCAACCAACAGAACTGGTACCTGTGGGCTCCTCCTGCTCCAGAGCCAGGTTGTCACCACTCTCTACATCTTGCACATCATCACTGGCCAGAGTGGGGCTCACGGCATTTTCCTGGAGACGCTGCTGCTTTCTCTCCTCCCGTTCTTTCAAAATAATCTTTAAAATTGAAATGATTAAAGCATCTAAATACTTGTACTTACAAATAAGCTCTTTTGCAAAATAAACCACCCGAGGTCGGCTTACTGGCAGGTGCCCATCATGCCCTCACAGCGGCAACATGGCCCCACCCCGGCCCGGGGGTTGGCCCAGCAGCAGCATGTCCCCTCGCTCAGGTGCACCGAGCAGGTTGTGTGCAACCTGGGTTCTGTCGCAACGGTGCAGCTCGACAGGCACCTGGCCTCAGGCCAGACACCTGTTCCCCACCTCAGGCTGCAGAGAATTAAATGAAGAAACCTGTGCAACAGCCCGGACTGACAATCTGCCAGGAAGTGTCCAACATTCACCCAATCTGAACAGCAGATTCGCCTCAGGTGGGATGAAGGCATCAGTAAATAAGGAGAATATAACTCTCCCCATTTCTCATTTTCTGTCCATGTCACTGCAAAGTATTTAAAAAATGGCTTCCCTCCGCCCGGCGGCACAGACCCCGGAAGCAGAGGCACTGGAAGCTCAGTTGGTGGAGTGTTGTCCTGATAACCGCAAGGCTGCCGGGTCACTCCCCCGGTGGAGGCAGGTAAGGAAGGCAACCTTTCTCACAGAGAGCGCTCTCTCTCTCCACCCCTCATCCCCCAGGCATGTCCTCGGTGAGAATTAAAAACACAAAAACCAAAAAAACCCCGGCACCCCACTTCGCATGCCCCACGACGCCACTTTCACCTCAACCCTGAAGACCTGAAGCCTCGGAGCTGAGGACACCAGGCTCCCGAGGGCAGCGGTCGCCAACCTTTCGGGCCTCACGGACCCCGGGTGGTGGCCGCTGCCCTCGGGCCCGGTTTCGTCACTCACCTTCTTCAGTGACGTCGGCTTCTTGGCTCTGGGGACCTCCCTCTGCTTCCCCTTCTTCATCAGGGGGGCGCTGGAGTCCAGGGGGTTGTGCGGGGCCTTCACCTGGCTGAGGCGGTGGCCCTTCTTCCCCAACGTGGCCTCTTTGGAGAGAACAGGAACTGCCCCGACTGCAACACAGTGAGGGTGCGGGCCTCAGGGAGGCTGCCCCGTGGGCGGTCTCGGGCAACGACGCCAGTGAAACAGTACCTTTCGGTGAGGCTCCAAAGGAAGTGTCAATGAATTTAGGAAGAATCGTCTTCCCATCCCTCTATGAAGGCTCTTGTTTCTCAGTGAAGTCTATTAATGTGTGACCTCACTTGCTGAGGGCGCTTCTGGTAGTCCGCACATACGATGGCTCTACTTCCTACCCCTTTTCCTCCTCCCAGGAAACAGTTCATCTGTGTATGCCTCCCTGTACTTTATAATTAGGAAAATTTCCAACATACAGCAAAGAGAACAGAGTAACAACAAAACCCATGTACCCACTGCCCAGCTTCAACCACCATCACGAATCTCCCAAATGTATTGACCCACATTCTGTCAGCATGGCATTTCCGTTACTAGTGCTAGTACACAGAGGTGTATCCATGCAACCTCATCTGTCGGGTTCTCTGCTAGTGTGGAGCGAGTCCACCGTGCCTTTGCTCTGGGCCATGTCCAGCCTTGGCCACCGCACAGCTGCCGTTTATCTGTGGAAACCTGCTCCCACCATTATGTTTGAAATGTATATGTAACTGGCTTGGTTCTTGTCATCGGCTTTTCTTGAAGAATGAGTCATACCAACCCTGCTCACATAGGCGTGCTCTCCCATCCCAATGCCACCTGTGAGTTCAGGACCCCCACTGGGCCCCTGCACCGCCCACTGCAGCCCTGAGCCCTGCCCCTCCTGTCTGCACCCCGTGCCATGCAACTTGCCAGAGTGTTAACGGGGAACCTGGTCAAGGAGGGCCTTTCCCAGTGGAAGCCCCAATAAAGGCTCTGGCCTAACGCCCCCTCCCTCCTGCCCACATGGTCTTCTCCATGTGGCCCTGCATGCTGTGTCTCCTGTCTCCAGGACCTGGGAGTAGGATAAGCTTTGCTTTTTCTTGAGCTTCTCCTGTGGCCGCACCTGACTGACCATATCATCAAAAATTACATAACAAGCCTCGGCTGGGTGGCTCAATGGTTAGGTCCAAGGGTTGGCCCATGGACCTAAGAATCAAGGGCATCTACTTCAGTTGCAGGCTCGATCCCCAGCCTCAGTCAGGGTGCATGCAGGAGGCAACCAATCGATGTCTCTCTCCCTCTATCTCGCCTTCCCCTCCCTCCTCACTCCCCTCCACACTCTAAAAAATCAATGGAACTTTTACCATTTGCAACAGCATGGATGGAGCTGGAGAGCATTATGCTAAGCAAAATAAGCCAGTCAGAGAAAGATAAGTATCACATGATCTCACTCATATGTGGGATATAATGAACAACATAAACTGATGAACAAAAATAGAACCAGAGACAAACACTGAACAGACTGTACAACCTCAGAGGGAAGGCAAGTAAGAGATCAACCAAAGGTCTTGTATGCATGCATATTAGCATAACCAATGACACGGACACTGGGGCAGTGGGGGACTGTCCTGAGGGGTGGGGGTGGCGGGTCGATTGGGGAAGGAGACATATGTAATACTTTAAACAATAATTTTTTTAATTATAAAAATACTTCAGGATAAAAAAGCTTCTTATTTCCTTGGGTGCCTATGTTTTTCTTTTTTAAATAAATTAATAAACTACCTCAGAAGGAGGATACATACTTAAAAGACTATAGGTGGCAATTGTGCATCTTCTTTTGTTGACAAATTGCCAATTTTAACATCTTGGCTCTCTGAGGCTTTTCAGAGGCGAGAATGGTGTTATCAGAACTGAGCCGACACTGTTATGAGGTGCGACCCAGGGACAGGCAGGTAATTCATTTCTGCCAGATTCAGCTTTATTTAAAGCTGTACAGGGCACTTATGCATCATGAGATTTTCAGGTACACAATGCCACCATATCTATTTCTTAAAATCATACTTAACTTTTTCAATGGTTATGGTAAAATACATGTAACATAAAATCTACTATTTTGACAGTTTTTAAGTGCACAATTCAGTGGGATCAATTACGTTCACAATGTTGTGCAACCATGACCACTACCCATCTCCATAACTTTTTCATGTCCCAAACTGAAAATCTGTCCCCCTTAAACAGGAACTCAACATTCCCTCTCCCCTCAACTCCTGGTAACCTATACTCTACTTTCTATGAATTTGCCTATTCTAGAAAGTTAATGTAGTGGAATCATACAATATTTTTCCTTTTGTGACTGGCATATTTCACTTCACATGTTTTCAAGTTTGTCCACATTATAGCATATGTCAGAATGGCCACATTTTGTTTATCCATTCATCTGTTGATATATATTTGGGGTGTTTCTACCATTTGGCTATTATAACTAATACTGCTATGAATACTGGTGTTCAAATGTCTGTATCTGTTTTTAATTATTTTGGATAAACACAGAGGAGTGGGAATTGCTCGGTCAATGGCAACTCTATTCCCCATTCTGAAGAACCACCAGACTGTTTTCAAAAGTAGCTGCATCATTTTACATTCCCACCAGCAGTTTAACAGGGCTCCAAGTCCTCCATATCCTCACCAGCACTGGTCATTTTTGTCGTTTTGCTTATAGCTACAGAGGAGGTATGAAGAACTACCTCACTGAGGTTTTGACTTGCATTTCTCTAATGACTAATGATGATAAATATCTGTTCATGTGCTACTGGCCATTTGTATATCTTCTTGTGGAGAAATGTCTTTTTAAGTATTTTAGCCCATTTTTTGAGTTTGTTACTGAGTTGTAGTTCTTATATATCGGAGATCAAACGCTTACCAGATATGATTTTCAAATATTTTCTCCCATTCTATAAGTTGTCTTTTCACTTTCTTGATAATGTCCTTTGGTACACAGATGTTTTTAATTTTGATGAAATCCAATCAACCTATATTTAATACTTTTGCTGCCTGTCCTTTTGGTGTCCGAACTAAAAATCCAATGTCTAATTCAAGAGCATGGAAATTTACCTGTTTTCTTCTCAGAGTATTACAATTTTAGCTCTCATAATTAGGTCATTTGGTCCATTTTGAGTTCATTTCTGTTTATGTGAGGGTCCAACTCTATTTTTTAACATGTGGAAATCCAATTGTCCCAGAACCAATTTTTAAGAGAATGTTCTTTGTTCTTTTAATGAACTCAGCACCCTTGTTAACAACCCACCAGCCATGCATATGTGAGTTTACTTCTGGACTACCATTTTTATTCCAATGGTTTGTCTATCCTTATTCCAGTACCATACTGTTTTGCTTATAAATGACTTTTGATTACAGAAGAAAAGTCACAAAATAGTCTATCTGAAAAACAACTTCCAATCGTTTGAGATTAAAAGGCCCTTTACCTGAAAACACCACTGGTTTGGAGGACTGCTTTGCATTCTGGGAGTGCTGCTTCTTTTCCAGTGCTGCCAGCATTCCCCCCAAATCCAACTGTACTGGAGTTTGGCTCTTCTTTCCACTTTTAAAATTATTCTAAAAAGTTCAAAAATCATAAGGTTATTTATAATAATACATTTTACAAGCTGTGCTTTTCATCTTATGACAAAAAAATCATATAATTAAAGATAAAATGAAATAGATTTACAGACTGTAAAAATCTTAAATAAAGAGAAAAACCCAAGCAATCCCCACACTCTCTGCTATTACCACCGGGGTTCTTTCCTCCCTCTTCTCAGAACAATGGGTTACATTAAACCACCTACAATTATGTCTACATCTCCCCTGTGTCAGTGTACATCTACAGACCAGAAACCAATCCTTGTGTACAGTCTTTGGCTGTAACAGTTTGCTGTATGTGAGGCTAACTGGTCAGTATTAGTGCCTTGTTAGCTCCATTCATTCAATTGCCCAAGTGAGCCAATCAGCTGCCATGAAACAGATTTACCCAAGTCGCATCACACCCAGCAGGTGAGTGCTACATTTAGACACAGAGTTGGAGGTACTCTCAGGAAATGTGACTTCTGACACAGTTGGGCTCTGGGTGTGAGGCAGTAATGAAAGCTGTGCAGGCAGGTTGTGGCACGTGCTTTAGCACCGTCACTCCTGCTCTCCTGCCCACTGTTCTCGCCCTGACACCACACCCACTGGCTGAGGGCTCACGGCACGGTGCCAGCACTCGGTGCAGTACAGGTGGGTACATCATAACATGGTAATGCAAAGTTAATTCACACAAGGGTGTAGAATTCTTCCTTCCACAAATGTGAAACGTTACCCCGATTTGAAAAGCAAAATGACAATGAACCTGCCCAAAGCACAGAAGTTCCCCAATTAGATCATGAGCCTTAAGTTCATTCTTGAACCCATGGGGCGGGGGACAAGGAGCAGCAGCTCTCCCGCCTGTCTGACTAAGAGTGAAACTGGACGGCTCGGTTGTTTTCCTTCTGTCAGACACTACTGCCTCACAAAGGAATTCTTGGTTCCTGAATACAGGGAATCACTAGTTTTTCTTTAAATCAGAGTCTCACAGGCAGTACGTGTTTGCCTCCTTTCTGATATAGCAGTGGTAATTACCAACAGTCTTATTACGAAAGTGACAGTGTTTAGCTGAAAAGAAGTTCTGCTTCAACATACCGAATGCCTCCAATGAAGGAAGAAATAAAAACAAAACCGGTCTCCACAAAGAAGTCTGGAGAGCAGTTTTGTCTTAAGAGTCAGTTTAGCAAGAAAAGTTAAGCCTAAAGCAATTGTGGGTTTCAATCTAAAATTTACCTGTGGCTGCTGCTTAGATTGACATTTCCGTGACTCTACTCTGTCTCTTCTTTCAGATGCAACTGCCAGAATGGGAAACTCTTCAGTATCCTAAGTAAACCACACACCCTTTAGCGCTTCATGAACCGTGAGACCCAAGTATGCCCAAGTGAAGCCTTCTGCTTGCTCACATGTTCTACTTTAAGTTCCCATGGAAGGGCTCAAAGGTTGGTACAAAACAGGCCAAAAACTGTATCATAAGGGCTTCAGCTTAATTTTACTTAGAACCAATTTAAAGACCATAGTTCTAATCTCCTGCTCCACAGAGCAAGAGTGGGGACCCCATGGAGTCCACAGACTGCCCCTAATGACCATGGCGTGAGAGTGTTCAGCAGCCACCCTTCAATTACACTTCGCACTTTGCATCAATCCAGACTCAGGGCGTGTCAGTGTCCTGTCATGTTGCTGAACCCAGGCTGGAAAATGGGGGGGGGGGGGGGGGGGGGCAACAGGCCTCTCCACCACATTTACATCATTTAAAATGTCTTGCGTGCTCTGCCAACAGTTTAGGTGCCTTGGAGAAGTTATGTGAGAAGGGCAGAAATATGAAATATGTATTGGCCAAACCATAATGCTATGCCATGATCATAGTCCTTCAAATACAACCCACCATTCTCAAGGGAATGTTCCAAGAGCCTTGGGAACCCCCAGGTTGAGGGGAAGCCTCGGCTTGACCCTAAGCGGGACACCCAGGCAGCACCGCTGACCTCCTGCAGGCCCCAGGAGCCACGCTGCTGAGTCTACTAGCGCAGACCCGGGAGAAATAGGGTTCGAGCCTGGAGGACAGGGACATTCTTGGAGTACCACAAGGACAGCAATGTAAAGAGTGCTTTTGCAAGTCCATGACATTCTTGTGACCAGGGCCCATGATGGCTCCCTGGTATTTTAAATTTCTCTCTCTAGTGAAGCACATTATAATAAGATTTCTGGATAGAAAAGGAGGCCCTGCAAAAGCCAGCATGCCAAAGTGACGAAAAAAAACATGTAAAGAAGATATTTATGGGAGACAAATATTAGTACTATGGTGTATAAACTATTGCATTTCAATATAAGAGTTTTGTCTCTAAACCTCAATGTTTATTGAGTGCCTGCTATGAGGCTTTCTTCACTGGCCAAAATGAAGATGTGAAGAAAATGGATAATGGCTCTTTTCTTCAGCACTAGGTGGGCTATTATTAAAGAAAGTGCTGAAGATTTTCACTTAGGAAACCAGTGAACCCACATTTCTATTAAGACGGACCCACACATCACCCAAGGGGGAAATATGTACTTCAATCCGTGGTGGCTCTTGCGCTGTGTGGATTTCACATTTTGATTTAAACTTTTCTTTCTTTTTCTTATTCTTTCTTGAGACTTCATTTTGCTCAGAATCACCACCTTGTGATGCTTTGCACTAGAAACAACAACAAAATCATGGGTTTTTAGGACATTCAATTGAATGTTTAATTCCATGTATTAGAGCAAAATTAAGTTATCAACTTGTATAATCACATGGCAATTTTATTCATAGTTTGCCTCTTCATTCTCTGTTTTCTAAAGAGCTAGCATTCTGGAGAATAATTTGGAAGGAAAAAAAAACAAAACCTGTGAAAATAGTTGTGTTCAAAATTTTAAAACTGGTAGATTTAGACAGAGCCCAGTTTTCAGCCGACGGAGGCCAGGTTAATAATTCTATTAATTCCGACTTGAAGTCCCTTCACAGATCCAGGTGTGCCATCTCCATCACCAGGGCCCAGGGGTTCCTACAACTGACTGCACATGACTATCACCTGTAAAGCCTTCCAATCAGAACGTCTGGCCCATCCCAGACATCCTGAATGTGACGTTAGCATCCCACCCTCGCCTCAGGCTGGCCTTTCCCAGTCCCGGTCCCCCACACTGTGGCCTCAGGGCTTTCGCACTATCACTCACACGGGTTGAGGCTAAGACTGCACCCCCATTTCAGCTCCAGTCTCCCTCCTCTGTCTGGCCTCTCGTTCTCCACCCTCCTTGCTACCTGACAGCTTCTGCACCTGTCTGCACAGCACTGTCCCTCTGCATCCAAATGGGGTTCTCAAGGTTTTTAGGGACCTTGTTTTATCCTCAATGGGAACTTATCCTTCACAGCTAAAAGCCTCAGTGGCCATTAAAGAGTGTTTATCTACTGCCCTGGGGTGGGGGTGGGGGGGCTGTCTATGATGTTTTGTAAAGTGGATAGGGCAATGTGTATAAAATGACCATATTTTTGTTAAGGGGGAAAAAAGTTAAAAAACACACAAAAAACACCCTATTTGTTTATGTTTTCAGGAACCTGAGGTGGGGTACATACCAGGTTGGAAATGCAGGCTTCCTTGGGGGCTTGGGGGGCACAAAGAGGTATGGGAAAGATGACCTTTTCCATAACTAGATCCTTTTAGCATTATATTTGTTATTTTGGTAATAAAAACTTACAACCCTGAAAGTTTTAAAGGAAAAAGCCATTATGATCCCTATCATCCCTCCTGTGTATAATGAAAAGCAATCTAGGTTCTAAGATTACAGGGGATCGTCCTTTTAAAACGATTCTTAGAAAATAAAAAATCGGCTAACTATCTGGAAAACCACTTCAGACAGCAACTTGGTGGCTGCAGCCAGAGGGGCCTGAGCAGCCAGTGCCCAGACGTCGGCGGGGCCTGGGAACTAGCGGTGTATCAGAGGGGTCTGACCTGCACCCGTTCTCACATGAGCGCACAGAGCTGTGTGGGACAGCACACAGGCCTGTCCTACTCTCACTGTCGCCTGCACACATTTCCTCAATCAACCAGGCACCAGCGCACAGCGCCCACTTGGGCAGGATATTTGTGACACTCTGGACATCAAAAAGCAGCCTCACACCCCAACACTGGGAACCCCCACACTAAAGAAATGCAACCAACATCCACCTACAGGAATCTATCAGTACACTGAAAATCAGGAACAAAATCAAGACTAATGAAAAAGGCTCTTCAAGATACAAATCTAGGGATCAATAAAAATGACAGCTTAAACTGATTAGAACTAAAAGGAAAAAATGGATTCTAAAATGCTACCTTACAGTATGTAAGCTGGAATCAACCAAGAATCAGTAACATATACCAAGTGAATGTAAAAACATGGACTTGAATTACTGTCCTCTCAGTCCCCTGGCAGGTAAAGGAAATTGATTTAAACTCAATAAACAGAGACTGGGAGAAGGAATGCAGCTCCAGAGCATACATTTCTGCCAGCTTCTCTCCTTGAAAGAACTCAGAATGGGCCACAGCTGTCAGCCCACTGGCCTGGAGTGTGCCTCCTCACTCATGCAAAGCTGCCACTTGTATTCCTTGCTGAGGGCCTATTCTTTTTTTCAAGGTTCAAGCAACCAACTCAGGTGACACCCGCAGTACAGAATGAAACACTGCCAGCCAGGATTTGAGAAACAAATAGAAGTCCAGCCAGCAGTACAGGAGACCCACATTATCTGAACGGATGCATACCTTTTTAGTTGAGTGGACAATGGGTTTCTCTCTGCTGTAGGAAGGATCCGAAGATAAAACTTGAGAAGATGATTGGCTACCATTTTTAGGATCTGCTGATGAAACAACCGTCTTTAGGTTTATCACAGAAGTAACATTTCTAGGGGCTGATGATGACTCTGTAGGTAACGTCTGACGGACAACATAACCCATTGGCGTCCAGGATAACTCTGCTCAGAGATAACCACAATTGGGGAACAGTCTCAACAGCAAACACAAACTCCTTAGAGATTCCAAACATGCATCAGTTGAGAGAATTACTCAGGCATAATTAAATTTAGGCTGTTCGAAACATTCTCTTGGGAAGGACGATATTCACTAAATGTGTTTTCCTTGGAACATGCATGCTGAATTTACTTGTTAGGTTAACCGATCTTCCTAGAAACTAGTTTTCACTTGGGGTTGTTCAGTTAAAAAACAGCAATCCTCAATTACGTCCACGTGGCAAACACACGGAATTAACGAGCTAAAGATCAAATATTCGCCCTACTAACCTTGATGTGTATCTTTAACAGCAGAAGTCAAAGGTCACTAGACTTCAGCTGTCACAATAACTGGACATTTATTTCTTTTTAGAGCAGAGGCATAAGCACAGCCACACTATCCTTAGGTGCCCATCAAACTCTATCTACAGACAAAACAAAAGGACAGCCATCAGCCACGGGCAAGACATGTCAGCGCCTGTGGCTACCCCAGATGATGAGACACTGACTGTTCCTGTCACCACAGAGCCACACACCCTTAGAGAAGTTTGTAAGTGAAGATCTTTGTACCAAACATACGAATGCAAAAGACAACATACCTGTGGGTAAATCAGGAATAATTTTGTGAAAATGTCTTCTACTAGGAAAAGCTACTTATAAAGATTTCAAGAGCAGACTCTATTGAACTCTCTCTGAATATTACTTCTTAGCCAGGACAGGACATACTGGAAGCTCTCCAAGTGTGGCCTTAGGCTCCCAGGACCCTTGAAGTCAAAACTGTTTTCCTGCCGAAACCGGTTTGGCTCAGTGGATAGAGCGTCAGCCTGCGGACTGAGAGGTCCCGGGTTCGATTCCGGTCAAGGGCATGTACCTGGGTTGCGGGCACATCCCCGGTGGGGGATGTGCAAGAAGCAGCTGATCGATGTTTCTCTCTCATCGATGTTTCTAACTCTCTCTATCTCTCTCCCTTCCTCTCTGTGAAAAATCAATAAAATATATTTAAAAACAAAAAACCCACAAAAAACTGTTTTCCTGACAGTAGGAACGTGTTACCTGCCTCTCTCTCTGCCTTTCTTCTCCCTCCCCGCCTCTCTTTTACAAAGATTGCAAAGGTAGGACAGTGAAAAGGCCAAATGGCAAGGCAGATCTACAGAGCCAGCCACTGAAGAGTTGCAAAAAACAACTCTGCTCTCCTTACTGCCTTACTTTTGTGGAAAACAGTTATTTTTCATAAAAATGCGGTTACTTTTAAGTGAATTAGTAAGTATTTTTGAAATTTCTCTGTTTAACTTCAAATATTGCAAATACTGACAGTTGTCGAAACCAGCGGTCACCAACCTTTCAGGCCTCACGGACCACCAGTGGTCCGCGGACTACCGGCCGGCGACCGCTGGTCTACACAGAAGCTCTGTGAGGCTGTGTAAAGGGGATTAAGGGTTCCTGAGACCAAACGCCATGAGAACCTCCGGTACAGGTAACACTTATCGAAGCTACCATTTTTGAGTTGATAAATTTTTTCACTGAACTGAGTAAACATTTCATTTAGAATTCTTTGCTATCCTACACTCCTTACACATACATGGAGATCTCATCTACTTCAATCTTCCAAAAATACTGTCAGTTTATCAACAACCTTTCACCTGCCTTAAAGAAGGCTTTAAGACAAAAGCATTTAAGTTGCACTAGACCAAAAATGAACTTAAAAACAGACAACTGATTTTTGAAAATGGTATTTGGTAGCCACTCTTACCTCCTGTACATGGAGAGGAATTGGTAGCAGCATTATCAGTTACAGAGTCAGTCGGCTTATTATTTTTCACCACTATTTCACCCTAAAGAGCAAACCAGTTATTTAAAAAGCAAACCAGTTATTTTCTTACTATTTCAAATGGGAAAGTAATCATTTAATTTTTAAATACAGCTTCCTTGCCATTCTTAAAATCTTCAAAATATGTGCTAATTAAAAATCCCAAATACCTAAATATGTGAAGTGAAAAGTTAAATTGTTTCCTTCTGCCAATTCTCTCCCTAGCAGAAAACCACCCACAGCTTAGCTAGCATGTACTTCTTGGTCTAGGACCGCGGTTCTCAACCTGTGGGTCGCGACCCCTTTGGGGGTCGAATGACCCTTTGACAGGGGTCACCTAAGACCATCAGAAAACACATATATAATTACATATTGTTTTTGTGATTAATCACTATGCTTTAATTATGTTCAATTTGTAACAATGAAAATACATCCTGCATATCAGATATTTACATTATGATTCATAACAGCAGCAAAATTACACTTATGAAGTAGCAATGAAAATAATTTTATGGTTGGGGGTCACCACACCATGAGGAACTGTATTAAAGGGTCGCGGCATTAGGAAGGTTGAGAACCACTGGTCTAGGAGATAATTTTTACATAGATCCTAATAATGGGATCACATCACACATTTTAAGCAACCTTTAAAAGATCCACATATCACAGACAACTTTTGCATCAGTGCAGACGTGCCAATACCATTCTTAAAACCCGAGTGCCCCCACAGGAATGCTAAAGCATCATGTACCGAGCCTACACACCAAAGTTCCAAAGTCCCTCCAAACATCCACAAAGATAACAAATATATGCTTGTAACAGGTGCCCACTTTTATAGACAGAAAGCGGCCACAAACGGAACATGAGGCCCAAAAAACACTGGGGGGCGGGGGGGTCGGTGAGTATATTAAGAGAGATCTCAAAGTGACTGACAGAATTGAAGGTAAGAGGAAACTGATAAATTCAAATTTGAATAGTTTGAAAATAAATTCTAAAGCTGATACACCTCATAAACTTAACCATTTTGCCATTTCATACCTGAATCTAGTAATAAAAAATAATTGCAACACAGCCTGTTCTTTTAATAAATGTAATTTATATTCACCAAGGCCAATGAAACACTAGTAGTGCCTCCCCTATTCAAAAATGGTTAGGCCGTCCTGGCCTGTGTGGCTCAATGGTTTGAACAGGGATGGGGAATGTCCGGCCCGCAGGCCCTATAAGACCCAAGAAAATCGTTTGGTCTGGCCCTGTCAAGGCTTTAGGGTGAGTTAATTAAATGTTTGACCAAATATAGCAGGCTAATTTTTAAGTTAATAATTTTGTATGGCCTTTAAATGATATTATATCCAAATGGCCCCTGGCAAAAAAAAGGTTCCCCATCCCTGGGTTAGAGCGTTGGCTCACACACCAAAGGGTTTGAATCACGGTCAAGGGCATGTACCTGGGTTGCAGGTGCCATCCCTGGCCCATCAGCAGGAGGCAACCAATCGATGAGTCACTCTCACTTAGATGTCTGTCTGTCTCTCGCTCTCTCCCTTCCTTCCACTCTATCTAAAATCAACAGAAAAATATCCTCAGGTGAGGATTACTTTCAACAATAAAGACAATTAAAAAACAAACAAATGAAAAAAGAAGCTATTGGGTCCTATAGTGCACATACTAGCAATTCCAGAATTTAGCTTCTTCATGATTGTGATTGTATTAATAAAAATTAACATTTAAACAAAATGGTTAGGTCCATCATATAAATCAGTATCAAAGACCCAGTGCAGCAGCTATGTTTTCAAAGAGTATTTAAGATATGGAAAAAATGCCAATTTCTAACACAAGCCCGTACATATGTCTGATCCCCGAATGTACAATTTTCACAATGTACCATTAACAAAAGATTACTAGTAAGTGCTAAAGATGGTTTTCTCTTGGCTATACAACTTCAGACAATTACATTTTTTTTTCTTCACATTTTTTTGGTGTTCAAAGATACTACTAGTATAAGCAGGAAAAAGGTTTCTTTTAAAGGGAAATTTAAAAAACAAATGCAGCGCTAGCTGGTCTGGCTCAGTGGATAGAGTGTCAGCCTGCAGACTGAAGGGTCCCAGGTTTGATTCCAGTCAAGGGCATATGCCTAGGTTGCCGGCTTGATCCCCAGTGGGGGACTTGCAGGAGGCAGCCAATCAATGATTCTCTCTCATCATTGATGTTTCTATCTCTCCTTCCCCTCTGAAATCAATAAAGATACATTTTAAAAATAATAAATAAAAAAATAAAAATAAAAAACTGCACACAGAATTCATGAGTGTGAGTAGATAAGGTAACAAGCATGTAAATCTCACACGCTTCATGTCCACACATGCAGCCCTCACCTCTAACAGGTGACCTGACAGAGTCAGTCATGCTCCTGGCCTGTTCTACTTGGTACAGCGCTCTCGGGCTGGGAATTGCCGCTGCAGCCCCGGCCAAATCGTGGAGCCCTTCGACGGCGCAGCCATTCCACACACTCCACGGGCGCCCAGAGGGTCACGCCCTGCCACGTGAGACTGATTCTTCCACTTCACTCAGCCTCACCACGTGACAGCAAAGTCCCTGGGAACGGCATGCCTTCTGCACACTGTCAGCAGGACCACCCGGCCTGGGGCTCTTGTGTCCAAGCACCCAGGACAAGGACAGAAAGTGGAGATCCTCTCTTCAGGAGGCAAGCAATCGGGTGAGCTACTGTCTTGGTAGTTTCGTCTTTCTCCTGGCCTGCACACTGGGAAGTGCCCCACCCTTCCTTGATCTGAGATCAGTCAGAGTGATTTTAGGGAATAGTAACCCCATAACGTTTTTCCTCAAAGTCTCTAACACTTTGAGATCAAAGGGTGAATATGTGTAATTTAAAATTACTAAGTGGCAAACTGAATGCTCTTCACTGCAGTTACTATCGCTGAATTTGCTGTATCATTAACAAACGAGGTACAGATAAAAAGCCTGGAAAACCAGAAATTATATTATGTAGTTTTAAATACGACTATTTGGGTAAATAAAATCTTTTTGTCGGTATTGAAAAGTGCTGTCAGCACACAATGCTAGAAGTGTGACGCTAGAAGGGGGCCGTGCAACCAGCAGGATTCATGCTAGAATATTCTCCTGGACCTTTGACCTACCGGATGAAAGTAAGTGCACTAGGTGATTCTTTGAAAAGAATGACAGCATGAGGTGTCACGCGTCCCGTAAACCGTTCACACAGTGAAAGAGAAAGGGGGAAGGGAACAGAGGCGCGGAGCCTGCACTCACCTCTAACGCTGGAGCGGGTTTCACCGCTTCTCTCCCCAGGGACGTGTCTGTAGAGGCAGAGCGTGGAGGCCCCCACTTGGGCTGTTTTGGTGTCTCTACTCTCTCACTGTTCTCTGCACCCTGCAGTTTAGGAAAATCCAACCCGGTAAATTCAAACTCAGGTTTGGAGGCAGGTCCACACTTTCCAATGATTCTGGATTTCCTGTCTGTTCGTTTATGATAACCATCTGTATTTACAAATTAAAAGTAGAAGAAATTTTACTCAGGCTTAAGTTGCAGAATAGAAAATCTATTGCTATAGATGCAACACGTTATTGTCCAAACAGCCTAACTTTGCTAGTGCTATTAACCTTCTGTGTTACAGTATAAACATACATGACTGTAAGTCTGCTCTGGTTGGGCCACCAAGCAGAAAAACCAAAACACTGTAAATTTCAGGAGTAATTCTAAGGTTGATGAGATAGTTACTTTGGCCTGATTGTACATCTGGGCATTTTGATTTTTCTTAATACACATTTTAGAGTTTTGCAAATTTAAAGAGACGCTAACAAATTTCCTTTAAGTAATAAATGGTCCCTAATTTAGTTTGCTAGAACAAACTGGAGAGAAGTAGAATTGAACTTATAACCTCTGTCTTTTCTCCTTCAAATGCAAATAAATGACAATGTAGGTTGCAATGCATAACATCTCTGTGTTTAATTATAAGGCCAGAGTCATATAGTTAACTGCTCAACTTTCCTTTCACCTTTCCATGCACCAGACAGTTTGTAAGTGAAATCAATGCAAAGAGAAAAATGTATACACCAAGTCACATAAATGGCACCTGTAAATGAACGACAGGCCTTCCCCAGTGAGTACACCATCAGGAAGGTTTAAGTCCTCATAGAAACAGGGGATGGCTGTAACCAAACTACATTTGGAATTAAATTTCAGGGGGAAGAAGACCATGTCGAATCACTAACTTCTTCAGCCACAAACCAGAATGGTAGTTTTCAAGAGAGAACAGACAACACTTCCGGCATGGATAAAATCAGTGCCCTGAGCAAACACACTGCCTGGGGATGGGAGTTAGACAGAATTGCAGTCCCATCTACTGAGAACTCTTCCCACAGGACGCCAGAGCAGCTGCGTGAGAAAGGAGCGTGGCCAGGCACAGTACAGGGATGTGGTTGTGATCCGCTTTTAGGGACGGTTTGAGGTGTGTGGTCGTTACCTACCTGTTATGTAACCTTAGACAAGTTCTTGTGTAACACAAGGTAATAACACGTTAAGGGCACATCAGAGGCCACATGCCACAGGCCCCCGTCCCAGGAGGAAAGGCCTCCAGGATCCCACAGGAAGCCTGATGGCCTCAGCTTTTCACAATAAACCCAAAGAACAGCAACAGCAATGCCCTGGGTGGGTAGGGTGGGTTGACCTAAGACAAAACACAGAGTTCGTTACCTTTACCTGATTTCAAATTAGAGTCAGCACGAAAGGACAAACAATGTGAGCTTCTCACTGACTTTACATCAGATGATACAGGTCCATCAGCCTTTTTACCGGCAAACTTTTGCTCATCATATGTTTTTTTCTGCAGAAAACATAAAAAAGTAACATGAATTAGAAAAACTATAGTTGACCCTTGAATGACCAGCCTCCCAGCAATAGATAATCTGTGTGTAACTTCTGACCCTCCAAAACTTAATAGACTACTGTTGACCAAAAGCTTTACTGATAATATAAACAGTCAATTAACACATACATTGTATTTTACATGTATTATATCCTGTACTTTTACAATAAACTGCACTAGAGGAAAAAATATGTTAAGAAAATAGTAGGGTTTGCCTGCATGCTTTTTCAAAGGGTCGCAAATCTCCTAAAATTTTTCTAATACATTTATTGAAAAAAATCCACATATAAGTGGATCCAGTGGTGCATTTCAATCTTGTGTTATTCAAGGATTAACTGTACCGTTAGCCCAGCCAGTGGGCTCAGTGGTTGAGCGTCAACCTATGAACCAGGAGGTCATGGTTCCATTCCTGGTCAGGGCACATGCCCAGACTGCAGACTCGATCCCCAGTGTGGGGCGTGCAGGAGACAGCCAGTCAATGATTCTTCCTCATCACTGATGTTTCTCTCTCTCTCTCCCTCTCCCTTCCTCTCTGAAATCAATAAAAATATATTTAAAAAATAAAAACTGAAACAGGTTTAACATTGCAAATATATATTTAAGTATTGACAACTCAACCATTTTTTAAAAGGTTAGATCAAATAAGTTCTTAAGTACCACAAAAAAGCAATGCTTAAGTTAATGCAAGGATTGATCAATTCTTTTCATTTTTAATGCTAATGTGACCAAAACCACACACTTACTGACCTTAAACAGAGCTTTCGTGTCTTGTGGGAGAGGGCACACGTGCTCACACTGTGGCTTCGTCTGGAAACCTCGGTAATGACTGGGTTGGCTGTAATCATACTGGGAGCCAGGCACTGGGCAAATATTGTGTGCAGACTCCAGGGTGTAAGGAGAAGGGGTATATGGGTGAAGAGCCATCTCCGAAGATAAATACTGATGAGGAAATGTTGAAGCTCCAAAGGCCATATCCTCAGGATAGAGTGTCTGCCTGAATAAAACGGGTACATTTTAGTTACAGATTTCATACCACAAATCAGGGAGTTTAATATTCTATAATAAAACTGTTTTAACTTTTATTACTTTTGAGGCCATTCACTCTACACTGAAATGACTCTAATTACTAAAAGCTAAACGAAACCACTGAGCCTTTCTTTCTTATCCTGCAAAAACAGATGCTGACCTAGTTTTCTTTTTTCACTACTGAGCTGGAACACCCTCAACAGGAGCCTGAAGGTGCCCCAGTAGCTCTTCATTCTCAAGACGTCGAATATTCGGGAAAGACTCTCAGTGACCCTGGCCAAAGGGGCCATCCAGACCACCCTCTCTACAGAGGCTCCCACTGACCAAACCTATCCTCCATCCCACGCCCCGCAGGGCCTCTTCCCGCGGCCTGCAGACTTCCTGCTGCAGGCTTTGCGGCTCCCAGCCCACCACCTGTGTTCCCGACCTGCAGAGCCAGAGCTGCAAAGGGACGCTGCGTGCACACTGGTCCGGGAATTACAGACCCTGCTGACCAGATGGACACCATCTGTGAACACTGCCATGGCTCCAATTTGCTTGAGCTGCTAAACTAAACCAAAATACAATGTAACAGTGATTTTTTTTTTTTTTTAGCAAATACTGCCAGAGGATTCAACCATTTTGAAGCGAAAGTTCATACACTGACAAAATGCTAAAAAGCTGAGTTAAAACACAAATCATAACCTTTTCATTCCCACAAATAAGCACTAAATGTTTCTGTGGATTTCTACAGCTGAAAAATTTCTTGTAGCAAATCAATGAAATCCCAGTGCGCTGGTCCACTGAAAAGCAGGAGAACCCGAAGCTAATAACAAGACACTCTACATGACCTTCCACCCGTGTGACCGTCAGGAGATGCGGGCCCAGGTCCCAGCACCCTTACTAACGTCCCCGTTCTACTCTGCTGCGGGAGCCAGTCTACAGAGGGACCTGGAAGACACCCGTGAGGATGGGCACTGCTCTTGTTTCCATGCAGTACGTAATCACAGGCTGCCTGGTATCGCTGCCTATCCTATATAATAAAGAGCTAATATGCTAATTAGTCCAAAC
This sequence comes from Myotis daubentonii, assembly GCF_963259705.1. Classification (NCBI taxonomy): domain Eukaryota; kingdom Metazoa; phylum Chordata; class Mammalia; order Chiroptera; family Vespertilionidae; genus Myotis; species Myotis daubentonii. The sequence continues at coordinate 5,334,794 of NC_081850.1, forward strand.
AGCAGAACGACTGACTGTCCGGATGACCTTCCGGATGTAGCGAGGGCAGAGCCCCTTGCACGAATTTTGTGCATCAGGCCTCTAGTTAATTCATGGTATTTTAAGGTTCGATCTTGTAAAATATTTTACTCATTGCCAATTTATTCTAGTAATGAAGCATTCTTAATTAAAAAACAAACAAAACTGGCTTTTGTCTGCCCCCCAGACCACTAGCTAGTGCTGCCCCTTGAAGAGGGAGACTGAAAACTGTCCTGTTCCTCAGACAGACACTACCCCTGGATATGACTCCCATTTTATTTTGTTTGATGCTCAGAAAATCTAACGGGGGTCAGACGAAGGTGAGAGATACCTGTTCTTCACAAGACGGGCAGAGAAGTTGGGTTGATAGGGAAAAAGTAACAAAGACTATCCCAAGCCCAAAATCTGGGTAAATGAACAGATCAATGAAATTTAGGTAAAGAAGAAAAGGGGGATAGATCCAATGGGGTTGTTTAAGAAAGATGGAAACATCGACTTAATTGTTCCACTTCTTCATGCATTCATTGGTTGATTCTAGTATGTGCCTGGACCAGGGATCAAACCTGCAACTTTGGCTTATCAGAACAATGGTCTAATCCAGGGGTCCTCAAACTACGGCCCACGGGCCACATGCAAATACAAATACTGTATTTGTTCCTGTTTTGTTTTTTTTTACTTCAAAATAAGATGTGTGCATAGGAATTTGTTCATAGTTTTTTTTTTAAACTATAGTCCGGCCCTCCAACGGTCTGAGGGACAGTGAACTGGCCCCCTGTTTATAAAGTTTGAGGACCCCTGGTCTAATCTAACCAATTGATCTACTTGGCCAGAGCCCCAGAAGTGGTTTTGAAGGCTGTTGTCATCCAGAAAATTTCCACCTTCGAGTTAGTAGACCTTCCTTGCTTTGTGTCCCGGCTCTATCACAACCTAGTTTTCCACTTTGAATGTCTCATCACTGGTCCTTCTTTCTCTGGAAAGATATTTCTCTTTCCATCCAAGGTAAATACAGTTATTTGCAGAGAACAATACAAAACACAAAAGCTCACAGAGACAACTCACAGCATCCGTTGGGACTTCAAATGGCTTCCTGTAAAATCCCAGTCGCCACAAACTGCCCAGATGAGCCTTCAACGTAACGACACCATCTCCTGTATGCCCACCTTCTCATTCGGCACCCGCTTGATATCAGCGCTCCACTCGGCCAGGTATTTGTGCAGGACGTGCCCATCCTCAGCTCCACCTCTCCTTGCCCCATCCCCACCACGATCCTGAGTCTCCAGGACCTCCTTCCTGCCATGCTGCCACCGCGTCTGCATGCCATGGGCGAGGCCTGCCCCTCCATCACATCACTAGAAAGCTTCTCTGGCCTGGACTTGCAAGGCCTGCCCACTTCTTGCTCTCACCCACCTCCCAAAGGCTCCTCTAGGCATGGCTTCCTCTGCACTCCATCTAACCTGTCACACTCATGAGCCCAAACCTCTCATCACTGCTCAGGGTTTGCATCATTTCCACTTAATAGCTCACTCCCCCCCCCCCCCCATCTGGCACATATAAACCCAAAACTTAACATCTGGTCCCCGAACCAGCCCACTTCCAACTTGTGTTCTCATGAGTGATCCCACGAGTCTTTCTAGGTATTCAACTGGAAACTGCTTTACACCTTTCCCACCAACACCCTAGGGACAACCATAGAACTCTTTCTTCTTACAGCAGGTCTCCATGTATTTTCTTCTGTTTCCCATGTCTGGAACCCAGGCAAAGTCTTCAAGTCCCTCTCCCTTAAAGTCAAACCAGAATCCAGAAGTGAACCCAAAAGCTCCCTATTTCGTACTCACCAAACCTAAACTTTCAGCTGTACTATGTAGGCTTTTATTTATTTATTTTAAAATGTTTTTATTTTTTTAGAGAAAGGGAGAGAGAGAAACATCAATGTGTGAGAGAAACATCAATTGGATGCCTCCTGCATGCACCCCAACTAGGAATTGAGCCTGCAACCCGGGCAAGTGCCCTGACCAGGAATAGAACTGACAACCTTTTGGTGCAGAGGACAATGCTCAACCAACTGAGCCACACTGGCCAAGGCACTAATTGTCTAATGGTGCCCCCTTAACAAAAGGAACTCACTCCTCTGCTGTCTTCCCAACACATCTTTTACCTGTTCCCTTCAGTCAGGCCAGCACCTGTCAGGGATCCAGCCACTCCTCCAGCCACCAAACTGATCTGCGCCATAGTGTCAGCACTGCTAGTTCTCAAAGCTGGCAGGTTTTACCTTAAAAGCATCACTTGGGCATTGTGACTTTTCACAGCATATACAAGATGCTGAAAATGCTCAACAAACTCTTGCCAACAGCAATAGCAGCCTTCGGACATACAACTGAACTCAGGTGAAAAGAACTGAGTGCTGATTCTGATTGTGGTGTTACCTACCTGAATAACTTTGGAAAAGCAAGTCTAGCCTCAGTCTCATGTGTAAAAATAACACTACCTCCCTGTCAACCTCACGGATGTGACAAGCATGAAAAACCATATACAATACTCAAACAAAATACAACAGAGAACTTATTTTGTCTGCATAGCCTCTATCTGTTCATTACACAATAAATAATTAGTACTTTCCAAATGGGCAATTCTATATACCAGAATACTTCTACTGATATTTGTCTAGTCTGTGGCATAAACTGAGAGAAGATTGGTACATTTTCTTTAATTTCTACCAGTTCAAGTCTATAAAAAAATTGACAAAGAGTACAGCTCATGAGGTAGTCATTCCCCTTATCATCTAGCACTTTCCATATAGTAGTCTGTCAATAATTAACTCCAACTGAATAAATGAAGTCCCTTTGAGTGCACTGTTAGACACGGGAGTTAGACAAAGTCTGTAAAAGGTTACTCCCCTCCTTTAAAGGGATGTACAGAATTAGATTGTTATAGTGGAACTAAGAGGAATGTCTGTTATGGAAAAGGCTACTCCCTTTTCTTACAGCAACAACATATCTCCATTTAAACGAAATCTGACTAGAGCAATGCACTTCTTAACCTACAATAGAATTGACTAGGTAATCCCTTCTCGAGTACTTAAAGTCTCCCCAATTCACCCCCACTTTAAAGTCTCTTCTTTCTAACCGTGTCCCTTTGATTTCATGACCCCGTTGTCCCTAATTGTTTTCTTGCAAGTCAGGAATATTGTCAGCCAATCTTTTCCTTAGTTATAAACAATTAAAAAACAAAATCAAAGCTAAAAAGGATAAGGGGTTAAGAAACATAATTTTTAAATTAAGAACTGCACAACCTTGAGCCTCGGATCGGTCATGTTCAAGTTATCGTCAGGACAGGACGTTGCTTTAGATGTTTTCCACCTTTATTTTGAGTTACTAAAATCCCACCCAGCAGATGGCTTAGAGGCCTCGTCACTGAGATGCATTTTGTATTAATTATGTGAACCACCCAAAATAGGGAACAACTCAAATGAGAGCCATGCCAACATCCCTTTACAAACAGGGCAATTACAGTGGAAAGCGTGGGCATGCCTACCAAAGACCTTCATCACATACAGGCAGGTCTTCAACTTTTGTCAAAAAATACGGCTTCCTTCAGGCAGGTGTGGCTCAATGGTTGAGCATCGACCTATGAACCAGAGGTCAAGGTTCCAGATTCCTGGTCAGAGCACATGCCCTGGTTTCAGGCTAGATTCCCAGTAGGGGGTGTTCGGGAGACAGCCGACCAATGATTCTCTCTACTCTTGGATGTTTCTCTCTCTCTCTCCCTCTCCCTTCCTCTCTGAAATCAATACCAATGCATTTAAAAATTTTACCCAAAATACTGGAGTGAAGAGAAAGAAAAGGAGAGCCGAAACCTCCGTTTCTGCTGCAGGACACACTGAAGTTGTGCCACCGGCGCAGACCCTGCTTGGTGAAGGAGCCTCTTCTCGGAGGACTCCAACGTGTTAGCTACGGCGTGTTTCACAGCTATTCACCATCAAAGCCAAGAAACAAAGCCTCAGGGAGGGCAGGTGTTTGTAAGAATACATACTCAGGCACAGGCAGCTCCTGAACGCAAGGATAGTACGCGGCTGCACAGCTGGGGAACACGGGTGCTTCTGAAGACTCTAACCATGCCACACTGAGCCCAGCAAATTTGGGGACAAACGGTTTGACATCTGCTGACAACTTGATGCCCTGAGGGGGGAAAAGGAGGTTATAGCTACATATATTATGAGATCAACCAAATGTAAACAAACAAAAAAACCAGTGGCTCCTTCCTAGCGGCTCCTGGAAATAAATGCTAATCTCAGTGCTGTTGTTCAAGTAACTCTGCCTTATACTGAAGATAAGCATTTGCTAACAATTTCTCCCCCAATGCTTTTTTTTTTAAGAGAATAGTTATTGTTTAAATCCTCACATGAGGATATGCTTACTGATTTTAGAGAGGGGGGGAAAGAAGGCAGGGAGCAAGCGAGGGAAAGAAACATCGATGTGAAAGAGAGCATGGCTCAGCGGCACCTCCCCCTTCTCCCCCACCACCGGGGACCAAACCTGCAACCCTTCGGTGTACAGGGCGATACTCCCCTCCGGGGCCCCATTGCTTTTAACTGGAAAAGCCAGTCTACCAAATATTAAAAGTGAAAAATAAGGACACCAATTAAATGGGAGTAAAATTCTGCCCAGATTATACAGTAGGACCGCAAGTGGTGTTTCCTTAGCTTCAAACTCGGAAAAGGGGCGTTGTACCCCCTTCGGCTGTACCCAGGGATCCGCCGGATCGTAGCACCGCCGGCAATCACACCCACGGGATGCTTACCTGCAGCACCCAAAACACACCGCGAGTTCATTTCCACTGAATTGCTCAAAGCATTACACAAACCATTTGTTTTGTTTTGTTGAAACGCAAAAGTCATTTTGCTAGAAAATCGACCACCAGAGGAACATGGGAGTAAAACGAGATCTGGGTCCTAGACGCGTAGTGACAGGTTTACTGCCACTGGCAGCTCTTGCGCACGCGCTCCGCCGTCTGAAGCCACTGCGCGCCGGGCGCCGGCGAGAACCCGCTGCGACCGAGGGCGGAGACTCCGCCTCTACCGCGCTCGAGCGAGAACTTCCACAAGCCCCGCCCGGCCCGAGCGGCGGCCGAGCCGAGCCGAGCCGGAGCCCGCGCGGCCCTCCCTCCGCGGCCTCCCCTTGACGGCTCCCTGCGCACCCGGTCAGCGGGGCGGCGTGGGCGCCGGGCTGGGGAGCTGGCCGCCCGCCCCTGCGTTCCGCGGCCCCCACACCTCCGGCTGCCCGGCCGCCGCCCTCACCTCGCCCGCGGGCTCCCGCGGCCCCTCCGACGCCATGGCCCGCGGCTCGGAGGCGTCCCGGCCCCGGAGGCCAGCAGCCGCCCCGTCGGCTGGGCGGACTAGCGCCGAGCGCTCGCCCACCCTCTCTCCACCTTCCGGGCGGACGCCAGGAAGTGCGTCACAGAAACGCGCCCAGGCCAGCCCTGCTTCCGGCGGGAGGTGCCCGCGGCGGGCGGGGCGGCTCTGACCCCGCGTGTACTGTTCTGCAGCGGCGGTGGGAGCGCGCGGGATGCGCGCGGACACGACCAGCGAGGAGCCCACACGGTGGGAGGCACCTGGGGCGGGCGGGGCGGGATGCGCGAGGCTGGGGACCCGGGAAGTGCACACCCGCAGCGCTGCAGCCCTGGAAACCGACTTGGTGTCCTAACTCCCAGCCACGTAAAGCGCTTCGGAAGTAACCACAGGATTTAAAACGACTCCGTTCTTCCCAACAATGAGGCATTGGCTACTGGGAAAGGCAGAGATGGAGTAGTAACCTGGTTTACGTGGGAGAACAGTGCCGTCACAGGGAAGCAGTAGGGTGAGACATGGACGCTGGGCCTGGGGCCCGCGAGGTGGGGGAGGCTGCGGAGTGGGGCGCCCGGAGGAAGCTGCAGGCATTAGATTTAAGGCTTGCTGACAGTGTAGGCTGTTTCACCCATAGGGTTTGATTCTAGGAAACCTGTGCCTCGCACTGAGAAGGGTTGAGTGACTACCAAGTATTTCAAGCAGGAAAAATGCAGATAGCTCTTTCTTAAGGTTTTCTTCTGCTCGGGTCCCACAGGTTAAACATGCTTGGACACACCCAAAACCCCAGGGTCTGGAGAGGGCTAGGGTTTGGCCGTAGTAATCAATGGCGGAGCCTGGGGACAGGGGACTTCTCCGCTTCCTCTGTGTTCTTCGGTCTGCCCTAGATGCAGTGCTTGCTTAGCAATTCTGGCATCGTTCTGTTGGCTTGCTGTGGGGACCCTGTTTAGAGTGCACCGGCTGATCAAGGCTACTCTGAGCCTGGGACTAGTAATCAGAATGTTCAAGGCTGAGATACCATACACATACCACACACAGGTCCAAGGACTATGTGCAGGTGCACAGCAAGCACAACTCTCAGGGTCACTGCACTTCTGTAACCCAAATGACTGATGTCATTGTTGGCAACTGGCCTTCCGCTAAGGCAGTGATGGTGAACCTGTTTTACTATGGTTGCAAAGATCAAAAAATGTCTATGTGACACGGCACCAGAGTTGTTAGGGTTTTTCAAAATGCTGACACGCCGAGCTCCAAAGGTTCGCCATCACTGCTCTAAGGAGTATAATACATGTCATTGACCAGCCAGTGTGCTAGGTCAGGCACAGGGGATGTAGCTACCAGAGGGAAGCCAGAGAGAAGCTGCTGAGCCGGACAGCATGCGGCTGCTCCACTAATAGCTGTAGGTGCAGAGGCTGTTAGAGGTGCTACTGCTTTGTGGGAAAGCTGTATCAGCCGCTGTGCAGCTACCTGTACAGGACTTACTACGAAGAACTGATTCATCTGATGGCTATACGGCCACTAGCTCCTACAATAGACTCACTCTTATACACCCACGATTTCTCATAGCTTCTCCGTCTGAGACCCAGCAGAGGGGCTCGGACCGACACCTGTAACTAGTGAGAAGATAAAGGAGGAACTTGGACTAGAGTTCCTAACAGTTAGTGTAGCAAATAGGGTTCGAGAAGGGACCTACTTGGGCACATTTGGGAAGAATTTTAGAATAAATGGACCCAGAGCTCTGGATGTTTCTGACACTTGCTAACCCTGGACTTCTAGTGGATGGGTTCCCGGGGGCAGGAAGTTCTAGACTGCTCCAGTCTTTACTGTGCTCATGTGTAAAGGCACCCCTTTCTAAAGAGACAGGACCACCAAACTTCAGTCTTATATTTACCACAGCTCATTTAAAAGGATTCTTCAGCATACCAATGAAGAGAGACTGCATTAACTTTAAATTATTTCCCAAGCAGCTAAAAGGCAATTTACAGTCACAGAATACATATGGAATGGAAGTTGTGGTGTTTTTTTAAGGGTGCTTTTGAACTTTCAAAAACGCTGTGATATTTTATAGGAAACAACCCCACCTGGCAAATGGAAAGGGAGAAACAGGGCTAAGTGGTTTCTCCCAAGGCCACTAGATGTGGCCGATCTTAGGTAAGTGGAAGCTGCCCAGTGTATTGAGTTGGACTTCTTTTTGTTCAAGTGGAGATTCTAGACAATTCTCTGTGAACTAGACTAATAACAGAGCTATAAAATCTACTTTAGTAAATTTATCCCTAGTTCTTGGTTTCTTCATTAGTAAATTAAATGGTACCCTCATCAACAAGCTATTTTAAACCCATTTAAAGTAAATTTATTTGCTCAGGACTAAAATTGTAAAACTGAAACCATCTAACCTCTACTGATGAATTAATCTTAAAATAAAGTTCAAATAACTTCACAGTGATAAATGCAACATACAAACTTTATTAAACAAAAGTAACAGGTAAAGTCAAACAGGCACTTATATTTAAGAGAAAAAGTAACTAGAAGAAATTTTATCTTAAACACCTTACAGTAACCTACTTGTAGTTGCATTTAACTGAGCTCTGTTGCTGTGAAGAATACAGCTCATGCACAGGTATGGATGAATGATTTGTACATTTTTCAAGTATTCACTGAATACTACTTATATACACATATACATTAAATTTGAAAAAGATATAATTGACGATCCCCAGATATCTTCATTTTTGTTGATCTTTTGGAAGAGGTCGTCTAAAGAGAAGAATATGTGGCTCTGTGGAAAGAGAATGTTTTATATCATTTTAATATAACATGGTTAATTTTCACTCAGAATTCAAAGAATTCTCAACTGAACCAAAATAAAGTAAAATAAATCTATGGTCAATTAAAGTTACTTATTGAGGTAGCTAAAATGAATTTTGCTTCTGAGTCACTGTCCAACAGTAAACAGAAGAAAACCTGGCAATGAGACTATTTCCCCAGTGTTTACTCACCTTGGAGAAAAGGGATGGTAAATTGAGAAACTACTTTGGAAGAATGGTTTTTACCTTTGGACTCTCAATTACAGTGAGAAATAAAGAGAAAAGTTATCTGTGGGGCAAAGACACCTAACACCTCATTCAAAAACCACCAGCTTATAAATCTGCATGTCTCAGGGATCCAGTTAAGTTCCTCGATTGCTTTTGCATTATCTGGAGAAACACCTCTTGAACTCTAATATGAGTACATGCCCTAATCCCAAGAAAGTTGTGTTTCTTAAGTTTTTTTCTTAAAAATTTTATGTGGTTGTAAGTTTTTGACGCTGCTGCTTTTCTTTAATAAAAGTGGAAAACGAGATAGCTTTAGTTGCAGTTCTGCAGCATGTCTTCGTATTCTGTTGAAAGCATTATAAATCCTTGAAGTTAGATTTATTGATATCCCATAAATAGAATATAACCCCACAAAGGTTTAGTTTAGTACAGTGGTTCCCAATCTTTTTTTTGCCATGCCCCACCTAAGCATGTCTAAAATCCTGATCTCTCCCCCCCTCACATGACATATACTTCTTCTTATTCAAAAAATGAACTATTCACGTTAGGAAGCCTAAAAGGCCATTAACTTGGTCTACACAAGCTTCCAACCAAAGAACATGGCATCCATGAAAGAGAAAAAAGAACAGTTGAAGTAGAGGAAGAAATCACTAAGAAACTGTTTAAAAAAGTAATAATATGAAGTGATATGAAAAAATAGCAAATAAAGTTTCAAAACATATAATAGAGAATTGAAATGCATAAATACGCCACTATATATTTATATACTGTATATGAGGCCCCTAGAACCATATGGAATGCAAAAAATTCACTGTTAACTCATTCTCAAATTGCCTCCCTTAAAAATTAAATTGCCCCCTTGTGGGGCGTGTGCCCCACATTGGGAACCACTGACTTAGTATGTGGAAAACTCTGGTAAATACCACTTAATTAACAAGCACTCATAAATTTGAGTTCACTGGCTATGTTATCTCATTGAATCTTAAATATGGTTGATACCAATTATCCTTTGATAGAAGGCTAAAGGAAAAGACAAATCACTTCAAATTGCATAAATTTCTATACATAAAACTTAAAAATAAGTTCTTAGTGTTTAAAGATGGGATACCATAATTCTAAAAATATTTATGGCATAATCTTTAAGGTATTAACAATGACACAAATCTATATATATAAAAAGCCGGGGACTGGAATGACCAGGCAACTGGTTGCTATGCCACCCACTGCAGCCAGTGAACCGCCTGAACAGGGGGTGGGGCCGGCCAGCCAATCACTAGCAGCCCCTCCCCTCAGCTGGGCCAACCCTAATGGGGCAATTGGGGCCGACTGGGGCAGGCCTGGCCCCGATCCACCCCATTTGGGGCCGGGCCAGCCAGACCCCACCCATGCACAAATTTGTGCACTGGGCCTCTAGTTTAAAAATAAAACAGAACAGCTTATATTTTGACTCAAGTGACATTTTGCAGGAGAGAAAAATGCATTATTTTAATTTTGGTATTTAATATAAAATTGGAGTAGGGAGGAAAAGAAATCATTCATTCAAAAATAGTTAACTTTTATCAGTTACTTTAGGATATCATTGAATACCAATATTACTAAAAAGTCAACAACCAAAACTGCTACTATTCAGTTAATGCTTTCCCAAATAACAAAATTTACCTGGCTCATGAATCATGTAATGAACCCAGCCAAGACTCTGTTGGACACCAAGTCTCCTCCACTCCTCTTCTGACATCAGATGGGTTTTGGGTACTTGTTTGGAAAGTTCTCTGGGTAACATGACATGCCTGTTGAAAGACAACCAATGTAACCAAGTATTAGTGTTCTGTTTGTAAATAAATATGCCTTTTTTACAATTATGATCACTTTACACATGCATCTTTAGAATACTTAAAATTTGAGTTTTTTTGTCCTCAATGTTCTTGAAAGCATATTATGTGAAATGGTGTCTATCGTGAGGACTATAATCTCCACTACCTTTAATTCTGATGTTAGGAAGGTAAGACTATGCAGTCCAAACCTAGAAGGCATTTTATTTAGGATTTCTTTTTCCCCAGCAGAGGTTTGCTAGTTGTCTCAATGTTCTTCAGGAATAGGACCCCTATAACTAAACTGGACATACACTCATGAAAAAAATAAAATAAAAATTGAGATTTCCTTGCAGCTATCTCTGGTCATGTGACTAAGTCCTGGGCAATAGGCTATAAGCAGAAAATAGACAATTTATGGAAAGTGTCCTCAAAAGCAAAAAACGTGCCCAATTCTTTTTCTCTTTCCTGTTGATTGTGAAGCAGACTGACCTGATCGGGGAGGAGCTACAGAAGCCATCTAAGACCACAGAAGCAACTGCAAATTGAAGATGGTCTCTGATTAGAGCTATCACCTGAGCCTCATGTAGCCTTTTACATAAGGAGAAAAAAAAGCCTCATTTGTTAACAGTTAATTTGGGTTTCCTATTACTCAACATTGTAGATCTGTAGTAGATACAAATCCTTGTATACTCCAGAAAATGCTTTATACTTCGTTTAGAATCAAAAGCAAAAAAACACTTCAGCTTTCCATTAAGTTACTGACTTACACCCAAAACTTGTTTGTGTGTGTGTTTTTTTTAGGAAGGCATGCAATATTCTTCTGTCAAAACATACCAATACATCTTTGCTAAATTCTTAAACACAAACCTTCACTCCTCCTCCTCCTCCTCCTCAATTGTAATAAAATTATCTTTATAGTATTTCTATACCTGTGAATCATAGCTTGGGGGTGAGAAGGGGCAATCTGATTACTTTCTGGCGCACAGGAAAAGTGAACCCATCCATAAGACTAATCTTTCATCAACCTAGACTGTGGGTGGTTTGTTAAGTACCAATTTCATATTATTTAAATAACAAAAGTGAGCCTAATACAGTTGTATTATGTTGTTAGACTGTCATGAGGTCAAGCCAAATTATGCTTACTATCATAGTTGGTTAAAATTTCACCAATTCCTGTGAACTACATGGTGATCAATACCAGCTACCTCCATTCACTCCTAAAATGCTGCTTTAACATCTACTTTTAAGGTTTTGCAAATAACCAGTTATCTTATTTCTATCACATTGTTAGTCTCAAAGAAAATTTTGCACTAACTAGATCTGTACAGTGGGTCCTTGACTTACGAGTGTCCCGACTAACGAGTTTTTTTGAGATACCAGCTGTCTCTCAGCCGATTTTTTGCATTGAGTTGATAGAGTAATTTGAGTTAACGAGCTCCGAGCTCAGTTTCGGAACGAATTAAACTCGTAAGTCAAGGCCCCACTGTACTCTTATTAAGTATACCTACATAAATGTATCAACATGTTATTTAGAAAAAAGTGACAACCCCTACCTTCTCCAGAAACCATAGAAACAGGCTCACCATCAAGATGTTTGATTATAAAGGAACAATTTATAATAAGTAGCTTCAAACTAGTAAGAAAATTCTACCTATAGTTCACTTCATGGAGATGTTTTCTAACTATGTGTAAGAAAAATTACTTCCAAAACTCAATGTTTACTTCAGTATTATGGGCTTTTCATGGAGGAAAGTAAAGACAAATATAAACAACAAAGGTGCTACAAAATGCAATTCGAAAGTAGTTGTGGATGGGATTTTTAAAATACTAACATACAGCGTTTATAAATTTAAATCCATACAATCTTATAATACTTGTCCCAAGTGTTACTTAACAGAACTAAGCCTTGAAGTTCATTGACAAAGTTAAGTAAAAGAAATAGGAAATTGCCTTAGCCGGTTTGGCTCAGTCAACAGAATATTGGCCTACAGACCAAAAGGTCCGGGGTTCAATTCCGACAAGGGAACATCCCTGGGTTGCAGGCTCTATCCCCCGCCCTGGTCGGGGCGTGTGCAGGAGGCAACCAGTTGATCTCTCACATTGATCTTTCTGTCTCTACCCCTACCTTCCACTCTCTCCAAAAATCAAGGGAAAAATATCCTTGGGTGAGGATTAATAAAATTTTTAAAAATTTAAATTAACTTTTTTTAAAAAAAGGAAATTAAGTTTGCATTCACAAAAGAAAAAAAAATCAAAGATGTAGATAATTGCATACTGGCAAAAATAAACACTTGAAATCCACATTGCATGCTGCACCACCATATACAAACTTCCCTAGAATCACACCTCTGATTGTATTACTAATTATCGATGTGCCTTTAGAAGTATCTCTGAAGATTAATCACGGTTCTGCTCCTATAAAGGCAAGTGGCTTGGTCAAGAAAGATCGTCATCTTTAATTAATAATGGTTTAGAATAGATCACTTCAATTATGACAGGATTTTCTTCTACAGATTAATACACACAAACCACCAAGTAAATTCGGCTTATTTAGTGCTCAATGATTGTTGGTTTATTGAAACTAAAAAGTAAACTACTGCCAGAAGACCCAAAAAAGGTCAGTTTACTTGGAGCCCTGTTTCAGAATTAATTTTCCAGGTTTAGATGGGTAATACGGTTTCCATTCTGCCCATTACTGTCTATGGCCGCTGGGCTTTGTGCCATCATATCACAGGAAACTGTGTAGTATGTAGTTACTATGTAAAAATAAGATAATCAACTTCCTATTTATATCCAGAACGGCAGCGTCTTCTGGTTGGAGAATAGGAAACAATGCAGGATTACTAATCTCTAAAACTCTCCGCTTTTCTTCTAAGAATATAATTTCCCAGGAGAGAGCGATGCGCCGAACACACTGTCCTTTCTTCCTGACCAGCCTTCTCAGCGATCCAACTGGAAGGGCCGCGGGCGAGGCTCCCGGCGCTCCCGGAGGGCGGGTCGCCGAGGCCTCGGGAGCCACGCCCCAGGAGGGCAGACCAGCCAACGGAAGCCGCGTTCCTGCCTCCCGCAAGGCCAGGTGCTGATTTCACAGATTAACTTAGCAACCAAGACTCCGCACCCCAGCTCCCCCACAGCGAAGTGTGGCCGGAGCACCGGCTGGAAAAGGCGCCCGACGTCCACCCGAGCTCTCAGTTTAGTCAGAAAAGCAAGCCCCTTGAATAATTCCCTCGGTCACCATGGCTAACGCTCTAAACGCTACGTAGGTCACCCAATAAACACTTTCAAACCCCAATCAATGCCAAGTTTTCGGGGGTTCCCCCTCAAGGTCACTTTTAGTATCATTAACAGCAAAAGCAAAAAAACACACACAAAAAACCCCCACGTATTTCCTCTACGTAAACGGAGCCCAGAGGGCCGACGCGCCAGAGGCCGAGGACCCGTCTGGCTTTAAGGCGGCGGCTTCGCACCAGAAGCCGCCCGGTCCGCGCCCCTGCCTCAGCCGTTTCACCCACCGAACAAAGAGCGGCGGCCGGTGCGGCCTGCGCAGGAGAGGAGAGGGGCGCTCGGCCCGACCAGCCCCCACTCAGCTCCCGGCGGACCGCAGCCCGACTTCCGGCCTCACCGAGCCGGCGGCCGCCCTAGCTGAGGAGCCCGCGGGCCGGCGCTCACCGGTACTCGTAGTGCTCGTCGAAGTACTTGTCTGAGTAGTAGATCTGCTTGTGGGCCATCCTGCCAGCAGAGGAGCGCCGCGGAGGGCAGCCACGGGGCGGGAGCAGCGGGCGCAGCGAACCAACCGTCCGCGTCCGGCCGAGGAAACGACTCGACTGCAACCAACCGACCACAAGCGGAACGATCTCGGTTTGAATCCGACAGCCCGCCGCTGATTGGAAGGCGACGCCGACCAATCACCTTTTGTGCAAAATGCGGTAAGGCGGAGCCGGCTGCCAACCTATCGGCACCGCGACTCCGCGACGTAGACTCCCAGGATCAGCCACTCAGAAGCCTGTTGCGAGGTTACCCCAGGGAAGAAGTAGATGATTGGCATGGCCTGGAGGCGGGGCGCTCCCTTACGTAAGAGCGTATGGAAGGGCGGAGACGGGGACGTTGAGGGCCCCAGGGCGCGTGCGTAGGGGTTTAGAACGTTCCTGGTCCGCGGTGCCGTTAGGCCGGCGAACCTGCGGGCGGAACTGGTGAGATGTCGCGAGGTTTGGCGAGACCGGGGCGGGGCTGCCCGCCGAGCCGTCGCTGGTGGGCTGGCGCAATACCCGGATGCCTGGCCGGGGTGGCGTGCCCCAGGTCTGTGGGAGGTGGGCGAGCAGCATGGCCACGCTAGACCGAGGGAAGCCCGGGCTGGGGGAGAGAGGAGACCAAGTGGGTTTGGTGGTAGGGGCGCGGGGAAGCCCAGGTTGTGCCGCGGGGGACGTTCCCGCAGGCGGCCCGGTGGAGCGCTGGCGCGGAGGCGGGCCCAGCCCAGAGGCCAGGCGTTGGGAAAAGGTGTTCCCGTGCCGTGCGCACCTGGGATAGCAGCCCCGAGGGCAGGCATGTATGTGGGTGCTTTTCTAGTGTCGGATCCTAAAATAATGCTTACTGTGGGCGGGAAGGGTCAGGCTCAGGAAGGCCTGCATGGCCGTCTCGCAAACGCAAAGACCAAATGAACCAGGAAGGATGGTCTGAAATTAACACTTCAACGAAAAGCAGTTCCTAGGGGCAGCCCCGTCCTAGGCCGGTACCTGCCCGACAAAGGCCAGTATCTTTAACCGAGCCGATTGTCTGCGTCTAAGGTAACGTACCTGTGGGCGGTCAGGGTCACTTGTCAATCCCCTTTTCCGGACCCCTCAGGGCAAAACCAAGTGTGCCTGGGGGCCTGGGGCCGAGACCTAAAGACCTAAACCCCGTCATTGCTGCTGTCATCAAGGTAAATGTTGACTGTCAGCCGTCCCGCGCCCACCCAATGCCAGAGGTGCCCCCTTGCTTCCGCCCCTAATCCGTCACCCGGACTGCATGGAGCCCACCCGCCTCTCC
Source organism: Myotis daubentonii (assembly GCF_963259705.1). Lineage (NCBI taxonomy): Eukaryota > Metazoa > Chordata > Mammalia > Chiroptera > Vespertilionidae > Myotis > Myotis daubentonii. The sequence continues at coordinate 5,350,015 of NC_081850.1, forward strand.
CCCTCCGACTGAATGTGCACAACAAGGCGAAACACCGCCAGTCCTTCCTTGAGACTGCTCCCTGGCAGTTGTCGACAGTTTGGCCCAAATAAACGCACAAAAAGTCTTTACAGGTTTGAATTGTGTGTGTTTTTTAAGTTAACACTTATGTACATTGAGATTGAAAGTGTTGTGGGTTTTTGTGTGTGTGTTTTAACTTCTTAGCTCTTAGTATTGAAACCTAAGTAAAGTTGCTGGAAGAAAAAAAAAGCCAAGATGTATAGTGGTTCTTTTTAGGTAAGGGACGTGAGCATTTTAGTATTTTTCACGTTTCCCAAATGAGCATGTGTTACTTCGTAGTACCTGGAGCTTGATTCGGCTTCAGTTGCACAGGTGAGAGCACAGATGGGCCCGCACCCCCAGCCCCAGGGGGCCTCCCCCCAGCCTTCCCTCCTCGGGCCTCCCGGTGCCCAGCCCCTGCTGGCCCTGGCAGGCCCGCCGGGCTCTGGTCCGCCCCACGTGGGCTGTGGCCACTTGCCATAGCCGGTGGAGAGGCCTGCCTTGTTCGCCACCCTGTATCCAGAACAGCAGGCCCTGGCACGCGATGAGCACTGAATTTTAAGTAACGGTGATGGACGCCTCAATAACTGGGCGTCATTCTGTGCTGTAAGGGTGGAGATGTGAATAAACTGCTAAGGGAGGTGATTAAGGAAGTCACGAACTTTCTGGCAGACGCTGGGAAAGAAAAGCTTCCTCGGAGATGTATTTTTGGAGAGATGTATCGGGGAACATTTCAATCAGAAAAGTGCAATAGTATAATCAAATCCTGTGTACCAATTACTCAGGTCAGCAATAAACGTTTGCCCATCTTGTTTCATCTATTTCCCTCTTTTTTGATAGAATATCTTTAAAAAGATCCCAAACATAATGCCCATTTACTCTGAGATGGTACTTTTGTGCCTGTCTCTGTCCTTAGAGTGTACATCCCAAGTTTTTAAAAATGTTTAGCACCATGTCATTATACTTACACTTTCTCATTATTCTCTGACACCTCTTTTAGATTGATTCCCTGATCGCATGCCTTTTTATGGAGGATTGGTTTAGATCTACATCTAAACTTGGGCCAATATATTGAATTTGTTCTTTGTCTCTTTTAATCTAAACAATCCCCCCTGATACCACCTTTTCAAATACGGATTTATCAGAGAAACCAAGTCATTTTTGCCTGTGGGACATTCCACGAGCTGTATTTGAGTAATTGCTTTCTTGAGAGGTAATTTACTTTGTTTTTCCTATAATCTGCTATCTAGATCTAGGTTAATACAACAAGAATTTGTCCAAATCCATTTAGGAAGTAAGTGACAGACTCAGAATTGAGCCCAAACGGTCCCTACTCCAGCGTTAGGCCTCTTAACCTATTGTATACTGTCTCTTGTCTTCAATAGAGAGGTTGGCACTGTGCAGGCATGAGGAAACATGCTATATGCAGAGAATGCCGAATGGATTTGGTGTAGTCATGGAAAGAAAAGGGGGAAGCGAATCTGGGAGGATACATGCGGTAAACAGACGAATGGCCCCCTAAAATGTCCATGTCCTAATCCCTGGAACCTACAAATATGCATGTATTACCTTACATGGCCAGAGGGATTTTGCAGATGTTAAATTAAGGATCTTGAGACAGGGAGATTATCCTGGATTATAGGAAGGGACCCAGTTGGTATCTCAAGGCTCACAGAGTGACGTGACCAGTGACCAAGGAATATAGGCAGCCTCTGAAGCTGGATAAGGCAGGGAATGGATTATCCTCTAGAGTTGACCACTGCTGACACCTTGATTTTAGCCGAGTAAAACCTATTTTGGACTTCTGATGTCTGGAACGGTTGAATGATTTGTGCTGCTTTAAACCACTAAATTTGTGGTAATTTGTTAAAACAGCCGTAGGAAACGAATATAGTTGGACTAGACTGGGAAAGGATCATTGGACTCCTTGCTGAGACAGTTGGTCATTCTGATTACTGTAGGGCTAGCTACATTAGCTAATGTTCTCAGCAAGGAAGTGGCATAATCGGATTAGATGTGACAAAGGTAATGAGAGGAATGTGGAGGATGGGAGTGGAAGGAATTGCCTTAACAGGGAGCCCCTATTAGAAAGTTATTGCAAAAAACAAACAAAACTATTACAGGTCCCGTCAGTGTAGCTCAGTTGAGTGTCATCTTGTGCACCCAAAGGTCAAAGGTTGTGGGTTCGATTCCTGGTAGGGGTGGGTACGGGAGGCAACCAATTGATGTTTCTTTCTTTTCCTCTCCCATGCCCCATCCCTCCTAAAATCAATAACAGTTTTTTAAGAAAGTTATTTCAGTTGATAGAATGAGTATGAGTAGGAAGGGACAGATCTGAAATTTCGAAGCTAGAACCAAGAGAAATGGGATTTCTGCTGCCTTTTTTTTTTTTTTTTTTTTTTGATGTGGGCTTTTCAAATGGGCCTTGTTTTTACTTTGAAATGGGAGGTTTTTTTGGTTGGTGTTTACATGATAATAAGACAATTGGAAGGCTAGCACATGCTCCAGTTATTATAAATCTCCAACATACACCTGGAACTTCTCTACCCCACTAACACACTATTTGTGCAGTGACAAAGGTCAGTGGTGCCAGGGCAGAGCGTCTTTAGTCAATACCAGTGGTCAGCAAACCGCGGCTCGCGAGCCACATGCGGCTCTTTGGCCCCTTGAGTGTGGCTCTTCCACAAAATACCATGTGCGGGCGCACACGTACGGTGCGATTGAAACTTCGTGGCCCATGTGCAGAAGTCAGTTATCGGAAAGGAGATAGACGAAACAAGTATACAAGACGAGTGTGGATGGGAGAGTTGGCAGGGGTCGACCTCAGCGAACGTACCTCAATCAGATTGAGGACGTTTTTAGCAAAGGCCAGCTTAGGAGTACCCCTGATTAAGTTAATAACAATGTACCTACCTATGTAGTTTAAGTTTAAAAAATTTGGCTCTCAAAAGAAATTTCAATCATCGTACTGTTGATATTTGGCTCTGCTGACTAATGAGTTTGCCGACCACTGGTCAGTACCACTGGTTCTGATGTCAGCCATGACATCGTTCGTCTGGTTTTACTGCTTCTCTGGGCCTGGAGTTGAAACCAACTGAGGCCTAGGTGTTATCCATAAGGGCTAGTGCGTAAGGGAGTGGTCCTGTAGGGCCTGCATGGGAGTCCCATGAGGCCACTATTGGGGCCCCTTGTTTGTCCTGTAAGTTGGTCTACCACATGACTAGGACATGGGAGGGAGGGAAAGGTCAGGGGAGGGAGGGAAAGGTCAGGGGACGGTGGAACCCAATGACTAGCTAGGGGAGGAGAGGTTACCCTCGGGGCAGGTCCTTGTTTTCCCAGGTTTGCCCGTTGCTGGCACCCATGGGCTTTATGCCCTGGATCTTCTGTACCTGGCCCATCCTTCTTGCTCTGCTCATGTCTGCCTAACCGCCTACCACAAATTTACTTGATCAAATTTTAACTTTTCTTATTGAAATGTCTTCTGTTACTTTTTTCATAAGTGAAAAATTGAGTTCGACTAACAATTTTAATTATGTATATGACTGTGGAATGGTTCTTATAAAATTACTGAGAGATGGGAATGGAAGAAGAGAAGCTGTGAAAGAAAATCACTTGTAAGAGCACTGTTTCTCAAGTTAGGTTCCATAGACCCGAAGGGCCCTCAAATTCTCTGCCAGACTTTAAGATTTTGCATTTTAACTCATTCTGCATCATGTGTATGACTGCTTTTTCTTTTCTTTTCAATCCTCACCCAAGGGCATGCTTATTGATTTTAGAGAGAGATGAAGGGAGATAGAAAAATCCATGTGAGAGAAATATTAATTGGTTGCCTTCTGCACTTGTCCCAACTAAGGATCAAACCTGCAACCCAGGTTTGTGCCCTTGTGCCCTGACCAGGGATGGAACCTGCCAACTTTTGTTATATGGACAATGTGCCAACCAACTGAACCACACTGGCCAGGGCCATCTGTATGACTTTTAAAAAATTGACTGATTTCATAGAGAGGAAGAAAGAGAAACATCTATGTGACATCAATCAGTTGCCTCCCTACTGGGCATCGAACCCAAAACCTGGGTATGTTCCCTCACTGGGAATCGAACCCGTCACCTTTTGGTATATAGGACGATGCTCCAACGAACTGAGGCATAACAGCTAAGGCTGTATGACTTCTTAATTGCAGAGCCCAAACTTGTTTTTTCTTCCTATTAGTCCTCATTTAATTGTTATGGGTCCATGAAAATGAACAAAGACTTGTGGACAAAAAGGGGGCCACATACTAAACCTGATAAGCTCAGGGGAGGCCTGCATGGAGGCCTTACAAACTCAGAGACCTAAAGTAACCCCATAGGATGGTCTGAAATTAAAATTTCCTGACTAAAAGCAAGTCATAGCAGGAGTCTTGTCCTGGGATTTTATCTTCCCGGACAGGTCAGTCTTTACCTTAACTGAGCCTGTCTGTTGTCTTTTTTAAATGATTTTTTAATTAAATCTTTATTGTTGAATGTATATGTGTCCCCTTTTTCCCTCATTGACACTTCCAGCCTGCTCCCCTCCCCCGCCCCAGACCTACACCACCCTATTGCCTGTGTCCATGGGTTATGCATATATGCTGCATACAGGTTCTTTGGTTGGTCTCTTCCCACCCTCCCTCGCGTTCCCTCTGAGATTCTTGAGTCTGTTCTGTGCTTCTGTTTCATTGTTTTAATTTGCATCTCTCCGATGATCAGTGACTCTGCAGATTTTTTTCATGTCCCTTGGCCATCTGGATGTCCACTTTGTAGAAGTGTCTATTTAGGTCCTTTGCCCATTCTTAAATTGGATTCTTTGTTTCCTTTTGTAAAGTTGTATGAGTTCCTTATATATTTTGGATATTAACCCTTTATCAGATGTATCATTGCCAAATATGTTCTCCCATACAGTGGCCTCCCTTTTCATTTTGTCGATAGTTGCTTTTGCTGTGCAGAAGCTTTTTATTTTGATAGAGTCCCATTTGTGTATTTTCTCCTTAATTTCCTTTGCCCTGGGAGACATATCTGTAAACATATTGCTACGAGAGATGTCTGAGATTTTGCTATCTATGGTTTCTTCTAGGATTTTTATTGTTTCACAATTTAGATTTAAGTTTTTTATCCATTTTAAGTTTATTCTTGTGTATGGTGTAAGTTGGTGGTCTAATTTCATTTTTTTTTGCATGTATCTGTCCAATTTTCCCAACACCATTTAGTGAAGAGACTGTCTTGACTCCATCATATGCTCTGCCTCCTTTGTCAAATATTAATTGAGTGTAATGCCTTAAGTCAATTTCTGGGGTCTCTGTTTTGCTCCATTGATCTATATGCCTATTCTTGTGCCACCCAGACTATTTTGAGTACAGTGGCTTTGTAGTATAACTTGATATCTGGTATTGTGATTCCTCCAACTTTGTTCTTTCTCAAGATTCTTGCGGCTATTCGGGGTCTTTTGTGGGTCCGTATAAATTTTTGGAGTATTTGTTCTAGATCTGTGAAATATGCTGTTGGTATTTTAATAGGGATTGCATTGAATCTGTAGGTTGCTTTGGTTAGTAAGGACGTTTTAATGATGTTAAGTCTACCAATCCATGAACACAGTATATTCTTCTACTAGTTTATATATTCCTCTCTCTCTTTTTTTTAATATATATTTTATTGATTTTTTACAGAGAGGAAGGGAGAGAGATAGAGAGTTAGAAACATCGATGAGAGAGAAACATCGATCAGCTGCCTCCTGCACATCTCCCTCTGGGGATGTGCCCGCAACCCAGGTACATGCCCTTGACTGGAATCGAACCTGGCACCCTTCAGTCCGCAGGCCGACGCTCTATCCACTGAGCCAAACCGGTCTCGGCCTCTCTCTCTTTTTTCAACATCCTGTAGTTTTCCGAGTACAAGTCTTTTACCTCCTTGGTTAAGTTTATTCCTAGGTATCTTAATTTTTTTGTTGCAGTGGTAAATGGGATTGTCTGTTTAGTTTTCCTTTCTGAGAATTCATTATTAGTGTATAAAAAAGCCATCAATTTCTGTGTGTTTGTATCCTGCTACTTTGCCGAATTCATTTATTAAATCTAGTAGTTTTTTGGTGGAATTCTTAAGTTTTTCCTATGTACAATATTATGTCATCTGAGAATAATGGAAGTTTTACTTTCTCCTTTCCAATTTGGATGCCTTTTATGTTTTCTTGTCTGATCGCTGTGACTAGGACTTCCAGTGCTATGTTGAATAAGAGTGGTGAATGCCTGTCTTGTTCCTGTTCTTAGGGGAAATGATTTTAGTTTTTTTCCTATTGAGTATATGATATTAGCTGTAGATTTGTCATATATGCCCATTATTATGTTGAGATATGATCCCTCTATTCTCACTTTGGTGAGAGTTTTTATCAAAAATGGATGTTGGATTTTGTTGAATGCTTTTTCTGTGCCTATTTAATATGATCATGTGATTTTGCCTTTCAATTTGTTTGTGATGTATCACGTTTATGATTTATAAATATTGTGCTAGCCTTGCATCCTCAAAATAAATCCCACTTGGTCATGGTGTATAATCTTTTGAATATATTGCTGGATCTGATTTGCTAATATTTTGTTGAGGATTTTAACATCCATGTTCATCAGGGGTATTGGCCTGTAATTCTCTTTCTTTGTAGTGTCTTTATCTGGTTTTGGAATTAGGATAATGTTGGCCTCATAAAAAGAGCTTGGAAGTATTCCTTCCTCTTGACTTTTTTTTTTTTTAAATAATTTGAGGGGTATAAGTGTTACTTCTTCCTTGAATGTTTGGTAAAACTCACCTGTGAAGCCATCTGAACCAGAGCTTTTGTTTGCTGGCAGTTTTTTTTTTTTTTTATTACTGCTTCTATTTCATCAGTTGTTATTGGCATAGTCAGGTTTTCTAATTCTTCCTGATTCAGTTTTGGCAGATTGTATTTTTCTAGGAATTTGTCCATTTCATCTACATTGTCCAGCTTGTTGGCATATAGTTGTTCATAGTATTTTCTTACAATCCTTTGTATTCCTATGGTGTCAGTTGTTACTTCTCCACTTTCGTTTCTGATTTTATTTATTTGGGTCCTCTCTCTGTTTCTTGATGAGTCTGGCTAGTGGTTCATCAATCTTGTTTAATCGTTTCAAAGAACCAGCTCTTGATTTCATTGCTTTTTTTGTTTGTTTTAGTCTCTATGTCATTTATTTCTGCTCTAATCTTTATTATTTCCTTATTTCCACTTACTCTGGGCTTTTCTTGTTCTCTTTCTTATTCTTTAAGTTGTAGGGTTGAATAGTTTATTATTAATTTTTCTTGTTTTTTGAGGTAGGCCTATAGTGCAATGAACTTCCCTTTCGAGACTGCTTTTGCTGTGTCCCAGAGACTTGGCTTTGTTGTGTGTTCATTTCCACTTGTTTCCAAGAAGTTTTTTATTTCTTTCTTGATCTCTGTGGGAACCCATTCATTGTTTGATAACATGCTGTTTAGCCTCCATGTGTTTGAATGTTTTTGAATTTTTTTTACTGTAGCTGATTTCTAATTTCATTCCATTGTGATCTGAGAAGTTGCTTGTTATAATTTTAATCTTCAACTTTGAGAGACTTGTTTTGTGTCCTAACATGTGGTCTATCTTTGAGAATGACCCATTTGCACTTGAAAAGAATATATATTCTGAAGCTTTAGGGTGACATGTTCTACAAATGTCAAATCCATCTGATCCACTGTGTCATTTAGAGTCACTGTTTCCTGTTAACAGTGAAGTCAGTGGTGTGTTAAAGTCCCCTACTATGACTGTATTGATGTTAATCTCTGAAAGTCCTCCAGAAGTTTTTTTTTTATATGTTGAGGTGCTTTTATATTAGGTGCATATATGTTTACCAGGGTTATATCCTCTTTAGTATTATGTAGTGACCTTTGTTGTTTCCTGGGATGGCCTTCATTGTGAAGTCTATTTTGTCAGATATGAATATTACTACCCCAGCTTTATTTTTCATTTCCATTTGCATGGAATTTTTTCTCATCCCTTCACTCTCATTCTGTGTGAGTCTTTTCTTTTTTTATCTTTTCATGAAAAGTATTTGACTTTATTAATACTCAGATAAGTATAAATTGAAAAAGTGTAATTTCAAATTAAACTTTAAAGTTAATGTATACTGACTACAAAGTTTGTGAGGAGATAGGCACTTACATTTACTGGGAATATAAGAATTTATGCAGTAGAGGTTGATAAACTGTGGCCTATGGGCTAAATATAACTTGCCTACATACAGTCCTTAAGTTAAGAATGGTGTTTGCATTTTTAAATGGTTGAAGAACTGTGGTCTTATTTAACTCTGAATGGCCTTTAATTAGCTTATGCTGCAGACTTGAAAATGTTTCAACCTAAAACTGTAAGGCAAAACTACTTATATGTGAAACTTAAGCTCTGACAAAGTTATTTCTTTTTTTTAAATAATTCTTTATTGCTGAAAGTATTACACATGTCCCTCTTCTCCCCCCATTGACTTTTTGCAGCTGAGTCTTTTGTCCTGAGGTGGGTCTCTTATAGATTGCATATAATTGGATCATGTTTTTGTATCCATTCAGCTACCCTGTGTCTTTTGATTGAAGCCTTTAATCCATTTACATTTAAGGTTGTTATTGATAGGTACTTACTTATTGCTGTTTTAATTCTCTATGCCTAGGTTTCTCTCTATATATTTATTCTCATTACAGCAACCCCTTTAGCATTTCTTGCAGTACTAGTTTGGTGGTGATAAACTCCTTTAGCCTTTTTGTCTGGGAAGCGCTTTATTTCACCATCTATTTTAAATGATAACCTTGTTGGATATAGTAATCTTGTTTTTAGATCCTTGCTTTTGATTATCTTGAATACTTTATGCTATTCCCATCTGGCCTGTAGAGTTTCTGATGAGAAATCAGCTGACAGCCTTATGGGAGCTCCTTTATAGGTAACAAATTGCTTTTCTCTTGCTGCCTTTAAGGTTCCCTCTTTGCCGAAACCGGTTTGGCTCAGTGGATAGAGCGTCGGCCTGTGGACTGAAAGGTCCCAGGTTCGATTCCGGTCAAGGGCATGTACCTGGGTTGTGGGCATATCCCCAATAGGAGATGTGCAGGAGGCAGCTGATTGATGTTTCTCTCTCATCGATGTTTCTAACTCTCTATCTCTCTCCCTTCCTCTCTGTAAAAAATCAATAAAATATATTAAAAAAAAAAAAGATTCCCTCTTTGTCTTTAATCTTTGGCATTTTATGATGTGTCTGGGCATGGGCCTACTTGGGTTCTTCTTGCTTGGGACTCTCTGTGCCTCCTGGACTTACGTGACTTTCTCCTTTACTGTGTTAGGGAAGTTTTCTGCCATTATTTCTTCAAACACATTCTCTATGCCCTGATCATTTTATTCTCCTTCTGGTACACCTATCCTATATAATAAAAGAGTAATGTGCAAATTGACCCTAATGGCGGAACGACCGAGTATAACTGGTCACTATGACACGCACTGACCACCAGAGGGAAGACGCTCAATGCGGGAGCTGCCCCCTGGTGGTCAGTGTGCTCCCACAGTGGGAGCTCCACTTAGCCACAAGCTGGGCTGACTGCTGCGAGTGCAGCGGCAGTGGCGGGAGCTTCTCCCGCCTCCTTTGCAGAGCTGAGGATGTCCGACTGTGGCTTACCTGGGGAGTGGGCTGAAACTGGCAGGTGGACATCCCCTGAGGGCTCCCAGGCTGCCAGAGGGATGTCTGATGGCCAGCGTAGGCCCGATCCCCCGGGGAGCAGGCCTAAGCCGGCAGGTGGACATCCCCCAAGGGGGTCCCAGACTGCAAGAGGGCACAGGCTGGGCTGAGGGACTCCTCCCGAGTGCACGAATTTTCATGCACTGGGCCTCTAGTTATGTGAATATTGTTACATTTCATGTTGTTCTATAGCTCCCTTAAGCTGTCCCGTTTTTTACTTGTTTTTTGTTGTTGTTGTTTTGGTTCTCTGGTTGCTTTTTTTCCTAACCTGTCTTCAAATTCACTGATCCAATCCTTGGCTTTTCCTAAACTTCTGTGTATTCCTTCCAATGTGTTCTTTATTAGTGCCATGTCATTCTTTATTTCTTACTGGTCTATTTTCATAGTTACTGTATCTTTTCTCATGCTGTTGAGCATCTTTGCCATCATTATTCTGAACTGTATATCTGATAAATGTCTTATCTCTTCTTATGTTTAGCTCTTCTTCTGAAGAATACTCTTGTTCTTTCATTTGGGGGTTGTTGTCTCCCATTTTGCCTGCCTGTTTGGGTTTGTGTCTGTGTATTAGGTAGACCTGCTGTTACTCCCAGCCTCTAGTGCAGAGCACTGTTTCGGACTGGCCCTGAATACCCTGTTTGGAGAAAGCAGCCCACAGCGTGCGGCTCCCTCTGCTGGGGCTCGGTGCCTTTGGAAAAGGCCAAGATGTGCACCCCGGTTTGCTTTTCCTAGCCCTGGGCCCAGAGGAGATCGGGCAGAGAGTCAAAGCCTCTGCCTGTAGTCTGATTGTGTTCAGGCTGATTAGCTCAGTCTGCTAACCACAGGGTAGGGCAAGAGGTCTAACAGGGTGGGGTAACTGCCTCCCCTCTCCCGCCCCCTCGCCCCCCAAAACCACCTAGATATCAAAGGTCTGTCTGAGAAACATGTCCTCTGCTGTGTGAGAGAATGACTCAGTCTGGGTTATGGGTTAACTTCATAAGCTTGTTAAGGCCTGAATGTGGTCAAACTGTGCGTCTTATCAATGTCCCTGTCCCCCTGAAGATCATCTCCTCATTCTATTTTTATATATAAGTAAAATTATAACAAAAATGTGGGGTTTCCTTCCAGGGTCATGGATGTAAAGTTAACACCAGGGATCGAAGAGATTCATTTCCCTTGAAAAGTGATCTGTGCCCTTGTGGCGTTTGAAACTATCCCCTGGAGTGTGAGGTGCTTCTGGGTGCTGGTGCTGTTGGCTCCCCTGGGTGTCTTGGCCAGGGACCCCTGCAAGGCCGTGTGCTCAGGCACTGGCTGCCTCCTGTGTTGTCTCACACATCTTTTCCTAAGAGGGAAAAATTTCACCTGAAGTTCTAGCAATCAGAGATTTATTTGGTGAAAAAGTAAAGTTTACAAGAATGCAAACTCTCTAGGGTTGAGCAGCTGACTCCATTTAATTAGACAATTTTTCTAGGAGGCCTCCCATGAAACACTGTGCTGGGGAAGAGGTTTTGATTTGCAGGTGGAGGGCAGGAGGAGGGAATGAATTACTGTCACCTGGGGTGGAGGGAGGACTCCCCAAATAAACTTTATGCAGAAAGTGAGCATATTTGGTGTTTCCAGAGGGGAAAGAGGGAATTTGCATCGGGATGGGGTCTGTTTATTGCCTTCACTATCTGATAAGCATAGACAGAGAACCCCCCCCCCCCCCAAGGCTGGGTGCCTTTGAAGCCCTCCCAAAGGTCGGAGCTAGGCGCCACCTCTGTTTGTCCAGACAGTGGTAGCTGAAACTACTCCCCCATTTATTATTATGTAAATCCTTGCTGATGGGCTAGTCTGCCTGTTGCAGGGGGTCACCTGCCTAGGGCTATGCTATGGGTGCATCCCAGACCAATAAAAGCTTGGTGAGGCCTGAGCACAGAGAGGAAGTCCTTCGGGACTTGCTGCCTGGTCCCCCAATATTGCAAAATTATCTCGTGTCTTTTTCTCTCATTTGTTGTGCGGCTCCTCTTTCAGATACCGAACCCTACTCCACGCGAGTCGTGGAAGGAAACACTTAACAATGGGGATTCCAGACCAACATTCTCTTCAAGAAACTCAAAAAGATGTAGTGACCCTGGCCCTGAGCAGCAGGCCGGTGGTGGTCCTGGGAAGTTCTTTAAGGAGGGGCAAGGTGGCTGTCGGTCTATGGAGCTTTGCAAGGTGCTGCTGTTGGGCCTCGGGGAATCTATGGCTTGGACACAGGGACTCTCCCTTTCAGATCCTGTTAAATACTCACTTAGGGAGATAATTTTTCTGTGCCAAGTCATATGCAGACAGTTTTTCTTTATTTTGTTCTGACAGCTTGGTGAAATGTGTAATAATTTCCCACACAAATGACTTATTAATCACAAAGTGGGAAAATCATAATTATAAAGAAGAGAAACTGGACAGTGCTTAACCAAGTGATCAAATGCATAGAGCCCATGTAGAGCAGATGAAAATCTGTGCCTTTGACCTGCGACCCCTGGGTCACCCCACCACTGGAGCCAAAACGGCCTGCCATAAATCCAACAGTGAGAGAGCCAGAGACAGAAACAGAGGGTAGTTTATAAAATAAACGGACAATGATGGTACTAAGAAATGTCCACAGTACGAAAGACAAAGGTGGAAAGAGAGTTCCAGGTTAAAGGAGGCCAGAGGGACACAGCAGTGCAATGCAGCAATCAATCCTGAACCAGGAAAAGGAGTTGCTGTAAAGAAGGCTTTTGAGACGTTTAAGCCTGGTAGATTACATAAAGTGTCAATGGTAAATCATCTGAATTCGATAGGTGTGCTATGTGGTGAGGGAAAAGAATGTCCTTATTAAGAAACTAGAGGCCCAGTACACAAAAATTTGTGCACTCGGGAGGGGGGCCCTCAGCCTGGCCTGTGCCCTCTCACAGTCTTGGACCCCTTGGGGGATTACCACCTGCTGGTTTAGGCCCGCTCCCTGGGGAATTGGGCCTAAGCTGCAGTCAGACATCACTCTGGCAGCCCGGGAGCCCTCGAGGGATGTCCACTTGCCAGCGGGAGCAGGCCTAAGCTGCAGTCAGACATCCTTAGCACTGCTGAGGAGGCGGGAGAGGCTCCTACCACCACTGCTGTACTGGAAGCCGTCAGCCTGGCTTGTGGCTGAGCGCACTGTGGGAGTGCACTGACCACCAGGAGGCAGCTCCTGCATTGATCGTCTGCCCCCTGGTGGTCAGTGTGTGTCATAGTGACCAGTCATTCCCAGTCTTTATGCTGTTTGCATCAGTTTGCATATTACCCTTTTATTATATAGGATAGAGGCCTGGTGCACGGGTGGGGGCCAGCTGGTTTGCCCTGAAGGGTGTCCCGGATTAGGGTGGGGGTCCCGCTGGGGTGCCTGGCCAGCCTGGGTGAGGGGCTGATGGGTGTTTGCAGGCTGGTCACACCCCCTTCAGGGTGGGGGTCCTCACTGGGGTGCCTGGCCAGCCTGGGTGAGGGGCTGAGGGCTGTTTTCAGGCTGGCCAAGCCCCCCGGCAACAGAAGCTTCCAGCCTCTCCTTTTTTTCTTTTTTCTTTTTTATTCTGGGGTATATTGACCTTCTATAATTGAAACTTTGTTGCCTTGAGTGGAGATCAGAGCTGGCTCCTGCTCACTCCAGCTCCATGGCCACGGCTGGCTGAAAGCAGGTATCTGGGGTTTATTTATCTTCTATAATTGAAACTCTGTTGCTTTGAGTGGAGCTTAGAGCCGGCAGGGAAGCTTGGCTTCCTCCATCACTGGAGCAACCAAGCCTCCTGCTCATTTCAGCTCTGTGGCTGCCGGCCACAATCTTGGTTGGGTTAATTTGCATATAGTTGCTCTGATTGGCTGGTGGGCGTGGCTTAAGGCATAGAGAAGGTATGGTCAATTTGCATGTTTGTCTTTTATTAGTGTAGATACACACTTCAGTATTAAGGGTAAAGGAGCATGATGTCTGCAACCTCCTCTCAAATGGCTAAAAAATGTGCACATATTCTATATAATAAAAGCCTAATATGCAAATTGTCCCCTCCACTGGGAGTTTGACTAGGAGGTGGGGCCGTCTGGCCAACCGCCCACGGCCCCTCCCCCTGGCTGGCCCCACACCAGCCGGCGGTGGTGGCAGGCAGCTGGGGGAAGGGAGGTTCCAGCCAGCAGCCACTAGGGATCCTACCCATACACAAATTTCATGCACTGGGCCTCTAGTTACACTATAAATCTGTAAATCTTACATATTATGTATATACTTTCTCTATAAAACACTATATGTGTATGTACACAAACAGTGTATTTCCTCAGAATGAGGACATTCTCTTACATGTGTCTGTAAGTATAGAGAAAGAGAAAAAATAAAATAAATGCAGAATGTAAAAAAACAGGGTGAATCTGGGTGAAAGGGTCCCAGGAGTATCCTTTTTATTTTGTATCTTTTTTTTGTTTAAATCATGTTCCATTTTTTCTCCTTAGAATCTTTGTATCATCCTTGCAACTTTTCTGTAAATTTGAATTATTGCAAAATAAAGCATTTTAAAAATAAGTCTGAATTATAAATTTAAGCATGGTGTCAGAAATATGTTAGTGGAGGTGCCTTCAGCAAAACTGGAATAGCTTTGGGGATTACCACTGAAGCCCTTGGCAAGCATACCCAACAGGTTCCCACCCGCAGGCCCTGCCTTCCCTCGTCAGCGGGAGCTGAGAAGTTCTGCTGCATTTTCTCTCTGGTTTTACACTTGAAAGTGCAGCTCAAAAAATCTCCCTGCTGCCTCAGAATAGCTTAAATCTAGTAAAAACTGAGGAGGCCACAGGACAGGATGGTGTGGGTCCCGTCTGTCCTGTAGATCGGGGGAACCCTATGTGGATCCTTAGTAACCCTGACTGCCAGAGCTCCAGGTGTGTACTCAAGTGAGAAGTGCTGTGACCTGGCCCAGGTGAGGGGACCAGCGCTGACTGCAAACATGTCAACTCCTACACTGCTGGGTCTGCAACCTACACCCCCAGCAGACATGCACTCACGGGGAATGTACTGGGCCATAGCTAGGTCTGAGCACTGTCTCAGGGCTGACTGAGATACATGGACACCTTTCATTTTGGCCCCCCCCAGTATCCCTTTTTGGGGGAACTGTCCATTTGACTTATGCCAGGCGGCTGGGGCTGGGGCCTCCTTTCTCAGCATCCCGCATGGAGAGGGAGCCGTGAACCGGTTCGTACAAGTTAGGAGGCACTTTTGGGATTAAAGAATAAAGACAGACAGACACAAAATAGATTAAAAGCTTGGGCTGGGTGTGGTGTCTGCCCTCTGACTCAAGGGACAGACAGAGAGAGCCTGCCCTCTGATGGGGGGACAGACAAGAGAGAGCACCTGCACCGAAAGCTGTTTGTTATATACTCGAATTACAGGAAGTTACATCACATCTGGGTGGGCCTTGAGCTCGACATCATGAGATTCATCCCCTTAACACTGGGCGGGGAAAGTCAGACTGAGTGACATCCAATCTTTTGACTGGTCCCGCCCTCAGGGCATGGCTCTGCCCTCGCTCTGAGTCCCAGCTGACCTATCTAAGCCAAGTGTTTTTGCCAACGGCCCTTAACATGATTCATATTGGCTGTGGAACCTGGGACACTAACTCAGCCACCTGGAGAGCAGGTGGCCCTTCTGAGCAAGTTGTCCTCTCTGGACGTCTGAGTGCCGGGAGGGACCGAATGCAGCCAAAGCCAAGTCATTGAGCGGCTCTGTCCGTATAGAAAAGATCGCAAGGTCAGAGTCTTACACATTTTGTCTCCAGGGCCAACACAAAGCCTGGTTTGTAATAGGTCCCGAGTAGCTCCTGCTTTTCCTTTGCCTGACCACTGGCAGGTTCACTTGCCTGTTAGTTAAGGGTCCTCATCTATGCTTTACCTTCGATGCCACTTTTGATCAGCAAGGACTTCAGAAAACCAAATGGAAGAGCCAGGGTGCTTAGAGGAAGATTCTGAGGGACTGGTGAGGTCAGCATAACAATTCTGTGCTATTTTTCACTGTCCAGATGCCTTTAACTCTGAGTTCCTACCAGCGTGCTGGTTAGCTGGGATTGCGAGATGAGGACCTCCCTGCAGTTTGGATTATTGCTGGGGCTCCTCTAGGACTGGAGAAGGCCGGTTTGGGCCTGAAGGTGCTCTGCAGAGCGCCCAGGTGAGAGAGGTGCCTGTGGGGAGGGCACCCACCGAGCAGCACCCTCGAAGGCACAGCCTGCTCCCAAATAGGGCCCGTGAAAATCGGCTATCCGAGAGGCGGGCCGGGTGGGCAGCCACTGAGGTTGGCCTACACCATGTCCATCCCAGGTCATGTTGATTGTTTATAGTTACCGTTGTTCGTGCTCTTCAGGTAGCGTCTAGAAGCAGTCCAAAATGAGCTGGCCGAAAACCACAGTTCCCATGACCAGGAAAAACAGAAAGCAGAAACTATTTATGAAGACAATACCTACGTTCCTATTTCTAATCATTATGTAGTATCTTAAAGTACATGCGTTTTAAAATTTATTGGTGTGTAGGCAGTGCTTTCATCGAAATCCATTTCTGTGTTTTAAAGTCCATTGCTACATGATGTGTTATGCTGTGCTGTAGTTACGCATAATGAATTCGTTATTGCTAACTTAGTTGTGTTTTAATGGTTTACTCTCCCTGAGTGTCCAGTGAAGCTTTACTTCTAAAAACATGTACCAGGAGACTGCTGGGGAGGGACACACCGGGGGGCTTTGAGCCTGACTGCTGCCTGGAGGGGAATTTGCACACGGTCCTTGGGTCGCCACACCTGCCCAGTGGCTCCCCAGCGTCCGTGCCGGAGAAACCCACTGGAGGACAGGAAGGAAAAGCCCAGGCTCTGCCGGACAGACGTGTGTGCTGTTTCAAACGAGACGTTTCTCAGAGATGCCGTTCTGTGCTTTTCAGGAGATGAGGCCTGGGAGGCACTTTATTCCAAATCTTCCACAGAGAAGAAGGGCGGGCGGGCGAGGCCTCCAGGGGCACGCCCAGATGGCAGTTTGCCTGGAAAAATGTCTTTTGGGGGAGGGGCTGAGAAACAGTTATGCTCTGAAGACCAAGTGTCCCCAAGGCTAGTGTGTGCCAGAGCCAACAGAGGATTGTTCTAAACGCAGGTTCCTGGGCCCACTTGGGGTTCCGAGTCAGCAGAGCCTAGGAACTAGCATTCTTAAGCACCTTCTATGATTTCAGGGTCTGTGAGAAATGCCCTGGCTGTGACCTAAAGGGGTGACTTCACAGACTTACACTCAAGACTTGCCTAGCAAGCCTCAGGTTGGCCTTGGAATTGACAAAGAGTAGGTCCACCCAGCACTACTAGAACCAAACACTAAACACTCAGAATTTCAGGGAAAAATATCATAGATATTGTTCTATTATGAATGGCACCACCCAGGAGAAGGGGAAGAAGCTAATGCTCAAAAGCCTGAACTCCCTGATGGCATGTAGGTTACACATTACACAGGGCAAAATCACAAGAAATAGAAATGTTGAAGAATATTTCTTTTGAAAATAAAACATGAACTTGGAGTGGTGAACACACAATACAATATACAGATGATGTCTTATAGAATTTTATACTTGAAACCTATATAATTTTATTAACCAATGACACCCCAATAAAGTCAATAAAAAATTAAGTTCATAATAAGTCAAATACACAAAAATAAAAATAAGAAGAAGAAGAAATGAAAAACCCAATGTTTTGTGTTATTTGGAAGATGTACTAGTAATGTAGGAATCAGAGTGGCTTCCAGAAGGACATTTCTAACCCCGCTAACGAGTCATACATGCGGTGTTTGTAACACATGGTCTTACAATGACACTGAAAATTAAAAGCACTCCCTGCAAAGTGCAATATGATCCTTTTTATTTTTTACAAAAGTTACATGTTAAGTGTTAAGGCAATTACAAATGGATATGCTAAAATAAGGTTCATTCTAATTCAAATAACATTTCACAGAATGTTAAAGGATAATCTGCAAGTTTATTCTATTTTTAAAGGAAGCTTTTATGTATTATTTATTTATTTATTTTTTTGGCCTTTGAAATTGTCTTTATTTCTGATCATTCCTTTCTAACCATCCACCTGAGGATTAACTCCCACAGATGCACCTCGAGCCCAAATGCCCAACCCCTCCCCAAGCAAATCAGATTCATAATTCTGATAGTAGGACACTTTGCCTTTGAGGTCCCATGAACTCCCCAACCTTTGTCCCTGCAATCCTGTGCCTGGGCTGGGTCCGTCCCTTTCCTCATTCACACTGAACATGAACATGAAACATGAGTGGCCCCGCATACTGCACCCCAGTCCAAGGTTTCTGGTTCCAGGGGCCCAGAAGGAAACCCTTGTTAGGTGCACCTGGTGAGCAGGGTCACTACAGGGGCACATCACGGGCTCCATGTCATGAAAATGCCACGAGATAAAAGTCCCCAGAGCTAAAGTACTTGGTGTGAAGACGGATGGTCCTGGGTTGTCCTAACTCGCTCAGTGTCTCCATGAGCTCAGCCTGGATCAGAGCAACTCTCTCCTGGTCCACAGTCCCCTCGGTCCTGTAACACTCCAGGGGGATGGGGTACAACTCGAACTCTAAACTGCGCAGCCCGGCTGTGTGGCGCAGCAGCTTCTCCACGGTGGCCATGGAAAATTTGTTTTCAGAGATGGTGAACTTCCTGAGCTGGTGACAGCGGCTCAGGACAGGCAGGATGGCCTCGACTTGGGAGTCCACCATCGCACAGTTATCCAGTTGCAGGTCCTGGAGGGTGGGTGCCACTGCCTCCAGCAGAGCTCGGAGGGGCTTGGCACTAAAATTGGTGAGGTTGGCGCCATACAGACGCAGGGACTTCAGCTGCCTGAGGTTCGGGCACTGGAACAGGTGTCTCAGGTCTGAATGTGTCAGCTGCCAGCAAAACCATACGGAGAGTTTGTCCAAGGGCGTCTGCAGGCACCTGAGCATCTGGTCCAGCCGGCCTCGGAGGAAGGAGGGAGACTCCATGTTGAGGTCTCGGAGGTGCTGCAGCCTGCGCATCTGAGTGAGGAATTGGGAAAAGGATCGCTGCTCCTCCTGCTGTTTGCTGACCCAATGCTCTTCCTCCTCGGCCAACAGGTTGATGTGGGAGAGAGAGAGTCTCTGAAGGTTACTCATCTGACCCAGGTAGAGAGCAAACGATCCCAGGGTGGGCAGGTCCCAGGGGTAGTCCACTTCCACCTCCTGGATGCAGTCCAGCTGCACCGCATCCAGGACCTTCCGGGCCCTCTCGAAGGGCACATCAAAAAACCTCAGCGCCTTGCAGCACAGGTGGACCAGCTCTTTTCTCTGCTGGGCCCATTGGATGATGTACATGAAAGACCTATCCCGGTCCCTTTCATTGAAGTCAAGGTCTAGGAACACCTCCAAGGGAGCCAAGGGGTGCTCCATGTCGGGGCTGGAGCTGTGCACAGCCACTGGTCCCGTAAGTGAGCACTTCTGGGTGCTGTCTCCACACCACATTCTCCACAAGTTGTCACCCATGTTCCTTAAATCCAGCACCCGCAGTTTCCACCTCCTGGGCCTAACCTTCTGGGCAAGCAGAACGTCTAGCTCATCCAATATGGCTTTTAAGACCATGACCGGAGGCAGCTGCATCAGGCCCCCCAGAGGGAGGAGAGTGAAGGGCCAGGCGTGCACCATCGCTGTCAGGGGCTGCCAGGTTCTCCCATGGTAGGCTTGAATGAACAGCGGCGGGAAGAGCTCAGCGGGCAGGTACTCCAGAGCTGAGATGGCTGAGGCCTGGTCCCTCAGCAGGCTCTCTCCTGCCAGCTCCAGGAGTGTGGGTGGGGTCTGGAGGCTCATCTTCAAGGTGCTCAGAAAGGAATCCTGCAGAAACGTCTGCTGTGATCGGGCTGGCTGGGGCTCGGATCTCAGACCTGGTGGAGAACAACCGAACTCTCTGTAGAGCTGGAGGACTCTGAATCTCTCCTCTGGTGCCTGAGGTTTTTATACACCTTCTCAAATGCTAACATCCAATCAGAACCCTCAGTCTCTATCCCTTTATTCTCAAGGGATTATTGCCTCTCTGCAGATGAATGGATTGAGAGAAAGTTAGGGAGGGGCAAGGTGGAATCCTGGCTCATGAATTCCTTTCAGAGACACTGAGTGAAGTTGACTGATGGCCCATCGTTTTCATCCTCAGTGTGAGACAGGGAAGGGTGTAATGGGTTTCTGATTGCTGGGGTCCAACCCCAGCAGGTCCAGGGGTCCCCAAAGGTGTGGACGGAGTCAGCAAAGAAGCAATGACACGGAGACAGCGTTCAGTTGATCAGCAGCCTAGCCAGGATCTCTAGCCAAGTTCTGGTCAAGTTCTGGTTGTCTTGTTACATCTGTATTTATACCAGTTGATTCCAGTCCTATCAATCTCTATTCCAAAGGTTAGGGCGTTTCTTATCTCCATTCCAGGGAGTAAAGATTATGTAGCTTAAGTGTGATTGTTCGTAGTTAAAGTGATTAACTACCCACCTGGCACTTAGTTAAGGGGTTTTATCCCCTCCCTAACTTCAGGGAAAAATCCCTACCTGGGGAAACAACCTTTCTTGGAGAGGTGACCTTGGTTAAAACACATAGCGCTAGGGGGAGCAAACATGTTAAGAACAGTATACTATATATGCCAGGTCCCTTGAAACATATGCTGTGCAGATGTTTCTTTCCTGCAGCGACTGTGTCAAGCAGCAAGGATGGACTAGCTTCTCCGGCAAATTCCCCCTTTTTTATTTTTTAAATGATAGCGCATGTAAATTAGCGGCCACCTCTCAGATTGGGTTGTTTAAGACTCGAAAGAAGACTGACAAGCAATGATAGTGAGCATAGCTATAAACATAGTGGATGGAGTGCACAAGGAGCCTTGTTCCTATAGAAGGTTGCTGGCCTCTTCAGTCAAGGGATTTCAGCTGTCCTCAAGTCAGGGATTTGGTTATCCTTGTTGATCTGGCCAGCGGGCGGCATCATTGGCGATGGGCTTCCCGAAGCGTCAGCGAGTTGAAGGGCTGCATTAAAGGGTCCATCAGGGCCGTGCTTGATGGTGGTGTTGGTGTCCGAGGAGGAGTAAGCTGTGCCCTCTGGGTCAGCTGATATGGAAGATGGAGGGTAGTAGAGAGAAAAAGAAGAGAAAGCAAAAGAACTACAAGGCATGGAAGTGTTTAGAAAAAAGAGGGAGAAGAAAGGGAAGAAGGCAGCATCCTGACACAGCCCTTTCCTTCAGCTGCCCCTTTCCCTGTGGTCCAAGGTAGAACTGGGAAACAAGTCCTGTTGCGGTGAGAGGGCAGCTGCTGTCAGCCGGTCTCTGTCTTTACCTGGGTCCCGATCTGAGCTGGGCGTGGGAAGTGAAGCAGCCATGGGGGCAGGAGACCTCCCTCAGAAGGGGTGAGGGTTCCGGCCTCTGCAAAGTTGGGGGGTGAGGGTCTGTGCCCCACCTCTGTTGACCCCCAAGTTGTCTCCTGATGGCCCCTCTGAGACTGTGCCTGTCTTAGGTTGTTCCTTCCCTGAGGAATCTTACCCGTCTCTGGCTAACCAGCCATCCTCTGGGGCCAAACAGGGTGATGTGAGGTTCAGTTCTGTCTCTTTGGTAGCCTATGCCCCCGTGGCCTCCACGCCCAGCACCTTCCTTGGGATCCCCTCACCTGCTGGCGGGGCCCCGGCCCTGGTCACATCTCTTGGGGAACCCAGGTTTCTTCTCCAGGGAGGGCCCAGCTCACAGCATTGGGTGAGAGGCAGATCCATGGCACCAGCCACAACAAGACCTCAACTTCAGCATGAACAGAAAGCCAAGGCAACAACTGTGGGCAAATGGACTGTGAGAAGAGGGTCCCTCTTGACACAAGAGCAAGAGGGGCCAATATAGGACAAAGGAGGAACGGCCTGTCAGCATGTAGTCCCAGGACAGGGATTTCTCAGCCCAGGATGTCAGGCTCTTGGCACAAGACAACTCCACGTATGGGGCATATACCAGACACCCCCTAGTCACGGCAGAAAAGGGAGGTGCCCTTCCTGGAACAGTAGGGTAGGGAGATTCTAGAAAAGGCTGTGCTCAGAAGAGAAGGAGAAAGGCCAAAGAACAAGCAAACAAGTAGTCAGATTTAAAAAAAGAAAAGAAAAAGGAAAGGAGATGTGGGGCAAAGCTGGGACATATGGACAGACAAAAAGGAGGCACATGTGATCCTCCCAATGACAGGTTGTTCCAGCTCAGGGCTGTACATCTGCTGCAGACAGGCACTGGTCAGGTGTGCTGGGGTGAGGTGGAGACGGAGGGCGGTGAGACATAAGATTGGACTAGATGGTCTGGAATCCACACAGGTGAGTCTGCGTCCTGTGGAAATATACAAGCATATCCTCTCCCCCAGGTTAAAAGTACATCAGGTCCCTTCCAGGCTCCTGTAAGCAAGTCTCTCCATTTGACGAGGGCTCTAGGTTTAGTTAGATCAGGGTTCCAATGTCTGTACATCGGGGCATTTCCCTCAGAATCTACATTTAGTATATTAATTACAAATAGAGCATGTTGTAGAACATGATGAGGAGAGGAATATTTAAACTAATTTTCTTGTAATTTTTTGTAACAGGAGTAAATCAAACACCACTGTGGCTATATAATAGAACTCCCATTTGAGACAAGATATCTCTTCCCCACAATGTAAAGGGGTTAGTCGTAATTACATAGGGACAGAACTTCATCAGCCCAAGTTAAAATCTGAGAACTCTTTTTTACTTTAGATTCCTTGTCTAGTCCTACTAGGGAAGTGGAGGTGGTGTGCGTGGGCCATGAAGAGGGCCAATCCTTCCCTGCTATGCAGAAAACATCTGCTCCTGTATCCAATAGACCTTCAGTTGGTTTCCCCTGAATTTGTAAAATTTTTGTAGGTCTAGTAGCATGGATTTCTTGTATCCAAAATGCTGCATCAGTAGATCCAAAGCCTCCGGCCCCTCTAGCTTCCTGGGTAACAGCTGTCCCTATTTTATGTATTGGTAACAGAAGTAATTGGGCAATTCTCTGGTTGGGCTGAATCTGTATAGTTGTGGTGGGTGGGGAAAGTAAAATCTGTATTTCTCCTGTGTAGTCTGCATCAACAACTCCTGGGATGACTAAGAACCCCTGTAACGAGGTGGAGCTCCATCCTAATATTAAACCTACAGTTCCCTCAGGCAGCGGCCCAGACACTCCTGTAGGAATGGCTGCTACCAGCGAGTCTGGGGTTAGTATTGCGTGGGTGGTTGAATGGAGGTCCAATCCTACACTGCCTGGGGCTGCCCTGAAGAGGTCACTGACTGATTGAAATTTCCAGAGGGGTTGAGGGTTGATGCCCCTATTATTGCAGGGGCCTGAGGCTGGCCCCCTCTCAAGTTTCCCAATTGAGGTGATGGGATATAACCTCCTTGGGAGCGGTTTGTAGAATTTAAAGGCCGACCATTTTTATGGTATTTTGATCTACATTCCTTTGCCCAATGGAATCCTTTCTGACATCAGGGACAAACAGTTTTTGGAGGGTTAATATTATTCCCTGATGTATTTCCAGGCTGTCAAGGAGCTTGTCATCTGGCTTGAGTATTATTATTTCTATTTGGGTATTCTCTGCTAAAGTGCCCAGATAAGCCACAAGAGTAGCAGTTCATATTTCTTTTATTACCTGTATTATTGCTGGCTTGTCCTATGCCCTGTACATATTGAGGGTATGTCTCCCCTTTGAGAGCTGCAGCTATAGCTACACCCTGTATAAATGCTGGACTTACATCAGCACACTGTTTTATAAAATCATTTATAGTTCCTGTTCTGCGAATTGGCCTTAATAAAGCCTGACAGGTATTATTAGCATTTTCAAAAGCCAGTTGTTTGATTAGGATATCGGCTGCCTCTTTGTTATTGATTACTCTCTTGACTGCCTGGATGAGGCGAGAAAGGAAATCCTGATATGGTTCCTCAACCTTCTGTTTAACCTCTGTAAGGGTGGTTGTTTTTCCTACTGTATAAGGTAGGGATTTCCAGGCATTTACTGCACAACTGGTTGCTTTAGTAAGTGCCTCTTTGGGCATATTCATTTGCTCTTGAGCCATGTTAAAATCACCTTCTCCTAATATCATGTCTAGGGTTATTCCTCCTCTGGAATTTTTGCTAGTGCCTACAGCTCTCTTAGCAAGATCATCATATTCAGTTTTCCATAATAAGTAATCGCCTCCTGAGAGACAGGCTTTACAAACCTGTGACCAATCATAAGGAGTCATCCATTTACTGGCTAGGGCTTCTACCAAGGTTTGTGTGTAAGGAGCTAGAGGTCCATATTCAGAGCAGGCCAATTTTAATTCTTTAAGTACTTTGTAAGGTATAGGCTCCAAGGTGGGGTTTCTATTCCCACCAGACTCATTCTCATATGTAATTGGGAAGCAGAGTGAGAATTCAAGATCTCCATTAGCTTCAGCTTCTCTTATCGCCCTTTGAAATTTAGACATGGAGCTCATAGGAGCCGCAGGACCTGGTTTAGGCTTCCTTTCTAATTTGGGGAGCCTGTTTTGAATGGAAGGGTCTCTCTCCTCTCTACTGACTGGAAAGGACCAATGGTCATGTTTATGATATTTATTCTCCTTCCGATCAGTAGGCATAGCTAAATTGCTCTTAGATTGAGCTGGAGACAATAATGATGTGTCCTCTTTAGGTGGAGCCAAGGGACTATTTAAAGTTTGAGAAAGTTGAACCGTTTCTGTCTCTAGTGCCAAGGTGTCACGAATTGAATTCCAGAGGGAAAGGGTATCTGCCGGGACCTTCTCAGATCCATGGTAGCTGTAATAATTCTTTAATTGCTCTCCTACTTTAGTCCAAGTTTCTAAATTAACAGTTCCATCCTCAGGAAGCCATTGACATACGTCTTGTATAAAACTTTCTGTCTGACTGGGAGTAACCTTAACTCCTCTGCTAGCAAGCATATGCGTTAAATGATTAATACAGTCTTTTTTCTTTAGATTCAGTATGACCCATCTTCACAATCTAAGTTCTGTACTATCTACCCGCTTACCCTACTTATCCTCTATAGGGGGGGTCTGCAGCACCCTATGGTGCAGTCCTATCCATCCCGAGTGTCGGGGGGGGGGGGCGGGGGGGGGACGAGGCGGCTTACCTAAGGGTCCCTGTTTGGGCGCCAGGTCCCTTGAAACATATGCTGTGCAGATGTTTCTTTCCTGCAGCGACTGAGTCAAGCAGCAAGGATGGACCGGCTTCCAGCACCTGATGTTAAATAGGAAAAAACACAACCTGAAGGCATGGTTGCTGGGGTCTTTGGCCACATCAAAACTATTAGAACATTGCAGAGTTAAAGCAGCCTCCAGAATTCAATGGGGCCATCCCCAAGACAACAAATAAAATGTGTCCATGCATCACATTAGGTTTTATGTCAGGTGACATAGCAGACCATGAGCTCCTCAGGGAGCAAGTGGTGGGCAATGGAGGATGTGGCTGTCCCTCTAGACCCCAAGGCTTCTCTGAGGGAGGTGAGGTCAGGAGCACCATGAGAAGCAGGGTCAGGGCTGGGCAGGGTGGGGATGGTTCCTCCTAATGGAACCCTGTGAATGACCCAGGGCCACGAACATGATGGGTGTTTTTTCTTGAAAGAAAAGAGATAGAGCCGAAACCGGTTTGGCTCAGTGGATAGAGCGTCGGCCTGCGGACTGAGAGGTCCCAGGTTCGATTCCGGTCAAGGGCATGTACCTGGGTTGCGGGCATATCCCCAGTAGGAGATGTGCAGGAGGCAGCTGATCGATGATTCTCTCTCATCAATGTTTCTAACTCTCTATCTCTCTCCCTTCCTCTCTGTAAAAAATCAATAAAATATATTTTAAAAAAAAGAGAGATAGAATCGAGGAAACTTTTATATAAAAATATTTTAGTGTCATATGTAAGTTACTTTTCATAATTATTCCAGAAGGTAATTCTAGGTAAGTATATAACTAACTCAGTTACAGGGTGGCGAGAGCTGAGGGCTTCCTGGGCCAGGGCCTTTTAGTGATAAATCAGGGCCAGCCTCGGGCGCTGCGCCAAGGTGTCTCCCCTCACCCAGGTGGAAGGCTCCCAGTTCTTTGGTCTGTGGACATCTGTCACCTCTCCCAATGGTTCAGGTCAGGGTCCTGCCGTGGGGGCCCTAAGTGAGACAGACCAGGGCCTGTCACACGGAGCTCCCAAATGCCGCCTACTGGGCCCTCCGATGGGGAACAGAAACAGATGGGTGGACAGGAGGGTTCTGAGCAGGACCCGGAGAAGGCTCCACTGAGCAGTGGCCTTGGGCTGACCCCTGCGTCACAGGATGGGGCAGCCAGGGAGCAGGGAGGGCAGAGCAGAGATCAGGGACCTTGAAAGCCCAGGGGTTTATTTCCCAAACTATGGGAAACCGCGGGGTGACCTGAGGGATTTATGTTTTACTAGGCGGCCTCGACCAGTTTCATTTCTCCCCGGGGTTCACTGGCCCGCCAAGGGTCACCGGCAGGTTGAGAGGCCACCTTTGCCTGCGACATGCCCATGTTCTTCAAAAGAGGAATGCAGCCCTTCGACACTCACACACGGAAAGAAAGCCTACTCCTCCTGAGGACGGATTTCCACTCTCGAGCAGACACTGAAGTAGCGCCCTTGGGTGGCGTGAGGAACGTCTGCTCCTGGGCAGGGGCCTGAGCTAAACCACCAGCACGCGCCTATTCACGTCTTTTCTATAATGTGTTTGGGATGAAGCCGATCATGTTGCCTCTCTTTTCCTCTGCAATTCTGGAAACAGCCGCGAGAGGGCGTGCCGCCCCTTCTGTGTGCGAGCGGTGGCTTCAGAGCGACTTCTTTTCCTGTTGCGGGGGGGTGGGGGTGGGTTGGGGGGGCGGGGGGTGGTCAGGTTGGGGGGGGGGGGGCGGGGGGTTTGTAGGCGGCCGTGTTCCCAGGAAATGTGGCGACCAACCGGCTCCGGGCGGAGGAAGCCCCAGCATCGCTTGCCCACCTCCTGGTGTAAATGCCCCCGGCGCCAGATTTCAAGCTCCAACTGTTCAGCGAGAGGATCGCGGGCTTCCTAGCGGCTAAGCTCCAGCGGGCGGGGTGTAGGGCCGGGTCGGGCGGGGCTGGGGAGACTGGCCGCTCAGAGGCAGAGCTGAGCAGGAGCTGCAGCTGGAAAAGTGCTACCCAGAAATGTAGGCTTTTCCCACCTTGTAAACTAGCAAATAAAATAGAAAAAACAACAGCTTACAGCCGGAAAGTGGAAAATAAGACACTTTAAAAAACAATATTTTATTGATTTTTTACAGAGAGGAAGGGAGAAGGATAGAGAGGTAGAAACATCAATGAGCGAGAAACATCGATCAGCTGCCTCCTGCACACCCCCTACTGGGGATGTGCCCGCAACCAAGGTACATGCCCTTGACCGGTATCGAACCTGGGACCCTTACAGTCCGCAGGCAGATGCTCCATTCACTGAGCCAAACCGGTTAGGGCCAGACACCTTTTCTTAACCCACCTGCGAGGAACTCCGACGCGCCCTTCCTGGGAGCCAGACTAGGGAACCCCAGCCTTGACCAGTCCATTCCTCCCTGGGCGCTTCACGCCGACGCCTGAGGAAACGCTGCGCTGTTTGAACTTGTCATGATTGACTTTATTTCACGCTGTGTTAGTGGTTCAACATGTAGCTGCGTCCACTGAAGAACTTAAGAGAATGGAATGCCCAATTTGCGTATATTACATATATTTGGCATTCTAGTGCAAATACAACGTGTTCAGCATGCTTGGTGAAGAGAAAAATCTTTTCATGTGTATTTTCCTGTTAACTGGGTGCGTGCAAAACTTAAAACAAAAATAAGAATGAAAACGAAGGTGAGAGTATTGAAACAAAAGGGAAAAAAGGAATTAATTTCATTGATCACAACACAGCACACTGCTTTTGAAGGGGAAGTCGGGATGGCGCCTTGCAGTGTGACCTCGCATAATAAACTGGGACCGTCACAAGGAGTGGTTCAGAGCGCAGCTCCCAGGCGGCCCAGAGCAGCAGCACTTACTGGAAATGCGCACCCTCAGGCCCTCCCCAGACTTGCTGGATGAGAAGCTGTGAGGTGAGCCCTAGGGGAGAGCATTGGCCTGTTGACTGAAGGGACCTGGGTTCATTCTGGTCAGGGCACATGCTGGGGTTGCCAGCTTGATCCCCAGTAGGATTGGCAGGAGGCAGCCAATCAATGATTCTCTCTCAGCATTGATGTTTCTCTCTCTCTCCCTCTCCCTCTCCCTTCCTCTCTGAAATCAATAAAAAAAAAATATATATATATATTTTTTTTTAAAAAAAAGGAAAAGAAACGGTGAGGGGGGCCCGCCCAGAAATTCATGTTCTTGCAAGTCCTCCTGGGGTCTGAGAATGACTGGGGTCCCCTGAGGCGTGTGTTTATTCTCCCCGCCTCTAGATGGGCCTGAAGCCCAGGCCTTATGTTTTGAAAGGGGGGCTTCTTCTTCTTCTTCTTATTTTTTAAACATAAAATTCTATAATGAACTAAATCTTAGGTGCAAAATTAATGTAAGAATAAAATGAAAAATCAATTTAGGAACTAGAGCATTACTAGCACTTACAACTTCCCAATGCATCTCAAGCCAGAGGGCACTGGGCAGTAAGGTGCTATTATTTTAATGTCTCTTTTTAAAATTACTTCAGAGTCTGTAATATCAGTGACACAAACTGTTTCAAGGTTATGACTAATTTAAGTCATAACTTTCAATTTGTGTTCTCATTTGTAGAGTCCTCATTTTAATTTACGTTCTTTGTGAGCAGTTCCTTAAAATTTTTCATTTTTGTAAACTTCAGAGTCCACATTATTGATTAGTTTCAAGGTTGCAGCATATTTGTTTTAATTATCTACAGCTTCCAATTTTGTTGCAATTCATAATATCCTCATCAAAATTCTATAACTCTGGCCCTCCCTCCCTCCCTCCCTCCCTCCCTCCCTCCCTCCCTCCCTCCCTCCCTCCCTCCCTCCCTCCCTTCCTTCCTTCCTTCCTTCCTTCCTTCCTTCCTTCCTTCCTTCCTTCCTTCCTTCCTTCCTTGAAACCATTTACTGTCTTCATTAGCTGAGTATAGACAGAGACCCCCCAAAAGCTAACCTTTGAAAGTCCTAGCAAAGGTCAGGGCTGTGAACCACCCAGTTAATTTAGATAATGGTAGCTAAAGCATCATCCCCACCTTAGTTCACTGAATTCCTTAGATACTTGTGTAGATCCTTGTTGATTATTGTTGATCAAATATTTTGCCTGTTTCTGGAAATTGTCTATCGATGAGCTAATCCACGTGTCATTCAAACCACCTTACCCTAGGGCTATCCCAGACAAACCTCCTTACTCTAAGGCTACTCCAAGCTCAATAAAAGGTTGGAGCGGCCTGAGCTTAGGTGGAAATCCTTCTGGACTTGCCCGCCTGGTGCCCCAATATTTCAAAATTATCTCGTGTCATTTTTCTCTCATTTGTGTGCGGCTCCTCTTTCAGATACCGAACCCTACTCCACGCAGAATGTGGAGGGAGTCTTACACGACACTTCCTTCCTTCCTTCCTCTTTCTTTCTTTCTCTCTCTCTCTCTCTCTCTCTCTCTCTCTCTCTCTCTCTCTCTCTCTTTTGTAAAAATGTCTGGTGCTCAAGCAAAGATTGATTAAACTAGCTATACCGGCATTAAAAGTTAATGCGTTTTTGTTTCATTTTTGCCCACACATCAGGAGTTACCATGGTTACTGAGAAGGGTCCAGGTAGTGCCAACTTGCAGATGTGCTGATACATTTTCCCTGGCTCAATGTCTCGCAGGGGGACCGAGAAAGGGGCGAGTCCAGCTGGCACCAGGCGTGAATGCTTCAGAGCTTTGTCTACTCCTGTTTCCTGTGGTTCTTTTTGTTCCTGGGGTCATGGTAAATGTACATGACATCACATTTACCATTTTAACCATTTTTAAGTACACAGTTTTGTGGCTTTAAGGACATTTGCAGTGCTGTGTAACTATCACTACCCTCCTCTTCCAGAACTTTTTCAGCTTTCCAAACTGAAACTTTTAAAAAATATATTTTATTGATTCTCCACAGAGAGGAAGGGAGAGGGATAGAGAGCCAGAAACATCGATCAGAGAGAAACATCGATCAGCTGCCTCCTGCACACCTCCCACTGGGGATGTGCCCGCAACCAAGGTACATGCCCTTGATTGGAATCGAACCTGGGACCTTTCAGTCCGCAGGCCGACGTTCTATCTACTGAGCCAAACTGGTCAAAGCCCAAACTGAAATTTTGTGTCCATTAAACAATAACTCCCAATTTCCTCCTCCTCCCCACTGGGAACCACTTTTCCACTTTCGGTCTCTATAAATTTAACTACTATAAGTACCTCATATAAATGGAATCATACAATATTTGAACTTTTGTGTCTGGTTTATTTATCTCTATATATAAAAGCCAAGTGACCAGAATGACCGGTTGCTATGACACGCACTGCAGCAGCCAATCAGCCAGATCGGGGACCCAATCGGCCCCCCAACCACCCATGGCCCCTCCCCCCAGCCAGCACTGCCCCCAATCAGTCCCCCCCCCCATTGGGGGTGGGGCCGGCTGACCTTCCGCAGCCCCCCCAGCCGGCCCAGCCCCTATTGGGCCCTGATGGGGGCTGGGGCCTCCTCCCAGCTGGCCCGTCCCCAATCAAGCCCCCCCACACCCCAATTGGGGTAGGGGCTGGCGGGCCAACCTCCCTCATCTCCTCCCCCGGCCAGCCCTGCCCAATCGGCCCCCATTGGGACAGGACAGCTGGACCCCACCCGTGCACGAATTCATGCACCAGGCCTCTAGTCTTAACATAATGTCCTCAAGGATCATCCATGTTGTTAGCATGCCAGAATTTCCTTCCTTTTTCAGGCTGAATAATATTCCACCGGATGGATTATACCAGGTTTCATTTATTCACTTCTCCCAATAATGGACACCTGGGTACTTCCACCTTTCAGCTGTTGTGCATAATGCTGCTGTGAACCTGGGTATACCACTGTCTGTTTGAGTCTCTGCTTTCAAATACTTTGGGTAAGATCCCCAAGAGTGAAATTGCTGGGTCATAGGGTGATTCTGTTTAATTTTTTGAGAAAACACCATGCTATTTCCCACAGCACCTGCACCATTTTACATCCCCCCGGTAGTGCACAAGAGTTCTGTTTTTCTCCACATTATTGCTAACTTTGTTATTCTTTGTTTTGTTTTATAATAGCTATCCTAATGGGTGTGTAAAGTGGTATCATGGTTTTGATTTGCATTCTTCTAATGACTTGTGATACTGACCATCTTTTCTTGTGCTTATTGGCTATTTCTATATCTTTGGAGATGTCTAGTCAAATCTTTTGCCCACTTTTCAATTGAGTTGTTAGTTTTTTTGTTGTTGAATTGTGGGAATTCTCTCTATAGCTCTATAGGCTAGATATTAATCCCTTATCAGACATATCATTTGCAAATATATTCTCCCATTCTATGTGTTGCCTTTTCACTCTGATAATTATGTCTTTGGATAAAAAAAAGTTTTTAATTTTGATGAAGTTCAATTTGTCTGTTTTTTCCTTTTGTTGCCTGTGCTTTCAGAGTCAAATCCAAGAAACATAGCCAAATCCAATGTCATAAAACTTTTACTTTATGTTTTCTTCTAAGCATTTTATAGTTTTAACTTATATTTAAGTCTGATCAATTTTGAGTTAATTTTTGTGTGAGGTGTAAGGTGGGGGTCCAATTTCATTTTTTCCCATGTGAGTAGTCAGTTTACCCAACAACATTTGTTGAAAAGACTGTCCTTTCCCTGTGATTCTGTCTTCTTTGAACATAAGCTTCCTTGGCATGTTGAGTCCAGACACATAAAAGAGAGCTCCCTAAAGTGCATATTATGGGTCTAATCAATCGGACAGCGATGACCATTCTATCTTGTTCCAGATCCAAATATTGATACCTTAATGGACTCCTTCTTGACTACTAGGGATTCACTGCTGAAGTCATTAACTCAATACATATTTATGAAGCACTTCCCAGTCCTGACACTGTTCTAGGCAGAGATACAGCAGTGATCAAAGTGCCATTCCTGGCCTTGGGAGTTTCCATTCCAATAGTCACGAGACTGGAGAAGGAAGGGTAGCTCCCGAAATGGGGGTTGGAAAAGACAACTCCGTCATGTTCACTCCAACATGTGAACTGCTATCTATACTAAACAACCTGCCACTCACATATATGCCAAGAGCCTTTAGTAGAAACTGTCATACTCTAATTATAAATTTTGTTTACAAAAAGCTTTTGGCAGATAAGTTTATCCAGATTATATTTTAATTGTCGTAAGTTACATAAACACTACTTCTAAATGAGAATAATTTTACAAGGCAGAATAAAATAAGTGTTTAATATATATATAATTTACCAGTGTTTCAGAGAGGAAGGGAGAAGGAGAGAGATAGAAACATCAATGATGAGAGAGAATCATGCATGCTCCCTCCTGGGGATCGAGCCCACAACCTGGGCATGTGCCCTCAACCTGGGCATGTGCCCTAACCGGGAATCAAACCATGCCCTCCTGGTTCATCAGTCGACGCTTAACCACTGAGCCAACACTGGCCTGGCTAAAATAAGTTTTAATAAAGGTACATGAAAAACGATTGGGGGCCACAGAACAATTAATTTTAAGAGAAATCAATCTGGCTGGAGACGAGTGTTTCAGTAGGACTCTGCGTGACTCACGGCTGCGGAAGGCCAGGAGCGGGAGGGAGGTCTTTCCTGCCTGAGAGGACACCTGAGCAGAGCGAGGATGGAGACTTGAGGTGGGTGCTGTGTCTCTGCCCAGCGCAGTGCGCACACATTTGCCTGAGGCACCCTTGAAGGACCTCCAGGGTGGCTCAATAGGTAATATCAGGGCACGCTGCTCCCCCTGAAGGAGTGGTGCTCTTATGAGCAGTGTGTGCTTGGGAGGGATGGTGACATGTCAGATTGTGTGGTACATACATTCAGCAAGAGGGCTTCACTGGTGGGCTTGCATGTAGACCTGGGTAAGAATTTAGGTTCCATCAACCAAATATGACCTTAAGTGAGTAATTTTTCTGAGGCGTAGTTTTCTCATTTGCGAAATAAACATTAGAATCAGTCTCCTAAGTTTGCAAGGGGGCATTTCCTTTTTCCTTTAAAAATAACAATCATTTTTCGCTCCCCAATAAGGAATTGGGCCGGACTTGGCCATCTCTGCCCCATGCGATGTGAGCCGGGCAGTGACGGTGCAGTCGCATGGCTGGCGCCGTGCTGGTGCTCCGGTTCCTCTCCGTGTG
The DNA here is from genome assembly GCF_963259705.1 of Myotis daubentonii. Lineage (NCBI taxonomy): Eukaryota > Metazoa > Chordata > Mammalia > Chiroptera > Vespertilionidae > Myotis > Myotis daubentonii. Next base: position 5,383,090 of record NC_081850.1, read on the forward strand.
GCTTCACGTGCTGCATGGGTTTCCCTACAGCATGGTGGCTGGATTCCAAGAGCTAAGGAGCCAAGCAAGGGGAAGCTTGCCTCTCCCCCTGACCCCCCACGCCAGGCCATCCTTCTGTTGTCCTCCTGCTCCTGCGACTCTGAGCACACAATCAATATGATTGTTTGAGTTGCTAGTCACTTGTCTTTTATGAACACATTCCTCCCCCTTTAAGGCCTAATCTGGTGTTTTCTTATTCTTAGCTTTTTGCTTTACTTGTCTTCTTTTTTGACTTTGCCCATCCAGATTCTTGGTGTTGATCTTTGACTGGTCCCCAGTGTCAACTCACACATGACAGGTATTAGTTTGATCCCCTCAGCCATGATTATTTGGAATTGATCTAGTATAACCTCTGGCTTGATTCAATATGTTTTCTCCTTCAGTTAGTGCTGTTTCTGCTGGGTCTTTGCTTCAATCTCTCATCATTTATATAAGTATAAGAATTTGCAACAAAATTAACAATAACAGCAGCAGCAGGAACAATGCCACACTCAGTGGTTGTAGGTAACTCAGTGGCAGGAGAAATAAAGGTTTGGAATCCCAGTTCTGGCACTTACTCAGCAAGTGTGGGCAGGCCATTATCTTCTCTGAGCCTCAGTTTCTTCGTTTTAAAATGGGGATGATAACAACACCGACTTCACTGTGTGATTGTGAAGATTAAATGAAATAATTTATATTAGAATCATAGCAAGGCAGTAAATGTTAGTTTGCTTCCTCTCCCTGGCGCTCAGATGACCCAAGTACAACTGCTGGTTGTGTTCCTGAGTACTCCTAGCAGGAAGCTGCTGGGGCCTGGTGGGGCAAAGGCGTGGAGGTGGGAAGTCTTGCTTGGAACTAAGAGCAGGGATGCAGGTGAGCCACCCCAGTAAAGCAGGCAGGGTATGGGCTTGGGTCCTGTAGTCATCTAGGACTTGGCCGGGTTGAAAGTGGGGTTTGGGGAAAGCCCCTTGGACGGTGGGGGATGAGAAGCTGGGGCTTTTCTAGGAGAGCTGGGCGTCCTGGAGGATCCAGACTCATGGTTCTCCACATTGCTCAGTAGGTGAGAAGTGCAGGATTGGGTCTCCCTTTAGATCAATCAAGACATCAAATTTGTGGGTGCAGACTGTGAGAGAGGTGGGAAGTTCCAAATTCTCCCATCTGAGGACCGTGAAATAGTTTGTAGAAATGAAGACATAGACATGGTTCTCAGAGTTGGCTACATCCTTACTTTAAACATTAGAACATCTATAAAAATAAAAGTGTAATATGCTAATTCGACCAGACAGCCGAACGACCTTCTGGACATCATTCCAGATGTCCTTCCAGATGAAGCCACAGTGGCGGGGGCCTAGGCAGAGGCAGTTAGGGGTGGTCAGGCAGGCAGGCAGAGTGCTCAGGGGCGATCAGGCAGGCAGGTGAGCAGTTAGCAGCCAGTGGTGCCGGGTTGCAAGAGGGATGTCCCAGATTGAGAGAGGGTGCAGGCCACGCTGAGGCACCACCCTCACCCCTCCGTGCATGAATTTTGTGCACCAGGCCTCTAGTCTCATTATAAGACAGAAAGTAAAAGTAAGCAAAAATAGAAAATAAACATTACCTGTATTTAAGTGTTGGTTTACATTTGTCCAACCACACATACACACACACATACCACTTATAATAAGCCTACTATTTTGTAATTTGTGTGTTTACACTTAAAAACGTTCAAAATATTAAATATTCTTCTGTGGTATCATTTTTTTTAATATATTTTATTGATTTTTTACAGACAGGAAGGGAGAGAGATAGAGAGTCAGAAACATCGATGGGAGAGAAACATCGATCAGCTGCCTCCTGCACATCTCCTACTGGGGATGTGCCCGCAACCCAGGTACATGCCCCCGACCAGAATCGAACCTGGGACCCTTCAGTCTGCAGGCCGACGCTCTATCCACTGAGCCAAACCGGTTTTGGCCTGTAGTATCATTTTTAATGGATACAAAGAATTTCAGTAATATGAATGAACCACAATTTATTTAACCAACCCTCCATTTTTCAATATTACTCTTTCTCATTCTCATTCTCATCATTTTGGGGGGGAAAGTCTCTGAATATTCTTGAATTTAATTTTTAAGCACATCCCTGATTCTTAGAATAAACTACTTTCTGTCTATGTGGATTTGCCTATCCTGAGCCCTTCACATAAATGAAATCATAAAATATGTGGCCTGCTTCTTTCACTCAACATAATATTTCCAAGGTTCATCTGTATAGCAGCATGTCAGCACATCACCCCTTTTTATGGCTGAGACAATCCTTTGTGGAGATATGCCACTTTTATGTATCCTTTCATCAGTTGATTGATACTTGGTTTGTTCCCACTTTCTGGTTGTTTTTTTTCAATCGTGTTTTGTTAAGCGTACAAGCCTTATATTCTTTTGTTCAACTTATTTCTAAGTTTTTATTCTTTTTATGCTATTATTATATAACAGATTTCTTTTCCTTTTTTTTTTTTTCAATCCTCACCCGAGGGTATTTTTGTATTGGTTTTTAGAGAGAGTGGAAGAGAGGGGGGAAAGACAGAAATATTGATGTGAGAGAAACATCGATTGGTTGCCTCCTGCACTTGCCCTGGAACTTGCAACTGAGGTGCGTGCCCTTGACTGGAATCGAACCTGGGACCCTTAAATTCACAGCCGACGCTCTATCCACTGAGCCAAACTGGCTAGGGCTATAACAGGTTTCTTAATTTTATTTTTGGCCTTTTCATTTCTAGTGTATAGCATATAGCCGAGTTTGTTATATTGACCTTGTATCCTGCACTCTTGCTGAACTTTAATGCTTTTTTGTGTGGATTCCTTCGTATTTCCCATTTAGAAGATCATGTCATCTGGAAATAGACATAGTTTTGCTTCTTCCTTCCCAGTTGGGTTGCCTTCTTTATTTATTGACGCCCTACTGTTCTGGCTGGGGCCTGCGGTACTGTTAAATAGAAACGGCAAGAACTTGTGTCCTCATCTTGTTGACCTTATCCCTCCTCCTCCTTAATTTTTATTACTTCTATTTTGCAATAAACCATGTAGCACAGAGGGAAGGGAAAATTAGGTGTGGGGTCTTGGGAAGGGCTTCCAGAAATATGGCTGAACCCCAAATGACCTACCATCTCTGAGGTAAAAGACACCATTTTATCGGCAGAATTTTGAATTCTGTGAAGGATGATGATGTGATTTGCAGGACTGGGTGCAAGAAGCGCACATCAAACTAGAGCCTTCTGTGACGGCAGTGCAGCCTCTGCTGCGGAATTGGGGAGTATTTTAAATGACATTGCATTTATGTATTTTTGACCAGGCCACTCATCTACAAGGATGTGAAAGCAGACGTTCTGCAAGACACCTAGACACAATGGATGACAACCCCTGTGTTTAGAATTCACAAAGTGAGAATTAACTCTTGGACCTTTTAGCCAAATCAGAGCTACGCAGGTGGAAGAGGAGCAGGACAGGGGAGCTTGTGGAGACAATCCTTTGTTGAGTGCTCATGTTAAGTTGAGTCAGCCCTCCACTCCCACCATCCAGGGTGAGAGGGACTTCTCACAGCTTCCTGAGATTGGGGGGCACAGGGACTGGGGCTCACCCCCAGCCTGGAACTCTCAAGAGGCCCTGGGAGCAGGATAAGAGAGGCTGGGGGAAGGGTCCTCGCTCTCTAGGTTCATCAGAGCCAGAGGGGTCCTGCAGACGACAGCCAGTGTGAGGTCAGCTTGGGCTTTACCCCCTGGAGGGGGAGGGGAGGGCCTACTGCAGCAGTTTTCTAGGGCCCCGGCTTGGAGGTGTATCTGCCCTGGTCATTGGAACTTAGGGAGAGGACCCCAACGATGGGATCGCCCAAGAGCCGTCCCAGGTGCATGAGAAAGGCGGTGTGTGGAGAGACTCGCAATTCAGTCTTGCGTGCCACACTCCTGCCTGCCACCAGCGTGCTCTCAGACATTCCCTCCGTCACTGGGCTCAGGGGATGAGAGCTCTTTTCAGTGCCTGTTCTCAGAAAAAATAACTAGGACGTTTAACTGGCTCCTGAGGCTCAGACAGTTAGAGCCCTGTGGCGGCGCTGGCCCCGTGCTGGGTTTGTTTCCTGTGGCTGCTGTGACAAGTCACCTCCAGCTCCGTGGCTTAGCAAATACAAACTTATCACGCATGTCAGCATTCTGCGTGGTCCCACGGGCTAAATGGGGTGTGAGCAGGACTGCAGTCCCTGCTGGAGCTCTCCGGAGAACCCGTTTCCTCGCCTCCTCCGCTTCCAGAGGCCACCCGCCTTCTTTGACTCTCACCTTCCTCCCTCTTCAAAGCCAGCGATGCAAGCTCTTCTCAGGCCACATCATCCCTCCTTCCATCCCTGAGTCCCCCCCTCAGTGGGGAATGTTCTCTTTTAAGGACTCACACGGCTGGAATGGCCTCACTAGGTAATGCAGGATCCCTCCCCATCTCAAGGTTCATGCCCTTGTCACACTTGCCACGTAAGGTCACAGTCACAGGTTCAGGGGACCGGGAATTGGACACCTTAGAGGGGTCGGGGAGACACACAATCCAGCCCCGGCACAAGGTGGGACCGCAGGCCCAGGCAGCGAAGTCACTCCCTCTCCGTAGGGGTAAATGACGGTCAGCATCATGAGGATCTCAGTGACACGGAGAATTAAAACACCAAGTCTGAGATGGCTTCCGGCCCGTGCAGGGCCCAGGCCACACACTCCACAGACCTCCTCGGAGTGCCTGCAATAGCACACCAGGAGCGCCCTCAGAACTAGAAGCGCCATTCGGGCCTGACCTGTTCCGGTGAACTTGAACAGGCCCGGCTTGTAGGGAAGAATCTTGACTGAGGAATTTTAAAAGGATATTTGTTTTAAATGCATTTTGATTGAGCTGAAATTCAGTGAGTTCAAATAGAAAACTCATTAAAACTGTGTAATACATTTCAGTTTTGCATTTGGACTGTTAGCTCCATGGCGGGAGGTTGGGGGTGGGGGTGGGGGTGGGGGGAGGCAGTGCTCCTGCAGGTGGGCCCCCTTGGGGTTTGGCACTGTGCCGCTTCCTAATTGGACATGTTGATGAACAGTAATTGAAAAACAGCTGTGCCCCCTGCTGGGTGCTCCCAGGGCTCCTCTGTAGGAAGTGACAGCTGCCGGCAGAGGGGGCCTAGGCTTTCAGGCCGATTACTCACCAGGCGGCCGCATCTCCCCCTTCACTCAACAGCCAGCTGCTCCCATCCAGACCGCCGCGTGTGGGAGAGGGCTGAGGTCTCCCGTCCTCTGTCTCCGTCGTTCCTCAGGTGACCTCTGATGACGATTTGGTGCCACTGAACACTTCCAGAAATCGCATAATTTTTTCTTTGAGATTTATAGATGAACACACACACACAAAATAAAATAAACATGAACACACACACAAACATATGCACCTGTATACACGTACAGCCCACACACATGCACCAATGCCAGGTCTCAGCCCAGAGATTTGGATTTCACTGGTATAGAGTGGGGCCCCACTATTATTATTATTTTTTAAAATTAAACACATACACACAACCCTTCAAAATCATGGACACAGACTTGTGGCAGACACTCCATCAAACGCAGATGTCAACAACATGTTACATAGTTTACACATGTGTTTCAGTATCAAACTGACAGTGAATATCTCCCGGCTGTGGAACTGCCCATGCCTGATGGTGACCCTACCACATACAATTCTTTGTTTCGGTGGCCGCAGCCTCCCAGGTGCCCACTGGCCGCAACCAGTGGTCCTTTGGTGAACTGAACTATAGTGGCAGGATCTGCTACAGCTTGGAACTCCCTGTGCCCCTGCCTCACCCTGGCTCCCCAGTGGGGACCCACCCTCTATGTGGGGGGCTACACAGCTGCACCAGGGGACCCTGCCCTCTGCCCTCTGGTGGGTTCCCCAACGGGGAGCACTGTGGGGTGGGAGGCAGGGGCGGTGGATCAGGCCGCTTGTGTGTCTCTGCTGGTGGCCAGGCTCCTGTCAAGGTGGCCCTCCACGGGACTCCTTCCCCCGGAACCATGGGCCCCGGGGTGGTCACAATGCCACTGTCAGCAGCGTGGGTGGTCCCCCTGCCCTATTTCACAAGCCTGTTTCCGGTGACCTTAGTGGAAAACTTCATCTGCTTCCTGCTGGGACTCTGATGGATGGCACTGAAGGAAGGATGTGGTTGGCTTTGTCCCTGAGACCCACTTCAGGATGTGTGCCCCAGGGCTCCCCGTGGGGCTGACGGGGAACATAATTCCTCAGCGCTCGTTATGAGGGGCTGGGGCAGGGAGCAGGCACAGCCAACATGCTGATCTGGGGGAAGATGATAATTAAAATGGGTGGGTGCACGCTCAGAAACACACAGATAGGGTTAAAACATGGTGGGGAAAAACAGGGAGGAAGTGAGAGTGGTGAAGGGCAGGTAATGAGGACAGAGACACAGCTGTCCAATGCGGACTCACCTCACTAACTCTGGACAAGAGGCTTCCTTACAGACCCCGGGACACTGGAGGTGGAACAAGGCTGTAGAAAGATAGGGTGTCCCGGTGGGTCCATGACTCAGAAAAGAAATACGTTTTGAGAGCAGACAAGGATAGGACCCATTGTGTCCGGTTTCAAAAGAACAGAACAACTTATGTGACCTAAAATACCCACACATAGAAAACAGCACCGCAACAGGACAAGTTCACTGAGGCCCAGGACACGCCCCTCAAGGGGCACCAATCTGGGGAAGGCAATAGGAAAGGAAGAGGCAAGGGAATCTGAAGAGGGGAGTAGAGTAAAATGAAGTTTCTCGCACAGACGGACACTAATTACATATCAAACAAAAGAGTATGATTAACTTAATTCACTTTACTCAAGTCCAAAAATGCATTTTATAGAGGTAGCTATCTTGTTACTGTTTTTCTATGGTAGTCCACCCATCAGAAAAAGTCTGAATGGGGCTCTGAGAAGCATCTCTCCCAGTAATTATATTGCCTTTGTGTTTTACAGAAGGCTTGACTTTGCCCAATGAATCTGGACTTAATTCCTCCATTCTGTGTTACAGTAAAACCTGTGTTACTATGGTTTCTTAAAACAAAATTTCAATTAGCAGATGGAGCTACTGAGAAGAAAGCGTCTTATTGGTGTAGAAATTTGGAGCAGAATTAAGGCTAAAATAAACACATTTCAAAAAGCCTACCATTTAGAATTATCATGAATTACTGCCAACAGTATGATGCTGTATTAAGTATTGTATTAAACATTCTTAATTGATATGTATATATCTTGAAAATTAGCAAATTCAGCAACAGCGTTTAGTTTATAATATTCTTTATTTTATCAATAATATTTTTAATCTTGGAGAATGTTGGATAGAGAGAAATGAAATACAGAAACTTATTTAGAATTCACTGTGGATGATATAAACTACAGAAACATTTTGAAGACGTTGACATGAATCAACAGAGATGATCTAAATCATCACCAGTATTTAAAATCTGTTATCTTTGTATTTTAAACATTGGGAAATTACAAGGTGGAATATAAAGGCTGGAGTTTGTTATTACTCATAATCTGTTCTCCCCTGATAGTATAAGTTTAGGTAGACTTATGCAGCTCAAAAGAAAAACTACATTTCCCAGTGTCCCTTGCAGCTACATGTAATCACATGACTGTATCACCACCCAGTTAAGACTATTTCACCATCTTCCTCAGATACAGAAAAACATAGGAGCACCTAAAAATATAAAGAAAATCTTGGTGAACATTAAGGGAGAGATTGACAGCAATATAGTCATAGCAGGGGATTTTAACACATCAGAATCATCAATGGATGGATCTTCCAGACAAAAAATCAATAAGGAAACAGCGACCTTAAATGACCTATAATTTCAGATGGATTTAATTGATATTTATAGAACTTTTCATCCAAAAATAGAATTACACTCTTCTCAAATTCTTTATTATGTTTATGTATGATTTCTCTAATCCCACTCTGCTGAGAGTTTTTTCTCATAAATGGATGCTAGATTTTGTTGAATACCTTTTCTGTATCTATTGATGAGATCTTGTGAGTTTTACCCTTCATTTTGTTTATATGATGTATCACATTTATTGATTTGTACCAGCTTTGCATCCCCAGAATACATCCCACTTGGTCATGGTGTATGATCTGCTTAATGTACTACATATAGAAAATTCTCAAAGATAGACCACGTTAGGACACAAAATCTTAAAAATTCAGAAAGATTGAAATCATATCAGACATCGTCTCTGAGCACAATGGTATGAAACTAGAAATTAACTACAATAAAAACAAACTGGAAAACATTTAAACACATGGAAGCTAGATAGCATATTGTTAAAGAATGAATGGATTAACAATAAGATCAAGGAAGAAATAAAAAATTACCTGGAAACAAATGAAAATGAACACAGAACAACCCACAATCAGTGGTACACAGCAAAAGCAGTCCTGAGAGGGGAAGTTTATAGCACTACAGGCCTTTCTCAAGAAGCAAGAAAAATCTCAAATAAATAATCTAGCCCTACATCTAAAAGAACTAGAAAAAGAACAACAAGCAAAGCCCAGAGTAAACAGAAGGAAGGAACTAACAAAGATCGTAGCAGAACGAAATGACATAGAGACTAAAAAAAAAACACCCAAAAAACAAAAGATCAATTAAACCAAGAGTTGGCTCTTTGAAAGGAAAAACAAGTTTCATGAACCTTTAGCCAAACAAAGAGAGAAGACTCAAATAAATAAAATCAGTAATGAAAGAGGCAAAGTAACTGACATCACAGAAATATAAAGGAATGTAAGAAAGTACTATGAACTACTACTATATGCCAACAAATTGGACAACGTGGGTGAAATGGACAAATTCCTAGAAACATAATCTTCCAATATTCTACCAGGAAGAATCAGAAAACCTGAATAGGCTAATAACAACTGATGAAACTGACGCAGTAGTCAAAAAACTCCCAGCAAACAAAAGTCCTGGACTGGATAGCTTCACAGGCAAGTTTTACCATACATTCAAAGAAGAACTAGCACCTTTCCTCCTTAAACTATTCCAAAAAATTCAAGAGGAAGGAACATTTCCAAGCTCTTTTTATGGGGGCAGCATTATCCTAATTCCAAAAACCAGATAAAGACACTACAAAGAAAAAAATTACAGGACATCATTCCTAATGAACATAGTTGCTAAAATCCTCAACAAAGCATTAGCAAAACAGATCCAGCAATACATTAAAAAAGATCATACACCATAACCAACTGGGATTTATTCTGGGGATGTAAGGCTGGTACAATATTTGCAAGTCAAGAACTGTGATACATCACATAAACAAAATGAAGGGTAAAAATCCCAAGATCTTATCAATAGACGCAGAGAAAGCATTCAACAAAATCTAGCACCCATTTATGAGAAAAATTCTCAGGAAAGTGGGAATAGAGAGATCATACCTCAACATAATAAAGGCCATCTATGACACACTTACAGCCAACATCATACTCAATGGGCAAAAATAATGCCATTTCCCCTAAGAACAGGAACAAGACAGGGATATCTGCTTTCACCACTCTTATTCAACATAGTACTTGAAGTTCTAGCCACAGCAATAAGACAAGAAGAAATAAAAGGCATCCAAATCAGAAAGGAGGAAATAAAACTGTCATTTTTCGAAGATGACATGATACTGTACATAGAAAACCCTAAAGAATCCACAAAAAGTGACTAGATCTAATAAATGAATTTGGCAAAGTATCAGGGTACAAAATTAATATTCAGAAACTGGTGGCACTTTTATATATCAGTAATGAACTATCAAAAAGAAATTTACTACTGCAACAAAAAATAAGGTGCCTAGGAATATTGGTAAATTCAATAAAGGAGGTAAAATACTTGTGCTCAGAAAATTACAGGACATTGAAGAAAGAAATAGAGGAAGATACAAATAAGTGGAAGCATATATCACGTTCATGGATTGGAGTAATTAATATCATTAAAATGTCCATACCACCCGAAGCAATCTATAGATTCAGCACAATTCCCATTAAAATACCAATGCATATTTCACAGATCTAGAACAAACATTCCAAAACTTTATATAGAACTATAAAAGACCCCAATTAGCCTCAGCAATCTTGAGGAAGAAGAACAAAGTTGGCGGGATCACAATACCTGGTACTGCAAGGCCATTGCAATCAAAACAGCCTGGCACTGGTGTAAGAAAAGACATGTAGATCAATAGAATATTACAGAGAGCCCCCAAATAAACCCACGCCTTTATGGCCAATTAATATTTGACAGAGGAAGCAAGAGCATACAATGGAGGAAAGGCAGTCTCTTCAATAAACGGTGTTTGGAAAATTAGACCAGTACATTCAAAAAATTAAACTACACCATCAACTTACACCATACACAAGAATAAACTCAAAATGGATAAAAGACTTAATTGTAAGTTGCAAAACCATAAAAATCCTAGAAGAAAACATTGGCAGTAAAATCCCAGACATTTCTTATAGCAATATGTTTTATCTTGTCAGAAAACTTTTAAAGAAATTAAAATTAAGAATACTGAAATTCTAAGTATCAAATAATAAGAAAATAAATACTAAAATTATCTCCACGGATCAATAGTTTTTCTATGCTAACCACTTGCAGTGGTTCTCAACCTTCTGGCCCTTTAAATACAGTTCCTCATGTTGTGACCCAACCATAAAATTATTTTCATTGCTACTTCATAACTGTAATGTTGCTACTGTTATGGATCGTAATGTAAATATCTGATATGCAGGATGGTCTTAGGTGACCCCTGTGAAAGGGTCGTTCGACCCCCAAAGGGGTCGCGACCCACAGGTTGAGAACCTATGACTTAAAGGAACAGATAATCTTGTCACTGGAACCTCAAGTGGTTAGGCATGAAACACCCACCCAAACAACTCTCTACCAGAAGGAAGACATTTCCTTAGCTTTAAAGGTCAGTCTTAGGTTTTTAAGGTAAAGGATTTTAACTTCCCTTATTTTATACTACTGTCAATATAAGAATGTCCAAATCTGTAGAGAATTTTTATGAGAGTTTGAGTTAATTTGAGCCAAACTGATGACATACCACAAAACAAGATTTCAAATGCTCCAGAAAATGACAGTTTTGTGGTTTCTTCTTACATATTTGGAGTCAAGGAGGGAACATAAGAAAGATTACATGGTGTGGGGTCAGTGGTTGAGTGTCCACCCATGAATCAGGAGGTCACAGTTTGATTCCCGGTCAGGGCGCATGCCTGGGTTTGGGGCTTGATCCCCAGTAGGGGACATGAAGGAAGCAGTCAATCAATGATCCTCATCATTGATGTTTCCATCTCTCTCTCCTTCTCCTTGCCTCTCTCTAAAATCAATACACAAATAAAACCCAAAACCAAACAAACAAAAAAAGAGGAGTACATGAAGGTGGGAGAATGTACAGGATCGTTAATTAGATTATGCACTCCCTTGAGGGTGGTCAGCCTCTGAGGGGTCTGGAAACGAGGATTACTTCTGGCATTTCAATGGTGTGTTAACCTAGACCAGTGGTCGGCAAACCGCAGCTCATGAGCACATGCGGCTCTTTGGCCCCTTGAGTGTGGCTCTTCCACAAAATACCAGGTTTCCGGCGCGCACGTACAGTGTGATTGAAACTTCGTGGCCCATGCGCAGAAGTCGGTATTTTGTGGAAGAGCCACACTCAAGGGGCCAAAGAGCCGCATGTGCCTCGTGAGCTGTGGTTTGCCGAGCCGCAGTTTGCCGATCACTGACCTAGATGCACAATAACAAAGGACAGGGCTTGCTTAAGATGGCCTGAAGTGTACATCCACATGACCTTTCCACTTAAGAATTTATGATCAGTCCTAACTGGTTTGGCTCAGTGGATAGAGCATTGGCCTGTGGACTGAGGAGTCCCAGGTTTGATTCCGGTCAAGGGCATGTACCTTGATTGTGGGCACATCCCTAGTGGGGGTGTGCAGGAGGCAGCTGATCAATGTTTCTCATCGATGTTTCTAACTCTCTATCCCTCTCCCTTCCGCTCTGTAAAAAATCAATAAAATATATTTTTTTAAAAAAAGAATTTATGATCAGATACCCTGTGAGGTTACTTTTGTCCCTGAACTTGTTAGATTTATTACAGAACCCCTTTTTCCTTCACACCATTTGGCTCACCATTTACCTTTAATAACATACACATATTCACAGACTCACATACTTCATCAAGCTATGGTAATTCATAGCTGAGGAAACCATTTCATAATGGAAACATCACTTGCATTAGAGAAGGGACCCGCCATCTCTCCCCGAGCCAGTGACTGGAAGCAAGTAGGCGGCCAGTGTTCTTGCAGAGTAGCCTCCGCTAAGCCGGGGCAGCTTCTCTCTTCTGCCCCCCCCCCCCCCCCCCCCCCCCCGGCTTGGCGTGGCAGGGCTCAGGAGAAGATAGCCGGGTGGTTGAATCCACCTCAGTGTGCAGCCAGGTGAAATATTTCAGAATCAGGGTGTATCCTGTTCCCAGTTTTAATTCCTGACTTTGGTCGTGCTGAGTACACTGACAACTCACCAGCCTCCTTCCTCTGGAATTAGCATGGCCTCCCCTGGTTGCACCGCATTGGTCTCCACTAGCAGACTGGCTCTTAGGATAAGCAGATGAAGGGGAACAGAGTTTACCACCCCAAAATATGCTTCCTTGGAATATTGATTATTTAAGGCTGATTAATTTAAAGAAACAGGACACCTGGGAGAGGCTGTGAAATCTGAGTGGAGGTAGCTTGACATGCAGGCAGGCAGGCAGGGCAGCGGCCCGGTGGGAAACATGGGCAGGTGGAACAGAGGCAGGGGCAGGCGTGGCAGTTTGAGCAGCCTCGTCACAGAAACCAACCACGCAGAAATAATAGAATGCTTTTGGATTCAGAGTGGGAGGCACGTGAAACTAGGGAGGGTCTGCACAGTCAGGTGAACTGACACATAGGAACAGGGAACGTTCAGGTCCCCTTGTTGGGCAAGAAGAATTGAGGGAATCAGTGAGGTGGTGACACCGGGAGACACAGAGCAGGCGTGTAGCCCATAAATACCTCTAGACCGATTAGCTTCCCTGGAAGCCATTCTTGGATCCCCTCCCCATGCGGGGGTCTGAACCTGCCGGTAACAAATTTTACACACTTTTGTTTAAACCTTCCGGTCTGTGATTTCATTCTTTGGCTTCCCAAGACATGACCTGGGAATAAACCTGTTTCTCTCGCTGTTCTGGCTGTCACAAGTAGAAGCTCCCTTAGTAAAGGGCATTTACATCTGTAAGGGAAATCTCCGTCTGTAAGGGCGTCTCCCTCACTGCACCAGGCCTGCCTTCCCTATCAATGGAGAAGTCATGGACTTAAATCTGCACACTATTCTTACCCTGTTACTGTGCTTTTCCTGGTCACCTCCCATGACTGACATCCCACCCCAAAAATCTTCTTTTGTATTTAGCTTTTTGTATTAAAGGTGGTGGGTGTCTTCTACCATTTTAATCAATTACTCAGTATTCCTGGGTCTCTCCTATACTAGTATATCCAGGAAGCATGTATGTTATTAAATATTAATTTGCTCTTCTCCTGATAATCTGTCTCATGTCACTTTATTAGTCCAACTAGAAGAATCCAGGGGTAGAGAAAAGCTTTTCCTCCCTGATACAGCATGACTGCAAAGCACTGCCTCCTTTCCACCCCCAAACCCAACCCCCACAGCGAGCTTCAAATGTTGGCCCACTTTTGAAACTAGTTTTCTCCCGGTGTAACCATGATTTAACATTACCCTTCAAATAAGAAAAGTACATAATCAACCTTGTGTTTTTACCTCTGGCAAAGTTCTCATAACAGTTGAACAGCCTGTTCCAGAGGTAAGGAATGTTGATGTTGGCAATAAAACTGCAGATGTCCAGTTGCTGCACATTGAAAGATAACAGAGAATGGAAAGAATAAGACTGAGCAAGCACTGTACATCACCAGAAATCAAGGAGTTCTCTTTGTCCCATGATTCCCCTATAATACCGTGTGCGGGCGCGCACGTACAGCGCGATTGAAACTTCATGGCCCATGCGCACAAGTCGGTATTTTGTGAAAGAGCCACACTCAAGGGGCCAAAGAGCTGCATGTGGCTTGCAAGCCGCAGTTTGCTGACCACTGCCCTATATAATCTGGCCAAACCATCTGAGATGTTAAGATGGGCTTTGGTATAAGAGTCCCCCATCTTTCCAGGTGGCTGGCACTTGCATAAACCTCTTACCTTCTCACAAACTCATGACTTTGGCTTTTGTTTCAGCAGGCAGCCAAACCTGGGTTTGGTTACACTGGGTCCCCATGTCTTAACTCCCCTAGTCTGAGGGCTTCAATAACTGCATGCCGAGTGCCTGAGGGAGGGCTGCATGCAGGCAACTGCACCCCAGTGTAAGCTCCAAATATACCAAAATGTCTACATTTTAACACACCCCAAACACTCAGAATGTAGTTTAAAATACATCTCCTCACATCTTTATGATATAATGACAAAAAGCTCAAAAAACAATTCATTTGTGACAGATTTCATCAGAAAAACAAACTTGCTTTAATTTTCACTTTCTGTGACTAGTTACCTCTCTTCAAAATGTTGTAAATTTTCCTCATTTGGAAGCTACTTTACACCATTCATGCCACTTAATTATGTTCCTTATTCTTCTCCTAGATTAGACCTATTCTAAATTTGCTTTCTGTTTTCAGAAGAAAGAAGGAAGGTATCTACAAAACAATATGGTAACGTTCCTAATGAGAGTCTGAATCGCATGGCCCACTTCATCAGCTGCTGATTTTGAGAGCCTGGTCAGCCCTTTCGCACCTCCATACTTCCTACCAGTTTCTATGAGGTCCCCACTTCCCGTCCTTGGTTATCAGGGTTCTCTCCAGCTGGTCTTCAGTTGATTATCAAAACTACATTTTATTTTAATCATTTTTGTGATTTGTCAAAAATTTTTAGAATCAGCTAATCTCTCCCCCCGCTTCCTTCATTTCTCTCTCCTCTCTTCTTCCCTCTCTCACGTCCCCCGTCACTTATGGAACACATACCAGGTATTGGACAAAAGGTTTATCAATTGTGGTTAATTTTCTGTGTCACTTTTCTAGGCTATTGTACCCAGAGTTTGGTCAAACACTAGTCCAGATGTCACTATGAAGTATTTGGAAGATAAGATGAACATATCAGTAGATTTTGAATAAAGCATATTACTTTATATAAATAAGGTGGGCAAGCCTTAGCCAATCAGTTGAAGGCGTTAAGAGCAAAGGTTGACTTCCCCAGAGGCAGAACTATTCCTCCCAACCATCAGACTTAAGACTGCAGCATCGGCTCTCCCCTGGGTCTCTAGCCTGCCCTGTGAACTTCAGACACCACCAGGCCCCACAAGCATGTGCTCCAGTTCCTTAAACTAATTCTATATATACGTACACACGTTCAGTTGGTTCTGTTCCTCTGGAATCCCCTAATACAATAAATAAATCAATTCCATTCAAAAGTAACTGTTGACAACTCACCTTCTAGAATGATCCCTGGTCTCTGTGATTCCCCTCAGCCGAAAGGACAGGCTTTGATAAGGCCATTACAGATCAATGTGATTTATGCATTGAAGACATGTGTGCAAGTGCTCAACAGCGACAATGTTGGCTTGATGCTAGGAGAAGGTTTTTAGAAAACATGATAATAAGGGCTGGATCCTCAGATGATGCTCACATCATAGAACACCCAGTCATGGCCCATACGCACAGGAGATAAAGTGGATGAAGACTGAGAGAGTGTGAGGGGTAAGAGGTGATCTTGGACTTAATGGGATCCCAGTTCTTAAGGACGGATCGAGGGTAGCATCATAGATATGCTGTCAGCAAAGGGCAAACCCTGGGAATAAGCCTAAGCCCCACGGTGAAGTGCAGTATGAAAAGGAAGTGGGCAGAAATAAGATGCGCCAGCCAGTCGGGCAGCTGTGGAGGAAGGAGGAGGTTCCGCAGGGGGTTTGGGGGTGGAGCTGACAGTGACCCATCCTAAGGCATGGGTCCCAGAGTGACGGAAATGGGGGTCACTCTGGAACCCATGCCTTAGGTTAGGGGCGGGTTACAGCCCCTGTAAAGTGAGGTGTGCTTTCAGGAGCCAAGTTAGGGGTCTCTCACTCCGGTGTAGCTTTTATCTATTATTTTTTTCAGTAGGCTATTCTCTCTCTTCAGTTCTTATTTTTAAATATATTTTTATTGATTTCAGAGAGGAAGAGAGAGGGAGAGAGAGATAGAAACATCAATGATGAGAGAAAATCATTGGCCGGCTGCCTCCTGCACACCCCCTACTGGGGATTGAGCCTGCAACCAGGGCATGTGCCCTTGACCAGAATCAAACCTGGGACTCTTCACTATCCACTGAGCCAAACTGGCTAGGGCTTTCCTCAGTTCTTAAGAAATCTGGCCATTCTAGCATTTACTATTATTTATAGTGGGCACAGAATCCACTCAAGTGGGTTTAAGTAGAAATAGATTTATTATTAAGCAAACAGTATTAGTTGGCTTCAAGAAATTCCTGGAAGAACCAGGGGGAAACATTGGATGTTTAGGAGTTTCCTGCTGGGATCCCTATACCAGCATCAGCACGGGCCCTCTCTGATTCCAGAACCTTCTCCATCAGTTGTCCCAGGAGATACATTCTCCCTGCACCACTTGTCGCCACTCCCGTCTCCCACCTGCTTGGCTGGACTCGCGTCTTGGTGACATGGATGTCTGGGAAATGTAGGCTGAGCTTTCCGGTCGCTATAATGCAGGAAACCTGCTGGAAGGAGGCTGGCATTGCATGAGCCAACCTGCAAGGTCACCACTCTCACCCTCACCTTCCTGTACCTATGCCAACTCCCTAACAACAGCGCTGCTGCTCAGCCTGGCAAAAAAAAAAGCTCATGAAACAGATAACTCTCTCACCCATGGACACACCCCTGATGCCCCATCTTCCTTCTCATCAGGGGATGACTTGGGAACATCAGTAACTGGTATGGCAATGGCACTAACCAATCAGAAAAGCCAGGCCTTGAGCCGCAGCAAAGCCCCTCTGAGCCTTCCTTCATTTTCTGGGTTATGGGGGCTCTGAGGCCTGCATGAGGGGCTGGGGGTGACTCTGGTGGCAGGGAGGGAACTTGGGGACACTGGAGAGTGGTTTAGAGTGTTTCCATGTCTCAGCCCACTGGCCGAGAGCCCTGCTCTGTCCTTTAGAATGTCCCACGCATGACCACTCAGCCTGCCAAAGCCCGCTAAGGGGACATCGCTTTGGGTGGTCAAAGGAGATAACAACTTTTAAAATGTGTAGTGACCATGGGGCTTTCAAACGTAGAGACAACAGTATAGTAAGTGCTCATAGATCCCTCACTAGCATCAATAATTATCAACAATGTACTATTTTACACTCCCCTCCTTTTATATATTTTTCTGGAGTATTTTAAAGCGGATCCCAGAAAACATGGCATTCTCCAGGTAGTGACCTCAGTCTGTATAGGAGGGAGTGTAAGGCGTGTTTTGCCCTGAAGCTGCCCTGCCCCTGCCATCCTCGACCACGCACGGACACTGACCCTCTGCAGACAAGGGAGCGGTCCGCTAGCAATGGGTCAGGGCGTCAGGCAGAGTTCTGGAGGGAGAGCCACCCACCAGGACCAGGGAGCAGACCCTGAGGTGCCCAGCCCCACCTTCCTGGACAAGCTCTTCCTGCCCACATCCACGCTGTGGACCGGAAGGCACGATGCGCCAGCAGGCACGATGCGTAGGGCTAGGAGGCTGCTGTGGAGTGGCCTGGACATGGCTGTGGGAGCTCCTAACTATCCTAGAGTCAGCCAACGCCACAGCCCTTATCCCTGAATCTGTTTATTATTATTATTTATTGTTGACAGTATCAGATATCCCCATTCCCCCGCCCTTTGTGCCTTCCTCCAGCCCCCACCCAACTCCAGGCCTTCGCCACACTATCGTCTGTATCCATAGATTATGCATGTATGTTCTTTGGTTAACCTTTTCCCGTCACCGCCACACCCTCCCCTCTGAGATCCCTTAGTCTGTTACAGGCATCCAGGCCTCTGGACATATTTTTGATCACCAGTTTATTTGGTTCATTAGATTCCACATATGAATGCGATCATATGGTACTTGTCTTTCTCTGACTGGCTTATTATGCTAAGCATAATACTCTCCAGGTTGATCCATGCTGTCTCAAAGGGTAAGAGATCCTTCTTTTTTTTACAGCTGCATAGTATTCTGCCGGGAGCCGGTCCATCCTGCTGTTTCAAGGGACCTGGCATATATGGCATACGGTTCTTAATATGTTAGCTCACCTTCTTGGCGCTGTGTTTTAACCAAAGTCACCTCTCCGAGAAAGGTTGAATCCCCAGGTAGGGATTTTCCCCTGAAGTTAGGGAGGGAATAAAACCCCTCAACTAAGTGCCAGGCGGGTAATTAATCCCTTTAACTACGAACAATCATGCTTAAACTACATAATCTTTTCTCCCTGGAATGCAGATAAGAAACGCCCTAACCTTTGTAATAGAGATTGATAGGATTGAATCAACTGGTATAAATACAGTTGTAACAAGACAGAAACACACAGAACTTATAAGAGAGAACTAAGGACACAGGGCTTGGAAGACAGGACCAAGAGAGACAGAGCCTAGGCACAGAACCTACACAGAACGTTCTCTAGAGACAGAAGAACTTCGCTGAAGAGAGCATGCCGGAGGATCCTGGACAGGGACTGGCCTCGGAGCTTGGAGGCAAAGCCTGGCAAGAGAGCATGGCAGCAGATCCTGGACTGAACCTGACTGCGGAGATTGGCAGGAGAGCCTGACTAGAACCTGGTGACTGAACCTGACTGGAGATCCTAGGCAGAACCTCTCTGGAGATCCAGACCAGAACTTGGCTGGAGATCCTGACTGGAGATCCTGGCTAGGCTGCTGATGAACTGAACACTGTCTCTGAGTCTTTCCCTCTTCGCCGACTCCGTCCACACCTTTGGGGACCCCTGGACCTGCTGGGGTTGGACCCCGGCAGTATTCCATGCTGTAAATGTGCCACAGCTTTTTATCCACTCGTCTGCTGATGGGCACTTGGGCTGTTTCCAGATCTGAGCTACTGTAAATTGAGCAGCTGTGAACATAGGGGTGCATGCATGCTTTCTGATTGGTGCTTCAGGTTTCTTAGGATATATTCCGAGAAGTGGGATCACTGGGTCAAATGGCAGTTCCATATTTAATTTTTTGAGGCAACTCCATACTGTTCTCCACAGTGGCTGCACCAGTCTGCATTCCCACCAGCAGTGAACTAGGGTTCCCTTTTCTCCACTTCCTCACCAGCACCTGTCATTTGTTGATATATTGATGGCAGCCATTCTGACAGGTGTGAGGTGATATTTCATTGTCATTTTAATTTGCCTCTCTCTGATGATCAGTGATTTAGAGCATTTTTCCATACGTCTGTTGGCCATCTGTATGTCCTCTTTGAAGAAATGTCTATTTAGGTCCTTTGCCCATTTTTCAATTGGATTGTTTGTCTTCCGTTTGTTAAGTTGTATGAGTTCCTTATGTATTTTGGATATTAACCCTTTATCAGATGTATCATCGCCAAATATGTTTTCCCATGCAGTGGCCTCTCTTGTTATTTCGCTGATGGTTTCTTTTGCTGTGCAGAAGCGTTTTATTTTCATGTGGTCCACTTGTTTATTTTCTCCTTAGTTTCCATTGTCTTAGGACAGTGGTTGGCAAACTGTGGCTCGCGAGCCACATGCGGCTCTTTGGCCCCTTGAGTGTGGCTCTTCCACAAAATACCACGTGCAGGCGCGCACGTACAGTGTGATTGAAACTTCGTGGCCCATGCGCACAAGTCGGTTTTCGGAAAGGAGATAGACAAAACAAGTATACAAGACGAGTGTGGATGGGAGAGTTGGAAGGGGTCAACCTCAGCGAATGTACCTCAGTCAGATTGAGGACGTTTTTGGCAAAGGCCAGCTTAGGAGTCCCCTGATTAAGTTAATAACAATGTACCTACCTATATAGTTTGTTTAAAAAATTTGGCTCTCGAAAGAAATTTCAATCATCGTACTGTTGATATTTGGCTCTGTTGACTCATGAGTGTGCCGACCACTGTCCTAGGAGATGTATCGGTGAACACATTGCTACCAGAGATGCTGTTTTGTATGTAGTTTCTGGGCCTCATGGGACATACTGTGGTGCTAGCCACGGTGAGAAACTGCACGTTTGGCGCTCTGCAACCTGCTCAAAGCTTCCAGCAACGCACAGCTTGTGGCTGCCTCCACAGGGCAGGGCTACATGCAGGAGGGGCCACGCTGAGCTCTAGGGCCAGCTTGTTAGCAGCACAGCGCCCAGGGGCGAACCAGTACCTCGGGGTCTGCCTCCACCTGCCTCCAGCGCTGGCCAGCTGCCAGGCACAGTCACTGCGGAGACTTCCTGGGAGGGCTTTTGGCAGAATCAGGAGGGTGAGACCTCTGGGTCTCCTGTGAGGGGAGCCGCTGTTCAGATTTCAGGGAAGGTAGTAGGTGTGTTCCCGACCCCAGAGCCATCCGGTCTGGAATAGTTCCCTGACCTCAGGTGCGGGGAGCCCCTCCTATGCAATCCAGTGGGGTCTGCTGGGAGCCAGGAGTTTCTACCAGCTCTCTCTTGAGGGGCAGCACCCGTCAGGTTCTCCGGACCCTGTGGGGATTGCTCCACCCGCAGCCAGTCACTGATGCCCTGTGAGACTCTCCAGGCCTGTGGGCTTGGCCTCTGCTGCTGCCTCCTCAGCAGGGGTCAAGCTGCAGGGTGGGGCAAGCGTGATTCCTGGGGGGCACACTGTTCCTGAGGGCAGGGTATTTGCCTTTCCCAGGCTGTTGCTGCTGGGACGGACTCGTGCCTCCTCTGGAAACGGCTGTTGTGATTTGGGGGGGATGACCAGTGCAGGCTTCCCTGCCGCTGCGGTTCCACGGGTCCCACCCACGCCTCCCACTCCACCCTGTCTTCAGGGGCTGCAGTCTGCACTGCCCTCCCTCCACCGAAGCCTGGGTGAGTGGCTGCAAAGGAAAACCCTGTGCAAAACAAAACAAAACAGCTTTATCTCTGACCCGTTCCTTCTCTCACTGGTAGGTGGCAGCTCGCCGCCTTTCGGGGCTGGGTATTATGTGAGCCGCTGTTCTTGCCTCTGGTGCTCTGGGCTGGGGAGCCCAGTTGGGTCTAGGCCTGTTCCTCTCAGGGAAAACCTCCCCCGCAGCCAGTACATCCCTCCTCCTCCGGGGCCTGCCACTGGGGGGTGGGTGGGAGGGGGGGAGCTGGCCCAGCCCAGGTCTCGGCCCCACCCTCCCTACAGCCTCAGGTGGTTTCTGCCCTTCCCTGTGAGTCTCCTCTTCAGCTAGTCTTCAGTTGGTAATTCAGGGTGCATGGTCCCCAATAATTTTTATTTCCAGGTTGGTTCCGGAGGAAGTGCAGGAATGATCCGCCTACTCGCTGCCATCTTGAAAAGCCCTCTGACGCTGCTTTTCTGTGTTGTCCCCCCCCCCCCCTCTGTTTTTAATCTCTACACTCAACAGAGAAGTGCTGAGTGTCCGCTTAGCAGGAGCCCATGCTTTGCAAAAGAGGTCCCTTAAATTGCACTTGTAAAGTAGATTTAAAATGGTGCCACATTGTCCCTGCCCAGGGATCCCTGCAGACTGTTTCAAGGAGGTCTTTACGAAAAACGAAAAGAATCTTAATTGAAATGAAGCTTCCTGCCAAATACTATTAAGGCACAAAAAACTTTTGTTCCTAATTTTAAACCATTTTTTAAATTTCCACTGATTATAAGTTCTCATTTTCTTCACAATATAAAATCTTAATACCACATAATTCTAGTGACTTAGTTATCATCAGAGAACAGTTCCTATAAATGTGTACAATTTCACTGGCTTTTGTGTACAGATGTTCCAGGATGTATCTTCTCAGGGAAATCCACTGTGACTAAGAGGCGTCATACTGAAGTACAATTTCAAGGTTGAGAACTTTGTTCTCACTGTGGTGGACATGTCTGCAGACCTTCCTTCTGGAACGGGAGCCCCAGTCTGTTCCAGGTGATACTGGGCAGGGGTGTCAATCATGTGCCCCACCTCCACCTGCCCCGAGTGTGACGCGACAACGCTTGGGCTGGCCACACTTCACATCAGCTCAGCAAGTGACGTGGGTGCTGTGAGAGCCAGGGTCCCGCTCTTCTCTCCAGCTGTCATTATTGTAAACATTGTCAGCCTCCTCTGCCACAGGCCGCCTTTGCCCTCCTGTGCAGAGCTGCCGCGAGATGGACGCGACAGAGAGGCTGGCAGACCCCGGCAGAGAGCTGATAGGCCTGCTGCTCCCGTGAGAAGCCGCTCCTGGGCCAGCCTCAGGTCCTGAGTTCTCAGCTGTGTGAGCTAATGAATCACTTCCAGTTTGCCTTTCCTTAAGCCAGTCATCATTTTTTCTTTTAGTTAAACTTTAACATTTTTTATTGTGTTAATATACACATAACATAAATTTACCTTCTTAATCATGTTTAAGTGTACAGTCCTGGGATGTTCAATACATTCATATTGTTGTGCAAGCATCACTGCCATTGATCTCCAGACTTTTCTTTATCATCCCGAACAGAAACTCCATGCCCATTAAACCTCTCCCCACTCTCCCCTCCCCCGGCCCCTAGCAACCACCATTGTACTTTCTGTCTTTATGAGTTTGACTGTTCTAGGAGCCTCTGATAAATGAAATAATACAGTTTATATCCCTTTGTGACTGGCTTATTTTACTTCGTATAATGTCCTCAAGGTTTATCCACATTGTAACATGTGTCAGAATTTTCTTCTTTTTAAAGGCTGACTAATATACTTTTGTACGTATATAGCACATTTTGTTTATCCATTCATCTGTTGATGGACCCCTGGGTTGTTTCCACTGTCACTACCAACATGGGTGTATTAATAATTTTTTAAAAAATATATTTTATTGATTTTTTACAGAGAGAAAGGGAGAAGGATAGAGAGTTAGAAACATTGATGAGAGAGAAACATCAATTCAGCTGCCTCCTGCACACTCCCTACTGAGGATGTGCCCGCAACCAAGGTATATGCCCTTGACCAGAATCAAACCTGGGACCCTTCAGTCCGCAGGCCGACGCTCTATCCACTGAGCCAAACCAGTTAGGGCAATAATTTTTTTTACTATAGGATAATCATAGATTCACATGCAGTTGTGAAATAATATAGAGAGATCACATATAGCCTTCACCCAGTTTTTCCCAGGGGTAACATCTTGCAAAATTATAGTATAAAACCACAGCCAGGATATTAACTATGATAATCCATTGATTTTATTCAAATTTTCTGTTTTACATGTACTCGTTTTTATGTGGGTAGTTCTATGTAAGGTTACCACATGTGTAGGTTTCTGTGTCCCCCACCACAGTCAAATTACAGAACAATTTCATCACCACTGGGATCCCTCATGCTGTCACGTCAGCCCATATCCCTCTCTTTTCCTCCATCTGCCCACTGTCCTCAATGACTAGTAACCACTAATCTATTCTTCATTTCTATAATTTTTTAATGTATATTTTTATTGATTTTAAAGCAGAAAGGAAATGGAGAGAGGGACAGAAATATCAATGATGAGAGAGAATCATTGATTGGCTGCTTCCTGCACGCCCCCTACTGGGGATTGAGCTTGCAATCAAGGTATGTGCCCTTGACCAGAATCAAACCTGCAGGCTGGCACTCTATCCACTCAGCCAAACCGGCTAGGGCCATTTCTATAATTTTGTCAGTTCCAGAATGTTATAAAAATGGAACCATACAATTATACTCTCTAGGAGTTGCTTTTTTTATTTATCATAATTATCTGAAGATTCATCCAAGTTGTTGCTTGCATCAATAGTTCATTAAAAAAATAGTTCATTTAAAAAATACCATGATAAACTGCAAATGGCGCAGTATAAGGACACTTGGGCTACTTCCAGATTTTGGCCATTGCTAATAAAGCGGTGATAAATGGTTGTGTGCATGTTTTTATTTCTCTGGGATAAATGCCTGAGAGTGTAAGTTAAGGGTCATATGGCAATTTAAAATTTAGTTTTATAAGAAATTGCTGAAGGAGTTTATAAGAAAGGCTAAAGGAGTTTCTCAACACCAGCATTGCAAGAAATACTTAAGGGACTGCTGTAATAATAATAAGAAATATATAGAAAGAAACATAGGCATAAAGAATTAAAATGGCAATAAATAAGTACCTATCAATGAAAACCTTACAAGTAAATGGATTGAGTTATTCAATCAAAAGACATAGGGTAGCTGAATGGATAAGAATACGTGACCCAAATATATGCTGTCTCTAAGAGGCCCACCGCAGAACAAGAGACTCACACTGGATGAGAATGAAGCGATGGGAAAAAATTTTCCATGCAAATAGAAATGAAACAAACAAACAAAAAAGGTGGGGTAGCCATACTCATTGAAAAAATGGACTTCAAAATGAAGGCCATCACAAGAGACAATAAAGGTTATGTTAACGTAAAAAAACCATTGAAACCTGTAGAGAATTTTTGTGAGTTTATTTGAGCCAAACTGTCGACATATGCCGGGAAGCAGAACCTCAACGAGTTGAGATAGTGCTCTGGAGAATGGCAGGGTTACATCCGTATTTATATATGAAATTCATTGGTGACACATTTAAGGAGGTGGGATTAAGCGAAGCGAGAGGGGGGGGGGCGGGGAAACCTCTGTGATAGGATAAAAAGTAAAATGATGGACACATACTTAGGTGGGTGCAGGCACAATTAACATGATAAATGGAAGAATCTGCTGCATCTGTCCTGGGCCCAGCACACCTGGTTGTGCCCCAGGGGCTCCAGATACAGGGAAATCACAAGTTACCCAGACATCCCAGGGACATGTTATCATAGATGCAAAAAGACAGATAGGCTCAGTTACGGTAAAGGTTGACCTTATCAGTGAAGATATTGGCTTAGGATGTAACTGCCCACCATCACTGCTTTTAGTTAAGGTTTAATTTCAGACCACCCTTTGTGGTGACTTTAGGTCTCCGAGTCTGCAAAACTGCCATGCAGGCCTCTCCTGAGCTTCTCAGGTCAGCATGTGGCCCCTTTCGTTCACAGTTACTACATAATTCTAAAGGGATCGATCCAACAAGAGGATATAACCCTGGTAAACATATAAGCACCTAACATAAAAACACCTAAATGTATAAAAAACTTCTAGAGAACTTTAAGGGAGAGATTGACAGCAATACAGTCATAGTGGGGACTTTAACACCCCACTGACTTCACTGGATAGTTCTTCCAGACAAAAAATTAACAAGGAAACAAACAGTGATTCTAAAGGACACACTGGATCAGATGGATTTAATTGACATTTACAGAACATTTCATCCCAAAGCTTCAGAATATACATTCTTCTCAAGTGCACATGGGTCATTCTCAAAGAGAGACCACATGCTAGAACACAAAACAAGTCTTAAAAAGTTAAGAAGATTGAAATCATATCAAGCATCTTCTTGAATCACAACGGCATAAAATTAGAAATCACATACAATAAAAACACAAAAATATTCCAACATATGGAGGCTTAAGAGCATGTTATTAAACAATGAATGGTTCCCCAAAGAGATCAAGAAAGAAATAAGAAGCTTCCTGGAAACAAATGGAAATGAAAACACAACAACCCCAAATCTCTGGAACACAGTGAAAGCAGTCCTGAGAGAGAAGTTCATTGCACTACAGGCATACCTCAAAAAAAAAAAAAAAAAAAAAAAAGAAAAGAAAAGAAAAGAAAAAAAAAGAAAAATTAATAAACAACTTAACCCTAAAACTTAAAGAATTAGAAAGAGAACAAGAAAAGCCCAGAGTAACTAGAAGGAAGGAAATAATAAGGATCGGCTCAGAAATAAATGACATGGAGACTAAAAAAACAATATAAAAGATCAATGAAACCAAGAACTGATGCTTTGAAAAGATAAACAAGATTGATGAACCATTAGCCAGATTCATCAAGAAACAAACAGAGAGGATCCAAATAAATGGAATCAGAAACAAAAGTGGAGAAGTAACCATCGACACCACAGAAATACAAAGGATTGTAAGAAAATACTATGAACTATATGCCAACAAGCTGGACAATGTGGATGAAATAGACAAATTCCTAGAAAAATACAATCTCCCAAAACTGAATCAGGAAGAATCAGAAAACCTGAATAGGCCAATAACAACGGGTGAAATAGAAGCAGTAATCAAAAAACTCGCAGCAAACAAAGCCCTGGTCCAGAAGGCTTCACAGGTGAGATTTATCAAACATTCAAAGAACTAACACATATCTTCCTCAAACTATTTCAAAAAATCCAAGAGGAAGGAACACTTCCAAGCTCTTTTTATGAGGCCAGCATTATTGTAATTTCAGAACCAAATAAAGACACTACAAAGAAGAGAATTACAGGCCAGTATCCAAAAAGCTGGTGAAGATACAGCGAAACTGGATCACTCATACATTGTTGGTGGGAATTTAAGATAGTACAGCAACCCTGGAAAACATTTTGGCAGTTTCTTTTTTCTTTTTTTTTTTAACGCCTAATTCATGGATTTATAAGTTATAAAGTTCTATACAAAATATTGTATCACAAAGAGTATTCATAGCATTACAACAAAGAATAAAAGGCTAATCTGGATCTAAGTAAGTCATTTTAGGATTACAAATATAATTCCAGGCATAAGAGTTAGCAGTTATGTTAGGGGCAAAAATAGAATACTGGGGAGTAGCTGTGGTTATGGGAAATATTAATCATGCTCTGCTAACTATGATTGCCTTGTGTTGATTAAAGAAAGGACATTCTGACCTGGCTGGGAGTTGTATGCCCCCAGACCCTGGGAATCAACTTTGGAACCATTCTCATTCAAGAGCTATCATCATGGAAAGATTAACAACCTTGTTGCCCAAACAATGGAGTTCCACCTCAGCCTCCTACTTCCCCAGGCCTGTAAGCCCTACTTCCCCATGTAATCCTTGTCCTACGGTATATAAGCAGCTGGCTTATGGGGGTGCAGAGCAGATTTTTGTGGCTGACCTGCTGCTCTCCCATGCTCCCGGCAGGATTGGAATAACTGCTCATATGGTTCAACCCTGTCTCTGCTTAATTGGCTCAAGTAGTGACAGGCAGCCCGGACCCATTGATTGTCTAGGTTACACCTTAACTACCTAGAAGAACTTGAGTTAGGGGCCTTGCCCACATAAGAGGTTATCAAAGATAACCGTTTTTTGGCCTCCTTATATGGAAGGACGAATGGCTAATTATTGAATATGTGCTCTCCCTTCGAAGACCTTCTGAAGCCCCAAGGTGCATGACCTCATCCCGAGCTCAGGATGTCTTCTGTACCCATTTTACCTGAACCTTTCATGCATATGGAGTCTCTGATTCTCTCATGTATGTGGGATTTCCACACATATGTATTAAATTGGTTAATTTCTCTGCCAATCTGTCTCAGGTCTATTTGATTAGGCCAGCTGAAAGAACCCGGAGGGTAAAGTATTTCCCTCCCCCACAGAGTCTTCCAGCCTATTAACATGGCATGTCCCCATTTATTGGGATCTTTGATTTTTAACTAGTTTTTAATTCTTTCCTGTCACTTGCAACAGAAAAATATACTCTCTTTGCTTGTAAGTAGATGTGTAATGTGGGTAGCTTAAGAATACGCGTATGTCTATGAATGTATGCATATTATAGTTTGTCTGTTTTTCTGTGTTTATTAATGGAAAACCTATCCTATTTAATAGATAAATTTACATAACTTAAAGATATTCCTTTTGACAATCTCCTTATAACCAAGCCAATCAAAGTTTAGGTGATCTGATTTTAAAATCTTAGTAAAAGATCTTTCTCAGAAGGAAAACCTCACCAACAAATAAAAGAGACGCTTGCACATTACTAGTGTCTGTTCTACACAAAAATTCCTGTACCATCAGATGCTTGTGATGAAGCGGACAGCATTTGATCACACGTGCTGGTCGTGTGGTAGGCAGGCAGACATGAGCAGAGCAAGGACGATGGGCAGTTACAGGTCACCAGGGTGGAAAGCCCCGGGTGCCTAGCAACGGACAATTGTAGGGTGGCCTTTCCTCCCCTGGCACATCGCTGGTCATGCGGTTTGACCCCTTGACCTTTCCTCCCTAGAGATAACATCTAGGCCTCAGTTGTGTTTCAGCTCCAGGCCCGGAAATCAGCAAAATCAGACCAGTGACCCCATGGCTGACTTCAGGACTGGCTGCATTGGATAATGACCCCCTGACCTGGCACCAACCAATCAATTAGTGGAGACCACAACCCTGAAAGGACACACCTGGGAAGCTGCTGAATATTCTATTAAGATCGCCCCCCGGGACCTCCCCTACAGCCTCCACCCTTAAAACCCTTAGGCCTGAGGACCCCGCCTGCACTCCCCTCCCAGGAGCATACCCCGGCCGTTCCCTTCCCTCTCCCCGTCCTTGCCCAGGCAGTCACCATCAGCTTCCTCCCTCCCAAGCTCCAAGGGCCCTTCCTTTGCCTCTATCACTTGTTTCCTAAGCCCATTTCTTCTAGGCATTACTTTTTCTACCTCTGTGATTTTCCAAATAAATGTTCTCTTATAGTTTGGATATTGCTCTGAATTCTTTCCTGGCTAGAACCCAAGTACCAGACGTTGCTAATTCTTGGGGTCTAACACCTGGTGCATTCCTTTCACCTACAGCAGGGGGCTTCCCTGAAGCTCTCAGCTCTCTGCTCCAGCCTCGCCTCGGGGTGGTTCAGGCAGCTCGGTCCTCTGGTCCTCCAAGGTGTGGTGAAGCAATACAGACAGTTCAGTTGTGCAGGTCTGTCACTCCCATTTTCCTCTCCCGAGCTATGATTTTTTTTTTCTGACACCAAATATGGATTTTTTTTGACACTAGCCAGTTCTTCAACCCTAACACCAGCTAGGTGTCCTACAATTTAATTCAATTCTGACACTGACTTGGAGATAACATAGACCCCCACAGGTTAAGGGCTCAGTCCCACTAGACCAGTAGTTGCCCACCTTTCAGACCTCATGGACCACTGGTTGGCGGCTGCTGCACTAGACTGTCCCCACTTCAGATACTGATGGGGGAGACTTATAACCTAATAGATAGAACACCTCAATTAATCAGAAAAGTAATCATATTATTTTAAATCTTAGAACACATATACTTATCATATACTTATGTGAATAGGGGGTTAAGTTTCTTATGTATGAATAGGGTGTTAAGTTTTCTTAGTTTCCTTTTCAAGGCCTGTGCGAAGCAATTGGGGAGGTGACTCAGCTGTGAATCCAGCAAGCAGAACCAATAAGCAGGGTCAGGCTAACCTACTGGAGTCAAAACATCATCTCATCTCCTGTTGACTAATTACAATAGCTGACATCTGCAGAGCCCCAGGCCTGCATGTAGCTGCATTCCTCACCCCAATCCCTTCCCCTTTATAATCCTGTCCCCTGAATCTTGCTGGAAGGCAGGATTTGAATGCTTGTAAGCGCCCTGTCTTCTTGGTTGGCTGGCCTTCTCAATAAACGCCTTATATGATTCAACCCTGCCTTTATTATTGGACACAGTGACAGGCAGCCTGAGCCCAACCAGGGGTTTCCCAGTAACAATATCTGTTCCAAGTTCCAGGTTGTCACCTATGCTTTTGTTAGGGGCAAAAATAGAATACTGGGGACTAGCTAAGGTTATAAAAACTAGTGGCCTGGTGTACGGATTCATGCACATCGAAAGGAAATTAATTAGAAGAAAGATTCATGTGGTAATTACATTACTGCAAAAAATTACATGTCAAAATAGTATATATAATATCTACACTAATAAAAGAGAAACATGCAAATTGGTGTCACTCCGCTACACCACCAGCCAATCAGAGCAACTATGCAAATTAACCCAACAAAGATGGCGGTTAATTTGCATATACAGAGAGGCTTGGCCTCTCTGCTGTGGCCACAGCGGAGAAGCCAAACCTCACTGCAGCTGGAGGGGAGGAGCCTAGCCTCAAGGCTTGGCTTCTCTGCTGCGGCCAGACCAAAGGCCTGGGTCCCGGGTGCTGGAGGAAAACTGGTGCCGGCAGCCAGGCGAAGGAAGGCCTATTGCGTGAATCTTCATGCAACAGGCTTCTAGTAGTATTATAAAATTAAAATACAAGATATTTTAATATCATTATTCACCCTTTCTCTATAAGATAAGTGTCAGAGAGGAAAGAAAATTAGTAAAATATATATGAAAACAATATATAAATTGATTAATAAATAAACAATATTCTGTTGATGACATGGCTTTCTTTCTGCTTCAGAGGTATGTTGTGCCAATAGTTGATCTTCAGATACATTCTGGTGTTGTGTGCAATTGGCGCCAGTGAGAACTTTATATATATCGTGCATACATGAGACAACATTTATTTTTAAATTGCCAGTGTGTGTCATATGTACTGGCCACTGGGCTGGTTGGCCGGTCGGCCGGTTGGATGGAATACAGTTGGTCACTTAGCCTTTTATATATAGGGTGTCCCAAAATTCATGCAAGATTTGAATTTTCAACAACAACAACAAAAAATAAAAGCCTAATTTTACTTGGTTTATTGAATCAGATTCTAATATCTGTTGCCCTTTGATTTCAATCCCTTCAATTTGATAAGCATTACCAAGTACCAATTATGGCCCAGGAGCAGGGACAATGAAGACCAATGAAGACCACGGCTTTGCATATGTGCCAGTAAAGCCGTGGAGGCCATTTACCCAATGTGCTATTCCATACATAACCCTATACTGTATACTTTATGAATCAATAAAAAATTTACAATTTTTAATTATAAACCTGTGTTTTCTATCAAAATTACTTCTTGCGTGAATTTTGGGACACCCTACATATAGATAGATATCAATCATGCTCTAACTGTGATTGCCTTGTTCTGATTAAAGAAAGGACATTCTGACCAGGCTGGGAGTTGTACACCCCCGGGACCTGGCAGTCAGCCTTGGAATGCAGTCCTTTCTCATTCAAGAACTGCCAAATATCATGGAAAGATGAACAACCTTGTTGCCCAGACAATGGAGCCCCTCCCCAGCCTGCATTGCCTACTTCCCATGCCAGTGATCCCTATTCCCCATGTAATCCTTGTCCTACCTGATTTAAGCAGCTGTCTCATGGGGGGTGCAGAGCAGATTTTTGTGGATGACCTGCTGCTCTCCCAAACTGCCGGCAGTATTGGAATAAAGGCTCATATATGATTCAACCCTATCTCTGCTTACTTGGCTCAAGTAGTGCCAGACAGCACAGACTCCTTGGTTGTCCAGTTACACTCTGACCAACTAGCTATAATCAAAGATTCCCATGTTCCTCTCCTCAGGTTTGATTAGTCACTAGTATGACTCACAGACCTCAGGAAAACACTTTACTTACATATGTTGATTTATTGTAAAGCATGCAACTTGGAACAGGCAAACGGAAGAGCCACTTGGGGCCAGGCCTGGGGTGGGGTGCGTGGAGCTTCTGTGTCCTCTTCTGGGACACTTCCCTCCCATTACACCAATGTGTTCACTACCCCATAAGCTCGGCAATCTTCAAGAGTTTTTACAACTCAATCTCCAGCTGCCCCCACCTCATCTCTGGAGGTCTGGGAAAGTTCCCACTTTCTAATCACATGGTTAGTTTTTTGGTCACCAGCCCTATTTTGAAGCTGGCCTGAGACCCCACCCTAAGCCACCTTATTAACATAAACTCAGGAATGCTCAAAAGGAGCTCCTTATGAATATCAAAGGGCACTCCTCTGCCTCAGAACATTCCAAAGGTTTTAGGAGTTCTGCCAGGAACCAGAGACAAAGGCCAAATACATATTTTTATTACACCACAGGAACTCTGGCTGGAATAGTGATTTTAAAGTTTCTTTCTAAGCCTTAAGTTTCTCTGATAACTTTTCTGTTCTTGTTCCCTCCACTTCCAATTCTGTTCTCTGCTATTGCCTCTCTCTGCTTGTTTTCTCCAGCTAAGCCTGTGGAAGAATGATGGATAAAGGGTATTAGGGTTTTGGCCAGTGACACGGGCTGTGAAAGAATTCACAACTAAAAGAAGAGATGCAGAGAGGGAGTTTATTTCACTTTCCCCAGAGGGAAAGGGCCAGTGTATTGCTAATCACTGCAAGGTTAAGAAACAAAAATAGCTCCCCCTTTTAAAGCCTTGGCTGCTGTTGCTAGGTGACAAGGAAGGGAGGAGGATTTGGGGGTTGAAATTGAGCAGACTGTTGTGCCCAGATTTCAAAGTTCCCAAGACCCCCAGGGAGCCCGTCAGTCCAATGCAAAAGCAAAGAGTCATTCATTTCAAACCCGGGTTTGGCTCCCCTGCCACACTCACCGATGCAACGGTAAGCTCCAGTGGCCGAGAGAGAGAACTCTGTGTGGTGAGAGGCTTTATAGAGGGCTGGGGCAAGGGGAGGAGAAAGGACTGTGGGCCCTGCCGATTGGCCAGGCGCCAGTCGGTGTCTCATTACACAGGATGTGGTCATAGTGATGGCGTGCACTTCCCTTAACTATCATTGGCCAGTCCAGAGAAATCCTGGGCGTGGCCAGCAGTGGCTTGGCTTTGGGGAAGAAGCCTTGCTGAGTACATGGCCAAGGTAAGATGGAGGGCATAGCCCTTACCCTGGGGCAAGGTGGAGGGCGTAGTCCTCGCCCTTTCACAGACATCAGGGGGGTTGACTTTGTTAGTTCTTCAGGACAGCGGTCACCAACCTTTCGGACCTCATGGACCACTGGTGGTCCAACCGCTGCTCCAAAGGTTTCCTTAGGAGACAGTCCAGCAGATGTCTTAGGGAGGTGTCTTATCAGTGTTTTTCCAAACCCTGTAAAACATTCTTAGAGCAAAAGTTACAAAGAATTCAAAAGGGGGGGCAGCTTGGGTTTGAAAGGGAGGTAGTAGAGCCCTTCTACTAACTGGAAAATTTCCTTCCTGGATTTCCCCAGTCATTAAATCCTCAGGGAGGATAGAGATGCAGGAATGTAGCCTTGAAAGTAGCTTATCTTGTCTTGCAGTTTGAACAGGGGCTGTTTGAATCAGAGGGGCGAACAGTCTTAGGTTTTAATTACCAGGTGCTTCTCATAAATTGTGGAAGGAAAAACAGGTCTTTCTTGTGCTCACACTCACAAAGAGGAATACAATAAGGAGGAGGAACAGAAGAGCGGGCCCCTGAGAGTCTGAAGGTCAGATCAAAACGGCAGGACCTAAGAAGGCGTCAGCTCCTTTCTTTGACAGAAAAGATCACTGGTTTCACTCTCACAATAACCAAATAGACCTGTAATCACAATAAATGTGAAAACATTAAATACATCTAATAAAAGACAAATTTTCATTGAGAATAAGAAAAACAATCAAGTTTTAAGATAGGAAAGACACCTACAACATGATAACTAAGACATGTTGAGAGAGGTGTGATACACAGCTTTTCTAATAGTAACCAAAATTAAGATGGTATAGCAGTATATATTTCTGATAAATTTGATTCAGAAAAAAATTTAAGATTCAAAAAGGTCATTACTTAAGAAAGATATAGCAATCTTAAAACGGTGTGACCTAAGAACTCTTCTTCAATGTACGTAAAACAGAAACCTACACATCTCTTCCAGAAATGAATAGATCGGTCAGAAAAATATTTAGTAAAGATGTGAAATATTAGAAGAACAAAATTAAAAGCAGGAAATAAAGTACATTCTTAGGATCCTGTGCCAAACTAGTAATAATAACTACTGTTAGAAAAGGAACAAGTTCAAAATGGATGGAGTCACTTGTGAAAGATCAGACGGAGGCCTAAAACCAGGACCACAGGCTTTATCAGAGGAGAAGGACCTGCGGGCTGCCTCACAAGGGGAGGACAGCAGCACGTGCAGGGTGGGCACGCCTTTTGAGGGGCGGAATGGGAAGGGGCGGGGGGCTGAGTGTACTCGGCGCACGCTGATTGGCGGTTTACTGCATGGTCCATATAGGACAAGGGCTTAGGGTATTTGGCAGGTGTGGATTGGTGGTCCAATCTATAGTCCATACAAGGTACCTGGTTAGGCACTCAGGTATTTCTGGGCTGCAGGTTACGTCATACTCCACCCACCAGTTGGGGGAAGGGAGGATCTATCAACTTGTGTTAAGCCCCCATCAAACTAAGACTTCATACCTAACCTAGTTGCAGTTTCAGCCTCTCCCAGGGATGTAACCCTTGGCCAGTCGATCTAGAATTACCAGGTCAGCACGAGTGAGGTTACGCACCTGATACACCCACTGCATCCCCCAGAAGGGGTTTTGCCTGAGATAATCCACTCTTTGCTAATAACTCGCTAGTTCCACCTTTTGCCTATAAGTCTTCCATATTGTGCAGATCTCTGGAGCTCCATTCTATTTGCCAGGCGATACAGTGCCAATTAGATATTTAAATTCACCCAGTTGAGTTTTTTGTTTTTTAACACTCCTGACACTTGTGGAGGGCTGCCTGTGTACTAAGCAGCATTCTAAGCGCTTTGCAGGACGAACTCCTGCTAATTCGGAGCATGAGGAACGGAGGCTGAGAGGAGCTGAGTATTCGGCCTAGGACTACCCAGCTTGCAAGAGGCAGAGCTGGATCTGAGCTCATCGGATGTCAGATGAGCTTTCTGCTTGCCCAAAGAGTTTGCAAACTTCTACCACAGAGGGTGTGGGGTCTAGAATGAGTCACCCCAAGATGTGCCTGTGAGGTATGCAGATTGTTCTGTGCTAAAGGCAACGTTAGCTGCAGTCTCCAAAGAAACGTGCCCCCCTCACCCCCCCACACACTTAATTATCTAGAACAGTGGTTCTCAGCCTTCCTAATGCTGCGACCCTTTCATACAGTTCCTCATGTTGTGGTGACCCCCAACCATAAAGTTATTTTCGTTGCTACTTCATAACTAATTTTGCTACTGTTATGAATGGTAATGTAAATATCTGATATGCAGGATGTATTTTCATTGTTACAAATTGAACATAATTAAAGCATAGTGATTAATCACAAAAACAATATGTAATTATATATGTGTTTTCCAATCGTCTTAGGCGACCCCTGTGAAAGGGTCATTCGACCCCCAAAGGGGTCTCGACCCACAGGTTGAGAACCGCTGATCTAGAAGCATTTGAATGAGAGGCCTTGCCTTTAAGAGATTATCAGTTAACTTCTTTTGATCAAAACTTATTTTTATGAAACATTTGCTCTTCTTATCATCCTGCAAGGAACCTTTGAAACCCCCATGGCCCCTCACCTCATCTGTGGCTCAGGACATCTTATACACCCATGTCCCCTCTCTATCTCTGAACCTCTCCCGCCTGTGGGGGCTGACTCTCCCATGTATGTGTTGGGTTAGGTGGCTCAGGAGGCGGCGCAAGAAATAGAGAGTCGAGTGAATCAGAAAAGAAAGGAAAGGTTTATTCTGCGTCCCCGGGAGACCCACGTACCCCAAAAGACAGGGCACATGGATTCACACCAACAGGGAGGGAGGCGCTTTGCTTTTTTTATACTGCGGTTGGGTGAGGGGCAGGGACATGAGCTGAGGTATTCAGCTGAGGAAGTTTCAGCTGCAGGGGTCAGCCAGGTATTCAGGAAGGAGTCAGTATCTGTGTGGGGGTCGTGGAGAAGCCAGTATCTGTGTCTGGCAGGCTGATCTGTTAGAAATGCCAGGGGAGTCCATTATCTCGTCACACGTCTGCATGTATCCGATCCGGGGTTCTCTCTGACCTAACAGTATGCAGGGCTCCCATACATATGTACATATTAACCTGGTTATTTTTTCTTGCTAAACTGTCTCATGCCTGTTTGATTACTAGGCCAGCCAGAAGAACCTTGAGGGTAGAGGAAAGTTTGTTCCCCCCCCAACAAGGGCCAGACAGTAAGTATTTCGGGTTCTGTGGGCCATACAGTCTCAGTACTGACTACACAATTTTGCAGTTGTAGCACAAGATAGACAACACATCAGTGAGGGACAGGGCTGTTTTCCAATAGGCCTTCACTTACAAAAAACAGGCAGGTGACAGCCCTGGGCCTACGGCTGCCATTCATCAACTTCTGTGCTAAGTTCTGTTGTAGTTGTGCCATTTATAGCACAAGTAGAAGAGTTGTGAAAATTGAGCACATGCCAGGCCCAGGGATGGCCTTAGCACCACGCTCCCTGACCACGGCATGGCAGTGCGCTGCGTGTGGCCTGTGCGCACACCCCTGTGCAAGCTCTTATTTCTCTCTCGTGAATACCCGTGGTGGGATGTCTGGGTCCTGTGTGCCGAGCTCATCTCAGAGGTGGCTGCTATTCTCACCCCAGCAGTGGCGTGTGAGTGCTCCCGCTCCACCCCTCACCACCCTCAGTGTGCTCACTCCTTTAAATTGTAGGATTTGGAATAAGTGTGTACGCACATCTCGTTGTTGTTTTTGTTTTTGTTAATCCTCACCTGAGGATATCTTTTTCATTGATTTTTTAGAGAGTGGAAGGGAGGGAGGAAGGAAGGGGAGAGAGAAAGAGAAAGAGAGAGAGAGAGAGAGAGAGAGAGAGAGAGAGAGATATGAGAGGGACACATCGATTGGCTGCCTCCTACATGTGCCCCATCTGGAGTGGGGATAGAACCTGTGACCCAGGTATGTGCCCTAATGATAAATAATGTTGAACATCTTATTATGTGCTTACCAGAGGCCCAGTGCACGAAATTTGTGCATGGGGGCGGGGGAGGGCCCTCAGCCTAGCCTTCACCCTCTCCAATCTGGGACCCCTTGGGGATGTCTGACTGCTGCTTTAGGCCTGATCCCATAGGGATCACTGCCTCCCCTGCCGGCCTGGTCACCCCTAACTGCTCCCCTGCCCCCTCCCCCGCCCCCCCGCCGGCCTGGTTGCCCCACACAACCTGTTGTTCAGTTGTTTGGTCGTCCCTCACTGATCCCCCTGCTGGCCTGGTCGCCCCATGCAACCTGTTCTGTCATCCATTTGGTTGTTTCAGTTGCAACGGTTGCTTAGGCTTTTATATATATACTAGAGGCCCGGTGCACAAAAATTTGTGCACTCGGGGGAAGGGGGGGTCCCTCAGACCGGCCTGTGCCCTCTCGCAGTCTGGGACCCCTCGGGAGATAACGACCTGCTGGCTTAGGCCTGCTCCCGGGTGGCAGAGGGCAGGCCCAATCCCTAGGTGCAGCCCCTGGTCGGGCTCAGAGCAGGACCAATTGGGGAGTTGGGGCGCCGCCCCCTGTCATGCATAGAGCAGGGCAGATTGGGAGGTTGTGATGCCACCCTTAGTCACGCTCAGGGTAGGGCCGATTGGGGGGTTGGGGCACCGTCCCCTGTCACACTCAAGGCAGGGTCGATGGGGAGGTTGCGGTGCCACCCCCTGTCACGCACAGAGCAGGGCCCATCAGGGGGGTTGGGGCTCCATACCCTGTCATGCACAGAGCAGGGTCAATCAGGGGGTTGAGGAGCTCCCCCCTGTCACTCACAGAGTAGGGCCGATAGGGGAGTTGGGGCACTGCCCCCTGTCACACTCAGGGCAGGGCGGATCAGGGGGTTGGGGCGCCGCCCTCTATCACCCACAGAGCAGGGCCGATCAGGGGGTTGGGGCGCCGCCACTGTCACACTCAGGGCAAGGCCAATGGGGAGGTTATGGCTCTACCCCGTCACACACAGAGCAGGGCCCGTGGGGGGTGGGGGAGTTGGGGCCCCGCACCCTGTCACACACAGAGCTGCAGGGCAATCAGGGGGTTTGGGCGCTGCCCCCTGTCACGCCGATCCCGGTGCCGGGAGGCCTCGCGGCTCCGCTGATCCTGGTGCTGGGAGGCATATTACCCTTTTACTATATAGGATAGAGGCCTGGTGCATGGGTGGGGGCTGGCTGGTTTGCCCTGAAGGGTGTCCTGGATCAGGGTGGGGATCCCCACTGGGGTGCCTGGCCAGCCTGGATGAGGGGATGATGGCTGTTTGCAGCTGGTCACACACCCTTCAGGGTGGGGGTCCCCACTGGGGTGCCTGGCCAGTCTGGCTGAGGGGCTGAGGGCCGTTTTCAGGCTGATGGGTGACTGAAGCTCCCAACCGCTCCTTTTTTCTTTTTTATTCTGGGCCAGCTTTAGCTCTGAGGCCTTGGCTGCTGAAAACAGGTTTCTGGCCTTTGTTTACCGTCTGTATTTGACACAATGTTGCGGTCCGGCTGGCTGAAGCCCCACTGAGTAAAGCAGGTTTCTGGGTTTTTTTTAGCTTCTATATTCGCAACATAGTTGCTTAGAGTTGCAGCTGAGAGTCCAGCAAGTCAGGCGGGGAACGTTGGAGTTCTCCATCACTGAAGCAAGCAAGCCTCCCTGTTCGCATCAGCTGCCTGGCTGCTGGCCGCCATCTTGGCTGCCAATTAATTTGCATATCTCGGCCCTACTCTGTGAGTGACAGGGGAATTAGCCAATGGGAAGGGTAGCAGTCGTACGCCAATTACCATGTTTCTCTTTTATTAGTGTAGATAGATTTGCCACTTTTCTTTTTTCCTTTGGGCCTCCATCAGAAGGACTTGGGCCCCTCCACTTTTATATTTCTTTGGAGAAGTATCAGTTTTAATATTTTGCTCATTTTATATTGGGATTTTGTTTCTAACCTACAAAATAAGGATAAGATAGTTGTGTTTTATACCACTAAGTTTTGGGGTGTTTTGTTATGCAGCAATAGTAACTGGAACAGCCTGCCCAGGTGAAGGGCAGGCTGATGCAGGAGGCTGCTGTGGGCGGCAGTGTGGGACCTGCTGCACTTGACCTTGGAGGGCACTGGGCCTTGCTCGGGGCAAGCATCAGGCTGGGGAAGGGTGTGTCACCTCACCTGGGGCTGCAGCAGAAGGAACTGTGAAGGTGCTTGTGAGAGAAGAGCTGCAGCTGTCAGCCCATCCCAGAAAGGGCAGAGCATTCTGGGAGTTTTTGTCAGGTGAGAACCCGGGTATTCCTTTCCTTCCTGCCACTGAGCCCAGGGCAGTGTGGGTAGAAGGTGAACAAGAAAGAGGAGGCTGGGTGGGTTTTCCCCAGCCCAACTCCAGAGGCCCTGGAGCTACCAAATGAGAATGACGTAGATTTCTTTTTTTAAAAAAGATATAATTTTTTATTGATTTTAGAGAGGAAGGGAGAGGGAGAGAGAGAGATAGAAACATTAATGATGAGAGAGAATTATTGATTGGCTGCCTCCTGCACGCCCCCTACTGGGGATCCAGCCTGAAACCCAGGCATGTGCCCTGACTGGGAATCAAACCTGGGACCCTTCAGTCCGCAGGCTGATGCTCTATCCACTGAGAAACCCAGCGAGGGCTTTTCTTTTTTTTGTTTTTAAACTGGGCAAGTTTCAGGCCTACATGAGTAACTCCCCCACTGAGCACATTTTAAAAGAGGCAACAGGGAAGCAAAATAAAGTTGCATTTGTTTTATATCAAACCTGTTGTGGCTGCCAGGTGTATTTTATAAACATGGGCAAGATGTACATTTCAAAAGGGTCCCTCAGTATTGCACACACAAAGGAACATTGACGGGTGTGGCCCATCTGCCTGGGGCTGGTGGACGATGCCCAGCAGTGCGTGGTGGGAAAGACTTCTCCTGTGCCGGCTCTCCATGCCTGCCCTTCACACCGAGCTTCCATTCTCACAGGACAGCGCACCTGTGGTGATGGGCAGCAGGGAGCCATTTCCCGGCCTTGGGGAGGGGCGTGGTCATTTGAGGCCTGGGAAGATGTCCTCAGGGGTGGACAGCACTCCGAGGAGACCTCTAAGGAAGACAGGAAGAAGTGACTCAGGGACCTCCAGGAGGCTGGACCCTAGGGTGGGGGTGGGTGTAATACAGGTAGGCAGGCGGGTCCAGGGCCCGCAGCCAGGCCAGGCACCCTTCTGGAGCGAAGCTTCCAGAGCTGCTCGCTCCGCACTCATCTGCTGTGCTCCCGTTTCCTGAGACATTCCTTCTGAGAAAGCCCCAGGTGAACAAGCCAGCACAGGCCACATGGGCCAGGTGTGGTGGGGACCAGAAGTCCCGGAGGCAAAGATCAGGCGAGGCCCAGTGTGGCAGGGCAGCCCCCTTCTTTCTCTCCTCTCCCACCCAACTTCCCCCCTTTGCGACTCAGAATCCCAAGGGAAAAGATGACGCATCTTAGTATCCCGGTATGAGCGAGCTCAGCACAAATGCAGTTCTGTAACGCAGTCTCACCATTTCCCTAAGCACTGAGTACTCACACACCAAGTACACATGCTGTTTAGCTGTTTACAAGGAATGAAATGTATGGGGCCAGGGTTTCCTAGGACAACAGTCGGAGCCATCCCTGCAGTCACAGGCACCCACCCTCTGGGCACCTGGCACAGATCTGCCCGGAGACTATTTCACAGGGTGTCTGTGCACTCAGCACATGAACCTACCTGGCGGCTCCATTTCCATGGCAACCCCAATCAAAGCGCATTTGGAGAGCTGGGCGTGTGGGCAGGTGGCACAGATTCGCCATTAGAGACCCGCCGAATCGGATTGAAAAAATGCTCCAGAGAATTGCAGTTTTGCACCTTATTTTATATGTTACAATCAAAGGAGGAGGCATAAGGAGGGTTACTAAAATTCACGGAGGGTTACTAAAATTCACGGATGGTCGTTTAGGGAGGGAGGAGAAAGCAAAGCAAGGAAATTTCTGAGATTGGATAAAGAGTAAAATTAAGAGACAAACACTTCTTTGACATGGGGTAGTTAACAGTTAACATTTGTAGCACTTAGAGAGGGTGTGCTGGGCACAAGAGAACAATGAGGACCCTCTGATGGGAGGTTGTGCCCTGAGGGGTCTGGTGAAAGGGGGTTGCTCTGACATTCCAAAGGTATGTTATCTCAGATGCAAAAGACAGGCTCGTTAAGAGTTAACTTTTTAATTTATAGATAGATAGATAGACACATATATATTGATTTCAGAGAAGAAGGGAGAGGGGGAGAGAGAGAGAGAACCTCAATGATGAGAGAGAATCATTAATTGACTGCCTCCTGCACGCCCCCTACTGGGGATGGAGCCCTTAACCAGGGCATATGCCCTGACCAGAATTCGAACCATGACCGCCTGGTCTATAGGTTGATGCTCACTCACTGAGCCACACCGGCGAGGCAAGGGTTAACTCTTTAAAAAGACTTGCATCCTCAACCAGAAAGGCCAAAGTAGATGATCCCATTATTCATGCCTGAAAGGTTTTCTTCCATTAAATGTCTTTTTGGGGTAAATAAATATGGTGAATCATGAACTTATAGAAGTCAGCTCCGGAAACAAACCTAGTAAGAGCCAGTGAATGTGAGAATAGGGATCTGCTCGTCAGGAAGACTGTCCTAGAAAGGGCGGAGCAGTGTATGCCAAGTGTCACTTTGGGGAGTCACCCCACTGCAGTTATGGGGTTTGTGTGCGCTGCCCGGCCCCGGGTAATCAGACTGTCCGCCCTGTGGCCACAGTGATTGGCTTGGGGCCTGGCTGTCACCCACATCAGACCAATCACCATCTTCTCTGGGTGTGTAGCTGGGAAAGCCCCTCACTATTTCTGGAGGAGTCAGTGCCAAAGTGGGGGGCATCTTGCTTCCATACCACATGGCCTGTGTGTGGTATGAGTGTGTTTCTGTGTGGTATATGTATGTGTTGTATGCTGTATTTATGTGTGGTGTGTGTATCTGTATGTGTGTGGTGTATTTGGTTGTGGTGTGTGGTATGTGTGGGGTGGTGCGTGCATATGTGTGATATGTGTGGGGTGTATGTGTGGTGTGGTGTGTGCATGTGTGTGGTATGTGTGGGGTGTATGTGTGGGGTGTGCATGTGTGTGGTATGTGGTGCGTGTTGTGGGGTGTGTGTGTGCTGGGTGTATGTGTGTGTGGTGCAAGGCCATGTAAGTGGCCTTGTGACATGGTCTCTGGACACAGGAGGTGCTGTGACCTCAGCCATCTGTTGGGCGGCGGCTGAGTTGTTGAACATGGACAGTTGGGAGTGTGCAGTGTGTTCACACTGCTCCGCGGTGGCCGCACAGAACGGGGTGGAGCTGGTGCCTGTGTGGTAGGGGCCAGACCTGGAGCTTCCAGCCCGCCAGAGCTCCTGCCTCTACTGTGAGATGGAGTGCTAGGGGTGCCCCGGGGAGCACCGGTCAGACGGAGAGGCCCGAGTCCACAGCGTGACCCTGCTCACCAGCTGCCCCTCCTTCACCCGCTCCTTGGCCTCGTTAAGCTAAGTTTGCTCGGGGGCTTGGGGTCATGGCGGCCCTTTGGGTTTGAGAGAATTCTGTGAGGTGGCAAAGCACATAGTGGCTCATTTTAGTTTTCTTTCCAAGGTTGGTGACAGACTGAGGGCCCCCTCAGCACAGCCATCCTGCCCCTCAGGACTCGCCGCCTCTCTCCTCTGTCCCCTGGGCTTTGACTGCTCTGCTTTCAAACCCCAGACAAGGTTGACCGGGTGACTTCAACTGTCCTCACCAAGGACCACCCAGGACAGGCCGCCAGTCCAGCTCACGGCGCTGCAGGACTCCCACTGCCTCCCTGCAAGGCAGCCCGTCGCCCTGGCAACAGGCTCCCCCGCAGTCCGTGGGCACTAAGGGACAGACGCCTCAATGCAGACAGGAAACCCGCACCAGGCCCGCTCTCCCTCACCCCCCGAGGCTGCAGAAATTTGAAAAATACAG
The DNA here is from genome assembly GCF_963259705.1 of Myotis daubentonii. NCBI lineage: Eukaryota > Metazoa > Chordata > Mammalia > Chiroptera > Vespertilionidae > Myotis > Myotis daubentonii. Next base: position 5,425,850 of record NC_081850.1, read on the forward strand.
CCGGGCCGACAGAAGCCAACAGTCTCCAACAAGAGCCAGTATGACAAACCGTGGTGGGCAGCCCCCGGGAGATGAACCAGTTCTGACCTCAGAGTGTAAGTGGCAGCCAGCCTCCGAAGGCCGCAGACAGCAGTCCCTGTGGCACTGTGTTTAGCACAGCACATCCGCTTCCCGCACGCTCTGCCCATTGCTCATCAGGGGCCAGTCCTTACTCCTAACTTTCCCCCGGCAGTGAGGAGGCATTCAGGCTAAAGAGAGAGGGACCAGGGTGTCCGCTGGAGTTCGCTGCTACCAGCTCACAGGAGCCAAGTGTCAAATTGCCAGGGATTTTGTGAGCCGCGTGTGAAACCATAACTAGCTTGAAATTGGCCCTGGCAGAGCACTGACAACACAGAAACCACTCACACTATCGACTGGGTCGGTTTGTTTTCCTGGAAGCTGATTGTTAAACATTATCTGCCTCCAAGGGCCCACCCCCACTCCCAGGGGGACTCCTCACGTCCCCTCACCATCCCAGGCGTCAGTTCTCTCCAGTCATAAAACAGGAGTTGTAATTCCTATCCCGCAAAGCCTTTTTTATAAATGAGAGCAGTGAATAGGAAAGTGCCTTGTAAACTCCAAAGCAAGGGGCAAACACACAAACCTGCACGTGTCTTCACCCTCACGCCCTAGCCCTTAACATGGGCAGGGATGGCCTGCTGCCCTGGGTCTCCTGGATACCAGGCATTTCATTCCAACCTTTCTCTCTTCCTTTTTAAATGTTCAAAGCCCTAGTTTTAAATGTAAACTGAGGGTTGTAGGGCTTCTGCTCTTTTCCTCATGAAGAGTGTCGGGGTAAGGAGAGACAAAGCCCTCTTCCATTTCCTGGGTTCTTTGCCAACGTGGGCTGAGCGGCCACTGGGAGTCACTGAGCAGAACTAGGCAGGCTGGCCATCCAGGGCCGCAGGCCAGAGCAGCAGGGCACGCTGGGAAGGGGACCCCCAGTCTTCCCCACGTGGTCTCCCTCCTCTCCTCTGGGGAGGTTTGACCTCCATGTGTTCACAAGTCCCAAGTTACTCCAATGAGATGATTTCTTTTCTTTTTCTTAAAATGTATTTTTATTGATTTCAGAGAAGAAGGGAGAGGGAGAGAGAGAGAGAAACAACAATGATGAGAGAGAATCATTGATCGGCTGCCTCCTGCACGCCCCCTACTGGGGATCAAGCCCGCAACCTGGGCATGTGCCCTTGACCAGAATCAAACCTGGGACCCTTCAGTCCACAGGCCGATGCTCTAGCCACTGAGCCAAACTGGTCAGAGCGACACGGTTTCAGTTTTGCAGGACGAATAACTTCTGGAGATCTAATGCACGCCCATGTGACCGTAGTTAACAATTTTGTATTGTATACTTGAAATTTGCTAAGAGGATCGATATTAAGTCTTTTTTCCACAAAAAATGGTTAAAAAGTAAATAAATTTAAAAAATAAGAACACATAAGGAAAAAAAAGAAAATAAAAATAAAAATAAAATTCTAATATATAAAAACCCAGGGTCCCTAAGGACCAACTGAAGGCTCCACTGAACACCAGAAATAGTCCTGCAGACAGTGCTGGGTTGCCGTGGTGACCCAGCACTGACTGCAGAGGGGGCTGCGGATCAGGCCCGCAGAGAGGCCTGGAGAGAGAGGCAGGGTCTGATCCATAGCCCTCATGGCAGCTGTTGATCAGCCATTGCCTCTCTCTTTCTCTCCAAGCTTTGCCAGCAGCGGAGCCTCTGTTTCTCTCGGGCCTCCGCAGGGGCTGCTGATCAGCCCGCCTCTCTGACCAGGCCGGAGATAAGCTCGGAGATGCTGACTGGCATAGAAACCGACCAATCAGAACCAAATCTGGGTGAACTGTGAGGAGCCAATGGCTGCCTAGGAGGCAGAGCTTTTGACACTGACTGGCATAGAAACCGACCAATCAGAACCAAATTGGCCAGCAGGGGAGGGCAGTTAGGGGTGATCAGGCAGGCAGAGGCAGTTGGGGATGAGATCAGGCTGGCAGGGGAGAGTAGTTGGGGGTGAGATCAGGCTGGCAGGGGAGGGCAGTTAGGGGCGATCAGGCAGGCAGGCAGAGGGGGCCAATCATGCATGCACGCAGAGGTAGTTAGGGGTGATCAGGCAGGCAGGCAGGTGAGCGGTTAGGAGCCAGCAGTCCCAGATTGTGAGAGGGATGACCGATTGGAGAGGGTGCAGGCTGGGCTGAGGGAACCTCCCCCTCCATGCACAAATATCGTACACTGGGTCACTGGGAAATAAATAAGAATACAGCCCCTGCCAAGTGGCTCAGTTGGTTGGAGTGTCGCATCCCATACACCGAAAGGTTGAGGGATTCTTGGTCGGGGTACATGCCTAGGTTGCGGGTTCGATCCCTGGTCATGGTGCATACAGGAAGCAACCAATCCATGTTTCTCTCTCTCATCGCTGTTTCTCTCTTTCTCTTTCCCTTACCTTCTCTCTGAAAAAAATCAATAAAAACATATCCTCGGGTGAGGATTCAAAAAAAGAACACACACACACACACACAAATATGACTGGAAAAGTCTTTGGAATCACATAGCAAGAAGGATTCTAGAATCACCCAGAACATCTGTTTCGTTTGTCACGGTCCTCGGCTCAGCCGAGAGGTGCTGGGGTTCCTGCAGCGACGGACACTCCACGCCCAGGCTCAGTGTGAAAACGGCGCTGTAATTTGAGTCACAGTTTCAGATGTTTCACTCATTACTGTCTAACGTCATGTGTTGATGCTCAGGTCCTGTGCCTGAGAAGGAGCTGGACATTTTTACATCAAAACAGATGAGAAAGATGACAGTAAACTGGAGCGGCGGTGTGCGGGGTCTCCGCTCAGTGCCCACCCGGGCGCAGCGGGCGGGGAGTGGGCCCAGCCAGCGCCGCTACTCCTGCCGCCACCTCCCCAGGGCCAGGCCCCCGGGAAAGTGCCTCCAGAACGCGACAGCCAACAGGACTTGAATGCAGGTTTCATGGTGAGCACCCAGTTTCCTTCCCAAGGAGCACGAGTTCGGAGTGAGCCTCTCTGCACGTCAGAGGGCCTGCTTGGTCGGTTCGGCTTTTCTTCTTCGCTCAGAACCGCCTCTTTTGCTTTGTGTGTTGAACGCATGTCTCCAGATTCTGTCCTGTGCGTGATCACTAGACACAGGCGCGCGGCTAAGAATAAAGACCCGAGGAAGGTGCCGAGCTGGCGGGGAGCGTTCGGGGAACCTTCTATTTGTCTTCGTGCTTTTATATAATTTCTACGGGGCACACATTCCGGGATGAAGGCTACTTCTTGTGAAAAGGAGGCCCTCCGCACACAGGCTGCAGGAGCACTGCTCACGCCCCTGCCAGTATCTCTCAGCTGATTCAGAGACGCCCCGATGCTTCCTAACGGGAAACAGAGGCTCCCGGCAGCTGCAGAGCTGCCCACAGGGCCAGGCACCCGGGAGGCTCAGAGCTAGCCGCAGGACGGATATAGCCCCAAAGTAACGATTTATCATGAATAATTTTGAACAGAAGCATGAATGGCGCATAGTCATTCCATTAACACGAAATCAGGTCAAATGGTTAATGCGCACACATCCTTCCTGCACCAGGCCCCTTAGGGACTTTCCTATCTGGACAAGCATTTAAATGCATGTGACACTCGGTCCCAGAGGAATAATGGATCACCAAGTGTCTCCCAAAAATGGCTTTGAAAAGCTGCAATAGTATCTAGATTTAAAATAGCAAGCATCTGAGCTAAGCTCTTAGGATGCAAGACTGTCACAAACATGCTCTGAAAAGGGAAATTAAGAAAAAACAGCCATGGAGCATTCATTTCTTAAGCACACTGAGAACTACTGTAATTATTTCAATGAGAAATTCCTGCAAACTCCTGCTCTTGCTTGCTTCCTCTCAACCAGCTACAATGCGTTCCCATGACAACCCTGTTGCTAAGGGGGACCCAGGAGCATGGGCCCGTTATCTGCACTTGGAGATGCTGTTAGCCTGAGCGGCTGGGCTGGCTGGAATATTGAGGTTTAATTTAGGGCTGTTTTCCTCCATATCCTCACAGGGAATTCAGCAGAAACTGTCAGAGGCCGGTCCGGTAGGAGGGAGAAGTGTGGATACTTCCTGGGATCGTCTGGGAGATTTTATGCCCTTTGGATTACAGCAGCCTTCCTCTTAGGGCCTCCTCACCATCCTCCTGGGACTTAAATGCTAGAAATACAAGAAAAAAACAATAATAGCAAGTACCAACATTATGAATGGCATGTGGGGCTGGTTCTGTGCATGTTTATACTGGCAAATACAACCAAACATAAGTTGTTGGAAATAAACATAATTTTGAATCAATAATGTGAAAGGCTTCAAACATTAAATATTTAGAAAACCCCAAATGAAGCAAATCAAAATATTTTTGAGGTTTCCCTTTGAATGTCTCCAAAATCATATTCTGGCAAACAGGCTGCAACATTTCATCAGAATCCTGACTGGAATCCAGAATCTTCCATCAACCGGATTGTTATTGAATGTTTCACTGGTTGGAGTAAGTTTTATTACTGTAAGCAGCAATTCCTAGAGGTGGCCTAAGATTCCTGATTTGTTTTTCGGCTCCTGGTCTGTGCACACTGGAGGACCTTCCCAGTGGCACCATGGTGACTGTCCTAGGCCAAAATGAGGATTGAAACCCTACGCACCACCATGGCCAGTGCTCAGTGGTTAGAGCGTTAGCCCTCAGACCAGAGGTTCCCGGGTTCGATTCTAGGTCAAGGGCACAGACCTTGGTTGTGGTTTCAATTCCCGGCTCCAGCCAGGGTGTGTGCGGGAGGCAACCAATCAATGTGTCTCTCTCACATTGGTTTTTTTTTTTCTCTCTCTCTCTTTTCACTTGAAAATCAATGGAAAAATATCCTCAGGTGAGGATTAAAAAAAAAAGAAAACCTATGCACCGCTGGCCCAGCCCACATGGGGGGCTGGGAGCCATTCTGCTGAGTCCCAGCCTCCAACTTGCCCCCGCTTGCTTGGGCAGGAGGGACCAGGCAGCAGCCAGCTGCTCTAACCCCTGCACACGCACCACTCACCTTCCTGGCAAAGGCCACCCAGGAGGCCTGTGCTGAGGATATGAGCAGGAAGCAGTGCCTCAGCTCACTGCCGGCATTTCTGGATCGTACGCAGGACTACAGACACCTCAGGGTGCTCCCATTTCTCCATTTCAGTGTAAGAAGGAGGCATCAGAATTGAGTGTATGCCTGGCCGGTGTGGCTCAGCGGTTGAGCGTCCACCTACGAACCAGGAGGTCACAGTTCAATTCCTGTTCAGGGCACGTGCTGGCGACCTGCGAACTCAATCCCCAGAGTGGGGCATGCAGGAGGCATCCGCTCAATATTCTCCCTCATCACTGATGTTTCTTTCTATCTCTCTCTCCCTCTCCCTTCCTGTCGGAAATCAATTTTAAAAAAAGAAAGAATTGAGTGTAGAGTCTGAATAAGATTCTTCAATCCCGATTAAATTAGCTGTATAACCTGCTTCGCTGTTTTTCAGGGAGTTGATGGAATTTTCCCATCTTTTAAATGATAAAAGTAATACAAAGTACAACTGAGAAACACACGCAGATGCCAGTTTTGCGGCTGATTCTACTGTCCCTTCTCCCCACCGTTCTATGATGAATGAATATCATTACCTTCGGAGATTCCAACATGCTCTCAGTAACACCACCCTGGACTCACTTTCAATGTTGAAAAGTGTCCTAAGAGAAGTTCTTTTAGGGCAAAATGTAATGTCATAGGTAGAAGTCCTTTAGAGAAAACTCAATGCATACACTCCATTTTTAGGTTGGCAGTAATTCTCTCTTTGCTAAAATGGAAGAGCCTTTATTTTACTAGGTATTTCCCTCCCATCCCACCCCCCCTCGCACCCCCACGGCCTGCTGTTAGCGCAGTGCAGTGCAGCCAACCTCCTAACATCTTGTCTGAGCAACAAATGAGTTTCGGCCTCGCCTGTGGTGTCACCAGCAGAATCGGAATGGAAGTGGTTTTACACGAGATGATGCCTTAGTTCTAGTTTTTATAAAAGACTATTTCCAAATATTTTTTCTTGAAACACATTTTTGTGGCATAATTTACATAGCACAAAATTCTCACACTTAATAATTAGTAGTTCTAGTATATAATTTTTACAATTTAATAGTTTTTAGTAAATCTACAGGATTATACAATCATCACCACAATCTAGTTCTAAAATATTCCATCACTGCAGAAAGTTCCCGTGTGCCATGTACAGTCAATCCCGATCCCCCACCGCTGCCCGGCCCCTGCCCCAGGTATCCGCCGGTATGCTTCCTGTCTCAGTAGGTTCACCTGAGGAAATTATATTTTCTCTACTTCATGAAATATACTCAGCCGTGAAACTTATTTGTGGAGATTATATTACAAAATTAAATGTCTAAGAATAGGTCCTTTAAAGGAAAATGAGGAACATAAAATGGTTCCTACATAAAAGTAGACATGCGTATGGTCAAGGAATCGACAGGAATGCAGAATTCACTAACGTTTCTAAATAAGTTAGTTCTTCAGGAAAAACAGCAATGTATTTTACAAAGGAAATAAGGTCCTTACACACTTTGAGTAACTATTTCAGTGTGCATAGCTTCCCATGTAAGTTCTTAGTAAATCCTTGTGGTTCTCTCCCTTTTTCTGAGGTTTGTCCTTGGGAATTCTCTTTTGAAAGGAGAACTGTTTTCCTCGTACTCTTTGCTTTCCAGGGTGTCTGTGGTCAGAGTGGATTGAAGTCACCGCCCCTTTCCCACCAAAGCCCACAAGCCAATGGCTGCCCCGGAGGCCACTTTGTCCCCTTTGCGGGTGTGCACTAGGTGATGCGCTGCGGTCTTCCCAGTGCCGAGCCGGCCTCTGGCAGTCATGGCAACGGTGTGAAGCGGTGGTAGTATCTGTGTTCTGAGAGGCAGGGCTGGATCGGGCTTCCCTTTGCGTGGTTGTTTTTGTGGGGTTCTGGAGTCAGGCTGGCTGTGGCGTGAGTCCTTGCTCTGCCACCTGCTAGAGGTGGAAAGGCACTAAACCTCTCACAGCCGAGGGTGCTGATCTGTAAAGTGGCATAAATATAGGACCTGCAGGGTAGGGTCCTGAGGATTGGATTGGCCCACAGGAAGGGCTCAGCACAGGGCCTTGCCTGCCAAGGAACTGCCAAGATTGAGTGGGCCCCACCCCATCGCCCACGCGGGCATGGGAAGCGGAGTTGCCTGGATGGAGTGACAATACTGAGCCTTAGAATACAGCACTGTGGAGAGGCCCTTTCCTTGACGCTGGCCTCTGAGGACAGGAACCTGGTCCAGTCAACAGGAGCTGTCCTTGGTGCTGAAGCAGTGGGCCATGCAGGTTTCAGTCCCCAGGTTTCCCACCACTGGGTGTCCTGTTACAGAGTATTCTTACACCACAGACATTTCTACACCCGGGGGTGGAGGGTGGGCGATAAGCACCTGGGAGTCTCTGCAGAAGAAAATCTGCCACCCTGGTCTTGGGACCCTCCCTAGATGTTCTCCCTCCCCATCAGATGTTCTATGAGTGGCTCATGCTTCTTCCTTCCACACATCCTGTGCTCTCATGCTCTCTTCCCCCAGTGCTCAGCCACCCTACCCCTTCCCACATTGTCTTGCAAAATGAACTCCCTTTCATTCCCAACCTCCTCCCAGGATGACCCCAATCTTTCCCAGCCTTCTGTGCTTCTGTGGCACCATCAGGGACCAGCTGCTCTCTCCACTTCCCTCAGATGTGCATCTCTGAGGATTCAGGCTGCCACCTTCCTAGGACCTCAAAACCACAGTGTCTCTTTTGATCTTTCTTCAGGGGACACTTCCATCTCTGTCCTTCCTCTACCCACTCCTGTTTGCCTGCCTTCTCTTCTCCCTCTCTCTGCTGTTTGCATGCTTGAATGGGCCTTCCACCTAACAATTTGCTTTCTTTCAGCTAGTACATAGGCAGAGGGGCACTTTTAGAGGGAATCACACTCTGCCGCGATGCTTTCACTCTTCCTCACTTGTCAGCAGTATTCTCTGTTCCCCTCGGCAGTCATTCTAAATGTACATCTTCAGCTTGGGTTCCTTCCTTTCATAGACACCTCTCACTTTTTAAGTACAGCCTTTGCTCTTATTTTACAGAGAAAACAGGCACACTCACTATAGCGGCCTTGGTCTAACAACCACCCTGTTCCCCCCCCCCCACCCCCGTCCCCCGGCCCTGGCCTGCCTAGCCTGTGGTGTGTCTGGGAGGCTGCCTCCTTGCTCCGCATCATAGAATCCTGGACCTCTGGCTTCCAGTGGGGTTGGATAATGGGAGGCACCAACAGAGGATTGGGGAGTGGGGACAGAGAGAGACTGAGTATTTCTTCCTTGTTCCCTCTTCATCGTTGCCTCCACCTCAGTCTGTAACGTTATTTTATCAAATTGACAGCTCCCCATGGTAGGCCCCCTCCCCTAAAATTCCAGCTGGAATTCCACAGTTCCAGAGATTCAATTGCCTGCCTGTTCTTTCCGCCCTAAGTGTGGAATGGTTAATGGTTCTTAGGAATGCTTGGTGTGTCACCATCCTTTGGACTTCCTTAACTCCATCTCATTAAGGTGTCTGCCTTAGAACCTCCTGTTTCCTACTCAACCCCAAATGACCTGCTCCTCAGTTCCTCTCTCTCCTCAACATCGCTCTGGGGCACAGCTCCACCCATACTCGAGCCTCACTCCCTCCTTCCCGCGGCTCCATTTCTTCGCGTTGTTCTACGCCTTTGCTCTACACACCCCTAACTTCCATCACCTGCTCAATATTTGGCTGCACTTCCAGCGATTGCCCTCTGTCTTCCCATTTGTTTCCTTCCGTCTTCTAAAAGTATGACTTTTTAAATTCATTTACTTGTTTTTTGTTCAGTTGGCACCATCCTGTGACCTCTTTATTATCCTTGTGAGGTGCCCAGTGGTGGGTGATCACCACACCCGCCAGGGATTCTCAGCATGCAGCTCCTCACGCTCTCTGAATGGGGTGACGACGTAAGTCACATGACCCGGCCAGCGCCTGACATTGGATGGTCCTGGCATGTTTTGTGAACCTTCTGCTCCTCGGTCTCTTCCTGTGCAGAGTGGGATGCAAACTGTATCCCCTAGGCCATGGGATCTGAAGGAGAGGGCGTTGCCTGGCACATGGGGGTGCTCAGACAAAGCAGTGACAGTGGGCTGTAAACTGTATCTCCTAGGCCATGGGATCTGAAGGAGAGGACGTTGCTTGGCACACGGGGGTGCTCAGACAAAGCAGTGACAATGGCACTGCTGCTCTTGCTGACCATCACTGATTTTCTCTTGAAACCAATGTTTGTGTCCCTCTGAAATTCTTACGCTGAAACCCAACCCCATCTGGAGATGGGCCTTTGGGAGGTGAGTAGTCATGAGGGTGGAATCAGTGCCTTATGAAAGAGAACCCAGAGATCCTCCTCACCCCTTCTGCAAAGTGAGAACAAGGTTGAAGACAGCGTCTGTGGACCAGGAAGTGGGTTCACAGCAGACTAACCTTGCTCATGACCGCCCAGCCTCCAGAACTGTGAGGAGCAAATGTGGCTAAAGCTGCCCCAGTCCGTGGCGACTTTGTTATGGCAGCACGAGCAGACTGAAAACACGGCATCCACCAAGCCAGTTTCCATATGCTTTCCCCCAATCCTAACCCTGTTTCCTGAGCTCCCATCTGGGAAGGTTGGTGTTTCCTCCAATTCCTTCTTGTTGATCTTCCTTCCTAAGCTTACGCGGGGCGCTGAAGAGCTCAACTTCACCTGCACACCAACGACCTTCAGATTCCAACCTCTGGCCCGGCGTGCTCCTCAGCACACACATCCTCATGACAGCGCCCAGCCTGCACAGGCTTTGAGACTCACCCTCCCCTTCCTCTGGCTGCCTGTGCCTTTCGTCCTAAGGGGTGAGCCTCACTCAGCCGCACTGTCCAAGTCAGACGCCTGGCCTTTGCTCTTCATTCCTCTCCCAGGAGATGAAGAGGGCCCTGCCCCCGCTCCACAGCGGGCCACCTGCCGGGTGTGATGTGCAGGTGGCTCCCACTCTTCACTCCTTTGGGAGCTCAGGCAGAGGCCACTTGGCTGGAGGCCCTGCTCCTGGGGCAGCTGAATGAATGAGGAGTGAGGAGCGAAAGGGCAAGGGGGTCCTTTAGGCCCCAGGGGGATGCAGGAGTCTCCCCACCAGGCTGAGGCACATGTGGCTTCATACAGCCCCACTTCTCCGTATCCCTGTCCTGTGGCCTCCTACCTTCCATGGAGATTGGTCCCTAAAAAACATCTTACACCCTAAACTCTATCCCAGCTCTGTCCCCAGACAAGCCAGCCTGACCCCGGTCCCTCCTCCATCCCTGTCATTCAGGTCATTTTACCTTCTCACTGCATCTTGAACCCATCCCCCTCCTTCCTGTCCCTCCACCAGTGCCTTCTTTCAAGAGCTCATCATTTTCCGCTGTACTGTTATGTACTACCCTCTCGGCTCCCCACAGCTGCCCCATGGCACCGTCAAGGCATCCAACATCAAATGCAAACTGGACTGGGCCACATTCTCCAGCCCCTGCAGGCCTCCCCGGGCATCTCAAGTGAGCTATGTGTTAATCTTGGACCCGCCTGGCTGGGTCTTCTAGTGGCTTGGCTTCCGAATATCTCCTCTAAATCAACACTCTCCATGGGATTGCTGGAAACACTGAGCTGGCTCAGCCTGGAGCTGTTCCCCACACAGCCTCTCCTCCTGGGTTTCCCCTCCTCCGCCGGGGAGACCCTAACAATTCCGCAAAACTCCGCTGCAGTCACCCCGACACCCTGAGGCCAAGCTCAGCACACTCCCCTCTGGGCAGTGCCTGTGTCTCCCACCCACTAAAACATTCTCATAGCATTGCGCCATGTTACGATGCTAATTTCAGACTTTCTGCCCGTCTCGCTGGAATGAAACCCTCTGGGGACAAAGCGCCTCCCCAGGGCTCAGCTCATGGTCCCTCATCAGGCAAGCACTGGCGGCCTCTGAAGCAGGGAAAGGCCGGCTCGGGCTTCTCCCAGCGCCCCCAGAGGCAAGCAGCCCTCCCTAGCCCTGAACTATCCTGGGGACCACGCTGGACCTCAGACCTAAAGCACTGGGAGGTAACACGGTTGTGTCATTTTAAACACTGTGTGGTTAAGGTAGAAATAAAAAACCAATATACGTTTTAAATGTTTAAAAAAATTTTTTTATTATTGATTTCAGAGAGGAAAAGGGAGAGGGAGAGAAACATTAATGATGAGAATCATGGATGGGCTGCCTCCTGCACACTCCACACTGGGGATCAAGCCTGAACCCGGACATGGGCCCTGACTGGGAATCAAACCGTGGCCTCCTGGTTCATAGGTTAACACTCAACCACTGAGAAACACTGGGCAAGCATTAACACAATTTTAAATTAATAGATTTAAAAAGAGAAACTGCAATAACCTGGAAAGGCGATGGAAATGAGCCAGGCTGCCTGGCTTTCTGGAGTCTCAGGCTGACTTAACAATGGTTTCCTTCTCTCTGTTTTCTTTGTGTTGCCAGATGATGAAATTTTCACCTATCATCCACCTCTGCGTTGTCTCAGGCTGGTAAGGCAGACAGTCAGGCTTTGGGGGGAGGGGGGACTCTAAAATAAGCAGGCGCAGCCGAGGGAGGCCCACAGGGCTGTCCCGGGAGAAGGGGGCGGCTCCTGGCTGGGCTGTGCTGGGCTGTGCTGGGCTGGGCTGGGCTGGCGGCTACTATTTTGGTGCTGAGCTGCCTTAGGGGTTTCTTCCCGAGAAGTGAGGTTTCACTGTGCTGTTGTGCTCCTGGACTGTTCATCACCCTCTTTGATGATATATCTTTTTACATTTGGTACACTTACATTGCTATTTATATTTAAAAATGGCCAATTTCTTCCATTTGCCTCATCACAGTAAAAATAAAAAAATGTCTCCGGTTGGCTGAGGGTTAATGTCTAGCTTTGGATTTTTTTCTTCTTGGAGACTTGACGTGCAGGCGTGTTCTATATTCCTTTCACAAAAAGGATGCAGGCGAGCTCCGAGGTTTTGAATGTGCCTTCACTGTGCATTCATAATAAATGCTGAACTGGATGGCACATTCATGGCTGCTCGCGACGTAAATGAATGGCTGAATGAAAGTCGGGGGCACAGCTCACCTCCAAGAGGGCAGTCCTGGTCACAGCTACCCGGCGCCCAGTGGTGTTTTATTTTCCTTGAAAAACCAGCTTTTCCTCTCTGTGTAAGGGAGGCGGCGGGCACTTCCTCCCGGCATCTTTGTGACCAGGCTAGCTTTCTTCTTTTTTCCCTCCCGACACTGCCTTTGGATGAAAGATCCCGCCTTTGATTGAAATGGAACCTTCCACTATTGAGCAAGCCTTTGTTGAATGAGTCATCGCGGCGGCTGCTCATTGGCTGAGGCCCCTGGAACCAGGGATTGCCTGGCACCGGCTGCAAGGCCCGGCGGCTTCATTCACAGAAATGCTGGCTCCTTCGCTAGCCCTTTCATTCACACAAACAGCATTTCATTCACATTTTGCTGTTTTTGTCTAAAGATCAGGGTTTGGGAATGATAGGGCATTTCCGCTTTAGATTTTGGGGGGGCTTTGATAGCCATCCCAATCACCTATGGGGTGTGCATTTGCTGTTGCTATGCAAGCAAGGGGAAGGGAAAAGATGAGAGCTGCCGGTCCTCTTAGGCCTGCGCCCGGGGCTGGAGCCGCTGCTCCCCCGTGCTCCTGCCCCGGCAGTGGCCCACCCTGGGAGGCACCCGTTACAGCTGCTCCACAGAGCTCTTCAAGCCTCGGTGTGTCCTGTGTCACATGTCCAGTCGTGGGTGTGAGAAGACGCAGGGCGACCTGATAGTGTGTGAGAGGTAAATTCATGTGCCTGCACAGAGGCAGCTGGAAATGTGGACAGGGAGCGGGCCATGGTGCTGGGCAGGTTATCAATGCATGGCGAGGGCGGAGCCCATGGGGACAGCAGTGGAGGGTTCGAGCCCCGCAGCTCTCCCGGGGCTTCCCATTCATTCCCTGCTCTCCTGAGAGGAAGGAGGCCTGTGCAGTTCTACAGCCGGAGTCTGACTCCTGAAAGGAAGGCATTTCCCGTGGATTTGATGTGTAGTGGGTGGGAGCAGCTGCACCCCCCTCCCTTACTGTAGGGCTGTGAGCTGCAGCTGAGGGGCACTGACATGTACTTGCAGCGTTTCTTAGCATTTTCCCAGAGCTTGAGCACACGCAGGTGGAATAAAGGCTCGAGTATAACCCCCCTGGAGGGGTTTCTAGAGCCTGCTGCCTTCACAGGGGAGCACTCTCTTTTCTTGGCAGTAGGTTTCCGACTGAGCCCCCCTGCAGACTGCCACACGCCAGCAGGGGAGGGTCCTAACCTCTCTGTGCACAAGTTCACAGGCAGATTTTCTTTTCTTCTCTTTTTTGAGGAATTGCATTGCCACAAAGACACTTGTCATGGCTGCACTGTTGATTTGAAAAGAAAACCCCAGAAAGTTGGTATTTTTATGTACACTTGGGAGTGAATATTTCTCTCCCTTTTATTTTTTATTTTGCTATTTAACAATCCCTGTTTGCTTTCCAAATCAGAATTCATGAGGATCCGCTGGAGAGCTTATTCTTAAAAAGCCTTCGTCACATTTTAACGCGTCCCTGTCAGAACCTTACGGCTCACGCGGAAGGGCTGTGGGAGAGAAAGTCCTGGCATCATGGGCTTCATCAAGTTCCTCTCTCATCCGGGGAGGCTGGGCTTACCTCTGGTGCAAAAGCTACGTGGGGAGGCAGGGAGGTGAGAAATCAAAGGTTGGAAAGAAAGAGCTGGGAAGGTAGAAAAAGGAAATGTGAGAACTGATTGGCTCTGGCGTGCTGGTGGGTGTATGAGGTTTTCTTGTTCTTCTCTCTCTCTTTTCCCCGCAGGAAGTGATTTGCAGCGCTCACCGAGCCTTTGTTGAGAAGGGTCTCCGCTCGCAGTGAGTCACGCTTTTGCTGTGAGAGCCCGAGCAGCAGCTGGGCGCTTAGCAGAGGAAACTATGACTTTTGCAAAGCGAGCGCGCCGCCCTCGGCAGCCGGGTCCGGGGTCCGGGCTGCGCGGCCGCGGCGGCTCGGGGCGTTAGCGGTGGGAGGCCGGCGCCCCCTCCCGCACCCCGGACCCCGCCGCCGTCTGGGCCGCCGAGTCCGCTCTGGGGACCGCGGCACGCCTGCTATGCGCGGCATCCCGCGCCCGCGCCCGCACCTGCAGCGCCCGGGCGAATGCGGCGAGCCCACGGAGGGGCATGCTTCCACGCACCAAATACAACCGCTTCAGGAATGACTCGGTGACCTCGGTCGATGACCTTCTGCACAACCTGTCGGTGAGCGGCGGCAGCAAGGTCTCGGCGGCGCGCGCGGCCCCCGCGGCGGCGGCCCCCTACCTGGTGTCCGGAGACGCGCTGCGCAGGGCGCCGGACGATGGCTCCGGCAGCCTGGGTCACCTGCTCCACAAGGTGTCCCACCTGAAACTCGCCAGCTCGGGTCTCCGCGGCCTGTCGGCGGCCAGGGAGCGGGCGGGCGCCCGGCTCTCGGGCAGCTGCAGCGCGCCCAGCCTGGCCGCCCCGGACGGCAGCGCGCCCCCCGGCCCCCGCGCCCCGGCCATGCGCGCCGCCCGGAAGGGTCGGCCCGGGGACGAGCCGCCGCCCCGCGCGCCCCCCGCCAGCGACCAGGTGCTGGGGGCCGGAGTCACCTACGTCGTCAAGGTGGGTGCGGGCGCGGGCCGCCGGGTGGGGAAGCTCGGGTGTGGGTGCGGGCGCGTCCGCTCCGGGTGGGTCGCCTTGCAGGCCGGGAGGTGCGCACTCCTTCGCAGCCAGCTCTCCTGGCAGCGGGCAGCGGGCACCACAAACGCGCCCGCTGCGAATCCGAATCCTTTGGGAGAAGGTTTAAAAACGGTGACTTCACTCTGCCCTGGTTTCCCTTGGCCGCACTTCTCTGGCATAGCTTCACCACCTCGCTTTGCCAAGTGTACGGCCAGTGCCGCTCTGGCATGGGCCCTGTGCCTGGGAACTGTGCGCCAGGCCTACCTAGGACGCGGTGGACACCCTGGGAAGAACTGGGCAGCCCGTGATGAGCATGTCGGTGGCACGGCCTCTGCTGTGCTTGCCCAGGCAGCCGGGGGCTGGTTTCGGCCAGCATCTCCAGCCCCTCGTGGCGCAGGGAATGCTGTCTCGCTTTATATAAGACAGGCTGTACTTTCTCGCCCAGCAGGCTTTTCTTTGGTGTCTGCCCTCCATTACCCCGAAAGGTTTCGGTTGGCAGCAGCAGAAGGAAAATTTGGGACTGCCCACCCCCTCCCCACCCCCACTAGCTTCCAGTTCAACAAATGAGGGGGCTGAGCTGCAGGATCTGGAAAGATTTCCCCTCCAACAAAGAATTATAAGACTGTGTCCGGTGTGGCCTATAAAACCCCTCCCTTCTGCAAGTATTTTGTGATATTTAAGTAACAAATACCCTGCAGGGACCACCTGGCCTGCCCCCCTCTTGCAAAGGGCTGGCCCACATCCGGGCAGCTCTCCAGACCACGGGTGGGGCCGGGGCTGCATTATTTCAGTCTGGTCACCCCAAGGCACCACTTTTTATTTAAAAAGAAACAGAGAAACAAATCTGTCGCCACGGTGCTGCCCACTGAGGCACCCGCAGGCACCTCTGCGTACCGGCAGCAGATTTAGTTTGAAAATTCAACAAATCACAACTGCAAGCAAAATGTTGTATCTTGGTAATTTTGGAACCAAAATGTTAAAAGAAACAGTTAACTGTGTGGATTATCTTTAACTTTCTAAAAAGCACCGAAAAGGAAGGTGATCATTAGTGTTAAAAGTGGGGCCTGAAAAGCTGCTGTTTAATTTTTCTTCATCTACTAGTAGCTCTGCAAATCGGTTAATATATTTTACAAAAGGCACGTAGATCAGCATAAAGTATGCACATCTGGTTGAATTTGTTATAGCAGAAAAGATTTTTCTTGTATTCCTTCTTTAAAATATATAACCAGGAGCCCAAACCAAACCAAACCAAAAACCAAACCAAACAAAGCACCCTGACAGCTTCGAGTTGAAGCAATGATACCGGAATATATTACTTCCAGTTATTAGTATAACTGCTATCTCAAAAAAAAAAAAAAAGCTACAGTTAAAATAGACAAATCAATCAGGCGAAGCTTTCTATACCTGTCATGTTGAATGGAGAGGGTAGTTTTCAAGTGGAGGGAAAATTCTCAAAATTTTACCTTTAAAGTTTTCCTTTAAAAAGAAATCATTAAAAAAAATCATTCATCTTGGCTAAGTGCTTTGCTCTTGCTGTATGAAGAGTGAAAGTGCCCTGCGGGCCCGTTCTGTTGCTGTAGGTTGTGACACCCCAGCAGCAGTTACTGAAACAGGTGGAGAGCTGGGTCTGCTTTGTGGGGCCTCAAGGAAAGGGTTGCAGTGACCTGGGCTGCACTGCACGACTGGGCAGCGCGTGAGTCGTCACCTGGTCGGTCCTCAGCGGGGAACAGTGGAGTCGTGGGGCGAGAGGCTCAGGTTGCCCTGGAGAGCTTTGAAATCCCACAGCAAAGGCCCAACGCGCACATGCCTGACTCATGTGATCCCGTGGCCCTCTGTCGGCGCACATTTCCATAAAACCATGAACATACTTTCTTGAAAAAAATTACAAAACTGAAAAAGAAGGTGCCTTCATTTAGTCCTCTTGCTGATGTGTGAATAGTTTTGTTGGTATCCTTGCTTGTAAAGATCTCTGGTAGATAGAAAGGGGTCATCGTTCAACATCACTGTACATCAGTTGTAAAATCTAAAGGCTTAGGATTTGGGAAAGAACTTATTATTCTTTTTAAAAAATATATTTTTATTGATTTCAGAGAGGAAGGGATAGGGAGAGATAGAAACATCAATGATGACAGAGAATCATTGACTGGGGCCTCCTGCACTGCACGCCCCACACTGGGGATCGAGCCTGCAGCCCAGGCATGTGCCCTTGGGCAGAATGGAACCTGGGACCCTTCAGTCTGAAGGACGGTGCTCTATCCACTGAGCCAAACCAGCCAAGGCTATTCATCTTGATTTAAATTTATTTCTAAATTGAGCAAAACTCCCAAATGATTTTCGGTTTCCTGGAAAATTCATGTGCTGTATAAGCGTAGTTCTCACTTATAGAAATGCCTGCCTACAATTTGACGATATTAAACACAGATTTATTATTCCAAAATATTTCAACTTAATTCAGTAAAGTAGAAACTGTGAAACACGGAGGCCTGGCAGGCTTGGAGCGTCTTTGGAAGAGCAGGTGGTATTCCACTTAGAGAGGCTGTACAGGTTTAAAGTGGACGAGGAAGGTTGGACACACACAGCCTCCAGGTTTGTACCTTTGTACCCCCCCCCCCCCCCGACACTGGCTTTTTCTTTTGGTGACATGAAAGGGAAAGAACAAGAAAATACGGCCTTGACAGGAAAGGAAAATCCAGCCACAAAGAAGAATGAATATTTTCGTTACAATTCCATTTGGGAACTATTTTAAATTTGTACCAGAAAGCTGATAGAACTATGAAGCATTGATCACGCTGCTGCTCACCTTCAAATTCTATTGCCCGAGAATCCAAGCTGGCTAGGGCCCCAAGTGCCCCTGGGGGCTGTGGCTGGTCTTTAGCAGGTTTCAAAGGCAATATTCAGGGGCACCACACACACCACGAACGCACACCCACAGGCACAGAGCAAGCGGCTGAGGAAGGAGAGCAGCTGGGGGTCAGTTCTTAAGGACGGCCACTGGCAGAGGTAAAAAGCTGTCTGAAGACGGGCATGGCTTTGAGGTTCAGCCTTGACCCTGCCTGATGGGAGGCAACACGGTGGGCTGCACAGGGGTGAGCCCTCAGTTCTGGGGGTCCCCAAAAGAAGGGCTTCTCTTTATATCACGTCACACCACAGATGCAAAACAGGGTAAGAAGTGGCCAGACTTAGGACCGACTGGAGTGCTCACGGCAGGAATCCGGAGGCCGTGTGAAAAGCACCAGCGGAGGGAGGGTGGGTCGCGCCAGGTCCACGGCCTGCGGTGCCCGCCTTCACCGACAGCCTCAGTCACGGGCTGTTTCCAGGAGAATTTACCGAAGAGCCGCTGCACTCTTCCTGGTGTGCCGAGTGCCCTTCTTTTGGAACGATGGCCTTGCTCTTACAAGAACTCTTTAAAAGTTATTATTTTTTTTATTTGTGATCTGATGATATTAGGGTGGTATAAATTACTCATTTATTTATAAGTGTTCTATTGCTCTTTATAGATGGTCTTTATAAGCTGCACTTACTCTAAAACTTATTTATTCTTCGTTTGTATTTTTATAGACACTTGCCTCTGTGTCTAGAAAAGTATCTTAAATCTTCTTTTTCTTAGCACTACATTCCTTCCGTGACTGTGAGCAGAGGCCACACTAAACAGTCGTCAGCAAATTATTTCCAAGACAGCCTGCATATAGTGTTATGGTGGGATTGATTAAAATTTATTTTAATTCTAGATTAAAAAATTATTCCTTGATGTAAAGTAGAACTTTAAGAATTGTATTTTTTCTTAAAAGTATTGAAAACTCTCATAATATGGGTGGCTTACATGTAAATATTGTCCAAATGGTTTGAAAATAGTTTAAAATATTCCTTTGCGATTAATAGACAGAATTCTTAATTTGATCTGGAAATATCACACACATACTACACCATACAAACACAGCACACACTTACCACACAATATAAACATACACACATACACACATCACATACCCACAACACACACCATATACATCACACACCATAACATACACACACTACACCTTACCCATAACACACACATACACCATACACACCCCATATATGCGACAGACCATACACATACACACACACCATGCTCCCTGCAACCCTACACTACCCCCCACATACACTCCTTCCACACACACCACACCACACACACAGGAACAACTTGTGATGACTGCACTGTCGCTATTTTCTTTCTTTTCTTTTAAAATATATTTTTATTGATTTCAGAAAAGAAGGGAGAGGGGGAGAGAAACATCAATGATGAGAATCATTGATCGGCTGCCTCCTGCATGCCCCCATGCTAAGGATGGAGCCCTTAACCTGGGCATGTGCCCTGACTGGGAATTGAACCATGACCTCCTGGTTCATAGGTCAACTCTCAATCACTGAACCACACTAGCTGGGTACTATTTTCTTTCATGTTAAAAAATCGCAAATGCCACATTAAAATACCTGATTATATCATCCATTTCTTTTATATTCAAGCTTAAGAGAAAATAATTCTGAAAGATAAGCTGCTGATAAAAGTTAATCCTCTGAAAAGTAAACTTCCTGCTCCTCTCCCTCCCCACTGTGTGGTCTTGGAGCAGATGCCCTGTGTTTGGGGAAGGTCTGATAAAGCCTGGTAGCAGGATCTGGCTGGAGAGGACCACTGGCTGCCTTTCTTGTCTGCTCAAACCCCCTGCACTGACCTCAGTGGACCCAGCAGTGCTGCGAAGAGGTGGGGATTTCTCCTGCAGAGATGAGGACTCAGGGCTCCAGGGACAGCAGCCCCAGGGAATGGGGGTGGGAGCTTCCCTTCTGGCATTTTCTCACATCTCACTTGCCCCGGCTGGAGGTAGCTAGTGCATCTGTGGAGTCTGGCCCTGGGATCTGGGCTCAGCCTGGCCTTGCTGCTGCACAGCTTGTCTGCCAGCCCGCCACCTTGCAGCGGTGTCCGGGGACTCTGGCCCTGATGCCAGGCTCCCGCAGGAAACTAGGCAACTGGGAGCCGGCAGAAGGGAGAGCTGAGGGTGGAGCTGGGCCTCACCTTGTTGTTGGGTCCCCGATGCCCTGGGCAGGATCGGAATCACTGAAACCCTCCGAGCCAAGGCTTTCTGAGAAACATGTTCAGAGCTCGCTGCTTGCATGCTGCCCGCCTGAATCCAGAGCCATCCTGGAGTGTCAGCTGAATGTGTTGTTTCCCAAAGTGGGCACCCTCAAAGGGCCTTCCCTCACTGCCGGCTCCCGAGTAGGCACAAAGAGAAGCAACAGTGTCATTCAAACCCCGAGTATCAAATCCCATTCACGCTGGTTGTTTGGCGTCTAGACCAGGGGTGGGCGAACTTTTTGACTCGAGGGCCACAATGGGTTCTTAAACTGGACCGGAGGGCCGGAACAAAAGCATGGATGGAGTGTTTGTGTGAACTAATATAAATTCAAAGTGAACATCATTCCATAAAAGGGTACGTTCTTTTTTGTTTTGTTTTAGTTTTATTCATTTCAAATGGGCCGGATCTGGCCCGCGGGCCGTAGTTTGCCCACGGCTGGTCTAGACTATGGATGATGTGTTTAATATGATTGCTTTTCGCTTTGCAAATATGAAACATTGCTCATGCCACTTGCCCAAATAAAACCTGCAAGAATCACGGCCCGGTTCTTGCCTGTTGAAGAGCTGGCCCTTAGGCTGTTTCCCAGCGGAAATAGCACGTAACCCAGCTCCCGATGTTTCACCCACAGAGCGACCCCGTGCTCACCTGTTGGGCTAAAGCCATGAAAGCAGGGCCATGCTCTTTGTGTGACGAGCCGGCCCTCAGGGACAGGTCCCCTCCGGCCAGAGGACAGTGTGTGCACACTTGGGACTGCTGGCCGTGGCACGTTGGGTCCTGAAGAGCCTTACCCTGTAGAGCTTGGCAGTCCCCCTCTCATCTCCTTTCCCTTGGTCTCAGCTGGGACCCTCTGAGCTTCCCCAGCAGCAAGCTGCTGCTCAGTCTGTCCCCACAGCCTGTCAGCAGGAAAGGAGCCTGCCTGCCCCGGGGTCCTGGGGGAGGTGTGGGGTTGAACAGGCATCATCCCCAGCATTGAATCCTTCCTATGAGGCGGGAATGGCCAGAGGAACAGCCTTGGGAGGCTGGGCCCCACGCCAGGATGGACCCACACCCCCAACTCTAACCCCGGACACTGCCTGCCCACCTTCTCTTGCTTCGCAGTCCGCATGCTTGCGATGCCACCCGCTGGTTCTTTAGTAAACCTTCCTTTATAAAATGTCAACATTTGTTATGGAGATTTTTCAAACATACATGCAGCATACAAAACATGTCAACATCAAAATCAATGAGAATGGTCTAAGGGGCCTGCAGGCACCCTGCACCCAGCTTCAACGGGGTCGCTTTATGGCCATCAGCACCCTTCTGCACCCCTGCCTCCCCAATGTGTGCAGGGCCATGGGGCCTCCTGCCTCAGTGCTCAGGCAGAACTCAAGTTTTTGATGAATACGTTGCAGATTGGGCTTAATAGCAGTTCCAAATATGGCAGCGCACGCGCAGCGCTCCCAGCAGCTAGGAGTCCTGGGAATGCTGGTAGGAGGCGGAGCACCCTGAGCCAGCGGTGGTGACACTGGGCAGCCTGAGGTGACGGGGTGGGAGCCTCACCCTCCCTCCCGGCCCAGGCGCCCCTCTAGCAACAAGGCCATCCTTTCAGAAGTGGCTGCCCTCCCGAATTACTTTACCGTTAGTGCACTCTCCGGTTCTCCAGAGAAGGGAGCAGAGAAGGGCATCTGCGTAGAAGAGATTTGCTCGGAGGGATTCTCCCATGGTTATGCAGGCGGCTGAGCCTCAGGGTGCAGGCTCAAGACCCAGGAGGAGCCCCTGTTTCCGGTTGAGCCTGGAGTCGGGGAAAGGCCGTATCTCAGCTGGAAGACCATTAGGCAGGAAGAATTCTCGTCCTTGGGGGAAGGTCAGCCTTATTCTATCCAGGCCTTCAGCTGATCGTGTGAGGCTCACCTACATGGGGAGGGTAAGCTGCGCTGCTCAGTCTATTGATTTACCTCATCCTCACAGAAACGAGTCAGGTTTCACCAAATAGTGGGCGTCTCGGGCCCAGCCACGCTGACACAAGACATGAACCTCACAAGTGAATGCACACACTCTTGAAGTCGTATCTAGAGTGACCACCAGCTGACCCCAAACACTTATGGAGATTCAGAGTCCCTGGAATAATGGAGACGAGGGAGAGAAGCTAGGAAACAGCTGGCCTGGAAGAATCTCAGATTGCCTCATCTCTCCTGTGGGCGCCCGATGGAAAACCATTTGAAAATTCCTCAGGTTTACTGTGGGTGGACATTGAATGAGGGCCCAGGGCATGAGACAGATGAACTATGACCCCTGCTCACAAGGAGACACGTGGCGGCCCCCATGCCTCCCGGAATGCAGCCCCACACCTGACCCTGTCACCCAGGTAGGAGCGAGCCCCTGGTGGCCACTGTCTGTGTCCGTGATCCGGAAGCTCAGCCAGGGACACAGGCCAGGATGGAAGACAGGTGTTTCTAGGTTCGGGTGTGTCAGCACTGAAAGGAACAGCCATGAGCTGTTTTTCTAATTTGTAAATAATAACAGTTTACAGATGCAGCTCCCTCGGTTTGAGGTTGCCCTTAGGATTTTAAAAAGGGGTTATGGTGTGTGCGTCTATTTGTTACCTAGAGCAACTTAGGAGGAGCAGTGCAGCTTCCTAGAGATGGAAGCCGCCTGGGCTGGGCCCTCCCAGGAGGCCAGGCTTTGGGTGGACAATCTGTGGTCAGGGGGCCCGGGCCCTGGGCCAGAGGAGCTGGTGCCGAGCACCCTGGCTTCCATGCTGAGAAGCTTCTGTCTGTTGTCCACGTCCACGTGACTGCTGGAAGCTGGGCCCGTTCCGCTTGGTTGCCTCTGGCCCTTCCTGCCCCCTCACCTTCTCCAGCCCTGTCCAGACCACCCTCTGGTTGGAGACACCGCCTTTTAAAGGTTTGCTGTTTGCAAGGCCGTGGTGGCTGTACTGTCTAAAGAACCGAGCTGGAGTTTTCCACTGGAAGTAGCAACCCTGAGACACATAAAACCTTGTTTGTAGAGTCTTATTTATTCACGGGGGAGGGGAAGGTAAGATTCATCAAGTGATGGTCCGGAAGGAAGGTTCTGCCCCATGGCCCCCACTCCCACTCCTGTCTGTGAACCACCTGGGCTAAGGCCCAGGGCTGGGCGCTGGCGAGCGGTTCACCCCTGGCTCTGTGGACAGAAACCGCATGCTTGGCGGCGCTGTGGTGGGAGTAACCACTGCCCCACCTCCTGGCGGGGGAGGGTGTGCAGCAACACGGCGTTAGCTCCTGGAGTGTAGATGACGGTAAAGTGCCACACGGTGGTCAGGGAGTGTTGAAGTTTTAAGTATTTATTACCTTTTTAAAATTAATAATTTATTTTGCTAGACCCCCTCCTTAGGTCTCTTGCACCTTAAACAGCCTCCCTCCACATACCCATTCTTCCCTCTCATACCCCATTCTTCCTCATTCACTTCCTCTCCTTATCCACGCCGACATGCAGCAATTGGCTTTGGATAAATGGACGGTGACTGGGAGAGATTCTTCCATGAGCCCCTAATTATAAAATCTCAACCCCATCCACTCTGCCTCTGCCTGCCCCGCCCGCAGCGCCCGCACTGCTGGCCCACAGCATCTCTCAGGCCCCAGCACCTGTCCTGGAGATGCTTCCCCCTTTGGCTCTGTGCAGCCCTCTCTTCTTCTCACTGCTGGTTCCAGATGGTTTGTGAACAGTCTTACCTCTCCAGGCCCCTACTCATTAATTTACTCCTGTTAATATGCTAATCAGTTATTTCAACTAGTGTTGGTTGAGTTTATCGAGGAGGCCTGTCCCAGGGGTGGGGACAAAGGTGAATTAAGTAGGCATGCTTCCTGCTCTTTTGGCGTCAGTGGAGGAGACAGAGGAGAGGAAAAACTGGGACCACATTGGTGGTGGGATGCGGAAGTCAGGGATGGCTTCTCCAAAGAGCTGCGGAAAGGGAATCCCAAATGACGCATGGGAATGATCCAGGATGATGGGTGGAACAGGTGTGCAGGTGTGTTAGTGAGTGAGTATGTATGTTTGGGTCCATTTCAGGAGGGGGTTGGGAACTGAGAGTGTCCAGCGTGGCTGGCTGGAGTGTATTGCATTAGGGGAAGCTTAATTGCATTAGAGGTCCTAAGAGGGAGGCCAGTGCCAAGCAAATGCAGTGGAAGCCACTGGAAACTTTGGAAAGATTATTCTATCTTCTTCATGGAGAACAGATTGGAAAGTCAGGAAAGAAAATAGAGGCAATTAGGAGACAATTAGGAGGGGTGATGGTGGCTTGGACCAGTGTCATGGCCAAAGGCCAGCGGCTTACATTGAGCCCAGATCCGTATCCCTTACTGTCTGTGCAACACACCCACCCACTGTTTCACGTGCCCTTTTTTTTTTTTTTTTTTCCTGTTCTTCATTTTATTTTTTTTTTATTTTTTTTTAATTAAATCTTTATTGTTCAGATTATTACATTTGTTCCTTTTTTTTCCCCCCATAACTCCCCTCCTCCCAGTTCCCGCCCCACCCTCCGCCCTCACTCCCCACCCACTGTCCTCATCCATAGGTGCACGATTTTTGTCCAGTCTCTTCCCACATCTCCCACACCCCTTTCCCCACCAAGAATAGTCAGTCCATTCCCTTTCTATGTCCCTGATTCTATTATAATCAACAGTTCATTTTGTTCATCAGATTATTTATTCACTTGATTCTTAGATTCACTTGTTGATAGATGCATATTTGTTGTTCATAATTTGTATCTTTACCTTTTTCTTCCTCTTCCTCTTCTTAAAGGATACCTTTCAGCATTTCATATAATCCTGGTTTGGTGGTGATGAACTCCTTTAGCTTTTCCTTATCTGTGAAGCTCTTTATCTGACCTTCAATTCTGAATGATAGCTTTGCTGGATAAAGTAATCTTGGTTGTAGGTTCTTGGTATTCATCACTTTGAATATTTCTTGCCACTCCCTTCTGGCCTGCAAAGTTTCTGTTGAGAAATCAGCTGACAGTCGTATGGGTATTCCCTTGTAGGTAACTGAGTTTCTTTCTCTTGCTGTTTTTAAGATTCTCTCTTTATCTTTTGCTCTTGGCATTTTAATGATGATGTGTCTTGGTGTGGTCCTCTTTGGATTCCTTTTGTTTGGGGTTCTTCGCGCTTCTTGGACCTGTAAGTCCATTTCTTTCACCAGGTGGGGGAAGTTTTCTGTCATTATTTCTTCAAATAGGTTTTCAATATCTTGCTCTCTCTCATCTTCTGGCACCCCTATAATTCTGATGTTGGTACGCTTGAAGCTGTCCCAGAGGCTCCTTACACTATCCTCGCATTTTTGGATTCTTTTTTCATTTTGCTTTTCTGGTTGGATGTTTTTTGCTTCCTCGCATTTCAAATCATTGACTTGATTCTTGCGCTCCTCTGGTCTGCTGTCGGGCGTCTGTATAATGTTCGTTATTTCAGTCCGTGTATGCTTAATTTCTAGTTGGTTCCCCAATATAAGATCGAGGGTCTTATTAGTTTTTGTGTAGAGCTCATTAAGTTTATCGGCAGCTTCTAAACAGTTCTTGAGAGACCTTAAAAGTGTGGTTCTGAACTCTATTTCTTCCATTGACAATTTTGTCCTGTTTCTTTGTCTCCGCATTTTGTTATGCTTCCTTGGTGCACCCCCTAGTGGTCTTTGTTCGCAGTCTTATAGATAAATCTTGATTGTTGTAGCTAATTCCAGGGAGGGTTTGACCTCCAGGCCAAGTGGCTATGAGAATCAGCTGTGTCAGTAGTGAGAGAACTTCTGTCCTCTAGGGAGGTGCTAATCTAGCCTTTGCCTGAGGCTATCCGGCAAATGCCTGTGCGCAGGGCTTGGGGGGGGGGGGGCGGGTCGAACAGGATCAACAGGGTGGGCCAGAGAGAGCAGTTATGGCGGCTCTCAGTCCTGTCCCCAGGGGCTCTGCCTCTCTGAGTCCCAGCACCGGCTGCAAAGCTCGGAGAGAAAGCTGCACTCGCTCTGACCGAAGCCAGACAGACCCGCTTCTGCCGTTTGAGTCTGGGTCCCTAAAGACTCGCCTGGATCTGGTGCTCAGAGTCTGCGACTCCCTCCCGATTGAAAACGCCAACCGCGCCCTCCGCCACCAGCCCGCTTCGCGCACTCCGCACCTCAGAATTTGACTTCAGCACTGCGCCTCCTCTGAGTGTCCGTGTGCGTTTCTCTTTCCTCCTAGTTGTAGGACTTCCACTCAGCCAGCGTTCCTGTGGTTCTGGGTGATGTCCCTTCCGTTTTTTGGTTTCACTTTTGAAGTAGTTGTTCAAAGCAGCAAACTCCGGCGTTAACCTATGCCGCCATCTTGGTTCTCGAATCTCACGTGCCCTTAAGTGAAGCACGTCTCAAAGTGAACTCACGACTTTCTCCCTGCGCCGTCTCTTAGTTCGCGGTGTCACCGTTCACCCACTTCCCACAGCTGGAACTGCAGAGCCATTATATCTCCTTTCCCTAAACCCATCACATCTGCTCAACCACTTAATTCGTTTTTAATCAACAGGGCTTCAAATCTTTCTTTTTTCCTTTTCTCTTGTCCTGATCCATACTTTCATCATTTATGACTGTGATTGTTACAGTAAACTAACTGGTTTTCAGGTGGGAAGGATTCTTCTTTTTAAATTTGAGAAAAGTATTACATGGTTTTACTGAAATGTCACAGTTTCCCCTCAACTCTGCTCCCAATATGTCTAATTTCCTTCCTTTCAGAGATAATCTTCTTCAACCATTTGCTATTTATATTTTCTTTTTCTTCCTTCCTTTTATCTTTTTTTCTCCGTTTTGTTACACAAAGCAAAATGTTCTACATATATTGCTCTGTGCCTTGCTCTTTTCACTTGGAAATCTTTCAAATTAGTACCTACTGTTCTGCTACATTCCTTTTTGGCATTTGCTTAATATTCAAATACTAGAGGCCCAATGCATGAAAATTCATGCAAGAGTAGGCCTTCCTTCCCCCTGGTGCTGGCACCGGCTTCCCTCTGGCACCTGGACTCAGGCTTCCCTCCTCCGGCCGCTGGCAGGAACCCGGAACCCAGGTTAGCTTTCCTCCAGCAGCCCGCAGGCACCCAGGACCCAGCTAGCTTTCCTCCAGCCACCTGCAGGCACCCGGTACCCAGGCTGGCTTCCCTCTGGCCCCGGTTTCGTCAGGAAGGACGTTTGAATGATGTCCAGTCTAATTAGCATATTACCCTTTTATTATTCTAGATATGGATGTGCTAATAGTTTTCAAACAGTTTCCTGTTGTTAGACATGTAGGTAGTTTCCAATTTCTCACAGTTAATAAAATAATGAATATTCTTCTTCATGCATCTTCCCTCTTGGGCACATACTTTGGCCTGTGTGTACAAGTGTGGCTAATATTAACCCTGTTCTTACGGCTTTGGAGGACCTAGAGCACAAAGATAATTTTATTGGTGAAGGTCACCTTTCCACTCCCGGCTACAGAGTGAGGCCTCCCGTGCTCACCCATTGAGGAGGGTATTTACTATGATGCACACTATCATAAGTTAAGAAAAATTCCTGCAACTCTAGTTTTCCAAATTAAAAAAAAAAAAAAAAAGCCTGGAATTGTTGTTGAATTTTTTTCAAGGGTTTTTTTTTTTCTTACATCTAGTAAGATAAATATATATTTTTCATCTTTTTTCTGTGAACGTGGTGAATCATTTGTCGATGTAAAATATGTATCTCATCTTTCTAATGAAAAGCTCTGTGTTGTCTGCTTCACTTTTGGGATGCAATTCAAACTCCTCATTATGAGGTACAAACTTTCCTGGTTTGTACTTCATCCCTGACCCCTCAATCCCCAACACTCCACTGCCTGAAACAACTTGTTCTCCTCCAACCAGTTGCTCCTCTGGCCCTTGCTCAAATCTCCCCTTCCGGGCCCCTCGCTCTGTCCCACCTTAGAAACTGTCAGCTCTCAAGACCAGGATCTGTTCCCTCCTGTCTCTCCCATGAGGGCAAGGTTAGTGGTCACTCCTCAAGGTCTCCATGGCTCTGTGGATTCATCTTTCTTTTCATCAATTCAATTCACACTAAGCGGGAACCTACAAGATGCCCAGCACTGGCGCCCCTGAGGACCCAAGATGAAGTCCGTTGTCCATCTTTTCAAGGCAATCATCCTTCAGAGGGATTGCCTGTGTGTGATAGAAGGCCACGCACTGTGGGAAAGGTGGGCAGCCCTCCTTCCTGAGACTTCCCTGGGGAAAGAGCCTGTGACAAACACTTAAGACGCAAAGCTACAGGGATACAGGTGGCTGTAGGGCACTGGTCAGCAGGGGCCTGTGGGTCTGTTTGTCCAGTATTGGGATTTAAGAACCTAACTCCAAAGAGGCACATTTCAAGCTCTCTTAAGAGCTGCTTGGTAATTGTTGTTTCTGTGACTGGTGTGTACAACGTAGCCCACTCAAAGTCTATAGGCTGCGCCCTAAGCAGTAGCGTCATTAGCAGACCCGTGAATGCTTGTTTTTCTGCCTTTTCTCATTAAAACTAATTACAGGAGAATTTCAGTAAGAAAACTTTGATTTTCAACTTTGAAAATCAACCATGAGTGAACATTATTAGTTAAAATATCGTGTAGCCAGATTTCACCAGGATGTTTCCAAACAGAAAGCCAAGCTCCTGAACACCCCCCTGCCCACCGCTAATTAAAGCCCATAGACATGTGAAATAGGACAGGGAAGGGAATGTAGCAGCAAGTATGTTCTGAGGGCTTCATTGCATGCCTGTCCTCTGGAAGGAATTGTAGATTGTGAAGGAGGTGCAGGGCAATTTTCCAAAAGGAACTTGCAATCCAGTTGAGCAGGTCAAGTTGCTCCCTAGAGAATAATAATAAAAAATGTTCAATAAGGAGGAATGACTGGGTGAGAGATTCGCGGGGGGTGGAGTTATCCGGAAAGGCTTCACAGAGGGGCGGGATATTTTCTGGGTCCTGAAAGACTGTCCAGATTCGAGTGGGTGGAGAGAGAATGTTCAAGGCAGGAGAACCGGAGAGAGAATGTTCAAGGCAGGAGAACCAGAGTGAGAATGGATTTGGAGGTGGGCGTGGGCACGGGGCTAGCCCAGGGGATGGGAAAGACATGCTACAGCAGACCAGCCACAGTCAGAAGGGAGCGCTGTCTGCTGCTGTTGGTCAGTGATATGAGCTATAGCCCCGTAGAGTAGGACTGCTCCTATGTAATGGAGGAGCCAGTCCAGTGCTGGCCCTGGTTGTGCTGTACTTGATGACCACGTGCTGTCTGGCTGAGGCTTGCAGGACTGACCTCTTCCTCACCAGGTGACAGCCCTTGAGGGAGCTGAGATGTGTTTCCCTTAGGCTTCTCCTCTCCAAGCTACACACTGTCACTCTGTCAGCTGTCTTGACTTCACTGCCTCCTGGATTCTCTTACCTGTTTGCATTCTAGTTTGTAAATTGCAATGAAGAGGCTGCCCATGTAAAGATTGTGGTGATGCCCTACCCGGTTCGGCCCAGTGGCTCGTCAGCCTGTAGACTGAAGGGTCCCTGGTTTGCTTCCAGTCAAGGACCCGTACCTCGGTTGCAGCCTCCTCCCCAGCCAGTGCTGTAGTCGGGGCGCATTAGGAGGCAAGCAATCGATGTGTTTCTCTCACATTGATATTTCTCTCTGTCTCTCCCTCTCTCTTCCACTCTCTCTAAAAATCAATGGAAAAATATCCTTGGGTGAGGATTGAAAAAAAAGAAGAAGAAGAATGTGGTGAAGTTGGAGTTCTGGCTTGGGTTGGTGTCTATTCCATTTTTAGAGTTTTGTCCTGTCCTAAGAATAATTTGGGCTTTAGTTCATAAGCCTAAACTATTAAGAGATGCATTCAACTTTGTCTAAAATACAGTTGCTCTTTTTCCAAGAAGGGATGACAGGGATTTCTTTATGGGTTGTTTGTTATGATCTGCAAAGCAGTGTTATTGATGATTTTTAGAATCACAATTCTTTATATCAAAAGGCTCAGTGTAGACTCACCTCCACCACCCATGGCCTCATGGCCTACTGCTGGCCACTCAGCTGTTGTGAGTTTCCAACCATCAGGCTTTGTCAAGCTCAGAGTTGCAATTGAGAAGGCCAGTGAAATTGTAACTGGGAACAATGCTATTAAATATAGTTAATGCCCCAAAATAGAACTGTGGAATGAGTTCTGATGCATTCACACCATGCAGTAATATGCAGCCATTAAAACAGTGAATTAGAGTCTTATTGTGATTGACTGGAATAGATTTTCACAAGACATTGTTGGGTGAGAAGAGCATGAATCAATGTGTGTGAAATATGAACCCATTCTTGTAACCAAAACAAGTGCAGAAATACTTGTAGATAGCCATACTTATAGTTGAAAACATCAACAGCCCACTGTAGGCAATTGATAGGATGTCATGCAGAAAATCAGCAAGGATATACAAACCTGAGAACATAACCAACCAACAGGATCTGGTAGACATACTAGAGTGCTTCATGAAACCACAGTAGAATATACATTCTTATAAAGTGCCCATGGAACTTCCACCAAGATAGACCATATCTTGAGCCATAAAAAAACTAACCAAATGTAAAATATAGCTGACTTTTGAATAACACAACTTTGAGCTGAGTGGGTCCACTTAATGTGAATTTTTTCAATAAATACTGTAAATGTATTACTTCTTCCTTATGATTTTCTTAGTAACATTTTCTTTTCTCTAGCTTACTTTGTTGTAAGAATAGAGTAAATAATACATATAGCATGCAAAATATGTGTAATCAACTGTTTATGTTATGGGCAAGGCTTTCTGTTCAACAGTAGGCTATTAAAATTTTGGGGAGTCAAAAGGTACATACAAATTTTCAAATGCTTAGGGGTTGATCCCTAATGCCTGTATTGTTCAAGGGTCAACTATAATTGAAATTACACAGAGTGTATTCTTTGACTACAATGTATTCAAATTAGAAATCAATAAGGAAGGACAACAGGAAAAGCTCCAAATAGTTGGAAATTAAACAACATGCCTATAAATATTGCATGGGACAAAGGAGACATTTCAAATGAATTCAAAGATACATAGAATTGAATGAAAATGAGGCTACGGCATATCAAAATACAGGGTGGGGGCAAAAGTTGGTTTACAGTTGTGAGTATGTGAAACACAGGGTTTACTCTTGTATTATTATTTATTAATTATTGTATTATTTTAATATGAACAACTGTAAACCTACTTTTGCCCAACCCTGTATGTGGGATGCAGCTAGCTAGAACGATGCTGAGAGGGAAATTTATAGCCCAAATGCTTATACTGGGAAAGAGGAAAGTTCTCTAACCAATAATCTGTTAATTTCAAGACACTAAAAAAAGAACAAAATAAAACCAAAGCAGTCAGCTGGAGAGAAATAACAAAAATAAAAGCAGAAATCAATGACATGAAACACAAAAAATTACTAGGGAAAAAAATCAATGAAGCAAAAATCAAATTTTCTGAAAAAAATATCAATAAGATGGAGAAACCAGCAAGACTGACAGAGATAAAAAGAGAGACGATACAAATCACCAATAGCAGGAATGAAACAGACGCCCATCGCAACAGATCCTGGAGCCAGGACAAGGCCTCTGAGGCAGGCTGGCCCTCTCAGTCATTCCAGTCTAGACTGCGGCTGAGGGCTGCTTCTTAACAGTGAGGAAAGCGAGGCAGGTTCCCGGCAAAGGGTTCTGACTGGTGCAAAGTGAAGCATCTAGATGCAGTCTGGACCAATCCATGGAGGCCTGCCACTGAGACTGGGGCCCGGACCCAGTGAGTCTGCAGGGAAAAAGGCGGCTGGCCTGGGACATTGCTGTTGGCACTAAGCCCGCGAGAGGTTCAGCTGCACAGAGGTTGGCTTAGCTCCATTTTGTCCCACAATTTATTAATTCTCTCAGAGGGTGAAGAGAACCAGTGCTTGAGCGGAGAGAATGCATTTCCTAAGACCGACAAGCTAGCCTTGTGTCAGAGTGAGGATGAGAGCGTGCATGGTGACACATTCGAACAATAGGTCAGCTTGGCCTTATTCACATGTTAGCTGGAGCGTGGCTTCAGCTGTAATACCACTGTGTATTTTTGGAAGATTTCTTTCCTTTTTCCCTTTGGCTTTGAATAACAGATGTGGCCTATTACATTGCTGTGATTTTCAGATGAAACGAAGCACAGTGGTTTGCTTTTAGCCAAACCCCGTTCATACTTCCTCTCTCTGACTCAGCTTCCTCGTGGTAAATGAGGCAGATGACACATGCCACAGGCAAACGCTTCTAAAGGCATCCTCGCTCTTTTGACCAGAGCCTGTATGGCATTTGTATCAATACAGTTTCACTGCTGTGAGATGAAAGGTTAAGAGGGAGCTGTCGCGCTGAGGAAACTTACACAGAGGGTTCAGATGTGACCAAATGGCTATATTCTTCCCTGTATGTCAGTTGAAAAAAACCTGACAAAGGAAGTAGGAAACTGAAAGTGGGTGCCATCTCTTTCAGTACCCAGCCCGTTTATTCCCACAAGGCCCATGGCATCCCCTCCTTGCATCCCTTTGTGCCCACTGCACTGGAAACACACTTCTGGCTGCACTCAGGTTCTCTGGACATGTGGACAACTTGACTTAACTCTTAATCTTCCACTTCTTCCGGGTGTGCCTGTTGTGTGGGAGTGCACCTGAACATCCAGTCCCCTGTCTAAAACAGGGGTGATTACAGCACCGCCCTTACGGCGTCATCAGAAGGGGTGAAGTGAATGAACATTTATAGGGCAATTGGCGCCGTGGCTGGCTGGCGCAGACCCGTACTGAAGGGTCACTCTTTGCACCATCGCGGCCCTATTGTTCAATCGAGAGCTCACCTCTCCAAAGTTCCATGAGGCAGGGCCGCCCTCCACCTCAGGCAAAGAGGTTGATTATTCATTTGCTTTATTCAAAAATGAGTACTCTCACATCAAAGATTGTGACTCCAACTCTGTGTCATGACTTGTGTGAGTCTGCTCCGGGAGACGTGCTGGAGCAGCGCCATCTTCGTGCCGCTGAGGTGGGCGTGAGTTTCGGGGCTGTAGCAGGAACAGCATGGGCCTGTCATGGAGGGTGAATGACAAGGTACGTACCAGCAACTGGTTTGAAGCCTTTTGGGAGGGAGAAGCATGGATACTGGACACAGACCTTGTTGGGGTGGAAGGTGTCTATGTGGCCACCGCCTCCAGTGTCAGTATCAAAGTTCACAGGTATTAATAGAGTTTTCCAGAGATGCCCTTATACGGAAGGGAAGCTGAGATGTTATAGGACTTCAGACAACATTTATCATAATGCAGGTTATTCTGGCAGGTTGATTAATAGTGATTTTAATTTTTTGATGTTTTTATTTTCTAAATTTTTGTATATATTTTTTTTATTGGAGAAAATATTTGCAAATCATATATCTGATAAAGGACTGCATCTAGAGTATATAAAAACTAGGACAACTTAATAACAAAGAGAAAAATAGGCCAATTAAAAATGAGCAAAGGATTAGAATGGGCATTTCTCCCAAAAAGACATACAGATTGCCAGTAATCACATGAAAAGATGCTCACATCTTTAGTCACTAGGGAAATGCACAATGAGATATCGGCTCACACCCACTAGAGTAGATAAAACAAAAAAGACAATAACAGGTGCTGTTCATGAGGATGTGAAGGAACTGCATCTTACACGTTGCTGATGGGAATGTAAAATGGAAAGAAGTTCCTCAAAATGTTAAACAGGGAGTTACCACATGACCCAGAAATTCCACTCCTAGGTGTATACTCACAAGAACGGAAAGCATCTGTCCACACAAAAACTTGTGCTTGAATGGTCATGGCCGCATTCTTCATAGAAGCTCCAAAGGGGAAACAACTCCAATGTCCGTCAGCTGCCAGCTGGATAAACAGCATGTAGCATATCTGCACAACGGAACAGTACTCAGCTATAAAAAGAGAGAAATAGTGCCCCGTGCTGCAGCGGGGATGACCGTGGAAAACATTATGCTGGGTGACAGAAGCCAGCCACAGAAGGACACAGAGTGCATGACTTCATTCTAGTCAATGTCCAGAATTGGCAATTAGAGTCAGAATGTAGGTTGCCAGGAGCTGAAGGTGGGGAGAAAATGGGGAGTGA
The DNA here is from genome assembly GCF_963259705.1 of Myotis daubentonii. Taxonomy (NCBI): domain Eukaryota; kingdom Metazoa; phylum Chordata; class Mammalia; order Chiroptera; family Vespertilionidae; genus Myotis; species Myotis daubentonii. The sequence goes on from NC_081850.1 coordinate 5,459,913, forward strand.
TTGCTAATGGGTTCTTGTCCGGGTTTATTTTTGGGATGATGTAAATGTTCTGGAATTAAATTGTCCTGATGGTTGTATAATGTTGTGAATGTACTAAAAATGACTGACATACACTTTAAAAGGATGAATTTTTATGGCATGTGAATCATATCTCAATAAAAAATAATTACAAAAATGTAGTATCAACACTAATAAAAGAGAAAAATGGTAATTGGCATACGAGCTACCCTTTTCATTGGCTAATCAGGGCTATATGCAAATTAACTGCCAACTAAGATTGGCAGTTAACTGCCAACTAAGATTGGCAGTTAACTGCCAACAAGATGGCGGTTAATTTGCATATGTAGGCACAATGCAGGGAGGCGAAAGGGAAAGCAGGAAGAAGCCCCCTGCCACTGACAGTGATCAGAAACCCAGGGGGGAGCTAAGAGCTGGGGGGCAGGGCAAAGGCGGCCCCAGGGTGTCAGGCTTGAGCGGGGGGTGGAGCAAGCGATCAGAGGGAGATGGGGGTCCCCTGCCCAGGCATGATTCCTGGGCCAGAGGCCTCAGGCCTGGGCGGGGGCCAGAGCCAGTGATCGGGGGGAGATGGGGGTCCCCTGTCCAAGCCTGACACCTCTGGCAGAGGCGTCAGGCCTGGGCAAGGGGCCGATCAGGCGATCGGAGGGTGATGGGGGTCTACGCCTCTGGCCGAGGCATCAGGCCTGAGCAAGGGGCAGAGCCAACAATTGGAGGGGTCTGGGGGTCCCCTGCCCAGGCCTGATGCATGGGCCAGAGGCATCAGGCCTGGGCTGGGGGCAGAACCAGTGATGGGGGGAAATGAGGGTCCCCTGCCCAGGCCTGACGCCTCTGTCAGAGGCGTCAGGCTGGGCAAGGGGTCGATCCTGCGATTGGAAGGTGATGGGGGTCAACGCCTGAGGCTCCCAGTATGTGAGAGGGGGCAGGCTGAGATGAGGGACACTCCCCCCACACACACACACCCAGTGCACGAATTTCGTGCACCAGGCCCCTAGTGTTACATAAAATGAACTGGAGGTAAGTGGAGACTTGACTTTAGCGAGAACCTGAATGTAAGCAGCACCTGTGCAGGTGACCAAGGAGGGAAGTGTTCTGGTATCAGGAGCAGGTCTTAGGGCGGGGAGTGGAGGGACCATGCATTGTCTTATCCTATGTAATAAAAGGCTAATATGCAAATCCACTGAACAGCAGAACAACCAGTTGCTATGATGTGCACTGACCACCAAGGGGCAGATGCTCAACGCAGGAGCCGCCTCCAGCCCGCAGGCCCCCATCACCTGTCAGCCAACCTCTTTGTCCCTTCCCCCAGCTGGCAGATTCCGATCTCTGGATGGGGAATGGGGAACCCGGGGTGGGTGGCAGTGGACATGGGCAGTGCCAGGCCAAGGCCCCCATTCTGCCAGTCACCCCACACACAGAGGGCGACCGGCGTTGGGGGAAGGGGCTGGTGAACAGGCAGGAACTTCCAACCTCTCAGTCCCTCCCCCTGGCTGGCAGGCTCTGATAGCCCAATGGCGAATGGGAACTGGGGGATGGGTGGTGGCGGGGGGTGGGGCTGGCTGCTGGCAGTCAGAGAAGATGGCCCTAATTGCAGGCCAGGCCTGGAGGCTGTACCTGTGCACGAATTTCATGTTCTGGGCCTCTAGTAACAAAATAAATGGAAATCATATCCTGCGCATTTGGCAAAGAGCAAGTACAAGTTTTGTTAGAAGCCAGATGGAGCTATGTATGTAGCTCAGGAATGTGTTGTCGATGGACAGTGCATATTAACTGCATTAATTATGCGGTGTGATGCCGCTTGTATAAACTCCATGCTGTCTCCCATTCTGCAGGGGGTGTGGGGGCAGAGACTCAAAAAGAGCCCTCAACTGGCTGACATGCACACAGGTGGCCAGCACGTGGGTCTGTAACCTGGGCCGTAGGGGTGCAGAGCCTGCTTTTGTCCAGCTATCAAGCAGGATGCAGAAACAAATGCAAGTTCTACAGGGCTTTGCCATTTGCCAGCCAGGGAAAGTGACACGTGTTTTTCATGCTTTTAAAAGAACAGGAGAAATTTGAGGTTAGCGGATTTCCTTGTTCACTTTTATATGTGAGTCCTTGGCATAGAGTCACTAAGTAGATGTTGATTGTGTAAGTATGGTCTACTCTGCTTAACAGTCATGGGCCGGGTAACATTGAGATTTAGAGTTAGGTCGTTCTCTTATAGAATGTACTAGAGGCCCAGTGCACAAAAATTTGTGCACTCGGCGGGGAGAGGGGGTCCCTCAGCCTGGCCTGTGCCCTCTCGCAGTCTGGGATCCCTCGGGAGATAACGACCTGCTGGCTTAGGCCCGCTCCCAGGTGGCAGAGGGCAGGCCCAATCCCTAGGTGCAGCCCCTGGTCGGGCTCAGAGCAGGGCTGATTGGGGAGTTGGGGCGCCGCCCCCTGTCACACACAGAGCAGGGTCGATCAGGGGGTTGGGGAGCTCCCCCCTGTCACACACAGAGCAGGGCTGATCAGGGGGTTGAGGAGCTCCCCCCATCACTCACAGAGTAGGGCCGATAGGGGAGTTGGGGCACCGCCCCCTGTCACACACAGAGCAGGGCGGATCAGGGGGTTGGGGTGCTGCCACTGTCACACTCAGGGCAGGGCTGATGGGGAGGTTATGGCTCTACCCCGTCACACACAGAGCAGGGCCCGTGGGGGGCAGGGGGGGGGGATTGGGGCGCCGCACCTTGTCATACACAGAGCAGGGCCGATCAGGGGGGTTTAGTTGCTGCCCCCTGTCACGCTGATCCCGGTGCCAGGAGGCCTCGCTGCTCCGCTGATCCCGGTGCTGGGAGGCATATTACCCTTTTACTATATAGCATAGAGGCCTGGTGCATGGGTGGGGGCTGGCTGGTTTGCCCTGAAAGGTGTCCTGGATCAGGGTGGGGGTCCCCACTGGGGTGCCTGGCCAGCCTGGGTGAGGGGATGATGGCTGTTTGCAGCTGGTCACACACCCTTCAGGGTGGGGGTCCCCACTGGGGTGCCTGGCCAGCCTGGGTGAGGGGCTGAAGGCCGTTTTCAGGCTGACAGGTGACTGAAGCTCCCAACCGCTCCTTTTTCCCTTTTTTTTTCATTCTGGGCCAGCTTTAGCTCTGAGGCTCGGCTCCAGCTATGAGACTTCCACTGCTGAAAGCAGGTTTCTGGCCTTTGTTTACCCTTCTGTATTTGAAACAATGTTGCAGTCCTGCTGGCTGAAGCCTGGGGTCTTGTTTAGCTTCTATTTTTGTAACATAGTTGCTTAGAGTGCAGCTGAGAGGCCGGCAAGGCAGGCGGGGAAGCTTTGGCTTCCTCCATCACTGAAGCAAGCAAGCCTCATGTTAGTTTCCAGCTGCCTGGCTGCCGGCCGCCATCTTGGCTGTCAGTTAATTTGCATATCTCGCTGATTAGCCAATGGGAAGGGTAGCGGTCATACGCCAATTACCATCTTTCTGTTTTATTAGATAGGATAGCCATCTTAAAATTGTATTAATCATTGGGAAACTCAAAGCATGTGATTCAATTTGGAAAATGACAACTTACTGATCTTTTGCACCTGTAGCTCTAATTGAAAGCTACCCGTGTCCATTTTTGGGTTACTATAGATGGGGAAAATTGGCACCCAGGTAGACTGAGAGAAATGTTGACATTTACAGTCTACTTTTCTCCTTCTCAAATTTAAAAAACTTATTTTGAAATAATTGCAGACATATTTGCTATAAAAATAAGGCACTTTGTATACCTTCTTTCCATTGCCAGGGCTAAGCCTTTTTTTTCACTGTCCTTTCACTGCAAATCCATGCTCTTTACTCACTTGGATTAATATAGCTGAGCGGAAAGACCTAACAGAGAAATATCTAAGTTCTAGAATAATTTCAGGAAAACAGTCAGAGAATGTTCAAGCATATTACATATCACAAATCAGTGCAAACTGGTGTTAATAAGTGAAATGAAAGTTAATGAAAAATTAACTTCTCAGGGGAGGTTTCTGTCATTATTTCTTCCAACAGGTTCTCTATCCCTTGCTCACATTCTTCTTCCTCCAGTTTCTTTATGATGTGGACGTTGTTTCATTTCACGTTGTCCCAAAGTTCTCTTAAACTGTCCTCAGGCTTTTTAAGTATCTTTTATTTTTGCTGCTCTGATTGAGTGTTTTTTTTCTACTTTATCTTCTAATTCACTTATTGATCTTCTGCTTCATTGAGCCTGCTTTTATTTTTTTCCAGCATATTCTTGATGTCAGATATAGTATTCTTCATTTCTGCCTGTTTTTTATTCATTATATCTATACATCTTTTTCATACTGATGTAGCTTTCACTAAGTTCCTTATAGTTCCCTCTATGTTCCTGGAAGTTATTTTTAGGTTTCTTTATCATACTTAATGATATAGTTATCATTAAGTTCCATGAACATCTTTATAACCCAGTGATGGCGAACCTATGACACGCGTGTCAGAGGTGACACGCGAACTCATTTTTTTGGTTGATTTTTCTTTGTTAAATGGCATTTTTATTTTTTTATTTTTAATTAAATGTTTATTGTTCAGATTATTACAGTTGTTCCTCTCTTTCCCCCTATAGCTCCCCTCCATCTGGTTCCCACCCCACCCTCTGCCCTCACACCCCCAATGTCCTCATCCATAGGTGCACGATTTTTGTTCAGTCTCTTCCCGCTTCCCCCACACCCCTTTCCCCCCTGATTCTATTATAATAACCAGTTCATTCTGTTCATCAGATTATTTATTCACTTGATTCTTAGATTCACTTGTTGATAGATGTGCATTTGTTGTTGATAATTTGTATCTTTACCTTTTTCTTCTTCTTCCTCTTCTTAAAGGATGCCTTTCAGCATTTCATATAATACTCGTTTGGTGGTGATGAACTCCTTTAGGTTTTTCTTATCTGTGAAGCTCTTTATCTGACCTTCAATTCTGAATGATAGCTTTGCTGGATAAAGTAATCTTGGTTGTAGATTCTTGGCATTCATCACTTTGAATATTTCTTGCCACTCCCTTCTGGCCTGCAAAGTTTCTGTTGAGAAATCAGCTGACAGTTGTATGGGTACTCCCTTGTAGGTAACTGACTGTCTTTCTCTTGCCGCTTTTAAGAGTCTCTGTTTGTCTTTTGCTCTTGGCATTTTAATTATGATGTGTCTTGGTGTGGTCCTCTTTGGATTCCTTTTGTTTGGGGTTCTCCGCGCTTCCTGGACTTGTAAGTCTCTTTCTTTCACCAGGTAGGGGAAGTTTTCTGTCATTATTTCCTCAAATAGGTTTTCAATATCTTGCTCTCTCTCATCTTCTGGCACCCCTATAATTCTGATGTTGGTACGCTTGAAGCTGTCCCAGAGGCTCCTTACACTATTTTTGTATTCTTTTTTCATTTTGCTTTTCTGGTTGGGTGTTTTTTGCTTCTTCATATTTCAAATCTTTGACTTGATTCTTCGTATTTCAAATCTTTGACTTGAGTCTGCTGTTGGGAGTCTGTATAATATTCTTTATTTCAGTCAGTGTATGCTTAATTTCTAGTTGGTCCTTTATCACAACATCGAGGGTCTCACTAGATTTCTTGAGGGTCTCATTAAGTTTATCGGCGGTTTCTTGAAAATTCTTGAAAAACCTTAAAAGTGTGGTTTTGAACTCTATATCCAGTAGTTTGCTTTCCTCCATTTCTGTCATTTGTGTCCTGTTTCTTTGTCTCCGCATTTTTTTTATGCTTCGCTGTGTCGATAGAGGGGCTTTCTGTGCTAGGTGTCCTATAGGGCCCAGTGGCTCAGCCTCCCCAATTACCTGAGGTAGACACTCTTGGTGCACCCCCTTGTGGTCTTTGTGCACAGTCTTGTTGTAGTTAAGCCTTGATTGTTGTAGGTTACACTGGGAGGGATTGACCTCCAGGCCAATTGGCTATGAGAATCAGCTGTGTCTGTAGTGGGAGAACTTCTGTGCTGGAGACACCCATCCGGGGCAAGACTTGCTTCAGTGGGGCTTTGGTGCTCACTGAGTCTGCCCCCTGAGTTTGTCCTTTATGAATCTGAGGAGCTGCAATCTGGATGGTCCCACTCTGACCACCGGGCACACTGGCTCCTGGATCTCTAAGGAGGTGCTAATCTAGCCTCTGCCTGAGGCTATCCAGCAGGAGCCAACTGTGACACAATGCAAGTTGCCCTGGGGCCTTGGGCCAGTTGCAGTTTGTTAGGTAATTATCAGATTGCAAAGGGCCAGGCCTTTCATATGCAAAAGCCTCCATGCACGGCTTGGGCGGGGTGGGGACCCAGGGGATCAACAGGGCGGAGCGAGCAGTTATGGCTGCTCTCAGTCCAGCCCTGCTTCTCAGTGTCCCGGCAATCGCTGCAAGCACCCCCGAGAGAAAGCTGCCTTCAAGTTCCGACTGATGCCAGACAGTCCAGTTTCTCCCGTATGAGTCTGGGTCCCCAGAGACTCACCTGGAACTGGAGCTCAGAGCTTGAGACTCCCTCCCAATTGAAAAAGACAACTGTGTCCTCAGCTGCCAGCCCTCTCCGCACGCGCCTCTGTACCTCTGTATTTTACTTCCGCACCACACCTCCTCTGAGTCTCGCTATGCTTTTCTCTTTCCTTCTAGTTGTAGAATTTCCACTCATCCAGCCTTCCTGTGGTTCTGGATGATGTCCATTCCATCTTTTAGTTGTATTTTTGAAGTGGTTGTGCGAGGCAGCAATCTCCGGTGTTTACCTATGCCGCCATCTTGGTTTCTCCTGTTAAGTGGCATTTAAATATATAAAAAAATATCAAAAATATAAGTCTTTGTTTTACTATGGTTTCAAATATCAAAAAATTTCTATATGTGACACGGCACCAGAATTAAGTTAGGGTTTTTCAAAATGTTGACAGGCCAAGCTCAAAAGGTTCGCCATCACTGTTATAACCATTACTCTGAATTCTATGTCTGATAATTTGTTTTCCTCCATCTCATCTAGTTCTTTTTCTTATGATTCCTTCTTTCTTTTAATTTGGGGATTGTTTCTCTTAGTAAATGTACTGGGGCACGGAAGTGTGATTTCATTGCACTACTGAGCTGTGTACTCTAGGCATGTCCCTTTTATGGGTTATTTAGACTCTCCTGCTGTGATTGGGGCATGTATATATTTTAAATTGTGTTTAAGTGTACATAACATAAAATGTACCATTTTAACTATTTTTAAGTGTACAGTTCAGTAACATTAAGTGCATTCACATTGTTGTGTCTAGTTCTTTCTTAAGTAATTGAATACTCCTGTCCTAACTCCAAAACTTCTAGAATTTTCTCATTATTGTTGTTTTGACATTACACCAAGACATGGGAGTTTCCCTGTTCATTTGTTTCTTTTTTGCCTTTTTATTGAATTTATTAGGGTGGCATTGGTTGACAAAACCTACAAGTTTCAGGTGCACAGTTTTACAATACATCATCTGTACACTGTACTGTGTGTTCACCACCCCAGTCAATGTTCATTCATTCTTTTGATCTTGTTTAGTTTAGCGCTTGGTGGGACATCTCAAAGGAGGGTTTGGGTCTTCAGTTCTGGGTAAGTTTTCTCTGTTACATCTTCTCTGTATTCTTACATCTGCTTTAAATCCAGTAGGTGTTGAAATGTCTGGATCCATCTTCCATGTCTCTTATATTTTCGTTTACTCTTCCCAGCTCTTTGAACTTTTGTGCTGCTGGTGTTTGGTGTGGTGAGTTTCCCAGTGTCCACTTGCTCCTTCCACACATATTTCAGGAAGTGTGCCAAACTCTTTTGTGTAATCACTTTTCCTGTAAATGGTTGGTTCAGGAACCATGATGAAGCCAAAACAAGGCATCCTCTTGGCAATATCCTCTTGGAGCTTGGTGCTTCCCAGGGCTCCATGTCCTCCCTCCACTGTGCTCATTGCGCATGGTGTGTGGGACTTCCTTATTCTGTCCTATTTCGATCAGCATTCCTCTTTCAGGGATCCTTAACGTGGCTGGTCCACTGACATGCCTCTTCTCCTGTTTCCCACTGCAATTAGGGATTTATTCTTCTACCACCCCTAGGGAGTTGAGTGGAAGGGGAGGGTGCTCTGTGCATGTAGACCGAATCTTTATTAGTTTTTAAGCAAAAAATTTTTTTTTCCTCAATCATAATAGAAATGTATTTCTTTCTTACTTTCCTTGGCTTAGTTAACCCTACTTGCATTTTGGGTGGATGCCCACTGTTAGGGAAAGGATATGTCCTCACCAGCCTTTGTGCCCAATAAATGGAGTGAGAGCTCTCCCAACCTAGGGAGTTGAGTGATATTCAGAGCTCAGCTCAGGTTCACACCAGGAAGTCCCTGACTCACACAGACACTTCATTGAGACAGAGGGAGTTTGTTATATAATCCTAAAAACATTTCCAAAGCAGGGAGTTCTCATAAACTTTGGTAAATACACAAAGTATAGTTTCAGGCTTCACAGGATGAATTTATGTTATATTTAAAAATCAATAAGGATATATGTAAAAAATGGCAACAAACAAACCCACCTTAATTCTACCACACAAAGATAGCTCTGGAAGCAGTTGATCAAAGTTAAGAGTTAGGGTCTTATCTGTCATGGTCTGGATTAAAATCCTGGCTCCTCCCATGACACTGTAAGCTTAGCATTCTACCTCTCCAAGGCACTGGTTCTCCAAGTGTGGCCTCTGACCAGACCACAGCATCAGTCATCCCCCCACCTCCACCTACCGAATCAGAAACTCTGGGGCAGGAGTCAGGGCGTGGGGTTTAACAAGCTCTCCAGGTGCTTCTAGTTTGAGAACCACTGCTTTAAGCAAGGATTGTTTTGTTTGCCCTTTAGCTATTTAATTATTTGTAATTGCATAAGTAATACATGGATACATTCCTACTGTAAAAAATTGACAACTGAAGACATACATATATAGAGTATCAGATTCCCTCCCAGTGTCTCATGCAGTTACCAAGTGGTGCCTGTACTTACAGACCTTTTTTCTGTGCATATACATGGACATATGTGCCACGAGAAAGATGTCGGTTTGTGCGTTTCTCTTTCTTGGTTTTGACATAAATGGTATCATAGTATGCATATTTCTTTAAGTTAGCTTTATTATTATTACTAGGGGCCCGGTGCACGAAATTCGTGCACTGGGTGTGTGTGTGGGGGGGAGTGTCCCTCAGCCCAGCCTGCCCCCTCTCACATACTGGGAGCCCTCAGGCGTTGACCCCCATCACCCTCCAATCACAGGATCGGCCCCTTGCCCAGGCCTGATGCCTCTGGCCTAGGCGTCCGGCCCGGGCAGCGGGGACCCGCAGCTGCAGCGGCCCCACGATCGTGGGCTTCGCTTTAGGCCCAGGCAAGGGACCCCTAGCTCCTGGGACTGCCAGCTTCGACCGTGCCCAGCTCCCATTGCTGGCTCCACCCCTGCTTCCTGCTATCACTGGCCAGGGCGGCAAAGGCACCTGATTCTCCGATCATGGCTGCCCCCCAGCTCTTAGCTCCCCCCTGGGTTTCTGATCACTGTCAGTGGCAGGGTGCTTCTTCCTGCTTTCCCTTTCACCTCCCTGCATTGTGCCTACATATGCAAATTAACCGCCATCTTGTTGGCAGTTAACTGCCAATCTTAGTTGGCAGTTAATTTGCATATAGCCCTGATTAGCCAATGAAAAGGGTAGCTCGTATGCCAATTACCATTTTTCTCTTTTATTAGTGTTGATTATTTTTCTTGCTTTGGAGGGTTTTAAAAAAAAGAGATCTATCTTTTTCTTTTTAATTGTTGCTTGGATCAACCACAATTTATTTAACTTCTATTTCATACAAACAACCACAGTGAAAATCTTTACACGTGTCCTTTCATAAGATGTGTGAGAATCTCCCTGGAGTAATTTCCCAGAGAGAAATGTTTGGTCGGAAGAGAAGAGTGCACATTGAAATTTGGAGCCATTCTCTGAGACGGTTGTGTCAACTATGGTTCCACCAATAGTAAATAAGAAAGTACTGTTTCATCTCACTTCCACCAACACTGATGCCATTAAACTTTTTCAATTTCTGCCAATTCTGTTTCTTATGGTGGCTTTTAATTGTGTAGCTTTGATTGCTAATGAAGTTGAGCACATCTTCATATGTTTGGTGGCACCTGAGTATCTTCAGGGAAGTTCCTCCTCATACTCAGCCTCAGTTTCCACATGCAGAATGGAGCTGGTCACAGAACTGCTACAGGGGGCCAGGGTAAGGACTCCCACCCAATATGGTCATCCCAGTCCAGCACAGTGAGTGCTGAACAAGTGTTCGCTTTTACTACCATTTGAAATACTTGGTTATCATGGATGATCTTACATCCTTTCCTCCAATAGTTATATAGTCTTCACAAATAAGTAATGATGACATAGTCTGCCGGGGCTGACCAGCAGACCCTGAGTGACGGATGAACAGATTATTCTGACACACGTTTCTGTGAAAGAGAAAGCTAAGGGGCTGTTTCACTTTAGGAACAAAGCAGCCTTGATTGCCCACCTCCTTAGGCTTTTATTGTCCTAACAGCTTGAACTAAAATGAATCTCTAGATACAATCAGCAGGGCAAGTATCCTTGAGAAAGCACATGCTTCTACAAGGTCAGGTCTTTAAAGACTAAACATAGAGATTCTAGCAAAACACCCGGGGGATCGGACTTGTTTGGAAAAGTCAAGGTAGGGGCTGCTGCCTTCGGCAAGGTCCCCCCCAGAAGCCTCCGACCTTTCAGAGAATCCTCCTCACAGACATTCCAACCCAGTCCCATGCTTCCCCACAATAGTCCATTTGGTGGCTTGACCACACTGAGCACTGTCCCCTGAGGGGTGTATGGTTTGTTTTTATGTGGTTATAAATAGCAGCTGATGAGCATCTTTGTTCATGAAACTGTTTATTAGCGGTAATTGGGGTCCATGCCTATGTTATCATTTCAGAAGTGAAGTTTCTGGAGTAAAGGAACTGTTTTGAGACTTACTATGTATAGCTAAGCTATTTTCTGTGTAGTCATACACATTTTTACAATAATACTTTTATTATAAGAGTAATGCATTTACCCTTATTGCACTTTTCCTTTATCACACACACACAAGCACAAATGCGTATTGAATCAGGCAGAGGAAACATAAAGAAAAAGTAGGAATATTTAGGTGATTATTATTTTAAATGAAAGTTAATATTGCCCTGCCTTTTTTCCCCCCAATGAACCTTACTATTTCTCAGGTTCATGGAATTCCAAGCTATATCCTGTCTTTCTTTAAATAAGACCCTTTGGGATGGATTCCCATTGTCGTGAAGAGCAAATGCTAGGGTTCAAAACACCTCCAGCATCCGCAAGGCCCCAGCAAGGGCCTGGCGCTGCTCAGACAGTCCCCGGGTTGTCAGTGGACCGAGGGCTCAGGGCTGCCTCTCTTTCCCTGAAGAGCGAGGATGGGTCTGAGGACTGTTTTGCAGTCCACGAAGCACACGGGCACACTGTCCTCCGTCCCAGAGGTCCGAGCAGAGCGGGTTCATTTTGACACCTGGCGCCAGCTCAGGTCTAGTGAGTGCGCCAGCCTCTCAGGCTTCCTCGCTCTCCTGCCTTTGAGTCCTAAATACCAGACAATTTTCTGTGGTTCTTGGACCCGGGCCTCTCTGTCCCTAACCTGCTGGACCCCATGTGGATCTTCTGCAGTTCTGGCCCCAACAGTATGTCTCCCTCTCCAACCTCCTTCTCCATGGAGACCCCTGGTAGAAGGACAGGAACGCTGCCAGGACAGTTCTGGTGTCACCTGCAGGCCACTCTCGGTCATGCTCCCAGTGGCTCCTGGTCTTCCGACCTCTGAGATGGCAGCTTGAGGTGGAGGGTGCCCACCTGTGACTAATCTTCCCCCGCGTGTGTTTGGGCTTCTTGCCCTGTCCTTTCATTTGCAGCTGCTCAGGCCCACAGTTGCAGAGAAAGTCTTTCTCAAGACTCCCTTTCAGAATAACGGCTCTTGTCTTCGCTCTGTGGGAGTTATCACTCTTTTCTTATGCATCGGAGGAGCAACATTTCTTCTTTATTTTCCTCAAGCTCTGGATAAACAGAGCTTTTTTTCAGGCTTTTTGTAAGTTGCAGCTCTTTTTGTGATGGCCCTGACTTCTTGCCTACGCACCCCACAGTTTCTTTGAATCCCAGAACAAGCCAGCTCAGTGTGTGCTCTCGGTGCATGCTCACTGCTGTCACAGGAACTCTGCCTCCACCCCTCGGGGTTTTGCATTTAACATTTGTCATTCAGAAAGCTAATTTTATTCTGCGTTCTTGAGTTTTCATTTGTATGAAAAGTGCTGTTTCCCTACGTTCCTGTGCTTCCCAAAGAAAACCTTCAGAAACTTGGTTGGAATGGTTTTAATTTAATATCACGAACTTGGGTTTCACAAAGTCCGCTTACCAATGGTATGCCATAATTTTCCTAAGATTTGGGATGTGTTGTTTTTTTTTTAAAAAATATATTTTTTTAATTGACTTTAGAGAAGAAGGGAGAGTGAGAGATAGACACATCTATGATGAGAGAGAATCATTGATTGGCTGCCTCCTGCACACCCCCCCACTGGGGATCGAGCCCGCAACCCGGGTGTGTGCCCTGACCTCCTGGTTCATAGGTCAACGCTCAACCACTGAGCCATGCCAGCCAGACAGATTTGGGAGCTGTGTGTCCAGGGATTATCACGGGAAACAGGAGGAGCCAAAAGCCATAAAGTTCTGGGACTCTCAAGGCCACCTAGAGTTTGAAGAAATAAAACCTGGTGAAATGTGTGTCCTTTTTAGCTAAGTGTGAACTGTAGCTGAGCCCTTAGCCATGTGTGTGGAGTTGCCCCTAGGAGCCTGGACTGGAGTGTTCAAATAAGCATGTTACTAGTATCTCAAGCCACGTGGAGGCCAGGAGCTGTGCGAGGTACTTCACAGGTGGGTTTTATTATCACAGCAAATCCAGGAAGTATATGTGGTCATCCCATTCAAGGAAAGCTAGGCTCTGGGAGATTTGAGTTAAAAATTATTGAAAATCAAGGTTACTACTATTAGATGGGATAACTGTTATTGAACTAAAGAGGTCTGTTGGGCTGCCGACATCAAAGCCCAATCAGACACAACAGGAGTTTGAGGCAAGGAAAGTGAAGGTTTATTTAAGGAAATGGTGCCAAACCTGGAGGCACAGGTGAGCTGTTGCTCTAATACCTGGCTCCCCTGTGACTTTTGGGGGCAGGGAAATCATCAATCACCCCATTTATGGACCATGCTCGAAAATCAGAGGCCTGACACACCGTAATTCCAAGTGAACGTTAGAAGGTGCCTGTGATAGTCACTGAGGGCAGAAATCACTAGGGTCAACTGTCAAAAAATTGTCTTAACTCCCTCTGGCTGGGAAGGAGAGGGACGGAGGGCCAGGGAACCATTACTGTGCCACTCTCAGGAGCTGCACTGCTTGTCACTCCTGAATAGCAGTTCCAGCAAAGTCCCAGGACTGCGACTCGCGGGCCGGGCTGGGTCACACACCATCCTTGACCCATAGCTGAGGCGGGGATGGAATTCAAAGAAGCTCAATGAGGAGCAGCCCGCTTGGGAGGCGTGCTTGGTCTCCGTGACCACCTCGCTCTCCACTGTGTCCTCAGAACACGGTCCTCCCAGAGGATCGAGGATGGCGGTGCCAGGGGCCTGGGAATTAGAGCCACCAGATATTGACCCGCTTTGTGATCAATTCTGCATCAGTGTGGACGTCGATGTTATTAAGTATGGTCTTCTGTGTAGGAAATACTTTATTTTAAAATTATTTTGTAGTTGTATAAGTGAAAATGAACACGTTCTTGTTATAACTGTTTAGAAATATGGGGGCATTCAGAGATAACACTCCTTTCTCACCACCCCTCCTTCCACTGCTCCTCCCAACAACACCTGCACTGTTGTTCTTCTCTGTGTTTCCAGTGGTGGACCCAGTGGCCTGGGCTTTCTCACACTCACACCCTTGGGGGCCCCTTCCTTTGAGTTTGGACTGACACTGTGACTTGCTTGAACAATAAAGTGTGGAGGAAGTAGTAGTATTTTTGGAGACTCTAAACTTAAATTACTTAAAAAGTGGCTGCAGCCCTAGCTGATTTGGCTCAGTGGATAGAGCGTTGAACTGTGGACCAAAGGGTCCCGGGTTCAATTCTGGTCAAGGGAATGTTCCTTGGTTGCATGCTCCTCTCTGGCCGGGCCCTGGTCGGGGCACGTGCAGGAGGCAACCAATCGATGTGTCTCTCTCCCATTGATGTTTCTCTTTGTCTTTCCTTCTCTCTCCCACTCTCCCTAAAAATCAATGGAAAAATATCCTCGGGTGAGGATTAACAGAAAAAAAAGTGGCTATGGATGTGCCCAAGTATGTAACCATGCATTTACTGCTAAACGTCTGAGGAGGGGGTTCAAGTTTCCCCTCTATAAAGGCAACTAAGTAGTGAATATTTTACACGTACAGTTTCATGCACTTATGTAGGATAAAGTCCTACAAACACCATCCCTGAGTCAAAGGGCAAGCAGGTTTTCCATACCCACAGATAATTCCAAGTAACCTTACTGGAGGTTTCACCAAATTACACTCTCTATGAGATGAAACAGAGTCCAATTTTCCTGCTTCCTCACCCAAGATGACCATTCTGCTGGGTGAAAAGCTGCATCTCTTCCTGGCATTTGTTTTAATTTCCCTGATTACTGCTCTTCCTACCTTTCTTCCACTGTGAATCCCCTGCTTGTATTCTTTGCCCTTTTTTCCCTATTGAGCTGATGACTTGCTTACTTGATTGCATTTTCCCAGTCTTTCCCTTGCCTTTCCATGTTATGTATGGCATGTTATTTACACACATGTTTTAACCAGTATGGAAGCTCTATGTGGAAGTTTCCTACACATGTTCATTTTCATGAGCTCATTATGGCCTTTGAGTTTTAGGTCTTGTCACAGAATGTTATTCTCTATTTTCTTGTAATGCTTCTAATTTTGTTCTTAGCTCTAGCTCTTGAATCATTTTGGGATTTATTTTTGTGCACAGTACACGGTGCACATGTTGGTGAGGACATGGCACTTATACAGCACACTGTGCCACACACACGCAGCCACGTACAGCGGGCTGGCAGGGCTGCAGCGAGGCGTTCTTTTCCTAAGGGACAGCCACTCCTTCCCTTACATGTACCGACTGGCTTGTCTTTCCTTCAGTGATTCCCACAGATTGTTCGCCCTTTTCTTCTGGGTCCATTGCAGTCCCTCTATCCCCATGTGAATATCACATCACTTTCACCAGTTCCTTTTCATTTTTATCTTCTTCGCGAATTTATTCGTGTTCTCAAGGATCTTCTTTCATGACATAAACTTTGGAGTTAAATGAATAAGGTCTGAGGTGAAAAATCCCATTGGTACTTTCATTGGCATCATAATAAAATTATAGATTAAGCCCTCGCCCGTTTGCCTCAGTGGATAGAGCGTTGGCCTGTGGACCAAAGGGTCCCGGGTTCGATTCCAATCAAAGGCACGTACCTGGGTTGCAGGCTCCTCTCCAGCCTGGTCCCTGGTCAGGGCTCCTGCAGGAGGCAACCAAATGCTGTGTTTCTCTCACATCGATGTTTCTCTCTGTCTTTCCCTCTCTCTTCCTCTCTCTCTAAAAGTCAATGGGAAAATATCCTCGGGTGAGGATTAACAAAAAAACAAAAACAAAAATTGTAGATTAATTTGGGGAGAATTGGTATGTTTTTAATATCAAATCATTCAACACAGTAACTACAGTATGTCTTGCCATATATGCAGGTTTTCTCTTATTATTTCACCCTTCATTAAGGTTTTTCTTCAGCTTGGTCGTGCACATTTCTTACATTTATTTAGTATTTTTTCTTTCTTGTGATTTTACCTGAGATTCCCGCCCACCCCCATTGTCCCCTGTTTCCTCGGCCAGCACGCGAGCACGCGATGAGCATGTGCTGTTTTGTTTTCCTGGTTTTATCCTGCCGTGTCGTTTAGCACCTGTTCTAACCGTGAGGGAGCAGAGACCTTCACTGGCAGCCGGACTCACTCATGTGATGACTGAGGTGTTCGCACCTATTACTGATGTTTCACTTTATATTCTCCCTTTGTCTCTCCCTTGTGCATTTCCTGTTTTCCCCTTCTTGCTGCCTGGACTGCTTAGTTTGGAAGTCAGTCATTCTATTCTTATTGTTACAGTGGTTTATAATTTTTACACACATATGTAAACTTACACTGTTTTACTACCAGTTCTGGACCTACCTCCACAAAACACAATAGCTTTGTCCGAGTCGGTTTAGCTCCGTGGATAGAGCGTTGGCCTGTAGTCTGAAGGGCCCAGGGTTCGATTCTGGTCAAGGGCATGTGCCTGGGTTTTGGGCTTGATCCTCAGCGTGGGGCATGCAGGAGGCAGCCAATTAATGATTCTCTCTCATCATTGATGTTTC
Organism: Myotis daubentonii; assembly: GCF_963259705.1. Classification (NCBI taxonomy): domain Eukaryota; kingdom Metazoa; phylum Chordata; class Mammalia; order Chiroptera; family Vespertilionidae; genus Myotis; species Myotis daubentonii. Next base: position 5,476,352 of record NC_081850.1, read on the forward strand.
TATCTCTCTCCCTCTCCCTTCCTCTCTGAAGTCAATAAAAATACATTAAAAAAACAACAATAAACACCCCCCCCCCACAATAGCCTCTAATATGCTCCCCTCTCCTCTCCGGTCTGTCGTTCATATCTGTCCCCTGCTAGCCACGCTGGGGTCTTCTGAGGTTGAATCCCCATCATTGTAAAAAAACATACTTAGAGTTCTGCATCAATAATTCTCAAGGCATAAGGCGCACCTGTAACGTTTGTTGGTTCTTTCCTTATCACTGTTTCTCTGAGCCCACACTCTCCTTTCTTTCTGTATTCATTCCCCCCTCCCCCCTCCCCCGCAATGATTCTTTCAGAGGGTGTCTGTGGGTGGTTAACTTTCCGAGGCCTCCCTTCTCCCTCCCACTGGAATGCTAGTACAGGTGGAACTAAGCTTTTTGGCTCCACACTTGTCTTCTTGAGACTTTCAATAACGTTGTCTTCGTGTGCTTGGAGCTGAAGGGAACTTCCTGTGTAGGCAGCCCTTTCCCCTGCTCTTCCTGGAATACCTTCAGGATGTTTCTCTCTTGATCCTTTTGTGCTGTTTCCATCATGTCCAAAAGTACACCGTTTTTCTTATTCCTTCTGGTCGCCTTAAAAATATAAACACTAAACATTTTATTGTTTTCATTCTTGAATATTTCTTTCCCCTGTATTTCCCCCCTCCCCTGCCCCCCTGGAATTCCCTTGAGGCAGATGCAGGAATTTTCTTTTTCTTTTTTTAAAATATATTTTTATTGATTTCAGAGAAGAAGGGAGAGGGAGAGAAAGAGAGAGAGAGAGAAACATCAATGATGAGAGACAATCATTGATCAGCTGCCTCCTGCACGCCCCCTACTGGGGATCGAGGCAGCAACCCGGGCATGTGCCCTTGACCAGAATCAAACCCAAGACCCTTCAGTCTGCAGGTCAGTGCTCTAGCCACTGAGCCAAAACGGCTAGGGCTGCATTTTCTTTTATATTTCAGTCCCATTGGTGCTGGAGCTCCATTGTCCAAGCTTATATAATTCTTCGTTTTGTAAATGTCTGGAGCCCATTGATTGAGTTTTCTATTTATATCTTAAGTCAATTCCTTCTCTCTCTGCTAGGAAAAACCAGGTAAACACAGGGCAGAAAAATCAAACTGTCATTTCTAGTGGCAACCGAAACTTTAAAAAAATTCCTTGGAATGTATGGAAGAAGAAAAATATATGCTATTTATATTACTAAAGACCACAAGTCTTGTTAAAGGCAACGGGTAATGTTTGAAATGGAAACAACGCTTCTGTTCATGGGTAAAAAATAAACAGCAAACCTGAGTTCTTTGCAAGGTAGCATGGGGTTTTATTGGGAATCCAGTGTTTGAGGGGTGGAGACTTCACAAAGTGATTTTAAAGTTCTTAAGTCAAAACACATACAGAAGACACAGGAGTTGACGAATGAAGTTGACAGAACAGAGTTCAGGTGCAGAAGCGGGAATGCGTCAGTCCAGGAGGACATGGACGGGTTATGAAACCAGTGGTGTGGCAGTAGTCATACCCATTTGGACACTGACAAGCTAACTTATGCCATATTCTATAGACAAACTCCAAACAGATTAAAAAGCAAAATGCAAAATATTAAATTCTTAAATAAGGGAATACATAAATGAATAATTAATAAATATTGTTAAAATAAAAGATATTGTAAGAATCTGGGGATAGGAAGACCTTCTTAAGCAAGACAGGGCATGCCAAAGCCATACAGAAAGTGGGAGACATGTGGTTGCAGTAATTACTACAATATTACTGTGGAACAATCTGTGTTAGGGGAAATGTAGAAGCCATAAAAGAAAACTAATTCAATGGAAGATTAACATGCCTTTAATCTATAAGAAAGAGATGAATAATCTAATAGAAAGCTAGGCCAAAAATATGAGCAGTCACTTAACAGAAAAGGAAGTGCAAATGGCAATACACAAGTGAGAAAATTTACATAACTTTATTAGATATCAGGAAAGTGCCAAAACAAAAAGAGAAATACTTTTGCCTCTGACAGCCAAAGATTCAAAATATTGATGCTGTACAGTGTTATGAAGGATCGAGAAATAAACATGCTTAGATATTGGTGGCGAGAGTACAAGTTGCTGCAGACCCTTGGGAGGGTAATTTAACTACACCCTCGGTGGTGGTGATCATGTACCTCCTTGAAGTTGGTCATGGTCTTCATATACCTCTGTGACGGCCATGGCGGTTGTATTCCCACAACTCAGCGACAGTAGTGGAGGTATTGGCTTGGCTGTGACAGTAGTGGTGGTGGTAATTAAATAACTCGGAGAAGTGAGTCTACACAGAGCTCTGCTACATTAGTCATGGGATTCAGCCAATGTTGTGTTGGTGGTGGTGGAGGTGGTCACATATCACAAAATTCTGTAATGTTGTCTGTGGTGGGACTCACAATTTTCTGTGACTGGTATGGTCATAACCAGATAACTCCACAAAGTCGGCCGTGCTAGTCAAATAATTCTGCAAAGTTGGTGATGATGGCATTCACATGACTGCAATGATTGAGATGGTAAGGTTCATCCAATTCTGCAGTGTTGGGATGGCATTTGTTGTTCTGTGAAGTGGGTGCCGGTGGTCTTCACATCACTGTGGTGATGGCCTTCACGTCACTGTGGTGATGGTCTGCACATCACTACGGTGGTGTGGTGGTGAGGTTTTTCACATAATGAGATAGTGTGGTGGTGATGGCATTGAAATGGTGCTATGATATTGGTTGTGGTATTTGCATAACCACGTGGTGTTCATTGTAGTAGTTATATAACTCAGTGGTCATTCTGGTGAGAGTGTTTTTATAACCAGGTCTTTGGCTATCTATCCACTTATAGCTAGTGATGTAGCTATGACACAACTATACTTCTTTGGTCATTAATTCACTCTGTAATATTGCTGGTGGTGGTATTCACATAACTCTGAGTGTTGTGACAGTGTTGGATGTGGCAATCTCATAACTGCAAAGTGGTCATGGTGTCTCATAGCCCTGTCACATAGGTAGTGTAAGCATATAAGCATACAAATAATCTGCAGCTGAGGTACTGCATTCACTTACCTTCATGACATTGTTTTTGGTGTTATTCCCATCATTCTGTGAGGCTGGTCATGACATTCACATACCACCATGATGGTGGTAGAGTTGGTATTCAAATAACTGTGTGATGGATGTTGTGTATTCACATGACATTGTAATATTGGAGGTTGTGTTCACAGATGCAATGAAATTTATCATGGTATTCCTATAACCCTGCGACATTAGTTTGTCATGGTGCTGCCATAATTGTATAACATTGGTGGTGCTATTCACATATCTTTTGACAGTGGTGAAGGTCAACTCAGATAATGCTGTGGCTTGGTCATGGTACCAGCAGTCTTCAGAGATACGACAAGTTCGGTTCCAGACCACCACAATCAAGCAAATACTGCAGTAAAGTGACTCACATGAATCTTTTGGTTTCCCAGTGTGTATAAAAGTTATGTTTACACTATACTGTAGTCTATTAAGTGTGCAATAGCATTATGTCTAAAAGAACAAGGTATATACCTTAACCAAAAAAAACTTTATTGCTAAAAATGCTAGCCATCATCCATGCCTTTAGTGAATCTTATTCTTTTTGCTGATGGAGGGTCTTGACTCAGTGTTGATGAAAACACAATTAAAACATAGCACAATAAAATGAGGTATGCTTGCATTTACACAGTTCTATAATGGTGGTGGCATTGGTGTTAACACGTCACTGCAAGGTGGTGGTATTCACCTAAATCTGTAACTTTGGTTAGGATAGTCACATAAGTCTGGCTTGTTAGGGTTATGGTATTCACAAAACTCTGCAATGGAGGTGGAAGCATTTGCATGACTATGATGGCAACCATAGTGCTAAACATACCTTTGTGACATTGGGGGTAGTATTCTCCTAGACCTGCCAGGACACTGGTGATATTCAACTAGCTCCACTTGGCTGTTGTGCTGGTCTTCACATAATTGATGGTGTTGGGTATACTAATCCTGTAACTCTGCAGTTTGTCACGATCTTCACATAACTCAGCGATGGTGGTAGCGGTATTCATATAACTCAGCAGTACTGGTGTGGTCTCCACACAGCTGTGCAAGGGTGAGCGTGGTGTTCACAACTATGAGGTTATTGGTTTTGGTCACATAACTCTGTAATGTTGTTGGTGGTATTCATATGCCTCTTCAATATGCACTGATCATACTCTCATACATGTGATATGGTATAGGTGGTGTATTCAAATGACTCTGAGATGGTGGGTGTGGTGGCACTCACATAATTCTATGATGGTCGTGGTATTTATATTTACATAATTCTGCAGTGGTGGTGTTGGGACACATAAAACAAGGCAATGCTATTCGTGTTATTCACGTAACTGTTATGATCATCGTGGTTTTCCCAGAACTGTGTGATATTGGTAGATTTGATGTTACATAGCTCTGCAATTTTGGTCATGGTAGTCACAAAACTATGAAGCTATAGGTGGCATTCAGATAATTTTGTGACAAACATGGTGGTATTAATATAACCCTGTGGTGTTGGTGACCATGGTACTCAAATATCACTGTTGCTAGTAGTAATTGCATAACTGTGACATTGTTCACGGCATTCACATTACTCTGTGGTGGTGGTATTCAATAATTCTGCAACCTGGGTCATAGTTTTCAATAGCTCTGTGATGGTGGTCGCAGTAGTCTGATAATCTGAAGTGATTGTTGTCACATTCAAACACTTGTGATGGTGGTCATGGAGCATTCCCCTGGGTTTGCAACTGTGGGTGTAAAATTTGCATAACTCTCCAAGGTGACGATGATAGTATTCGCATATCGTTGAGAGGCGGTGATGTAGCTATGACACAACTATGCTCCTCTGGTCACTAATTGCCTCACTTTGTAATATTGCTGGTGGTGGTATTCACATAACTCTGGGTGTTGTCACAGTGTTGGGTATGGCAATCTCATAACTGCAAAGTGGGTCATGGCCTTCATATATCTTAGTGATAGTGGTATCCACATAACTGTAACAGCACCTGTGGCATTCACATAACCTACACGATTGCTCATAGTTTTCATATGGCTTGTGATAGCATCACGCTACTTATATAACTCTGCCATGTTGTTCATGGTAGCCATGTAATTCTGCATGTGGAAGTGGTATTTACATGTCTGTGACTTTGGTGGTAGTGGTAATCATAGCCCTGTGACAATGGTCCTGGTGTTCAGGAGTCTGTGATGTTGGCCACTGTTGGCGGTCATCTAATTCAGTTATCTCTGCGACATTGGCCATGGTATCCTCATACTGTGATGGTGGTTATGGTATGTGAATAACTCTGTGATGTGATGGTGGAAGTTTCACGTGCCTATGCAATGGTTGGAGTAAAAACCGCATTTTATGGGCAGAGAGACTTAGGTTTAGAGAATTTTTGCTTAAAGTTACATAATAAGATATTATGGACCCAAGCTCAAATTCAGGTTTTCTGAATAGTTCAAATGCAGCCTTTTCTGTATTCCACCATGAATTCTCTTCCTGCTGAGTCTAAATTTAAAAGCATTGATATAAAACATCTGTATCTTCAAACTCTCCATGGACTTTGGAAGCTAAATATTATATCTCTACCATTCTAGTTGTTTATCTTTAGCCTTAGTTGTGTCCATATATTCATACACACACGCACGTGCTCACGCACATCCTCACCCCCCCCCACATTTTCATGTGTGAAACATAAAATAATTAACTAGAAATGTAGATGTGAAAATTAACCTTCTAAAAATTTATGTCAAATAATGCAGAAAAGAGCTTTCTGGTAAACCAAAGTAAAGCATCTTTGAAGATAATATAGTTTATTCATAGAATCCAAAATATATTTTTTTAAATAAAGAAATTTAATATTGGCAAAAAATGTCAGTATTTTAGTTTTTTTTTTGTTCTTTCTTTAGAAATTATAAACTTCTACAAGCCTTGTAAAGGACTAGAAATATGATATTGAGATGTTGGCGTCTGGGTGGTTACAGGACAGATATATGTTTAAACAATCAGTGAATTATCTGTTTAAGATTTCTGTATTTTATGGCATATAAGTTGCACCTGAACAAGAGTTTAAAAATGTATTTCCAAATTCTAGTAAAGTGACAATATTACAGATTTCAGAAAAGTTGAGTGTAGTGCCAATCTAAGCATTCAGCATAGTTTCTTAAGAGTTGTTACAATTATAGAAACAGGATAAAGTATCACCACGAATATAAAGTTAAATGTGATTAGGAAATGTGTATGGCTTCCAGAAATGCCCTTGATGTTATTTGGGGTGTCTCTTCATCTCAGGTCCCAGGGCTCATGATTTACATTTTTTCCCCTTGCAGTACTTGGGGTGCATTGAAGTTCTACGCTCAATGAGGTCTCTTGACTTCAGTACAAGAACACAAATTACCAGGTAAGCCCTTTTGAAAACGGACCCCTGTGATTTTACTTAGGAAAGGAATGTTTTCAGAGGGTACCAGCCTAGAAATGTCCAAAGGGAAATGTTGCCCCTTGAGTGCTGGTGACAGGGAGGAGTCAGGACCCCTGTGTTTCAAGACTTGATCCATATTTGTGGCATGTGTCTCTTCACCTGGCACCCTGAAAGACACGCCCCACTTCCAAGTGTTTTTTATAATTAAGCTGCAGACAAATGGAGTGTTTATGTTTGTTTCTTTAATAAATGAAACTCTAATACCAGATTGCTATTTTATTTGTTGAACTGTGTTCTTTTTAAAAAGAAAATCAAGATGTCAGGAGACAATTTTCAACAGTATACACAGAAAATAAAATGCATGGAATTGGTAATAGTAATATTAATGGGAGTAGTAGTTCTTTCAAGGTGTCAGTGACTTTGGACAGGTTTATATATTCTCCATCATCAACTAGACTGTAAACTTCCTGAGGGCCAGTTCTGTTTTTATAAAATCTGTAGCCTAATACAATTTATACATTTAGAAAAATGCCAATTCAAGTCATCTCGAACAGGAGAACCGGAAAGCTAGGAATGAGGCTGTTAAAAAGCTGTTTGGATTGCTTTGGCAGTTGTGAAATTATTTAATCTAAATTGTGGTCTCAGAAAATGCCTCATATTTATTCCATTATTCCTCTAATCACTGTGTGTATCTCTTTGGTTTAAGAAAGTCTAAAGATTGAGAATCAGAAAGAAATTATTTGTAGAATTAGCTGTTAAATATGGACACCTCAATTCTGTGTTTTAAGCACCACAAGATATATCTTCTTCCTCAATGAGGAAATTCATGTTCAAAATATTTGTCTTTTCTCTAAAGCTACTCAGGACACATGTACATAGTGGGAACACACCAACATTCATAATTTACACAGAGGGAAGAACCCATCTCCACATATTTGTAGAAAATAGTTTATGAAAATTGCCAAGGCTGAAGAGTGGTATTTTGAAGTGACAGCATTTAAAGGAAAAGTTTGAACGTTTACTTAGTTAATCATCCTGCCTACGACAAGGCATGCTCTGTGCAGCATCTGTGGGCAGAGCACTTGGCCACATGCCTGGGGTAATACTGGAACCCATGACACTGTTCAACTTCTCCTGTGTGGTGGCAGTTGTTTTAAAAGAGAATTTTCAACTAATTCCCTTTATAGATACTAGAACTTCTGAGATGACTCATGTCATTTCAATTCTCCTGATACATTCATTGAGCATTTACTGCTGACTGTGTATGTGCAGTGTGATGGCCAATGTGGGTTGTCCTGCTTTACTGTGCCTTCCAGTTTGGGGGGAAAGATGTATATGCAAATGGCTGAGGGGCCTGTGAGGGGCACAGCCACAGACTGCTCCTTGGGAGGGGTGGTGGGTAGGGGTCAGGTGAACAATCCCAGTGTTCTCCTGGATGAGGGTCTTAGCACTCTTTGAGGTAGAATCCAAATGGGTAGAAGTGAAAATAGCATTGTAGAAGGAAGCCATGGAACAGACCTCCAGTCCCATTTTGTTTAGACTTTAACAAAGATGCAGCAGTGTAATGGGCTGAGTAGAGTGCCATTCTTGGACACATGAAAGTTGGTGTTGAATTCTGGTTGTACCAGAATTGCTTTGTGTTTCTTAGACTTTGTGAAAAGTATTTTTTTCTTTTTTCCTTTTTTTACTTGTAACCCAAGGATATTTTTTCCATTGACTGTTTTATAGAGAGTGGAGGGGAGGGAAGTGGGGTAGGGGGGCGCTGGAGAGAGAGAAACATTGATGTGAGAGAGACACATCGATTGGTTGCCTCCGGCTTGCACCCCAACTGGGGGCGAGGATTGAGCCTATAATGGAGGGATGTGTGCTTGACTGGGAATCAAATATGAGGCCCTTTGGGTGACAAGCCGACCCTCTAAGCACTTAGCAAAACTTGCCAGGGCTCTTACCTCATTTTTATTACATGACCTTAGTTAATAGCTGGAGACTATTCATAGGAAACAATATGACAAATCAATGTCAGAAAGAAGCCTTTGCATCCAGGAGAAGAATACCCAGCAATATTTTCTAGATATGGTACATGGTGGAGCTTTTAAGGCCTCCTGGTAACGGAGTGTTAAACATGCCTAGGATTAAACTCTATCACTGTGGTTTATCCCATATAATAAAGGCATTCTTGAAAGGTTGTAGGGTAATATACCATTATAATTAAGTTATATTATATAGGTTCTAGGAAAACCTGTTTCCAAAATTTTTAACCATACCTTTCATAAAAAAATACATTTATAAACAAATAACCAATCTCTACTCATCTGTTCCATTATTTCAAGTTTTGTATATGTGTCTTTTGAAGGTTCTGACAGCTGAACCAAGTGTCCTTTTGTCGGTTCAGTGTAGTTTTATGCTCTGAGTTCAGATTGATTGTAATGCTTGCAACAGCATCACTCATGGATTACTGATCTCTCACAAGTAGATAACTTTAAAAACTACCCTGGAGCTGCCATTGTTGTATGCTTAGTCTTGGCTGTGGCTATTAAATGCCTTGCACCCTAACACTTTGGGTAAAGGAACTTGATAATTTGTTCACACTAATGGTGCCTGCTCTGTGGAGTCAGCCTGTATGTGGAGTCCAGCTCTACCAGTTTCTACCTCAATAACTGTTGTAAGAAACAGGACAGTTTCTACATCTGGTGCACACAGGACAGGGCCTGGCAAAGAGGCAGCCTTGTTTAAGTGTTTGCTCTGTCTCATTGCCTGAGCTTGTATTCAGCACAGTGAGTGCAAGACCTCAGTGTTCAAAGAAGGGAGTGTTTGTGAGCATGAGAGCAACTGAGGTCATATAGATGGTAGCCTCAGCAGCTGCTGCTTTTCTGGGTCAGCCTGTTGGTGGGGTACAGAGAGGAGCTGAGAGATGTATTTGTGAAAGTCTGCCTAGGGGACAGAGATGCACTCCTGAAGAAGAAATAGCTTCTGAAAAAGGAGATAGCTTCCCAACATGCCCTTGGTTGTGAAACCCAGTATGGCCTTACCCACTAATGGGTCCCCTGTCCAGTATGGCTTTGGAATGTGGTATAGAGTACTTCTCCACACCTTGTAGATTTGCAGTGACATTGCTCTATTGCAAGCTATCATAAACCCCACTGCCAAGATCCGTGAATCTTGGCTATTCTAGTGCTTCTCAGACTTGCTCCTCTGGCTGATGGAAACTGCTCTCCTTTCTCCTCACCACCAGCACCACTTCATAGACTGTGAAAATCCCTTAGAAACAGCTATTCTCCTGCCTGGATTTCACACCATGCTGTGCAGTCCCTGAGAGAAGGGGAGGGAGGGTCTTAGGTTAGCGTTGCTGAGGGTGGTGGCCCCAAGGAGAGAGGAAACAGTTCCCCAGTGGGGGAACAGTCAGACACCTCTGCTTTCACCTGAATTAGGTCATGGATTTCATCATGATGCTGTATGGCCAACAGCATTGGAAAACCACTGCTCGTGTCTGGCCTGAGCCTGACCATCAGATGATCACACCACAAATCTCTGTGAGAAGTCCTGCCATGTGACTACTCTCAACTCCAATTGGGGGATGAGTTAAATGGTATTTCCAGGAAGAGGACTCGGGGGAGACCATGCTATCTGACCCGTTGGCCCCCCTGTGCAGTGATACAAAGCCCCCAACATGCTCTTGGCCACCCGCACAGCTTACCTTCTTTGTCCTTTCCTTTGATTTCCTCATCTGCTCATTTTAATTTTATTTATTGTGTTACATTTTACCTATTATTGGAAGTCATCCTAAGCCATTTTTAGGACACAGAAGGCTATAGGTAGATACACAATTAAGTCCAGAGCACTCAGCGAGGTGGTCTTTCTCCAACAGTTAATGCAAACCGCTGGCATGTATTTCAGGTTCTGCAGGACTCCCGCTGACCCCCTGCACCACTTGGGCTAGCCAGATGCTGGCCACTCCTGCTTTCCACCAGGGTTGTGCAGAACGTGGACTTAGCGTGTGTGGCTTTGCTACACTGTCAGGGTGAGCTCGGCTAGCTGCCCGGGGCCCAACATAAACCCACTTTCCCAAATTGTAGAGAGTGAACAGTTGACTGTAGTTTAGGTACTTTTGTTTTTCTTATTTTAAAAGTTGTCATAGTTTCAACGGGCCCTGAAGACCCTGGCTGGGCCTGGCCTTCATCAGCACTGCCCGGGGGTGGTCCACTCCCCAGCAGGGCACTTGGCCTACCACTCCCGGGATTCCGCTGCAGGAGCCAGGTGTTTTGGAAATTCTCCAGGAACATGCATAAAATCCCTTTAGTTTGAAAACTAAAATCAAAACCTGTAAAAGGTAAACATCTTTCTTTTGGAACGTACTTCCCTTTTCTCCTTCTTCAGCGAATTGACGGGGCCTCTGGCGGCAGTTTCAGGTGTCGCCTGTGTGTTGAGGTTCAGAGTGGCCGTCCACGCCTCTCAGGACTCAGCACAGGGCGGAGGGTGCGGGACACAGGACCGGCCACCAGCGGAGGGAGCGGGCTGAGCGCGGACGCCCGCCGCTGAGTTCTGGCTGGTGTTGCTCCCAGGGGACGGTTAGAAGGCGGATGTGTAACCGCGCGGTGTTGGTCTGACACTGACGGGTGGTGGGAAGCTACAGGCACAGCCTCGGGGACGTGAGGGAAAAGGAGCAGAGGCTGCGCCAGGCCCGCGGGGTGGCCTCCAGCTTCCTGCGCACAGACGGACCCTTTCAGCCCTAAGGAGGCCGCCAGCCGCCGCAGCCCGCGCTCTCCTCTCCCAGCGACCTGGAAACTTGGCTGCGCTGCTCCAGTCTCTTCTGGCCTCCAACATCCATACATGCTCTGGAAAAGGTCCAGGTAAAACGGCACCCTCTCCAGCTCCATCGTGCCCGGGACACCTTCCCCGCGAGCATCCCTCAGCCCGCGTTTCCCTCGCGCAGGGAGGCCTCCCGGGACAGAGTGCCCGGCTGGACCGCCTGTGCGCCCCCCCCCCCCCCCGCCCCCAGCCGGTTTCACCATCCGCCCAGCACGCCCATCACATGCCACATCATCACCAGGTCGCGGGGGGCTGCAGCAGCGCGCACGGTGCTGCGTGGGAAAGGCCGCGCTAACGAGTTGTCTGTGTTGTTCATAGAGGCTCCCACCCTCAGGGCAGCCGGGCCTGCAGAGAAGGCGGAGGACGCGCGGAGGGCAGGTAAGGCCCTGGCTGGGGAGAACTCGGGGCCCGCAACACTACCTGCCTGGTGGGATGACGGAAGGCGGCGGGGGGTGGGAGGGTGGGGGGGTGGGGAGTGGGGGTATCTTCTGTTCAGGTGTGGGCGCATTGTTTCTTCTTGGAGAACGTGAACTCAGGCGCGCACCCCAGGGGCCGGGCTCTGGGTCTGTGGCTTCCGCACTTTGCAAGCCCAGAGGAGGGCGGCGGAAGCGCCCACGTTTGAAAACCATCACTTCGGGGGTGGGATGTGGCGGCTCCCTCTTTCCACGGCTCCACCTGACGTCCCAGAATTCCTTGCTCACTACAGACAAACACTTCTCTGCCGACATGAGTTCAGCTGCCAGAGAAAGAGCAAATCTGTAAAACCCTTCCCTGAGGCTCCTGATCAGAACCCACAAGGAGTGAGCGCCTGCCCCCCAGCGCCTCCGGCAGCGCAGGCTGGCTAGCCCGTGAGTGTCGGCCGCGGCTCCTTCTCAATTCACCTGTTCTGGGCGCAGTCGCAGCCTGCGCCTCTGCAGCTTTGGATAAAGCAGGCTCGGCCCTTCAGCTTCATTTCTACATTGTTACTTGGGTTTCAACACCAACCAGAATAGTTCCGTATCTCTTCCATCGGTGATTGCGTGCCAGAATGCGCTAGACAGAGGGGTGCATGCGTTACAGGTACCCAGGGGGCTACGACCCTGGAGAGAGGCCCGGAGTCAGTTCAGTGCTGGTGAAAGGTACCACAGGAACCTGGGGCAGGTGAGCCTGGGAGGACTTCCTGGGAGAAGGAGCAGCTAAGCCCAGGGCAGATGCCTCCTCCAGCCGCATGGTAGACGGAAGGAAACAAGACTGAGGCAGTGACCTTCACTTGGGCTACCAGGGGCGTCTGGAATGTGGGCAGACGCTCCTGACGACCCCTCAGTTGTGTCCCCCCCCCCTCCATCCCCCCCGGCTCTACCTCTCCGACTGCGCAGTATTTCTGATGCGCACTGAGGGTGGCAGGCGAGCCCGACATGGCGAGGGACACAGGCACAGGCTGCACCACCTGAGGTCTGGCCCCAGCGGTGCCTTGCGGACACGGGTGGGGGAATGGGGGGTGGGGGTGGGGGTGGGGGTTTGTGGCGTGCAGTCTGCTTCCCCAGGGCTTCACAGGGCGGAACAGGGAGCAGGGCAAGGGCTCCCAGCAGGTCTCCCACCCCCGAGGGACTTAGTCCTTGTAGGATGTGCCGCAGAGTTCTCCTGTGGAGGGTAGGGATGACCCTGGACCACCTCCCACCAAGTTAAATTCAATGGCGGAGCCCCACACTTCGGGGTGCCCTGAGCAGGCTGAGGGTGCTGGAGAAGCCTGCTTCACAGACGTGGAGGCCAGGCTCGGGCCCTGGAGGCAGCACGGCCACTTTTCCAGGCACCACCCATGCAGCTCGGAGTAGAGATGACAGATGGCTGAAGGCACGCAGCACCAGCCCTGGGCACCTGGGCCAGTGTAGCTGCCGGGGAGTTTTCAGTTGAGGCCCCCATGCAGCTGTTCTGGTCCAGACTTTGGGTAGCAGACTCCCGACCGCTCATAGCAGAGCTTATGTACACGGGGTGGGGCTCCTAACATAACAGGCTAGTGAAGGGGTCCCGGGTGCCAGCCCAGCACTTCCTCTTACCACACATCCCACCCACTCCTGCCCTCCCTGGGGTGGGGTCCTCACCCACCGAAGAGAGATGAAGCCCCCACTTGAAGCCTGTTGAGAGTTTTGGGAATGAGACCTGCCAAGTGCTGGGGCAGCACCTGGCACACAGTAGGTGTTCAGCAAATCTGCATAGGGTTGTTATCATGAATTTAATTGTGCAGTTTACTTTTTCCAAATATTTGTATAGGATAATGGTAATCGCTGACTGACATTATTACAATATCAATCAATTTGATCCAGGGTGTTTTTTTTCTAGCTGAAAAGAAAATTGGTTTGGTTACGTGTATATAATGGAATATTACTTGGCCACAAGAGAGTACAAAATCTTCCCATTTGCAGCAGCATGGATGGACCTAGAGGGTATTATGCTATGTGAAATAAATCAGAGAAAGACAAATACCACATGATTTGACTTATACGTGAAGTCTGAAGAACAATATAAATGAACAAACAAAACCAAAACAGACTCATAGATATGGAGAACAGACTGATGGTTGCTAGAGGAGCAACTGGGTGACTCAGTGAAAATGGTGAAGGAATTGAGCACAGATTAGTAATTACAAAATAGTTATGGGGATGTAAAATACAGCCTAGGAAGTATAGTCAATATACTGTAATGACTAGGTATGGTGCTAGTGGGTACTGGAAATATCAGGAGGAATACTTCGTAAAGCATATGACAGTGGTTCTCAACCTTTCTAATGACATGACCTTTTAATACAGTTTCTCATGTTGTGGTGACCCCCAATTTCATTGTTACAAATTGAACATAATTAAAGCATAGTGATTAGTCACAAAAACAATATGTAATTATATATATGTTTTCTCCGATCGTCTTAGGTGACCCCTGTGAAAGGGTCGTTTGACCCCCAAAGGGGTCACGACCCACAGGTTGAGGACCGCTGGCATATGATTATCTAACCACTTGAAACTAATACAAAATAATATTAAAAGTAATCTGTAATTGAAGAATAAAATAAAATAAATTAGTACCAAATAAAAAAAGAAAGATTGGTTTGATGCAACACACTAAAGTTACTGAAGAGGATAAAATATTTGGTAATGTGGCATTAATTTTCACTTGAGCCAATGTTGTCCAGTATTCTATGCTCCTGCTTTGCCAATTGCTAATATAATAATAACATTCATATTTAACACTTACTATGTTCTAGGCATTCATTAAACATGTCATTCATCCATTTATTCATTCGCATATTTATTGATTGCATACCATGTCTAGACACGGTTTAGATCTTAGGACAAGATACTAAACAACAGCTTGCCTCCTGTTGTGGGAGGGAGAGAGAAAATGAATACGGACATATACAAAAGGAGGATGTTGAGGTGAACCATATGAGCTTTCACTTTTGTAGTTGAAAATGATCAGCTGTTGGTAATTGCATAATAACTTGAGACAGTGATGCGAGTGTGTGGGGTCTTTCCTAGGGAGCCTGGGAGGCAGACTGTGGAGATGAGGAAACTGAGGATTGAAATGCTTATGCCAACTGAGACCTCGTGGCCAGGAAGTGGCAGGGCTGAGAACCGGCTGCATGGGGAGTCTGCGAGCTCAAACAGCCCTGCCCTGCTGCCCGAGGAAGGCCTGCGTCCTTCAGAAAGCACCCACATACACTGGGGAGGGAACCCCCTTAATCCCCCGGTGCCCTTCCTGACCACGGTGGGACGTTGGCCTTGAGCCCTGTGCAGAGGGAACGAAAGCAAACCCAGGGTCTGCTGAGGTGCTTGCCATCTGGTGGGGATAAGTGGGGAGACACACTCCCCCGAAAGGGTCAGGTACAGGCGGGTGGCCCTGCACACCGTGCTGCTCCCATCCTGTCCGTCGGGGATACTCACCTGCGTTTCAGCAACTCATCATTGAATTTCACCAAATAGAAGAGGAAATGTAATAAAAGTGCTCTTAACAAGACGTTGCATATGAATAGTTTTAGAAAGGACGAGAGGCCTTATCACTTCAACTAGCTGGAAGTGAGAGGGTGAGCTAGAGTCCGGAGAGGTGGGGTGGGGAGGGGTGCGATTGTGGGGTGAGAGGACAGATGTGATGAGGAAGAATGGGCTGAGTGGAAGTGGGGTGAAGTGGGGTGGGCTGGGGTGAGGCGGAGGGCTGGGAGGAAGGATGAGGTGCCATCTTTCTCGCCATGAGGTCTGGAACAGATCTGCCTTCCTTTTCTCGCCTCAACCATCAGAATAAACCAGTCCGATTCTCCTTGCTCTCCCCACCTGGTAAATGCAGACATTGGTCTACTTCTTTGTTTTCCCTTTCGTCTCAAGCACTGGTTAACATTATGTCAGGGTGGCCCATCATCCTAATTTTCTGACCAGCTGGTTACGGAGACCAGGTGCAAGGTACATGGCTGTCTCTACCGGAGAGGCATTTAATGCCCGAGGGCATGCCAACTTCCAACTACGGGGCCTGTTCCTGGGAATCGGGTGAGGATATCGTTCTAGTGACAGTCTCCTCGGCAGGATTGTCAGGGTCAGTGGGTATGCGTGGCTGGACAGTAGGCCCAGGGCCTGGCAAGGGCTTGGGCAGCCAGTTGGCAGCACAGGTGAGCTGGGATCTGGTAGGATGAGTGGCAAGAAAGGGCGAGGGGGCGGGATGAGTTCAGATGGCATTGAAATGCAGGGGAAGGGGTTGGACACAATGTCTAAGTTGTAGCAGAGTGAGTCAAGGAGTTTGTAGAGCCTTACATGCAAACCCTCAAGACTGGCTTGTTTATTTGGTTGTTTACTTGCTTCTTTGGCAGCCTATGAAGCTGGCTCTATCTCCTGGTGGAACTGTCCGGTTGGTTAAGAGATCTCACTCTGAAGGCCAAGGGGACAGGAAACACACTAATTGCCATGTCTTTGTCCTGGGCAGACTCTGCCGCAGGGGGTTGGGCAAAGACCCTGCTAGTACCTGTGCATGATGGCAGCAGGAGCAGAAGGCCTTTGTCGCCTCTCTTTCATATCGCAACAGAAGAAAGGACTTCTCACCTCACCTGAGCTCCACCCTAGCATGCATTCCGCTAAGAGCCCATCAGGCTGGGCAGGAGGGGCACGGGCTGTGTTCCTTCAGTGCTCTGACCTGGGGCAGGGTCCCCAAAGATTTAATACGCACACAGACCATCTCATATTCTAGAGCTGTGGCTCTTCTACTTGGGCATTCATCAGCATCACCCGGAGAGCTGGTCACAGGTGGCTGGCCCAGCCCAGAGGTTCTGAATCAGTGGGTCTGGGGTGAGGGTGAGAATTTTTATTTCTAACAAGTTTTCAAGGGCCACTGATGTTGCCTGTCCATGTGCCACTCTGAGGAGCAGTGTTCCAGAAGTTGTACTTTAAACGTCTGAATCATGTGCAGCTACATCTATGAAAAGTAGCTTTGAAAAAAAAAAAAAGCTTTGAAAAGTAGCCCATTAATTTCTTCAAGTGATCCTACTCATCCAAAAAATTTAAAAATGGAGAGTGTGGATGACTTAGTGGCTTTAAATGGTTTAAATAGAATCCATAAGGCGAACACGTGGCACTCGCTCCCTACTTTCCTTAAGGACCATCTGGCAGGGCGTGCATTTGTAATCCTCCTGCCAGAAGCACGTTGGTGTGAGAAGGTACCTCTCTGATTGCTCCTTTTCTGTCTCCTGTTCTCCCCCTCCCCCAGATACATCATTTCATAAGGATCTCTTTGTCCTTGCAGAGGGCAGCCTAGTGTTCAGATAGTCTGGGCTTCTGCTAGGCTGAACAGCTTTCCAGCTGTGTGACCTTGTATAAGTGACTTCAGTTCTCTGTGTTTCAGTTTCCCCATCTTTAAAAAGGGAGTTATAGTGGCACCTCTTTCCCTCCTTCATAGGGCTGAGAAGTAATTGAGTTAATATTGGAAAAGCACTTTAAGGTGCTGTCTACCACATGGGAGGGCTCAAGACATAGTAGCTGATAGTTATTTCTATTTTTATTATATCCTGCCCTAGAGATTGGGAACCGTAAGACCACATTGTTGGAATTGCTCTGCAGGCTTTTACCACATTATACATTGTCTTAGACTTTTAAAGTGTTCGTAATCTCTTGCTTTAAGTAACACTTCCGAGTGTGTACGTCACAAACCTGTATCTGTGCCTTTGCATCTTTGCGTAAATTCAGCCCTGTGTTCACAGCAGCCGACTGGGCCTGTGTCTCCTTGCAGATGCTCAGTCAGTTGCCAAATCCTAAGCGACCTTCCTCAGCTCTCTGTTCCATTCCCCGCCCACCAGTCTCACCTCCAGGACCATAGTCAGGTCCAGCTCACATTGCCTTGTATGCTTGTCATAACATCAATGCACGCATCTCCCAAACTCGACACCGTGAAGTCATTCTTACCTCATTTTTCTCCCTTGTTCAGTTTCCAGGGCCTGTTGCTTTTCTTTTGGAAACCTTCCATGTAACTTCCCTCTTTTCTTTCAGTCTCTCTCTCCTTTCACTCCCCTTGTACCTGCTAATCAGTTAATGTACCTGAAACATATTACTCTCCATTCAGCTTCATTATTTGTCCATTACCAGCAGACTACAATGAAAAAATTATTATTCAATGATCTGCTTGATCTGCCTCAGATACCTTTCCAATATCCTATATAATAAAAGGCCAGCAACCATAACGGCGTAACAATCAGAACGACCGATCAGTCCCTCCCCCCAGCCTGCAGGCTCCAATTGCTGGATGGCGAATGGGGAACCAGGGGGAACTGGGGTGGGTGGCGGCAGGGCGGGACTGGGGACTGGCAAGCAGGTGGAAGGCAGACCTCTTGGTCCCTCCCCCCAGCCCGCAGGCTCCGATCGTTGGATGGCGAACGGGAACCAGGGGGAACCGGGGTGGGTGGTGGCGGGGTGGGACTGGGGACTGACGAGTGGGCGGAAGAAGGCCCTGATCTCAGGCTAGGCCTAGGGACCCTACCCACACCTACACACTCCCCATTCTCCTGTCCCACTGTCCACAACTCATGGCCAAATATTCAGCCACAGAAATATTTGCTTTTGCCCTGAACTATAAGACTACTTTGTCTGAATTTCTCTGCAGGCTTTTACCACATTATACATTGTATTAGACTTTTAAAGACACAGGCTGAATTTCATCTACTTTAAAATACCATCTACTCAAAATATTTCATCCTATATAATAAAAGGCTAATATGCAAATTGACCGAATGGCAGAATGACTGGTCGTTATGACACGCCGCACTGACCACCAGGGGGCAAACACTCAATGCAGGAGCTGTGTGCTCCCACAGGGGGAGCACTGCTCAGCCAGAAGCCAGACAAATGGCTGGCAAGCACAGCGCTGGTGGCGGGAGCCTCTCCCTCCTCCGTGGCAGCGCTAGGGTTGTCCGACTGATGGCTTAGTTGTCAGTTGGACATCCCCTGAGGGCTCCCAGACTGCAAGAGGGTGCAGGCCAGGCTGAGGGACCCCCCCATGAGTTCATGAATGTCATGTACCAGGCCTCTAGTTATTTTATAAACAGTAAAAAATGAACTGCCTATTAAAATATGACACAATACTTTAATATCACTTAGAATCAGTTTTTTTTTTGTTAATTCTCACCTGAGGATATTTATTCCATTGATTTTTAGAGAGCATGGAAGGGAGGGAGGGGCAGAGAGAGAGAGACATCAATGTGAGAGAGACACATGGATTTGTTGCCTCCCCCTGGCCCTTGGTGAACCTGTGACCCAGA
Organism: Myotis daubentonii; assembly: GCF_963259705.1. Classification (NCBI taxonomy): domain Eukaryota; kingdom Metazoa; phylum Chordata; class Mammalia; order Chiroptera; family Vespertilionidae; genus Myotis; species Myotis daubentonii. The sequence continues at coordinate 5,495,404 of NC_081850.1, forward strand.
TATGTGCCCTTGACCAGGAATTGAACCCAAGACCTTTTGGTGAGCAGGTTGATGCTCTAACGACTGAGCCACAATGGCCAGGGCAGAATCAGTTTTTATATATTGATAAAGCTATTTTGGAACTCTGCAGACAGATTCATATCATTTTTAACATTTGTACTTCTGTTAAAAGGGAAATATAAGCAATATGAGAAAGATGTTCTTAAAAATGTATTCTAATTGAGAATCTGAAAATAGTGAATCATTTAAAAAATATTTTTATTGATTTCAGAGAGAAAGGGAGAGGGATAGAGAAATAGAAACATCATTGATGAGAGAGAATCATTGATTGGCTGCCTCCTGCATGCCCCCTACTGGGTGGGATTGAGCCCAAAACCCAGGCATGTGTCCTTGGCTGGAATTGAACCTGGGACCCTTTAGTCCACAGGCTGATGCTCTATCCACTGAGCCAAACCAGCTAGGGTGTGAATCATTTCTTGACTCAAAATCATTGCTATCTATGTTTTCCCCTAAGTTTTATTATCCTTTAGGCCATTTCAAGAGCATTGGATATCAATGAAATTGGAATCAGAAAGAGAATAGAGAAAATCTTTGAAACCCAAAGGTGTTTTTTATAAAAAGATCACTAAAATTGGTAAACTGCAAGTTAGACTAATCAATAAAACAGAGAGAAAATTCAAATTACCAATTACAAGAATGAAGGAGGGGACATTAGTACATATACTACAGATGCTGAAAGGATAATAGAAGAATATTTTGAAAAATTTTATGCCAATACATTGGATAACTTAGATGAAATGTATAACTAAGATGAAATTTCTTGAAAGATAGAACTATCAAAGTGGCTTTAAAACATTATATACATATATAATGGGAGGATATTAAAAATGGGGATTCTACACTGACACACCGCCAGTTTGGTACTGGAATTACAACTAAAATACAAAAAAAAAAAAAAAAAAAAAAAAAAAAAAAAAAAAAAAAAAAAGCCCCACCCAAAAACCATCCTGAAAAATCAATTGAATACTAGTTGGAGAGGACCATGATAACCAAGAACAGAAAGTGGAGACTGCATAGAGATTGGTAGGAAGTATGGAGTGAAAGGGCTGGCCAAGCTCTCAAAAACAGCAGCTGAAGTTCTGGAGAGATAGCTCAGTTGTGGGGGTTTGCTACTGAAAACTCTGGAGTCCAAATCCCAACTGAGCCCCCTAGCTGAGAGCACCGGAACTGAGAAAGGTGCCCACATAACTTCAGGTTGTGAAAAGCAGAAGGATTGCTGTCTACCAGGGAGAGGTGGCAGGAAATGCAGACACCATCTTAAAGGGCCAACACAAAATTTTGTGTGCAGCCACTCACCTTGGGCTCCAGTAGAGGGAGGGCAGAATGGACTAGAGCTATGTGAGCAGAAGCCATAGTTGGGGGCTCTGTGGTTAGAACTAAGAAGGCAGACACCCCAGTTTCTTGCGCTGAATCATTTCCTCAAACTGCAGAGGACATCTTTCTCAGGAAGACCTTTGCTACCTAGGCAGTTTTTCCCTGCACGGGGAGGGAGCAGTTGCCCCACTCTATTGATAAATGCCTTGTCCCATTCTGTGGAGTTTTGGAGGCCCTTTAAGAGACTGAGAATAACAATTAGCCTCTAGACATAATCAAATACCCCACCCTGTTGAAAAACCTCATCCCCCACCTGTGGGCAAAAGCCCGAGACTACTGATTGAATACAATCAGTCCACAGGCAGAGGCAGGTCTCTGGAGAATTTGAGTCTTTGCCTGATCTAATTACTCAGAAATAGCCTTTGCCACTGTCCTGCACTAGAGACTGGGAGGTGTAGCAGATCTACCTAACACATAGTCACAACCCAACCGGCAGCTAAAATAGGGAGACAAAAAAAACCCCCCAAAATGAAAAAATAAGATAATTCTCCAGAAAAAAGAGCTAAATGAAATAGAGGTAAGAAATTTATTAGATAGAGTTCAGAATAATGATGGCAAAGATGTTCAACAGCATGAGAAAAGATATAGTAATTGTGAAGAATGTCTTAGCGCTAATAAAGAACACAGTGGAAGGAATACACAGCAGATTAGGGGATGCCAAGGATCGGATCAGTGAATTAGAAGACAGGATAGAAAATAATCACTCAGAAAAATTCACTCAATCAGAGAACCAAAAAGAAAAAACAATTTAAAAGCAGTAGGACAGCTTAAGGGAGCTGGGGGACAACATGAAATGTAACAATATTCACATAATAGGTGTGACAGAAGGAGCAGAAAGTGAGCAAAGGGTTAGAGAATATGTTTGAAGAAATAATAGCAGAAAACTCCCCTAACCTGGTGAAGGAAAAAGTCACACAAGTCCAGGAAACACAGAGAGTCCCAAGGAAGAAAAACTCAAACAGGCCCATGCCCAGACACATCATAATTAAAATGCCAAAAATTAAAGACAAAGAGAATCTTAAAGACAGCAAGAGAAAAGCATTTTCTTACCTACAAAGGAGCTCCCATAAGGCTGCCAGCCGATTTCTTATCAGAAACTCTACAGGCCAGAAGGGAATGGCATGAAGTATTTAAGGTAATGAAAAACAAGGATCTGAAACCAAGATTACTATATCCAGGAAGGCTGTCATTCTAAATAGATGGTGAAATAAAGAGCTCCCCAGACAAAAAAGGCTAAAGGAGTTTATCACCACCAAACCAGCACTGCAAGAAATGCTAAAGGGACTGCTGTAATGAGAAGTAGAGAGTGAAATGTAGGCATACAGAATTAAAATGACAAATAACTACCTGTCAATAATAACCTTAAATGTTAATAGATTAAATGCTCTAATCAAAAGACATAGGGTAGCTGAATGGATACAAAAACATGACCCAAATATATGCTGTCTACAAGAGTCTCACCTCAGAACAAAAGAATCACACAGAATGAGAGAGAAGGGATGGGAAAAAATTTCCCATGTAAATGGAAATGAAAAAAAAGCTGGGGTGGCAATACTCATATCTGACAAAATAAACTTCAAAATGAAGGCCATCACAAGAGACAACAAAACTCTTTACATAATGTTAAAGGGATCAATCCAACAAGAGGAGATAACTCTGGTAAACATATATGCACCCAGTATAGAAGCACCTAAATATATAAAAAAATTATAGAGAACTTTAAGGGAGAGATTAACAACAATACAGTAATAGTAGGGGACTTTAACACCCCACTGACTTCACTGGATAGTTCTTTCAGACAAAAAATTAACGAGGGAACAGTGACTCTAAATGACACACTGGATCAGATGGACTTAGTGGACATATATAGAACATTTCACCCCAAAGCTGCAGAATATACATTCTTCTCAAGTCCACATGGGTCATTCTCAAAGATAGACCATATGTTAGGACACAAAACAAGTCTCTAAAGGTCAAGAAGATTGCAATCATATCAAGCATCTCATAGCACAGTGGAATGAAATTAGAAATCAACTACAGTAAAAACACCCCAAAGCATTCAAACCCATGGAGGCTAAATTGCATGTTATCAATGAGATCAAGAAAGAAATAAAAAACTTCCTGGAAACAAATGAAAACGAACACACAACAACCCAAAATCTCTGGGACACAGCAAAAGCAGTCCTGAGAGGGAAGTTGATAGCACTACAGGCCTATCTCAAAAAAAATATATATATTAATAAACTATTTAAACCTACAACTTAAGGGATTAGAAAAAGAACAACCAGAAAGGCCCAGAGTAAGTAGAAGTGAGGAAATAGTAAGGATTACAGCAGAAATAAATGACATAGAGAGTATAAATAAATAAATACAAAAAAAATCAATGAAATCAAGAGCTGGTTCTTTGAAAAGATAAACAAGATTGATGGACCATTAGCCAGATTCATCAAGAAACAAAGAGAGAGAATCCAAATTAAAAAAATCAGAAACAGCCCTAACCGGTTTGGCTCAGTGGGTAGAGTGTTGGCCTGCGGACTGAAAGGTCCCAGGTTCGATTCCGGTCAAGGGCATGTACCTTGGTTGAGGGCACATCCCCAGTAGGAAGTGTGCAGGAGGCAGCTGATCGATGTTTCTCTTTCATTGATGTTTCTAACTCTCTATCCCTCTCCCTTCCTCTCTGTAAAAAATCAATAAAAAAAAATAAAAAAATCAGAAACAAAAGGGGAGAAGTAACCACTGACACCACAGAAATACAAAGGATTATAAGAAAATACCATGAACAACTATATACCAACAAGCTGGACAATGTGTATAAAATGGAAAAATTCCTAGAAAAATACAATCTCCAAAAACTGAATCAGGAAGAACCCCAAAACCTGAATAGACCAATAACAACTGATGAAATAGAAGCAGTAATTAAAACTCCCATCAAACAAAATTCCTGGTACAGATGGCTTCACAAGTGAGTTTTACCAAACATTCAAGGAAGAACTAACACCTATATCACTCAAACTATTCCAAAACATCCAAAGAGGAAGGAACACTTCCAAGCTCTTTTTATAAGGCCAACATTATCCTAATTCCAAAACCAGATAAAGATGTCAGGGTTCTTGTTCCGGCATCTAGAAGGGTTCAGCAATCTGGAAAAGGGGCTGTGTATAACTTAAAGAGTCCAGAGACTAAGTCTAATTTTGAAAGGCATTTGGGGGTCAGAGGAGCTTAGCTAAAAGGAACTAAGATCTCCTAGTCTCAGGACCCCATGCTTTTTATTAACACAAATTGTCCTGAGGCAAGGTGGAGATATACATTTCAAAGGGTCAGGGTTTTGTATACAGAGGCATTCTCAGATTGGAAGAATTAGCCTATGGCTGTTTAGGTGTTTGGCCAGTAGGAGGCAATAACCTATAGATTAAGATGCCCTGAGCTGTCTGGCAGCAAGATATCACTTTAATGTATCCTATTCAGGTTTGGGGAATGCCATTTGCCACTCCAAATGATTCAGCCCTGCTGAACATGCTGGAATTGGCTTCTGGGATAAAGAAACTACAAAGAAAGAGAATTACAGGCCAATATCCCTGATGACCATAGATGCTAAAATCCTCAACAAAATGTTAATATATTGGATCCAGCAACATATTAAAAAGATAATACACCACAACCAAGTGGGATTTATTCTAGGGATGCAAGGCTGGTACAATATTTGCAAATCAGTATACGTGGCATATCATATAAACAAATTGAAAGACAAAAAAAATCACATTTTCATATCAATAGATACAGAAAAAGCATTGGACATCATCCAACACCCTTTATTTTTAATGAAAAACCTCAGCAAAGTGGGAATATAGGGGGCATATCTCAACATGGTAAAGGTCATATATGACAAACTTATAGTGAACGTCATAATCAATGGGCAAAAATTAAAACCATTTGCCCTAAGAACAGGAACAAGACAGGGATGCCTGCTTTCACCACTCTTATTTAGTATGGAAAATAGTATGGAGTTTCCTCAAAAAATGAAATATGGAACTGCCATTTGACCCAGTGATTTCACTTCTAGGAATATATCCTAAGAAATCCGGAACACCAACTAGAAAGAATGTGTGGACCCCTGTGTTCATAGCAGCACAATCTACAATAGCTAAGATCTGTCTGATCTCCTAGCCACAGAGATCAGACAAGAAGAAGAAATGAAAGGCATCCAAATTGGAAAGGAGGAAGTAAAACTCTCATTATTCACAAATGACATAATATTGTACATAGAAAACCCTAAACTCCACCCAAAACCTACTATATTTAATAAATGAATTCGGCAATGTAGCAGGATACAAAATAAACACCCAGAAATTGGTGGCTTTTTTATACACCAATAATGAATTCTCAGAAAGAGAAACTAAGAAAACAATCCCATTTATTATTGCAACAAAAAAAATTAAGATTCTTAGGAATAAACTTAACCAAGGAGGTAAAAGGCGTGTACTTGGAAAACTACAGGATGTTGAAAAAATGAGAGAGAGGAAGATATAAACAAGTGAAAGACTATACCGTGCTCATGGATTGGTAGAATTAACATCCTTAAAATGTCCATACTGCCCAAAGCAACCTACAGATTCAATGCCATCCCTATTAAAATACCAATAGCATATTTCACAGACCTAGAACAAATACTCAAAAATTTATATGGAACCACAAAAGACCCCGAATAGCCACAGCAATCTTGAGAAAGAAGAACAGTTGGAGGAATCACAATACCAGATATCACTTATACTACAAAGCCACTGTACTCAAAATAGCCTGGTACTGGCACAAGAACAGGCATATAGATCAATGAAATAGAACAAAGACCCTAGAAATTGACCCAAGCCATTACACTCAATTAATATTTGACAAAGGAGGCTAGGACATACAATGGAGTCAAGAGAGTATCTTTGAAACAAAGCCTTTAAATGGTGTTGGGAAAATTGGACAAGTACATGCAAAAAATGAAACTAGATCACCAACATACCATACACAAGAATAAACTCAAACCTGATAAAAGACTTAAATGTAAGTTGGGGAACCATAAAAATCTTAGAATGTCAGAAATATCTTGTAGCAATATGTTTACAGATTCATCTAGGGCAAAGGAAACTCAGGAGAAATGAAAAAATGAGACTACATGAAAATAAAAAGATTCTGTACAGCAAAAAACAAACAAACAAAACCTATCAAAAAATAAAAAGGGAGCCCACTGTATGGGAGAACATATTTGGCAATGATATGTCTGATAAACGGTTAACACATTGTTTGCGGGTAGTTTTTATCGTGCGCTAACAGGTGGCGCGGGCCATTTTTGCTAATTTTTTGCGCAAATGGCAACGTTCAGTAAAATTACGATAACTTTAGTTTACGTATTTATACGTTACCCGCATTCTACCGCTAGTCTATAAAAAACATATTAATATGTGTCCCGCGCTCTACTACACTGGTAGAACGTATAAATACGTAAAACGTGTAAACACGTTTCCTGCATACAATGTGTTAATATCCAAAATATATAAGGATCTCATACAACTTAACAAAAGGAAGACAAACAATCCAATTAAAAAATGGACAAAGGACCTAAAGAGACACTTCTCCAAAGTGGACATCCAGATGGCCAAGAGACAGATGAAAACATGCTCCAAGCCATGATCATCAGAGAGATGCAAATTACAATGACAATGAAGCCCAGAGCGTCTATGCAGGAGGTGTTGAGCCAAGTTGTCTGGTAAACTTGGGTTTGTGTTTCCTTGAGAGCCCTCTGTGAGGCATCTCAGGCCCACGAGGGTGACAGGCAGCCCTTGGATGAGTCCTGCATGGAGCTTGTGGCCTGGCACACAGTAGGTGCTCAATCAATGTTTGTTGAAATCTTAAATTTTCAAGAATCCAGGGAAATGACTAAAAATGAAGCATCAGAAAAAGCAAATTGCTAATAGTGACAGCCTGGAACTAATAATAAAGCAGATAAACTCCACGTGGAGAAGTGATATTAAATAACTTGCACTTCTTTCCACCTGAGGGCCTTTTCTAAGGAAACTGGTGCAGCTGCACCTGCTGCGCAGCCTGGAAGCCACTCATTTCAGAAGACTTGGCATCCTCTGTGTGAGTAGCATGTTTGAGTGTAATGACCTTTCTCTTCACATTTTTATTTACTATTTACAACCTGGAAAAATAAACACTCGTTGGATAAATTTAAGATTAGCAGCTTATAACCCCTTTGAAACAAAGCCTTTAAGCACTGGGAAGTAAATTCAATTAGCCTTTCTGGAAGTCCCTGTAATTTATTTCAATGCGCTTTAATACCTAAAATATCAGACAAGAGAGAGGCGTATCACTGAACAGCGAGTCAGGCCCTGCCTCTGCCTCCAGGCAGTGTGGTCTGTGGCTGGTGGTGTTTCAGGAGAAGGAACCCTTTTTCCCCGTGTTGCCTGCTGGTCCCCTGGGCCTGCTGGGGTCCTTTCTCTGCGGCATCCCCTCAGGATCCAGGGTCCCTGCAGCGCCCGCCCCCCCCTGGTGAGCCCTAGCCTCACCTGTGCACCTGGGCCCTCCTGTGAGGCTCTGCTCACTCCTCTCGTGCTCTCTTCTGTTTCAGCAAGCAATCACTTCCTCAGGCCCGACTCTAGCAGGACCAGCCTGGCATAGGTGACTGCCAGACCCCTTGTCCCACCTCCATTCTCCCCCAGGAAGGCGGCAGGCAGGTGGCTCCCGGGGGGGTTGGTTTTCAGATCCCACGAGGGGAGGGGCGTCTGCAGTGCCAGCAAACCCTCCCTGCTGCCTCTGTCCTCGGCCGCTCCTGGACCCCTCAGGATCTGCAGGACGGCCGGGGCCACTGGCGGTGGGGTGGGGTGTTGGCACTGCAGCCTGAGGGCTAGTGCTCCCTCAGTGTGTACTGGGGGGCGGGCAGGCACTTCAGCAATTTTAACCCGAGCCCACCTTCCTTAGACACCTTTCCCTGTGTAAATGGAGCATCCATGGGCTGCTCCTGGGGGACACCTACAACTGTCACTGCTGGTGGCTGGGGGCTGCGGATGGGTCCTGGATGGGAGACAAGAAAAGCCTCTGGCTCAGGGTTCCTCAGCCTGGCCGTCATTGGCACTTGGGCTGGGTCTCGCTTTGCTGTGGGGGCTGTTCTGTGTGTTTTAGGGCCTTCAGCAGCCCCCGAATCTCTGCCCCCCAGAGGGCCCCTGCAGCATGTGACGGCCAAAACTGTCTGCAGACTTCCCCATGTCCCTGGGTGAGCACCGCTGCTCCGCACCGATCTACACGCCTGAAGACGGAATGCCACGTCACTGTGAAAGCCATATGGAATGCCCACTAGAGAAAGTCTAGAAAACAAAGTACAAACGAAGATGGGAGGTTTTCCCTTAATTTTTCACATATTTGCCATCACACTTTATGCAAAGTTTTGGGTCCTCCATTTGTTCTTAAATGTAACGTTAAGTAATCAGATTCATATATTGATTTAATGTTATGTGCGTATATTATCTCGAGGCCACTCCCCTGCAACCTATGAATCTCACAGGAAGTGAGCGGGGTCTTCCCACGTGGCGGGAGATGAGTCAGGCATAGACCTCGCCGGCGGGGATGGGGTAGGGCTCACAGTGTCTGGACCGCAGGGGTGGGAGTCATCTCCTGCCCACTTACCAGCAGGCAGCATTGTTATGTTCGGCTAAATTCTCATTGTTATCTGAATGTGACTCATCTGTAGTCAACATTAGTGCACGCGGCAGAGGGGAGCCTCTGGAACGTACGTGCACGCGGCAGAGCAGAGCGGGTCCTCTGTCTGGAACCTGCGTGCACGCGCCAGAGCAGAGCGGGTCCTCTGTCTGGAACCTGCGTGCACGCGCCAGAGCTGGGCGGGTCCTCTGGAATGCATGCGCCCTAAATATGTTACTTTCTATTTCTTAGCTGTGGCTTGTTTACCTCTGAGGCGGGCTTCCTGGCATGTGGCTAGACGCCCACAAAGCCTTTTAATAACTGCAGAGCGCAGGTTGTGCTGGGGAGGTCCCATGAGAATCTCATTGTCATCCAGGTTTGAAGGCCCTGGCTCAGTTATTTTTAGCCTCAGGCAGGGATTCTGCCATGGGGCATAATAATGCATCGAAAAATGATTCATTTGACAGGGACTACTGTAGGGTTAATTCTCAGAATAAAGGGAGAGATGAAAGGCCGTGTGAGTCGGGCGGTGGTCCGTGGTTCACCATGGGGAGACACCCGCAGGCTGCTGCAGGCCTGACTGTGCAGCGTGGGTGTGGGGGGGCGGGGCCTCACTGCGCAGCGTGGGTGTGGGGGGTGCAGGCTGCTGCGGGCCTGAGTGCGCAGCGTGGGTGTGGGGTGCAGGCTGCTGCGGGCCTGAGTGCGCAGCGTGGGTGTGGGGTGCAGGCTGCTGCGGGCCTGAGTGTGCAGCGTGGGTGTGGGGGGGCGAGGCCTCACTGCGCAGCGTGGGTGTGGGGTGCAGGCTGCTGCGGGCCTGAGTGTGCAGCGTGGGTGTGGGGGGGCGAGGCCTCACTGCGCAGCGTGGGTGTGGGGTGCAGGCTGCTGCGGGCCTGAGTGTGCAGCGTGGGTGTGGGGGGCGAGGCCTCACTGCGCAGCGTGGGTGTGGGGTGCAGGCTGCTGCGGGCCTGAGTGCGCAGCGTGGGTGTGGGGTGCAGGCTGCTGCGGGCCTGAGTGTGCAGCGTGGGTGTGGGGTGCAGGCTGCTGCGGGCCTGAGTGCGCAGCGTGGGTGAGGGGCACGGGCAGCGATGGATGGTTTTTCTTAAATTATGATTTGGCTTCTACTTCAATTGCTACTTTTTTATTGTGGTAAAATATACATAACATTTACCATTTTAGCGTACAGTTCAGTGGTAGTACCTTGTCATGCAGCCATCGGCACCCTCTATCCCCAGAACTGTTTATCTTCCCAACTGAAACTCTGTCTCCTTAAACACGAGCTCCCCCCACCCCCACCCCCACTCCCGGCTGCGGCCCCCCCCCCCCCCCCCCCCCCCCGCGCTGCGGCCCCCCCGCCGCTCTGCGGCCTGTGAATTGGGTTGTTCCGGGAAAGAGGAATCAGAAATATTGGACTTTTGTGACTGGCTCATGTCATTTAGCCGGATCCCTCCAGGCGCATCCCGGGCCTGCCAGGCGCCCCTCGGTTCCCCAGGCCGTCCTGTTGTGCGTGCGCAGCCGCATTTCATTTGTCCGTCCCGCTGGGCTAGGACGCCGGTTGTTCCACCTTCTCTCTTCCAGATCCTGGGGCGTTGCTGGGTCAGAGGGTGGTTCTCGCTTTCCTTTTCCGAGGGACCACTGCGCCGTTTCCCACGCATCTGCACATTTCACATTCCCGCCAGCAGTGGGCAGGGCTTCTCGTTTCCCCCAGCCTCGCCTACAGCGCCCTTTAAAAACATATTGGCCGTCCTTTAACAGCCCCGGGCATGAGCGAGATGCTGTCTCCTTGCTGCTAACAGGAACGACCACTTGCACTTGCGTTGTGCTTTGCTTTTTTATCCCAAGGTCCCTTTGAATGTGAGTTCACACATGACTTTCTTGGAGGTCGGGGGGTTCCAATGTGGCTTTAATGCTGGGTTCCAGTCTGAGCTTGTCCTTCTTTCAGCACACAGGACTGTATGCTGCAAACTAGACCCACTCCCCACCCTCACCTCCGAGCTCTGTGGCCTCCGACAGGCTCCTGAACCTCTGGTTTGAACACTAAAATGGCATCGTAATGATTCCTACCCTAGAAAAGATGAACTGCCGCAAAGTCATGGAGCAGGGCCAGGAACTCAGCAAGCACTCCGTGAACATTCGCTGTGGCTCTTACTCCCCTTACAGTCTTCCTGCCTCATTCTTCCTGCCTCAGGCTTCCTGCCTCGGCAATGACCCGCCAGCTCACCCGCAGAGCCACTGTCTTCAAATGGTGTGCACTCTGCTGGGAAATGCCTCGTGGGGCCAGCCTTCCTCCCATCCCAACTCGGTCCTTCCCAGGGCTCCTCACCACAGGGCTCACTCTCACCTCAGACCCCTAAGAATTTGATTTGCCCAGCAACCTTCCCCCACTAGCCTCTCCTTAAACACACCACGTTCCTGTCCCCAGGCCATGCTTGTCCGCTTTTGTCCAGCTTCAGAAGTCACAACGGCTCAATGGCTCGTAATGACAGACAGATGCCCCTGCCTCCTGCTGGCTGGCTTTCTGGCTTAGCTGTGCTCTTGTTTTTGTGTTTTCAGGTGCGTTTGTTGAGGTCTGACACCCCTGGGGAGTGACAGGTCTCCAGCGCGCAGCTCGCTGTGATCGCACACATGCACACCGAGAGGGGGCAGCTCTAGGCCCCAGGTGGCCCCCTGTGCCCCCCCAAGCCAGCAGCCACCTCACATGCTCACAGCGGGAGGACAGGTGGGCCCCTGTGCCCCACCAAGCCAGCAGCCACCTCACACGCTCACAGCGGGAGGACAGGACGCCCCCTGTGCCCTCCCAAGCCAGCAGCCACCTCACACGCTCACAGCGGGAGGACAGGGCGCCCCCTGTGCCCTCCCAAGCCAGCAGCCACCTCACACGCTCACAGCGGGAGGACAGGACGCCCCCTGTGCCCTCCCAAGCCAGCAGCCACCTCACACGCTCACAGAGGGAGGACAGGGCGCCCCCTGTGCCCTCCCAAGCCAGCAGCCACCTCACACGCTCACAGAGGGAGGACAGGACGCACCTGTGCCTGCCGTTCGTTCCTCTCCCTCAGGGTCGTGCCTGCGCAGTCCCTCTGCTGCTCCCTGTCCGGGAGCCTGCCCTCCGCACTGCTGAGTGGCGCCCAGGCTGCCGACACCACGGAGCTCCGCACGGTGTGGTGTGCGGCTCTCTCTCGTGGGCGTGGATGGGTCAGAGGGAGGCTGTTTCCTGTTTGATTACAGATGTTTTGTGCGCGTAAACTATACATTCCCCCAGCTTCAGCGACGTCTGTTACATGCACAGGACGCGCGCGTTTTAGGTGTACAGTGTGACGGCTGGTGGCAATTGTACGCCGTCATTTAATTGCCACCACAAAGAAGACAGAATATTTCTATACGCCTCCCATCCCCCAAATTCCCTGTGTCTTTCACAGGACACAGCGGTCCCCAGATCTGTCCCGGGCAACCGCGCTCCTTTCTGGCACTATAGTTTGGCCTTTTCTAGGATTTCACGTAAACAGACTCCTGCAGAAGGAGGCCTTGGGGTCAGCACGTGCTGGAAGGTCACCACGGCGTGTGGGTCTTCGCCAGGAGGGCTGCGCAGTGGCACAGAACTTTGGAAAACAGCTGGACAGCTTTTTAAAATAAAGTTAAATATAAGTGTTCCATATAGTCCAGCAATAAAAACTATGTCCCAGCCTGTCAAAGTTCACAGCAGCAGTATTCACAGGAGACCCAAGAAACACCCAAGCGCCAACCAGCCCGTGCGCAGAGAAACGAGTTCCGGTGTGTGTCTGCTGGCAGTGCCCCTCCGCATAAAACAGGGATGATTACTGGCACGTGTGACAACTTGACTAACTTTTTGTTCTATTTTTTCTTTGTAAAAATTTAATTAAAACAACAGACAAGTCAAACAACATAGAAATATAGAAAGAAAAGATAAAGCTTCTTCCTGGTTCAGTCACAATTATTTGGAGTGAGGGAACAGGTACCACATCTTTTTTAGCATTTATACACACACACACACACACACACACACATTACACAATACATGCACACACACCACCCATACACACACCACATATACCACACACACACACACACACACACTATATACCAAACACTCTGCACACCACACACACCACCCATATACCACACACACACACACACACACACACACACACACACACACACGTACCATATACCAAACACCATACACAGCACACACACAGAACTTCCTCTTTTTGTTAAACCAGGAATGCCACCACACCCACTACCTCCCCATGTGACCTCTTTGTGAACAGATTAGTAGATTGGGGTCTAGCTTTTTAATTTTTATAGCTGCAAGCCATACGGCTATATGATAATTTAGCCAACTGTGCCCACTTTTGTTTTGTTTTGCTGGGCTGAGCTGTGCTGCGGGGACACACGGCCTCTGTGCTCCCATGTGGAGCTATGGGAGGACGAGGGCCATGTGCAGCCCCCGTTGCGGGATGCGCACAGGTGGCTCTCAAGCCCTCGGTGGGAAGGACTCGCACAGCATGAAGGCGCCTGGGAGCCTTGGCGGCTCTGCCAGCGGGCTGCTGCGGGCGGCCTCCCACGCTCGCCCTGTTCGAGTGACTGGCAACGCTGCCTTCCTCACAGCCTTGCCGCACTGGGCCTAATGTTGTTCATTTTAGCTAATTTTATGGTCAGAACAATGTTGCTGTGGTTTTCCTCCGAGGATTTGTGCACCAGGAAGGTGGCACCTGGTAACATAGTTTTGTGGCTGATGTCATTCCTTTTAATGAATTACCTGTTTGCATCACCTGCCCATTTTTCTATTGGGCTTTCCTTATTTTCTTATCAATCTGTGGGAGTTTTTGCATATTTGATATGTGCTAAAATATTTTACAATACAATTAAATTTTTTTATTAGAGTACATCTGTCAGTGGTTCCTTTATGACTTGTCTTGAATTTCTCCCTCACTCTGAGATTAAACTAATGATTTTCTAATATTTTTATTTACTTTACTTCTGACTTTTGGGTTCTTTTCACATATAACAAGAGAGCCACCTCACCCACTGCGAGGTCCCTGTGCACGTGGCCCTCGTGGCCTGTGCAGCCCGGGCGGGTCTGCTCCTGTGGCGTTAGCTGTGGCTTCTGGTCCAGGCCGTGTTGCAATCAGGTGCTTTTTCTTGTTGTTCAAAAAAATTTCTTCACAAGTTTTGAACTTTCTTTGTTTTCTAATAACACTAGAGGCCCGGTGCACAAAAATTTGTGCACTCAGAGGGGAAGGGGGGGTCCCTCAGCCTGGCCTGTGCCCTCTCGCAGTCTGGGACCCCTCGGGAGATAACGCCCTGCTGGCTTAGGCCTGCTCCCGGGTGGCAGAGGGCAGGCCCAATCCCTAGGTGCAGCCCCTGGTTGGACTCAAGCAGGGCCGATTGGGGAGTTGGGGCGCTGGCCCCTGTCATGCACAGAGCAGGGCCCATCAGGGGGGTTGGGGCTCCTTACCCTGTCACGCACAGAGTAGGGTTGATCAGGGGGTTGGGAAGTTCCCCGCTGTCACGCACAGAGCAGGACCCATCAGGGGGTTGAGGAGCTCCCCCCTGTCACTCACAGAGTAGGGCCGATAGGGGAGTTGGTGCACTGCCCCCTGTCACACACAGAGCAGGGCGGATCAGGGGGTTGGGGCGCCGCCCTCTATCACCCACAGAGCAGGGCCGATCGTGGGGTTGGGGCGCCGCCACTGTCACACTCAGGGCAGGGCCGATGGGGTGGTTATGGCTCTACCCCATCACACACAGAGCAGGGCCGGTGGGGGAAGGGGGGTTGGGGCGCCGCCTTCTATCACCCACAGAGCAGGGCCGATCAGGGGGTTGGGGCGCCGCCACTCTCACACTCAGGGCAGGGCCGATGGGGAGGTTATGGCTCTACCCTGTCGCACACAGAGCAGGGCCCGTCGGGGGGAGGGGTGTTGGGGCGCTGCACCCTGTCACACACAGAGCAGGGCCGATCAGGGGCTTGGGGAGCGCCCCCCCCGTATCAGGCACAGAGCAGGGCTGATCAGGAGGTTGGGGCGCCTTCCCCTGTCACGAACAGAGCAGGGCGGATAGGGAGGTTGTGGCCCCGCCTCCTGTCACACACAGAGCCGCAGGGTGATCAGGGGGTTTGGGTGCTGCCCCCGTCACGCTGATCCCGGTGCCAGGAGGCCTCTCAGTTCCTCTGATCCTGGTGCTGGGAGGCATATTACCCTTTTACTATATAGGATAGAGGCCTGGTGCACGTGTGGGGGCCAGCTGGTTTGCCCTGAAGGGTGTCCTGGATCAGGGTGGGGGTCCTCACTGGGGTGCCTGGCCAGCCTGGGTGAGGGGATGATGGCTGTTTGCAGCTGGTCACACACCCTTCAGGGTGGGGGTCCCCACTGGGGTGCCTGGCCAGTCTGGGTGAGGGGCTGAGGGCTGTTTTCAGGCTGGCAGGTGACTGAAGCTCCCAACTGCTTCTTTTTTTCTGTTTTCTTTTTTCTTTTATTTTATTCTGGGCCAGCTTTAGCTCTGAGGCTCCAGCTCTTAGGCCTCCGCTGCTGAAAGCAGGTATCTGGTTTGTTTCAGTTCTATAATTGAAACAATGTATAACTCCAGCTCTGAGATCCCGGCTCACTGAAAGCAGGTTTCTGGGGTTTTGTTTAGCTACTATATTTATTACAATGTTTCAAACTACAGGCTCAGAGACCGGCAAGGCAGGCGGGGAACGTTGGAGTCCTCCCTCATTGAAGCAAGCAAGCCTCATGTTCGCTTCCAGCTGCCTAGCTGCCGGCTGCCATCTTGGCTGGCAGTTAATTTGCATATCGCCCTGATTAGCCAATGAGAAGGGTAGCAGTCGTATGCTAATTACCATGTTTCTCTTTTATTAGATAGGATAGTGCTCAGTGCAAAAAGATCTTAGGATTACAGTTATCAAATTAATTTAACGCTTTTGGGAGAACTGACGTTTGACAGTGCTAGGTCTTTATATGCGGCACATGGCAGAGTTTCCGTGCATTCGGCTCTTGCTCGTGTCCTTCCTTGTCATGTTAGTCTGTCCTCACGCAGGCCCTGCCGCTCGTCACGCTGCATCCAGGTGTTGCCCCGTTTTGGCCGTGATGCACATGGGGCTCCCCCCTTAACCCACCATCTTCATTCTACGTGCTCGCTGCTGTCAGAGGGGAAAGATCCTTGTCTCTCTCCATCACCAAACCCTCATGTTAGTTCCCAGTCTTTTTTTCCGTATGTCACTTCAACAATGTAATCTCTCCCAGCGTCCAGGGCCCCACCCATGTGGGGTTCCTCTTGCCTGTTTCTTTGGTTCCCTGTTATGGGTCCTGCTCTGGGTCACCCTTCTGTCCTCAGTAGCTGCCCCTTTCCCCCAGGTACCTGCTGGTCCACTCAGGAGGGAGCCTGAGTGGAGTCGCCCAAACTACCAGGGCTCAGGTGTGCTCAGGGGCGATGACTGCTCCTTCCGACCCTGCACCTTGAAGGCCCGAGATCCTGCCTTCCTCTTGTTACTGGATGGAGTCTGACCCAAGCAGGTCTGCCTCGGCTGGCCGGTAATGTGTGGGCACTTGAGTTTGTGCAGGAAAGATTTCACAGCTGGAGTCCAAGAGATTCCGAGAGGACGTTTACTAAAGCTGGGACAGTGAAACAGGGAGGGCTTAAGGTGAAGAAGCAGCAGGAGAGGGGCTAGGCAGGGCTGCTCTGGCTTTTTAGAAATGTTGTAGGAAAGAAGTGAGCCACGCTGGGCTGCATGGACTCACTGGGAAGTGAGGGTCACAGTGACAGCGTGAGCCTGGGCGGGCTGCTTTAGCTCACTGGGAAGTCAGAGAAAAAGGGGGCCTTGGAGACAGGATCAGGGGGTGAACCTGGGATGGGCTGGCGCTGCCTGCTGCTCCTGTTCCCCTGGTTGCAAGTCTGGTGGAGACCCTTCGAGTTTAGGAGAAAGGGAGTAGAGAGACATGTCTAAGAGAGAAAGGCGTGGGCATGCTATAGAGAGAGTGCCCCGTGGGCGGGTCCTTTGTCTTGAGGCTTTTTATCTCTTTAGCCAGCAGGAGTCCTGGGGGAGGTCTCAGGGGAGGGTCTTAACAGAATATTCGTTAGCTTTGTAGGTGTGTCTTGCAATATGCTGATTCATCGAAATGTGCCTATAGAGGGGTCAGGTTAGCTTCCTTTTTAAAGAACATTATTGAAGAGGGACTGGAACAGTTTGGAGTGTGTAAACCATTTGCTCCTCAGTATCCTTGGTTAGGGAAGATAAAACCTTGTGATTCATTAGCTGACTATAAATTACTCAAATCATCTGCCCTTGTTTAATTATTTTGTCTCAGTTTCCCTCATTCCACTCGCCAAGGGATTTCTTTAGCTTCTTACTATCCCGCCTCTAGCTGAGGCCTCTGCAGCGTGAACCTCCCATCACTCAGCTGGCCTCCCTTCTGGCGCTCACTGGCTGCATGGCACTGAGCCACTGGTGGAGGTGGCTCTTCTCTTTGTCCCCCTGCCCACAGGGTCAGGGCTGCTGGGCACATACTCAGCCCCCAGAAAGGGCAGGGCCGGCCCAGGCTGACCCCACTGGCTTTGTGGTCTTGGTAACTGGATGGGTGTCCCTGTGCCTCCTGAGGAGGGCGAATGGACAGGACACCGTAAGTGCTCACCTGCCTCACAACATCTGAGTGACATCCTGGTCTCATGGGCCAGGCCTAACCCTTCTCACCGGCGCTGGGCGCCCAGCCGTCAGCGTGTTTATAGGACTGTGTGTGGGTCCGATGAGGGGCTGGGCAGATTTTGAAGGCAGGCAGGGGCGTGGATCATTCTCGTGAGAGGTGACGGCAGCTCTGGGACTGTGCCCGGCGTCACCCAGCAGCCCCGGGCGGCCAGCCCGCAGGACGTGCTGCCCCTGATCGTATGGGCTTTGGTGATGGGGCAAGATCTCACCCTGCAGCTGGGCCCCTCCTTCCGGGGTGATGTCTCCTTGCTCACGGGGGTGATGGCAGAGGCGGCCCCCTTGTCACCATGTGCCTGGATGGCTTTGGGCCTGGGAGTCTAATTCTAATTTGACTCCACTAATGTGGTGCGATTCTGGGAAGAGTTCAGAACCTTCTCTGAGTTTAATTTCTTTGATCTTAGTTTGTTTTTCCCAAACGGGAAGGAATGGCACCTGCAACTCAGGATGGGATGCTGGCGCAGGGAGAGGAGGGTCCCGGGTGGAGAAGACTCACAGTGGGGGTCACGGTGCCTCACCGTGTGTGTGTGTGTGTGTGTGTGTGTGTGTGTGTGTGTGTGTGTGAGAGAGAGAGAGAGAGAGAGGGGCAGATCCCCTCCTACGCGCAGAGTCTGTTCTCAGGAGCCCCGAGACCTCCCCAGGCCCCTCTGGCGCTGCCCTGAACTCCAGGGCTACCTTTCCTCACAGCACCCACCTGAGCGCGCTCTTCGCAGGCGCATCAGTGACTTCTGATGCTTCCCTCTTGCCCTTTCTCCTCCCCAAACTCAGTCGGAGCGACTCTGCTTTCACATCCCACAGAAGCCCATAGGCAGGGGCAGTGGGTCAGGCCTGAGGGCTGAGAGGGGCCTGCCTCCCGCAATTGCTGCAGACAGAGCAGCTCACTAACTGGGGGGGGGGGGGGGGGGGCGGGGAACACTCTGTTCTGGCTCAGTAAGCACCGCCACAGCCCCCAGGACGCTGGGAAGCAGCATGGCAACCAGCAGGAATCACCTTCTCTCTTGCCTTGCAGCTGTTCGCGCAGAAGGCACTTCATGCAGGACCTGTGCCTCCGCCTCCGCCTCCACCTCTGCCCGCCCTCAGGCTGCTGTCCAGCTGCACCCGCCATGGCCCAGCCTCAGGAATGCTGCCTGCTCGGCTCCCTCCTTGCGGGGCGACTTCTGTTTGTTCCAGCAGCCTGTCGCTGCCCTTCTGACAGACGGTGTAGCAGCTTGTTGCCGGATAGTAAACACATTTTTGAAGAAACAACCTCTTGTGTCCACGGAGCATTTATTTCTAGGAGTGTGCACTTTGGGGTCCTGTATTCGACGTTGCTCGTCTTATAGGGTTAGTTTATATAATAATCTGCAGTGTCTTACTGTCAATGACATGGTGACAGGGAGGACATTTCTGGACCAGTCAAGTGGACCCCTGGCTCCCCTGCCCCTCCTCTGACTGCTGGGCTCCGGGGCGCCTCCTGGTGACCCCCAGCCCCCCGCCAGCAGCCCTGAAGGGGGAGCTCCTGAGGGGCCCCAGAGCCTGGGCTCCATGCAGTTTCCGCAGGGCCTGAGTTTTGCACTAAGTCAGGCCGAGCGCAGAGCAACACCTGCCGCGGGCGCTCTCCTTCCTTGGCGTCTGCTGGGCTGGCCGACAGCCTTTCCCTGTGCTCGCCTCTCTCCAATCCTCCTTGATTGGAAATAGGACAGTTAGTTTTAACTCTGGCTTCACCTCTGACTTGCTGAGGTTTGTGCTAGCAGTGAGCATGTCTGGAACCATGTGTCCGTGTGTGGCCGGGGGTGCTTGGCAGGAACCCGATGGCTGTGAGGGGCCAGGGTCATCCTGGCAGCCTCTTAGCACAGTCTCTTGCACATAAGAATACAAAAAAGCTGTTAATACAAATCCAAAAGTGGGCTTTTCAACGGCTTATGTTCACACATGGATCTGCTTATTTTCCTATAATTTTCTAGAGACCATATGTTTTTTGGGACCATATGTCTGTAAACGAATGAGATGACGGTCAATGTGAACATGTATCGTGTCTGGAGCCAGAATTAGCTCCCAAGACTTCACATTCTCTTTCTCCCCCTCCTTCTGACTTTCTCTCTCTCTCTGTTTATATGAGCCCACATGTAAACGTAGAGAAGTCTCTCACATCCATATGGATGTAATTGTATATAATCTATCCAGTTCATATGCCTCCATTAATTAAGGCCCCTTTTTCAGTTCTGAGGGCAGGTGTGTGCTTGTTGCTTGGAATATTGAGGATGAAAGCTTGGGTGGTGATTTTGCGTTCCCCATGCCAAGCACTAAGAATGCTGGGAGCTCGGTGGAGTCATAGAGGATCTCATTTCAGTTTTTCACAGAGATCCCATAACACAGGTGTGCTTGCTAACCCACAGGCTGGGCTCAGCGTGCATAGGGAATCTCTTTGCCAGTTTCTTACTGTTTTCTTTTTTTAATGAACTTATATGATACTGTATAATAATGAGTATTCATTGACAGCGACTGTGTCTGTGTGTCTGGGGGCATCTTGCAGACACTGAGACTGCGTGTGGTGGTGGACTGGGTGACTGTGACACTGAGGCTGTGTGTGACGGTGGACTGGGTGACTGTGACACTGAGGCTGTGTGGTGGTGGTGGACTGGGTGACTGTGACACTGAGGCTGTGTGTGACGGTGGACTGGGTGACTGTGACACTGAGGCTGTGTGTGACGGTGGACTGGGTGACTGTGACACTGAGGCTGTGTGGTGGTGGTGGACTGGGTGACTGTGACACTGAGGCTGTGTGTGGTGGTGGCCTTAGTGACTGTGACACTGAGGCTGTGTGTGGTGGTGGACTGGGTGACTGTGACACTGAGGCTGTGTGTGACGGTGGACTGGGTGACTGTGACACTGAGGCTGTGTGTGATGGTGGACTGGGTGACTGTGACACTGAGGCTGTATGGTGGTGGTGGACTGGGTGACTGTGACACTGAGGCTGTGTGGTGGTGGTGGACTGGGTGACTGTGACACTGAGGCTGTGTGGTGGTGGTGGACTGGGTGACTGTGACACTGAGGCTGTGTGTGACGGTGGACTGGGTGACTGTGACACTGAGGCTGTGTGTGACGGTGGACTGGGTGACTGTGACACTGAGGCTGTGTGGTGGTGGTGGACTGGGTGACTGTGACACTGGGGCTGTGTGTGACAGTGACCTGGGTGACTGTGACACTGAGGCTGTGTGTGATGGTAACCGTGACACTGACAATGAATTTGGGGTGTCAGTGGTGTGTGGGCATTGTCTGTAAAATCCTGGTATTCTGGGGGATAAAGACAAGTGGGCATTTGGAGGTCTGACACCTCCCCCGGCTGGGAGGGGATGGAGGTCACCGCAGAGTGAAATGGGACGGAAGTCCCAGGGGGCCTGGCTCCACATCCCTGAGCGCTATCCGGGCACCTAGGGCTGGGAGGCGCGAGGGCCGTGGGCATCTATGTTGCTGCTATTGTCCAGCAGGGAAGGTGTAACAGGAGGAGGGTGGGAGTTGTGGAGGGGATGTCTTAGGTGAGAGTCCTGTGCCTGTGATCCCTACCCCCAACTCAGACAGAGTGGGGTGTTCAGGAGATCACCCACACTTTGGCATGTCACCCAGGGCCGGGGGCCCAGTGGACCGATGCTCTTACACAGGCATTGAAGTGAAGTCTGAAGCAGAAGTGGATGTGTTTGTGGAGAAATTGCCTCCTGCCCACAGCCAGGCAAAGATGCTAGGGGCAGGGGCAGCCTGTGTGGGCCAGGAGCCCATTGGGCCCCAGGAGGGCTTTCTGCTGGAGATTGGGGCTGTGTCAGCAGCTACAGGCTGGGGCTCCCCCAAAGGTGGCCACTGCGAGGGAGAAGATGTGTGGCATAGCCCCCCCCCCCCCGAATCTGCAGGGGGCGGGGTCTTCAAAGAAGCAAGGAGAATGCCTGTGAGAGAAGTCGCTGCCAACCTCAGCCCTGGCCAGAGGGCCAGCCCCAGGCTGGCGGTGTCCTGCCTGTGCCCTGACTTCTCCCTGGGCACCCCACTCCCACCCCGGCAAAGTGTCAGCAGCTGCAGCCAGAGGGTGGGAGGCCCTCGCTTCTTGGGCCCCTGCAGGCTCCCGCCCAGCTGCTCTGAAGGGGGGACGGGGCATCTACACTGAACACAGGAAGATGGAGAAGGTTGTCAGTGGCTGAGGACGTTTCCTGGTCTGAAAGTGAATGGACTGGATTAGCTGGGACTCTCCACAGTTTAGAGGCCGAGCCACAGAGAAGGCCAGGCACTGGCCGAGGGCGGCCGGAGGGCAGAGGACGGCAGAGGCGCCTGGGGCCAGGAAGCCATGATGGGAGCGGGGACAAGGACAGAGATGGCCCATTTATTTGGTGCCGTGGAGGCTGTTGGTGAGTTTGCAGGGGCAGCTAGTGGGAATTAGAGCTGGTGTGGAGGGGAGTGGAGAGGGCGGAGAGCATCATCAACATCTCGGAGCTGGTGGTCCATTTTGTGGAGGGGCCGTCATGTCTAGGAATGGCCTGTGATATGATGGACGCTGGTCGCTCCCCGTCAGGTCAGCTGGACACTTGCTGCAGTCAGTGGAGGTGCGCACGCATCGCAGGTTCATTTGCAGGTGCACTTAGAGGGTGTGCAGGAGGCAGAGCTGCTGGCCCCGGGACTGCATTTTTCATTTTGCTCGGATTTGACCGATCTGCCCCCGTGGAGACTGCGCCGAATTACCTCCTCACCAGTGCAGAGTCCTGATACTTGGCTGAGAAACAGGAATTTTAGTGTAGGCTTTTTTCACTCAAAGATTTAAAAAATGTCCTCCTCGTTTTCATTTAGTACTTTTGCAGTTTCATTACAAATAAATGAAATTTGTGATCTATGTGTAATTTATTTGCATATAAGGCACAAGATGGGAACCCAGTTGTTTCCCTGGGATAGCTGCCAAGCCACTCAAATGTCCCTCCCTGGGCAACTCTTCCCCCTCCTGACAGGCGTCACCACATTTATTACTGTTGGGGAGGAAAGACATTTTTGCTTTGCCCTCCTAGGTTTTCTGGCTTAGGCTCTGCAAATCAGACAAAAGACAGATGAGCAAGAGAAAGACAAACGATGGATTAATGCATAATGCATGCCGTGCCCATGCAGGCAGGGAAACTTGGTGATGAGCAGCTACAAAAGTGTTTAGAACTTAGGCTTCTAAACCATCTTAACCAAAGAGCAGTCAATCCATTCAGAAGAGACAGGACGGAGGAAGAGAGTTTGGGAGCCCGGGGCAGCCCCTGTGGGAGGGTAAGCTCCTGCTATGCAGGAACTAATGGAAGCTGAGGGCTGGTAGGTTTCTCAGGCAGATCCCTCTGCTGGTCTCAGGGCTGGTCAGGGCTGGAGTTGTCTCCAGTGACTAACTTCTGTTCTTCCTGGGCGTGAAGGGCGGGGCCGCCTTTACAAATGTATGTCCTGCTTTTAGGCAAATAGAGGAGGACAGAGGGCTTTTCCGGAGTCTGCTTCTTCTCAGTTGCCTTCAGCTTAAAATAATCTTTATGCCAAAGAGGCCTATTTGAGGGTGACTGTTCTGATCCTCTTCACTACGTGTATCTCTCCTCTTTGTTTGTTCATAAAGTTGATCGCAGTTTGCTGTTCTATGTGTTTGTTTGTTGCCCCTCCCCTACTCACTCTAATCTCATGAGTGCAGAAATCACCCAGATGTTCTTTTTTAATAGCTTGATTCTGTAAAGTGTGTGTGTGTCTGTGTGTGTGTGTGTGTGTGTGTGTGTGTGTGTGTGTGTGTAGATCAGGTTGGTAGGAGTGAGATGGATGATTAGGGAGAAAGATGATGCTACGACTTGAAAGATTCCAGTTCAAAAATCCTACATTCCAATGAGAAAGTTATGAAAGGCGAACGGTACTGGCTGTAATGGTGAGAATTTTGGCTGAATAGAGGAAGATGCTGATGTTATGAGAAAGTGGGCTCAGCATTTGGGATTACTTCCAGATAACCATGAAGGTGCCAAATGTTTCATTTTCCTATTACCTTGCTCTGAGCTCATGGTTTGGCTTACTGAAATGGGAATGCACTGAACAGAATGCTAAGAAGCAATCGCTATTATTAAAAACAGGGCAAAATTGCTACCTGAGACTCACATTGGGATTAAATGGAAGGACACAAAGCTAAATAGTTATTGCTAAATGAACAAATTGAAATAGAATGCTCACCAAAATGCAGAGTACTAAACAGTAAGGAGGGTCGATGAGAATTGTGACATTTAAAATTAGACCTTGGAGTTAAGTTACTAATTTCATTCATGTAACTATTGCAATTACTTTAAAAAATATTTTTATTGATTTCAGAGAGGAAGGGAGAGAAAGAGAGAGAAACCTATCTCTATTGACCTTCCTCAGGAGGCATGTGCCCTGACTGGGAATCAAACTGTGACTTCCTGGTTCATTGGTCAGTGCTCAACCTCTGAGCCACACCAGCTGGGCTAAGTATTGCAATTATAATAGTCATGTTACATTTCTATTTCAAATAGAAATAGTTACCATCAGCCTGATTAAAATGATAATCACACACACATACTATCATATGAACATTAGTAACAAATTTATGCCAATGAGAAAGGAGGACATTTTTCTGAAAAGCAGCTTGATTTGCAAACCTCTTTGGGGCTTCTGAAGGCTGCCTCTCAAGGGGATCCTAGGACTTTCCCGAGTCCATGAGCCCTGAGAACTTTCCGGAATTTTTCATGCTGCACATTTTTAAAAAAAATATATTTTATTGATTTTTTACAGAGAGGAAAGGAGAGAGACAGAGAGTTAGAACCATCGATCAGCTGCCTCCTGCACATCTCCTACTGGGGATGTGCCCACAACCCAAGTACATGCCCTTGGCCGGAATCGAACCTGGGACCTTTCAGTCCGCAGGCCTACACTCTATCCACTAAGCCAAACCAGTTTGGGCTCCATGCTGCACATTTTAAAGACAAAAGATTGAGTCTCTAACTCTGCCCTGAAGTGCTTGCCTGCCCTGTGGGGGGCTTGTTGCTAGAACATGCTCATCGTTTGCAGTGCCTTCCCCACAACCCTATTCTTAAGGCTCACTGTTCCACCTCCCTCTCCCAGACACATTAGCAGTGCAAGCTCTGCGTGGCCTCACTAGAGTGGACCACAGCACAGGTTAGCTGTCATCCAACTGGCTTCCCCCTCGGACCTCCAGGTCTGTGGGTGGAGAAGGAAATCCGATGCCTGCTGGGGAATTTAAGAAATGACTATGGAAGACTTTCCTCCATAAAACGCGTTTCCAGCTGCTGGGGCCAGCAGAGAATCCGCTGCTTTGTTTAGCTACATATATCACTTAATGTACCAAGTACAGTGCGGGGACACATCCAGTTTTAAAGGAACAAAACAGGTACCATGTAGATGCTGGGGTTCGTGCAGTTGTTTAAGAGAGACTTCAGTAGGAATGTGCTTTTAGAAAGTACTTAGGATGGTCATTTTGATGGAACCACAGCAAGAATATTATTATAAAATAAATGACTACATATAAACATCCAAGTCATTTATTTATTTTAAATGGACTTTTTGCGAGTCATGGTGATTTCATTGTCTACAGTTTCCATGGTCTCTGACCTTTTAGAATAGCACTTCTTTCTCCGCTCTCTACAATAAATTCAATGGCAAATGTGAAGCTTATCTTCGTGGTCTCTCACCTAATTTGACAAGGCTGTATTTCTCTTAAAAGCAATGCATTGTGATGGCAATTCTGTTTCCAGATGAGAGAAAATAGTTCCAAGACGTGCTCAGCTGAGAAGCTTGTGGATGTTTCTGAGGACCCACTGTCTTCTCCACCATTCAGCGCATCTCCGATCCCGTCGTGTACCTTGTCCAGGGTTCTCTGACTAATTTGTCCTTCCTCACGTGGGAGCTGGGAGGCTGACCAGCCTCTCTCTGGCTCTTGACATCAGCAGATCTCCCATTATTATCTCTGAGGCTGAGTCACAACGTTGAGCTTTGTTTGCTCTCAAGTGGCTATGCAGCCACATCCTCCTGGCCTGAGGCCCCGCCTCCAGCATGCGGTCTGTAGCTGCCTCCTTCTGGGCTCATGTGTGCACTTTCCCCTCTGCTTCTGCCCCATATGGCCCTGGGGTCAGACCCCCTGCAGCCTGTCCTCCTGTCAGGCCCCTCCCCCCAGGACCTAGGACACTCACTGACTCCTTCAGGACAGTGCCTGGCACATAGGAGCTGCTCCATAAATGCCTGCTCCATGGCACTGACCTGCACGGAACCTCATTTCTGGCTCATTTATATACCCCTGGAGTTCCTCTCCTTCAAACCCCTTCAGATTATATGATTTACTAACTACAGAGCTGTTGCTAAATAAAAAACATGGGGGATAAAAGTTTTTCTGAAATAAAGGGTTTGTTGAGCTGTATTCTAGCCAGGAAAAGGACCAGGTCCTGGAGCAAGCAGCCTGAGCCGCCAGCGGCGGGTGGCCGGGAAGATGAGCGTGTGTGCCCTGGGATTCATGGGTCTCATGTACAGTGAGTGTGGAGAGGGAGATGTCACTTATTTGGAAAGAACTTACTTTGGCTACAGATAAAGGGGGTGGGAGGAAGGAAGTGGGGCGCAGAGTCCTCTGGATGGGTGTGGGCGGGGGCGGTGGGGTCTGGTCATCGCCGTTCTCGCCAGATAAGAGCCGAAATAGTCACCAAGGTTGACCCAAAGCTTCAGCACATTCAGGAATGTGAGCGCTTCAGCT
Organism: Myotis daubentonii; assembly: GCF_963259705.1. NCBI lineage: Eukaryota > Metazoa > Chordata > Mammalia > Chiroptera > Vespertilionidae > Myotis > Myotis daubentonii. The sequence goes on from NC_081850.1 coordinate 5,521,944, forward strand.
GGGTTGGCCTGAGGCTGTTAACCGATTAGCCTCTTACCTCTCTCTCCCACCCTGCGCTGCTGCTGCTGCTGCTGCTGCTGCGATGGATGCAGGACATCTGCGGGTCTCTCTCCTGTCACGGGGAGGGGAGGGACACTCCGAGGACCGCGTGTCCTCGAATCCCTTCTGACTCACTCGGAGGGGAGGCCCTTGCTCGGGGACAGCGCTTGGTAGCAGTGGGCCCTGGGCCATCCCCATGAGCGCAACCTCCGGGAGAGTCCATTGCAGGGAACCCCGTCCCCGACACGGAATCTGAACCCAACATAAAAACAAACAGAAACTAAAGCTATGAGCGCATTGACATGTGCATCGCACGTTAGGAGGCAAGCCCCGTGACAGCACGGGAGCCCGAGGGGCAGGGCCGTCCCCTGGGGCACCTGCAGGGCTGGGCTGGGCGGGCCTGGCCGCCCTGTGAACGCTCTCTCCCTGTCCTCGCAGGGAAGCCATCAGCCGCGTGTGTGAAGCCGTCCCGGGCGCCAAGGGAGCCTTCAGGAAGAGAAAGGTACCGTCCTCAGCGCTGCGTCTGCCCGCCTCTCCCTCCTCTGTCCCCTCGCAGCTCCCTCACACACATGGCTCAGGCCTCTCTGCCCAGGGCCTAGCGCTCAGCACTGTTTTTGTTTGTTTGTGTTTTTGCCCAGGGAGAACCAAAAGGTACCCCTGTTGAAAGGGCTCTTGTCACTTTAAAAACAGAAAGAGCTTAGGTCCCCGCTCTGCCACGCGGTTGACGAGATCAGTTAGCTGCTGCTGCCAACCCAGGCGCCACACCCTGGTTCCTCGCTGTGGCCTCAACGGACAGACAGAGATGGCAACAGCCGCGTAGAACAGCCCGCCTTCTCCCAAGCTTCGGGTCACCCATTCACTCCATGGCACCGCTCTTGTGGCAGACCCCTCAGCGCTGGGCTGGCGCAAGTTCAACAACGACTCTCAGGCCTGGGGGACCGAGAAGCACCAAGTTGGTGGCGTTGCCAGTTTTTGTGGCCATTTTCAAGCTCTAACATGACACCCTAAAAGGGAGCTGGGAAGAGGGGTGCAGACACCATTATACAGTCTCCACGCAGTTCACACAGGCACACCGGACGCAGACAACCTGAACTGCAGGGGTAACAGCTGATGCAGCAAAAAGTAGGAAGTGATGAGTTTTGAGTATTTATTGTTTTTTAAATGTAATGTATTTAATTGCAAGTTTACATAATTAATTTTTAATAGCAGCTGTTTTTAATGGCCAGCTCATAATATTCCTAAACATTTGATCATTGTCGCTCATTCACGAGCATGAGTGGCTCTAGAACGCCGCTGCATGTCCCCATTATACAGAAATAAAAACTGAGGCACTGAGAGGAGAGCCCATGAGGCCAGCAGGTGGTGGAGCCAAGCTCCAGCCCGACTACTTCGCTCTAGGGGCTGTGTGTTCAACCCCTGTACTCGACCTTTTCATCTTGAGGTGTTTGGACCAAAAGAAAAAACAACTGGATTAAGAGAAAGCTCAGAAAAACTCTGAACTTAAGTGCCTAGTAAACACAGAATACCCGCCATCAGGACCTGTCTGCACCTGGCCTGAATGTGGGGGCGCCCCTCTGTGTATCTCTGAGTCTGTCCTGATGCAGGCGGGCGGGCGGGGGGGCGGAGGGCGCGGGGGTGGGGGGGAGGGAGCAGACTGGTGCTTGCCTCTGCTGCTCCTCGGGCTGTGAGTTGCTTGTGTCTTTGTAGCTTGGGGACATTGGTGACCAAAAGGGCAACCGAGTGTCAGAGACAGAACTTTGGATGAAGGCGCAGATGTGCTGGCCTGTGTTCTGGTCATCCCACAGGGGACTTGGGAAGCAAGATGCCCCCAGAATCTTGAATATGGGAACTAGGAGGGTGTCTGAGAACAGCCAGGTGGCGCCTGAGCGGCAAGTCTTGGGGTCCCTCTTGGTTCTCTGGGTGCAGGTGATGGAAACAAAGCCGACTTCTAGGCTCCGCGCCAGGCTCTGAATCAGGGCCTGGCAGCTCTGCCTTTCACTAGCTCAGGCAGGGGATTCACATGGGGGCCAGCCTGGTTAAGAACTAGGTTGGTTGGGATATCGAAGCGGGTGAGCTCTAATCTGAAGAGGAAGGTTGGGGGGTTAGCAATGGACAAGTGTTGGTGGTGCCCACGCAGGGACCCAGGAGGAGGTGCCTGGCTGAAGCATGCAGCCGCGGTCCCTGTGCCAAGAGCAATTATGGTCTGATGGGTACACCTGTTGGAGCCGAAAGGAGTCTGTCACTCCTCCGTGGTGCCCCAGACCCGTGTGTTCTGACTGGACCAGAGGATGTGCCGGCTAGAGCATTCATGCTCCAGTCCTCCAGCAATGAGCACTCTCACGGCTCAATGGGATTGCTCATGACCCCCGAGTGAACCCACTTATTCTGGCCTGACTAACATGGCTCCTGGTGGATGAAGCTGGTTTCTGAGTGCAAAGCTGCAGGCCCTGGCCTGCGGCCCTTTCCCCAGGCTTCCAAGTCACTCTCTCAGAAGCATCCCAACATGAGCTGCCCAGGACCCTGACCCCACCTTTCCCTCATCTCAGTGTGTGCATAGATGTTCATAATCCCCACACACTGCGCATTCTAGAATCTTTGTGTTAGTGTCAGACGCGCCCCCCACTCCCCCGCCAGCTTATTCGAAGCACAATTTTCTTCACGTGCCTAATGAGGGTAGGAGATGGAGGTTTGGGGGTGTGGCAAATAGGAACAACAGAGAGGCCCCAGCAGTGAGGCCTCCAGTCACTCAAATCGAAACTAAAGCTGCTTGATTTCACAGCCTCCAAGCAAAATGCTGTCCAGCATCTTGGGCAAGAGCAACCTCCAGTTCGCGGGGATGAGCATCTCCCTCACCATATCCACCGCCAGCCTGAACCTGCGGACCTCCGACTCAAAACAGGTCTGTTGGGGGGCTCAGGCCCCTGCCCCGCTCAGGGCCCCCCACACAATGGGTGTTCCACGGGCTCCCCACTTCCAGCTTTACCAGGTCTGTGTGGTGCACATTGTGTAAAACCTTCACACACTTCAAACTTTGATTGGCTACATGAAGGGTCACCAACAGGGTGACAGATGGCATTGGCTCTTTAATTCTCCCATAAATCACCTCTGCTTGAGGACAGTGCATGAAGCCATTGATTTACTTACAATGTAGAAAGGAGGTGTGGGTATGTGCAAACGTCTCCCCTTAATGTCCTTGCCCCATTTTGTTTTCTCTTACACCATATTCCACTGGTTCCACAGCCCACATTTTATTATCTATTCTAATAAAAAGGTCATATGCTAATTAGACTGGGTCAGCTGGACATCTTCTGGTTGTCCGGTCCTCCTTCCAGACAAAGCCCCAGTGGTGGGGGCTGAGGCAGAGGTGGTTAGGGGCGATCAGGCTGGCAGGCAGAGGCAGTTAAGGGTGATCAGGCAGGCAGGCGGGTGAGCGGTTAGGAGCCAGCAGTCCTGGATTACAAGAGGGATGTCCCCCGAGGGGTCCCGGATTGGAGAGGGTGCAGGCCAGTCTGAGAGACCTTCCCACCCCATGCACAAATTTTGTGCACTGGGCCTCTAGTCTGAAATGAATGGCATGTTGTGGTTTAACATTATTTTTTTTTCTTAGCCAGTCATTATTTTGGAGCCTCTCACATTTGATAGTGTCTAAGGGTTCATGTGATGTGGTGTATTCATGTCTTCCCAGTGTGCAAGGAGTGTGTTGCTGATGGAGGCAGCACAGCAGGGATGTTTATGGAGGCGAATTCTGTTCAGGATGGTTGCATTTCTCTGCAGAGTTTCTTTCAGGTTCCTCGAGTCCTTAGCTCCTTCAGCTAGAAAAATGGTTATATGAGATCATTACATGACCTGCTTGGTCATTCCCTGAAGATCTTAGTGTCAATGTTGCTGGTGGAGATGAGGTACCTGCGGTGTCTCGAGAAAAACGGTTCAGTGATCAAGCATTGGGAGGGTGAGGTATCGGGGTAGGAATAAGACTGCCCCAGGTCCCAGTGCCCCCCACCCCCGGGCCCACCGTGGAAGAAGTCCAGCCTTGTCTGCCTCCAGCCCAGAAGCAAGGCCAGGGCCCAGAAACTGCGGCATCGGTTCCGTCCATGCAAAGCTTAGCCCACCTCAGTCTGTCCCCATTCAACTGGCCAAGTCTCCTCGCTGGGGTGCACCGCAGCTGGTCGCACTGCAGCAGCGCTGTGCTGGCGCCCGCAGGCTTGCTCTGAGGCCGTCCTTGGAGCCCTGATGCTGCCGGGCCCACATGGCTGCTGCTCGCAAACGGACAGGTGAATGAATGCACGAGGCCTTGGTTAAGCTTGATTAGATCACCTGGGCTTGGGCAGGGGCCAGTCCTCTTCTAAGCTAACCAGTCAATAGCCCAATCCTCCCAGGCTTGCGCTGGGCCCTCTCCACAACCAATCACTTTCCTAGATCTTCTGGGTTCTGTTCCCTTATCCAATCCGATCCTTTTCCCAGGCTTGGCTCCACCCCTCATGGCCACCATCTTAGTTCCTACTGTGCATGCCTCACAGTACACGCTCCTCCTCCCGTGCCCGCTTGGCTTCTGCTGGGTGTGCACTGAGCAAAGTGCTTTCTCCTTTACTGTTTTCTCTCTTTCATCCTGGGTAGTGGCTGCCTGTTGGGGGGTGGGGAAGCCTGCTTCAGGGGGTTAAGTCCCCTGGGGAGCTGGGAACATTACATTGTCCTAGTAAGTGAGGTTTAATGTCTCACTCAGCTCCCGTTGATGAGGCTCAGTACCTTATTTCCTTTGCTCCCTACCTTTATTAATACTAACTAGTGACCGGTGCATAGTTTCGTGCACATCGTGCACATTGAAAGGAAATTAGAATGTGGCTGGAGGGGCAAGACTGGGTGAGGTAGGCCAGACATGCCCTGGAGCCAACCTCCTGCAGTCCCTCCCCGGCGTCTGCAGAGTGAGCGGGGTCCCTCTGGCAGGTGGGGTCCCTCGGCCTGGCCTGCGGAGATTGGGACTAAACCAGCTCTCCAACATCCCGGATTGCAAGAGGGCGCAGGCCAGGCCGAGGGACCCCACTGGTGCATGATCAGGGCTGGGGAGGGACTGTGGGAGGGCCCAGGCCAAGTCCCGATCAGCCGGACCCCAGCAGCAAGCTAACCTACTGGTCAGAGCACCTGCCCCCTGGTGGTCAGTGCACGTCATAGAGACTGGTTGAATGGTCGAACAGTCAGACATTTAGCATATTAGGCTTTTATTATATAGGACTAGCCACCTATACTAACATCAAGGCTGTCTGTATTTGACCCGATTTAGAGCTTGCCAAGGGAAAATGCCTCTTCCCCAGGGATGCTTGCAGAAAAAAAATTAGAGGGAACTGTTTAACATCATGGCCCAAATGTGTATACAAGTAGCCGCCCTGGATACCAGCAGGTGGAAATGCTGCAAACCATGAGTCCCTTCACCCGCTGTGCTCAGCCTGGGCCCCATGCTGTCAGTGTGAGCTGGAGACCAGGTGTCTCCACACTGCAGACTCTGGGCCACCCCAGTCTATGGGGACCATGGCAGCAGGGCACCAGGATACCTAGGGCACCTTTAGGTCGCTACACATATTCTTATGTATGAATTTTCAAATTCCCCAGGTAAGCAAGCAGCATTTCCAGCTCCATATTTTCTTCTACCCTACATACCCCACCCGAGATGCTGAAATAAATTCTAGATCCAGAATAGAAGCAAGAGGCAATGTCTGGGCCTTGTTTTGACACAGTGGGTGCCGCTTCTCACTCTATTCCTGGAGTGCTGGATGAGCCTTTTCTTTTCTCATAGGCACTTCTGAGGGATGGGTGAACCTTCATTTAAGTGGATTAAGTAGCTTGAACAGGCTCAGACTCTTTCTGGAGCTGCCTCCAGGCTGAGCACCCACTGTGGCTAATGAGGGTTGGTCCCCTCAGCTCTGCTCTCAGATGCCCACATCCACTCTTATCCTATGTGGCTGTTGCACCTTTCGTTTCTAGGAACCCTGGGCCTCAATTCTGCGGGATCTCACCTCCTAATTCTCCTTTTACTTAATTCCCCACCTCACAATACAGAGAAGCAAACTCAGAGCAGAAAGCATGAGGCCGTCATGGTTGGCCCTCTCCATCCTGGGAGAGGGGCTGGTTGGGTGTGCCAGCTCTCATTGGCCTGCCCTTGGTTTAGGTGGGTGGGAGTGAGTCCTGAGGGTTGCCGGTACGGACTTCAGAAGCATGAGCTGAGGAAGGTCTGCTGGGAGCTGAAGCTTGCATCCCTCTGGCTCTCCCTCCGGCCAAGTTCAGGGCCTCGCTGGAGCAAACTGAGAGCAAGCTGAGAGGACACTCCCTCCCAATGCAGAGAGAGCAAGAGGCAGTGCCCGCTCCCCTCTGCAGAGCTCTCAAGGAGAAGAAAAAGATGATACAGCCTTAGAGCAAAAATGCATGCTTTCAGTTAGTTAGCTCTCCTCTTCAATTCTCTTAGCCAACGGGATAGCATGCACTCACACATAATGGTTAGGCACTGCGCTGACCGAATATGATTTCTATTTTCCCCTCAATCTTAGTGCCCACTTTGATTTCCAAACCCCAGTTTGTTAAGAAGATTAAGCTAGTAAAAATTAAATAAGCAAAAGTTAAATAAGCAAAATGTAATTTTAGAAGTTGTAGCTTTATCATCATTTGGGGGTTACTGTGTCCTCATTGCTCCCCGGAGCCCTCCACCCCTGGACTCCAGGCAGGATTCCGGAGAGCTGCAAAAGCCAACTAGTAGTTTGATCCCCCTGGGCTTGGGCACAGGCTACAGAGCTGGACTCATGTTTTTATTTGTTTACAGTTTACCTTTGAACAGTGCCTGGGTTAGGGGAGCCGCCCCTATGCAGTCAAAAATCTGTGGTTAACTTTTGACTCTCCCTCAAATGTAAGCACTATATGCTCCGATTTTTCTAGATCCTGAGTAGTATTGCGTGTCCTGAAAACTGAAGTAGGCATTTAAAAATATTTTATCTTACACTTCATTTATGGTTCTGCTTCGGTTTTATAGGAGCATGGCTGGAAAAATCCCAGGACGGTAGGATTACAGCTCTGTAAGCTCTGACTGCCTGCCCGCCAGGGCCTGAGGGGGCCCAGCAGAAATAAACCTGATTATGATGGGAGGGAGGATTGTTCCCACCCCCAGGAATTTCCTTCAATGTCATTACATTGTCTTTAAAAAGATAAAAGTAGCGTGGAAGACTTATATTTTAAATTCAGTGCAGCTTCTAATTTACTCAGCGTCCGCTAAATTCCACTGTACCCTGCAGTCTATAATGCTAATGGAAATTTCCCATTTAAAGATGAACTTGGAATGTCTTTGCTGGCTCTTAAATTGATAAATTACAAGAGTGCCTGAAAGGGCGCCAATTTTGATCTTGGATGAGGACTTCGCAATGTATGCGCACATGATGTAAATGGGCTGAACTGGGGCAGACACACTTCCCTCCACTACAGCTACGAGTCTACACTGAGGACCCCACGTGTCCTTGGGAACTGACACTGCACAGCTGAATGTTTTGGTGTGTGGGTGAGACATTTTCCTTCTCAAAGACGCATGGTCGCGAAGACCCTCTGTGTTCGGCCACGGCCCTGGCCATTACTGGCTGTGGTACTTTGAGAAACCACTTGGCCCCTCTGGGCCGCAGACTCCCCATCTGTGAAATGGGCTTCAGTAGCTCCTTCCGGGGTACCGTGGAGCTTATAGGAGCTCATTTTGGCAAAGCTGCTAGATGAGCAGCGGACGTGCTGCGCTATTGCTTTTCTAGTAGTTATGTTCATTGGGGAACAGCGTTACCGAGTTTTGGGAAGCCTTGCTGATTCGTACTGCCTGTCAACGGTTGGTTTTCCAAGACGTGGGAAGAGCACTGATGGCACGTCTCGTTTCTTGTCTTGGGCCTGACAGATTATAGCGAATCACCACATGCAGTCCATCTCCTTCGCCTCTGGGGGTGACCCGGTAAGTGCCCTTGGCGTTGTTTTCTCTTCGTCTTGCTGAGAGTGGCTGGGAAGGGGCCCTGCTTCCGAGGTGCGCTTCTTAGGGTGCTATCAAGAAAGCTTAAACTTTCACTTCGTTAGCCAAGCACCATTGACAACCCTTGAGGCACTGGTTTTCTTACCAGTAAGAGGTAATGAGAGTCGCCACGTGTCAGCCTCACGACTGTCTGCCCTGCTTGGTTCCTGTTTCTCCACTGGGCCTCCACCAGGTCCTCTGTTTTTAAATATAAGTCTACTTGAAGGCTATGAATTTACTTAGTCTAGTTCAGGGGTGGGCAACCTTTTTGTGAGTGTGTGCCAAAACCAGCAAAATCTCTGACTCAAAATTCTTCTGCATGCCAACCCTAATTTTTTGAGAACACGTTACGCCTACTTGATATCTCTTAAGGTGTACGTATGTGAAGAACCTTGAAGAAATTATAAAATTCATTCAAGCGACAAAAACACAGTATATGATGATGAAAAATACATTTATTTTTTAGTGTATACATGTACACTGATAGTCCGATAGAAAACTTAATGACTCCACTTGATATTATCAGTGGGACTTTTGCTGCTGCATCACTGATGACAGAGATTTTACATCAGGTTTATATTTCATGACCTTTAGAGAGATGCACGAGCTACTACTTTCATCCGTCAGGCTACTCCTATTATGAGACTTAACAAAATTCATCACTGAGAACAAAGATTCACAAGCGCATGTGGATGAAACCAAAACACTGGTCGGATCTAGGCAGGCAGGGAGAGTTAAGGCAGAGGCATAGAAATTGCTCTTCCCCTCTCTCGTCAATCCATGTCTATGGTATTTAAGATAACTTGTTATGTAAAATTATTTATTTATCTAAGATGCATCTACACTGAATTTATCTAAAAAATAAAAAATGTCAATATTAAGAAAAAAATTGTAAATGGAAGATTATAAGAGCGGTTTCGCGTGCCAGCAAAAGTTACTGGCATGGCATGTTTGGCACGCGTGTCAGGGGTTGCCCACCCCTGGTCTAGTTTGTTCATAAATATTTGAAATTGGCATTTTTTTCCTCCAAATCTAACACTGTAGCCCAGCTGTGGGCAAACTACGGCCTGCGGGCCGGATCCGGCCCGTTTGAAATGAATAAAACTAAAAAAAAAAAAAAGACCGTACCCTTTTATGTAATGATGTTTACTTTGAATTTATATTAGTTCACACAAACACTCCATCCATGCTTTTGTTCCGGACCTCCGGTCCAGTTTAAGAACCCATTGTGGCCCTTGAGTCAAAAAGTTTGCCCACCCCTGCTGTAGCCTCTTAATGGTTTGTTTAGCCAACAGGGAAGGAGTTGCAGAGACCAAGAGGGAGACAGGATAAAATGTCCTGTTTTTGCATCATTTATTTTATGAAGAAGGTGCAATAACAAGGGGTTTGCTCCCCACGTGTGGTCAGGAATGTGACGCTCCGGTGTTAGCGGTCACTGTCAGTGTCAGGAGAGGCAGGACGCAGGGCCACGCCTGCACACTCACTGCCGTCACCGTTCACCGTGGACCGTCCAGCCCTTTGAAGAAGCCCGGGCAGGAATGGGCCACGAGGAGGGAGGTGCAGAGGGAGCCGGTAGAAAACACACACAGCCCCGCCAGCAGTGAGCGGGGAAAGGCTCCCCAAATGTTCTCACTTACTTTTCATTGGTCTGCTTAAAGTTATCACTCCAGGGAAACATCTAAAAATTAGGACAAAAGAGTGAGCTTTTCTTGGAGCTAAGTTTAATCAATTAAATTGTTCAATATCCTGGGAAGATGTCCTTTTGCTGTTAAAATTGTTTTATAATAAAAGAATGGTGGCTTATAGCGGTATTTTTGCTATAATTGTTGTTTTGTATTATTTTGTCCAATTATCAGTAGGCAATGCTCAGATTTTAAATAAAATTTACTGGCCCAAGGTCGCCTGAGTAATTGGTGGATATATTACTCCTGATCCAAGACAGGGAATTCTTCCCAGCCCATGTTTACCGGACAGCCCTGTCCTCCCAGCCCCTTCCCCCTGGGCAGCCTGACTGCTGAACTGCTGCTGGCACATGGACAGCCGAAGCAAGGGAGTGCTTTCCACTGCTGGCTCCAGTCTCTGCGTCTGCAAAGGGCGTGTGATCACGGTGGAGTGTCTTCCTACAGGGGAACCGGCACCCCCCCCCCCCCCAGCTCCTGCAGCACCTGGGGGCATCACACATGCATCAGCATTGCTTTGTGTTTTACTATAAAGTATGTTTAGAAGGTGACGTCTTCCATAGTCGAACCCACCATTGGTGCACTCTTGAGGGTCATGCCCCAAGGTGCATGCGCACCTGCTCTCTGCCTGCACGGCCGGCCCGCATCCGCACTGATGCCTGCACCTGTGCTGTGTCTGGCTCTCCTGAACTGCCAGTGGCCTTCTACTGGGTTGCCGCATGTGACGCTTGGAACCACAGCTTCTTAAATTTGGCAGTTGGCCCAGTTTGAAACATAAAAGGCAGAAACGCTGCCACCTGCACTGACAGTCCTCTCCGGAGCCCGTCTCAGTCCTCATCCCGCGATGATGGAGCAACCGGGAAGCCAAACACATTGTCCTGTGTGGGAACCAGTGTATCCCTAGGGTGCACATAGGCCTGTGAGCTTTCCTCAGCTTCCCCATCACTTCTTCCTCGGAAAGGGAAGCCTTCAGGGACCCTTAAAGTAATTCATACGCTTTTATGTTCTTGCTGATTTTTTCTGTCAGACAGACCGAGAGAGAAACATCTATCAGAAAAAATCGGCAAGAACATGAAAGAGTATGAATTACTTTCCACTGCCCCTGTAACCAGTCCAAGTATACATCACATTGTCCATGAATTCCATACCAACTTGGTTGATAGTTATTACAGTTGGTGGGTGTTTTAAACAAACCCAAAAGTTCTAGGCTCTAGTCATTGTTCTGTTGCCACGTGTATATCTACTAATTGCTCTGTGCCTCAGTTTACCAGGTTAGAAAGTAATATTTTGAAATGTTAAATAAGACAAGTTGGAAAACACTGTTAATCCCTCCAAGAAAAAAGGGTACACATGCATTATAATCTACATGATTAGCAGTGTTAAAAGACCACGAAAGAATGAATGCCGGCCAGGCTCAGAGACTCTCGGCGAGTGAGAGCAGAGATGGTAAACTCTGAACACGTTCTGGGCCCACCTCTGGGACTCCATGTGCTCACGGTGTGATGTCAGGAACATTGTTTTGAACAGTCATACACCCCCCCCCCCCCGCTGTGCTACAGAAATAGTATTGGATCAGGAAAGCTATGTCCTGGCTTGACCACTGGCCATCGGAGTGACAGGGACACCTCACATCTGAGCAGACTTTCTCAGGTTGGAATAAGAATTTCAAAAGAAGAATTTTCTTGTGTATTCCACTAGTGTTGACTCAAATTAAGTTTGTTACCCAAATATGTACAAAAATAAAATATAGACTCCCATGCTATACATTTTATTTCTTGTTAATCCTCACTTGAGCGTATTTTTCCATTGATTTTTAGTGAGAGAGAGTGCAAGGGAGGGGGACAGACAGAGAGAAACATTGATGTGAGAGAGACCTATCGATTGGTTGCCTCCTGCACACGACCAACCAGGGCTGGGATCTAGCCTGCAACTGAGGTACATGCTCTTGACAGGGATTCACAGGCTGATGCTCTATCCATTGAGCCAAACTGGCGAGTGCAATGTTATACTTTTTATTGAACTGCAAACCCCAATCAAACTGGGGAGATTACTAACAAACACAGGAAAAGCCAATAGCGTTAATTTACTGTGATGGCTAACGTTTTGCTGACACGAAGTCTCTGCTCTCAGCGTGAAGCCAGACCGGCCACTGTGGCCCCTCAGAATCTTGAGGTCGGCATCTCTCCTCAGTGCCAGAGACTCAGTTCTCCCACTAATTTCTTCCACTCAAGCAAACCCTTACTGGCACATCCTTGTGTATAAATGTGACAGTAATTTGCTTCGGGGGGGCAACGGCATCTAGTCTTTATGATTAGATGATGTCCTTTCCTACCTAATTTTTTAAGAATGTGGTACCCATGATGTTGGAAACCCAACTGAAAATCTTGGCACTAAAACTGCATGCCACACATGATGCCCTGGTGATCATCCAGATGATCCCGAATATTCTTATATTAACTTGACGATTATCATGGGAATGAAAATACAAAATTAAAAGGAAATTCTGGTGACGTCTCAAATGCAGGGGGAGATACCTGCCCAGCCCTAGGTTTCGTGGATCTCAGTTTGAGAAACATGAGTGCTCCCTGAGGAGCCTCCTGACAGTGACTCTCCTGGATCCAGGAACAGGGTCTCTGACTGCAAGCGACAAGCCTTATTTTTGCCAATGGCTTCAGAGTCTTACCAGGTCTTCCTAATGGAAATGACCGGAAGCAGGTGGACTGGTTTGACTGTCTCTTACTCCCTTCCCCAGGTCAGTCTGTGAATATACCGATGGCCAGTGCTCTGAGTGGGAAGAGCACACGGCTGAGCTGGGCTGCACACGGGAGAAGGGCCCTGGTGCCACAGCCCATTGCTGGGGGAGCTCTTCTCCCCTGCATGGTCGTACTGTGTCATTGTGAGCTCTGGGGCAAGGGTATGAGGCAATGTCTTCACCACCCACCACCCTGCAGGGAGTGCTCCATAGCCTTGTACGCCCACCCGCAGGCATGCTCCCTCTGCCACCCCCTCACTGAGGGTTTCCGGGAGCCCCATGGAAAGAGAAGGACCTAACAGTGAAGGCGCTCACCACAGACTCTCCCAGCTGCTAACACCAGGGCCCTGAGCCATGCCGTGCAGCTCTGTGGAGCAGGAGCCCTGGGGAGTTGTCTGCACCAATGGTGGGAGCTGTCTTTCTGCACCGATGGTGGGAGCTGTCTGTACTAATGGGACAGACCTTTCCAGGCCCCCCACCCCTGCAGAGAAGTCTCCTCTGCTTGCATGAAATGAGAGGATTATTGGTCCCTGTGACTGTTTAGAAACTAAAATCCACGTGGCCACCAGGGCCCACTGCTGAGGCTGTAGAGTCTGTGCCCTGCTTAAATGGGAGGTAGGCAAGGAGGCACAGGTTTCATGCGTAGGGATCCAGCTCATATATTCGAAACAATTAAAATGACTACTTATAGAGAGAACCAAGATGGTGGCATAGGTAAGCACCTATACTTGCTGCCTCTCACAACCACATCAAAATTACAACTAAAAGGCAGAACAACGACCCCCCAGAACCACAGGAAGGCTGGCTGAGTGGACGTTCCACAACCAGAGGTGAAGAAAGCGCACTGAGACCGGTAAGAGGTGTGGAGGCGCGAAAAGTGCCGGCACCTGGATGCGCTGCCTTTTTAATAGGGAGGGAGATACAAGCTCCCGCTTGCTCTGAACTCCAGTTCCGGGCGAGACTCTGGGGACTCAGACAGGGAGAAACTGGACTGTCTGGCATCGGGACAGGAACGCGAGGGCGGCTTTCTCTCAGAGGTGCTCAAAGCGATCGTTGTTCCTGCATAGAAGTGCAGGACGCAGACCTGGGGACCTCTCCAGTGCAGGGCTGACTGTCTGCCATTGCTGTTTGCTCTGCCCTGGTGATTCCCAGAGACCCTGCCCCACCCAATTTACAACCCCACCCAAGCTGTGCGCATCGGCTTTTGCATATGAATGGCCTGTCCTTACTCTGCCTAAAACCTGTCAAACTCCAGCTGGGTCAGAGAGCCCCAGAGCTTCCAAAAGGAGGCCCAAGGCCTGGCAGCAACAGCCTGCCTTGCTTCCCAGCTGGGCACCTCCAAACCCCATACAAAGAGGAGGAATCTGCAGATCTCTCTGTAGCTCCTGCTGGGCGGCCCTCCTTGGAGATCCAAGGGCCAGTGTACCCAGTGGTCAGAGTGAGACCATCCAGATTACAACTCTTCACATCCATAAGAGACATACTCAAGGGGCAGACTCAGTGAGCACCAAAGCCCCACTAAGCAAGTCCTGCTCCATAAGGGTGTCTCCTGTGCAACTGATCTTCTGGTATAGACACAGCTGGTCATCATAGCCAATTGATCTGGAGGTCATATCCTCCTAGTGATACCAACAGCAATCAAGGGTTAACTACAACAAGACTGTGCAAACAGCCCACAAAGGGGTGCACCAAGAGCATCCACCTCAGGTGACTGGGGAGGCTGAGCCACTGGGCCCTATAGGACATCTACCACACAAAGCCACTCTATCAATTCAAGGAGACTCAGCAGCTACCCAGTACATAGAAACAAACACAGGGAAGCAACCAAAATGTGGAGACAAAGAAACAAGTCACAAATGAAAGAAATGGATGGAAGCAAAATACTGGATATAGAGTTAACCACGGTTATAAGGTTACTCAAGAATCTTCTAGAAACATCCAAGAAATTTAGTGAGAACCTCAAGGATATGAAAAAGGACCAATCAGAAATTAAGTATACACTGACTGAAATAAAAAATAATATACAGAGATTCAACAGCAGACCAGAGGATCCCAGAATCAAGTAAAAGATTTGAAATATGAAGGAGCAAAAAACACCCAACTGGAAAAGCAAAAAGAAAAAAGAATCCAAAAATACAAAGATAGTGTAAGGAACCTCTGGGACAACTTCAAGCGTATCAACATCCGAATTATGGGGGTGCCAGAAGAAGAGAGAGAGCAAGATATTGAAAACCTATTAAAAGAAATAATGACAGAAAACTTCCCCTACCTGGTGAAAGAAATAGACTTACAAGTCCAGGAAGCACAGAGAACCCCAAACAAGCAGAATCCAAAGAGGACCACACCAAGACACATCATAATTAAAATGCCAAGGGCAAAAGACAAAGAGAGAATCTTAAAAGACAAAGAGAGAATCTTAAAAGCAGCAAGAGCAAAACAGTTAGTTACCTACAAGGGAGTACCCATACAACTATCATCTGATTTCTCAACAGAAACTATGCAGGCCAGAAGGGAGTGGCAAGAAATATTCAAAGTGATGAATAGCAAGAACCTACAACCAAGATTACTCTACCCAGCAAAGCTATCATTTAGAATTGAAGGACAGATAAAGAGCTTCACAGACAAGAAAAAGCTAAAGGAGTTCATCACCACCAAACCAGCATTATATGAAATGCTGAGAGGTAGTCTCGAAGAAGAAAAAGGTAAAGAGAAAAAATTATGAACAACAAAGTGACAACAAATACATATCTATCAACAAGTGAACCTAAAAATCAAATGAATAAAAAACCTGATGAACAGAACAGACTGGTGAAGGTAATAGAATCAGGGGTATGGAAAGGGAGCAGACTGACAATTCTCAGGGGGAAGGGGAAGTGGGGGGTGAGGGAAGAGACTGGACAAAGAGCTTACCTATGAACGAGGTCAGTGGGGGGTGGGGGAGGCCTGGAGTGGGGTGGGAACCGGGTGGAGGGGAGCTAGGGGGGGATAAAAGAGGAACATCTATAATAATCTGAATAATAAAGATTTTTTAAAAAATAAATGACTACTTATGCCCCCCCAAAAAAGAACCATGGAGCACCGCCTGCTGAGTGTCCCCTACCAGCAGCTCTCAGGGAGGCCCAGGCCAGCGGCAGCAGCAGCACCTGCGGACTTGCCAAAAGCACACTTTGTGGCCTCCCCTCGGGCCCAGCGCATGGAAGCCCTGGGCGGGACTGTGCAGTCTGTGTTCCAGCCCCGCAAGGGCTCTGACACCAGCTCCAATGACAGGGGGAAAATAAACATTTGCTGAGTACCCACGAGTATGTAAGATTTGCATAAGGCCCTTGATCACAAAATCAGTAAGTGGCCTATCTGAACCTTAAACTGTCAGATGCTGATGCCATTGAGAAATAGGAAAGTTTTGGAGTTGAACAACACTGTCACCAGGGGGTGTCATATCCCACAGTGGAGAGCAGGTAGGAGAGTGCAGGGCCCTGAGGCACTCAGCTTCCTGTTGGGGAGGAGTTCGG
Organism: Myotis daubentonii; assembly: GCF_963259705.1. NCBI lineage: Eukaryota > Metazoa > Chordata > Mammalia > Chiroptera > Vespertilionidae > Myotis > Myotis daubentonii. The sequence continues at coordinate 5,537,934 of NC_081850.1, forward strand.
GGACAGCTGGTGCTTACACAGGCGAAGGGGCACTTGGCACGGGGTGGTCATGGTAACAGAGCTGCGGGCGCTGTCGGACTGGAGGTAGAGGCTCGCTGAGCAGACAGAGCTGATGGAGTGCTCTCAGCCTCGGTTCACATTGGGATCATCCGGGCAGCTTTCAAACATCCCCATCCCCAGGCCTCACGCCCAATTCATAAATCAGGTTTCCTGGGAGCTGAGACTGTTCTTAAAGCTCCTCAGTGATCCGCGCCCTCCCCCACCCGAATCTGCAATTCACCAGGTGCCCGTGATCCCCGCCCTGCCAAGGTGCGGTGTGAGAAAGGCAGCCCGGGGCCTGTTTGGCCGGCATGTCGCCCTGAGCTGGTCTGTGCACGGTAGTGACGTGGATGTCTGATTTTTTTGACAGGACACAACGGACTACGTTGCGTACGTAGCGAAGGACCCTGTTAACCGCAGAGGTAAGCAATGCCTGACCCTTGGCATCTCCTCAGACACACAGGCTCGACCCGGAGGTTCACACAGACGTGCCCCTCAGCTCAGCCCTTTCGCCGTGAGCCAGCGCACCTCGCACTGCTCATGGTCATTGAGGGTCGCAGGCGGCGATGCGCGCGGCACACCTGGCTGGGCCTGTGAGCTCCAAACGCACACCTGCATCGGCCAGCGTGCTCGCGGCACCTGCCCCCCAGGCTGCTGCCCTCAGACCTTGAAAGTGGCCCCGTTGCGCACAGAAGACTACAGATCAGCCGCCCGGGCGGGCTGAGCTCCGTGTCCTCTGCCGAGTCTCCCAGGAGCCGGGTGCTGCCCCGCACAGGGCCGGTGTCCAGGCTTAGGTCTGTCACCCCCTGCCCCTCGGAGCTGCCCCGGTGGGGTGTGGGGCCCGAGGCATTCCAGCGCTTTCTCTCCTCACGGGCCCCTACTCCTAGACTCTCCTTGCACACCACCACCCCGATTTACCACTAAAACCAAGCCCCACTCACCGAGGCTCACAAGCCTGGGGGTGGGCTGACGAAGGGTGCCTCCCTGAAATACCAGGCGGCCACTGGTTCGCCAGCAACTCCAATGCCGACCTCCCCCCACCATCACCAGAGGCGTCGACACAGCACAAAGCGATGCTTCCCTCGCCCACCCACTGGCTGCCTCTCTCCCACCCAGCACCCGGTACCGACGTTTTTCTAGTGGGCAGCAGTTTATTCAGGTACTTACACACATACTTTCTTCTTTTTACATTTCAATACAAATGAGATCTTAGCATTCCGTTTTCAAGCCAGCCTAGAGAGACCAGGCTACCCGGTGCAGGACGCGGCTTCACCGCCATCTGCCCTCAGGTCTATGGAGCCCCGGGGCTGCGTTTCCTGTGGCCCCAATGAGGCGTGTGCAGGGGAAAGGCCGGGTGATTGACGCATCAGTGCACCTTGCAAATGACCACGCAGACTGGCGGGACGTTTGCGGTGCCTTGTAAGTGAGTGAGGGCGCTTTCCATTGGAGACTTTCCCAGCCCTGGGCTGGAAAGCAGTGGTTGGTGGGGCGGCCTTTTCTGTCTTGGGAATGAAGGTGCGATCTTACAGAGTGTTGGCTGTCATTCTTCTCCAGGTATGTTGGGGCTCCCCTAGAAGCTGGCATTGGGGTGTCTGGGGGTTCATAGATGAGGCGTTCTAATGCAGATAACATCCTCTAATCGCCACATTGTCACTCCTAACCCAGAGCCAGGATAAGGACAAAGATTTCAGGGACAAGAGGGTCTGGGTGAGTTGAGGACTGTCCCCAGCCCCCCTTGCTAACATGCTGTGGCTGACCACGTCTGAACTGAAGCAGCCCTTACGTAACGGGTCTGAGGAGAGATGCCAAGGGCCTTACATAACATGCACGTGACTGTCTGAGAGGGCAGGCTAGGGCAGCTCAGCGCCAGCTCCTCTGCCCAGGTGGAGGCCGTGTTCTTGGTTTGCTGGGGCTGCTGTACAAATGCCACAAGCCAGGAGCCTCACAGCAACAGGACCCCTGTCTCCCAGCTCCGGAGGCGGAACTCTGAGGTCAGCTGCCGACCTGGAGGCTGCAGGGCAGAGTCCTTCCTGCCTCTTCCAGCTTCCAGGCGGGTGCCTGACCCCTGGGCACGCGAGTGTCTCCCCATGCCCTCAGCCCTCGCGTGGCCAGAGCCTGAATGTGCCTCTGGCTTCCCGGGGCCACCTCACAGGGACCAGATGTGCTGGGTCAGACCCACCCGTCCAGCTGACCTCGCCCTAGCTAGTCAGTCTGCAGCAGCCCTGTTTCCGATGAAGGGCACATCTCTCACTGAGGACACTAACCCATGACAGAAGCCAACTCTTCAACAACCCCGAAGTCCCACGAGGTCGGGAAGGGGAGGGGCAGACTGCATCTCCCTGGCACAGAATTCCATTTCCACCCAGGGTTAACGGTTGTTGAAGTCAACTTTGATCAGTCCTATGCGCTTCTGACGTCCTCAGGGACCCCTCGGTCAGTGGCTCTCAGTGAGCTACACTTTAGAGCAGGAGTGGGCAAACTTTTTGACTCGAGGGCCACAATGTGTTCTTAAACTGGACCGGAGGGCCGGAACAAAAGCATGGATGGAGTGTTTGTGTGAACTAATATAAATTCAAAGTAAACATCATTACATAAAAGGGGTACGGTCTTTTTTTTTTTTTTAGTTTTATTCATTTCAAACGATCTGGCCCGCGGGCCCTAGTTTGCCCACGGCTGCTTTAGAGTCACGTAGGGGAGCTTTGGCAGCTCAGGGCTCAGGCCTCCAAGAGCCAGCCCTCCAGGGAGCCTTTTCACAGCCCTCCAGGTGGCCCCACGCACCGTGGCAGGAACCAGGCTCCGGAGGGAGGGGCTGGGCCCAGTGCAGTTGGACTTGGGGCCATGGAAGTGTGCAGGCTGCTGTCTGGTTTCAGAGCCACACCCAGGAGTGCCTTCGCCCACAGGGCCTTTTCAGTCATGGAAATCAGATTCCACTCCACATCCCATGGGCGCTGTGCCCGGCTCCCCCAGGGGCAGTGTGCAGTGCCAGTGAGGCAGATACTGGCCCTGCGCACGGCAGTGCTGGGGCACCCTGTCACGGGGCCCTTTGAGATACCTGGTGGGGGACACACACTCCTTCCTGCCAATTACTATCACCTGTCACTTCAGATTAAGTGTCAGGATCCCACAGGGCTCAGCCGGCCGACTCTCCTGCTCCATGTGGCGTTAGTGGCGGCACGGGGTGGACTTGGGCTGGTGGCTGGCCTGGTCCAGAGGGTCCAAGTTTACTTCGCTTCCACGCCTGACACCTTGTAGGGATGACCAGACGGCCAAGGTGTCTGAGCCTTTCCTTCCCCAGGGAGCGCAGGACTTCTCACCTGGCAGCTTTCGGCTCTGAGACACCAAAGGGGAAGCTTCCAGGTCTCTGAAAGGCCAGGCACAGCCCCAGTCCGGCCACGTGTACTGTCAGCAGCCACAGCTCCGGTCCAGGGAGGGCCCAGACCCACCCTCCGCGGGAGTTTGCAGCCTTCCCTGCACCAGGGCTCTGTCCCCACAGCAGGCACAGCCTCGGTGCAGGGAGGGGCTCACGGTTTCGCCATGAACATGATCTCGGAGCATGCTTTGCCTCAGCTCATGTGTCCAGCCCAGTTACCCCCTTCTAGTGAGGAGCTGCTGTTCTCCGCCCCCCACCCCCCACCCACCCCCCGGGCCAGGCAGCGAGGTTAATGCAGCAAGAATGGCCTCTGCTGCCGTAACCGGTTTGGCTCAGTGGATAGAGCATCGGCCTGCGGACTGAAGGGTCCCGGGTTCGATTCTGGTCAAAGGCATGTACCTTGGTTGCGGGCACATCCCCAGTGGGGGGTGTGCCGGAGGCAGCTGATTGATGTTTCTCTCTCATAGATGTTTCTAACTCTCTATCCCTCTTCCTTCCTCTCTGTAAAAAATCAATAAAATATATTGAAAAAAAAAAAGAATGGCCTCTGCCATTCGGAGTCAGATTAGCAAGATATGCTGGGAGTAAATAGTAAATGTCTTGTCTGGGCTCTTAGATAGCTCACTCTCCAGCAGAGCCCCCGTGGATGTGCCGGCGTGGTCCCGTGGCTGCAGGCACAGCTCCTCAAGGCGGGCAGGTGTTAATACACATCTGGGTCCTAGAAAGTCTTCTGTCAAAATCCCTCAGAGTTGGGTCAGAGTTTCCATGATGATTCCTGCCTATGCATTTTTGCATGTCTTTGGGTTTAGCTAGAAGTTATTTACAGTGAGAACCTGGTGTCAAGAATCCATGCTTCTGTAGTTAACCTGGTGGAAGGCGAAAGACCTCTGACCCACGCCATCGAGTTGTATGGGAACCTTGGTGGCGCATGGGGATGCTGCCTCCAGTGGCCATGCCTGCCCACTCCCTGCTTCTCTAACAGCAGGGGACTGTTTCAACAGAGTTCGGGCTGCTCTAGCCTTGGGCAGTGGTAGGGCCCAGGAGGTGACTTCCCGGGAAAGGCCTACATGCTCTGATGTCACCGGGGGCAAACAGCACAGCACCTGCTCTAACTCCCACTCCTGCGTAGACAAGACCTCACCTGCACGGGGTGGCGGGGTGGGAGAGGGGGAGCGACGGTGTGTTCGTTGTTTTTAAGCTGGGAGGAGGTGGGTTTCCTGTGAGTGCACATTTAGGCTGCTCCACACTTGGCTGTTGTCAACAGCGACTGTACAAACAAGCCGGGCCCTGGGCTTTCGACATCCTGTGCCAGACACTCTGAATGCCCGTCCCGCTGGGCTCTGGCTGAGAGCCGGCGCCGGCGCACTCCGCACGCAGAAGTCTCACAGCCCCACACACCGACACGCCACAGGTCTGCCTTTCCTCCCTCCACGTGGTGCTAGTCTCATCACCGTGCACAGGGCCCGAGCGAGCTCAGTCCTGCTCTCACCTGTCTCATTCCCCACCACTCCCGCCCGCCTCCAGCTCCTCAGACTGCTGGCTCTTCCTTGAACAGCAAGACAGCACCTGCCTCAGGGCCTTGGCACCTGCTGGGCCCTTGCCTTTGACTTTCTTACCCCAGAGGGTCACATGGTCCCCTTCCGGTCTGTATTCTGGTTTTCCAAAGGACGGCCAGCCACTCCGGTGGCTGCTGCCGATGTTGGGGGTGGGGTGCGGGGCTGGAAATTGGGGTGTGGGGGGGACCAGCTGTCTTTCCCTCACCAGCCTCGGCTCCTCCTTCCCTTCAGCTGGAAAGACATGGACGTTCCTGTCAGCCGGCCGGTAACTGGCACCCTAACAGCTGTGTCACAGGCGCTGCTTGTGCCCACGTGGGCGGATACTTAAAAGCTAATCTCAATGGTCAATAACAAAAATACAGCTGGGACGTGGTCTCCTGGGACCATCCCTTGTCAGGCCTAGTTGTCCGAGGACTGCATGGCAGCCACAGCGCAGGGCAGCCCCTTTCCTCCTGGCGCTCGGTGGGATGCCACGGGCAGTCACTACCTCGAGAGCAAAGGCGGGGCCTTCTCTTGCCTTTCCCCACGCGACCCTCCTTTCTCTGAAGGTTCCACTGGATGTGCCGCAGCCGGGTCACAGGACAGTGTGTCCTGGAGGGATGGCGGGCTCCTGTCACAAGGGATTGATTTTTAATTTTAGCGAGAACAGGCTGTTGAGGAATGCATCCGATGGCGGCCCTGGGGTTCAGCTGCAGGTGGAGCCCCGGGACACATTAAGAAGGACACACGCACCCCCTGACCCCTTTCCTCACTGGGGCTGACGGTTCCACCCTCAGGAGGGCTGCTGGGCAGGGGCTGGCGCTCCGTGTGCCTCTAACGGGCCTGCGCGCTGCTCCCACAGCCTGCCACATCCTGGAGTGCTGCGACGGGCTGGCCCAGGACGTCATCGGCGCCATCGGACAAGCCTTTGAGCTCCGGTTCAAGCAGTATTTGCGCTGTCCTTCCAAGGTCCCTGCCCTCCACGACCGGTGAGTAGTGCTGCTCTTTGCAGTGGCCTTGCTGCAATGTAGCCCCTTTCCTCCCTGAAAACAAAGCTCTCAACAGGAGAAAACCACGCCGGCTCCCCGAGGTGCGCTCTCCGCGAGGCAGGGCTTCCTGGGCTCCGAGACACCCGGGCGCGGGGGGCGGGGCGTGGGGTGCGGCGCGGAGGAAGCTGGCAGATGGAAGCGGACACACGGGCGATGCTCTGAAGGTTTAGAAAAACATTTTTTTCTGGAAACTATAGTGATAGTAGCCAAGGTTACAAAAAAGCATTGTAATACGTTTTTGCTCTGCTTCTGGTGCAACCATGTGAGGTTTCCCCATGCCACCTCCTCTGGGCGCACCCTCAGGCTCTGCATGTCCACTGTCCGTGGCATCGTGGTCCAGCAGCCTCCTGCCCAGAGGCTCTCTGTGAGGCCCCGTGCCTGGAATGACCAGTGTCAGTCGGCTGTACTGGCCTTTGCAGCTCGGAAACTCAATGTGGCCCTGGTCAAGTTCTTTACCCAGTCTGGGTCTCTTCATGTGGATATGTATTTCTCTGTAAAATAAGAAGAATAGTGCCTTGGCAGTACTATTATTTTAAGTGTTAAATATAATAGTAAATGTGAACAGGAATTGTGAGAGATTTAATTTATTATAAAAAACTAGAGGCCCAGTACAAGACATTCGTGCACTGAAGGCGGAGGGGAGGTTCCCTTCAGCCTGGCCTGTGCCCTTTCACAGTCCGGGAGCCCTCGGGGGATGTCCAACTGATGGCTTAGGTCAGCCGTGGGCAAACTACGGCCCGCGGGCCGGATCCGGCCCGTTTGAAATGAATAAAACTAAAAAAAAAAAAAGACCGTACCCTTTAATGTAATGATGTTTACTTTGAATTGATATTAGTTCACACAAACACTCCATCCATGCTTTTGTTCCGGCCCTCCGGTCCAGTTTAAGAACCCATTGTGGCCCTCGAGTCAGAAAGTTTGCCCACCTCTGGCTTAAGTCCACGCGGGACTAAGCCATCAGTTGGACATCCTAGTGCTGCCGCAGAGGTGGGAGAGGCTCCCGCCACCACCGCTGCGCTAGCCAGCCGTCAGCCCGGCTTTTGGCTGAGTGGCGCTCCCCCTGTGTGAGCACACTGACCACCAGGGGGCAGCTCCTGCATTGAGTGTCTGCCCCCTGGTGGTCAATGCGCATCATAGCAACTGGTCATTCTGCTGTTTGGTCGATTTGCATATTAGCCTTTTATTATATAGGACTAGAGGCCCGGTGCACAAAAATTTGTGCACTCGGGGGGGTGGGAGGGGGTCCCTCAGCCCGGCCTGTGCCCTCTCACAGTCTGGGACCCCTCAGGGGATGACAACCTGCTGGCTTAGGCCTGCTCCCCAGGGGATTGGGTCTAAGATGGCAATCAGACATCCCTCTGGCAGCCTGGCAGCCCTCAGGGGATGCCCACTTGTCAGCAGGGAGCAGACATAAGCTGCAGTTGGACATCCTTAGTGCTGCTGAGGAGGCAGGAGAGGCTCCCCGCCACCACCACTATACTGGCAGCATCAGCCTGGCTTGTGGCTGAGCAGAGCTCCTCCCATGTAAGAGCACCCTGACCACCAGGGGGCAGCTCCTGCATTAAGCGTCTGCCCCCTGGTGGTCAGTGTGTGTCATAGTGACCAGTCATTCCCAGTCCTTCTGCTGTTAGGGTCAGTTTGCATATTACCCTTTTACTATATAGGATAGAGGCCTGGTACACGGGTGGGGGCCGGCTGGTTTGCCCTGAATGGTGTCCCGGATCAGGGTGGGGATCCCGCTTGGGTTCCTAGCCAGCCTGGATGATGGGATGATGGCTGTTTGCAGCTGGTCACACCCCCTTCAGGGTGGAGGTCCCACTTGGGTGCCTGGCCAGCCTGGATGAGGGGATGATGGCTGTTTGCAGCTGGTCACACCCCCTTCAGGGTGGGGGCCCCCACTGGGGTGCCTGGCCAGTCTGGATGAGGGGCTGAGGGCCGTTTTCAGGCTGGCAGGTGACTGAAGCTCCCAGCCTCTCCTTATTTTCTTTTTTTTTTATTCCGGAATTTATTTACCTCCTATGGCTGTCACTGGAACTGAGAGCCGGCTTTAGCTCTGTGGCTCGGCTCCAGCTCTGAGACCTCGGCTGCTGAAAGCAGGTATCTGGGTTTGTTTGGGTTCTATAATTGTAACACTGTTGCGGTCCTGCTAGCTCCAGCTCTGACAGCTGAAAGCAGGTTTCTGGGGTTTATTTAACTTCTGTAATTCAACATTGTTTCTTAGACTGCAGCTTAGAGGCCGGCAGCAGCAGGCAGGGAACGTTGGCTTCCTCCTTCACTGGAGAAAGCAAGCCTCCTGTTCACTTCAGCTGCCTGGCTGCCAGCCGCCATCTTAGTTGGGTTAATTTGCATATCTTGCTGATTAGCCAATGGGAAGGGTGTCGGGGTTATGGTCAATTTGCATGTTTCTCTTTTATTAGATAGGATGTTCAGGATTGACCATTGAATACCTTTAGGACATAAGGATATTCCATGCAGCATAAAAAAAGGTAACCCAGGGCATAGTGGTCACTCGGTAGGCTGTCCTTACCGACCTTTCATACTGAAGGCCTATCTATCACCGTGGTGTGTTCACTGCCAGTAAAACTTTGCTTTGTTTCTCCCAAGTCTACTTTGCATGCCTTTTCCAACTCCTGCAGCCACATTCGGGACTTAGTCATGGAGGCGGTGTCCCCTTGCCTTCATTCTTTTGAAGATTTTTGTCATCTCTATGAAGCTTTCACCTTTTTCGAAAGAGACTTTTAATTTTTTTCTCCCATCCACTGGAACATTTCTCTAAGACGTTCCTTTTGGAGGTGCCTGTGAAGGCCCCACTTTCCCCATTGCCAGAAGCTCTCACAAGCTCAGGCGAGCTGCATGTGTAAGGAGAGTTAGAGTGAGAAAGTGACAGGGCCCCAGGGCAGATGGCCTTGCAGGGAACGAATGAACAAACTTTCAGATTCTATATATAATGGGATATAGTCATTACAAAGAATACATTGGCATATGTGTTATTATCAGAAAAGAATGGCAGAATTTTTTAATGGAGTGAAAAAAATATGAACCATTTATGAAAAACTTAAAGACACAAACAGTTCTATACAGTTTATGTATAAATGCATGTATATAAAAACATGCAGAAATATTACACCAACTCTAGGACATGCAAGGATGGAGTGGGCGTGGAGTGGGTTTTCACCTGGTCCAGTGCATTTCCTCCCTACCATTTCATAAAGAAAAGGTACCAATATACAAAAATAATGTGCAGTGAACACCTTTATGCCCATCATCTAGCTTCCTCATGAACATTTTACTGTTAGTTTCACATATCTATTCATCCAAAGTCAGTTTGACAAATTTTTTTCCCTCTGAAAAAAAAAGGAAGCAAATACAGCAACATGTTCACGCTGTTTCGTTTCAGTGGTGGATGTGTAAGTATCTTTTACATTAATTATAATTTTCTGTACTTTTGAAATGTTATGTAAAAGTCAAATAAACACTATTTAAACAATGTGTATAAAAATGGGTGCTCGGAGTTGACTGAACTACCATGCTTCCCTGGGAAAAAACATAAGGCATGAAGTCCCATATGTGTTTCTATATATTAAAGTTTAAAGAAATTTAATTTTGTGCTACCATCCTCTGTTTCCTCATGTGGATATGTATTACCATCTGGTGTTCTTTCATTTCAGCCTGAAGTACTTCCTTTCATATTAATTGCAGGGCAGACCTAGTAGTGATGAATTTTTCAGTTTTTGTTTATCTGGAAATGTCTTATTTCTTGTTTCATTTTGGAAGGGTAGTTTTACTGGACATAGAGTAGTTGGTAGACAGTCTTTTTCCTTCAGTACTTGAATATACCACCCCACTGCTTACTGGCTTTCATTGTTTCTGAGAATAAAGTCAGCTGTGAATATTATTGAAGATCCTTTGTCCAAAATCTGAGTTTCCGCAGGGGCAATTTCTACCGATTGCTTTTAATCCTTGTGTTTCTTTGCATGTCTCATAAAATGTTTGTTGTTGAAGCTAGAGATTTTAAATAATATAATGTGCTAACTCTGCAAATCAGATTTCTCCCCTCCTCAGGATTTGTTGCTGCTTTTTTAGTGGTTGTTCTTTTCTAAACTTTTCTAAACTAAATCCATAACTCTGTACTCTTTGTCAGATATGGCCACTGACAACTCTGTTCAGTTCAATTATTAGGAAACTAATGATTAGAGATTTCCTTAAATTCCTAGAACTCTTTGAGTGTGGGGGCACCCTTTCAACATTCAGCTAGGCAGTTGGCAATTCCGCCGTAACTTTCACTTCCTGTTTGCACATAGCTTCAAGGTAAGCCAGAGCTGAGTCTAGGGCCTTTTGTAATCATTCCTGAGGAGGCATACATCCTTGGATAAGAACAGAGTCCTAAGAATACACGTGGCCTTCTAGATTCCCGGAAACATGTTGAAATTTATCAAAGTTCTTACAGACATTCTATTTTCTAGCCTTTTTTTTTAAAGCTTTTGATTAGCCTATTTTTTGCCCCAAATGTTATACTGCCTCAGGGTGCCATGTTGTTAAACAATTGCCTCTAATTGTTTTTGACAAATGTCCCAGGGTAAGAGGCATTTTCCCCCTGGGCAAGCTCTGAACCCGCTCAAATAGGCAGCCTTAGGAGTGACCTCTTCCAAGGAGTTAGACAGTGTAGATAATGATTGTGCGCTGGGAATGGGGCTTTGAAAGAGACTCAGTGCTGTTTTGCCCCCTCCTATGGTTATCAGGCTACTGGTTTTCTCTGTGACTGTAAGCTGTTTGTTTTCAAGACTACTGTGGAGATGGGAATAAGGCAAGTTAAAATGCCCCAAAGCTGCTGTTCTTACAGCTTTTTTTTATTTGCTTAAAAAGCAAAATAAACACTCCCTAGGTTGTTGCAAGCCTCTGGTTAATTACTAGGGTTTAAAATAGTTATTACATATATAACTAGTTTAAATAGTTATTATATATATATATAATATTTATTTATTTATTTATTTATTTATTTATTACCAGTTATGTTTTGCTTTCATGGAAGAGAAAATTTTCAGAGGTCTTACCCTGTCGTTTTCCACGATGTCACTAAATGTTTAATTTTTAGTTGCTTTTGCTTTGGGTAAATTTTTTAATTTACTAAAATGTGTGTCTGTGCTTTGAGGAACTTGTTGTCTTTACATGCAAACTTTTTCTTTCCAATTAAAATGTACTTTAAAACAATGATTTTTTTCTTGTTTCAAATATGATTGGAATTTTCCAAAGGATAGATCTGTGAATAGGCAGAGATATTTGACTAAACCACTAATATACTTTTCATATATATGCCTGAGACCTACACGGTTGAAGGGGCAGTGACTAAATTCACTTTCCTGGGGTGACAGGTATTAATTAACATTAGATTTGATGGTTTTGACTAGAAGCTCAACTTCGGCTAACGCTCTGGAAAATTCTCTTTTAACAGAATGCAGAGTCTGGATGAGCCCTGGACCGAGGAGGAGGGCGATGGCTCCGACCACCCGTACTACAACAGCATCCCAAACAAGGCGCCCCCCGCTGGGGGGTTTGTGGATGCCCGCCTGAAGGCCAGGCCGCATGGCCCTGACTCAGCCCCGGTTAGCTTTGTACCTTTTTCTTGGGATGCTGGCTAATTGAACTTTATAGTAAACCCTCGATTTTGCAGACCTCGATTTAACAGACTTTGATTTAATGGACAAAATTTCCAGTCCATATCTCATATGTGAAAATTAACACCCTATTCATTTTAACATGCTTTAAAACAATATTTGCTTATAATTAAATTAACAGGTTATTTTTTTGTTATCAATTCACTGTTATTTTAAACAAATTTCAGCAAATAAGACATACGTTGGAAAAAACACTGTAGTAATCTCGCCAACATAGATAAATATTGCATATCTACAACCGTAGTCTACATATTTACATCCAAGAGTCACCGCTGGTAACGTGTTTGGCTAATGATTACCACGTAATCGCGCCATGGCACACGGTAATGGGTTCTGTTGTCACCCGGCGTCACTCTGCAGCAGTTTTAAAGTGTGTGGGCCCATGTGCCCATGTGGCTAAGCATTTGTTTACTCTCAGGGACTGGTGAATGCCTGCATTTCCTATAATACATGTAGAAAACTTTCTGTGAAGTTAAACTTTTCGTACATACTTAATTTTAATTACAAATGTGTCTACGTAAGTAAAAACAGGTAAACTAATTTGTCAACTTTTAAAATATATATATTTTTATTGATTTCAGAGAGGAAGGGAGAGGGAGAGAGAGAGAGAAACATCAATAATGAGAGAGAATCATTGATTGGCTACCTCCTACACGCCCCCTACTGGGGATTGAGCCCACGACCTGGACATGTGCCCTGACCCCCAGAAATTGAACTGTGACCTCTTAGTTCATAGACACTCAACCACTGAGTCACACTGGCTGGGCTAATTTATCATTTTTAAACATACACATTCAGAAAACCTACTTTATTAGATGACGGATTTTTTTCTTTAACGCACACCCTCTCACCCAGATTAGTCCATTACATCGAGGTTTTACTGTATTTCCTTTTAGATTTCTCAGCTTTATTTTCAGGTTGCTGTTCTGTTCAGTCTTTGACAGAATAACACACATGCTTCCCCCCTTGGATTTCACGAAGCAGACAAATAGGGGAGGCTTTTGTTTTAACATCACAGGGTCTTAGTCAAATACCTTGAGACTATACTGTGATTCCTGAGCTGGGAGGCTGGGTCCTTTACTCCCCCCCCCCCCCCGCCCCCACCCAGGACACAGCTCATTACACTGCAGTTTTCATGAGGAGAGGAGAGGATTCAAGGCTTTTAAGAAGCCTGGGTGCTTTGGTTTCTCTGAAAAGACAGTGGACATAGGTGAGAATTTTATGATTTTTTTCTATTTTAGTCATTTCCCTGATTTTACCTCCAAATAAACATTCTAGGAAGGCAATTGTTTTGTAGAGGTAATGCATCTCTGTAGAGAGTTTTTGATGTCACCTACCTTAGTGAATAATGATGACACTAATAACAGTGTCAAAATAACATTGAAATGCAGTGTCCGTAGTTCTGCCACTGAGTGGGAATGGGCTGGGTGGAAGGGGACTTAGGGAATGAAAACGGGGGGGGGGGGGGAATGTGTAGTTTTTTGAGATGCAGTCTCTTCCTCACACCCACACACATTTATTTCCTAATTCTTCATGCCAAATGTGAGGCATGGAGGGAAGATGGTGTGCGATCGGGATGCAGCTGCCTGGCCACTGCTGTTCCTTCTACTGGACCGTGGCTTTTGGAGACGGGGACAGAAGAAGAGCATAATTTTGTTCTCTTTGTGCTTACAGTTTTCAGGAAAAGAGCAAACTTATTACCAGGGAAGACATGTAGGAGAGCCGTTTGGCGAAGACTGGCAGCCAACACCTGCCAGGCAAGGTGAGAGGCAAGGCAATGAGGGCCGCAACATGAAAACACGCCCAAGTCACGCGCTGCCTCCTGGTCCTCCCTGCCCCTCCTCCGCCCTGCTTTATATGTTTGTATAGATTCGTTTGCATTTTCTAGAGTTTTATGTACATATCATTTATACATATGCATTCTTTTTCATCTGGCTTCTTTTCACTCAACAAACTATTTATAGATTCACTCCTGTCGCTGCACGTATCCATAGTTCTTTCCTTTTTCTTGATGACTGGTATTCCATTGTGTGAATAGCCTACACTGTGTTTACTTGTTGACTGATATTTGTTTCCAGTTTGTGGGCATTACATATAAAGTTGGTTTGCACTTCCCTGTTAAAAAAACCCAAGACAAAAGTAACCTCTCCCTGGTGGCACTTCATCTCCCGTGGAGGGGCAGAAAAACGTACTGCAAAAGCCTGCTGAGCGGGGCAGGGCTGCAGATTCCTGCCCAGGTCACAGGAAGATATAAAGTGAGGGCTGTGGGGGTGCCACACATCAGTGATGGCTCCCCTGGCAACAGGACTGGTTCCTATCCTTCAGCACGTACTTTCTCAAGCATTTGGAGACTCATCTGCCAGGAGGGCTGAGGAACTGACCTCTCCAAGGGCACCCCCACCCATTTCAAAAGGGAGTTGGCTGGGAGACTCAAGTGTTTCATGCTGTCCCTGAGCTCCCCAGCGGGGCTGAGCCCAGTGGATCATCACAGGAGCAAGTAGCAGTGTTCTCTTCCTCCCTCCCCACACCCCACCTGCTCCAGGGTCAACTTCAGGAGGAGAGTGGCAGCTACTGGAGGCAGAGAGGGCTCCAGATGCATCCCTCCGGGCCCAGGCTACATGTAGAGAACACTGCCACCTCTTATCAAATCAGTGAGCATGCTCCTGCACCCACATTAAAAATAATTCACTCACAACTGATAACTAATTGCTAATGTAAGTCCCCATTCTATAGTCAGCTCTGTACACACACACACACACACACACACACACACACACACACACACACACATATATATATACTAGAGGCCCAGTGCACGAAATTTGTGCATTGGGGGGTTCGGGGGGGGGGTGTCCCTCAGCCCGACCTGTTCCCTCTCACAGTCCGGGACCCCTCAGGTAGGGTCCCTAGGCCTGGCCAGTGATCAGGGCCTATCAGGGCTTTCCTTCCCCTGGCTGCCATGTCATAGTGTGGTCTTCCGGAAGGTTGTCCAGACGGTCATTCTGTTGTTCAATCATTCAGTCAATTTGCATATTACACTTTTATTATTATAGTTTGTGTGTGTGTGTATTTTGTGTGTTTTAAAGGTTTCTTTTCATTTTAAACTTCTCCCCCTTCAGGCACTTCTATAACTCCTTCACTAGCTCCAGGCCTCTGGCTACTCACTCTGTGGGGTCTAAAGGAGGTGGAGTGACAAATGAATTAAGATCCAATTTATGCTTCTATGTATATAAATTTAACCATTTCTTGGTTTAATGTTAAGGTTTTTCCCTTGTATCCATTTCTTCTGGGAGTAAATTACAATACATTTTAAAAATTATATTTTTCAATTATGGTTCACATTCAGTGTTATTTTAAGTATATAGCATAGTGGTTAGACAAGTACATGATCTATAAAGTGTTTCCTTCGATAAGTCTAGTACCCGCCTGGCACCATAAGCTAGTTGTTATAATATTATTGACTGTGCTATGCTTAATATCCCCTTGGCTATTGTGTAACTACCAGTTTGTACTTAATCCCTTCCCCTCTTTCACCCAGCTCTCCAACTCCCATCTCCTCTGGCAACCAACAGTCTGTTCTCTGTACCTATGAGTCTGTTTCTGTTTTGTTCTTTAGATTCCACATATAAGTGAAATTATATGGTATTTGTCTTTCTCTGTCTGACTTATTTCACTCAGTATAATACTCTCTAGATCCATTCATGTGATTGCAAATGGTAGATTTCATTCTTTTTTATGGCTGAGTAATATTCCATTGGTAATAACTTTTTTATCCACTCATGTATTGGTGATTACTCGGGTGGCTTCCAATTCTTGGCTATTGTAAATTGTGCTGAAAATACATATGCTGCACATATATTTTTGAATTAGTGCTTTGGATTCTTCAGATAGCTACCCAGAAGTAGAATTGCTGGGTCATAAGGTAGTTCTATTTTTGATTTTTTTGAGGAACATTCATACTGTTGTCCATAGTGACTGCACCAATTTGCAATCCCACCAATAGTACAATTTTCTCCTCATCCTTGCCAACACTTGTTTCTTGATTTATTGATGACAGCCATTCTGACAGGTGTGAGGTGATAACTCATTTGGTTTTAATTTGCATTTCTATTATTGATGTTGAGCATCTTTTCATTTGTCTGTTGACCATCTGTATGTCCTCTTTGGAGAAGTGTCTATTTTGGTCCTCTGTCCATTTTTTAATTGAATTGTTTATTGTTTGGTGTTGAGTTGTATGAGTTCTTTATAAATTTTGGCCATTAACTCCTTATCAGATGTATCATTAGCAAATATCTTCTCCCATTCAGTAGGTTGTCTTTTTGTTTTGTTCATGAATTCCTTTCTGTGCAAAAACTTGTCCCATTTGTTTATTTTTTCTTTTGTTTTCCTCGCCTGAGGAGATATATCAGAAAAAATACTACTAGAGCAATGTCAGTGTTTTCTTTAGGAGTTTTATGGTTTTGAGTCTTACATTTAAATCCCTAATTCATTTTGAGTTTATTCTTGTATACGGTATAAAAAGGTAGTCTCATTTCATTTTTTGCATGTATCGGTCCAACTTTCCCAACATCATTTATTGAGTAGATTGTCTTTACCTCTTTGTATGTTCTTGCCTCCTTTGTCATATGTTTATTGACCATATAGGCGTGGGTTTATTTTTTGGGCTCTCTATTCTGTCCCATTGATCTGTATGGCTGATTTCATGCCAGTATCAAGCTTTTTTGGTTACTAAAGCCTTGTAGTATAGTTTGATACCAGGTAACATGATACCTCCAACTTCGTTCTTCTTTCTCAAGATTGCTGTGGCTATTCAGAGTCCTTTGTGATTCCATATAAATTTTAGGATTTTTTTGTTCTAGTTCTGTGAAAAATGTCATTAGAATTTTGATAGGGATTGCATTGAATCCATAGATTGCTTTGAGTAGTATGGACATTTTAACAATGTTAATTTTTTTCTATCCATGAGTATGGTACTTGCTTCTATATATTTGTATCCAATTCAAAAATCTTTCTTCAATGCCTTATAATTTTCTAACTATAGGTTTTTTTTACCTCCTTGGTTAAATTTATTCCTAGGTATTTTAAAATGCAACTGTAAATGTGATTGTTTTCTTAGTTTCTTTTTCTGATAGTTCATTATTGGTATATAAAATACAACTTATTTCTGAATATTAATTTTGTATCCTGCTACTTTACTGAGTTTATTTATCAGCTCTAATAGTTTTTTGGTAGGATCTTTAGGGTTTTCTATATGTAGCAACATGTCATCTGTAAATAGTGACAGTTTTATTTCTTCCTTTCCAATTTGGATGCCTTTTATTTCTTTTTCTTATCCAATTGTTGTGGCTAGAACTTCTGATAGTATGTTGAATAAAAGTGGTGAAAGTGGACAACCCTGTCTTGTTCCTGATCTTAAGGAAGATACTTTTTGCTTTTTCCCATTGAGTATGATGTTAGTTATGGGTTTGTCATATATGGCCTTTATTATGTTGAGGTATACGCCCTTGATTTCCATTTTGCTGAGAGTTTTTGTCATAAATGGATGCCAGATTTTGTCAAATGCTTTTTCTGCATGTACTGATATGGTTTTATGATTTTTACCCTTCATTTTGTTTATGTGGTGTATTAAATTAATTGATTTCCAGATATTGAGCCAAACATTGTATCCCGGAAAAATCCCACTTGATCTTTTTATTGTATTGCTGAATTTGGTTTGCTGATATTTTATTGAGAATTTTTGCATCTATGTTCATCAGGGATATGGCTCTATAATTTTCTTCTTTTGTAATATTTTTGGTCTGGTTTTAGAATCAGGATAATGGTGGCCTCATAAAATGAGCTTGGGAACCTTCCCTCCTTTTGAATTTTTTTGGGATAGTTTGAGAAAATTAGTTGTTAATTCTCCTTTGAATATTTGGTAACATTCATCATTGAAGCCATAGGTCTAGTACTTTTGTTTGTAGGGAGTATTTTTAATTACTGTTTTGATTTTGTTGGAAGTAGTTGGTCTGTTCAGATTTTCTGTTTCTTTTTTATTCAGTCTTGGAAATTGTATGTTTTTAGGAATTTATCCATTTCTTCCAGGTTGTCCAACTTGTGGGCATATAATTGTTCATAATATTTTCTTATAATCCTTTTTTATTTCTATGATGTCTGCTGTCACTTTTCCTCCTTTATTTCTGATTTTATGTATTTGGGTCCTCTCTCTTTTTTCTTTATGAGTCTGGCTTAAGGTTTATAAATCTTGTTTATCTTTGCAAAGAGCCAGCTCTTGGTTTCATTGATCTTTATTATTGTTTTTTTAGACCCTATTTTGTTTATTTCTGATATGATCTTTATTATTTCCTTCCTTCTGCTCACTTTGGGCTTTGTTTGTTGTTGTTCTAGTTCCTGTAGGTATAAGAGTAGATTGTTTATTTGAGATTGTTTGCTTCTTGTGTTAGGCCTGTATTCCTATGAATTTCCATCTTAGGGCTGCTTTTGCTGCATTCCATGGACTTTGGGTTGTTATGTTTCCATTTTTATTTGTCGCCAGGTGTCTTTTGATTTCCTCCTTGATTTCACTGTTAACCCTTTATTGTTTAGTAACATGTTATTTAGCCTCCATGTGTTTGTGTGTTTTTCAGTTTTTTTCTTTTAATTGATTTCTGATTTCTTACCATTGTGGTCAGAGAAGGTACTTGATAGGATTACAGTTTTCTTTTCTTTTTAAAAAAATACATTTATTGATTTTTTACAGAGAGGAAGTGAGAGGGATAGAGAGTTAGAAACATTGATGAGAGAGAAACATCGATTCAGCTGCCTCCTGCACACTCCCTACCGGGGATGTGCCCACAACCAAGGTACATGCCCTTGACCGGAATCGAACCTGGGACTCTTTAGTCCGCAGGCCGACGCTCCATCCACTGAGCCAAACCGGTCAGGGCAGATTACAGTTTTCTTAAATTTACTGTGACTTATTTTGTTGCCTATCATGTGGCCTATCCTGGAAACTGTTTTATGTGCACTTGAAAAGAGTGTCTATTCTGCTGCCTTGGAGTGAAATGCTCTAGAAAACATAATTTAAATCAATTTGATCTAGTGTGTCATTTAAGGCCACTGTTTCTTTGTTGGTTTTCCACATGGAAGACCTGTCCATTGATGTCAGTGGGGTGTTAAATTCTCCTACTATGACTGTATAACTGTCAATCTCTCCCTTTCTGTCCGCACGTTGAACCTCTTTGCCATCAGCTTAGATGTCCTCTTAATTCTCTCCTATTATTACTGTTATTTAGTTACCAGCACAATAACCTTCTCTGCACGTTTTTAAAATGTTGGAGGAGGAGCTGTCCAGTGATCTCAAGGCATACGTTTTTTATTCTGATAAGATTATGGATACCAAAGAATAAAAATGGAAATCACTACTGCCAAGATATGACAGAAAGCTTGCATAGTAAAATAATTTAAACCCAATAAGGCAAATGGAATATTTTTCCACATTTCTGGAAAATGCACGTTTTCTTCACATTAAGTGGTACCAATAAGAAATAATGATTAAAAGATATTTGCTTTATATTTTTAGGTGCTCATGCATTGGGTGAATAATTGCTTACAAGGGTTATATCCTCTTGTTGGATTGATCCATTTATCATTGTGTAATGACAATAACGCTTTAAAATTCCCTACTTGTGAGAGAATTTCACATGTTGCATGCCCCAGCTGAAAGATGACCCATCGTGCTGGCCTGGTCAGTTGAACATGACACCTGTCAGTAGCCACCACATGGCTCTGTGTCAGAATAGGAAGTATATCGCAAATTAAAGTCATAATTTTGTCAGAGGCAGTTTTTTACTGTGTTTCATCTTTGTTCCACAGACATTTAAAATAAATAAGCCACTCAGAGAAAAACAAGTATCACATGATCTCACTCATATGTGGAATCTAATGAACTGAACTGAACTGATGAATAAAATAGATCCAGAGACATGGAACCATGGAACAGACTGTAGAATCTCCGAGGGAAGGGAAGGCAGGAAGAGATTAACCAAAGAACTGATATGAACATATGCATAACCCATGGACATAGACTATAGTGCAGTAGGCCCGTGGGGGGTTGACAAGGACGGCTGGAGGTGGTCACTGGGGGGGAGGAGAGGGACATCTGTAATACTTTCAACAATAAAGACACATTTTTTTGAAAGGCTTCTTCTCTTACAAAAAGTAAAGTAAAACAATAATTCGCTTGATAGTTTTTAAAAAAGCATTTACATAACATGTATACACCTAGACATGTAAGGAGACACATTATTTATGTTAGATATTTACTTTATTGAAAAAAGTTAGGCTTATTTAGAAAACGAGGTCTCTTTCTGTGTGTTACTCTGGCCAGATCAAGAACAGACCACGCAAGAGGTTCATCAGGGCAGATCAGCCGTACGTAAGTTCCTGGCCTACAACTTGAGACTCATTATTCTTAATAAATTTCAAGTTCTCATTTGAAAGCAATAAATACCTTTTTTCATGAAACAGTTAAGAATGTTTCTTGTTAGTTTGCTAGCAGCTATTCCCCTAAAATGAACTTTCAGTGCCGCCATGGCGTGCGCGTCCACGCCCCGGCTCCGCACCTGCCACCGTGCGAGTCGCAAAGGGTCGCGGTCAGGAAGGCTGTTCAGTGGGCTTTTCATCTCCTCCTTTTAAAAAGTAGTTTGTAAAATTCGTTTTACAGGCTGATCTGTTTGCAACGCCCACACACGTGTGGGCGGCACGGAGCCCCGGCTGGAGCAGGACATGCACCCAGGGCCAGCCTGTGGCGCGGGAGCCGGTGCAGAACAGGAGCAGACGGGGCAGTTCAGACTTTCTGGGGCGCCCGCCCTGAGGGAAGCGGAGGGACACCTGCGTTCTCAGCATGAGGCAGACGGCGACGTGCTGCCGAAAGCCCAGCAGCAGGCTCTGGGGAGCGCTTCTTCCAGAGCCCTGAGCTGACCGCTGGCTGGGCTGACTGCCCCCAGGCTGTGGAAGGTGACCTCTCCCAGGGGACGGGAGCGCCCAGAAGCCATCGGGAGAGCATGCGTGTAAATGTGCGAGAGTCAGGGATCCCGTAGGAAGAATTAGGCAGTGACCCAAGCGGGTGTGATCGGGCGACGTCCTTCAGCTCTCCTCCGGTGCCAACAGCAGGGACGCTGGCCCAGCGTGGGCGCGGTCGTGGGCCACGTAGGAAGCACACACCGGCCCTCCCTGCCTGCGGCGCGGGCTCAATCACATGCCTGCTCTGGGCTGTTTTGGAAGAACGCACCTCAGTTCCTTAGGTAGTAACTTTCTAAGACGGTGGCAGCGCCTGCCTTGCCTAACCGGAATGGAGTTAATTTACAAAACGTTCACTTACACTGAACAGGAACAAAAGACAATTACAATGAAGCTTGTTGCTCTTCTGCTCAGTTGTTCGATCTCGGGCCTCTGTAACCGGGATGAGCAGACCCACGCCTGGGGCTCCACTCCGCCCTGTCACAGGCCAGAGTCGGGGGCAGGTGTCCCGGTCACGGGGCCAGCGTCGGGGGCAGGCGTCGGCATGGGCTGGCAGCTCGCATCCTGACAGGCGGGTGTGGATGTGTCCTGGCCAGAGCACAGCAGTGCCTGTGACGGGGTCAGAGGGGAGATGTGAACTGTGGGAGCTGCCGGGAGACTTCCCTGCGTTAACCTGGAGGACCTTCTGTGTGAGACCGGGTGGCGTGACTGTCAGCGCGTGGGCAGCATTAGCATCAGAAGAAAGAGGCTCGCTTTCTGTTGCAGGGTCCCTGGACACGGCCAGCCTGCCGGGAGGGACGGCGCCGGCGGCCCTGACGGGAGAAGCCCCCACCTACGTGAACGCCCCGCACTTCGCGCCGCAGGCCGGGCCGGCCGCGGGCAGCAGCGCCGAGAGCAGCCCGAGGAAGGACCTCTTCGACATGAGTGCGTTTCCATTCGCCTCGCTTTTCTTTTCTTTAGAGGTTGCTTTCTACTCGTTTATTGGAAATCTGTGCGGTCACGGGATTTGCTGCACTTTTCTGGGTATGACAGGCTCCTCAAGGCTTTCAACTTCCGCCAACCTCTGCTTTGGGATTCCATCCCTTTCTTTTGTCCAGAGACAAAGCAATTTCCCCCTCTTTTTGGCATTGACTTAGCACTTGAAGAACTGCACATGTATTGAGACAAACAATATACATAAATAACTGCACTCATTTATGTATTCACTTCAATAGCCATTGGCTATTGTGTACCAAGTATTGTCTCAGTTGCTAAGGATGCCAAAGGGTAAAGGCATGGCCATGTCCTCACAGAGTTCTCCGTCTGTTGAACAAGAAATTGCAGCAGACCCTTCTCGTCTGCAGGCACATGCCTGCCTTCCCTCTCATTTTCCTCTGTTCTCCCTCTTTCTCTACCACTACAAGCCTCCCCCCTGCTCTATTGGACACCTAACATGTGTCAAATGCCATTCTACTCACTTTGCCTATATACACAAAAACAAAATAGGCCACGTCTCTATTCTGTGGAGCTGAAATCACCACTATGTATTAGCAGTTGGTAACAAGTGCACGGGTCACACATAAACCAGAGAGAGAGGCAGGAAACTACTCAGATAGCAGTGCAGTAGGGTGTGTGCCAAGGACTTTCTGTTTGTCATAAACATCGTGAAATTAAATCATCCATGAACCGATTAATGGAAGTGGAAGCCGTTCTTAAGGAATTTTGAAAGAACTTCCTTAGCTCACAAGTTTTATATTATCCCGCCCTAGCTGGTTTGGCTCAGTGGATAAAGCGTTGGCCTGCAAACTGAAGGGTCCCAGGTTCAATTCCAATCAAGGGCATATGCCCGGGTTGTGGGCTCGATCCCCAGTGGGGGCCTTGCAGGAGGCAGCCGATCAATGATTCTCTCTCATCGTGGATGTTTCTATCTCTCTCTCCCTCTTCCTTCCTCCCAGAAATCAATAAAAATATATTTGAAAAAGAAGTTTTGTATCCCAAAATTTCTTTTTCAAATTCCTTGAGAATTTAAAGGCTAAAGAGGGGAGGAGATTAACATTTAACAACTTTCTACCACCGGCTATGCACTTATTATTTAATTTAATTTTGCAATGATACTACAGGCAGGTATTATTACTACAGTCATGTGCCACAGAATGACACTTGGATCAACTACCGGCTGCATTTGTGATGGTGGCCCCACAAGACTACAATGCAGTTGGAAAATTTCTGTCACCTAGTGATGTCATTGGTGTCCCATAGCGCAGCACATTACTTATGTGTTTGTGGTGATGCAGTGGGTTGTAAACAAAGCTGCTGCACTGCCAATTGTATGAAAGTACCAGCTGCATTGGGTGAGTGCCCTCTATGATATTCGTACAATGACAACATAGCCTCGTGACACATTTCTCAGAGTATCTCCATCATTCAGTGACACATGACTGTATTATCATCACTATTGCTGCTATTATCCTTTACAGAGGAGAGAACAGAGAACCCTAGAGGTTAAGTGACTTTCCCGCTGGTAAAAGGCAACCTTGCTGGCTTGACACCTGCTGTCCGTGATGGTGCATGTGATGAGGACAGGACTGAGTGCGCTTATGATTAGGCGGCACCATGGTAACAGAAGTCTAATTCTCCCCGCCACTTTGGTTCCACAGATAGTGGACTCCCATTCCGACTTAAAGATGACCAGAACCAGAAGAACTAGAATCTCAGTGCTTGCGGCGCCTTCACAGTCACCTAGTCTGATCCCTTCACTTTAGTAACGTGAGGCGTGAGGTGGCTTTCCCAAGATGCAGAGCCAAGTGGAGCCGCTGAGCCCCTGCCCCAGTGTTCACAATGCTCACAACTGCACTTTAGTGGCTGTACTTGTTTGTTTTTTTTTTTTTTTTTTTTCCTTATGGGAGGCCTCTGCATTTTACTTTATTGCCTTTGAATTTTACATCATGTTAAATTCCCACTCCAAGATTGCCGGGGTCCAACCCCAGCAGGTCCAGGGGTTCCCAAAGGTGTAGACGGAGTCGGCGAAGAAGGAAGGACACGGAGACAGCGTTCAGTTGATCAGCAGCCTAGCCAGGATCTCCAGACAAGTTCTGGTCTGGATCTCCAGAGAAGTTCTGGTTAGGATCTCCAGCCAGGTTCTGTCCAGGTTTTCCAGCCAGGTTCAGTCACCAGGTTCTAGTCAGGTTCTCTTGCCAATTTCTGTAGTCAGGTTCAGTCCAGGATCTTTTGCCATGTTCTCTCCAGCGAAGTTCTTCTGTCTCTAGAGAACGTTCTGTGTAGGTTCTGTCTTCTTTTTTTTTTTTTTTCTCTCCTGCCCCCCAACCCTCCCCGGCCTTCCCGCTGCAGTTTGACAATCTGTTTGAGGCAGCTCTGCCTCTGTATCTATTATTGTTCAAAAGTTTATAATGGTCTCTATTGTCCATGAATGAGTGAGATCATGTGGTATTTTTCCTTTATTGACTGGCTTATTTCACTTAGCATAATGCTCTCCAGTTCCATCCATGCCGTTGCAAATGGTAGGAGTTCCTTCCTTTTTACAGCAGCATAGTATTCCATCGTGTAGATGTACCACAGTTTTCTAATCCATTCATCTACTGATGGGCACTTAGGCTGTTTCCAGATCTTAGCTATGGTGAATTGTGCTGCTATGAACATAGGGGTGCATATATCCTTTCTGATTGGTGTTTCTGGTTTCTTGGGATATATTCCTAGAAGTGGGATCACAGGGTCAAATGGGAGTTCCATTTTCAGTTTTTTAAGGAAACTCCATACTGTCTTCCATAGTGGCTGCACCAGTCTGCATTCCCACCAGCAGTGCACAAGTGTTCCTTTTTCTCCACATCCTCTCCAGCACTTGTCGTTTGTTGATTTGTTGATGATAGCCAGTCTGACAGGTGTGAGATGGTACCTCATTGCTGTTTTGATTTGCATCTCTCGGATGATTAGTGACTTTGAGCATGTTTTCATATGTCTCTTGGCTTTCTGGATGTCCTCTTTTGAAAGGTGTCTATTTAGGTCCTTTGCCCATTTTTTGATTGGATTGTTTATCTTTCTTTTGTTAAGTTGTATGAGTTCCCTATAAATTTTGGAGATTAGGCCCTTATCAGATATGTCATTGGCAAATATGTTTTCCCACACAGTGGGTTTTCTTGTTGTTTTGTTGATGGTTTCTTTTGCTGTGCAGAAGCTTTTTATTTTGATGTAGTCCCATTTGTTCATTTTTTCTTTAGTTTCAAGTGCCCTAGGAGCTGTATCAGTGAAGAAATTGATTCGGCATATGCCTGAGATTTTGTTGCCTTTGGATTCTTCTAGAATTTTTATGGTTTCCCGTCGTACATTTAAGTCCTGTATCCATTTTGAGTTTATTTTTGTGTATGGTGTAAGTTGGTGGTCTAGTTTCATTTTCTTGCATATATCTGTCCAATTTTCCCAGCACCATTTATTGAAGAGACTATCTTGGCTCCATTGTATGTTCTTGCCTCCTTTGTCAAATATTAATTGAGCATATTGGTTCGGGCCGATTGTACTTGTTTAATGTAGTCAGTTCACCAGTGATTCCTGGACCCAGATCTGGGTAGTTAGGTTGGCCTGGGGTTTGAGATGGGAACTATGAGAACCAGAGCTAACGTTTTCTCATCTATCTATTTCTACTCCTGCTCCCGGCAAAAACAAGAGAGGGCCCTGGAAGGCTAGTATCTATTGAAAAGTGTGGAAAAATAAAAGCAGCACTCTGTTGTTTACTTTTAACCACTAGAGCTGAATAACAATGGCGATGATGGTGGTGATGGTGGTGGTGATGGTGATGGTAAATGGTGATGATAATGAGATAATGGTGATGATGGTGATGGTGGAGATGATGATAAATGGTGATGATGACAATAGGATAATGGTGGTGATGGTGGTGATGGTGGTGGTGATGATGATAAATGGTGATAACAGGATAATGGTGATGGTGGTGGCGGTGGTGGTGATGATGATGGTGTAGAAAGAGTATAATACAAATTTTCAACAATCCAGGTAATCAGGAAAAAGATAGGGTAAAAAATAAAAACTTAATCAATAGTTTTAACTTCTTTTCTGCTCCAAAAATATAAATGACTTAATGAGTGCCCAAATGACCTAATTTTGGTTTCATTTATTCACCTCACTCCTGCCCATCCTCTAAGTTGGTCTTATTTTACAGCATTTGTTAACTGTTTGTGGAGCAGGAACCATGTCCCAGGAATAATGTTGGGCTTTGGGTGCAGCTGTGCCCAGGAGGATGCTGTTCTTGCAGTGCTTGCATTGACTGGGTTGGCCATGTGGCCCCACAGTCATTATAACACCAAACATTCGTGTAGCACTCCCCTCATTTTTTCAGAGTGCGTTTATCCAATTACTTATTTGAAAATCAAACCCTGAAATTAACTTAGGCGTGCCTGCTGACTTGCTTGCTGCTGCTATTTGTTGATGTTAGAGCAGAAGTCTTGCCATTGACGGATGCCCTGCAGTGAGAGGTTTGTTCTGAAGGGCTGAAGTCAGACTCACTCTCAGACACTCACACAGAGCCTTTTCCCACAAGGACAAGTGAAGGTCAAGGGAAGGTAGGGCTCCTGGCCTGGGACAAGTCACACAAAAGGCATCCAATTAAACGTCAGTTTTATTTTCTTTTAAAAATTCACCTGATACAAAGATTTTGAAATAAACGTTCGATGGGTTGGGTTTAGGTCTCGCACAAAATAAAAATCTTGCAAATTGTCTTTTTCTTTGCATATTTCCTTCGGTTTGGCAGGTTTCTTTCCAGAAGAGAACATGTTTGTTGGAGGCTAGCCAACGTTCCAGAGAAAGTAGACGGCGTGTAATATGCGTGGCCTTCTGCGGCGTGCAAAGCCACAGGCATTCTAACCAGCTAGA
Organism: Myotis daubentonii; assembly: GCF_963259705.1. Lineage (NCBI taxonomy): Eukaryota > Metazoa > Chordata > Mammalia > Chiroptera > Vespertilionidae > Myotis > Myotis daubentonii. Next base: position 5,564,473 of record NC_081850.1, read on the forward strand.
CCTGCGTGTGCTTGAACCCTTGGCACAAGGCCTGGTGCCCAGCTGCCTCGGGAAAGCAGGCTTACCAGAGTCCCGCCAGGATTTGGGCTGTACTTTCAAATGCTTGTTATGACTCGTCTCGTTAGATTATCGGCTGTCATTCGTCTCTGGTCCTTTCTTCCGGGGGCGGTGCCTTTGCCTTCTCAGCCCTCACATTGTATTGTTTATCCTTTGCTCTTCCTGGGTCCACCCGTTGCTGGCAAATGCCGTTGGCAGAACCTTTTGAAGATGCTCTGAAGAACCAGTCCCTGGGGCCCGTGCTGAGCAAGGCGGCCTCCGTGGAGTGCATCAGCCCCGTCTCCCCCAGAGCCCCGGAGGCCAGGATGCTGGAGGAGCTGAAAGCCGAGCTGTGGTACCAAGGCCAGATGAGCAGGAAGGAGGCGGAGGGGCTGCTGAAGCGAGACGGGGACTTCCTGGTCAGGAAGAGCACCACCAGCCCGGGCTCCTTCGTCCTCACTGGCATGCACGACGGCCAGGCCAAGCACCTGCTGCTCGTGGACCCGGAAGGCACGGTGAGCACGGGGTGGCTGCTTTCCCTCCTCCACTCACAGGCGCCCGCGGAAGCCCCGATGGCCACCCTCCGGGCCCCCGAGCCAGGCCCAGGGCCAGAGCTTTCCCGCCCGAGAGGTAATGCTCCTGACAGCCCTTCTGTGGTCTCACTACTATCCCATCGTCCAGCCAGCACGTCTGACCCCGCCCTGCACAGTGCAGGGACTGCTAAGTTTAATAAATGGAATTACATGAGCTAACCATGGACTAAGCTCCAGGCTTGTTGTGTGAAAACAGAGAAGCAGGCGGAGTTAGCTGAGCAGTTAGATTAAGCACGTTGCATGTTTTACTGGGAGGCAGGGACGAAGGCTTGGTCTTCAGCTGCATGCGGTGACCTCCTGGTTCATAGGTCAGTGCTCAACCACTGGGCCATGCTGGCCGGGCCTGGAATTACTTTTGAAGATGATTTAAGGTAGAGACCCAACATTTTAAATATCTCCATGTAGTGAGCCAATCTTTTTGGTCACCGTTTGCCAAATAATTCACCTGTTCTCTGTGGTGCTGATGCTCTGCCTGTTAACACTGAGTCCCTGTGTCCTGGGCTGTTTCTGCACCATCAGCTCTGTCCTATTGACCTCGCTATTTAGTGTTTCTTGTATAAGAAACTGTGCTAGTTATTACGGCTTTGAAACTGTCCTAACCTCTGGTGGGGTGAGCCTTTCCTCTTGATTCTCCTGTTGGTAAGTTGCCTCACCTATTCTCACATCCTCATTCTTCTTTGTTCAGATTTTAGATTCACTTTATCAAGGAGGGAGGGAGGGAGAGAGAGAGAGAGAGAGAATATGCTGGGGTTTTGATAAGATTTGCATTGAATTTATAGATTAATTTGGGGAGAGCTGACATTTTTTAATATTAAATCATCATATCCATGAGCATGGCATAAGGCTCCATTTACTTAGTTTTAAAGAGGTCCTTGGTTAGAATTTTAAAATTCTCTTTAGAAAGCCCTTCTGTTTCCTGCGTTAGGTTGCTTTCTAGTGTCTAGTTTTAGTTCCTGTTGTAAGTGGTATGTAATTTTAGGTTACTTTTTCTCTATAGTTATTGCCGCAGGGAGAGGAATGTGGTTGCAATCGCTTTACTGGAACTGCGTTGCAAACACTGACAGTTTTGTTGCGTGCCTTCCAGTCCCTGTCCTCAGTGTTCTAATCCCACCTTGCCGGCTGGGGCATCTTTGGGCATTGGCCAGGAGAGGGCGCCCTCGTCTTGTTCCGAACCTGAAAGGGAATGTTTGAGGTTTTGTTCCATTACCGATGATGTAAGCTTTGGGTAGACTGCCCTTGTCAGTCTAAAGAATTTTCCTCCCCTCCCCTCCCCTCCCCTCCCCTCCCCTCCCCTCCCCTCCCCTCCCCTCCCCTCCCCTCCCTCCCTCCCTCCTTTCCTTCCTTCCTCCCTCCCTCCCTCCCTTCCTTCCTTCCTTCCTTCCTTCCTTCCTTCCTTCCTTCCTTCCTTCCTTCCTTCCTTCCTTCCTTCCTTCCTTCCTTCTGTTGTTCATTCACTAAGCAAATGTGTACCTAATGGCTACTAAATTCAGGCATTGTTTTTATCATCTGGGATATGTCCATGAATCAGTTAAAAGAACAAGTCTCTGCCCTATTGGAATTGGTGCATATTAATTACCTAATTACTTTTATCGTGTGTAGGTATTGAACTTTATCAAATGCTTCGTCAGTGTCTTTTGAGATAATTCTGTGGTTTTTTTCTTAAGTCCATTATTGTGGGGTAGTACCTAGGCAGATGTTTCCGATGTTATGTCTTGGCATGAACCTTCTTTGGTCTTGACATGGGAATTGTGAAATGCATTGTTGGGTTTGGGCACCTAGTTTTTTTAGGGTTCTTCAGTCACTGCTCCTAAGTGAAGTGTCTTTGTTGTGTTTGCTGCTGTCATTTGCGTGTGCTCACCTGGTTCGGGTATCAGGATTATAGGGTTACATTCATCCCTTCCAATGAGCTAGATTTACTCCAAATAAGACAACCTTCCACCATTTTATCTCAGATAGAATCCCCTGGATATTCCCTGACTTATTTTTACTCTCAAGCACTTATCACACACAAGCACTTGTTTACTTGCTAGTTTGTTTATTTTTTTCCCTTTTTTTTTTATTGCTTAAAGTATTACAAAGGGTATTTATTACATATGTGTCCTTGTTTATTATTTGACCCCCTCCCCAACCTGGACTATAATCGCATGGAGGTAGCCGTTTTGCTCACTGCACTGTCCCTGAGCACCTAGATTTACTCATTGTTGCTACTTCATGATATTTGACAAGATTTTGTCTTAGTTTTTCTAGAGTTTGTTTTGTGCCTTGCACATAGTAGGTATTCAATAAGCATTAGACTAGTAAATTCATAAATTAACCTCAAGCTTTTTTAGGAATTGAGAGCCCAAGAAGGTGACGTGGGGTGCTAAGGAACACCAGCTACTGGCAGTCATAGAATCACAAGTAAGGTTTTTCTAAACAGAATCAGTCCAGAGTTCTTTTCATTTGCATAGGCTGTCTGTTAATTCATTTATTTTTATCCAAAGAAAACAGGAGAGAAAATGTCTCAGCAATTCAATGAGAATATAGTATTTCAGTTGAAAATTTTAGGTATTTTTTAAAAATAAAAAGTTAGCCTGACCAGTGTGGCTCAGTGGTTGAATGTCAACCCATGAACCAAGAAGTCACAGTTCGATTCTGATCAGGTCACATGTCCAGGTTGTAGGCTCAATCCCCAGTAGGGGGTGTGCAGAAGGCAGCTGATTGATGATGTTTCTCTTTCCATGATGTTTCTCTCTAAAAAATAAATTTAAAAAAAAATCCACAAAAACATTTTAAAAATCTAAAGTTAAAATTTAGCTGAATTATACCATCTTATAGTCCTACTAGGGGCCCAGTGCACGAAATTCGTGCACTGGGTGTGTGTGTGTGGGGGGAGTGTCCCTCAGCCCATCCTGCCCCCTCTCACATACTGGGAGCCCTCAGGCGTTGACCCCCATCACCCTCCAATCGCAGGATCGGCCCCTTGCCCAGGCCTGACACCTCTGGCTGAGGTGTCCGGCCCGGGCAGCGGGGACCCGCAGCTGCAGCGGCCCCACAATCGTGGGCTCCGCTTTAGGCCCAGGCAAGGGACCCCTAGCTCCCGGGACTGCCAGCTTCGACCATGTCCAGCTCCCATCGCTGGCTCCACCCCTACTTCCTGCTATCACTGGCCAGGGTGGAAAAGGCACCTGATTCTCCGATCATGGCTGGGGGGCAGGGCAAAGGTGGCCCCAGGGCCGCCTTTGCCCTGACCCCCAGCTCTTAGCTCCCCCCTGGGTTTCCGATCACTGTCAGTGGCAGGGGGCTTCTTCCTGCTTTCCCATTCGCCTCCCTGCATTGTGCCTACATATGCAAATTAACCGCCATCTTGTTGTCAGTTAACTGCCAATCTTAGTTGGCAGTTAATTTGCATATAGCCCTGATTAGCCAATGAAAAGGGTAGCTCGTACGCCAATTACCATTTTTCTCTTTTATTAGTGTTGATACATTTATGTCTAAAAACATAAACTAATATTTTTAATGGATTAGACTCTTAAAGTATGTAGAAAACAACATTTAGAATTACAAACCAAATATTTAATAATAGTAGTTTTCATAATCACCTATATATTTAACTTTACTGTGCTCTTTATTTCTTCATACAGCTTCTAGTTACTTTCTAATCTCCTTTCCTGTCAACCTGCAGAACCCCCTTTAGCAATTCTTATTGGGCAAGTCTAGTGGAAATGAACTCTCTCAGCTTTTGTTTACCTGGGATTGCCTTGATTTCTTCTTCACTTTTGAAGGACAGATTCTTAGTTGACATGTTTTTTCTCTCTTAGCTTTTTAAATGTATAAATCCACTGCCATCTAGCCTCTAAAGTTTCTGATGAGAAATCTGCTGATAATCTTACTAAGGATCTCTTGAATATGACGAGTCACTCTTTTTTACTGCTTTCAAACTTCTTTCTTTGTCATTGTCTTTTGACAGTTTGATTAGAATGAGTCTTGGTGTGGGTGTCTTTGTATTCATCCTGCTTGACATTCATTGAGCTTCTTGGATGTTTATACATTAATATCCTCCATAAAATTTGGAAATTTTCTGTTGTTTTTCCTTCAAACATTCTGTCTTCCCCTTTCTCTCTGTCTTCTCCCTCTAGGACTCTCACAATGTGTATGTTGTTCTGCTTAATGGTATCCCACAGATCCTGTAGGCTCTGTTCACTTTTCTTCCATCTTTTTTCTTTCTGTTTCTCAGAACTTGATAACCAAATCCCCCAATTTTGTCTGCTTAAATATGCCTTTTAAGTACTCTAGTGAATTTTTCATTTCAGTTATTGTCATTTTCAGCTTCAGGGTTTCTCTTCAGTTTCCATTTAGTAGGCTTTATTGATTTTCCATTTTGTTCATACATCTTTCTTATTTATTTATTTTTTTTCAGTTCACATCTTCAGTTCTTTGCAGATCTCTAAGACAGTGTTTTAAAGCCTTTGTCTATTAGATGTGCTACTAGGTCCTTTTCAGAGACAATTTCTGCTGGTTTATTTTTGCCTTTGAATGGTACATACTTTTTTGTTTCTTTTATATGCCTTGTGATGTTTTCTGTTGAAAACTGAATAGTGAATCTAATATCTAATTTGACTTTGGGAATCACATTTTTCCCCCTCCCCCTAGTCCTGAGGGTTTTCTTTTTATTTTGTTTTTCTTAGTTGATGTAGGCTATGTCTGTGCTGAGAATCAGCCTGAGCTTAAATTTAAGGTCTTTCAGGTATTTTCTGATTCTGCATAGTTCCTTGGGCCTGTACAATGATTTTCTAATTTTTCTTGTATATGAATTACTTTTGGATGTCCTAGTCTTTACTATTTGTCTACCTAAGGAGGGAAAAGAAATTAATGAAATGGAGGAAAAGAAAACAAACTAACCCCTTCAATTCCTTCTTTTTCAGATATATTTGTATTGATTTCAGAGAGAGAGAGAGAGAGAGAGAGAGAGAGAGAGAGAGAGAGAGACATCAATGATGAGAGAGAGTCACCAATGGGCTGACTCCTGCACACCCGACACTGGGGATCAAGCCCACAACCCAGGCATATGCCCTGACCAAGAATGAAACTGTTACCGTAGGTCAATGTTCAGTTTGTTTGTGTGTTTTTTTCTTTTGTTGCTCAGGCTTTTGGTATTATATCTTAGAATTCTTTTTAAAAATCCATTAAGCTTTAGCTGCATGCTTTTCTGGCAGCTTTATAGTTTTAGTGTTACATTTAAGTCTTTGATCCACCTTGTATATATAGAGTAAGGAAATGGTTCAACCTCATTTTTTTGCATGTGTATGTCCAGTTTTCACCGCATTATTTGTTGAAAACACAATTGTTTTCCTCATTGAATGAGTTTGACATCATTGTTAAAAACCAATTGACTATGTGTGTGTGTGTGTGTGTGTGTGTGTGTGTGTGTGTGTGTGTGTTTCTGAATTCTCAATTCTTTTTCATGGATCTCAAAGTCTATCTTTGTGTCAGTACCACACTGTTTTGATTACTGTTGCTTTGTAGTAAGTTTCTAAGTAAGAAAGTGAGTCCTCGACTTTTTTTTTTCGGGATTGTTTTGGTCATTCAAGGCCCCTTGCAACTCCATATGAATTTTAGAATCAGCTTGTCAATTTCAAAAGAAAAGCCATTTGGGACTTTATAGGGATTGTGTTGGATGCAGACCAATTGGTGTTCAGATGGGGGGAATATAGCCATCTTAACAATGTAAGTCTTCTGATTCATAAACACGCATGTTTTTCCACTTATTTAGATTGTCTTTAATTTCTTTCAACAATGTTTTGTACTTTTCAGAGTAGGTTTTTCACTTCTGTTGAATTTATTTTAAAATATTTAATTTGTTGGATGCTCTTGTGAATGCAATTATTTTCTCAATTTCATTCTCATAGTGTGCATTGAAAGTATAGATAAATACAATGGACTTTTGTATAGTGATTTTGTATCCTGCAAATTTGCTGAACTCTATTAGTTCTAATAGTTTTTTTAGTGGGTTCCTGGGGGTTTTCTATATATAGATTATGTTATCTGTGAATACAGTCAGTTTTACATTTCCTTTCAAATCTGATGGCTTTTATTTCTTTCTATTAACTAATTGCCTGGCTAGAACAGTGTTAGTAGAAGTGGCAAGAGTTAACATCCTTGTTACTGATTTTAAGGGAAAGAATCCAGTCTCTTGAATTAAGTATGATGTTAACTGCGGGTTTTATGTGGATGTCCTTCATCAGGCTACAAAAATTTCCTTCTTCTCCTAATATTTTTTTAACATGAAAGGGTATTGGATTTTGTCAAGTGCTTTTTATGTATCTATTGAGATAATTTTAAAATTCTATTGACATGTATTACATTGATTTTCAGATGTTGAACTTACCTTGCATTCCTGGGAAAATTTCCACTTGGTCATAATGTATGATTCTTTTTATCTGTGGATAGATTTGTGTTGCTAGTGTTTTTTGTTGAGAATTTTTATATAATATTAATAAGAGATATTAATCTATAGATTTTTTTATGGCTTCTTTGTCTGGCTTTGGCATCAGGGTAATACTAGTCTTATAGAAGAGTTTGAAAGCATCAGTTTGGAAGCATTCTCTCCTTTTCTACTTTCTTGGAAGAGTTTCTGAACAATTGGTGTAATTCTATAAATATTTGGTAGGATTCAGGAGTCAAGTCATTTGGTCCTGGACTTTTCTGTATAAGTAGTTCGCCCCGCCCCTGCTTTGGTCAGCATAGCTAAATGTTTGTCAATGTTATTGATCTTTTCAAAGAACCAGCTTCTGGTTTCATTTATTTTTTCCCTATTTTCTGTTTTGTTTTATCTCTGACCTAATCTTTATGATTTTCTTTCTTCTGCTTGTTTTAGGTTTATTTTGCTCTTCTTTTTTTCCAGTATCTTAAGGTGGGAGGTTAAGTTATTGATTTGAGACCATTCTTTTTTCTTAATATAGGCTTTTATAGGTATAAAATTCTCAGCATTGGCTGCATCCCATAAGTTTGGTCTGCTGTGTCTTCATTTTCATTCATTTTAAATATTTTATAAGTTTTCTGATGAATTCTCCTTTGACCCATTGGTTATGTAGGAGCTTACTAGTATTGTTTAATTTTTACATATTTGCGAATTTTTTTCCTGCTTTTGATTCTTGATTTCATTCCATTTGGGTCAGAGAAAATAATTTGTATTAGTTCTATCATTTTAAATTTATTTTATTTATTTTATGGACCAGCATATGGTGTGTCCTGGTGATAGTCAATATACACTTGAGAAGACTGTATATTTTGATGTTTTTGAGTGGAGTGTTCTATAAATGTTTGTTAGGTTTGTAATATTGAGCAAATCTTCTTTTTCCTTATTGATCTTCTGTCTTGTTGCTCTATCTACTATTAAAAGTGGGATATCTAGTTCTCTAACTGTTATTGTTGAATTTGTCTATTTCTCTCTTGATTTTTGTCAGTTTTGCTTGATGTATTTTGGTGCTCTGTTATTATGTTTTATGTTTATAATTATACTAGAGGCCTGATGCACAAATTCATGCATGGGTAGGATCCCTCGGTCTGGCCAGTGATCAGGGCCAATCGGGGCTGGTCAGGGGGAAGGATAGCGAGAAGTTGGCCGGTCAGTGGGAGGGACCACTGGAGGTTGGCTGTGGGAGCACACTGACCACCAGGGGGCAGCTCCTTCCTTGAACATCTGCCCCTTGGTGGTCAGTGTGCATCATAACAGTTGCTTAGGCATATATATATATATATATATATATATATATATATATATATATATATGTGTATAGATCACTAATCTTGTTGGTTTGACCTTTTATCTATATGAAATGTCCCTCTTTATCTCTAGTAACATTTTGTTTGTTTTGAAGTCTATTTTCTGATATTTGTATAGCTTTCTTGTGATTGCTGTTTGCATGATATATATTTTTTTCCGTTCTTTACTTTCAACTTTCCTGGATGTCTGAATCTAAAGTATGTCTTCTCTAGACAGCATTTAGGTAGATCATGTTTTATCTACTCTGACAGCCTATGCCTTTTGATTGAATTATTTAATTTGTTTATATTTGATGTTATAATTGATATAGTTGGATTTGCATCTGCATTTACTTTTTGTTTTATATATTACTCTTCATTTTTTACTGCTTTCTTTTACATTAGGTAGATTTTTATAAGGTAGTATTTTAATTTCTTTAATAACTTTTCAATATTTTTGACATTATTTTTAGTGGTTTACCATATACATCTGAATTTACCAGAATCAGCTTCAGATTTATACTATCTTATTTCCTGTGATAAATAGAAATGCTATCCTATCTAATAATAGGCAAACATGGTAATTAACCATACCTCCGCTATGCTTCCCATTGGCTAATCAGCAGGATATGCAAATTAACTGCCAACCAAGATGGCAGCCAGCAGCCAGGCAGCTGAAGCAAACATGAGGCTTGCTTGCTCCAGTGATGGAGGAAGCCAAGGTTCCCCGCCTGCCGCAGCCCGGCTCTGAGCTCCAGATGCAACAATGTTGCAATTATAGAAGCTAAACAAACAAAGAAACCTGCTTTCAGCTGGTTGCGGGCTCAGAGCTTAGAGCGCCAGTGATGGTAACAGAGTTTCAATTATAGAAGCTAAACAAACTCCAGAATAAAAAAAAAAAGAGGCTGGGAGCTTCAGTCACCCGCCAGCTTGAAAACAGCCCTCAGCCCCTGACCCAGACTGGCCAGGCACCCCAGTGGGGACCCTCACCCTGAAGGGGGTGCGACCAGCTGCAAACAGCCATCAGCCTGTCATTCAGGCTGGCCAGGCACCCCAGTGGGGACCCCCACCCTGAAGGGGGTGCGACCAGCTGCAAACAGCCATCAGCCCATCATCCAGGCTGGCCAGGCACCCAAGCGGGACCCCCAACCTGATCAGGGATACCCTTCAGGGCAAACCAGCCGGCCCCCACCCGTGCACCAGGCCTCTATCCTATGTAGTAAAAGGGTAATATGCAAACTGACCCTAACAGCAGAAAGACTGGGAATGACTGGTCACTATGACACACACTGACCACCAGGGGGCAGATGCTCAATGCAGGAGCTTCCCTCTGGTGGTCAGTGTGCTCTCACAGGGAGGAGCTCTGCTCAGCCACAAGCCAGGCTGATGGCTGCCAGTACAGCGGTGGTGGTGGGAGCCTCTCCTGCCTCCTCAGCAGCACTAAGGATGTCTGACTGCAGCTTAGGTCTGCTCCCCGCTGGCAAATGGACATCCCCTGAGGACTGCCGGGATGCCAGAGGGATGTCTGATTGCCATCTTAGGCCAAACTCCCCCGGGGAGCAGGCCTAAGCCAGCAAGTGGTCACCCCTGAGGGGTCCCAGACTGTGAGAGGACACAGGCTGGGCTGAGGAACTCCCTACCCCTGAGTGCACAAGTTTTTGTGCACCAGGCTTCTAGTTCCTATATAACTCTATTTCCTTCTCTCTTTGTGTGACATTATTGTTATACACACTACATGCATTGTTACAAACCCAACCATACATTGTTATAATGATTATTTTGCCATTTGAAATTATTTCCTCAGCCCAGTGCAGCTTGGCTCCTTCCCACCTCCTTGGTGCAGTTATAGGCAAATTTGTTATCCATACACTACATTTCCATTTAGTCCCAACATTACATTATATACATCCTATTTTATACATTGCTTTTAATGTTAACCTCAAAGTTTCCCATTGCCTTCTTTTGCTTTCCTCACCATTTCATTACTGTTATCTAGTTCATTCCATCTATTTTTGGAACACACCTGAAGACAGTCTTATTCTCTGACTAATAGATTTCTAGAGCAAATCCATCACTCCAGGAAAATATTGTGATTGCACTCCTGGTAAGTTCCAGCCTGTTGTGTATACTGTATCTTCTTCCTTTTAGGTTTTCACTCAGTTTTCATTGGAGTGGTTCATCAGGCCTTCCTCAGAACAGGTTCGTGGGCATGAACTCTCTCATCTATCCCTGTCTGGAAAATGCATTTGGAAGTCACTTTTGTTTCATAGTATGGTTGGTTGTAGTATGACTGGTCAGATTCCTGATTTTTTGTAGGTTACTTTTTTCCCTCTAGAAATGTTAGACTCTTTTTTCTCTTTTCTTTTCCTTCTGTAATGATATGATCATGAATGATGAGCTGTTTCAATCTGAAAACTTTTATTATTCATTTAAGTCAGAGCAATTTTCTTATAATATTTCTTTGCTAATTTCTCCCATATTCTGTCTTCTTTGAACACCTCATTGAGGGGCTAAGTCTCTTGCACTGACCTTCTTTCTCTTTTTTTTCTGTAGTTTCCAGTTCTTTGAAAATTTGCTCTATGTTCTAGAAGCTTTCTTTGACTGTCTTTCAAACTTTATGGATATAGAAACTACACATATACTTTTCCAGATTGTATATTTAACTTCTAAAAGAAAACTTGTTCTTCTCTGATTGTTTTTCCCCCATGCATCTTCTTTTTAATGGCTCAAGTATCTTTTTGGCTTTTTGATGCTATTAATGAGTTTTTATCTATTTTTCAGATTATCTTCTGGGGTCAGGTGTTTTATTGGCTCATCACAGTTTTTCTCTTCATGACCTTGGTGTTCTTAAGATGCCCAGCACATTTCCCTGAGATACATGAGAGCAGGGGCTGGGCCGATGCTCCTCAGTGGGGCTCTTCTGCTGTAACGCACGCTGGTCTGTTTCCCTCTGGCCTTCCCCAGGCCGGGCATGGAAGATGGACTGAGGCTATGTGTGTGGTAGGGCATGGGGGAAAGAAGAGGATGGTGGCAATAGGTATGGGGTGGGGAGCTGTTGCCTGACAGGTTAGAGGACTGAAGGAGAGGACAGGGCCTTGGCCCCTCAGGCTGGGGCTCCCAGAAACACTTTGGTGCCACCATCACTCTCCTACAGCCTAGCCACCCCCCAGCCTGTTTTGTTTCTTTGGATAAACATTCTCTGGCTTCTTCCTGAAAGTAAACGCTAGTTTGGACGTAAGGAGGTGAGCGGGAAGGAGGGGCTGTGGAGCTGTAGGAATCGCCCAGGGGCCCAGCTGCTCTTGCTTCCACTGTGGCCGGCATCCCCCTCGCCCACAGGCCCTCTCCCTCCTCCCCCACTCTAGGCTCTCCTCTTTCTTGCTGTTTAATTCAACAGCCTCCTGTCTTTTCATGCTGAGGCCATCATGTGCTCTGGCCGTCCATCTTCTCTTTTGTTTCAGACATTTCTTCCATTGCGGTTGGGGTAGGTGGGATGGGACAATGCTTACACTCGCCTCACGTTTTAACTTATAATTCCTTTTCTCATGCCTTTCCTATAAAAATAGAATTATTTAATAATATAAAGTATCAGCTGTTTACCAATCTCTACTTTCTATCAAGGATTGCAAAGTTAAGCCAAATTAAAGAAATAAAAACACATAGGTACATTTTAGCATCTCCCTCACTTGATAATTAGCAAGGAACTTCCATCCTTCTCTCTGGAAAATGCCAATGGCCGGAGCTCATGAGTCTTTCCCGGGGGAGTGGGCGCTCAGGTGCCCACAGTTTCCCTGCACATCTCCAGCGAAGAAACCCTGGTGGGTGCCCTTTTCCTATGAATTTCCTCTTGGCCACATGGTCAGCTTTCCATCTTGTTTTCATTTCTATTGTCAGAAATAAGACTTTTCTGACTCTTGGGCAAACTTGGAGATGACTGGGGCTCCTCAGTTCCTTGGAACTAGGAGAGGAAGGGGAGTAAAACCCAGAAGGAGCAGGGGCCAGGGGGCACACGAGTGTCCTCCTCATTCTGACATGGTGGCCACAGGCTGACAGGGAGACGTGGCCACAGCACCCCAGCTGTGCAGAGATTCAAGTTCAGTTTCACTCTTTGGAAGGGAATTGAGTGCTCATGTGCAGTAAGGCGTTGACTGGAGGAGTGTAAGCAATTGGTGTACAAGATCCCAAGCCTGACTCTTGGCTTAGCATTCTGGAGGCTGGCATGGCCTGGCATGGTGGGCTTTGTGTCTAGGGAAAGCCTGGATCTTGTCTGAATTTCAAATGTGGGAGAGGCCAGGCAATATGGCTGTGGTGGCTGCATCCCGCTGGGGTGGGCTGTGCTGAGCACAAGCCTTAGGGGTGAGGTCTCCGTGGGTCCAGCCAGTGCTGAGACAGGAGCCGAAGGGCAGCGGCTCCATGCTCAGCCTGTTCCCGCAGAACCAGAGTTGTCATCCAGAAGCATCAGAATGAAGGCTTTGCCTGTTCCAGTCTGACTTTTGGAAGGAGTTGGGTGCAATCATTTTGTCATTGATCAAATGTCCTGGTTAATGCACAGTCTTTAAAGAGTATCTAACTCCCACAGGGCAACTCCACTTAAACATTCCCTAGGCAACACAAGCCCACCCGTCTAAGTGGAAGGCAGCTTGCCATCATCCCTCCTCCTCACCCACCTGCCCTCTGGATTCCTCCTACCACTGGCCCAGTCACCAAGCCTCAGCCTCCAGCACCTCCCCTCACACTGCCCATTCCACACCCCTCAATATCTGTGAAAGCGCCCCTTTTCCCCACCCACCTGCACTGTCAGTAGCTAATCAAATGACCACAGCAGCTAGTGGTAGATTCGAACCCAAGACGCACGGTTTCTTGGCCAGTGGTGTTTCCCACCCGCAGCAGCACCTTCTGGTTCTGTTCTGTGTGCACAGCCCCTGAGACACAGAGGTGGTCACCGAGGAGCCTGGATGAATACATTTTGAGAAATTAATTTCCACTGAATTTCGGGAGGTGTATAAGAACAGACAGGAGAAAAGGAGAACTGACCCAGAAGGCTGTCCACCTTCCCCATGCCACTTCGGATTTCTGGAGGTTGTGGCAGAGAACAGACAAAGGGATTGTCACAGCCTCACTGCGATTGAGAAATCGGAATACGCTCTGTGTTTGTTACTTACTGTACTTTCCACCGCCTTTGAGCTGTTTCTCAGGCTCCCTAATAAGACCAGCCCTTCTGGAAGCTGGGAGCAGCATTCCTTCCCACCTTTGGGATCTCATTTTCTTCTACTTCCAGACTCTGTGTGAAATGATTAAAAATACTGTCAGCAACTCAAAGATACCTTACAGAGAAGCCTTATCAAGCTGGCCTCTGGGTTTATGCCTGGCTGCTGACCCTGAGGCCTATCAGTTTTCATGCTGTGATCAGCGTGGGCACCTGAGCCCCACGCACCTCAGTCTCCGGACACCTGAGCCCGGGGCACCTGAGCCCCTTCTCTTGCTGCAATGTGATCAGATGAAGAAAGCCAGTGCCTGCCCTCCCTCCTGCAGAGATCAAGGCCAGGAGGGGCCAACTCTCTGAAGCCATCATGTGCCTTGGAAAACCCTTGAGGCCACAGATGACCTTGGCCAGGCCAGAAGCAGGCTGTGAGTGGAGGGGTGAGGGGAGGGAGCGCTCCCTGTTGTGTGGCTCAGGTCTGAGTAGGCAGCGGGGCAGGAGAGACCCTCCCTACACTGAAGACTCCCTGGCATCCCTTTCGGGCTTCCGGAACTCGGGGGGGGAATGTCAAGGTGCTTGAGCAATGGCTGGCTTCAGCTAGGAACGAGGATTCTGCTGGGGTTTGGGGTGGGGGCAGAGGCCCCTGCTGAGGAGGGGACCCAGGTCTGCCCAGATTGCTAGATGACCTCCTGATCCCCATCATTGGCATTGTGCCTTCATTCTGTACAAATTTGTTCAATAGAAATTACACTGCCAGTTTGGTCAAGGTCACCTGTGGTCTTGGGTAAGTCATGTGACCTGTTGCCTTGCCATCAAGTGAGGATGGTCTTCCAGGCCCCTTCTCACAGCCCCTGGGACAAGACGGGGCCCTGGTGTGCTCTGGACCTGCCTCTTCCTGCCTCGTTCCTGGGTGTGCGTTTTGGTGCTTTAGTCACAGGGTTGTTCCATGGCAACACCATGCTGTTGTGTTCCGCTGGCCACCAGGGGGCGCCGGAGGCACACACTTCCACCCTAGCCAGGGGAGGGCATCCAGCCACTGCTTTCACCACTCTGCTTCTCTTCAGTTTCCTCTGTGCTCAGATTTTTGAAAAGGTATCAGGTTAGCTTTGCCAGATGAATGTCCTCCTTGGGCTGGCATCCAGGGCCAGGCCCCTCGCTGTATGGGCCATTTGGGGTGCCTCTAGTCTTGGAGGCCGTTGCCGGGGCAGGCAGCTTTGGGGACAATTGAGTGCATGGGTCCAGCCCCGCTCCTTTAGCAGCTGAATTAGGACTTCCTGCAGTTTTCTGAGCAGTGACTTATCCTGCAGCCCGCAGAGGTGAGCCCCTAGTGGCCGACCAGCAGGCCCAGAGCGGGTTTTCCTGGGCCGAGAGTGCTGCACTTGGAGACACTACGTTCTGTTCTATCAGCGGCAGAGCTCCTAAAAAGTCATCTTGGAGCTGGATTCCTTGTGTTTGTTACACTTTCTTGACAGAACAAAAGGTTAAAGCCCGCCCCTGCTGGAGTTCCAAAGGGCTGGTCCAGCTGCCCCACGTCTGGGAGGGAATTGAGGTTCATATGTGATATGATTGTGCGAGGTCCAACCAGGCCTACAAGTCTGTTCTGCCCCGCTCTGCCCTCCTGGATAACCAGCCCCTGCACCACCCAGACCTCACCGCATCGTCGCGATGCTCACGGGCGCCACTTCTCCCACCGCTGTGTGGAAAGCACAGACTGGGCACCAGCCGCCCAACGTCCCTTTCGACAGATGTCCATGCTCTACTTACTCAATCTTTTTTTAAAAAATATATTTTATTGACTTTTTTTACAGAGAGGAAAGGAGAGGGATAGAGAGCTAGAAACATCGATGAGAGAGAAACATCAATCAGCCGCCTCCTGCACACCCCCTACTGGGATGTGCCTGCAATCAAGGTATATGCCTTGGCCGGAATCAAACCTGGGACCCTTCAGTCTGCAGGCCGACGCTCTATCCACTGAGCCAAACCGGTTAGGGCATGCTTACTCAATCTTGATGGAGGAAAAGTCCAGAATGAATGAGGGGGTAGAGGTGTGGGAAGCTCAGATACTTCGCTTGGTCTCTTTTGTGCCCCCAACCTGGACATTCTACTCAAAACTGAGGTTGACCGCTGCCTCCCACCTCCATCCCTGCCTCCCATTGTGGACACTGAGGGGATGGTGCCAGCTGACCAGACACCTGTGAAGCTGCGCAGGCCTTTCGGTCCCTGCCTGGGGAGGAAGCTGCTGTAGGACCTGGGGATCTCTGCCTTAACCAGGTAACACACTTTTAGGAATGGTGGTTTCAACATCAAACCAAAGTGGAAACGCCTTACAATGAACAGTTTCAGGAGCCCTAAGGTGCCTTGCTTAAAGATGGTGCCTTCCCTCCTTCGTGAAACTTTATTGTCTCCCAAGCTGCTCCCCTTGAAAGCCTTATCCCATCTGACACTATCAACTTGAATATTTACTCTACTCTTTTAAAAAAGATACTTTAATTTTTAGAGAAGTTTTATGTTCACAGCAAAATTCAGAGGAAGGTACAGAGATTTCCCCCATGCACAGCCCCGCCACCACCAGCACTCCTGCTGATGAGCCTGCATTGGCGTGTCCTCCTCACCCGGAGCCCATAGTTTACATGAGGCTCATCTTGGTGTTGGACATTCTATGGGTTTGGATAATGTATAACGACACGTAGCCACCGTTACTATATTATACAAAACAGTTTTGCCGCCCTGAAAACCATCCTGGCTGCTCTGCCTGTTCCCTCCCCTCACCCTTGAAACCACTGATCTTTTCCTGTCTCCATAGTCTTACCTTTCCCAAGGATATAGTTGGAGTCACACAGTACGTAGACTTTTCAGATGGGCTCCTTTCACTTAGTGATATGCATTTAAGGTTCCTCCATCCTTTTCATAGCTTCAAAGCTCATTTCTTTTTAGCACTGAATAACATTCAATTGTCTGGGGGGACCACAGATTATTTATCATTCATCTACTGAAGGGCAACTTGGTTGCTTCCAAATTTTGGCAATTATTACTAAACTTGTTGTAAATATTCATGGACATACGTTTGCAACTCCTTTGGGTAAATACCAAAGAGAGCTATTGCTCCATCATATGATAAGATTGTAAGTTTAGTTTTATAAAAAACCATCAAATGATCTTCCAAAGTGACTGTACGTTTTGCATTCCCACCAGCAATGGATGAGAGACTGCTGCTCCATGTCCTCGCCGGCATTTGTCAGTGCTCAGGAGTTGGGCCATTCTAATAGGTGTGTGGTGGTGTCTCACTGGCTTACTCACATTCCCTGTGACAGGCATGTGCAGCTCCTTTTCATGTTTATTTGCCATGCATACATCTTCTTTCCTGAGTTGTCTGGTAAGGTCTTTGGCCCATTTTTAAAACTGGTTGCTGTTTTTTATTGTTAGTTTTAAGAGATCTTTGTATTTTTTGGATAAAAGTTCTTTATCAGATGTGCCTTTTGCAGATATTTTCTCCCCGTCTGTAGCTTGTCTTCTCATTCTCTTGACAGTGTGATTTGTAGAGCAGAAATTTTTAATTTTAATGAAGTCCAGCCTATTATTCCTTTTATTAATTATGTCATTGATGTCATATTTAAAGCTCATCACCAAACCCATTGTCATCTAGTTGTTTCCTATGTTATCTTGTAAGAGTTTTATAGTTTTGTGTCTTACATTTAAGTCCTTTATCCATTTTGAGTTTATTTTTGTGCATGGTGTAAGTTGGTGGTCTAGTTTCATTTTTTTGGATGTATCTGTCCAATTTTCCCACCACCATTTATTGAAGAGACTATCTTGACTCCTTGTATGCTCTTGCCTCCTTTGTCAAATATTAATTGAGCATAGTGGCTTGGGTTGAACTCTGGGTTCTCTATTCTTTTCCATTGGTCTATATGTCTGTTCTTGTGCCAGTATCAGGCAGTTTTGAGAACAGTGGCTTTGTAATGTAGTTTGATAACTGGTATTGTGGTCCCTCCAACTTTGTTCTTCTTTCTCAGGATTGCAGCGGCTATTCGGGGTCTTTTTTTTTTATTATTCTATATCAATTGTTGGAGAGTTTGTTCTAAGTCTGTGAAATATTCTGTTGGTATCTTAATGAGGATTGCATTGAATCTATAGATTGCTTTGGGTAGTATGGACATTTTAATGATGTTGATTCTACCAATCCATAAACATGGTATATTCTTCCATTTGTTTATGTTTTCCTCTATCTCTTTTTTCAGTGCCCTGTAGTTTTCTGAGTATAGGTCTTTTACGTCCTTAGTTAAGTTTATTCCTAGGTATCTTAATTTTTTTGTTGCCATGGTAAATGGGATTTTTTTTTTTTTAGTTTCTCTTTCTGTGAGTTCATTATCCTGCATAATAAATGCATAGTATGCAAATTGTCCCCTCAACGGGGAGTTGTCTGGGAGTTTGACCAGGGGGCAGGGCTGGCTGGGGGAAGGGAGGGAGGCCCCGGCTGGCAGCTGGCAGCCACTAGGGACCCTACCAGTGCATGAATTTCATGCACTGGGCCTCTAGTTGATGTATAAAAACGCCATAGATTTCTGGATGCTAATTTTGTATCCTGCTACATTACTGAATTCATGTATTAAATCTAGTAGTTTTTTAATGGATTCTTTGGGGTTTTCTAAGTACAATATCATGTCATCTGTGAATAAGGACAGTTTTACTTCTTCTTTTCCAATTTGGATGCTTTTTATTTCTTCTTCTTGTCTGATCGCTATGATTAGCACTTCCAGTACTATGTTGAACAGGAGTGGTGAAAGTGGGCATCCCTGTCTTGTTCCTGTTCTTAGGGGAAATGGTTTTAGTTTTTGCCCATTGAGTATGATGTTAACTGTAGATTTGTCATATATGGCCTTTATCATGTTGAGGTATGATCCTTCTACACCCACCTTACTGAGAGTTTTTATCAAAAATGGGTGTTGGATTTTGTTGAATGCTTTTTCTATATCTATTGATATGATCCTGTGATTTTTGTCTTTCAATTTGTTTATGTGATGTATCATGTTTATTGATTTGCGAATATTGTACCAGCCTTGCATCCCTGGAATAAATCCCACTTGATCATGGTGTATGATCTTTTTAATATATTGCTGGATGTGACTTGCTAATATTTTGTTGAGGATTTCAGCACCTGTGGTCACCAGGGATATTGGCCTATAATTTTCTTTTTTTGCAGTATCTTCATCTGGTTTGGGAATTAGGATAATGATGGCCTCATAAAAAGAGTTTGGAAGTGTTCCTTCCTCTTGGATTTTCTCAAATAGTTTGAGGAGTATAGGTGTTAGTTCTTTGAATGTTTGGTAAAACTCCCCTATAAAGCAGCCTGGACCTGGGCTTTTGTTTGCTGGGAGTTTTTTTTCTTACTGCTTCTATTTCATCGATTGTTATTGGCCTATTCAGATTTTCTTATTTTTCCTGATTCCATTTTGGGAGATTGTATTTTTCTAGGAATTTGTCTATTTCATCCACATTGTCCAGCTTGTTGGCATATAGTTGTTCATAGTGTTTCCTTACAATTCTTTGTATTTCTGTGGTATCAGTGGTTACATCTCCACTTTCATTTTCTGATTTTATTTATTTGGTTTCTCTCTCTTTGTTTCTTGATGAGTCTGGCTAATGGTTCATCAATCTTGTTTATCCTTTCAAAGATCCAGCTCTTGGTTTCATTGATTTTTTTTGGTAATATTTTTTAGTGGCTATGTCTTTTATTTCTGCTCTCATCTTTATTATTTCCTTCCTCCGCTTACTCTGGGCTTTTTTGGTTGCTCTCTTTCTAATCCCTTAAGTTGTAGGGTTAAATAGTTTATTGTTAATTTTTAAGGTAGGCTTGTAGTACTATGAACTTCCCTCTCAGGACTGCTTTTTCTGTGTCCCAGAGATTTTGATTTGTTGTGTATTCATTTGTTTCCAGGATGTTTTTTATTTCTTTCTTAATCTTGTTGGTAACCCATTCATTGTTTAATAACTTGTGTTCGAATGTTTTGGGGTGTTTTCACTGTAGTTGATTTCTAATTTCATTCAACTGTGATCAAAGAAGATGCTTGATATGATTTCACTCTTCTTGAACTTGTAGATACTTGTTTTGTGTCCTAACAAGTGGTCTATCTTTGTGAATGACCCATGTGGACTTGAGAAGAATGTATATTCTGCAGCTTTGGGGTGACATGTTCTATAAATGTCAATTAAATCCATCTGATCCAGTGTGTCCTTTAGAGTCACTGTGTTCTTGTTAATTTTTTGTCTGGAAGATCTATCCAGTGAAGTCAGAGGGGTCTTAAAGTCCCCTACTATGACTGTATTGTTGTCAATCTCTCCCTTAAAGTCCTCTAGAAGTTTTTTTTATACACTTAGGTGCTCCTATATTGGGTGCATATATGTTTACCTGGGTTATATCTTCTTGTTGGATTGATCCCTTTAGTATTATGTAGTGAGCTTTGTTGTCTCTTGTGATGGCCTTCATTTTGAAGTCTATTTTGTCAGATATGAGTATTGCTACTCCAGCTTTTTTTTTTTTTAATTTGCATGGAAATTTTTTTTCCATCCTTTCATTCTCATCCTGTGTGCGTCTTTTGTTCTGAGGTTGGTCTCTTGTACGAAGCATATAGTTGGGTCATGTTTTTGTATCCATTCAGCTACCCTATGCCTTTTGACTGGAGAATTTAATCCATTTACACTTAAGGTTATTATTGATAGGTCCATAATTATTGCCATTTTAATTTTGTATGCCTAGGCTTCTCTCTCTTTCTTCTATTACAGCAGTCCCTTTAGCATTTCTTATAATGCTGACTTGGTGGTGATGTACTCCTGTTATGTATTTTTGTCCAGGAATTTCTTTATTTTACCATCTATTTAGAATGGCAGCCTTGCTGGATATAGTAATCTTGGTCTCAGATCCTTGTTTTCTATTATATTGAGTACTGCATGCCATTCCCTTCTGGCCTGTAGAGTTTCTGATGAGAAATCAGGTGTCAGCCTTATGGGGGCTCCTTTGTAGGTAACAGTTTGCTTTTCTCTTTGTCTTTAACTTTTGGCATTTTATTTATGATGTGTCTGGGTGTGTGCCCATTTGGGGTCTTCTTGCTTGGGGTTCTCTGTGCCTCCTAAACTTGTGTGACTTTTTCCTTTACCAGGTTAGGGAAGTTTTCTGCCATTATTTCTTCAAACATGTTCTCTATCCCTTTCAACCTTTCTGCCTCTCCTAGCACACCTGCTATTTGAATATTGTTATGTTTCATGCTGTCCCACAGCTCCCTTAAGCTGTCCTCCTGTTTTTAATTGTTTTTTTTCTTTTTGGTTCTCTGGTTGAGTGTTTTTTTCAACCCTGTCTTCTAATTCACTGATTCGATCCTCAGCTTCCCCTAATCTGCTGTGTATTCCTTCTAATATGTTCTTTATTTATGCCATGTCGTTCTTTATTTCTGCTTTCAGAGTTACTATATTTTTTCTCATGCTGTTGAACATCTTTACCATCATTATTCTGAACTCTATGTCTGATAAATTTCTTATCTCCATTCTATTTATCTCTTTTTCTGGAGAATTCTCTTGTTCTTTCATTTGGGGGTTGTTTCTTTGCCTCCTCATTTTGGCTTTCTGTTTGGGTTTGTGACTATGTATTAGGTGGATCTGCTACCCCTCTCAATCTCTAGTGCAGGACAGTGTCAAATGCTGTTTCTGACTAATTAGCTCAGGTAAAGACTCATAGCCAGAGACCATCTCTGCCTACAGAATAATAGGATTCTGTTTTGAATTGCCCTCAGGCAATGATCCACAGGTATGGTGACCATTTTTTCAACAAGGTGGTGCAATTGCTTCTGCGCGGAGGCTAATTGTTATTCTCAGTCTTTAATGGGCCTTGGAGACTACACTATGGAGCAAGGCGTTTTCCAATAGGGTGGGTCAGCTGTCTTCCCCCCCCTCCCACCCCCCAGGTGAAGCTACCTGTATAATAAATGTCTGCATGAGAAAGATATCCTCAATGGCCTGAAGAAATGACTCAGCATAGGAAACTGATGTGTCTGCCTTCTGATCTCTAACCCCCAGTGCCCCAATCCTGGCTTCTGTTCACACAACTCCAGTCCACTCTGCTCTCCCTCTGCCAGAGCACAAGATGAGTGGCTCCACAGGGAATTTTGTGTGTTGGCCCTTTAAGAGGGCACCTGAATTTCCAGCTCTCTCCCGGGCAGGAAGCAACCCTGCTGCTTATCACAGCCAGATGTTATGTGGGCACACTTCTCAGTTCTGGTGCTCTCTGTTGGGGGGCCCAGCTTGGGGATTAGACCCCAGAGTTCTCAGTGGCAACCCCCCACAGCTGAGATATCCTTCCAGAACTTCAGTTGCTGTCAGTGGGAGCCCAACCAGCCCCTTTGCACCTCTGCCCCTCCTACCAGTCTCTATGCAGTCTCCATTTTCCGTTCTTGGAAGCTTTTCTGTATTTTAGTTGTAATTCCAGTTTGGTTCTAGGAGCGTGTCCGTGCAGCATCCACTTACTCTGCCGTCATTTTTTAAATTTTATTATTGTCCTTTTAATGCCCATGAGATCTATAGTGATGACCCTCTTTTTCATTTCTGATATTGATAATTTGTGTCCTCTCTTTTCCTTAGTTTGCCTGAAGGCTTGTTGAGTTTATCTCTTCTGAAAACTGACTTTATGGATCATTAGTTTTCTCTATTGGTTTCTCATTTCAATTTCATTGATTTCTGCTCTAACCTTTATTATTTGTTTTCTCTATTTACTTTGGACTTAATTTGCTTTTTTTTTTTTTTCTAGTTTCCCAGGGTGGAAGTTTAGATTATTGACTTCAGATCTTTCTTCTTCCAACATATGCATATTTATTCTGGTCTCCTATTGCCTTCATGTTTGCTTCCTGTTTGCTATGCAGAACTTCACACAGCTGCCTGGGGTAACATTCCACATGTCATAGCTGCAGCAGAATCCTTCTAGGTACCTGGGGAAGTTTTCTGAGTGGCTAAGTGCTCTTAACCAGCCCTTGCACTTCAGGCACATGGCAGTTGGGTCCACACAGATAGCTCTGTGGGTTCCAAGTTCTCGGGGCAGGAGCCAGACTCAGGTTTGGGTAAATATTCATGAGAATGAAGTGAACTGGCCTTTTTTTTTTTTTTTTTTTTTAATGCGGTAAATTTATGACTTACCTCTTTTCTGTGCCTTTGTTTAAATGTGCCTTTATATTAGCCAGGCCATATATTCCAAAGCACTGATCAGTGGTCCTCAGTTTGGGTAGCAAGTTAGAATCATAGATGTAGCATAAAATACATCAGTGCCTGGGCCCCACCTCCAGTTCCTGATACAGTCGGTCTGGGTTTGGAGTTAGCAATGCTCCTTGGGTGATTTTGACATGAGCCCAGGTTGAGACCACTGTCTCAGACACTTCCTGTCATAATCCTCCTTAAACCACCCTCATTGCCCCAGACTTACATGAGTGTTAATTGGTAAGAAGTGGGAATAAGAAGTCAATGTCAAGGCAACATGCTGACAACACTAGCTTCAAGCTGAGCTCCTGAGCGCTCCTGGCTTCCAAGGAAGGGTCTGCCCATGTCACCCAGGTGGTCCCTCTGGGCGGGGAATTCTAGGAGCTCCAGGAGGGCTGAACCTCAATGGAAAGATGCCAGAAGTCCTACAGAAAGGTCCTTTTCCGAATGTGTCCATGAGAGGTCTCTGCCTCTGGTGCTTACAGAGATGGGTGCGGAGGGGCCCGCCTCAGAATTGGATCCCAGGAGGTGAAAACATCCTAATTTAAAGTTCCTTTGGCCGCTAATTGGTAGAGCTCGGAGCAGACGGCCTGAACAGGGGTGCCTGATGTGCACACCTGGAGCATAGATTTGGGGCGGAAGTGAGATGGGGGCTGAAACCCAGAGAGCAATGTCCCGTTGGTGAGATGATGGAGGGGAGACAGTGGCTACCTAGGGAAGGGGAGAGATTAAGAACTTGGGGAACGGAGAGGGGTGAGAGACAGCAGGTTGCCATCAGGAAGGGGTGGGCTCCCAGCAATAAGGTGGAGAGACAGGTGGGGCACCCAGGCCTCCCAGCCCCACCATGAGGGCCCTCTGAGGGCCTGGAGGGTGAATGGTGTAGCCAGGTACCCGCTCCTTGACCTGTCTCCAACTCCCTCTCAGAAGAGCAGCCCCAGCGGGCTGTGTCCGGAGTATATATTGAGAGAGTGCTCTTGGCCAGGCCGCATAGGGCTTTCTTCAGGTGTGGTCTGTACCTGGAAGTGCCAGCTCAGTGTGTGTGTGGGGGCGGGGCGGGGGGGGGGGCGGGGAGGGGAGTGGTGGTGAGGGGTTGGGCCCAGGGACTGCCATGCAAAGGCCTGCAGGTGGGAGGGGCATGGAAGCCTGCAGACCTCAGTGAGACAGGTTTCTGTGATGGATCCTATGAGGGCAGGAGGGAGCAGGGAAGAGAAGGCTGGCAGGGGGCAGGGGAGCTCACCATGGCGCCTGGTTGCCAAAGGTGGGGGAGGCCATGGCTCAGTCCTGGAGGGGTGGATAGATGAGCAGACTGAATAGACTGGCCAGCAACAGTGACCAGGGACCTTGCAGACCATGTCTGAGAGGGAGGAAGTGACCCTCCAGTTCAGATGGCCTGGCTGACACCAAGCAGGGCCTGTTCTTTCCTTTCTGCCTGTGGGCGATGCTGACTTCCCTCCGTGCCCTTCACAGATCCGGACGAGGGACAGGATCTTTGACAGCATCAGCCACCTCATCAACCACCACCTGGCCAACAGGCTGCCCATCGTCTCCGCCGGGAGCGAGCTCTGCCTGCAGCAGCCGGTGGAGAGGAACCCGTGACCTGTCGGCTGCCTTTCCTGACGCTGCGCCGTGTCAGGGGGATCGGTTCTCCCCGGCAGATGGGTGCCCGGCACAGGGACTCAGGCAGCTGCCTTGGTCCAGAGCCCCAGGAGGAAAGCGTTTGTAAAGTGCAGGTTTTGTAAACGTGTCTGCTTTCTCACGTGCATAGTAAAGGTGTACATACCTATACATCCTGTACAGATGATCCCTCTAAATTTCTATTTTTTAAGACTAAGAAAGAGGTAAGA
Source organism: Myotis daubentonii (assembly GCF_963259705.1). Classification (NCBI taxonomy): domain Eukaryota; kingdom Metazoa; phylum Chordata; class Mammalia; order Chiroptera; family Vespertilionidae; genus Myotis; species Myotis daubentonii. The sequence goes on from NC_081850.1 coordinate 5,589,117, forward strand.
CTAATGTTCTGTGCTGTATGTTTTTAATGAAAAAATGTTTGACTGTAGTTGTCTGGGCAAAATTTAATTCAACTGACCCATTCCCCTGGGCAAGTCCACCAGGAAAGTGCTACCGGAAGTCTACCCAGGAAGCACAACCTGGGGAGTAGACGCACGCAGGGGCGTGGGTAATGGACAGCGTTGTAATAGAGTCAGGCAAGATGCCACCGCAAGAGGCCCAGGCCTGATAGAGAGCAGTGTGGGCGCTGGTTCTGACGGCGCCCTCCTCCAGGCTCCGCTGGGCTGTCTGCCTCACGCCTGTGTGCCGGGTCCAGCACCCGGGGCTCCTTGGCTGCCCGGAGCAGGCAACTTCTGTTGTGCCGGGCCACGCTGAGCTCAGGAATGCTGTCCCCCACGACCTCTGTTGTCAGTTCTTGGGGATGCATTCTGCTGCCAAACAGGCACAAAACAAGCCTCACTAGTGAATATCTTCACTGGCTACTGCTTCCCTTGTTTCATCGAGTAATGACCAAGAGTGAGTGTGGAGGGGCAGTTGGACAAAGCCTTGGATGGATGTCCTTCGTGGCGCCCGGTTGATTCCAGGCTGCTCCGGGGCTGCCGGTGAACGGGCCCCACCCCTCTGTTCAGTGGAGAAGCCACGTGGATGAGCTGTGCCAAAGGCAGTGGAACACGTGCCCACAGTCCTGTCCCGGGGACATGGGCAGCAGCCGTTCCCCTGGGTCCAGGCCGGCCTGACGCCGGGGACTTCTGAGAATCTGTGTGAGTTTCTGCTCCTGGAGCGACTGGTGTGTAAAGTGACTGGTTGTCTCTGTAGCAGGGTTCCCAGTCGCTGCCGGGAAAGGCCTTCTGAGGAGGGGAAGCACGCAGTTCCGGCTGGCTGTCTGGCGTTGGAAGCTGACAGTGTGTATGACGTCAGAACACATCTGGGATGAGACTGCGAGATTGGGGGTGTGTTTTAGAGACAGAGGACTCACGGTGCACTGGCAGCTCCTTGCGGTGCTGCGAGCCGCGGGGGTGGGGGTGGGGCTCCTGAGGGCGCCCACCTCCGCATCAGCGCACGCAAGACCCTCCCTACATACCTAGACTTAAATCATGTTAACTTCGGGGCTTCAGGACTGAGGAGCTAAGGAGAGATTTTTAAAATTCCGATAAGCACTAATTTGGCAAAATTCCTAAGTGTGTGAACCCCATTTCTACTTTTGGGGGTTCGTGGCCAGGATGGGAGAGGGGGATATATCTGATGGGCTGAGGGTGGGTCGGAGCAGGTCCAAGGGTTCGTGTGTAGCCTTCTTTGGAGTTTTGGTTCTTTGAGGGTCCAGTGAATCCAAGCTGACAGTGGCTTCAATCTTCTAGAATGTTCTGCACTGGATTGGAGCTAATCTAGGCCATCCTGCGCTCCCTGGCTTCAGGTGCAGTGCGGATGCCCCACTCTGAGTCAGCCAGCAGCTGGCCCTGCCTCCTGCCCTGCACGGGCGGACTGGGGGTGGGGTGAGACTTCCCTGCGCCTGTCTCCTGGAGGCCTGCAGCCCGGGCCACACGCGCACGCCTGCGCTCTGTGAGAAGCGTGTGCTCCCTCTGGGTGGTGTGACACAGTGACTAGACACAGACAGAATGGCTTTTCTTTCTGTGGCCTCCGGCCCCGCCTGCGCTCTTTCCCTCTTGGGGACCTGCAGTCCGAGTGGCTCTCTGCTCTGAAGTCAGTGCTTCGCTCAGTGATAAGCTCTATACATATGATGTGCTTTTGCATGAGGATCAATTTAGAAAATTGAAAGTATTTGGGGATCAAATTTTGTTTCAATATGAATTCAAAATACGCATTCTAAAGCTCAGGTCCCACGACCACACACAGTGGAACGGCCGTGCGGCTGGCGGGGCTGAGGTTTCCTGCCTGCGCTCCCTCCACTGTGAAGCCGAGCTCACAGGAGCCAGCTCGCCTCCCCCTTCGGCACGTGGTGGGCATAGCTGTGAGCCTCACTCAGGCGGGAGCCCGAGGCGCCTCTTGCTGAAGGCCCCACGCTGTGGGGCTGCAGGGCTGGTCTGCACATCCCTCCTTCCCCCGCTCCGATGCGCATGGAGCTCAGGGCTGGAGGCAGATCCATGGGGCCTCCTGGCTGCCCAGATGGCGCCCCTCCTCCAGCAGTTTCTCCCGCGTGTCCCAGCACTAGGCGTGGCTCCAGGGCCCCTGCCACCCGGGACACACATGCTGTGGCCGCACAGAGCCACTCGGGCCCACGGAACACTCCAGGCCTGCTGCCCTCTCCTGGGTCCCTGGCCGCTGGGCCCAGCCTCCGTGTGTGCAGGGGGCACTGGGCAGGCGGGCAGTCCTGCAGTGCCCAGGTGCGGAGTGGCTCTGGAACCCACCCTCCCGCCTGCACCAGCCTAGGGTAGGAACTCATGGGCTTCAGATGGCATCCTGTCCTGCTGGGGGCCGGCAGCCTCCGAGGAGCCACGCACCCCTGGCTTGTCAGCTTTGATGCTCGTCTCCCAGGGAGCCCCCGGGGCTCCGTGGACAGTCTGATAAACAGGCACTGAGACAACTGCCAGTGCACATCCTGGGCCTAAAGCCACCATGTCCGCCTTTTTAAAAACTATTGTCTGAGCGGCCAAAGCACTGGTTTGCACCCAGCCTCGAGCCATGTCTCATTTCAGCACAATTCTGTTCCCGGCTGACTCGGTGTTGGGGTCGAGGGGCAAGGACCCAACGGGGCGCATGTGGTGTCCTGAGAGCTTCCTGTGGCGGAGGTCGCCACCCGTCATTCCCACTGAGGACAAAGTGACAAGCCAGGTGTGCGGCCAAGGCCTGTGGCAGAGGCAGCTGGGGAGGATGACGGAGCAGCACGCTGTGCCCCAGCTCGGGACACTGTTGACACGTTTTCTGACCCCATGCCTGTCCGGGGTCCTAAGGACCCACTCCCCCCCACCCCCCTCCCCCCACTCCCCACCCCCACCCCCGCTCCTAATATGAAGCTCCCCCTGCAGTAGGGTCAGTGCTCGATGGCTCCCTCATGCCGGAATGCGTTAAAGCGAGTGGCCCTGCCCAGCGTCCCTCATCAGCCACCACCCTCGGGCCAGCCAGGTTCCCCCCGACCGCAGTTCCAGCGAAGAGGCCCCCATCCAGCCTGGGCTGTGCACACGCAGAGCCCCGCGGCCTTGTGCTGGTCGCTGCGCTTCTGAGCCCTGGCCGCCTGTGTCGCGGGCTGTGAGGTCCCGGGGCCTGTGGGGGTGGGGACTCCGTGTGGCAGGCAGGACAGTTTCCTCAGATGCTCCGCCAGAATGAGCATGGCTCCTCTCACACGCCTCCCTCCGCCTCCGGGAGTGCTGGCCGAGGTGGGAGTGCAGAGGCGAGCTGGGGGAGATGGCCGGTAGGGCGCTGCAGGACACAGACGAATCTGGGCCTTGGGTTTCAGAATGATGCTCTGGTTCTGTAGTGAAACTTACAAAATTGGTCCCCAGAAAGAGCAGCGGGAAAACTGCGGGGCTGTCCTGCTCCCCATGGCAGGGGTGCTCTGGGGGTGCGGCCGGAGGAACCCATTTTCCAGTGAGCGACTGGAGCCAGGAGACTGTGGGAGGCGGCCGCGGGCTGAATCTAGGACAGAGCACAGGACCTGCTAGGGTCCTTCAGGGCTGGAGAGGGAAGCTCGCCCCCATGGAAGTGGACGTAGTTCCTCCCTCCTCGGGCTCACATTTGTCCAGCTTTTTTCCAAAATGCGTAACGGCAAGCGCGAGTCATTCACACGGACATGCTGCCTTGCCTCCGTGTCATTGGGGTGGCTTCCGAAGCAGACCCTCAGAGAGGAACTGGGTGTCTGTGGTTTCTCCGGGGGGTGACCCAGTGGTGCGGGAGGGAAGGAAGCTGACAAGAGCACACAGGATCAGGCAGATCCCGGGAGGCAGATAACTAACCGCATGGGGGACTGGACACACCTCAGACTGAGCCACGGGGCGGCCTGTGCACCACGGAGTCCTCTGGCAGGGACAGGCCTTCCTGCTAAGCAGCGTGAGGAGGGATTTCAGTATCAGAGCCGTGGGCCACCCAAGAGCTCCTGACTCAGTAGGTCTGGACGGGCCTGAGAACTTGCATTTCTCATAAACCGCGAGCGAGCTGGCGGGCAGCGTAGATGCTGAGAACCACCCTCAGGTGTGAGTTGCCAGCCCTCAGATGCCCCTTATTGCCGGCTGCCCTCCTCTGTGATTGCACAGGGTGGGGCAAAGGCAGGTTTACAGTTGTTCCTATGGAAATTAACACAATAATCCATAAATAATGATACAAGAATAAACTGTTTTGCATACTCACAACAGTAAACCTACTTTTGCCCACCCTGTGTTTTCATGCTCCTTCCTGTCACGGGTCCCGGGGTGAGGTTAATAACATCTAGAACTCCGTGCAACCATCGCTGGAAGATGAACTGCCAGCGACCAGCCACCATTTATTCAAATGGGGTTTATACGTTCGCACGGTTTAAAACTGGCACATTTTATCGCAGCCAGAAAACTTGAACGTCATATGAGAACTTTCGAATGCCAGAGATGTGTCTGCACACACATGCGCCCGCACTGGTTATGATGCGTGTGCGTCTGTCCGTGTGCCACGAAGCTGACTGTACAAATCGCACCTTGGACTCCTCCCGGGGTGTTGATATTTTGACTAATGAGGACAACTAGACAAAAAGGGAAACAAATGTTGAGTCTGGAGACGGATGCGTCCTGGCATCAGACATCTGGAGGAGGGTCCTGCATGGTGCAGACACAGACCGGAGGGCCTCAGGGTCCGCGGTGGGGAATGGCAGAGGGGCACGAGGGCGGGCAGGCCAGCCGGGGCAGGTGGGGGGAAGAGGAAAGGGGGGATGGAGGAGCCTAAGGAGAGAAGGGGCGCCCGTCCTGTGGTCATCAGTACGCAGTGTCTGCGAGAGGCCAGGCGTGGCAGAGGCCCACCCATCAGCTGCCATGGGGGGCGAGGCACGGTGCCCTCCCTCAGCCGCTGCGTCCCTGGCACTTCCCAGCGTCTAACCAGCCTTCTTGTGTTCTGGTCCGTACACTAGTTCCCCCGGGGCAGGCGCTGTCGGGGCTCCCGGGATAGAGACGTGCGGGATGGGGGAGCTGCCGGCCTGTGAGGAAACCCAGGAGGACCACAGGGTGTGGGTGTGATGAGCTGGATGGGGCTGTGGCCAAGAGCAAGAGGACTGTGGCGGCCGGAGCTCCTGGGTGGGCCTGAAGGCTGTGGCAACTGAAGGGCAGGAGACACGCAGACAGACGAGGCAGGAAGGCCCAGGAGGAGGCGGGGCCCTGTGCAGGCATGAGCTGCTGCTAGCAGGGGTGCGGGGTGCAGGTGATGCAGCTTCCTCACTTCTCTCTTCCTTCCTGCGTTCACAGGGCCCCAAATAAGTGAGCCCCTGAGGCCCCTAAACACAGGGCTCCCTCACGTGGGAACTGAAATCTCAAAGTTCCTGTTTGGCTGAGTCACCTCAAGATGCTGTAGGTAGAAAACTGTGCACGTGGGAGGGCCCGCTGTGGTCCTGAGGTTTAGTGGTTCAGTTAAGTGACAATTAACAAAGCCAAAAATAATGGGAAAACCCATCCTTAAAACAGAATTGCCTGTGACAACTATGTGTTGATTGCACATGGAATGTTCTCTGTTTCTTTGACTATGACTTGTTCTAGAATAAATATTGTAAATTATGTGAATGTTCTTTGTATTCAGATTTAAGCAAGAATTAAACAGTTCATCTTTAAAGCCAAGGATTAGGCAAGAACTCTACATAACTTTAATGTGTAACAATAAGATTTCCTTTTCTAAAAAGCATTTGGATGACAAATTATACATATTGAAAAATATTATTTTAAAATGTTGTGTTTGGTTTTCCATTAACTTTTGTGAAACAGGAAAGCTTTCCTGTGAAGTTCTGTGTCTGGATTTATTGCCCACTCACCACTTCCTGCTGTGGCCCGCAGAGTGGGAATACAGCCTGATGCAAGTTCTCTCCTCTCCGCTCCATGACAGGGTAACGCCACAGTCATTTGGCTGACAGCTGGGAGCTCTGGCAATGCGACAGGGAAGGAAATTGGCTTCAATGCCCTCCTCACCCTCCGAGAACCCACATCCCTCCGTCAGGAGATGCCGTGGCCCCAGCTGCAAGCCCTTGACGCACCTGGCACGTCCCTGTGCCTCTGGGGTGGCCAGTGCAGGGGCTGCTTGGCTCCCGAGGGTCACCACTGGCCCAGGAGGGAGGCTGTCACCCACGCAGGCAATGCTGCACTTCCCACTGGTTATCAGAAAACGTGCCTTCATTTTCAGAATAGTGCATTTCCGACTCTGGGCAAACCCTTTGATATCTGACTTAGCACTCAATCACTGGGTTGAGGTTTTGCCCTCCGAGAGACCATTTAAAGCATGGACTTGATAAGGTAGTTTTCTATAAAATGCACCTTGTTTTCTATTTCGTCCTTTGTTTAAATGACTGTCGTTGTAACTCTGTGAGCAATAAAGAACATCATGAAAAGTCTCGCATTTGGATGGTGGATCTTGTGTTGCCTCAACAGAGGGGAAGGGAGTTTGAAACCCTCCCACCGGAAGCAGGCTCTCTCGGCCACTCTCCAGTCTCTACAGCACGAGCACAGCCACGCCTGCCCGTGGCCAAGGGTGTGGGTGAGCACGGCAGACGCGTTCTGAGGGGCCTGTGTCAGCTCACTGACCTGTGCAGAAGCTAAGGCAGCAGAAGGCGGGGTGCTTGGCTGTGTTAGGGATTTCTTCATGCCTGTGGCCACCATCCTAGTCATGCCAAATGCTGGCCTCATTCTCTGTAGAACATAACACACACACACACACACACACACACACACACGAACTTACCGCTTGTAAAGGAGAAAGTCGGGAAAGGGCCAGTTCCGACCTCTTCTCTCCTTTTGCAAATGGAGAGAACCAAACATCCTGTCTCTTGGCCCCACCTTGACTGCCACGCTCTCACCGCCTTCTCTGTCAAAAGGCAGTCTACTGACCTTCAAACAGCCTGGCCTAGCAACATGGGGACAGCCCACTGTACCCGGCTTCACGGAGCCCAAGAAGCACCAGAGGGAAGTATAGGTGGGAAGGTTTCGGGGTTCTGCATGGTTTCATTCCTGAAGAATCACTGGGACCAGCTGAGAGGCCAAGCTACCGTCTTGCATTCCTCCAGTCGTCGCCCCGGCGTGCACCCCCACATGGACTCCCAACAGCGGTTTACGCAAAGGCTTTTGGTTTTATTTTTTAACACACATACATGGGACATAACACAGGTTACTAACTGAAGGAGACCTCTGGGCAGGCTGTCTGTGGCTGAGCACTCAGACCTCTGGGCTGGCTAGTTAGGAGTGCACATGGCATGTTACAGTTGATTATTTTTTGCACATATCAAATGAACACAATTACTCTTGTACTTTTCATTCAGATTGTTTGAACGTCTTGTGTTATTTCAAAGGGAAGTTGTGGCTATGGTGCAAAGTGTTACTATTATTAGCACCCGAGACCTGGGCCCCAAACCAACTCAAACTATGACAGGCACGCCATGACCTCAGCGAAAGGGAATGCCCACCGTTTTGGCTCTCTGATGCCTTTTTTTCTGAACCCCGTACTTTAATGCTTAACTTTGCAAGAAATGCCCTGGGTTTTCTCATGTTACAGGGTAAAGGAATAAGTTCTTTTTCAGTGATGTAAGAAGGTAACAAAAAATGCCACTGAGGAACCTCTCCTTACGAACAGGATGTATGTCGTCAGTAATAACATGAGGACAGTCTCTGGTCACTCCATAGAGATGCCCCAGGACCACAGAAATGTCCCTTAATGAGAGGAACTCGTGTCAGAAAAACAGGAGTCAATTTCTCTGCAGAGAAGTTAACGTGTTAATACTACTCTTTCCGTCTTTACTCAGGTAACATTCGCACCGAAACTAAAACTTCATGAAGGTTTCCCCAAGTAAGAATCCTTTTGAAGGTTGTTTGCTTTGATTTTTCAAGAACTCAACACGTCAACCGTGTGCTTACGAGAGCTCTACAGACGTGGCTCTGGTCTGTGCTCACGTAGAACCCCTGGGGTCGAGCCGCACGAGAGCGCCTGGCGCACCCCCGTAAGGCAGACCGTGACACAGCCGGCCTGCGCCGGAAGGAAGGTTGTGATGGTACACTTCCTGGAAGAGGGCGCAGCCCCCAGCTCACGTCTGCCCCCTGACAATGCAGCTGCTGGAACAGTGACTGTCAGGGCAGCTTTCCGGAAGTGGTGACAGGGCGGCTGGCCCAGCTCCTCAGCTGTGACAACACGGGGTTCTGACGTGGTGCTTTCCTGATACAGAACCAAACTTTACACAGGATCAAAGCGATGCCTCGTAACCTGTCCTAATTCAGTAGAAATTTCCCATTCAGCAGGTGGGTGCTGCCGGCCACTTGATGAGGCGGCCCCGGGGTCTGTCCTGGGTCCTCCGGTTAGGTGCCTTTCTTAGTTGGTCTGGGGCTCAGGCTCCTGAAGGGCCTTGGTTGACTTTTTTTGTGACTTGGGGAAACCCATGAATAATCATGTAATTTGGCTAATTTGGCTCCGGATGTCCTTAACACTGTGCAGGGACATGAGGCAGGTCCGCGGGGAACGTGGCTGTTCTTGCCAGGATCCTTCAAACACTGACCTGCTCCTGGGCACGTGCCAGGACTGTGTGAGGTCAGATCCAGGCTCCTGGGACAGCCTTGGACAGGGCTTTCTGAGAATTTTGGCATCAACACCTGCTCAACTCCAGACTTCACGTCTGTCTGAGGCTGGGACTGGTGTCACCTGTTCCCAGTCAGGTCCTAACAGCGCGGTCAGAACATGTCCGTGTGACCTGTGAACCGCACTGCGTGCGGCAGCTGCTGCGCGTGCCACAGTGGCCCCGTGAAGCCCCGTGCAGCTTGGTACCCTTGGAAGGCTTTTGACCGGAAACGGACAAAGAGCACTGTCTACGCTGAAATGGGTTGGCGAGCCCTTGAGTCCCAGCCTGGAGAGACAGCCTCACCCAGCAGGCTGCTGGCAAAACAGATTTCCCGAGTCTCAGCTCCAGTAAAGCCCTGGCGAGGCTGCTATGCATAAGTGGTTGCGTCAACCTATGACCCAGGAGGTCACGGTCCATTCCCGGTCAGGGCACATGCCTGGGCTGCAGGCTTGATCCCTAGTGGGGGTTGCGCAGGAGGCAGCTGATCAATGATTCTCAGGCAGCAATTCTCTCTCATCATTGATGTTTCTGTCTCGCTCCCTCCCCCTTCCTCTCTGAAATCAATAAAAATATATTTTTAAAAAATAAGCCGGTGCCGCAGGGCTGGGTGCTGCTCCTCCCGTGAGCCCCGCCCTCACTTGCAGAGGAGCCCGTTCTGCAGGGTTCTGTTTCTGTCCGTTATGCAGGGTGAGGGGGCCGATTGGGTGATGTCTTCCTTGCTCTTCGGGGAGGGGCTGCTGTTGCTGCCACTGGACTTGCTCTTGCTCGGGTCGAGAGTGAGCTGGATGGGCAAGGAGCGGGTGCCCTGGGCCCTGACCAGGCAGTGGCAGACCAGCCGGAAAAAGGCCCGCCGCATCTCCTTGCTGGCCAGCGTGTAGATGACGGGGTTCATGGCGGAGTTGAGCACGGCCAGCACAATGAACCACTTGTCCTTGAACAGGACGGCACACTCCTTCACTTTGCAGGCCACGTCGGCGAGGAAGAGGATGAAGAGTGGGGACCAACAGGCGATGAACACGCTCACCACGATCACCACGGTGCGGAGCAGGGCCATGGACCGCTCCGAGTGCTGGGGGTTGGCCACCCTGCGGCTGCTGGACTTCACCAGGCAGTAGATGCGCGCGTACAGGATCACGATGGCCACCAGGATGGCGGTGAAGATGCTGATGCAGAAGGCGATGTACTTCTTGGAATAGAGGGGCAGGATGGTGGAGCAGTCGGGGAGGTTTTGCAGGCAGTTCCAGCCCAGGATGGGCAGGGCTCCCAGCGAGAGCGCGATGAGCCAGCACATCCCGATGAGAAGGAAGACTCGGTACTTCTTGTTGGCGTTGTACGGCCTCATTTTGATCATGGTCAGGTGCCGCTCGATGGCGATGGCCAGCAAGCTGCAGGTGGATGCCCCGAGGGCCACGAACATGCTGCCTTCTCGCAGGAACCAGACCGTGGGAGACAGGCTGAGCGTCCTCTTGCCTGACATCAGGATGTTGACCTTGTAGGCGATGCCGGCCAGCAGGTCGCAGAGGGCCAGGTTGCTGATGAAGAAGTACATGCGGTTGTGAAGCTTCTTGTTTTTCCAGATGGCAATGAGAACCATCAGGTTCTCCAGGACGATGAAGCAGCAGATGACCAGGAACAGCACGGTGGTGAGCGTGCTGCTCTCGGGGGCGTCCGTCAGCCGGCCGGCCAGCTTGCCCACGTAGTTGTAATGCTCGTACAGAGTCCCGTTTCCCGGGGAGGGGCTGGGCCGCGGCGTGAGGACTCTGGACATCACTTGGAATTTACAGACCGTCAGATCCACCAGAGGGCGCCTCAGGAACGTCCATTTCTAGCAAAGACCAGCTCAGGCTTCCGGCGTGATCCTGGCCAGACGCCTGCTGGGGTGTTGGGAACGGGCTCCTGCAAACAGAAAAAGGAGGGGCCCAGTGCAAGGGTGGCAGCAAAGCTGGAGGAAGGCACCAAAACTGCTGAAGCACCGGGACGGCTGGGCCTAGGGGCTCAGAGAGGGCCTCTCAACGCAGGCCAAGTTCCCGGTGACGGAGGAGGGCTGGGAGAGCTTGGTGTCTGGTTGCCAGGAAGGGCGTTCGGGGAGGAGCCCTGGTCATTCACAGACCCAAAGAGAACTTCCCTCTGGAAACGCTATCGGTTATTCCTCACCTGCTGCACGGGAGCCGGCACACCATTATTCTCAGTTAGCAGGAGAAACTGAGGAGTATCTGAGGCTGAAAACAATAGGATGGACTAGGGAAGGTGCCCACCTGGTTTCTGAGAGCTCTCTGGTGAGTCTTAGAGTGACATCACAGGACAGCCCACACTGCCCGACTGCCTTCCCTGGAGCCCAGCAGGGCCCAGGACAGAAGCCAGATCCTGATGGCCCTTAGGTCTGCAGGGCCCAGAGCCCTGACCTCAGACCACGCTGCCCCTAGGGAAGGACGGCGTGAGAACTCGAAGCTGCTTCGCTGGTGAGCAGCTGAGCTGGATTTGAGCTGGTGGCCCTGGATTTGAGCGTGGAGCTGGGGAGGGAGGAATATGCACCTGTCCAAGTGGAGTCAACTTCCACTGAGCTTAAAGGGAGAAAGAGAAGGCAAGGCCAAGCACACGGACTTGGAGTTGGACTTAAAATAGCAGCTGTAACCACCCACCCCACCCACCCCTCCCCCGCCCAAACTAAATCAAATCAGTGCACGTGAGCCCAAAGACACAACCAACTTGGGGGGCTAGTGAGCCGGTGAAGGTGGTGAGCCCACGAGCCAGGCCCTGGGTGGCCCTGGATTTTAATGCCTCCCCCACCCGACCTGGACCCTCCCCACCCGGCCTGCGGCCTCCTGGGATGTCCGGGGGACCCAGCTACCAAGGAAGAAAGGGCTTTCAGTGGGCTCACTGACTTTACCTTTAAGTTATTTGAATAATAAATGCATAACTAAGATCAGATGGCGTTAATCTAAAACAGCCCACCATATGTATTCGGTGAAGTTTTTTTGTACTTTTTAACATTTAATTCACAACCTTAGATTTGGATTGAGGGCAAATGGGCTGCCCTCCAATGACGTGGGGCTCTGCATTTTGGGGTGTGATGGGCTCTGAAGGCCTCACCTACCCACTGAGCTCATCCCAGGCCCAGACAGGCCTTGGCGCCTGGAAGGACACAGGGATCAGCGTGGGCAGCTGCTGTGAGGGGGAGGCAGAGGAGACCCCAGCAGGGCGCCCTGCCCAAGGGACCCTGCTTTCCCGCCCTCAGGTGCTGGTCCCAGGGACCTGCAAATACTTCAGGCCCTCCCGCCCGCCCTTTGTTGGCCTGGGGGACCTTGTCCTCTGAGCCTGGGCAGAGGGGCCCCACTGTGTCTTCCTGGGTTTCTCCCAGTGTCCAGGAGCCTCACTGTGCTGCTTGTTCTGGGAACCCCGCAGGTCCTGGCACCTGAGCTGCTGCCTGCGCTCAGCCTGGAACTGCCCCTGGCCCTTCCCTGGCCCCTCCATGACAGCTAAGGCCACGGAGGACTTGGAGGTCAGCTTGAAGGCCAAGTGTGGCGGAAACCTCTCCTAACTTCAAAAGGGAATCGTGGGCAGTTCTGTGGCTGGACTAGCAGTGGGGCCTGCAGGGGGCCCGGGCGGGTCTCCTCCGTTGCCCAGCAGCCCAGGCTGCCTCCCTGGCAGTGGCCCACTCAGGCCAGGGGCCTTGCTGCCTTGGGCAGAAGGCAAGGCTGCCCGGTGCCCCAAGCCCCGGAACCCTGCCCCCATCGGACAACAGACCTGTATTGCTTCTTCCAGAGTTAACAGGGCAAGTCACCTGGTGTCACCTCCTTTCCTGTCCCTCCCTCATTTTCACTTAAATCTTGTCAGTCCTTCAAGCCTGAGTCAAATGCTCCCTGCTCTGCGGCATTTTCTAGAATCAGCACAGCCCGTGCTGACTTTTTTCTGAGGCTGTGCACCACTTTTTAAAACAAATCCCAAGCTGTGTTTTTAAAAGTAGAAATGGCAGCTGGCAGGCTCTGAGCCCTCTGCCTGCAGGGCCTGACCTGACCCTCACTGGCATCCTCACAGCGTCCCCCACAGCACCTGGCACATTCAGGGGCACCCAACAATGTGTGCACCCTCTTCATGGCTTCTCTTTATCTGTGAGCGGTGAACGCGGCGTCCCACGCCCCCTCGCTGGACCCCACGACCAGGAGAACTCGGCCCCAAGGGCGCCCCTGAGTGAGCGCTCATGTGGCCCACACAGAGGAAGGTGCCGCCAAGGACACCACCAATAGAGGTCCTTGTTCATGGGAAAGGCCCAGCATCAGGGCAGGGGAGAGGAACTGTTGACTGGTTTTCAGAGAGAGAGGAAGGGGAAAGGAGAGGGAGAAACATCGACGTGAGAGCCTAAAATCCATCGGCTGCCTTCTACTTGCCCCAGGCCGGGGATTGAGCCCACACCGTATGTGCCCTGACCAGGAATCGAACTGGCAACCCCTGGTGCCTGGGACAACCAGCTGAGCCCACAGGTCAGGATGAGGAGCATATTTTATCAAGAACACTTTTTGGTTAAATGTGAGTCTCCACATTTTGTGTAACTGGAAGACATCCGGTTGTCCTTGGAATTTAGAAGCATATTTTCTTTGGATTACAACATTAGAGAGTAGACCCAGCCTGAGAGTTGAGTGCCGGCTAAGGGCCAGCCTGACTTTATATGCGTCTGAACATTGCTGTGCCTGTTCAACGGCACCTTGTGGGAGGCCAGCTACCTCACCCCAGAAACGGGTCCCAACCCAGCGCCCCTGAGGCTGGCCCCTCGGGGCCCCAAGCCCCTCCCAAATGGGACCACTGTGTGGGCTTCTCATCCCGTAGTTCAGCCTGTGGCTGACCTTCGCATGGAGGAGCCCAGCAGGAAGCAGCCGTGCTGGGGGAGGGTGCTCCTGCCACCCATGGGGGTGGATGCTGATCAGACAGATGCACTGTTTGTTGCCTGTGGACACGGGTGGTCTTCCTGTGCTCTGCATGCCCACGTCCTGTGTGAGCACGTGCCTGGATGTCGCGGTACCACTGATGCGTGAGCATGTGGTGTTGGTGCCGAGTGTGGGCTCTGACGCCGGGGGTCCCTGGAGAGGCTTCCTGGGCTCGGCCAGCGCCCGGCAGTGAGAGTGTGGGTGTGCGGAGCAGGGGAGAGCCCCCAGAGGGCGAGATTTACACATTTCACATTTTGTCTTATTTTAAAAATTAGTGTCTGGGGCTGGCAGAGACAATGTACGAGTTTGATCGCTGCTTAAATTCCACCTGAACACGCAAAGCCCAGCGCTGACAACCGTGTGCTGGCTGGTCCCGTACATCCTTAGAAAGCTGGGCATGTTGTAATAGGGACACGGCTCGTCAGCAGAGGTCTTCCAAGGACTCTACGTTCCCATGGCGCTGCGGCCTGGAGCAGGCCTGGTGACGCCCACTGGAGAGCCTGGGTCCCTCAGGCTCCTCCTCACCTGGAGGAGGCACACTGCCCAGGCCTGAGGCCCTCACCTACTCACGGAGGCGGTTCCCGAGGGTCTCACTGCGAACTCGTAGGCTGGGATCTTCCGGGCCACCTCCAGGCGTTTCAATACCAACACTTTTCACAGAGAAGGAATAAATTGCCTCTGGAAGGTGGTTCCCAGCTGGTCACCCAGGTTCCCAGCCAGGGGTGCTCCCCTTCCCTGCATTCCCAAGGGGCACATCCATGGGGGGAGCGGAGAAGAGAGCACGGGCGGCCAATGGGTTCCAGATGTGGTTTCTACGCTAACGAGTCACTTTCTCTACGGGTCAATTTGAAAAATAAACAAACTATAAGAAGAAGAAAGAGAAAAAAGTTCAGGAAAATACGTCCACAAGGTCTGGGGTCTCTTCTCACGGCAGAAAAGCACAACAGGACAGTGAGGAGTTTCTCCCGGTCAGACGAGACGTCTCGCAGGGTGCAGTGCTTCCAATAGGCGTGTCTCCCAGGGAATCAACTAGCTCAGTGGTCGGCAAACTGCGGCTCAGCAAACTGTGGCCTGAGAGCCACATGCGGCTCTTTGGCCCCTTGAGTGTGGCTCTTCCACAAAATACCGACTTCTGCGCATGGGCCACGAAGTTTCAATCGCACTGTAGTGCATGCCCGCACGTGGTATTTTGTGGAAGAGCCACACTCAAGGGGCCAAAGAGCCGCATGTGGCTCGCGAGCCGCGGTTTGCCAACCACTGAACTAGCTCATCCTCCAAACGAAATGAAAACACCACGCATTTGCCAACAAGCAAAATCCCTTGGAAAGCAAGGCTTTTTTCTTTCAAAAGGAAAGAATGAGTTGGCCGTTCATGGCCCCAGAAAATCCCTTTGCTGGTGAGTAGTCCCCTCGCTCTGGTTTTCTCAGGCGGCCCCTCTGCTTTCAGAAGTAGCTCACAGCAGGGGCTTTGTGCACACGGCCTCGCAGGCTGCACTGTGCTCCCAGCCAACAGGGAGCTTCCGGCGAGAAAACCACTGCTGTCCAGGATCCAGGTGAGGGTTTCACGGTCAGTGCTCGTTCCCCTGGGCACCTAGGCCTGTCCCTCGGGGGACAAATGCTTTTGATGCAAGAGGTCTTACTCTCTTTGTTTCTCAACTAAGCTTTCCAAACTTTCTCTCCCCTGCTTGCTCTAAGTAAGACACAGGACTGAATTCCTACCAAGATCGTCACAGGACCAATAGGGGTGTGGACCTGAGCTCCTCAAAGCAGCTAAAGGTATATGCAAACAAGAGGTGTTCTGCCTAAGAAGTCCTAAGGGTGGGATCCCTCCCATCCTTTCCCCAAACCATGCTCTCACTCGGTGACATGGCCTGTGCAATGCACATTGCAGCTCGCAGGGACCACGTCTGGTCTCCCATCTGCCTTCTGAATGCACACAGGAGGAAACTGAGGCTGGGGGGTGGGGAGGAGGCGGAGACTTGGAAGAGGCCAAGCTGGGCTGGATGTCTGTGCCCAGGTCACCACATTAACCATAAGCTTTTCTGGAGGTGCCCACCTTTCCACGTGTCCTTCACCTCCATGGTGATAAGAGCATCCCTAGCATGCTTCCGAGCCAAGTCGCCTCTAGCTACTGTGCTAGCGAGTCCTGGAATGCCGGCTTTACTGGAGCAGATGGAAAACTCTGCCTCCAGGAAATGGAGCGGCAGCATCAGGGCCAAAGAGCCCCATCAGCTGCCCGGAACTCCCACTCCAGCTCACCGTGCCGATGGGACGCCAGATGCACCACCAGGTGCCACACTCTCCACCAAGCAATCTTGTCACTGATTTGACCCCACTGGCCTGATGTCTGGTCTCTCACAGACAAAGCTTCAATTCCTCAAAATTGGGATAAAGCAAAAAACAAACAAAAGAGGCAACTTTATGTCCAGTAACTGTAACAGCAATAACTGAAATGTACTATTAATTGACACTAGATAGGATTCCACACAGTATTATCTCCAAAAGCTTATGGAAAACCTCTTAAGGCAATTAATTACTTGAGCAGAAAATATGTGGCAAAGAAATAATAGGAAATAACTCCAAAACTGGTGAAAGGGTTAGGGAGCTGAGTGTGAGGCAATGGGCCCAGCGCGAAGGTGAAGTCCTGGCTCGCGGCGCCCAGGCCCGAGGTGCCTCATCAGCTGTGTCAGCACTCAGGTCATGTCCTAAGTCCTGGCAGACAAAATGGGGTTCCACAAGATGGTACCCCTAACTTTTCAAGATTATGACATGCTCAAATTCTCAATTTTTTTGTAATAAAAATATATGCATACACTGCAGATACTGAATCATCTTTAGGGGATGGAAGAAATACAATGGAATCAGAAGTGTGTCATAGCCCTGGCCGGTTTGGCTCAGTGGATGGAGCGTCGGCCTGGGGACTGAAAGGTCCCAGGTTCGATTCCGGTCAAGGGCATGTACCTGGGTTGCGGGCACATCCCCAGGGAGTGTGCAGGAGGCAGCTGGTCGATGCTTCTCTCTCATCGATGTTTCTAACTCTCTATCCCTCTCCCTTCCTCTCTGTAAAAAATCAATAAAATACATATTTTTTTTAAAAAAAGTGTGTCATAATTCCCAGAGAAAGGAAAATCAATTCCGCATTTTGAGAAAGAAAGCCATTAGTCAATATGTAAAGCTCCTTCCGCAGCAGGCGTGGGGGACGTCCCGCCCACAGGCTGTGTAAGGCCCGCGGGGTCATTTGGTTTGGCCCTGCCAAGGCATTAGGGGTGAGTTAATTAATGTTTGACAAACTATAGCATGCTAATTTTTAAGTTGGTAATTTGGTATGGCCCACACATGATGTTATAAATATCCAAATGGCCCTGGGCAGAAAAAAGGTTCCCCACCCCCGATCTACAGGAAAACGGGAGTTTCATCTATCCACTGCGTATAAAATTAGGAGTGTCGTGCACTTAAGGAAATTCACAAACATTAAAGAAGAAGGGCCTTTTCAAAAATGAAAACTGGATGAGAAATCGTTGGGCCTATATCTCAGAGGAGGCTCTTAAGGGCTGACTTTGCATTTTAGATCTTGTCCCCGTGCCCAGTGACAAGAGCGGCCGGACTAGCAGGCCCAGTGTGAACATCTGCTGACGAGAACATACAATGTGTGGCTCCTCTGTGACAACAAGAACTATTCCTACTGGCACCGAGCTCTGCATCCATTAGGTGAGAAATTGTACAGATCCAGGCACTCCCACAACTGGAGCACCACCCACCCCAGCCACCACCTCCTGCACCACCCCCGCCACAGGCAGGGCCACCTTGTCAGGCACAGCCCGGCAGAACCGAATCCTGCCCCTGCATTTCTAGGAGCTACATTTTTCTTCGTCATGCCTGCAGGATGCTCACCAGCGAAGAAAGGAATTCTGGAAAGGTGAAGTATGAACACGTGACTGAGGGAAAGGTCTCAGCCCCTGATGTCCAGAAGTTCCCGGTTCTGGAAGCGCCCAGAGCTTCAGCTGGGAGGACACTGCCTGCAGGGTGGACTCTGCATTTTTTAAATAATCTCCCAAAAGAGCCTCTGTCATGCTGCTGTCCCTCCTTTATCTCCACAGCAAATCGTGTTCTTCTGAAAAAAAGTCTAGCAAGAAGTCCCTCTTTTACATCTAAATATAAAAACACCACAAAGACTATGTCATTGGTAGTGTCCGGTGTCGGGAAGGGAGAGAGGGAGAGTCAGGGCGGGAGAGAGCGAGCTTTCAGAGGCTGGCGGCGAACAGTGGGAAGCCGGCCAGGCTCCGGCAGTAGAGCCCTGCGGCCCCTTCCCCGGCTTATCTGCCCGTGTGCAGCGCACGGGCTCCTGTGGGCGCCTCCCTACCGCACCCGGACTTGACCCTCAGGCCCTAATCTGACAGCCCTGATTGCCTTGTTTGAGAACCAGAAAGAAAAAAGGAATTTTGGGGAGAACATAACTTTAGAAAATGATTTCACCAGGAGAAGGACCACAGCCACACACTTCCAGAGTCCCCCGGTCCTCTTTCTGGGAGCGCACCTAACGCTGCTTTAATTGTCCAAGTTAAACGACCGGTGGAATTTCTCCAAGAAAAGCCGCTTCTCCTTCATTCGGGCTGTTGAGAAGCGGCTGAGTTTAAAGGCTCCAAATGTAGTGTATAGGGAAGCGCCCCCTCCCCCTGCCGCGGCTCGGTGGCCGGATGGATGGTTTGGGGGACGGGGTGCTGTCGTGGAGTGCACGTCCGCCCAGGTCCCTGTTGCGCCCGGAATCGGCGGGGATTTCATGAGAAAAGTGGACCCAGTGGCTCCCACCTTCCCCGGAGTCCGCGACCCCGGCCCCGCCGGCTCACCTCCGTCAGGGTAGGGCGCCTGGGCCCCCGGCATCCTGGAGAACCCTCCGCTCAGACGCAAGCTGGGTTGGCCCACCGGGATAGTCTTGGGGCTCAGGGGCTCGCACCCAGGCCTGGAGGTTTCGCTTGGGCTCGTCCTGCCACCACGTTCAGCTCCGGATCCCAGTCGCGCGTCCCCGGACCGGCTCCCTCGGCCTCTGCGCGCGCCAGCCGAGCGCAAACTTGCCCAGCTCCCCGGGGGCGGGGCCCGGCCGCATCCCGCCTCCATGCCCACCTCCAGCTCCCAGCGCCGCGCCCCCGGCTCCTCCGTTCCTCCTCCACCCCCTACCCTTCCCCGCCGCCCCGGGGTCCCGCTGGCCGCCCGCAGCCGCCCGCCGTCTCCCGGCCACCCTGGCCCCCAGCGCCCCGCCGCAGGGCTCTAGGGGCCGCTCGCCTCCCGCCCCGGCCCCAGGGCGACTTCCAGACCTCGCGCCTGCCAGGCTAGCTCCCGGACCCACCGGGCCCAAGACCCAGCGGGGACCGGTCCGAACTGGACCCGGGGCTGGGAACGGGGGATCGAGCCGACGGCGAGTTTGGGCCAATGATGACTATTAACGACCATTATTGCGACCACGGCCATTTCCGTTCGAAACGGACAAACCCCAGCTGGTATGGGAGCGCCTGGCAGGCTGCGCCTGGGGCCCGACGCGCGGCTCCCCTTCGGAGCCCGGGTGCAAGGCGGGCGCCTGGCCCACGCGCCCCGCGTCCGCATCCTGCGCTGGACACGGGGGCCGCCCGGCCGCGAGCCGCCGCGGGGACCTCAGCGACCCCCGCCCACGCACGCACGGGCCGTCTTTGGTGATTGAGTAAGATGCTCCTGGCGAAGCGCTCCCGAAAGGAGCAGGCCAGCAGGCGACTGCGAATCTTCTCTTGGAAACGGAACGCGGCGGCCCCGGAGTGAGCGAGCGCCGCAGCCGGCCTGGACCTTCCGGCGGCGGAGCGGGAGGAGAGGCGTGAAGCAGCCGGGCACCCGGCCGCCGGCGGCCCGCGCGGCTGTGCAGTCCGGGGCGGAAGGACTGGAGCCGCAGGCGGCGCGGAGCGAGGTGGGGACCCTGGGGAGGGGCCGCCCTCAGATACCTGCCCCTCGCGTGCGCTCTGCTCCAGAGGAGGCTCCCAGAGCAGCCTTTCCCTGGCGCCGGGGTCTGGGCGCTGAGGGCACGTGCCATGTCCGGCACCGAGTCCCAGCTGGGCTCCGCACCGCTCGCCGCGCCGAGAAACCCGAGCCTGGGCAGGTCGGCTGGAGGGCGGAGCGGCGCCAGCCCTGGCCTGCCCCCAGGGCTCCGGGGAGGCGGCCCCTGCCCTGCCCTGCCCCTTAGTCCACCTGCCTGTCCGCCCCCAGCACTGGCCTTCTGGACTCACTCATGGTGTCTTGTACAAGCTCCGAGAAGCCGTATCCGTCCCAAATGGCAAGTGAGACCGAAAGTGTCTCCATTTTCCACTCCCACAGCATCAAGTCAGGAAAAGGCGAGGGGGGTCGGGGGGGACTGTGACTTGGGCCACTTGCCATCAGCAGGGCAACAAGATACTGTCCTAGCCCCGGTGTCTGCGACCCCAGAAGCCCTAGAAAATGACGGGGCTCCTCACCGCCGGTGGCCCAAGGGCGCCGGAGCGGACACAGCGGCCTTGCTGAAACTCCTCTCTGACAAGGCTGTTTCCCCAAAGATTCCCAGTCCTGGGAACCCTCCCCTCACAAGTCCCGCCCCCCCCCCCCCCTCACTCCCTGCTCCCTGGCCTAAAGCTCAGTCACTGGAGCCTGACAGGGGCCCCTCTGAGCGCCCACACCGACCTCAGACCAGGTTCCCAGGCTCCCAGACTTTCCTCGGGAGGCCAGCCCTCATGGAAAGTCTCTGAATACAAGTCTCCGCCGCACCCCTGCTCAGCAGGCAGCGCTCTGCACAGCACAATGCCCGCCTGTACCTGCAGACAGAGTGGGAGTTAGCCAGTTCCCAGCCTGCAGCCCTGGAGGACAGTCAGACCAAGTGACTTCCGTGCCTGCCCCGTGGAGAACTGGCTAACCGCACCGTGCTAACTGGTGAAAGAAAACATTTCCCAGTTGCAATGGCCACGCCTGGCTTGCAGCACCTTACCGGGATCAAGTATGTAGTGGGATCCAGTACGTAACAGGATCAAGTATGTAAGTGTGTAACGAGGGCCACGCATGCTGGATCAAGCTGGCAGCGCGGGGTGATGCGGAATCCAGCGCACAGCAGCACCCATGCTCTGTTCTTGCTAAAATGCTTAACCTGAATCAGAGGTCAGGTGTGGAGCCTGCACTTCCTTTACAGGATGGAGAAGGGAGGGGGCAACAAGGGGAATGACACCAGGCAGAGCGGTTCTGAGCGTGGCCGTCCTAGAGTCAGTCATTGGCCTGGGCTCCTCAGACAGGTCAGTGTCAGAAAAGGGGTGACAATGGTCCTGGTACAAACACAGCTAACGTGATGCACCATTCATAACCACAAGCTGGAGCCTGACAGCGCCTGCATCAACTGACCGTCACGGAAGACAAGCGGAGGGCGTGCCGGTGTGACGGTATTGAATGCTGTCACAGGGGTCTGTTGAAGTTATTGGGTGCCATAATAGCACGCTGCTTCTCTAGGAGAATAGCCTTATTTGGGGGATATTTCACCCTGTTAAAGGGTGACATGGGTTGATGTCTGAAACTTGCTTATAAATTATTCTGCAAAAACAATACATACACATAAAGCTGATACAACAAAGTGTTAGCAGTCTTGGAAATGGGGAGTTGTGGAATGTGTTCCCTTTCCGTATATGTTAAAAAATTTCATAGTAAAAGTTGGAGAAAACTCAAATATTTCTCCACCTCTGAACTCAGGCTATCAAGCCAAACCTAGGCTTATGGCATAAAATAAAAAGATGGTATGATTTATATCTGTATACTCTTGAAAGCCACATGGTCCCAACACTGAATAACATTTGAACAAATATATTATTTATTTGTAATTTTTAAAATAATATATATTTTATTGATTTTTTTACAGAGAGGAAGGGAGAGGAACAGAGAGCCAGAAACATAAATGAGAGAGAAACATCGATTAGCTGCCTCCTGCACACCTCCCTCTGGGGATGTGCCTGCAACCAAGGTACATGCCCCTGACCAGAACCGAACCCGGGACCCTTCAGTCCGCAGGCTGATGCTCCATCCACTGAGCCAAACCGGTCAGGACTATTTGTAATTTTTAAAAAGGAAATGGATTCACTTTCCCTGCACGAGTGCCTGCAGCCTGGCACACAGGTGCAGTGTGAAGACCCTCAGCACAGGGAAGAGGCCGGCGCCGAGACGGGGACTGCAGGGCTGAGGACTGAGGGCTGGGACGGCAGACCCTCCTCCTGTAAATGTCCTTATTGCCCCCATCCTCCTCCCTCCAGGCCTCTGCCTCCTGCTCCCAGGACACCCTTCTCAGTCCCTCGGTCAGAACTAATCTGTTGTGTCCATTCTTAGCTCTGTTTTAGCTCTCATCTTGAGTAAATGTGCGTGCTGTCTTTTTATTTCAGAGGCAGCGCTTCTAGGGTGCACTCAGGACAATGTGGGGTGAGCCACAGCCGGGAGGGAGCTCTGGAGCTGGGGGAGGGCGGGGGCAGGGGAGGGCACCGGGTGGAAAGGAGCCCTGGGTTGGGATGCGGTGTGGCTCTCTGACAGATCACCCTGAGTGAGGTCGCTCACACAGGGCCGGGGAGAAATGACCTGGGTGTGGATTTGCGAAGGGAAACTTGGCCCTGTGTGCAGTGACCCCGTCTGGGCTCGAAGCCCCTGACTGGCCGCCAGAACTCTTTCACAGGAAATACTCATTCGTTCACAGACACCGCCAAAGCTGAACTTCACAGCTTTAATCGTGACTTCATTACTATAGCGCCTGTGCCATCTTCATGCCTCATGCACCCCTTTCTCCACCCTGAATGGCAGCCAGGAACCAACAGAGATTCCAAGAATTATTCGATTTACATTTCATGTTTTGTAAGGATGTTTATGATATTCAGACACCTAACTAGTGAGTGTGTGTTCATGTAAGGATGTAACTGTGTGCATGTATGTGTATGTATGTACACAAGTGCACATGTGTGCTTGTGTGTATATGAGTCTATGTACAATGTGTGTAGATATGGACATGTGCGTGCATGTGTGCTTATGGGCATGTGTGTGGGTGTATGTGGGTGTTTGGGTGCGCATGCGTGATGCCCGGGAACTGTACTTTTGTGAGGGTGGTAATGTGCCCGCCCCTTCATGGAACATGAGCACCCGGACCCTGTGGTATAAGACAAAATAAATGTTTGGTCTCCTGTTCCTAGTCCTTGGCCCAGATCTCCTAAAACCAGTCAGGACTGGGGCTGAAGCAGGAAGGGCTGGAGATGGAGTTAGTCACCAATGGCCAATGAGTTCATCAATGCAGCCTGCATCATGAAGCCTCCACAGAACTCCTACACAGCAGTGTTTGGGGCGATTCCAGGTTGGAGCGCACATCCGTGTGCTGGAGGGGGGCGCCCCCAGAGAGGGCGCGGAGCTCCAGGGCCCTCTTCCCCATACCTTGCCGGATGCAGGCCTTCCGTCTGACTGTTCCAAGTGGTGGCCTTTACAATAACCCGGTAACATCAGTGAGGTGCTCCCCGAGTTCTGTGAGCTTCTAGCACAGGACCAAGTGGGGAAGGGCAGGAGCCTCCCAGTGTGTAGTCGGCCTGGCAGCAGACCCAGCGGGAGCAGACTCAGCCGGGGCCAGGGGACTGCGTGTTTGTGAGTGCGCGCAGGGTGTGTTCTCTGGGAAACCGCGTACTCTGAAAGCTGGAGGAGAAAGGACGGTGCTCTTGATCCTCTCCATTATGCTGACAGACGAGAGTTGTCAGGGCTTATGGTGATGCCTGCATCTGAATCCCACAGGCTGGGCGGGTAGCTCAGTCTTCAGCAGCCCCGATGCTTTGAGTTAAGTTAGCCCCCAATGTGCCTGCCTTGCTGGCTGCCACGGCTGGGAAATTGGGGGTGGGGGGTGAGGGGGGTGTGGAGGGTTGGCGGGTGGGCCAGTGCCCCCTGTCTCCAGAAGACGTTGATACACACTGTCTGCGGTGTGATTCCAGCGGCTGCCGCGCAGCGTGTGCCCAGGCCTGCCTGCGCTCTGCTGGGACCTGTTCTGTGTACTCCGCCGGCCGCCGCGGCGTTTTGAACGAGCGGCTGCAGCATTGTTGGAGTCGGCTTTTTCTTGGCTGCAGAAGGGCTTCCTGGGCGCGGGGGTGGAGTAAACATAATAGCACTTGTGGATGTTCTCACGCCGCCAGCGTCAAAGGCCTGTGGGTTTTACGCAGAAAAGGCTGAGGCGTCTTGATGGGAAAGAAAGCCAATCTCAGGCCTGACGGGTGCATGCCCAGGAGCTTCACACACACTCCCGGAGCCTCACAGCAACCCGAGACCGACAGCAGCAGCACCCATTCCGCAGAGAGGTCTCAGGCCCAGCGCTGACTGCACACCGCCCAGCGTCACACAGCTGGCAAGCGCAGGCTGGATAGCTTAGCCCACTTGGAGTTCGTTGGTTTTAGCTCTTTGGAAACTGCACGCCCCCCCCACCAAAGACATTGGACTAAACTTTATGTGTGGATCCCTGGACCCCCCTTGGCAGGCACCGAGGGCAGAAAGGGGAGGCGGATGACCATCCGCTGACCCTCACTCCTGCCAGCCCCCACATCTGCTCTTGGTTCTGGACTGTGTGTGGCTGGTTTGGGGGGCCGGATGGAAGCTGCCCGGATCCTACGGAACAGTCCTGTCAAACCCATTAGGACCACTAGCCCGGCTAGAGCGCTGTGGTGAGGAGAAGTATGGGACGCTGAGTCCACCATCACGCCTATTTTATAAAGAAACTGTTGACCTTCTGAGCTTCAGTGTCTGGTATATTGTACCATGTTCAATGGGTAAAACGTTAAGTGCCCTGGCATTTGAGTGGGTCACAGAAATTCTGCAACGTTACACAATACAGACAGTCCGCGGGTTACAACGTACATCGTTTCTTGGTTAGGTGGCCATCTCCATTTATTTATAAAAAAAAAGTTCCGTCATTTCGATGTATATGCATATGTGCTTTATGTTTTTTATTATTTATTTACCACAAGTAAAGGTCAGGACTTGTTATCTTTCTTTTAATTTTTTTTTTTTTACTGTTTCACTTCATTACTGCTGTGTATGTGCTCCATGTGAGTGACGTAGGTGCTTGTGTAGGTGGGTTCCGACTTACGGCAAATATCGCGTTACCCTGCGCTGAAGAAACGGATCTCCGACGTAGCCCAAGGACCTACTGTATGCACACATGTGAAGCTTTCCACACTGATTGAATGGAAGCCACCCACAAGCCTTTCTTCTGCTTCCTTTTTTTACAGTGAAAATATTTTTATTTTATTATTTTTTATTATATTTTAGTGGCTCTGGGATTTTTAAAAAAATCTTTATTGTTAAAAGTATTACATAGATCCTCCTTTCCCCCCCATTAACCTCTTCCAGCCCCTCCCCTCCTCCCCTCCCACCAGGCCCTCACTACCCCCTTGTCTGTGTCCACAGGTTATGTATATGGGCATACAAGTTCATTGGTTGATCTCTTCCCACCCACCCTCCCCTGCCTTCCCTCTGAGGTTCAACAGTCTGTTCATGCTTCTATAACGCTGGGTCTATTTTTGATCATCAGTTCATTTTGTTGATTAGATTCCACATGTGAGTGAGATCATGTGATACTTATCTTTCTCTGACTGGCCTATTTCACTTAGCATAATACTCTACAGGTCCCTCCATGCTGTTGCAAATGATGAGAGTTCTTTTTTATTGCTGTGTAGTATACCATTGTGTAAATGTATCATAGTTTTTTTTAAAAAAAATCTTTATTGTTGTGATTATTACAGATGTCCCTCTTTCTCCCCCCCATTGCCTTCCTCCACCCGGTTCCTGCCTTGCCCCTGGCCTTTGACACCCTATTGTCTGTGTCCATAGGTAATGCATATATGCATATAAGATTTTTGTTTAATCTCTCCCTGTCCCCTCCCACCCTCCTTTTCTCTGAGAATCATCATTCTGTTCCATCTCCATGACGTTGATTCTATTTGATTCACCAGTTTATTCTGTTCATTAGATTTCTTATTGGTTTACTTTGATTTTTAGATTCAATTGTTGATAGGTATGAATTTGTGGCCATTTTGTTGTTTATATTTGTTATCTTTTTCTTCTTCTTCCTATTCTTAAAGAATACCCTTCAACATTTCATATAATACTGGTTTGGTGGTGATGAACTCCTTTAGCTTTTTCGTATCTGTGAAGCTCTTTATCTGACCTTCAATTCTAAATGATAGCTTTTCTGGGTAGAGTAATCTTGATTGTAGATCCTTGCTATTCATCACTTTGAATATTTCTTGCCACTCCCTTTTGGCCTGCATAGTTTCTGTTGAGAAATCAGCTGACAGTCATATGGGTACTCCCTTGTAGGTAACCAACTGCTTTTCTCTTGCTGCTTTTAAGATTCTCTCTTTATCTTTAGCCCTTGGCATTTTAATTATGTTGTGTCTTGGTGTGGTCTTCTTTAGGTTCCTCTTACTTGGGACTCTCTGTGCTTCCTGGACTTGTAAGTCAATTTCTTTCACCAGGTAGGGGAAGTTTTCTGTCACTATTTCTTCAAATAGGTTTTCAATATCTTGCTCTCTCTCTTATTCTGGCACCCCCATAATGCAAATGTTGGTATGCTTGAAGTTGTCCCAAAGGCTCCTTACACTATCTTCATATTTTTAGATTCTTTTTTCTTTTTGCTTTTCTGGTTGTGTGTTTTTTGCTTCCTCAAATTTCACATCATTGATTTGATTCTCAGAATCCTCTACTCTACTGTTGAATCCCTGTAAATTATTCTTTATTTAGTTAGTGTATGCTTAATTTCTGACTGGCCCTTTTCCATGTGTTTGGCATGCTCACTAAGATCCTTGAAAGTCCCATTAAGTCGCTTGGAGGTTTCTAGAAAATTCTTGAGTGACCTTATAACTGTGGTTTTGAATTCTATATTCAATAGTTTGCTTTCTTCCATTTCTTTTATTTGTGACACTAGAGGCCCAATGCACGTAGATTCAAGCAAGAATAGGCCTTCCTTCTCCTGGCTGCCAGTACCATCTTCGCTCTGGCCCGGAGCTGCCTTCTGCCTTCACGTGCTGCCCAGAGGCCCGGAGCAGTCAGGGTGGGGTGGAACACCTGTGTTGATGCAAGCATCCTAGCCTGGCCACCGCCATCTTTGTCACGTCAATTTTCATATTCCTTCCTTATTGGCTGTGGGCACTGCCATCTTTGTAGTGAAGTGATGGTCAATTTGCATATGGGAGTTTAATTTTTAATGTTTTGAGGAAACTCCATACTGTTTCCCACAGTGGCTGCACCAGTCTGCATTCCCACCAGCAGTGTACTAGGGTTCCCATTTCTCTATGACCTCACCAATACTTGTCATTGGTTAATTTGTTATGATAGCCATTCCGACAAGTGTGAGGTGATATCTCCTTGTTGTTTTGATTTGCATCTCTCGGATGATTAGTGACTTTGAGCCTTTTTTCATATGTCTCTTTGCTTTCTACGTGTCCACTTTGGAGAAGTGTCTATTTAGGTCTTTTGCCCATTTTTTAAAAATATATATATTTTATTGATTTTTTACAGAGAGGCAGGGAGAGGGCTAGAGAGTTAGAAACATCGATGAGAGAAACATCGATCAGCTGCCTCCTGCAAATTCCCTACTGGGGATGTGTCCGCAACCAAGGTACATGCCCTTGACCGGAATCGAACCTGGGACCCTTGAGTCTGCAGGCTGACGCTCTAGCCACGTGAGCCAAACCGGTTAGGGTGCCCATTTTTAAAAATTGGATTGTTTGTCTTCCATTTGTTAAGTTGTATTAGTTCCCTGTATATTTTGCAGGTTAACCTATTGTCAGATGCAACATTGGCAAATATGTTCTCCTATAGGTGGGCTCTCTTGTTATTTTGTTGATGGTTTCTTTTGCTGTGCAGAAGCTTTTTATTTTGATGTAGTCACATTTGTTTATTTTCTCCTTAGTTTCCATTGTCCTAGGAGATGTATTAGTAAACATATTGCTATGAGGGATGTCTGAGATTTGGATGCCTATGGTTTGTTTGAGGACTTTTATGGTTTCACATCTTACATTTAAGTCTTTTATACATTTTGAGTTTACTCTTCTGTATGGTGTAAGTTGTTGGTCTAGTTTTATTTTTTGCATGTATTTGTCCAATTTTCCCAACACCATTTTTTGAAGAGACTGTCTTGACTCCACTGTAGAAGTGTCAAGACTACACTTGACTCTTTGAAAAATATTAATTAAGAATAGTGGATTGGGTTGATTTCTGGGTTCTCTGTTCTGTTCCATTGGTCTAAATGACTGTTCTTGTGCCAGTACCACATTGTTTTGAGTACAGTGGCTTTGTAGTATAATTTAATATCTGGCATTGTGATTCCTCCAACTTTGTTCTTCTTTCTCAAGATTGCTACAGCTATTCAAGGTCTTATTTTGTTCTATATAAATTTTTGGAGTATTTGTTCTAGGTCTGTGAAATATGAGATTGGTATTTTAATAGGAATTGCACTGAATCTGTAGATTGCTTTGGGTAGTATGGATATTTTAACGATGTCAATTCTATCAATCCATGAACATGGTATATTCTTCCACTTGTTTATATCCTCTTCTATCTCCTTTTTCAATGTCCTGTAGTTTTCAGAGTACGGGTCTTTTACCTCCTTGGTTAAGTTTATTCCTAAGTATCTTATTTTTTTGTTGCAGTGGTAAATGGGTTTTGTTTTGTTTTGTTTTGTTTTGTTTTGTTTTAGTTTCTCTTTCTGAGAGATCACTATTGGTGTATAAAAATGCCATGGATTTGGGGGTGTTAATTTTGTATCCTGCTACATTTCTGAATTTATTTCTTAAGTCCAGAAGTTTTTTGATGGAGTTTTAGGATTTTCTATGTACAGTATCATGACATCTGTGAAAAAGAGAGTTTTACTTTCTCCTTTCCAATTTGGACGCCTGTTATTTCTTTTTCTTATCTAATTGCTGTGGCTAGTACTTCCAGTACTATGTTGAACAGGAGTGGTGAGAATGGGCATCCCTGTCTTGTTCCTGTTTTTAAGGGAAATGATTTAGTTTTTGTCCATTGAGTATGATGTTGGCTGTAGGTTTGTCACATATGGTCTTTATTACGTTGAGGTATGTTCCTTCTACTCCTACTTTGCTGAGAGTTTTTATCAAAAAAGGGTGTTGGATTTTGTTGAATGCTTTTTCTGCATCAATTGTGATCATGTGATTTTTGTCTTGCAACTGTTTATGTGATGTGTTACATTAATTGAATATTGGACCAGCCTTGAATCCCTGGAATAAATCCCACTTGGTCATGATGTATAATCTTTTTAATGTATTACTGGATCCAGTTTGTTAGAATGTTGTTGAGGATTTTAGCATCTATGTTCATCAGGGATATTGGCCTGTAGTTCTCTTTCTTTGTTATGTCTTTATTTGGTTTTGGAATTAGGGAGATGCTGGTCTCATAGAAAGAGTTTGGAAGTATTCCTTCCTCTTGAATTTTTTGGAATAGTTTGAGGAGTACAGGTGTTAGTTCTTTGAATATTTGGTAGACTCCCTTGTGAATCCTTCTTGCCCAGTGATTTTGTTTGCTGTGAGTTTTATTACTGCTTCAATTTCATCAGTAGTTATCAGCCTATTCAGGTTTTCTGATTCTTCCTGCTTGAGTTTTGGAAGATTGTATTTTTCTAGGAATATGTCCATTTCATCCAGATTGTCCCGTTGGTTGGAAAAAAGTCATTCATAATATTTTATTATACTCCTTTGTATTTCCGAGGGATCGGTTGTTACTTTACCTCTTTTGTTTCTGATTTTGTTTACTTTCTAACTCTTTAAGTTGTAGTGTTAGATAACTTATTACCAGTTTTTGTTTTTGTTTTTGAGGTAGGCCTGTATTGCTAAGAACTTCCCTCTCGGGACTGCTTTCACTGTATCCCATAGGGTTTGGATAGTTGTGTGCTCATTTTCATTTGTTTCCAGGATGTTTTTTATTTCTTCTTTGATCTCTTTGGTAACCCATTCATTCTATAATAACATGCTGTTTAGCCTCCATGTATTTGATTGTTTTTGAGCGTTTTTATTGCAGCTGATTTCTAATTTCATGTTACTGTGGTCTGAGAAGATGCTTGATATGATTTCAGTCTTCTTGAATTTGTAGAGACTTAGCTTGTGTCCTAACATGTGGTCTATCTTTGAAAACGTCCCATGTGGACTTGAGAAGAATGTATATTTCATAGCTTTGTGGTGGAATGTTCTGAAGATGTCAATTAGTTCCATCTGTTCTAGAGTGTCATTAGGATTGCTGTTTCCTTGTTGATTTTTTGTCTAAAGCAGTAGTTCTCAACCTTCCTAATGCCGCGACCCTTTAATACAGTTCCTCATGTTGTGGTGACCCCCAATTTCATTGTTACAAATTGAACATAATTAAAGCATAGTGATTAATCACAAAAACAATATGTCATTATATATGTGTTTTCCAATGGTCTTAGGCGACCCCTATGGGGTCGCGACCCACAGGTTGAGAACCTCTGGTCTAAAGGATTTACCCAGTGACGTCAGTGGGGTATTAAAGTCCCCTACTATGATTGTATGGCTGTTGATCTCTCCCTTGACATCCTCCAGACGTTTTTTTTATAACATTAGATGCTCCTGTATTGGGTGCATATATGTGTACCAGAGTTATAGCCTTTTGTTGTGTCAATCTCTTTAGTATTATGAAGTGGCCTTCCTTATCTCTTGTTATGGCCTTCATTTTGAGGTCTATTTTGTCAGATATAAATTTTGCTACCCCAGCTTTTTTTTTTTTAATTTCCATTTGCCTGAAAAAAGAATTTCAGTCTATGTGAATCCTTTGTTCTAATGTGGGACTACTAGACAGAATATATATGGGTCATGTTTTCTTCTCCATTCAGCAATGCTATGTCTTTTGATTGGAGCACCTAATCCATTTACGTTTAAGGTTATTATTGACTAGAAGCCCGGTGCACAAAATTCGTGCACTGGGATGGTCCCTCAGCCCAGCCTGCACCTTCTCACAGTCCGGGAGCCCTCAGGGGATATCCAACTGATGGCAGTCATACATCCTTAGTGCTGCTACAGAGGCAGGAGAGGCTCCCACCACTGCCGCTGTGCCCACCAGCCATGAGCCTGGCTTCTGGCTGAGCGGCACTCCCCCTGTGGGAGTGCACTGATCACCTGGGAAAGCTCCTGCATTGAGCGTCTGTCCCCTGGAGGTCAGTGCATATCATAGTGATTGGTCGTTCTGGCATTCAGTCGATTTGCATATTAGCCTTTTATTATATAGGATTGGTACTTGTTTATTGCCATTTTTATTCTTTATGCTTTTGTTCCTTCTTCATTTCTATTTTTTTTACAACAGTCCCTTTAGCATTTCTTGCATTGCTGGCTTGGTGGTAACAAACTCTCTCAGCCTTTTATTTGTCTGTGAAGCTCCTAATTTCTCCTTCATTTTGAATGATAGCCTTGCTGGATAGAGTATTCTTGGATTCAGTCCCTTACTTTGCATCACTTTGTACACTTCATTCCATTCCCTTCTGGCCTGATGTATTTCTATTGAGAAATTAGTTGATAGTCTAGTGGGAGATCTCTTGTGGGTAACTTTCTGTCCCTCTCTGGCAGCCTTTAAGATTCTTACTTTGTCATTGACATTTGCCAATTTAATTATGATGTGTATTGGTGTTGATCTTTTTGGGTTCATCTTGTTTGGCACTCTCTGTACTTCTTGGACTTGTGACTTTTTTCTTCCCCAAATCAGGGAAGTTTTCTGTCATTATTTCTTCTGACAGGTTTTCTATTCCTTGCTCAGCTTTCTCTCCTTCTGGCACCCTTATTATGCAGATGTTGTTTTGTTTCGTGTTGTCCCGAAGCTCCCTTAAACTCTCCTACTTTTTAATGTTTTTTTCCAGTTGCTGCTCTCCTGGGTGTTGTTGTTTTTTTCTACCTTGTGTTCTAACTCACTGATGTGGTCCTCAGCTTCTTCTAGTCGACTGTTGTAACCTTCCATTGTGTTCTTTATTTCAGCTATGCCATTCTTTATTTCCTCTTGATTCTTACACATGGTGAATTTCTCATCCTGATGTTTGAGCATCCTTATAACCATTACTTTGAGTTCTTTCTCTGACAAATTGCTTGCCTGCATTTAATTTAGTTCCTTTTCTGGTGATTCCCCCTTTCCTTTCATTGGGGGCTTGTTTCTTTGTCTCCCTATTTTTGCGGTTCCTTTGTGATTGTTTTTATGTATTAGATGAAACTGCTATGCCGCCCAGATTTTTTTAAGTGGCCATATTTAGTAGATGTTCTGTGGAATCCAGCGGTGCAGTCTCTCAGGCCTCCCGAGCTGGGCGTTCTAGGGAGGCTCCCTAATTTAGATATTTGGGTTCTCCTGAGGTAGTTGGGTCTTGAATGTTATTGTCCCATTCGTGGATAGCGTCTTCTCTCAGGGAGTCTGATTATGTGGTTTGCTCCCTGCCACGTCATGCCAGCCGTTGTGGAGGTGCTGACTGAACAGCACAAAATACAACATAACAAGACACAACACAGAAGGAACAGAACACGAATGTACACAAGACACCTATAATCCCAAGAAAAGTGACCACAAGAGAAAAGAGAGCAAGAATGATAGTGAGGGAGAAAAGAAAAGAAAGAACATGGGACGAAAACACAACATAATGAACAAATAAACCAAAAAGCACAAACAAAAAACACCCAGAAAAAAAGGGAGGGGGCAGAATCTAAGCTGAAATAGAGAAAATAAGGTTAAGGAATTGGATGAATGGAGGAAGTACCATGGTTTAGAATAGAGGAAGGAGAAAAGAAATGAGAAGACAAAAAGAAATTTTTTAAAAAATCTTTTTTTTGGAAAGGAGAATAAGAGAGAGCAGATAGGTTTAAATTTAGGAAGCGAACCAAGTTAAAAAATTAGAAGAAAAGAGCAAGAGAAGAGTTTACCAAAAAAATGGTAGTGAAGAAAAAAAAAAGAGAAGGGGAAATGTTGTCAGAGCAGGGAAGAGGAACTTAGATATATGAATAAACCAACAAAGACTAGAATAATAACACATCAATAAATCAGCTAAAGAAGATCAATTTTTAAAAAGGGGGGAAAAGAAAGAGAAAAATTAAAATAGGGAAAGGAGAAGAAAAATAGGAGGAAAAAGAGAATAGAGGAAGAAAATGGTGCAAAAAATTAATTAAAAAATAAAAGTGAAGCTTTGTTTACTGCAGCCCAGTTTTAATGCCCCAGGGGAGCTGGTTTAGGACCCCGCTCTTCTGCTCTGTCTGCCAGTTCTGGGCGTCCTGCGAGGTACTTAGGTGCTGGCCACTGTCAGGCACTGTCTTTGGCTTTTAGCACCTGCTTGGAGCTCCAGGTGACCCACCGGTCTCCTGCTTGTGTCTGCCTCCACCGCCCTCGGCTGCCAGCAGGAGGGTCAGTCTGCCCTCTTTGCCTGCTTGCCAGCTGTCGATCTTAGTCACTTAAGTGTCTGTTTCTGACAGGGCTTTAGGGGCGGTTGGTGCTGTTTCCTTTCAGGGAATAAGATGGGTGCTTTTTTCCTGACCCATAAAAGGTGAGGGACCCAAACTGTTACTCTGGCCTTGGTTGGTCAGAGGTCCTTGTATAGAGACCAAGGAGCTTGGCTGCCCACCTGGAGTTTTTATCAGTCTGGCTCCCAGATAGCAGGGTGGAGGGCCCCTCTCCCACTTCAGTCACCGAAGGGTCCTGGAGACTGTTCGGACCGTGAGCTTGGCCTCCGCCTGTCTCCTTAGTGAAGCTCAAAGGCAGGGCGTGGCAGCTGTATCGCCTGTCCGAGGCTCCTGGGAGGGGCTCGCTCTTCTGGGGAGAAATGGCCGCTTAGGTTTAGAAGCTTAAGAATGCCCCAGTGCTGGACGCCTGCCACACCCCCTGCCCTGCTTCCCTTCCCAGCCTCTCCTCAGGCACCTCAAGACCAAGCCTCCTTCCCCGCGCCAACGCCTGGGATGGGTGATTGCAACGGAAAGTCCTTTGTTCTGGGTTTAGAGACTAACAACAACAACAACAAAACAAAACAACAAAAACAACAACAACAAAACGGTGGCTTTCTGTCCCCCCAGCACCGGCTGCTTTCCCCTCGCAGGCCTGCCTGTCACGGCTGTGGTCTCGGTCCAGACTGCCCTGTGGCTTTTCCTGTTCTCAGGTGGATGTTACGCTTGCTGCCAAGGGGCGAGGCTTTGGTGCAGCTTCCTCCTCTCCCTCTTAGCTCTCCGTCCGGCCCATCGCCCCTTTTGACCCACGCCACCATCCCTCTAGGTCTCCAGGCGTCTTCTGCCCTTCCTTATTGTAAGTTGTCTCCTCATCTGTGCCTGCTTGTTAACTCCAGGTGGGTGTTCTCCGATTAGTTGTATTTCCAGTCTGGCCCCGGGTCGACGTGCACAACACATCTGCCTACTCGGCCGCCATTTTTTCTCCTCGAAGACTTTCTTCTTGATTAAAAATCCTTTAAAAGTTGAGTTTAGAAAAGGGAAAATGTCTCAAATTAATTACCTAAGTTCTCGCCTCAAGGAACAAGGAAAAGAAGAACAAAATAAACCCAAAGCAGGTAGAAGGAAGGATACAAGAAACTTAAGAACAGAAATTGATTAAATTAAATGAGAAAATAATCAATGAAATAAAAGGTGGTTCTTTGAAAGATCAATAAATTGGCAGACCTCTAGCCAGACTGACAAAGAAAAAAGGGGAGAAGAAAGAAATTACTACCATCTGGCATGGAACAGAGGCTGGCACTGCATGCCCTGAAGCCAGCAGAAGGGCAATAAAAAATTAGGATCAACTTCACACACATACACTTGACAACTCAACTTAGATGTAACAGCCCAATCCCGGAAGGACACGAACTACAACAACTCTTTCAATATGAAGTAAGCATTTTGAATGGGAAGTGGAGTTTATGAGTTCATAAACAATAAATCTCCAGGCCCAGATGGTTTCACTGGAAAATTCTACCAAGCCATATAAAAAAGATTAGCAGCAATTCTACATGATCTCTTTCAGAAAAATAGAAATGCTTCCCAAATCATTTTATAAAGCAAGTATTATTCTTATACCAAAACCAGACAAAGAGGATACAAGAAAAAAGATTACAGACCAATATTTCTCATAAATATCGACACATACATTCCTAACAAGACATTAACAAGTAGAATTCAACAATACATGAGAATAAGTATTACCATGACCAAGTTGGGTTTATTCCAGTAATGAAATGCTGGTTTAATATTAAAAAATTAAGCAATGTAATCCATAATACTAATAGCCTATGAAAGGAGAGCCATATAATCATATCAATTGATGTAAAAAATGTATTTGACAAAATTAACATTCATTCATGATACAATTGTCAGCAAATTAGGAACAGAGTGGACTTTCCTCAACTTGTCAAATAGCATCTGAAAAAATTCTACAACTAACGTCTTACTTGGTGGTGAAAGACTGGATGCTTTCTCCTAAGCTTGGGTGCAAGACAAGGAGGCCCATTTTTACCACTTCTGTTCAGCACAGTACTGAAAGTCCTATCTAGCACAATGCAGAAAAGAAAGGAAATAAAAGGCATATATGTATGGAAGGAATAAAACTGTTCTTATTTACAGATGGTATGATGGTCCTCGTAAAAATCCTAAGGAATTTAAAAAAAAAAAAAGTAAAAACACCTAGAACTAATATGAAACTTGCAGGATATAATACAAATTAATACAAAATCAATTGTAGTTCTATATACTTATAAAAAACTCTTTGGTGGAAACCTAACAAATATGCACAGGACTCGCATGCTGAAAACTACAAAGTATTAAAAAGAGAAATCAAAGATCTCAATAAACAGAGAGACATACCATGTTCATGGATTAGAAGAGTCAATATATTAAAGTGGTTAATTCTCTAAAATTGACATATATGTAGTTTTAACAGAATTTCTAACAAAATCCCAGCAAATTTTTGGTAGAAATAGACAAAATTATTTTAAATTTATATGAAAAACCAAAGTAAATAGCATCACTAGAACAATTATAAAAACAAAGAATAAAATAGGAAGAGTCACTTTACCAAATGTCAAGATTTATAATGTAACTACCTTAATCAATGGTGTTCTTGGCAGAAAGAGAGACACATAGATCAATGGAACAGAATAGAAGACCCAGAAATAGCCACACATGGGCATCAACAGATATTTGATATAAGTGCAAAGCAATGCAGTGAAGGGACGGTGGCCTTTTCAAAAAAATGGTGCTGGAGCAATCGATATCTAAAAGCAAAAAAACAAAAAACAAAGGTCTTGACCTTATACAAACACTAAATCAAAGTGGATCACACATTTAAATGTAAAGTGTAAAACTACAAACTATTTAAAAGATACCATAGGAGCCCTCCTTTGGGACCTGGGGCTTGGTGAAGAGTTCTTAGACATGACGGCAGAGCATGATCTATAAAAGCAAAAGGTCAATAAATAGACCTCATCGAAATGAAAACTTTTGCTCTGCAAATGACCCAGCGAAGCGGGCGAAAAGACACACTGTACGCTGGAAGCAAATATTTGCAAACTATTCATCTGGTAAAGGACTCATATCTAGAGCACACAAAGAACTCTGAAAACCCAATATTTTAAAAAATCAAATAGAAAATGGGCAGAAGGCATGAAAAAGAATGCGGATGGAAAACAGGCACATGACTAGCCATTAGGAACAAGAAAATTAAGGCCACAATGAATTTTCCTTACGTACCTATGGGAACAACTGAAAGAAAATGCTGGTGAGGGTGGTGGAGAACGGGATCGCTCTAGTGGGAATGTAAAATGCATAACCACTGTGGGAAACAGTTGCCTAAAAAGTTAAACACGCAATACCATGTGACCTGGCAACCACTCCTAGGCATTCATCCCACCGGGATGAAAGCTTTGTCCACCGAAAACTTGGTTATGATTGTTCACGGCTACTTTACTTGTGATTGACAAAAACTGGGAACAACCCTAGCATTCCTGGGTGAATTGTGAATTGTTAAACTGCAGCACATCTGTACCAAAGGGGTTCACTCCGCAATTGAAAGGAATCACTGTTCATGCTGCTGAATGAAATAAGTCTCTAAAGGTCACACTGTGTGGCTCCATTTATATCCCACAAATGGAGACAGAGGACAGGTTAGGGAGGCCAGGGGTTAGGCACTGGGGGGGGCTGGTGAGTGGGGGGCGGGTGTGGGTACAAAGGAGTGTCATGAGAGACATCTTCTTGGAGAGGAAACAGATCTTTGAGGTCATAAAAATATCAAAACAAATTTCACAGCCACACAGAAAATATTTTATCAATCAAAGAAGAACAGAATCTATAGAAAAGGAGCAGTCAGAGGAAGAGCCTGGGTGGGAGTGGGAGAGAAGATAGATCTATAAAACTTTTAAAACTGCATCAGATGGGCTTGGAAGATAAAGTAAAATAAAAATCATTAAAAAAAATTAGAGTTAAAAAGACAAAGAGGAGTAGAGAGTATATAAGGAATAAAAAAGAATACAATTATAGAATAAATCTGAGGAATTTGACATTCAGAATGAGGACATAGAATGCGAAGGAAGGAGCCCGCCCTGGCCTCCCTCCCTGACTCTCTTGCTCCCGTCTCTGTGACAAACGACAGGGAAGCGACCCGTCCCCCGCCCCGGACTGTGAAGGCCTCAGAACACTTGCTTCAGGGCTGCAGGCCCCTAAGTAGTAACAGCAACCAGAGGGCCCTGCGACCCCAGCTCCATGGGCTGTGTGGCCTTAGGATCTTGCAAAGTCAGACAAAAGCAGAGGTAAGCCACACAGCAGGAGAGAAACCTGCCTGCAAGGAGCCCACAGGTAGTCAAGAGTCCTCGCTAACTGGCTCATGGAGAGCACAGCTAATTCCACTCAATTAAAGGCGTGGGGAATGTGCCAGAGCCTCACGGACTATCATGCCGCTCAGGTACTTGAAGAGAAATAAAGGGGACAGGAGAGGGAAACGTGTTTGGACTTGGGGCATTCTGATGTGCAATCTGGAGGCTCAGGTTCAGCCGGAGGGGAGCCGTAGGTCAGCAGGAAAACACACTGAGCTGTGAGTGACGGGTGATCCGAAAAGCTGAGTCAAGGCGGTGAGTAACTTGAGAACCTGCAGGAAGGCAGGGCTGGCTTTGGGCACTTCTCCCCGAGCACCAGGCCTGCAGCCCACGGCCTTCCTCCCGCCTCCCGTTAGCCTGGGACCCCGGACTCGCTGGCCAAGGGTTTTTCGTGCTGTGAACTCTGTGGCGCTGTCCAGAAAGAGGCTATCTTGGAAAAAACCCACTCCCCATTCAGACCACAGCTCGAGGGATAACAAGTCCCCGGGCCTTCCAGGTGGGGTCTTTCTTCATGACAGAGTAACCCACTCTTCCTCACAGGGGTCCACACCCCAGTTCTTGTCGTGGTCATTAGAGCACACCACCCTTCACTTTCCCACTGGGACACAACGTCACGTGTTAAATCTTTTACCAGAAAAAAAAAAAAAAAAAAAAGGACTTGCTGATTTTTAGTTATTTAAAATGTTGACTTTTTATTTTGAAATAATTATAGATTCGTGGGAATCTGCAAAGTTGGCGCAGAGCCCCATGGAGCCTTCACGCACCCTCCTGCTGGTTACATCTTACCTCGCTGTGGAGCACAGCTCAGACCAGAGGCTGGCAGGCACAGCGGTGTGCGGTTCTGGGCCATTTCATGACGCGTGTAGGTTCTGTAACCAGCCCCAGGCTGTGCTCCGAGAGCAGGCAGGAGGGGGAACGGGCCCTCGCTCCCTGGGGCTCCCCGGTTTCAGCCCAGCCCGCAGGCTCAAGGGCTCCCAGGGTCCCCACGGTCCGCACCCGCTGCAGGTCCAGGGAGCAGCTCCTTCCACGTTGCTCAGGCAGCGTCCGCCTCTCCCCAGGCTTCCTCTCCAGAAAGTTTCCTGAAGGTCTTTCCCTGAGTCTCCAGTCCATTCCTTTGTCCCTTGGCCTCCAAACCTGCGCACTGATTGCCGCTCTAGTGGGTTTTCGGGAAGGAGCCTGTGTCTATGCAATGTCTCAGCGGGAGAGCACTGGCATTTACACGCGGAAAGCTTTCTCCGTTTAACAGTAACGGCAGCAAAGCCAACCCTTCCTCAGCCACTTCCTCCTCCCGACCTGCCGTTTTCCTCTTTCCTAAAGTTTCTATTTCCTCTCTCTCCCCAGTCCACTCCCATTTGGCGTGAATCCACTGCTCCAACCAGAACGTCTCTGGCTACCATCCCCAAGGCCTCCAAGCTGCTAAGCCACCGCCCTTTGCTCTCACTGTGGCCCCTCTGCGGACTGAGCGTGCTGACCACACTGCCTGGAAGGCCTTCCCTGGCCGCCGTCCCTCCTCTCCATGCTCCCTCGCTCCCCTTTGTAGGTGCCCCTGGCTCTCAAGCGACTCACCTTCCCCTGGACACAGACAGCGCTGTGGTGATGGCCAGAGGGAAGGGGTGGGGCGGGTGGAAGTGGGCAAAGGGAGGGAAAACGGAGAATCTGTAATAGAGTCAACAATAAAACTAAAGTTAAAAAAAGAGAGAGGCTGGCCCTTGGCTTCCCCTGGCTGGACCCGGGCCTTCTCCATCTTAATTTCCATGACGATAGCACACAACGCCCCTCCTCCTCCCTTCACACTGCGGCCTGGAGGACCTTTTCAAAGTACAGACATGACTGCATCTCTTCCCCCTTCCTGGCTCCTCAGCTCCGGGGCAGAGCGCACTCTTTCGTGGCCTCGTGCCCTGCGGATCCTGGCTCCAGCTCACACCCAGCTCACACCCAGCTCACACCCAGGTCTCTCAGCTCTCTCCTCTTCACACGGCAGCCTCTTCCTGTCACGCTGCTGCCTCTCCCGGGGCCTGAGCACATGCACGACCCCCGCAGTGTCCACCGTCCTCCCCGTCTCATGAGACCCTACATACACCTTGGCTTCCACGAAGGGGCCCTTCCTGCAAGAGGCCCTCCTTGCGCACCTCATTCACTCCTCCTGGCAATCGAAGGGATAAACCCTCCTCTAATCCCTCCCCTGACGCCCCCCCTCACTCCACACCTGCCCCCCCCCCACTCCGCACCTGCCCCCCACCCCCACCCTGAGCCTGGCCATCCAGAGGCTTGGGCCTCTGGGGATCGAGCAGCATGTGCTGTGGTTCTGCCCCGGAGCGGAGGTGCTCTCTTCTCCGGCGGAGCATAGGCACAATCTACGGTCCCTCTCGCAACTGCTTGGAGCGGAGTCAGTTTCTCACTCCCTTTGGGGGATTTCTACTTTTTCCAAGAAGTGATATTTTTATTTTTCATTTTGCATACGTCAGACGCACATGTCTTGGCAGTGCACGCTCAGGATGAGTGCTGTGGATCTACCCTGGCTGCCACGGCCCCCCCCCACGCTGGAGCCTGGCACCCCACAGCTGGGCCTGGTGCTCACCTGGGGCGAAGCCGGGGGCACAGAGGAGCTCCGCTTGAATTTACAGCCTTCCAGGGGCGGGAGGGTTTTTCTCACCAAGTTGGAGTGCTGGCAGTTCACTGCCAGTATAGGCGGTGTGGGGAAGGGATTGCGGAGGAGGGGTCTGCGCCTGGAGGCCCCTTGGACGCTGGGGAAACGCTGGCTCAGCAACTCTGTGGTCCTGAAGCTCAGTGTCCCCTGAGAGAAGCATGGAGTGTGCACGCATGCATGCGCGTCTGCATGTGTATAACTGTGTGCACCTGTGTTCATGCATGTGCATGTGTCTGCGTGTGTGTCTGTGTGTGTTTGCATATGTGTCAAGCATGCATGGAGCAGAGTTCCCAGGTGCAGACCACTCTGCCCTCCACGGGCTGAGTTTGAAGAGCCGCCCCGTTGCCCTCCTTGGTTAGCAGTTGTCTCAGACGCCGGGGAGGCCTGACAATGATTTCTGAATGGCTTATGCTAATTACCACTTTGGTCTCTAATACGTTCACCCCATTTTCTATTAACTGTGTTATAAGACAATTTGAGAGGAAACCTGTCTTATCTTTCTCACTTTCAATCTCATCTGGTTTGGTTCAAGGAAGCACAGTATTTTCTGTGTTGACCTAGAGTTTTTCAATATTCCCGTCGGCGTTTGTATGGCACAGCCTGAGCTTGCGGGGCAGTGACCGGGCTCACCAGGCTGAAGACTGGGCCCCCTGGGCACTGTGGACCATCGGTTTCCACTCCAGCTCCTGCGCCAGTCCCCGCGAGCTGACTCTCTTAGAGACACACACCGCCTTAAAGACGCACACCGCCTTAAAGACGCACACCGCCTTAAAGACGCACACCGCCTTAAAGACACACACCGCCTTAAAGACACACACCGCCTTAAAGACACACACCGCCTTAGAGACACACACCGCCTTAAAGACACACACCGCCTTAGAGACGCACACCGCCTTAGAGACACACACCGCCTTAGAGACGCACACCGCCACAGCCTCCAGGCCTGGTTTGCTGCTCCGTCAGGGCCGTAGAAAGAACCAGTAGAAAGGTCTTGTACAAAATGCTCCTGCTCACTCCTTTTCTCCCTCCCACTCATCTGTAGTGGTGCCAAGCCCAGAACTGGCACTGGGGACCCAGAGAACAGAACCCAGAGTGTCCCCTCACCTAGTGGGGAGGCTCAGAGAGGAGGCCCCGGAGAGCTGCCTCAGGGGGAGCGCAGCAGGCCCAGGGGTGAGGCTGCCAGCAGCCTGGGACTTGGGGCTCCAAAGGGTCCTTGCAGGATGGTCAGAAGGGCAGACATTTAGTAAATGGAAAGTTTCCCTGCCCTACGGATGGCAGTTAAAGGGAGGAGCCACGTTTCTCTTCAGCCTGAAGTTGAAATTGCTTTTAGCTCAGAGTAACCTGCACCCCACTGAGGCACAGCTCATTCTGAACCCCAAAGTTCCCTCCTCCAAAACCTCCCTGGCAGCTTCCTATTCCAAAAACTGGCCCGTGGAGCTTTCTATCATCAACCCAGTCTCAGCCTTGAGAAAAGTTCGGTGCGATGAAACAGTTGTCTCTCCCGGCGGGCGGCAATGACACTGGATATGGCCAGGGAGCAGGCACCCAAGTGTTTCCCGGGAGGCTAAGAGACCAAAGCTTCCCCCCCCCCCCACCACCCCCGCGACGCTGCCTCTAGGAGGTATTGACTTTAAGCTGTTGTTTAGAAACAAGGCTCAGAGATCAATGTTGACCCTTCCCCCTTCCTGCCCAAGAGACTCAGGAAGAGAAATCTGTTTCAGGAAGGAGGTTTCAGGATGGACGGATGGACGCTGCCTTACCCGAATTTGCAGTAAGTCTGGTAAAAAGAGAGAAGGCTCCAGGCAGGCCCAGGAGCTGACACCCACTGTGTCCCGTTGCTTCTAAGTCTCCTGCAGGGCTTTCCTGCCTTGTGTGCCATTCTCCCTTCTGAAGTCTGATACCCCACCCTCCTTTCTTCTTTGTCCGAAAATGCCTTCTATACCCAATTTTGCCTTGTCTTTGGCATTTTCATGGATGTATCGTATCTTTGTGAATTCTCGCATACAGGTATGAAACTTTGATTTTTCTCCTGCTAATCTGTCTCTGTTAATTTGATAATTAGCCCAGCAAGAGGACTTAGAAGGTAGGAGAGAAAGTATTAATATGTTTTTAGCCCCCACATGGAGGCATCTCTAGGGAAAAAAATTAGAACAGAGGTGACCATTATTGCAGTGTTTGAGCTCTGAAGGCAGGCAGTCTAGGAGATTGCTAGGTGTCTGTCCACCGCCTTCTGAGGGAGTGTGGCAGGCAGTGCAGCCTTCAGTCCTCCTGGCCTGCAGTGTGACTGCCTCTGCAGCTACAAGAGGAGTGGCCACCAGGAGCTGCTGGGGCGACTTCTGAGGTCGCAAATAGAACATTCACTAGGCAGCTCAGGAGCCACTTTAGCTTGCCTGGGCTTGGGGAATAGTCCGTGTAGTTCCCAATGACTTCAAGTCCATGGGTGATAACATACAAATGTTAGTTTGGAGGGTTCAGCCAAATATTGAAGAAAACTAGAAACATTCAGGATACAGTTCAGCTTATAGGTATAAAATTTAAACACACACACAAAACTCAGAAGATGATGAGCCTAATATCCCCAATGTATTGTGGGGGCTAAAAAATAGTAGTAATTTTCCTCCCACCTTCTAAGTTCTTCAGCTGAGCCAATCATCAAATTAACAGAGACTGATTAACAGGAGAAAGTCAAAGTTTTAATACAGGTGCACGGGGAAATCACATAAGCATGAAAATTCCAAAGACAGTGAGGCGAAGTTGGGTGCATAAAATATTTGTGGACAAAGGAGAAAAGGAAGGGAGAGGTATCAGATTCAAGAAGCGAGAATGGGAATTCGCAGGGAGTTGACAAAGAGCAGGACCTGCGTGGCAGGAATGCTTTTGCCAGGCAACTCAGAAACGTAGGACCCGGCTTATCCAGCTACTGCTGGAGTCTTCCCGCCGGGGCGGGGGGGGGGGGGGGGCAGGTGCTTACGCCAAAGCTCCCTGTTACAGCAGGTTTCTCCTCTGAGTCCCTGCGGCAGGAAAGGAGAGAGGGCCAAAGGTTCTTTCTGAGTCTTGCTTCTTAAAAAGCAGCTTGAAATCAGTATCCCAAAGGACAGCTTCGGGTGGCAAACCTTGGGTTCCCTTCGGTCCTACCTATGAAACGAAAGTAAGTTTTCCATTCCAGAAGCTGAACTGGCAGACTGCTCCGTATTTCATTGATTCAGTCATTCAGTGCTGAGACTAAGTCAGTTCAGCTCATCTGTAGAGTCTCATTTCAGGAGGCAGTGAAGTGAGGCCTGTAACGTGTAGGCAAGCAGGCAGGTGTTGCATCAGAGGTCTGACTATGAAAACAGACATAACCAGAGGTTAGTGGTCAGAGCAAAGGAGAAACCAGCTTCTGAGCCTGGAAGGCCGTCCGTGGAGGAGATTTCTAGATGGAAAGCTGAGCTTCTTTTGCTGGAACGAAGGAGGCGGGAGAGACTATCAGCTTCTCCTGGTCTGTGGCTTTCGTCTCTCTGATGACGTCATCGGGTGCCGGGCAAATTCTCTGTGTGGCTTACCCAGCATCACCCTGAGGTTGTTTAAGCATAAGTTGTTGTGACTTCTTTGAAGTTTATATTATGTTGATTCAGAAAAAAAAGTGCTAGTTCTCAATAATTTCAAGTCAAAGGACGGGAGAAAAATGAAACATTCGTTTGAAGGGTTATAGCCAAATACGTAAGAAAACTAGAAATATTCAAGACCCAGTCCAGTTTCTAGATTTTAAAAAAAAAGCTTTACAAACAATTGATAACTGGAATCTAATATCCACAACTGCACATTACAATTTCTCCCTAAAGTCACCCTCAGTTTTAGCACGGAGAGCTAAAT
The DNA here is from genome assembly GCF_963259705.1 of Myotis daubentonii. Classification (NCBI taxonomy): domain Eukaryota; kingdom Metazoa; phylum Chordata; class Mammalia; order Chiroptera; family Vespertilionidae; genus Myotis; species Myotis daubentonii. Next base: position 5,633,090 of record NC_081850.1, read on the forward strand.
TAACACTAACTTACTTAATTTACTGTAGAAGTCTAGTTCCAATAAATTTGGCCTGATTACCTGCATAAATACAAGAACAGCAATGCACCATATAGGCTTCTCCAAATCTGCTTTGCTGGAATTCTGTAAGGAACCGCCGATTGAACTGTAATTAGCTTCGTGCAGCTAAGAAGCCAAGCGCCGGGTTGCCATCAGCCTTTGTCTGCAAGGCGATAGGCTTGGGTGAGTTCCTCAGGGTCTCAAGCTCCCCAGGACGCGCTGAGGTCCTGTCTTTGCCGTCTCCCGGGAAGCAGCTTGGGTTCCTCCCCGGGAACGACTTCTGTGAACCATGTAAGCGAGGCATCAGGCTGTTTTCCAAGGGCTTTTACTGGCTTCCAAAACCAGTCTTTTTTAAAAAATTTTAAAATTGATTTTAGAGAGGATGGGAGAGGGAGAAAGAGACAGAAACATCAATGATGAGAGAAAATCATTGCGTGGCTGCCTCCTGCACGCCTTCTACTGGGGATTGAGCCTGCAACCGGGGCATGTGCCCTTGACCGGATCGAACCCGGGACCCTTCAGTCCACAGGCCAATGCTCTATCCACTGAGTCAAACGGTCTAGGGCCAAAGTCAATGCTAATTCCTTCAAGCTTTTTGGCGACATCAAAGTCTATGCATGTCTCTTTCAACATTACATTTAATCAAACCTTTTAAAATAATGTCAGTTTCCAATTCTGTCCTGTTATAATGAGAACAGATTCGTATTGAATTTATGCAAATAACCATATTGACATGACAATAATAATATTCATTAAGAATTTCCAAATTCTATAGAGATCAGATACGGAGAAAAATGTAAATGTTTCAATATTGCCCACAAAGATATAATTTATCAAATTTCTCTACAATAAACAAGTTTTCTTATATTTGAAAACAAAACAAAAAATTTCAAATCAGCAATAGTTCGAATAGAAGTTATAAAGATTAAAATCATCCTCAGTTCGTTCAGTCCCATACAGTTCTTGTTTGTCTTGATCATCGGCCAGCATTTCCACGAACCCAGTTATTCCTTAGAGTTCTATAAATCTTCATATACTTTAAAGTTATGATCTGAAAGTTTATTCTCAGAAAATTCTATTTTAGAATAAGACAGAGTCCTTTCCATGAATCTTTCTGAAGAGAAAACATTTTCAAAGCATCAGAGTAAAACAATAACTGTCTGTAAATGATAAAACTTAAAATGACACAGTTATAGATATGATTATTATACAATTAGCAGAGAACTTTGCTTTTTTATAACATTTTAAGATAACAATCAGAATTACAAATGAAAACATATCATGACTTTGTAGACTCTTAAAGATCTTTATATAATCTCTAGATCATTTTAGTATTAATATATGCATACAAATACAACATAAGCATTATTTTTTTATTTGACAAAGCTTTCCATGTAATTTAAGCACATCAAATAGGCCTTGTTAGTTTAAATTTTCTCTTCTATAAGGAGAGAGAACAAATCGTTGAGATATTCCATAAGCTCATTGGAATAGCTCAAAGACATTTACAGGTTACAAAAATGTCTCCTTTTAATGAACGTTGGGAAGGTTATCAAACATATTTGACCAAAAAGATCTGATATCATCATGAAACAATATTTAATTATCTCACACAAAGTGAAACAAAACGTATCAAACATAAACACTGGTTTGCTACTGTCAGCCCAGCTTCAGTTCCCAGGACTGAGAAGACGGTTCCCTTAGGAAATGAAGGAACTCATTAGGACAATGAGACAGTCTATTTTAATAAAACACAATCTTCACTTTCTGAGTAGAAAACTTCTCATACTGTCTTTTTTAAATAGAATTTTAAAAAATATCTATTTTTTTAAACTGATTTTAGAGAGGAAGGGAGAGGGAGAGACAGAAACATCAGTGATGAGAGCGATTCATTGATCAGCCGCCTCCTGCTTGCCTCTTACTGGGGATCGAGCCTGCAACCCAGGCATGTGCCCTTGACTGAGATCAAACGCAGGACCCTTCAGTCCACAGGTGGATGCTCCATCCACTGAGCCAAACCAGCCAGGGCTCACAATATCTTATCTGGAGAAGGACAATACATACGGGAAAAGCTCTCCTCTTAACAGAGTGGGAAAGAACCAAACTCTGGTTTTGCATTAGCTTCCTTTTGATATTTAAATTCATTTATTTAGCCTTGGCCAGTCTTACTCAGTGGTTAGAGCAACAGACTGCGCACCAAAAGGTCACAGGTTCAATTCCTGGTCAAGGGCACCCACCTCTGCTCCAGTCTGGGTGCACGCAGGAGGCAACCAATTGCTGTGTCTCTCTCACATTGATGTTTCTTTCTCCTCCTTCTTCTCTCTCCCTCACCCTCCTTTTCAACTTCTCTGAAAAGCAATGGGAAAAATATCCTCAAGTGAGGATTAACAAAATAAATAAATAAATAGATAAATAAAATTCATTAATTTAATTATAATTATTCCCACATTATTCTGCATAACCATATATAAAATCTTCTTTTTAAGATTGCTGTTCACAGACTTTCTACAACTTTCCTTGTCCCTTTTAGTTTGCTCCTTCTTAACTCATTCAGAAATAACCAACTTCAGGACTAATTATTTTCCTTTAATTTCCTTCAAATAATATCTTCATACCTTATACCTTCTATTACCAAAAACATAGTATTTTTGTAATTTAATTAAAATTCTTAACTCCTTGAAACCCTACTTTCTAGTGACAATTAAAGGTAAGCATTCTTTCATTGTCAAATACATTTATACTTTTAAAGAAACATATATATATATATTAATAAATTACAAGACATTTATTTACAGATCCAAATTTATCTTTTAATTTTTCTGTAATATGAAGCCAAAAGTAGGTAAACTTAGACTAATCTAATAATGTTTCAGAATTTTATTTTATTTTGAAATATCTAGATAGTCAATAATTTATTTCATTTAACTTAACTCAGTAAAACTCTAAATGTTAAATTTGGAAAACTGTGGTTAAGTATATATATGCTTAAATATGTTATATATGTAATATAATAGGTATTAGAGGCCAGGTGCAAGGGACTTGGGCACTGGTGGGGGCGTGGCCTGCGGGGATTGGCCTGCTGTGGGAGCAGCTGCTCATCCCGGTCAGCTGAGCATCCCTCCCATTGTGGGAGCGCACTGATCACCAGGGGGCAGCTCCTGCGTTAAGTGCCTGCCCCCTAGGCGGTCAGTGCGCGTTATAGCAATTGGTCTTCTGGTCGTTCTGGCCATTCTGCTGTTTGGTTGATGGGCTTTTATTATATAGGCTTATATATGCTTATGTCATATAATATATTGTATATCACATATAATATGTATTGTTATATATCATATAACAATTATTGTTGGAAAGTTTTATCTGAGACCTTTTATTTTAGTTGAACTCTGATATTTCAAAGTTTATGATTACCCAAGCTATTTTCTTGACACATTTTGTAACAAAGATAACAGGAACTTATTTTTGTAAATCCAGCTTGCACTCAAGGGAGGGGAAGGACGCTCCGCCTCCGGGAGGCTGACCACCACTTTGCGGAAATACGTTAAAACCAGCATGGGAACTGGTAAACATGGGCGGCAGATGCGTTGTGGCCACACTAGTATCCTGCACCTGTTTGGTCCCCCTGGGCCGCGCCTGCCCCTGGCCCCCAGGCCTCTGCACTGGCGGCTTGGAATTCTTGAAGGAAGACTTCTCCTGTTTCCCCATTAATTTATTTATTTCTCAGCCACCGATTTATACCCGGACTCACAGATAATTTATTTTCTCTGGGTCGCAATCTGATATTCTCCTTATTTACTCTGTTGCTCAATTTGTTCCAGTTTTGGCGGCTGGGAGTGTTTCCCGGTTGGATCCTGATGCTCTTTCAAAACGCCCCCAACTTGTTATCGTTTCCTTCCCTTCGTGAGTACTTTTTAAATTTCTGGCACAATAAGATGTCCCTGGCTCGTCTTGTATTTTCCTTGCCCCTGTCCCAGAACCAGCCATTTCCCTGGGGAGCTGTGGTCCCCTTGCTTTTGGAAATCGCATTCAGAAACGGAGATATGGAGCTGGATCTGCCTGGTGCTCCCTGGGTGTCACTGCTGAGGCCGCGTGGTGGGGGGAGCTGGTGACCGCGTGTGCGACGCTAACCTGTGTATGCACACAATCTACATGTAGTGCAGTGGTTCTCAACCTCCTGGCCCTTTAAATTCAGTTCCTCATGTTGTGACCCAACCATAACATTATTTTCATTGCTACTTCATAACTGTCATGTTGCTACTGTTATGGATCATCATGTAAATATCTGATATGCAGGATGGTCTTAGGCGACCCCTGTGAAAGGGTCGTTCGACGGCCACAGTGGTCGCAACCCACAGGTTGAGAACCGCCAATGTAGGGGAATCTACATTAAACACGGGTTCATACCAATGTGTTCAGTTTTATTCCATCATCAGTCTATTGGTTTTGTACTTAGATTAGAATAGGGAAGTAAAAAATACATTTTTGATGTATTATTACTGTTGCTCACAAATCCTCCTGTTTCAGCCTGTTTTCTAAAGCGTCACCAACACCAGACCACCACGGTAATGCAAGTCCAGTCCATGGCCGCAGCAGGAGCCTCACGCCGCCGGCGCACACGGGCACAGCACCCAGTTCCGCCCTGTCCGGACGCCTGACTCTGTCTGTGCTGCGAGGCTGATGGAGAAGTGGATCCCAGACAACCGTGGGCTCTCGTGTCCTGACAGGCGGCCCTGCTGGGGCGGCGCCTCTGATGGCAGGGCTTCTGAGCTGACATCCATCCTGCTGGCTGCAGTACCCCATTTTCTCAGTGGCCATGGCCCAGTGAGCCCGGGAGCTCTCTGCTCCAGCGGGAAACAGCTGCAGGGCATGGGGCCAGCTCTCTCAGTCTTCCCTCCTCTGGGTCCCTTCTTCCTACTCCCAGTCCTCCTACCTGCTTTCCACAAAGGCTCTTAGGACAGTGTCTTTAACGCACTCGGGCTGGAGACAGACAAAGGCCAGCACGTGGAGCCCTGCTGGCCCTCAGCCCTGACAGCCTGGCTGCCTCCCAGAAAGGGACAGTGAGGAATAGGCAGGGAAGAGAGAGAAAAATGGTGCCAACACTCTGTACGTCCGAAATCGCTCCGTCCCAGACGTTGCTGGTGTACCCAGGCTTGTCCCCATCCGCTCTTCGGCAGTTTCTCCTGCGTCACGGGGGACTGACCGGGAGTATCTGTGTGTCTGGTTTTTGTCCCCTGCATGGCTGAGCTTCCAGATGTCCTGGTGACCTGTCCACTGGTCCCCATAATGAAGTACCATTTTTTGAGATTGTTCTTTTAGTATTCACATTCTGGCCTGCTCACATTTAAATTTTGTGCAGATTTTTAAAGTTTATGTTCTTGGTTTTTCATATTACCCTAACATATCCTTTTCATGACAACATTGCTATTGCTTCATTAGTTTAAAACTCAGCTGGTTGCATGCAAAACTTTTGCAGCTTTTGCATACGAACGTTGTTTTAGGGAGAAATCTACTGTTAATTTCTGCTAGAAGAATTAATCTAGCGGAGGTAATGTAGGGGAGGAAAAGGAAAGTTGGAAACAAAGAAATTATTCTTGTGTAATAGCTCCTGTATCTGTTGGGATGGTTTGAGCTGCAAATCACAGAGAACGCAAATCACCTGCCTGAAACAGTAGGGATGGGGTTCAGGTAGGGGCTGATCCAGAAGCTCTGTGATGGCATCAAGAGCGCAGACCATAGCGGGTGGCATTTCTCTTACCTGTTATTCTTGGTGATACTTTCTGAAGGTGTGGGTCCTCAGGAATCAACACTAATAAAAGAGAAAAATGGTAATTGGCGTACGACGATACCCTTTTCATTGGCTAATCAGGGCTATATGCAAATTAACTGCCAACTAAGATTGGCAGTTAACTGCCAACAAGATGGCGGCTAATTTGCATATGTAGACACAAAGCAGGGAGGCGAAAGGGAAAGCAGGAAGAAGCCCCCTGTCACTGACAGTGATCAGAAACCCAGGGGGGAGCTAAGAGCTGCCCCCCAGCCATGATCGGAGAATCAGGTGCCTTTTCCGCCCTGGCCAGTGATAGCAGGAAGTAGGGGTGGAGCCAGCGATGGGAGCTGGGCACGGTTGAAGCTGGCAGTCCCGGGAGCTAGGGGTCCCTTGCCTGGGCCTAAAGCGGAGCCCACGATTGCGGGGCCACTGCAGCTGTGGGTCCCCGCTGCCCGGGCCGGACACCTAGGCCAGAGGCGTTAGGCCTGGGCAGTGGCAGAGCCTGCAACCACGGGGAGCTGGGGGTCCCCTGGCCAGGCTTGACACCTCTGCCAGAGGCCTCAGGCCTGGTCAAGGGGCCGATCCGGTGATTGGTGATCGGAGGGTGATGAGGGTCAACTCCTCTGGCCGAGGCATCAGGCCTGGGTGGGGGGCAGAGCCGGGGATTGGGGGGATATGATGGTCCCCTTGCCCAGGCCTGAAGCCTGGGTCAGAGGGGTCAGGCTTGGGCGGGGGCCAGAGCCAGTGATCGGGGGGAGATGGGGGTCCCCTGTCCAAGCCTGACACCTCTGGCGGAGGCGTCAGTCCTGGGCAAGGGGCCGATCCTGCGATCGGAGAGTGATGGGGGTCAACGCCTGAGGGCTCCCAGTATGTGAGAGGGGGCAGGCTGGGCTGAGGGACACTCCCCCCCCCCCAAACACACCCAGTGCACGAATTTTGTGCACCAGGCCCCTAGTAATATTATAAGAGAAGCAGCTTGATGATCTTCATCTTGCTTTCGAATTTTGAATTAATTCCACATTAAACATAATTCTCCCACCAGTCCCGGACACTCCTGCCAGCATCTTGGATCACTCAGGCGTCTGTGAACAGCCAGTACTCAAAGGAAATGGGTTGTTCTCCATTCCCCCCCCCCCCCCCCCCCCGCGGCATCTATGCGACATGGCCATCTTGTCATTGTCTGAGCATCTCCCCTTCCGACTCCCTGAGCATAGCCCTCCCTATGTACCCCCCTGTCTGGGAGGGTTCCCGGACTGCAGGGGTTTCCAGGGCCACTGACTCCCTGCCCAAGCTCTCCTCCGACACTATTCTACCTTCTTCTACACCTCTACACCTCTCCCTGCCCTCTGTCCCTCGCCACCGCTGTCCCCCCGGGATCCATCCAGCCCCCGGCCTTCTCTCTCTGCAGGGCTGCATCCTGCAGGTGGGCACTCCCACAGCCCGGCCCTCGGAGCTGTGAGCTGTGCATTTCTCCCTCTTCCACATCCCTCCCCTTCCCCTACATGCCCCCACAGGCCTCTCTCAAGATGCCTGCCCTTGCACTGCCTGACGCACGCCCCTGTCCTCTGACGCACTTTCTCAAGGATCTTCACCTCGCATTTCCACGCCCTGTCGGACCAGCCTCCTCCCTCCCGTCCTCTCCGCTGGCTCCTTCTCACCCCGTGCGCCTCGTCTCATAGGAAAGCGGTCCTGGGAACCCACTGGCGAGGCCCGCCTCCTGCCCTCACTGCCCAGAGCCCACCCCAGAGGCTCCGCTCACCCCACGCCTCGGCCCCTCTGCCAGGCTCCTGCACCCCCGCCTCTGCCAAGACATCCCCGCCCTCTGGCCTCTCCTCCTTCCACTCCGGTCTCCTTTCTGCAAAAGAGAGAGCAGGGAGGAGGGGCCGGTTGCTCTGCCCTGTGCGCTCTTCCCAGGGGCGTGGGTGACGCAGCCCTGGCTGAGGAAGAGGTCCTCCTGGGCCAGGTCCTCAGTTAGGGCTGGAATTCCCTCCCTCCCGCCGGGGGCGCTCAGCAGGCCGCCTGCTCCTGTGTCGGGTGAGAACTCACCAGGACGCGTGTCATGCCCAGACAGGGGTACATCTCAACGCTGCGGGGAGGCGCCGCGTGTGCAGCTGGGGCCCAGTAACTTCTCAAGGCACAAGGGGTGGCCTGTGAGGCCTTCTCTTTAGCCGGCACTGAGAGTCGGGGTCACTATAACGGAAGAATCCCCTCAGACTGTGACACATGGAGCCACAGCCAGGAGGCCCCTCCCCACGCGGGGGCCCGAGCAGACCCCTCTCATGCCCCCCCCCCAGCCCCCATCCACGCCTCTCCCCCGACGGCCGGCCCTCGGATAGCATCCCCCATGGAGACGGGCTCTCTGAGAAAGGACAGAATGGCTCGCCTGGGTGTTGTGGCCGAAAGAAAGAGAAAGCGATCCCTGTTCAATAGCCTTGAGAAGGAAATACCCATCGCCGTGTACAAGACGTGCCCACGCCACAACTCCCCCAATCCCACATCCCACACCCGGGACAGGCTGGTCTCAAAGGTGCCCGCCAGCGAATAAAAGCGGAAATGACACGTTTCTTTGTGGAGAAACATGCCTGGGGCAAGGCACTGCCTGCACTGCCCTTTGCTGCTGCCGCCGGGCCCCCCAAGGAGCACCCCCGGAGGACCACCTCCTGGAGGAGCACCCCCTGGAGGACCACCCCCCGGAGGACCACCCCCTGGAGGACCACCCCCCTGAGGACCACCCCCGGAGGAGCACCCCCTGGAGGATCACCCCCGGAGGAGCACCCCCCGGAGGACCACCCCCCTGAGGACCACCCCCGGAGGAGCACCCCCGGAGGAGCACTCCCCGGAGGACCGCCCCCTGGAGGAGCACCCCCCGGAGGACCACCCCCTGGAGGACCACCCCCAGAGGACCACCCCCTGGAAGACCACCCCCGGAGGAGCACCCCCCGGAGGACCACCCCCGGAGGAGCACCCCCTGGAGGACTACCCCCTGGAGGAGCACCCCCGGAGGAGCACCCCCTGGAGGGCCACCCCTGGAGGAGCACCCCCCGGAGGACCACCCCCTGGAGGACCACCCCCGGAGGAGCACCCCCCGGAGGACCACCCCTGGAGGAGCACCCCCTGGAGGACCACCCCCCAGAGGACCACCCCCTGGAGGACCACCCCCGGAGGAGCACCCCCTGGAGGACTACCCCCCGGAGGAGCACCCCCGGAGGAGCACCCCCCGGAGGAGCACCCCCTGGAGGACCACCCCCCGGAGGACCACCCCCCGGAGGACCACACCCTGGAGGACCACCCCCTGGAGGACCACCCCCGGAGGAGCACCCCCTGGAGGAGCACCCCCCAGAGGACCACCCCCCGGAGGAGCACCCCCCGGAGGAGCACCCCCCGGAGGACTACCCCCCGGAGGAGCACCCCCCAGAGGACCACCCCCCGGAAGACCACCCCCGGAGGAGCACCCCCCTGAGGAGCACCCCCCGGAGGAGCACCGAGGCGGGTGAAGGGGCAGCGGCGTTGGCTTCTTCAAGAACGGCATTTACTGTCGTGGACTTTGTGCTGATCAGGCCTCACTTCCCGCCAAGTGTTCCCAGCACCTGGCGTCACTGCGCCATTTTACAGATGGGAGACTGGAGGCTCAGAAAGACCAAGTGTCGCCCAGAGGTCACACCACTGGGAAGAGGCTGGGCTCCCGGAGGAAACCCACAGTGAGTAAGAGCCCCTTCAGATCGCTGCACAGCCTGGCGGTTTCCAGCTCTGCCCTGGGCACCAGCCCGGGTCATCCTGGCATTGCCTGGCTTGGCTGCAGCCGTGGTGCTGCTGCTGCTGGGCCTGAACCGTGCAGCTGCTCCGTCAGCGCCCCTGTGAGCTCCCCTGAGGAGCCGTTCCTCCTGCCGTCCTCTCCATGGCTCCTCCTGACCCGCAGCCTCGCCCGCCCCGCCCCGCGGCGTGGTCCTCACAGGCCCACCGAGCACAGGGCTCTGCTGTCTTCCTCGCATCCCCCAGTCCAGGGGCTGGCGAGAGCGCGTGCAGCACAGGCCCGCAGAGGGAGAGCTGCAGAAATGAGCGCGTTTCTGCCTCCCAGGGACCAGCCCAGCTGCCACAGAGCAGGCCCAGCCAATCCCCCGGCGCAGGCCCCAGATGCAGTGCGGTCTCTATTGACATTCCAGTGCATCTCACAGACCCAACAGCCAGTGGCTCTGCTCCTGGCGACCGCGCCCTTCTGTCATCCCCAGGTGTTCTCTGTCCTTCCTTGATCTGTCCCCTCAGCTGGGCCTCCTGGTAATTCCAGGCGAATGTTCTCTCACTTAGTTCCATGCCCAGTCCGGCCCTGGGATGAGGTGCACGACAGGTCTGCCTATTGGGCCGCCACTTCTCTCCCCTGATGACTTATTTATGTGCCTGAACTTTACGAGGACTCCACACTGCATCATCCCGTCCTCCGGGCCTTGCTTGCCGTATGTCGTGCAGAGCGGTGGCCCAGGCGCTCACGGCTGTCTGACACCCCATTTCCAGCAGAGAGGGTGCATCCTCTCCTAGGATGGGCTGCCCGTTGCCTCGGAGTGGGAGCTGAGGCCTGCGAAGGGCCTTCTCCTGGACATGCACTCAGGAGCAGAGTTGCTGAGTCATGTGCATGGTTTAAGAGACAGTGGCCAGTTCACTTCCAAAGTGGTCACTCTGATTGGCATCCCAGGACTGAGTCCGAGAACTGGTCCATCCACAGCCTTCTCCACTGTGGGGGTTCCCAGGATCCTTACCCTTTTGCCAATCAAATGTGAGCATATTGGTATCACCTTGTGGTCTTAATTTTCATTTTATAAGTGACATCCTCTAATTTTCTGATACCATCTGGGTGTCCAACCATTAATTCAGCTCAAACCTGACCTTATCTACCCCGAATGAGCGCAGACCTCGCAGGTTAAGGGCTCAGTCCCACAAGATGGTCCCCACTTCTGACACCAGCTGTAGGGGGCCAGGCCATCCATACTTTTCCCAGCCAACTGCAAATTTGGGGGCTCCCACAGCCCTTTAAGTTTGATAATTTGTTAGAATGACTCACAGGACTCAGGAAAGCAGTTTACTTACGGGTTTACTGGAAAGGGTATAAATGAAAAGCCCAATGGAAGAGGCTGAGGGCAAGGTATGCGGGGGGAGGGAGCGTGCTCGCCCGCTCCAGGCACCCCATCCTTCCAGCACCTCCGCGTCGTCACCAGCCCCAAGGTCCCCACGCCCCATTGCTTTGGGGTTTTTATCAAAGTCTCATGACATAGACGTGATTGATTAAATCGTGGTCTTTGCTGACTGACATCCATCTCCAGTCTCCAGCCCTCCTGCTGCCCAGGAGGTGGGGAGTGGGACTGGGGATCCCGGCGGTCTGATCAGGCCGTGGTCCTCTGCACAGCAGCCCCTTCCTGACGCGCCCATCACATACAAGAGGCACTGATCTCCAGGGGCCAGGGCGTCGGGAGCTGAGTGCCAGGGGCTGGGAGCGAACCGTCTCTTTTCTGACTCTCCCTCAGACAGTAAGTTCACTTGCTTATCCACTGTATCTTTGAAGTGTCTCTTCCTTTATTTCGCCCATTTTCCTGTCAGATTGTCATTAGGCCACATTTTCTTCATTCCTATTCTTACACTTTCATGTTGGAATTTTTATAAAATACTTTTCAATCCCATTTCCTGATTTCAACATTTATAATTGAATCTCTGTGTATTAGGAACCATAAAAGCATTAAATAATTGTTTCCCCAAAATGTTTCAGGCACCAATTTTCTCTTCCCACGTATCAGTATGAAACTGTCAAAACTTCACCCTCTCCTCCATTTATCCCTACTGCCCCCGACTCCCAGTTTGCCAAGAGTTTAAAACTTGTAGCTCTAGCCACCACTGGATTTTAAAATACAGTATGGCTCTTCCTTTCAAACCATTCCCAGTACCTACACCCCCAAACTCAGCCACAGTATCGCCATCACTGGCCTCGACTTAGCAGAGTCACTGTGCACTGTCCGAGCACACCCTCACTGTGCCTGGGTCTGAGGCACATCCTCCCGTCAGACCGCTTCCTCAGGCTTTCCGCAGCAGGGCCACGTGCACGGACACAGAGGGCCACATGCACGGACACAGAGGGCCACATGCATGGACACAGAGGGCCACATGCACGGTCACAGAGGACCATGTGCGCGGACACAGAGGGCCACGTGCATGGAAACAGTGACCCTGTCAGTCTTGGCTGGAGGCAGAAGAAGGAGCAGTGGTTTTCCTGGTCTTGGTGGGAGGGGGAAGAAGGCTGTTTTCTCCTGCCCTTGAGGACACACAGCCATCAGCCTCAGCATGCCTCCTGAAGGCCAGCCATGGCACGTGGTTCTCTAGGGCCCAGGCCTCAGTGGGATGGGCTGCACTTCCATCTGGAAATCCCACCAGCGCTAAGGCAGAGTCTAACACAGAGGCGGCCGGAGGCGAAGCCACTCAACTGGCTGGAGGGCTTTCTCCCAGGGAGGACATCACTGCTGCTTCTGGATTTAATGTCAGCCCAGCTCCCTGAAGCAGCGGCTGGAAGGGAAAGGTGAGAAGGAAGTCCTTCACCTGTGACCCAGTCTTACCTGGCTTGGGGCCATAATTCTCCAATAACCGTTTTTCTCTTTGATTATAAATATTATATATTATATATGATATTCATTCACTATAAAAACTAGAAAGTACAAATAAGTACAATGAAGAAAATTGAAACACCTATTGCTCAGCTACCCCAAATAAATGCTGGCTTGTTTAAAAGTTTATTTTCTGCATAATTTACCAAATTCTGGGAGGCTGTGCAGCCTGAGGTCCCCAGTTCCCAGGCATCACTTTACCTGCATTTGAATTCTGTCACCACAGTTATTAACTGTTAAGCCTTAGGTAGCTTTCTTAATTCTACTGATTCTAATAGTCTTGATGTATCGAATGGGGATACATTTATCTTGCATGAATTTCCTGGGGCTGCTCTAACAAAGGACCACTAAACAGATGGCTTAAAACAACAGAAATGTATTCTTTCACAATTCCGGATGCAGGCAGCAAATCAAAGTGCTGTCAGGGCCTCACTCCCTCTGAAGGCACTAAGACGTCCTTTCTTGCTTTCTCTGGCTTCAGTGGTTGCTGACGATCCTTGCCTTGTAAGCACATCACTCCAGTCTCTGCCTCTGCCTTCACACAGCCTTCCCCACACACCCCAGGGTGTCCCAACTTGCCAGCTTTTTCTAGGGTGGATTTAAGACCACCCTAATCCAATACGAGTTCATCTCAATGTGATTCCATCTGTAAAGACCCTGTTTCTGAATAATATCACATCCACAAATTCCAGGTGTGTATACATTTTGGGGGACACTACTCAACTCAGTATATATCCCTCAGTTGTAGCAATGAAGAAATGAGATGATGTTTCTAAAGCACTTAGCATGGAAGGGCACATAGTAGGCCCTCATGTAGTACATGTGTATAGTGTAATATATATATATATGCCTACTGTATCATGTATACAATACCTAGGCATGCAATGTGTAGAAAGGACAATGTACTATCTGTGTTTGTGTGTGCGATATATATGTGTGTGAAATCTACAGGGAGCTACTATGTATTATATAGTAACATTAGGGTTGCATGACATAGTCTCTGCCCTACTTGCCAGAATAACTGGTATTTTTCCCTTGTGCCATTTAAACATGACAAAGTGTCGAAAGCATGATTTCCAATGGCTGTTTCCCACCATTTGGATGCGTAATCACTTATTGAAGTTACGCTCCGCTCCCCTGACGTCTGTGTCCTGACTCTTCACGGTGTCCATGCTCCTGAGCTCTGGGCCTGGTCGGGGCCTCGACTCCGTTTCCTCCCATCGCCTGTGATGTCTGCTTCACCTGAAGGGCTAGGTCACATCACCTCTCCGGAGCCCGCTGATTCCTCCCGAAGGCGGACAGCTGCAGTTCACGGCTTGCCTGTTGGCACATGACAGTCCCTAGAAAGAAGGTTGTATAACTCTTTTCCAGTGGTTGCGTTACTGGTCAGAAGTAATCTGCTTCTGACAGAAGGAGGTCAGAGTTGCCTCAGGTCAGATGTTGGTCCATGGCGCTCTCCAGCCCTCCTGTGCTCTGAGCAGGAGGAAGGGGAAGCCCTGCGCTCCGGGGCCCCTGCCGCACCTGTGCTGCACCCCACCCCCTGGCTTACCAGCAAAGGGCGGGGCATCAGGGATGCACGCCCTCAGCCTCTCTGCTCCCCGGTGGTGGCCGCCCTCAGCCTCTCTGCTCCCCGGTGGTGGCCGCCCTCAGCCTCTCTGCTCCCCAGTGGTGGCCGGGATGGGGGAAATCTTCAGGAGAGACATTTTTTTCTACACTTTCCTGCAGCTGCTTTTCCATTTTCAATAGAAGTGGGCGTGTTACTCCCAGAGAAGCGGGGAGGCCCCAGCTCTGTTGCAGTGATGCAGAGGTTTAGTCCAGAGAACAGGCAGACCAAAGGGTAGCTCTGTATCTCTGTATCACCCTCAAGTACGGGACAGACAGAATCCATGCTTGAGGGTGTTGGGGGAATGGTTCGCATCTGAGTGAAGATGAATCAAGAGGAGGGTGGTAACTCTAAGATACAGCAAAAGGAATAGAACTGCAGAGAAACGTGGGATAGCAATACTAGTATACAGATAAAGAGAGCACAAGAAAGAGGAGAAAACGGAGCAGACAAAAATATGAAGAGCCAATGGCTGTAAACTTCCCGAAGTTGATGAAAAACATTTTTATGTGTCCAATAAACAAAAAAATAAAACTGTAAGTAGGATAAGCACAAAGAGACACACACTCAGACACACACATGATAGTAAAAAATGTTGAAAAAAGAAAAATCTTGAAAGTAGTAAGAGAAAAATGACTCATTGCGTATAAGGGAACCCCAATATAATTAACAGCTGACTTCTCAGCAGAAACCAGGGTGGGAAGAAAGCAGTGGGATAGCTACCTAAATGCCAAAAGAAAACACTCAAACCATCAAACCAGAATCTCATGTCCAGCAAAACGTACCCTTCAAAACGAAGGCGAAATTAAGACATTACCGGAGAAGCAGAACAGAACATTTACGGCTTAAAGACCCATCTTATAAAAAATACTAAAGGAAATTCTTTAGGCTGAAAACAAGAGATACCAGACAATAATTCAAATTCTCATAAAAACGAAGTGTGTCATGAGAGGTAAACATGCAGGTAATTATAAAAGACAGTAAATTTTCTATTTTTTCTCCTGTCTCAAAACTAATTTAAAAAGCAATTGTATAAATTACTGCATATATATATATATATATATATATATATATATATGTTACTGTATACATATTATACAAGTACATATAACTTGTAAGGTTGGATCTGTAACATATAAAATGCAATTTATTTAAAAATAACAGCAAAAAACAGGTGGTTGAACGAACATTGCACTAGAATTTATAGAAATATAAACTTGCTCATTTTTTTCTAAACTTTTAAAAAGATACAAAAACATTTAAAATAATAATTATAGCAATGTATTGTTGCGTTTGTAACATGTACAGATATAATATTTATAATAACAACAAAATACATATTTGATATATATAAATATATCTACTAATATTTCACTGGAATTAAGTTGATGTCACTCTGAAGTAGGTTATGATATTTTAGGATGTATATTGTAAACCCTAGAGCTACCACTAAGAAAATAACTTTAATAATAGTGAAAAATCATTAAAAGGATTAAAAATGTTACATTAGAAAATATTCACTAACTGCAAAGAAAGTAAAGAAGGAAGAGAGGAACAAAAAAATGAGACACATAGAAAACAAAAAATAAAACTTCAGATGCACTAAACAATCAATCATAGGCAGAGATTGTTCAGGAGAATTAGAAAAGATCAAATGATATGCTGTCTACTGGAGACACACTTTAGATTCAAAAGTTTAAATTGGCTCAATATAAAAGAATGGGAAAGCATGTATCTTAAAAACAGTAACTATAAGAGAAGTGGAATATCTCCAAAATAAACTTTAAATTAAAAAAAAATATTGCTAAGATAAAGTGGGACATTTTATAACGATAAAAGGGTCAATCCATCAGGAAGATATAACAATTAAAAACATAATGCATATGACAGTAGAACTCTAAAACACATGAAGCAGAAATTGAAATAATTGAAGGGAGAAGTAGTCAATTCAACAATAAAAGTTGGAGACTTTAATATTCCATTTTCACTGATGGGTAGAAAACTCGGGCATGATCGTAAGGTGAACAGAAGACTTGAACACGCTCTAGTCAATGCGGCCTAATGGACACATAGAGAGGATTCCAGCCACAAGCGTGAGATGCACGTTCTCCTCACGCAACATGAAACGTCCTCCTGGATGGACCATGTGCTGGGCCATAGCACAAGCCTCAATAAATTAAAAGAACTGAAATCATACAAAGTATGTTTTTTGACCACAGTGCATGCAATGGAATAAAGTTAAAACAAAATTATGGGTAATTCATAAATAATGTAGAAAGTAAACAATACATTCCTAAATAACCAATGATCCAAAGAAGAAAATCACAGGGGATATTAGGAAAGTCTTTGAAATGAATGAAAATGAAGACATAATATACTAAAACTTATGGGGATTCAACTAAGGTAAGGCTTAGAGGAATTTATACTTTTAAATGTTTATATTTAAAAAAGAATAACAATCTCTAATAAATAACCTAAACTTCCCCTTTAAGACAGGGGAAAAACATGAGCAAACTAAAATAAACCTAAAGTGAAAAAGAGGAAAAAAGTAAAGATTAGAGCAGAAATTAATGAAATAGAGAAAAGTAAAACAATTAATAAAATCAACAAAATGACAAAACTTTGTCTACACTGATAGAGAAAAAAAAGAAAAATCAAATAGTGTAATGCAGTATATAATAGAATAAAAAAATGATCATCTCAATAGATGCAGAAAAATTACTTTACAAAAACTAAAAACTATTTTATACTAAAACCACTCAACAAACAAGAAGTAGAAGGAAACTTCTTAAGTCTGATAAAAAAAAACATTTATTTTAAAAAACAATAAAAACCCACAACTAACATAACCTTAATAGTGAAAATCTGAATGCTTTCTCTCAAAGATCAGGCACAAGACAGGGATGTTTGCTCTTGCCACCTTTACTCACTCTTGCACTGGAAGTTCTAGCCAGGACAATGAGGCAAGAAAATAAAAGACATCCAGATTGGAGAAGAGATAAAACTATAATCACAGATGCCATGACAAGTGGTATATAAAAAATCCTAAGGAATCTACCATAAAATTCACCATTAGAACTAATAAATGAGTTTAGCAACATCTCAGAACATAAGACCATTATACAAAAGGCAATTGTACTTCTATATACTGGCAATGAACATTTTGGAAAAGAAATAAGTAAACAATTCCATTTTCAATAGCATCAAAAAGAATAAGATAACTAGGAATAAATTTACCAAAAGAAGTACAAAACTTTTACACTGAAAAACTATAAAACATTGTTGAAAGTCAATTAAGTAGATCAAAATAAATGAAAAGACATTCCATGTTCATGGTTTATAAGAGTTAACAGTGTTAAGATGATCATACTCCCCCAAATCATCTACAAATTCAACATGTTCCCTGTTAAAATCCCAGCTGGAATTGACAAGCAGATACAATTCGCATAAAAATGCAAGAGACCCAGAAAAGCCAAAACAATCTTGAAAATGAAGAACAAAGTTGGAGGACTCATATATCCCAATTTTAAAACTTAATATAAAGCTGCAGTAGTCAAGGTACAAGGATAGACAAACAGATCAACAGAATAGAATTGAGAGCTTAAAAAAATCTTTACATTTATGGTCAATTGATTTTTTATAAAGGTGCCACGATAATTCAATAGTCTTTTCAACAAATAGTGTTGGGGCAACTGGCTGTCCACATGCTAAATAATGAAACTGGTTCCATACCTCACTCCACACACAAACATGAATGCAAAATGAATTATCATCCTAAATGTAAAAGCTAACTCTTTAAAGCTCTTAGAACAAAGTGTAGAAGTCAGTCTTCATGATGTTGGCCTCGCCAATGACTTCTTAGAAGACACCTGCAGCACAAATGACAAAATAAAAAAATTAGACTATTAACATTAAAAACTTTTGTACTGCAGATGATACATCAGAAAGGTGAAAAGACAACCTACAGCGTGGGAGAAGGTATTTGAAAATCATATATCTGGAAAGAGACTTCTATCTAGAACATATAAAGACTCTTACAATTCAGGCTTAAAGAGACAACCCAATTAAAAATGGGCAAAGGATTTGAACAGATATTTCTCTCTTATAACAACTGGCATATCACACAGCATGTTAATGGCAGTCGTCATGCTGAACACCACATCTCTAGTACTTATTTATGTTGAAACTGAAAATGTGTGTCTTTCCACCACCTTTCTCCTAGTCTCCCTCCCCAGAGACCCAACCTCTGGTAAATCTAATCCCTTTTTCTATGAGTTTTTATTATTTTATTTTTAGACTAGGGACCTGGTTCATGAAATTCATGCACTGGGGGAGGGGGGGTCCCTCAGCCCAGCCTGCCCCCTCTCACATACTGGGAGCCCTCAGGGGATGTTCTACTGATGGCTTAGGCCCGCTCCCTGCTCCCCCTGGGGAGCGGGCCTAAGCCGCAGTCTGGCCTCCCTTTGTGGGAGGCGACCGGGCTGATCAGGGGAAGGCACCAGCCCCATCACCCCGCTGCTGCAGCCACTGCCAGTCACCGCAGCCACCAAGGTGTTTTCAGCAACATGGACTCCAGTCCCTTCACCATGAAAAAATGACAACTTTCTTTAGGCATTTTCAAGATGTGTCTGTCATAGGATATGACATTTCTTTATTATTTTTTTTTATCCTCACCTGAGGATATGTTTCCATTGATTTTTAGAGAATGTGGAAGAGGAAGGGAAAGACAGAGAGAAACATCAAAGTGAGAGGAACACTTTGATTGGTTGCCTCCTTCATGAGCCTTGACCTGGGCCCCAGCCAGGGAGTAGCCTGCAACCTAGGTACATGCCCTTGGTCAGAATTGACCCCAGACCCTGTGGTAGGCAGGCCGAGGCATTACCTACTGAGCCAAACCAGCTAGGGCAGGATATGATATTTCTTAGCCCCTCCAGCAGCAGACCTCCGTTTTTTTCTCCAGGAGTGAGGTGGAAAAACCCTAGATCACCTTTTTGGATTCTTATTACCCAAGTTACTAAGAATATTACCAGTGGCATACAGGGAGCTTAACCAATGAGCGGTCAGAAAAGGTGTTTCCTCTGTAGTTCACACCGATCCCCGGCTCGGCCCCTGCCCAGGCCTAAGGCCTCTGGCTGGGGCGTTAGGCCTGAGCAGGGGACCCCCAGCCTGCTCTGATCACAGGCGCCATGCCTTCCCAGGCCAGAGGGGCAGGGGACCCCCAGCCCTGTGCAATTGCAGGCTCCACCCCTGCCCAGGCCTCAGGCCTCTGGCTGAGGCATTAGGCCTGGGCAGGGGACCCCCAGCCCTGTGCGATTGCCGGCTCCACCCTTGCCAAGGCCTCAGTCTTCTGGCCGGGTGATCGCCAGCTCCACTTCCCCGGGTGGCATCTGGCGCTGCCCGCTCCACCTTCCCAGTCCCTGATCTGTGTCCTGGATCCTGTGGGCGGCATCTGGCGCTGCCTGCCCCACCTGCAGTATGCAAATTTAACAGCCATCTTTGTTGGTTAATTTGCATACTCTTCTGATTGGCTGGTGGGCATAACGAAGGTACGGTCAATTAACATCTTTGTCTTTTATTAGTGTAGATTCCACATATAAGTGAGATCATATGGTATTTGTCTTTTTCTGTTAGACTTATTTCATTTAGCATTATTCCATCAAGGTGTATCCATGTTGTTGCAAATGGCAGGATTTCCCTTCTTTTTATGGCTGAATAATCAGCTTCTTTTTCCATTCATATGTTGATGGATACTTAGGTTGTTACTATGGCTATTATAAATAACTAGAGGCCTGGTGCACAAAATTCGTGCACTGGGGGGTGGTCCCTCAGCCTGGCCTGTGCCCTCTTGCAGTCCAGGGCCCCTCGCTCCTTACCGCCCACCTGCTCACTGTTCCTTACCACCTTGGCCCGCTGCTCCTTAGCGCTGCCGTGGAGACAGGAGAGGCTCCCGCCACTGCTGCTGCACTTGCCAGCCATGAGCCTGGCTTCTGGCTGAGCGGTGCTCCCCCTGTGGGAGCGCACTGACCACCAGCAGGCAGCTCCTGCCATGAGTGTCTGTCCCCTGGTGGTCAGTGCGCATCATAGCAACAGGTCATTCTGGTCATTCGTGATAATGCTCACTTAGGCTTTTATTATATAGATGCTGCAATGAACATGGGGGTACAGATATCTTTTCAAGTAGTATTTTTGTTTCTCTTGAATATATTCCCAGAAGTGGAATTACTGAGTCATATTACAGCTCATTTTTTTCATTTTTTGAGGAACCTCCATACTGTTTTCCATAGTAACTATACCAATTTAAATTCCCACCAACAGCCTATAAGAGTTACCTTTTCCCAACATCCTTTCTAGCACTTGCTATTTCTTGTCTTTTTGATGATGTACATTATAACTGTCATGAAGTATTATCTCATTGTGGTTTGGAGTTACATTTCCTTAATGACTAATGATGCTGAGCCTTTACCTGTACCTTTTGTATATCTTTTTTGGGGAAATGTTTATTTAAGTCTTTTGCCCTTTTTTAAAAATTATTTAGTTTTGTGCTATAAGTTGTATGAGTTCTTTATATACTTTGGATATTAACCCTTTATCAAATATATGATTTGCAAATATTTTTCCCATTCCACAAACTGTCTTTTCACTTCGTTGGTGGTTTCCTTTGCTGTGTAGAAGCTATTTATTTATTTACTAGTGGCCCGGTGCACGAAATTCATGCACGGGGGAGGGTGTGTTCCTCAGCCTGGCCTGCAACCTCTCCAATTTGGGACCCCTCGAAAAATGTCCTACCAGTTTACAGGAATTGGGCCTAAACCAGCAGTCGGACATCCCTCTCATAATCCGGGACTGCTGGCTCCTAACCGCTCACCTGCCTGCCTGCTGGCCTGTTCGCCCCCAACTGCCCTCCTCCCCGCTGCTGACCTGCTTGCCTCCAAATACCCACCCTGCCAGCCTGATCACCCCAAACTGCCCCCCCTGCTGGCCTGCTCACCCCTACCTTCCATTCCCACTGGCCTGCTCATCCCCAACTGTCCCCCTGCTGGCCTGCTCACTCCAAACTACCCCTCCCCGCCGCTATCCTGATCACTTCCAACTGACCCCCACTGATGGCCTGCTTGCCCCCAGCTGGCCCCCCTGCTGGTCTGCTTACCCCCAATGGCCCCAGCCCCCACCAGCCTGATCACCCACAACTGCACTCCCCTCTTGGCCTCAAACTGCCTCTACCTCGGCCCCACCACCATGGCTTTGTCCAGAAGAACATCTGGAAGGTCTCCTGAAAGGTCTCCCAGTCTAATTAGCATATTACTCTTTTATTAGTATAGATATATTTGTCTGTAAATATGGTTATGATTGCAGATATGAGTAGGACCAGGTAAATTTTATAGAAGGGGCCTTTTATTACAGATGGTTTGCCATGTATGCATTTTTTCTAAAGAAGTAAAAATTACTTTAAAAAATGTTTCAGGAAGACTTTGAGAAATTTACAGTATCTGTTTTTCTTCCAAGAAAGTTGTCACTTTTATGCCAAGGTGAGAATTATTTGTATGCTTTGTATGTCAGCATTGGGCCACTGTGACTGGGGGGCACTTAGCTTGACTTGAGGGTAATTATCTTGCTCATTGGCTGGGAGGGAGAGTTGTGGCAGAGGAGATAAATACTGGGTTCTGGATTATTCAGATTGCTGACTTTCTGGATCGATTGTGCAAGCCCCTCCTTTTATTGATGTCCACCTTCTGCTGACAGACATCTACCCTGAGAGAGAAATGAGATGAAACTCTCTTGTCATTGTAAAAAGCATTTGAATTCCTAAGGTGTGATAAGGCCTCCCAGCCATCCACAGTCAAGGCACACATTTTCATGGGGATGTTCCCACTCTTGAATAAATTAAAACAATTTTTTCTTTTAATTTAAACTTTCTTCTATAACCGTTTTCTTGTAAGTTAAAAGCTAGTTTTTTGAAAGTACTTCCAAAGCTTTTTCAACCTGTATATGTCCTTGGAATGAATTTATAAATAAAAATTGAGCCCGGCCAGTGTGACTCAGTGGTTTAGCATAGAACTATGAACCAGGAAGTCACAGTTTGATTCCAGGTCAGGCCACATGCCCGGGTTTTGGCCTGATCCCCAGTACGGGGTGTGTAGGAGGCAGCCGATCAATGATTCTCTCTCATCATTGATGTTTCTATCTCTCTCCCTCTCCCTTCCTCTCTGAATCAGTAAGAATATATTTTAAAGAGAGAGAAGAGTGTATATGTTTGTAAATAAGAAAACATGTATTTGATCTTTTAAAAAGTCTTATTTTCTTTCATTAAAACTTGTGCAGTATAGGGAACTCCATAGATTCTCTCAATTTGAAGAAAGTTAGAGGGAAAGGTACTAATTCAGAGTTCCTTGGGAAAATGTGTCACTTATATATTTTTTTATGTTTTTCTTTTAAATCAAAAACTGAAATATTTTCTATTCAGAAAATATATTTGGATCTAAATATCTTCTATAATTTTAACCCTAAAATATCAATTTAAATATTTTAAAAATGGTTGGGATGTTTGTTTTTTTAAATAAGTTAGGTTACTGGAGTTCTACATGTTACTGGATCACCTGGGGTAATTTTCTGATTGGAAAACTAAGAATTATAGTCAGAGGGAAGGACATTAGAATTTTAAAAGAACATATTCAATTTACTTTAGAAGCCGAACCTCTCTTATCATGTGACTTGTTTTGTATGTTTGTTATCACATAAGCATTGCTGCTATTGAGACAAACAGTGACAGTTGACTCAGGTCATTTGAATGTCCACTGTCTGTTTTAATTTGTATGTTCGTTTTGACTCTGTCATATGCTCAAACTTCAGTGGAAGTCATGAGAACCTATTATTTTTGCCTGCTCCCTCCTTTACGTTGGAAATATTCTTTTTTACCCAGAGGGACCTTAACTTAGATGTAAGGGATTGTTTCCATTGCCAACTTTTTTCTTCCTTGCCAAGTAAGAGAGTTGTGAACTCTTCAGTGATGCCTTCCGCAGGGTATTGCAGATGTGGTTGGGAAAAGTCATTCCATCCCTGACCTTTGCATGTCAGGTGCTGGGGTGCCTGGGTGCCACCTGGCCTGCGCCCCGGCTCTCCCGCCCTTCGATCACCATGGCGATCACAGGGCTGCAGAGTTTTATTTTTTTTTTTTTAGAGGAGTATAAATTATTTAAGAATTAAAGCTATGTGCACACAGCCAAAAAAAAAAAAAAATGGCTCCACCAGTCCCACCTGTCCCACCCGTCCCGGCAGGGACTGACAGCAAAGCCCCTCTCCATCCCGAGCCCTCCAGCCCCGTGCAGACGGAGCAGAGCAGCGTGGGCCTGAGGGCTGTGCACCTGAGCGACTGCAGAGGGAGAGGGGCAGGCAGGAGCAGCGAGCCAAGGAGGGCCCACGGGCCGCAGAAGTTACCAGAAAAGAAAAAGAAGAAAGATGCCAAAGGACCCACAGCCCTGGATCTGCCCTCCACGGAGGACTTCGATGCCCTGGTCTCGGCCGCCATGAAGGCTGATAACACCTGTGGCCTCGCCAAGTGCCGGGCCAGCATTGTGACTCTGGGCCAGCTCTGCCCACACTGCAGCCACCGCTACTGCCTCAGCCGCTGCCTGCCCGAGATCCATGGCTCAGCCGGGAGGAAGTGCTGTACGCTGGCAGTGGGGCCAAGGACAGGTCCCTGGACCCCGCCAAGAGGGCCCAGCTGCAGAGGAGCCTGGATAAGAAGCTGGGCAAGCTGAGCAGCCAGAGGAGGAGCAAAGGAGGGAGAAGGAGATGTGAGCCGGCCCTCACACCCTCCGGCCTTGTCTTTGCAAATGCGGGTGGGGGCAAGCGGCCGTCCCTGGTGCTTTCTGTGCCTTGTAGCTGCTCCGGTGACATGACCAGGGCTGCGTGAGCGAGCGAGGGGCCTCTGGGAGGGGGTGGGTCCTCGGGCCCAGCGCGCCCTGCCTTGCACTGGGGTGGGGGCGGGCTGCAGTGGCTGTTCCCTGCACCTTCCTGGGGAGAGCCGCCCCAGGTCTCAGCTTTGCTGGCACCAGGGCCCCCTGGGGCTCTCCGAGGTCCCTCGCCAACTGCTTTAAGAGAACCTTTAAGAGAGGTTCTGGGGCCCGGCTCTCTCACCCTCCGATCGCCATGGCGATCATGGGGCCGCAGGCCAGGCGCAACCCCGGCCCCCGAGGTTTCGGGGTTGCCGCGGGCTTTCTGATGGCGATCACCGGCTGGGGGATGGGGAAAGGCGGCCTTTGCCCACCCGCCAGCTCTTGCCTGCTGCCTGGGTTACCGATCACCCTTCTTCCTCTTTCCCCTTTTGCCTCCCATCATTGCACGTATGCAAATTAACCACCATCTTTCTTAGCAGTTAATTTGCATATCGCCCTGATTAGCCAATGAAAAGAGTAGCGGAGGTATGGTTAATTACCCTTTTTGTCCTTTATTAGATAGGATTTCTCTTTTGTTAATCCTCACCCAAGGATATTCTTCCCATTGACTTTTCAGAGAGAGTGGAAGGGAGAGAGGAAAGGAACGAGGAAGGGAGAGAGAAAGAGAAAGAGAGAGAGATCAGTTGTTTGCCTCCCAAGCGTGCCCCAACCGGGTGATCAACCCAGGTACGTGCCCTTGACCAGACCCCACACCAGCCAGGGCTGTGCAGAGCCTTCTGGTTTGGTGTCTTACCACTTGTTTATTTTTTACTTTTATTTTGTTGCTTGTGCTTTAAGTGTCATATCCAAAAAATAAAGGTTCATGTCAAGTAGCTTTTTTGCTGTTTTCTTCTAGGAGTTTTATGGTTTTAGGTCTTACTTTTAAGCCTTCAATCCATTTCTAGTTAATTTTTTGGAATAGCGTAAGATAGAGGTCCAATTTAATTCCTTTACATGTGAACATAAAATTACCCCACCCCCATTTACTGAAAAGACGGTCTGTCCTCCACTGAGTAACCTTGGCTCTAGTATCAGGTCGCCGTGTGTGTCTGGGTTTATTTCTGGGCTCTTGGCTCTGTGCCATTGGTTGCTTTGTTTTTATGTCAGCACCGCGCTCTGATTACTGCGGCGTTGTGTACGGCTTAGCATCAGAGAGGGTGATGCCGCCTGCCTTGCTCTTCTTTCTCGGGGCTGCTCAGGCCCTGCGTGGTCTCCCATGCGGCCCCGCAGGCACTGGACAAGCGGCAGTCTGCCTCGTCAAGGACACTGTGGGCACAGCAGGGCGGTCTGACCACCGTATATAACCTACTCAGGGCAGTGACAGCCAGCACCTCTGCCGTCCCTCTTGGTTAGCAGCAACAGCCACCTACACTCACAGAGCAGGAGGCAGAAGCGGAGGAGCATGGGAAGGAGTGGGGGGGGGAGCCATCTCCATCTCCACATGCCACCTGTCCCACAGGCCGGCCTTCCCTCCCCTGACAGATGCCCATTCCACGGAGGTATTTTTTTGCCTGAACTGAGCAATTTATGTTTGAACTGGATTTTCAGTCCAAAACATGTGAAAAGGCCAGTTTATATCTCGCTTTCCCCCACTCTCTCCCTTTCCTCATTAGCTCTTACTTTCTACATTTAACCCTTCAGTAAGGTAGACTAGCCTTAAGAGCTACATCCCAAGCCCTCCTGCTCAGCCAAGTGAGCACGCTTAGAGCATTATGCGGATTGCAGTGAAGGCACTGCTGAGAGACCGGGGCGTTCAAAGTGTTAAGAGCTGCCGGGAACCAGGTATCCATGAAGAATTCCCGTCTGGGCTCCTGGAAAATATCCCCAAAGCCTTTTAACGACTCCTTGTAATTAATTTGGAAATGCTTTTATGGGAGTCATTTCAAGTGTATGACGCCATGAAATGGCTGTGTTGGTTTCGGGAGAATTATAGGAAAGCCTTGTTTTGTGCCTTTTCTCATCACACACTGACACGCTGCCTACAGCACCTCCTCATCCCACCCACATCCACACCTCCCTCCGACCCACCTCTCCTGCACACTCCCTTACACACGCCCTTGCACCCCCTCTACACACTCCCTCTACACACACCCTCTAGTGCTCTCTCTACACACACCCTCTACACGCTTTCTTTATACACACTCTCTATACACTGTCTCTACCCAAACCCTCACACACCCTGCACACACACCCTCTACACACTCTCTCTACACACACCTTTACACACTCCCTTACACAACCTCCACACACCCTCTACATACTCCTACACACTTCCTGTATACACACCTTTACACTTCCTGCACACACTCCCTTATACACACCGTCTCCACACTCCCTGTACACACCCCTTCTGCAGACACCCTTTACACACAGCTCTCTACACACGCCTTCTGTGAACATTCTCTATGTGCCCCTATCGCCCTGCGCATATGCTTTCCCTTTGGGCATCTGCAGCTGACCCGCACGCCCTGGGTCAGCAGTTTTTGTCTTGGCCCCTGCTGTCTTGGGGAGGGCGAGCTTCCGGAATTCGCAGCTTTAGATCCGCGCAGCCTCTGGGTTGAGCTGTGTTAGGTCAGTGTGTGGCTGGAGGGAGCCCAGGAGGATAGGCCCTCTGAACCTCTTGTCCCGCCCTCTGCCTCTGCCTCTGCTTCTGCTTCTGCTGGGCAGGACCGAGAGCCCGCGGCCTGCTCCCGGGTGCTGGCACGGGCAGGTCCCCCCCCCACCCCACCCCCGGCCCTGGGCACATCTGGGGAAGGACTGGAAGCTGGGTTCAGGTGGCTCCAGGAACAAAGCTCTCACTTGGAGGCTGCAGCCCTTTGGCCAAGGGCCCCGCAGGTGCAAGGGCCGGAGTTTCTGCAGGAGGAGCCACTCCTGGTCCCGCACCTCCCACCAAGAAAACAGCTAAGCTGCGGGTGCGGGGGGGGGGGGGGGGGGGAGGGGCCATGGGGAGCGGTCTGTGTGTCAGGGCTGGGTGCTGCTCAGATGCAGTTATGCCGCCTGGGGGTTGCTAAATAAACAGTCTCATCTTCAGAGAGCCAGTCAGCTGGCTGCCCTCCTCCCAATGGAAGACTTACGTGCACGTGGCCGTGTGACTGAAGATGTTGGCTTCAAATACAGGACAGACAGGGCAGGGCCAGCGGGTGTGCACCCCCGAGCATGACCCCCCACCCCTTCCTCTTCCAAGGCCGCTCCGGTGAGCGCCTCCCTGAGCCCACGGAAGTGTCTCTCACGAGCGCTTGGCCACAGGAAACTTGAGGGTTTATATCCTAAGTGTTTCAAAAGGTTCTATTAACCAAGGTATGACTGACCTGGGCAGACATGCTCAAACCTGAAACAAAAATGCACCCTGGCTGATGGGCTCTGCACAGGTTCCCCCTCTCCCGGCAGCTCTGGCTGCAGGCCCGGGCAGCTGGGCAGGTGCTGCTGGGCCATTCCCCAGGGCCAGGGAGGGGGCCCCTCTCCCAGGGTGCAGGGGCCTGACCTGTAGTCCACGGGCACTTACCGGCTCTGGTTTTTGGGAAGGAAGCCACAGCCGCTGAGGGTGTGAGCTCCCACGAGTGATCATCTGTGTGTTCTCTGTAAACTCACACTCCTCCCCCTGCTCCTCTGTGGAGCGCCCGGAACGCCCGCAGCCATGGACGGAGCTGCAGGGCACCCGGCTGGGTGGTGGTGGTGGGGGGGGGAACAAGGTGTCCCTGGGGCGGGTTTTCAGAAATGCAAGCCTCCTGCTCCCAGGTGATGACTCAGCCGGGAGGCGCCAGCGGACAGCTGCGTGGGAACTTCTTGTCTAACTAGAAGCTCGTTGCACGAAGATTCGCTCAATAGGCCTTCCTTCCCCTGGCTGCCGGCACTGGTTTTCCTCTGGCACCCGGGACCCAGGCCTTTGGTCCGGCCACAGCGAAGAAGCCAAGCCTCGAGGCAAGGCTCCTCCCCTCCAGCCGCAGTGAGGCTTGGCTTCTCCGCTGCTGCTGCTTCAGTCTTCAGTCTTCACTCCGGCCAGAGCCTTCAGTCTTCGCTCTGTGCCTCCGTATGCAAATTAACCGCCATCTTTGTTGGGATAATTTGCATAGTAGCTCTGATTGGCTGGTGGGCGTAGCGGAGTGACACCAATTTCTGCATGTTTCTCTTTTATTAGTGTAGATAACGGAACGACCAGCGAGTGACCCAGCCTGGTCCCTGGAAGGGTGAGCCTGCTGTCCAAATGGTCACCTTGCTTCCCTGTCTGCTCTCACCTGCACCAGCGGGGACACCATGTGATCGGAGGGTGGCTTCCAAAGCCATGGGCCAGGTCCCGCAGGGCAGAGCACAGCACAGCCACGCAGCACGGCCCGGAGCCGCACTGCGCTGGGGGAGGGCGCCTGCGGCGCAGGGAGCAGAGCAGGAGGAGCCGCAGCGAGGCCGCCCGGCGCTTGCTCCTCACCAGCGAGAAGGGTCCGCGTTCAGACTCGGATGATGCTGACATTCCTGCGGATGAACTGTCTTCTGCAAATGACCAAAGCGTGGAAGAGGGAGGAGTGACGGTCCGAGGGGAGGGGAAAGCAACACGCCTGCTTTGAAGCTCTGGGTTGGTAAGTGAGACGCAACCTGCGTGTAAACCACCGGGAACACGGAGCGGAGAGCCTCCTCGTGAGCCAGGCCTCGGGACTGGGCATCCCGTGGCGCTGAGCAGGGCGACCACCGCGAGTGTGAGCACCGCATGCAGACGGGAGGGACTTAGCTCAGCCCGTCTCCACGCGTCACCTTGTCACCGTGAGTGACCTGTGCCTAGTCACCACACCCAGTATGTCCGCGTTCATATTCCATGAGGGGGACAGGCAAAGTAACCAAAAGGAGGAAGGGAACAGCTCCCCCTGCTCTGAGTGTTAACAGCCAGTGCTTCGTCAGAACAGGTAAACACTGAAGCTAAGAATCAAGCAAGTCCTAGCTGGTGTGGCTCAGTGGATAGAGCGTCGGCCTGTGGACTGAAGGGTCCCAGTTTCATTTGCGGTCCAGGGCACATGCATGGGTTGCAGGCTGATCCCCAGCAGGGGGTGTGCAGGTGGCAGCCGATCAATGATTCTCTCTCATCATTGATGTTTCTATCTCTCTCTCCCTCTCCCTTCCTCTCTGAAATCAATTTTTTAAAAAAGAATCAAGGGAAAGAAAAAGGGAGACATAAAGGACAAAAAAAGCTCTGACCATTAAAAAAAATTCCCAGGCATCGCAGCGAGGTCTCATGTGTACATACAAAAACGTCAACGAGCCACATCTAACCATGCGTACTTGAAAAAAATGTCAGTTTTCAGTTCTTCTATTGGGCAAATTAAGTTCGGGGTTCTCAGAGTTCCACCCTACGATCTGAGGTATAAGATTGAAAAACTCTGTATGATTTTGCTTAGGGGATTAATTAGATTCAAGTGAGACAGCTGGTCAGAAGATTAAGGTTTTAATATTTTAATAAGTCTCCCAGGTGAAAGGTGGTGAAACAGGTGTGAGATGGATAAAAAGCAGGAAGTGAAAGTGAACGGGTCCTGACGAGGAAGCTTGCTGGTGAATTGTCGAGGCCCGTGGCCGGCAAACTGCGGCTTGCGAGCCACATGCGGCTCTTTGGGCCCTCGAGTGTGGCTCTCCCTAAGCCTTAGGAGTACCCTAATTAAGTTAATAACAATGTACCTACCTATATAATTTAAGTTAAAAAAATTTGGCTCTCAAAAGAAATTTCAATCGTTGTACTGTTGATATTTGGATCTGTTGACTAATGAGTTTGCCAACCACTGGTCTAGGCTATCATGTCACAGGTCAACGTCAAAGGTCAAGGTGCAGCCCTTTCTGGTTTGGCTCAGTGGATAGAGCATCGGCCTGCGGACTGAAAGGTCCCAGGTTCGATTCCAGTCAAGGGCATGTACCTTGGTTGCAGGCACAACCCCAGTAGGAGATGTGCAGGAGGCAGCTGATCGATGTTTCTCTCTCATCGATGTTTCTAACTCTCTATCTCTCTCCCTTCCTCTCTGTAAAAAATAAAATATATTAAAATAATAATAATAATTCTCTCTCATCATTGTTGTATCTATCTCTCTCTCCCTTTCCCTTCCTCTCTGAAAGCAATAAAAATATATTTAAAAAAAAAAAAGGTCAAGGTGCAGGGCCCATAAAATGTTTGCCCCCGGAAAGTTATTGAGAGTCTCCGATCCGAGGAAGGCTTGTGGTTCCCTTGTTCCAGGGCAGCAGTGGAGAAAGACGGGGTCTGGTTCTACGAAGGGTCCAGGGCGCACAGGGCAGATCTGCCCCCGTCTTTTAGCGCTGGTGGCCTGCGATGTCTCCAGTGCCCTGGACCCCACTTCCTGGGGCTGTGGGCCAAACAGTGTCCCCTGCCCCAGTTCATGCGCTGAGGGGCTCCAGCTTGAGTTGGAAGTGGGCCTCGTCTTACTCTTGACATCCCTGTACATGTGGCTACTTTCCGTGGCTGGACCACATACGTGGTCATTTTGTTGATTTCCTCTACATGGTGCAATTGTAAAAAAGTTTGTGGGCTTGTCTGGAAGCCACCTGCCCCTTGCAAGACAGTTCACATGAGAACAGAGGTTCTGTGGTTCCCTTCGTAGGGACAGCAGGCAGCATCTCACACAGCGCCCCCTCTACTACCTCCCCCCACCCGTGGGGACAGCAGGCAGCATCTCACACACCACGCCCCCCCCACTGCCTCCCACCTGTGGGGACAGCAGGCAGCATCTCACACAGTGCCCCCCACTACCTCCCCCACCTGTGGGGACAGCAGGCAGCATCTCACACAGCGCCCCCACTACCTCCCCCACCTGTGGGGACAGCAGGCAGCATCTTCCCACAGCGCCCCCCTCTCCTCCCACCTGTGGGGACAGCAGGCAGCATCTTCCCACAGCGACTGCACTCCCCACCTCTTCCCGCCCGTGCTCACTGGCTTTCCGTGGGCTGGGCCCGGCAGGCGTGGACTTGAAGCCTGCCTTGGCCTCCTTCCCCAGCGCCTTTGAACCTCCCTCTCCCCGTAAGCGGAGGGAACAAGGAAACAGAGGGCTTTCCCAGGCCTCCTCCTGGGAAGAGCATCTTGCGGCCGGGGGTGGGGTGGGCCTGCTCTCCACCTGAGGAGGCAGCCCTCTGGCCGACGTCCTTCAGGCTCTGGGGGTTTTATCCACCCCCAGGGCCTGTGGAGGGGGCTGGGGTGTCCACTGTGCCCAGCGTGGCTCAGTCCAGACCTCTCAGGCTGTGTTTGAAACTTGGCATCACTGTGAACTCTGACTGCCCAGTGGAGTTAAAGTGTGAATTCCCCAGGCTTTGTCTCCTCAAACTGAATTATTTGAAGTCTTTTTTTAAGGTGTGAAAATTACTGAACACTGAGGGTTTGCTTCAAATTTTTACATTAAAATCAGTTATATATGCCCAAAGCGGAATATACCCAGTTCCATGTGCACGCGACATGGCCCCTGCCTCCCTCCCCCCTCCCCCCGCCACACACATACTTAGCAGCGCTCATGGTGGAAATACTTTTTCTTCACTATATTTGATAATTTTTCAACAAAGCACGTGTGTACCTGTCATTTCAAGTAAACAACGATCTCGTGCAGAACAAAGTAGGGCCTTTGCCACCTGGAGGGGGAACGTAAGCCAACTCCAGCCTCCCCTCCGCGAGGATCGCAGTATCTGCCGGAAAGGGCCTTTATGTGCTGGAGTGGAAGCATTTTTAGATAACCAAAACTGCAGAAAGTAAATTATTCTGAGATCGCCAACTTCTTTATTTTTTTATTATCTTTGTTGTTGAAAATATTACAGAAGTCCCCCCTCCCCCTTTTTTTACCCCATTGGCCCCCCTCCTCCCCCCCTGCCCCACCCTGGCTTCACAGCACTATTGTCTGTGTTTTTGGGTCATGCATGTGTGCATATAAGCTCTTTGGTTGATCTCTTCCCACCCACGCCTCCCCCACCTTCCCGCTGAGATTCCACAGTCCATGCCATGCTCCCATGCCTCTGAATCTATTTTGTTTGTCGGTTTATCCTATACAATAAAAGCCTAATCTGCTAATTGTCCGACCATTCCTTTGACCATTCAACCAGTCGCTATGATGCGCACTGACCACTAGGGGGCAGATGCTCCAACCTGTAGGTTAGCTTGCTGCTGGGGTCCGGCTGATGGGGACTGGGAGGGTCGGGCAGGACACGCCCTGGACGAATCCGTGCACCGGGCCTCTAGGCTTGTTCGCAAGATTCCACGAATGAGTGAGAGCATGTGATACTTTCCTTTCTCCCACCAGCTTACTTGGCTTAGCATAACGCTCTCACTTTGGATGGAGGCAAGATGGAAACTTGCGCTTGCTTTTCCCACAGGCCAACCAGGAGGCCTGTCTCTGCCCCCAGCATCAAGCACTGGGTTTCTCGCTTCTTTGGCTTGGGAGTCCGGGATTCGCGTCCTGCTGGCTCTGCCTACGGCCACGGTGGCTCTAGGCTCGCGTTGTTCTGCACAGGGCAGCAGGCCTCACAAGAGACTTGAGTGGATGGTCGGGCCTGGCGTGCAGCTGGGTCCTGAGGGTTCGGTGGGTCCACAACGTCAGGGAGGCAGGGAGGCCTTTCGCGAGGCTCTCTGCGGGCCACGCTCCGCAGAGGGCTGGCCTCTCCTGCACACCGTCCCGGCCGCCGGCTCCCCGGCAGGAGCGGCCCCTGACAGCGACATTGATGGCCTTCAGCAGATACACAAACTGTGGTACATTCCCACGGCGGGATATTTATTATTCGGCACTAAAAGAAGAGAGATTAAAACATGGAAAGCCGTGGAGGGAACTTACGTGCCCATTGCTGTGTGAACGAAGCCCATCTATTCCGTCAAGAGGCTGGAGAGCGCATGTCCCAACGGAAAGGTTCTGGAAAAGGCTGCTGTGGAGACGGTGCCGGTGAGCGGCTGGTGGGGCCGGGATGGGGAGGGATTACCCAGTGAGCATCGGCCTTTCTAGGGCAGGGAAACGGCTCTGTGTGATACTGCAATGGCGGGAACAGGCCATCACACAGCTGTCCAGACCACGGAAGGCCCAACACCAAGAGGGGACGAATGTGAACCACGGGCTCCGTGAGGGTGTTGGGTCATGTAGGTTCGCTGATGGGAACAAAGTTCCACTCGGGAGGGATGTGGGCGGTGGGTGGGGCGGTGGGTGCTCGGGGCAGGCGTATACGGGAAGTCTCCCACCTGCCCTCCGCTTTGCTCTGGATCTGAAGCTGCTCTAAAATAAAGCCTACTTATGGGAAAAGGGATTGGGAAAGATTCGTGGGAATGGGAGGCCCTCTGCACCTGACCGGCTTCCTCTGGTGGAAACAAGGATGTGTCCAAGTCCCTGAGCATCTGCAGCGCTGCAGGGACTGGCTGCCAGTGACAGGGAGGCGGCGGCACCCCTGGGCCAGCCCCCCAACCCCCCCCCCCCCCACCCGGCAATCCTTTCCCTCCCCTGCGAGGAGCTGGAGCTGCTCCCTTTCCTGTGGCAGGCAGGTCTGTGCGGCTCCGCAAGGCCTGTTCTTCTTCTCTTTAGGCTGCAGGTCTGTTTACTTCACAACAGTGTCTTGTTTGCCAGGTTGCTGTGAACAGAAACAAAATAGTCGCGATGAAATGTCTTTAGATCTTCAGAAGAAACCACCCTGTAAACGCAAGGCATTATTCCTGACGGAATGGTTCGGGACTTCCGTCTCCTCCTGGCCCACCTCATCAATTAAAACACCTCCACTCTTTCCTCGCCAACACTCTCCCACACCTCTCTCCTGCCAGCTTCCCTCGGGAAAACAAATCTCTGGTTTGGGTTATTTACGGACACCGTTTCTATTTGCGCCGATAGGACCGGAGTCCCTCACTGTAAACCACTCCGCAGCTCCGCAGAGAGCAGTGAAGGAGGACAGGGACCCGGTACCCACACTCCCCTTTCCTGCACATTCAGCACCACGGCACTCAGTGCTGTGAAGTGCATGCATTTTCTGACGGCTCTCCATACAATTGCAGTGTTTCCCCCAAATACTGAACCAGGTTTTTTATCTAGTCATTATCATTTTATAACTCTTAAACAGTCTGGCTATGAAGTGATTTCTAATATTTCAGGGTATATGGTGGGGCCTTGGAAATTGTGGCGTGGGATCTGGGGGTGCTTAGAGACCCGCCCGTGACTGCTGTGGGGGGGGCGAGGGGGGCAAGTCCGGGCTCCGTGTGCCCGTGGCTCAACCGTGCTGTGCTCTTCACCGCAGAGGCTGGCGGACCCTGTGATCAGGGGACCCTCCCCGAGGGCTGCAGCTGCTGGGGGTTCAGGGGGCCGCGCAGGGCGTGAGGCTGCTTCTGAGTAAAACGGGGAGAAGAGCCCCTTCCTTTGGAACTTGGCTAGTGAACCAGCTAGTTGTTAGGAGTGCATGGCATCTGAGGCCATTTCTGAAATACAGATTGTGCCAGGAACAGGGTGGCTGAAAGCAGGTGCCAGCGCTCCCTGCCGTCCTGCCTGACCTCCGGGTGAGTCCAGGCCACACTCTGCAGGGGGCTCTGCGGGCGCCCGGCATGTGCGCTGCTGAACGGAGCGCCTGCAGACCCTTCGGAAAGCGAGCTGTGAGGCCTGGGTCATGCCCACATGGTCACAACTTTCCCTCCGTTTTATCAACAACCCTCAACGGAACTGCCCTCAGTTCCGGTAGTTCTTCGAATCTTGATAAACCACAAGCCTCCCATTTCCCTTGCATATTTATGACATCTGATACAAACCTCGGAAAATAGTTATTTTGAAACTGAAGCCTTTTTATCTTTTTATTATCACTCCTCTGTGTTTCTCCTTTATTTATGGCAACCTCATAGCGCCAGGTTGTCTTGGTAGCTAATGATCCTTTCTACCCCTCATTCTGGCCATCATTTTGCTTTGTAAAGCAAAAGAGTGTTTTTTACTTTAAAGGGAAATTTATCTCCATTTGTAATATCGCAACAGGTTACCAAAAAAACCCCCAGAGCTCAAGTCATCTTGTTAAGTATAGCTAGTCAATTGCTGCAGCACCTTGTAATGGAAAGACTATCATTTCTCCATCAAGTTGCTTTTGAAAGTTGGTTAAAATCAATTGTCCATAGAGTGTGGATACATTTCTGGACTCTCTATTCCATTCCGCTGATATTTTGGGTCTATATTTTCAACAAAATTATACTATCTTGATTACTGTAAGTTTATTATAATCTGGAAATCAGATAGTGTTAGCTTCCTAAATTTGTTCTTATTTTTAAATATTGTTTTGGGTATTGTAAGTATTTGCATTTCTGTATAAGTTTTAGATTTAATTATAACATTTTATAAAAGACTGCTGGAGTTTCTATAGGGATTGCATTGATTCTATAGAGCAATTTGTGGTGAATCAACATCTTAACAATATTGAGTCTTTCAACCCATGAACACACAGCATATTTATTCATTTATTTAGGTCTTCCTCAATTTTGTCAATAATATTTTATAGTTTTTAGTGGGCAGTTCTTTCATTTCTTTTGACAGATTAACCACTAAATATCTCATGTGTTTATGTGAATGCAAATGGTATTGTTAAATTCCAATGTCCTATTGTTTGACGTGAGTACATAAAAATAAAATGATTTCTGTCTATTGAACGTGTATTCTGGAACCTTGCTAAACTCATTTGCTAGTTCTATTAGCTTTTAGATTCCTGCATAGATGATCATGTCATATGCAAATAAAGACAATCATGCTGTTTTCTTTCCAATCTGAATGCCTTTAGCTTCTTTTTCCTGTCTGTTTGCAGGCCTGAGCCCACAGCGCCATGTCGAGTAGAAGTATATTATTGTGATCTCAGGAGGAAAGCATCATTCTTTACTAGTAAGTTTCATGTCATCTGTGGATTTTGGGTAGAAACCTTTCTAATCTTTGTTTCCTAAGGGCTTTCATCTTAAGCATGTGTTGGATTTCATCAAATGCATTCTCTGTGTCTATTGAGATGATATGATTTTTCGTTTCCAGTTACATTGATTAATTTCTGAATGTTAATCCAACCAGGCATTCTGGGGATACATCCCACTTACGCAAAATGTCTTTTGCTTTTTATACATTGACAGATAGATTAGTATAAAAAAATTTGAGAATTTTTCCATCTATGTTCATGAGAGATATTGGTCTATACTGTCTTTTATTTAATATTATGTCTAGTTCTTGAGTCAGCATAAGTAGCAGGTCTCAGAATGCGTAGGGAAGAGTCTTTCCTTTTAAGTTTCTGGAAAACTTTTTGTAGAACTGTACTTTTTTTCTTCTTTAAATTTTTCATAGAATTCACCAGGGAAGCTATCTGGGAGTAGAGTTTGTGTGTGTGTAATAAGACTTTTAATTACAAATTAAATTTATTTATTTTTGGATTATTAAGTTTATCTCTCTTCTTGAGTGAACATTAGTAGTTTGTGTCTTTCAAAGACTTTACCCATTTCATCTAGTCACCAAATTAATTGGCATAAAATTGTTCATAATATTCCCTTATTGTCCTATTGTCTTTTGATTCTGAGGTGATATCACTTTTATCCCTTTTGATTTTGATAGCTTGTGACTTCTCTCTTTTCTTTCTCCTGAACAATCTAACTTAATGTCTGTCAATTTAACAATCTTCTTTAAAAACACAACAGTTTTTGATGTTATTGATTTTTGTCTATTGTCTTCCCACTTTCTGGTTCATTAATTCCCACTCTGATCTTTGTTACTTCGTTTTTTCTACTTACTTTGGGGTTTAAGTTGCTATTTTTCTACTCTTAATGTGGAAGCTGAGATTCTAAGTTTGAGACTTGTTTTCCAATATTGATGCTTAGTGCTCCGTATTTCTCCTTGGATGCTGCAGTGAAAGCGCATAAACTTTGATTTGTCATGTTTCTGTTTTCATTCAGCTCAAATCATTGTCTAGTTTAATTTCTTCTCCGAGCCATGGCTTATGTAGAAATGTGCTGCTAAGGTTTCCACATGTTTGAAGGATTTTCTGGAGATCTTTTTGTTACTGATTTTAAATTTAACTCCTCTTTGAGTAGAACAGAGACTGTGTATGGCTTGGAACACTGCACATTCTTTGAGACTTGTTTTATGGCCCCAATGTGACCTATCCTGGTACATAGTATGTGTACACCTGCAAATACTGTGTCTTATGCTGTTGTTGGGTGGAGTGCCCCATAAATACTGGTTAGGTCAAGCCAGGTGACAGTGTTGTTCAAATATCCTATATCCTTCCTGAGTTTTTGTCTACCTGTTCTGTCAATTATTGAGAGGGTTACTGAATTCTCTAACCATAACTGTGAATCTATATATTTTTCCTTGCAGTTATATCAGTTTCTGCATCAGTTATTTTGATTTTCTCTTGTTAGGTGATATTTAGGATTATTATGTCCTCCTGATGAACTGACCCCACTGTCATTATAAAATCTCTTTCTTTGTGAGTATTAAATGCTGTTAACTCCTGGAGACCCTATGAATGAGTGACATCCCATTGTCTTATTCAAACAGCCCTGCTCAGCTCTGGTAGAATTAATGTTTTTGTTCTCTTTGATTTGTTGACTTTATTTGCTATAACTTTTTTGTTATTTAGTGGTTGCTTTAACTTTTTGTATACATCTTTTAATTATTACAGACTAGGTTTTAGTGCTATTATACCACCTCACATACTGTATAAGAACCTAGCAATTGTATAGTTCTATTTTTCTTATCCCAAACTTTATTCTATTATTGTCATACATTTTTTAAAATTAAGTACAGAATTAATAAACCTCATAGAACATTGTTATTCTAGTCAATTTCTTTTAAATATACGGGTGCCCCAAAAATGTATACACACTTGAACAGCTGATAGCTCCATTTTGAAAATGAAGTGTATTTTAATAAACACTTGCTTTTATAATGATTCAAAGTGTGTATATACATTTTGGGGAATGACCTATATTTAAATAATAAGAACAAAATATTTTATCTCTACCTATTGAGTTCTGGTACTTTTCATCCCTTTGTACAGATGCATATTTCCTCTGGTGTCATGTTCCTTCTACCTGAACCATTTTACTGTTCCTTATAGTGCAGAGCTGCTATGGGTGAATTCTTTAAGCTTTTATGGGTCTGAAAATGTCTTTATTTTGTCTTACTTTTTGAAAGACATTCTCATGAAGCATAGAATTTTGAGTTGACAGATTTTTTTTTCCAGTTCTTTAAAGATGTTACTTTCTTGATTTCTCACTTGCATTATTTCTGACAAGAAATGCTGTTATTCTTATTTTAGTTATTCTTTACATAATGTATCTCTTTTTCCCTGGCTGATTTTAATATATTCCTTTTATAACTGGTTTCGAGCTATTTCATATTAATGTAACTTTGCCAAAGGCTAAGACCAACAAGTAGTTAGCATAATTATGTGAGAAGTCCTTAGAAGGCTAATGGACTTTGATATTCAGCAAGGGCTGAAAATCAGCACTGTATTACCCTGATGCTGGCTGAATGGCTGAAGGCAACCCCCTAACATGATAATCCTTTTTCATTTACCAAACCTTACCATTGATATGTCTGTTTGCTTTGCTAAAGGGCAAATGTGTATTCTAGTAAATAAAAAGCTAATAGGTCCGGGCATTTGGAGGAACCTCTCCGCTAGAGAGTAAGGTCTCCGCCTGGATCCCCCCATGCCTTCTAAATTTATATTTCTTGTCTAGTATATCCATTTGTGCGTCAGCCCCTTCTCCAGAACTTGAACCCTAGCCCTGCTGGTCATGGCTTCACATGACTTGTATTCTATGTTTCTTGTGATGGGGCTTCAATCAAGCTTCTTGAATCCATGGGTTTACAGGTTTCATCAAATTTGGTAAATTTTGGTCATTATGTCATCAAATTTTTTTTGTGTCCCTACCCTCTTTTACAGGGACTCCATTTACCTATATTTTTGCAGCTCGAACTTTTCCTACAGAACTGATGATCTGTTCGTTTAAACATTATCTGTTCTCTGTGTTTCAGTCTTCATGAGAAATAAGACTGTCCAGCAGTGCTGACAGAAGCAGGCTCTGCTCTTCGACATGATGAGTGCTCTGGGTCCTGTTCCCTCTAACCCTCTCTGGTGGCTCTTCCCTTCTTCCCTGACCTCAGGCAGCTTTCCCCGCATCCCTGGAAATGAGCCCTCAGCTAAACCCTGGAGGGAAGCCAGGGTTCTCTCTCTGTGCACTTCTCCTCCAGGACTCTGTCCTCTCAGCCCCATCTCCTCAACTGGGGAGCTTGTGGGGTTCTCCCTGGATTGCTCCTTCCTGAGCCCAGCCTGGAAACTATTCCATCAATAGGCTGGGCGATGTTGGGCTTGCTTCATTTGTTCCCTGACTCTTGGGGATTACTGTCTTTTGCTACCTGATGCCCAGTGTCTGAAAAACAATTGTTTCATATATTGTTTTAGTTCGGGGGGGGGGGGGGGTAAAATATGGTATCTATTATTTTATCTTGATTAGAAACTTTGTCTTCTCAACACTTTTATTTAAATACCTGGATAAAATATGTAATTTTAAGAAATATAAATTTTCTTAAATAGACGTGAAAAATATAAAGAGACTGACTACCAGAGAGGAAATAGAAAAGGTTTCCAGCTAAATCTCCAGAAATCACTAAGTTCAGTTGTTTTTGCAAGGGATTCTACCAAACCTATACAGAATAACAATCCCAATGCTATTAAATGGTTCTATTCTAGAACTTACCAAAAGGACTGCTTCCAGTCATTTATGTGAAAACAAAGATGACACAAAAGAATATTATAGACCACGCTTAGAAATATTGATTTAAAATGAATAAATAAAATATTACTAAATAAAACCCGCAGCAAATAAAAATGGTTATTCACCATGACCAAGCATGTTTACTCCAGGAATCTAAGAGTGACCCAAGGATGGAAGTTATTGATATGGTTAATATGTTAGTGAAGCTAAGTTGGAAAGTGTGTGCTTATTTT
The DNA here is from genome assembly GCF_963259705.1 of Myotis daubentonii. NCBI lineage: Eukaryota > Metazoa > Chordata > Mammalia > Chiroptera > Vespertilionidae > Myotis > Myotis daubentonii. Next base: position 5,672,999 of record NC_081850.1, read on the forward strand.
CAAGGATGTTTTTAAGGCATTCAATAAAATGTACTAGTCATTCATGATAAAAACTGCTTAAAAATAGAAATATGGGTATATATGCTACATTAGTAAAATAAAATATAGCTATTTTATCCTCAAGGCAAAAATTTATTTTTATTGGAAAGTACTTCTGTTAAATTTAAAAAGACAAGAATGCCCATTGTTATCATTATTATTTGGATTTGTTTTGGAAGTACCAGTCAACACAATTAGAACTACTAATAAAAATTGGAGGTAAAAAAATTGAAAACGTGGAAGTAAAATTATGAGTAGTTTTACATACCATATAAATTATATTTTATGTATTAATTGATTATACCTGAGAAAATCAGAATATTTTCTGGAGAAAATTATTATAAACAATAAGAGAATTCAATAACATGCTTAGTACAAAAATACAGTTTTATAACCTTTGTGTGTAAAAGCATCAAATTAATTGGAAGAGCTAAATGGAAGGAAAGAACCCACCTAAAATATAAGGAAAAATATGACTCTACTAAAAGTGTAGAGAATCTATAAGAAAAACTGTAAAATCATTAACAAAAAACACCCACCTGTACAAGTGGAAAGACTGCCTACATACCCGACCAAAAGGCTCAACGTGACAAAGATTAATTCCCCCAGTGAGTTAAATGTTAACATTATTAGGAGCCCAATAAAAATATTGTTAAAATATGTTTTTTAAACTAGCCGAAGTTCTTAAGGAAAAATAAACAGTAGAAAAGGAAATGATATGAAAAACTAAAATATGAATAAGGACTAACCTCTTAGAAGTTCAAACATAGTATGAAGCTTCAATAATTAAAAGGGCTCGATATTGATGCCTGGATTTATGGATCAATACCACAGAATAGAATGTCCAGAGATAGTTTCATGGACTAGAGAAAATTCATTAGATTGTAGACTGGCATTTCATTGGTGGAGGAAGAGGATGGATTATTTAAGAAATGCTTTTGGACATATGGGGGCGGGGGCCTTGGAAAGCATAAAGCTCTATCCATACCTCACAGTTTACACTAGGAGTCTAGGTAGATCAAATCTTTTAATTTCTTACATTGTTAAAAATGCTAGAAGAGATGGCCTCACATGTAAGGAGCTTGGAAGTCACTATTCCCATCCCCACACCAAGAAAAAAGCTGAAAAACTGAAAACCAACAACCTTTGTAAAATCCAGCAGAGAGCTAAGGTCACAGGACAAAACACCACCTAAAAGCCAGAGGGGCAGGCACATACAAAGAATGACAGCTCGCGTGGAGCAGGTACAACCCAGCAACCACGCTGTAGCTGGCACGGGTACAAATGCATTATTCAAGTGTGATTGCCTAATGGTTGGGGCTGCTGAAGGACTAGCTTGAGAGATAAAAGCTCCTGGCACTGAACCTGCGGCAGGAGGGTGGGGTCCGGGGAGGGAGGGGGTACACAGTTTCCTGAGTTGTAACTCTAGGAGCCTCTTGGGGTTCTCGGGTGGAGATCAGAGGAAAGTCCCCTTATGTTTCCAGCAGGAGGAATGGAAAAGTAACCATTTTGAAATAGCCCAGAGCATTCTGTTCTTCACAAAGGAACTATTTCATCAGAGCCTAACCCATTGGGTTTTTCCTGATCCTCACAACCAAGGGAAAAGAAATACCCAACTTCAGCCCCTCCAGCCTTCCCCGTGGGAGAAGGGGAATACCAGCCCAGCTCCTCTAGCTGTCCTGACTCACTGAACAGGGAAGGGTCGGGAAGCGGAGCAGCACGGTGAGGTTGCAGCCAGGGACACCCGCTCACAAGAGACTGTGGCTGATCTCATTATAGAACTCAAGAACACTGCCCCTTGCCCCATATCTCACCGTCACATAATAAGTGCCAGTTTACCACAGTTCCTGTTACCTAGTACGGTAGTCAGCAAACTGCGGCTCGCAAGCCACATGCGGCTCTTTGGCCCCTTGAGTGTGGCTCTTCCACAAAATACCACGTGCGGGCGTGCACATACAGTGCGATTGAAACTTTGTGGCCCATGCGCAGAAGTCGGTATTTTGTGGAAGAGCCACACTCAAGGGGCCAAAGAGCTGCATGTGGCTCGCGAGCTGCAGTTTGCCAACCATTGACCTAGTACATCATGCCCTGCTTCCAACAAAAAATTACAAGGCATACTAAAAAGCAGAAAACACTTTGAAGAGATAAGTAGGCCATTAGAACCAGGTTCAGACATGGCAGGGAGGTTGGGACTATCAGGGATTCATTAGAGATTTAAGAGAAATATAATGTATACACTGTGGGCTTTCATAGAACAAGTAAACAACATGTAAAACAGAGGGATAATGTAAATAGAGAGAAGGAAATCCTAAGAAAGACTCAAAAATAAATGATAGGAAAAAAAACTATAATGAAGATTGCCTTTGATGGGGACATAAGGTGACTGGACACAGCTGAGGAAAGAATCTGTGAACTTGAGGATATGTTAATGATAATTTTCCAAACTAAAAAAAAAGAAAAGGGACTGGAAAAAAAAGAGCAAAATACCCAAGAACTGTGTAACAGTTACCAGAAAGAAAAGAGAGAAAAGAAAACAGAAGAAATACTTAAAGCAGTAATGACTATTTTCCAAAATCAATTTCAGACATCAATTCACAGATCCAGGAAGCTCAGAAGGATATATGCTTTAAAAAAGCCTACACTTGATGGGGAAAATGAGACATTTTGGGGGGGGCTAGCAATCTGAATCTAGTCACTGCCCCTTTAATTATCTGGCCCTGCAAGACCTGTTTACCCAAAATACTACTCCTGTTTTAGAGGAGCCATAAACCATCCCTAAGACGGAGTTATCAGTGCTGGCGTCAGGCCAGGCCTTGAGATGTGGTCCCAGTGCCCCCATCCCAGCACATGGGGCTTTCTGTAAAGCCAGTGAAAGGTCCGGAAGTATAATCCATATTTGGGGGACAAAGAAACCAAAGGGGTATAAAGGGAAAGCTTCCTCCATATTGGGGGTTGGGGGGCTCAGGATTTGGAGAGGGACAGACTCCCCTAAGTCACTGCCCCGGTACATGTGAAGTGTCTGGAAATAAATGGGTCTTTCCTGTGCCTCCAGCACTCCTGCGTATTTTTCCGATTGCCTGGTAAATTCTGTAACACACACATACTGTAATTAAAAACAAAGACAAAAACTTGTAAAAAAGAGAACACCTTCTTACAGAGGAGCAGGGATAAGAATTACATTAGACTTCTCTTCAAAAACCACGCAAGCAAGAGGAGAACGCGGTGCAGTATTTGTAGTGTCGAACAACAAAAATCTTAGTGGCCTAAATTTTTGTATCCAGTGAAATTACCTTTCAAAAGTGAAGGAGGAATAAACAAAATTTGAAGAAATGTATTTCCAGGCCACCTGCTTGGTAAGAAATACATAAAAGAAGTTCTTCGGGGAGAAGGAAAATGATGTGGGCCAGAAACTTGGATCTATATAAAGTTTTATTAATTTCAGACCAAGCTGACTTCGGAAGGAGGAAACGTACCAGGTAAGCAGAGGAGCATTACGTAATAATAAAGGGGCCAGTTCTCCAAGAAGACATCACAGTCCTCAAAGTGCAAGTGCTCAACAACAGAGTTTCAAAACACATGGGACAAAAACTAGTAGAACTTCAAGAAGAAATAGTTGAATTCACTCCTATAGTTGGAAACTTTAAGCCCCGTGTACCTGACAGAGCCAGCAGGCAGACAATCAGTAAAGACAACACTGAACTGAACAATGTGATCAATCAATGGTATCTGGTTGACATTTATAGACTATTTCATCCAACAACAGAATACACATTCTTCTAAAGCTCATAGAACATTCACCAAGACAGATATCAGTCTGGGCCACAAAACACACATTAATGGACCTGGAAGAATTGAAATCATACAACGTCTGCAATAAAATTAAACTAGAATTCAAGAACAGAAAGGTAGCTGAAAAATTCCCCAAATATTTGGCTTTAAACAACACACTTCTAAATAAAACACCAGGAAATAAAAAATCTCAAGAGAAATTTTATAATATTTTGAACTAAATGAAAATAAAAATTCAACTTCCCATAATTAATGGGATGCAGCAAAATTGGCGCTTAGAAAGTATTGCATTGAATGCATATATTTAAAAATATATATTTAGACCCCACAAACACCTAAGCTTCCATATTAAGAAACATGAAAAAGTGGAGCAAATTATATCCAAAACAAGCAAAAGAAAAGAAATAATGACATTTGGAGCAGAAATCAGTAAAAGAAAAAATTGAGATAAAAAAATAACAAAATTAAAAGTTGGTTCTTTGAAATGACCAATAAAATAAATTGATAAACAGCTAGCCAATCTAAAGAAAAGAGAAAACACAAATAACTAATATCACAAATGAAAGAGGGGCCATCACCATTGATCATATGGACTTTAAAAGAACAAAAGAATAGTATGAACATCCTATGTCCATAAATTTGATAACCTAGATGAAATGGACCAATTCCTTGAAAGACATAACCTTCCAAAATACATACAAGAAGAAATAGATATCTGAATAGGTCTATGTCTATTAAAGAAATGGAATCAATAACAAATCATCTCCAAAGAGATTCACTAGTAAATTCTGCTAAACTCTCAAGGAAGCAATTTTACCTGTTCCCTATAATCTATTCCAGACATTAGAAGCAGGGGGAATACTTCCTCACTCATTCTAGGAGGCCAGAATTACCTTAATATTAAACCGAGACAAAGACATTACAACAACAACAAAACTACAGAGCAATATTTCCCATGAACATAGATACCAAAAATCCTCAACTAAATAATATCAAGTTGAATTCAACAATGTATAAAAAGAATTAAACATTGTGACCAAGTGGGATTTATTCCAGGTATGCAAGGCAGGTTTGATATTTGCACATCAATCACATCAACAAGCTAAGCAAGAAAAATTTTCTGATCAAAGAAATATATGACAAACTTCAACACCACTTATGATCAAAATTCTCAGCAAAAGGAGAAGAAGAATTCAACTTGATAAAGAACATCTGTTAAAAAGAAAACACCATACAGCTAACATTATACTTAATAAGAAGAAACTAGATGCTTTCCCCCTAAAATCAGGAACAAAATAAGAATGTTCCCTTTCACCACTCCTATTCAATATTGTACTGGAAGACATAGATAATGCAATAAGACAAAAAATAAAAAGGAGATAAAAGTTATACAGATTGGGAGAAGGAGGATATAAAACTGTCATTCCTAGATTATATGAAGATTGTTGTAAAAAATTCCACAGGTACAAATAAACAAATAAAAAAACAAAAACATTTTGAACTAATAAGAGACTATAGCAAGATTGTAGGGTCCAAGGTTAAACTACAAAAGTCAATTGTTTTCCTATATACCAGCAATGAACAATTGAAATTTGAAATAAAAGCATATCATTGGCATTAACATTGAAAAAATAAAAGTTATTATAAATCTAAGAAAATATATATAAGATTTGCATGATGAATACTACAAAACTTTGATGAAAGAAATCAAAAAGTAAATAAATGGAGAGATATTTCATATTCATGGATAGGAAGACTTAAAATTGTTAAGATAATTCTTTCCAAATTGATCTACAGATTCAATGCAATCCCAATCAAGATCCCAATGAGTTACTTTGTGGATATCAATAAACTCATTGTAATTTTTTTATGTAAAGGCAAGAGACCTAGCATAGACAATACAATGTTGAAGGAGAAGGAAGTTGGAGGACTGACAGACTGACTTTAAGTCTTACTTTAAAGCTATAACAGGAAGCCAGTGTGTACTGGTGAAAGGACTAATAGTCAATGAGTCAGAATAGAAAGCCCAGAAATAGACCCACACACACAGTCATCTGTTCTTTGACAAGCGGCAAAGGCCAGGAGAAAGGAGAGGCTTTAAACAAACCTTCTTGGAACCACTGGCCATACACATGTGAAAATGACCTGGACACAGGCCTTCAATCCTTCACAAAAAATTTATCCAAAATGGGCCAGAGATCTAAATGTAAAATGCAAAACTATAAAACTCCTAGAATATAACATAGGAGGAAATCTAGGTAAATCTGGTTTTGGTGTCTTTTTATACACAATCCCAAAGGCACGAGCCATGAAAAAAATTTGATATAAAAGAAAAAACTGCTTTGCCCAAGACACTGCTAAGAAAATGAGATGACTAGAAGACTGGGAGAAAATCTTTGTAAAACACATACGTGATCAAGATTAGTTATACAAAATATGAAAGAACTCTAAAATTCAACAGTAAGAAAATAATTAAAAAATTAAAAACAGGCAAAAGATGTGAACAGACACCCCACTAAAGAAGATATACAGGTGGCAACTAAGCAGATGAAAATATGCTGCACGCCACGTATCGCTAGGGGATGACAAATTAAAGCAATAATAAGCCCCCACGGCACCCATCGGGGTGCTGAAATCCGGAACTCGACACCCAGTGCGCAGCAGCAGGGACTCACACTCACTGCGGACGGGATGCACAGTGGTGCAGCCACTTGGGGAAACAATTTGCACTCACTGGTGTTTAGTCAAATGAGCTGAAAATATGTCCACACAGAAACCTGCACCCGGATGTTCATAGTAGCGTTGGTCATAACTGCCCATACTGGGAAGCACCAAGATGTCCTTCAGTAGGTGACGGAGAAATAAACTCGGGTCCATCCAGACAATGGAATATTATTCAGCGCTAAAAAGAAATGAGCTGCCCTAGCTGGTGTGGCTCAGTGAATAGAGCACCGGCCTGCGGATTGAAGGGCCCTGGGTTCGATTCCGGTCAAGGGCACAAGCCGGGTTGTGGGCTCGGTCCCCAGTAGGAGGTGTGCAGGAGGCAGCCAATCAATGATTCTCTCTCATTATTGATGTTTCTATTTCTCCCTCTTCCTTCCGCTTGGAAATCAATAAAAATATATTTTAAAGAAAGAGTGAGCTATGAAGCCGTGAAAGCGCATGGAGGAAACTTAAATGTACACTGAGTGAAAGAAGCCGATCTGGAAAGCCTTCGTCCTGTGGGGCTCCGACTATGCGGCATTCTGGAAAAGGCACATCTATGCAGTCAGCAAAGAGATGAGTGGTTGCCAGGGCTCATCGAGGGAGGGATGAATGGTCAGAGCACAGAGGGTTTTCAGGGCAGTGGAACTGCTCTGTGTAACACTACAGTGGTAGCTCACATGTCCTTTTTCCTTTGTCCAAACTCATGGAATGTACACGCCAAGAGTTACTCTAACGCACACTGTGGACTTTAGATAATTGATTATAACAAATGTACCACCTGGTGAGGGATGTTGACGGGCAGGGAGGGTTGGTGTGGGGAGGGTCGGTGAGGGTCGGCCAGGGGGTGTGGTGTGTGCAGACAGTGTATGGAAAACCTCTCTAGTTTCCTCCCAAATTTTCTGTGAACCTAAAAGTGTTTCTAAAATATAAAGTCTTCTAATTAAACAAAAATACTGGAAGGAGAATTAAGGAATTTTCGAAGTTATTGTAGGATACAGAAAGTGTGACCAAAGATTCCAGAGGTCATAACCAATAAATCTGACATTTTAAAAATGACATATGACACCTGAGAAGTGAGTTGAGGATACTGTGGCTTTTAATAGCACAGGATCAATGAAAACATTAGTTGGTGGGTGTGGTATGCACAGTCATGGAGTATTACTTGGTCTTTTAAAAGAATAAGGAAATTCTTTGCTTCTTTTTGTGGAACAATCTTGAGGGCATATTTTTTAAAAAACAAAATCCAGAGCATTTCTATTAAATCATGAAGTCTTCTATGTCAAATTAACCAGCACCTGCCCTGTTAGCCACCTCTCAGCCCCGCTGCGACAGGCAGGCTATAATTGACCTGGCTGATCGCTACTGACGTAATGCTGGGCCTGCTTCTCATTGATGTCTTGGTGTGGATCTGACCCTGCTTTTCTCTTTCATACAACCACCAATGCATTTTTACATAATTGAATTACTTTAAAAGTTATCACCTGGAACCACCTCTTTAAACCAACATAATATTATCCTTTTTAAGTTAAAATAATTATTTTTTCATGTCGGACACCAGTGTAGTTTAATGTGATTATTGTTCACAGTTTCTCAAACAAGAGCTACAAGATATCATACGTGCAACATCAAGGTTTAAGATTATTTGCAAAATAAAATACTGTTGACTGACAGCTATTAATGTGAATCAGAATTCATGTTCAGGATGAATATTCTTTTTTTGTAATCCTCACTCAAGGGTATGTTTTTATTGATTTTTACAGAGAGAGAAAAAGGGAAAGAGAGAAACATCGATGTGAGAGAGGACCCATTGGTTGACTCCCATATGCTCCCTGATTGGGGATGGAAACCACAACCTAGATATGTGCGCTGACTGGGAACTGAACCTCTGACCTTTTTGGTACTCTTAACAGAGCCACCCAGCCAGGGCGAAGAATAATCTTGTAAACTTCCAGATTTGCGGGCACATTTCTTACCGCTGAGTTTTTACGGAAAAACCTTTTTCTTTCTAATGATGACCCTGATTTTCCAAAGCCTGCCTCTTGGACGCGAGGTCAGAATGCTTCAGAGAACGCATTCATTTGTCCCCATAAAGGTTACTGTTTCTTGACACATGCGTCTCCGCTGCCTGCGGGATGTGGGGGTTAACGCTTCCCGGCACGTCTTGCGGCCTGAGGCCGAGGGAGGAATGTCAAGAAGCCTCAGCAGTTTTGTAACCAGGATCTACCCAGGGGCCTGTGAAGTATGCACACAGGAAACCCAAAATCTGACGTGCGTCTGGCCCCGGGATCATCCCAGCATCATGGCTCTGTGAACGCTGACAGTGCCCGGAGCTACTCCAGCGCAGCCGTACTGAGCGGGGTCCGGGCACGGGTCTGCCCCTCACAGGCCCACGGGGAACGGGGCTGGGCAGTGGTGTGGGCTTTTCCACAGTAAAGGTGCACTCATTCGTGGTACAAAGTGCTCCCACAATTTTCAGAAACAATAGGATTTGCTACTAGAGAATAACTCCATGGACAAAACAAAATACCAAGATGTCAGCTGTTAAGACAGGGATGTGTTTTCACCGAGAAAGGAAAGTATCTCCTGGTGAATCTGGTGCTCCCCCCGCGTTGGTCCGGAGGGAGGCCTTCCTGCTGCGATTGGCGCACTGTCCCTGTCTTGGGAGGGGGCTCCAGCAACACGTGGCTTGCAGCTGCTTCACACCCTCGCCAACACTTGGTATAGTCAGTCTTCACTCTTAGCCATTGAGTGGGTTTGCAGTGGTTGCTTGTTATAATGACTTTCCATGTCTTTATTGGCCATTCACACACATGGTTTCCAGATTGAAACATTTGACAGGAAAGCATATACCCTCACTTCTGAGAAACTACGGGTAAAATTATTTCTTGATTCTTTTTCTGTAGTTTTAAAAATATAAGAGAGAGAAGAGAATGGGCCTCACTCAATGAGGCAGAGCAAATGCCAACAAATTGGCAGAATGGGTTAAAACATTGTGGGATTTACTTTTTTTCCATTTTGATTATCTGCCCCTCAGGTTGGGTGTCGTAGGCCTCGTGGTGATGTTTATCCTTATCTACCTCCCTCGCCAGAGACAAACTCTGCCCTCCACGACTTTGAAGACTTAGCAACCTGTCTACATTTCTCTCACGGCCTTGCCAAAATAGCTGTCTGTCAAATGCAGTCACAAATTTGGGCCAAGATAATGACAAGTTATGAAGGATCACACTGGTAACTCTACACCGACTTTCCTGCGGGGTACACGCACCCCCACATACACACACACAAACCATGTGTTCACCAAGAAAATTCATATAAAGTGAACACACTCAGATCAAAGTATAAACCATTTTAACACTATGAAAATTTCCTTCCACTCCCTCTCAATCATTACAACCACAAGGATAATTGCTATTCTGATTTTCATTAAAACAGATTGGTTCCCTCTTGTTTTTCAAGTATAAAAATCTGATTATCCAATAGAAGTCTTTGTGACTGGCTTCTTTCCCTCAACATTATGTCCATGAGCCTGACCCATGTTGCTGCAGAACAGCTGTAGCTTATTTTTCTCCCTGTGTAGTATGTCAGTACACAAATATGCTTCACTTATCCATGCTATACTTGGGCAGTAGGGTTATTTTTGACTTTTGGCTTTTACAAATAATGTATTATTAAATTCACATGTATGCTTCAGGTGCACATACATGTATGTGTGCATCTCGGGTGGGTATTGGTGTGTGTGGGTTCTGCTTTAGTAAAGCTGCCGTTTTCTAACGTGGTTGCACCGTCTGGGCCTCTGCAGCTGCGCGCTCCCTTTCTGTTTGCTCTGCATCTGCACGGACACCTGGTGTGCTGGGGGGAAGGGGGTGGTATGTTAGTCACCCTGGTGGGCGTAGTGCTATCTTACTGTGGTTTTAACTTGCATATTCCTGGTGACCGATGGGGTGGCGAGCAGATGCGTTATCATTAACTAAAGTCCATAGTTGGCACTCTCGGTGGTGTGCATCGTATGGGCTTTGACTAACGCCAGGGGCGTGTCTCCACTGTGGCATCTAATACGGAACAGTGTCACTGCCTGAGGACCCTCCGTGCCCTGTCTACTCCTCCCCCCCCCCCCCTAAGCCCCAGCCGCTGGAGACCATGGATCTTCCCACTGTCTCCATAGTTTTTCCTTTTCCAGAATGACGAGGTCGCAGTCATACAAAATGAAGCTTCAAACACTCTGTTACAGACCCACCCTCTCTTTTCATCAATAGCACAATTTTTTCTGGTTATGAAAGCAATGCATGCTTATTGGAGAACATTTAGACCACAAGAGAAAGGGTAAAGTAAAGCCATAACCTCAGAACAAGAGAAAGCATCCAAGACTGAGTGTAAAGAACCCCAACTCTGTAGCAGAACCAGAGCAGCCCTGTGAGTGGAAGGGAGAATGGAACGGCCTGTCCCCCACCTCACCAGCCGGGTGGAGAGTGAGGTGCTAAGGGCTCTCCTTTCACCTAGTGAAGGTGGCTCGGGGCCCTCACTGTGGAGGGAGTATCCGACCGGATGGCCTCATTCCCCCACTGGTTGTGGGCATGTCCATGAAGCACTAGTGTGTCCGCAGGAAGGCGGTCCACAGTTCCCTGGCCTGCTCGAGGCCTTGCACTACTCCCCACCCCTGAACGCCCACCCGGCAGCACCCTGGAGGGTGCGGACAAGGGGCCTGCGGTCCCAGCACTGTGGCCAGAGCAGAGCAGTGTCTGGGCTTGTTGGAAGGGAGGCCCATCCTTCCATTCTTTCCCACCCCTAACAGGGCCCGACTCCTCCCCGGACCAAATGCAGCCCTCCTGCACGTGGTCCCTGCAAATGAATGCCCAGAGGCCACAGTGCAACGCTATGCAAAGGGAAAGTGAGGGACCCCCCACCCCCGTGGGTGCTGAGAGTACGCCGATCACTGCGTTCCTCTTTTCTCTCTCTCAGCGTTTCCTAAGCGTTCTACAACCCACATTTAAAATCACAATAAAAAACAAATCAAGAACCAACGCGTCTTAACCAATGGACATGGACAACAGGGGGATGGGAGCATGAGTGTGCGGGGCGGGGCGGGGGGGAGGTTGAGGGTTAATGGGGGCGATGAGGACGCATTTGTAATACCTTAACTAAAAAAATAAAAAAAAAAAGAACCAACGCGTCTTAGCAGGCTGCATTCATTCGGTGGGATGGTTGGTGAAAAGCTGCATTCCAGAAATGTCCTATTCATGCAGCTCTGTCAGAACCCCGCGGAGGGCTCAGGGAATGAGGTTTATAAAACTTGGATGCGCCCGGCCCGGCTCTCAGAAGCTGTCTGAGTGGCGTGGGCCGAGGCCCTGCTCGCTGCCCTGCAGAGCCCGGGCACCACAGGGCTCTCCGCTCCTGCCCCCGGCTCTCCCCCTCTCCCGGTGCCTGGTGATGGCGACGCCAGCGCGGGGTCCAAGGGGGAGTGGAGGCTGCTTGTCTGTGTTCCGGCCAGAGACCTGACTTTGGGGGTGATGGGGGCGCCCGCTCTGCCTCAGAGTCCCAGGGACAGGGCGTGGGCACCGTCCCACCCTTAGACTCTGTCTGCGCCACCCCCACCGCCTCTTCCAGGACTTTCCCACCGGCCCACAGAGTAAGCGCTTTGGCTCTCCGCAGCCTTGGCCAGGCGGGTGCCAGCGGGGCCCATTTCCTTTTCACACAGGAAAACCCGAGGCTTTGTCGGGTTCAGTGACTAGAGGCAGGGCCGCGGGACCGGAGTCCTGGCAATGACGGGGGGACGGCAGCGGGCTCCATGCGGCCCTGACCCCCGGGTGGACCGTGTGCCCGCTGTGCAGAGGGGCTGGCGGCTGCTGGCGCTGCGCGGGGACTGTCCAGCAGTGACTGCCACACGCGGGGAGAGGGCGCCTGCGGCCGGGGCGGGGAGCCCCACGGCCTCCCCCGCATCCTGCTCGGCCATCACGGGCCATTGTCCAGCTCACGGACCGCGCACTCTCGCGGCTTTGGCTCCCTGGCTCCTTCCCAGCTGTGACCTGCTTGGCTGTCAGCTGTGGGGCAGCTGTTGCGTGTGTCCCTGAAAGTCCCGGGCCGTCCTGCTGATGAGGGGCGGCTGCCCCCTTTTGTATTTGAGCCGCAGGACACTCACCCCCACAGCGGGCTTCCTTCTCAGGGGCGCCCCCCATCCTCCCAGGACACACATGATGTGTGGGCAGGAAACCCGCATCCGGCGCCTCGCCCCTTGCCCTGGGACCTCACTGAAGCGCGGGGTTATGCAGGGAGATGAGCCGCAGCAAGCAGCCCACAGGGAGGCCCCGAGCCTGACTGGCAGGAGACCTCTGCCTCCGGGGCATTCGCCAGCACCGGGTGCTCCTGGGCCTGTGCAGGGCGAGTCCTGTCCGCCCTTCGATGCCGAGACACGTGAGGAACAGGCATGGAGGCATTCGCATCTTTCACGGATTTAGCCATACTTCCTGGGAAACATTAAAAACATTTCTCAGCTGAAGGCCCAGCTTCTCAAAGCCCTTCGAATGCCTTAGCAGTGAGGTGGTTCCCTCATAACTGTGGGCGGGGCGGCCACGGGGCCTGGAGAGCCACCGCTCCCACAGGAGCGCCCTTCCCGGTAGGAGCAGCCAAAATGGGGCAGAGAGGAGGGGGGGCAGAAGGCTGAGCTCTGGGCAGGAGCGGGCTGCAGCCAGCGGCACACTTGGAGGGCATAGGGAAGGGGGCACAGAGAGGGGGCATAGGGAAGGGGGCACAGGGAAGGGGGACATAGGGAAGGGGGCACAGGGAAGGGGGACATAGGGAAGGGGGCACAGGGAGGGGGCATAGGGAAGGGGGGCACAGGGAGAGGGCATAGGGAAGGGGGCACAGGGAGGGGGTACAGGGAGGGGGCACAGGGAGGGGGCACAGGGAGGGGGCACAGGGAGGGGGCATAGGGAGGGGGCACAGGGAAGGGGGGCAGAGGAAAGGCACTGGATCGGGTGGGACTCCCAGCTGGAGGGCCAGTGTCCACCCTGATTTGCGGCCTATTCGGTTGCGGCTTTGGGTAGGTGGCTTCATCTTCCTAATAATCAGTGTCCCTGTCTGTAGAGCTGCAACAACAAAAGAGTGATTTCATGCCCAGCAGGCCCCCGGGAGGATGCCATGGTGGTGTCATTAGATCCCGTGACGCAGTGGCTGGAGGTGGCGAGGGAATAGGAACTGGAACCTGTGACTGGCCTTGACGGGTTGGCTCTTCCAACTTCCTGAGCCTGTCGCCTCAACTGTGAGGCAGGAGTCACCACTGGAAACACACCAGACCCCCGTCTGTGACAGAGATCTCTGGTGCCCCTCGTCTGTGGGACGAGGAGACTCGGGGTTTACAAGGTCCTGGTGAGGGGGCTCCCCATGTTCTGTCAGAGGCACTTCTGATTCTCACCACATCCCCCAAATCCAGGGCCCCTTCCAACCACATTCACTCCCAAAGCAGTGACCCTGCTTCTGACTGTCAGGCCACCGCAGGCTGGATTCCTGCCCTGAGGCAGTCGAGGGAGGTGGCACGTTCTGTGAAGACCTCTCAGAAGACGGTTGGAGCAGTGGCAGCCTTCTCGACACAAGCATGGCCTCTAGGTGAGCACTTCGAAGGTGGCACCACTTACTAAGATCCAGGAATGGTTTCCTTGGTGGGGGTAGGTCATAACTTATTTCCCTGCTGAGGAAACAGCGGAGAGAATAGATGAGTTGGGGTGACCCAGGAGGTAAGCGGTGATGAGGCTTTTAAGGAAAGAGGATGTGAGCCCCGAGAGGGGCCTTTCCAGCGAGAGGCAGGGGAGTAGCCTGGGCAGGAGGCTGGCGCTGGGCAGGCCTGGGGGCAAAGCTCGGGGTGAGGACCAGTGGCTAAAGCTCATGCTTGCGAAGATGTATCAGTCAGCTCAGGCTGCCATAACAAACACCACACAAGGGCATCTTAGACAATAAGAATTTACTGTCTCACAGCCTGGAGGCTGGAAGTCCGAGAGCAGCGTGCAGCAGGGTAGGTCTCCTCTGAAGCGCTCTCCTGGCTTGTAGATCGCCATCTTCCCCCTGTGTCCTTCAGAGGTCATCTCTAATCTGTCTGTGTCCTAACTCCTCTCTTGTGAGGACTCCAGTCATGTTGGATTAGGGCCCACTCTGATGACCTCATCTCCAACTCCAGTCCCATTCTGAGGCGCTGGGGTTAGAACTTCAACAGACAGATTTTGGGGGAACACAGCAGCCCATAATAGAAGCCAAGTTCGAGCCACGGGCCTGCAGCTTTCTGGGACAGGGAAGTGAATGGGGAAGGACTGGGGACCAAGGCAGACACCTTTGCCGCAGTTCCGCTTGTTGCCACGCCATGACACCCTGATTCCTGCTGCCCTGACCCATCCTGGTCAGAGCTAGTGCAGGAGGCAACCAATCGATGTGTCTCTCTCATATCGATGTTTCTCTCTGTGTGTCTCTCCCCCTTCCGCTCTCTCTAAAAATCAATGGAAAAATAACCTCAAGTGAGGTTAATTTTTGAAAATTAAAACATTTCATTTTTCTATAATGAAAGGATGTATCTCTTGAACGTACCCATTGATTAAATCACCCAGCATGGGCCAGGGAGTGGGGTTTGTTTACAAAATTGACCAGGAATTTTGCTTCTTTATGGTGGGTTGAACTCTCAACGAACTGAAACTCTTGCAGAAAACTATACACTTTGTATAAAATATAAACAAACAAGCAAGAAAACAACAACAACAACAAAAAAACACCCCACACTTACCTGAAGTGTCTGAGGGGGAATCAGGAGACAAATAACCTATTTTTAAAAAATCAGGAAAAAAATCTGAGCAAACATTTATCAAAAGCAGAGATGTGGTGGCCAATAGGCACGTGAAGAGATGCTCAAGGTTATTAATCACGGGAGATGCAGATCAAAGTCAGGGTGACGAGGAGGAAAGGCGACACACCGAGTCCTGGCAACGATGGAGGCCGCTGGACTGTGCAGCTGTGCTGGGCAACAGGGGCCTTATGGGAATGTAACTGAACGGTGACATGTAACCCAGCCATTCCATTAGTAGGTGTCTCTCCATGAAAAATGTCTACACAACCTCATACACAGATCTTCATAGCAGCTTTACTCATAATATCCTAAAACTGGGGCCACCCCATGTCCATCCACAGGCGGGTGGATAAACAAATGAGGTTCGCCCACATGACGGGTAATGCTCACCATCAAAAGGTCAAACTGCTTCCCGATAGATGCCCAAGTGCAGGTGGCTCAGTCATTGTGCTGAGCGCGAGCAGCCAGTTCACCGGAGGCTGACACTGCGCACCCTGTCCTCATATAAAACCCGAGGAAGTGCAGGCTGAGTCAGTGACAAAACAGATCACCAGTGGCCTGGGCAGGCAGCAGGTGGAGGGCAGCAGAGAGGGGAGGGGTCCGCAGGAGGGGCGCTGGGAGCGCTGTCTTGCTCACTCCGAGGGCAGCTGTCACACTCACTGGCCGGTGATTCACTGTGCGCAGGACGTTGTCAGTGATCACACCTCCCTCCGTTAAGTGGGTTTAAGTGTCCTGGGCTCCTGCTTAACCCAACGAACCAAAGGCGTGAGGAGGCCTGTTCCTGTTTCGGTGGAAGTGGAGCCGGGAGGCTTCTGAGTCACTGAGTTGTGAGCAGTGGAACCGGTGACGTCATTGTCAGGGCGTCCCGGATCCAGAGTAAAACTCCCCCCGGGACTTTTAGGGTGCAGACAGGACCTCAGGCCGCCTCAGGCCGCAGTCTCTGTGTGGGCTGAGACAGGAGACAGATTCCAGTCTAAAAAGTAAGCTCTTTCCCCCCAAAAGAGAATAGGGCCTGAAACAGCATATAGCCTCAGAGGGGACGCCCCTGTTGGCAGATGGCACCCACAGACCTCTGGGCTCTCCGTCACCATGGCAACGTCCCCTCCTGTCCAGCCATGCCGGCACTCACAGGCAGTCTCCAACTTGCTCCTGCCGGGAAAGAGAGTGCATTGCGGGCGATCCTTCCACCTGCTCTACATCCGGCCCTTTGTGGTGGAAAGCGGGCGCCTTGCAAGAGAAACTGTCCGAGCCTGGGAAAGTGGTGCCACTGGCGACCGTGGGACTGTAGTTGCCCATCAGCTCCTGGCCTTGTGCCCACCCTGAAGGCCCCTCACTGCTCCTGAGTCAGTGCCGAAAACAAACAGCACATTAATTAGAAAACTATTATCCGGTTCATCATAAACTGCAGTAAGGACAGACTGGGGTTCATACCTTCTACTTCATTCCTGAGCGCCTCTACTACCCACAAGGTGAGAGCAGCAACGCATATTTATCATTAAAGAATGAAAATCATAACGGGCCTCCCAGAGCAGCATAGAGAGAGAACAAAGAGCTCTTCAGCCATGAACCAGCCATCCTGAATGGCTAAGGATGTCCTGAATGGGCTCTGTTCTGCTCCTGCCGGGCCGTCTCCCCCCCCCCCCCCCCCACCCCACCACTTCCCCCCTCCCTCCTCTCTGTCTCTCACTCTCTGGGAGCTCAGACAAGGGTGGGGAGGAGAGTAATGAAAGGTCACTGAGGACTGGGGAGCAGGACCAGCTCCGAAAGACCACATTCCAGGCCCCGAGGACGCCACATTGTGTCAGATCAAGGTTGGGGACAAGAATTGGGCTGACGTTTGAAAGGGTCGATGGGGTGAGACTGGGGAAAGGAAAGTGCAGAGAGACAGTTTTCATACTTTCTGCTTATTTGCTTGACTCAACATATTATCTGTAAAAAAGAATAAAATGAAAGCTCAGATGTACGGTCACCGACTTCTGATTCCCTTGAGCGTGCGCAGAGGAGGCGGGCCAGCGCTCTAATGCCGGTTGGCTCTGGAATGCTGGCAGGGGCAAGGCGGGAGGAATGCGTTTTCCACATCAGAGTAGAATTTACGCTCAGTTCAGGAGCCCTCAGAGGAATTCCCTGCCTCATTTGGCCTCATGACTTTTCTGGCTGAGAATACCTCTGAGCACATGCAAATGTCAACAGTGAGGACATCTGGATGAGGAAGAAAAGCCGCCTTTGTATCTACTGCAGTTTAAAAAGTCAGATTCCTAGTTTCATGGGCAAGACTGCACTTTAATCAAAATCTGGGCTTGGGGTCAGGCTGGGGGTTGAGTGGAGTGGGATCTTCATTCAAAAAGGCCTCATTTGGTGGCGTGGCCGAGACGCACGCGGGGGGAGGGGGGACGGGGGGCGGTGGAGCATGGGGGGATGGGAGGGGAGGCACACGCTGTGCAGGTTGTCCCTGCCAGGAGGGGCGAGGCCTGCTGAAACTTTGTCCTGCCTCCCCTCCTGAGGGAACAGGAGGGAACGTGGTGAGGGAAGGAGGCTTGTCTGAGCACCAGCTCACAGCTCAGTGAAGGGAAAGCCGGGCTGCCTGCGTGGGACACCCTCTGGCGGCCCCTCCGCCCGGGGCCAGGCTGCAGGAGGGTCGGGTGCTCCGTGGCCTCTGCTGCGCAGGGCCCTGCAGCTTCGGCAGGTCCCAGCTCCTCACGCGGTCATGCCCGCGGAGGTCTGGCATTCCACCCAAGGGAAGAGAAATGCATGTTTCAAAGTCAGGGTCATGGGCACATTCCTCGGCCACTCCTGCTCTGGGTGGTGCTCCGTGAAGGCCGCCCAGGCCTCGGTCTCCGCCTTGGGCTGCGGCCCTTGTGGTTAGAGAGCAGGGCTTTTAAAACAAGGGCGGGGCCCTGGCCAGTTTGGCTCAGTGGATAGAGCATTGACCTGCCCACTGAAGGGTCCCGGGTGCGATGAAGGTCAAGGGCATATACCTCAGCTGCAGGCTTCTCCAGAGCCCTGCCCCTGGTTGGGCACCTGCAGGAGGCAACCAACCAATGTGTTTCTCTCACATCGATGTTTCTCTCTGTCTTTCCCTCTCTCTTCCACTCTCTCTAAAAATCAGTGGAAAAATATCCTCAGGTGAGGATTAACAAATAATGAATGAATGAATGAATGAATGAATAAATAAATAAAACAAGGGCGGGGGCAGCCTATTCTTGTAGATGTGTGTGCATGTACATCTACACTTGAAGTACGTAATATAAATACGAGGACACAAAGCATGAGCTATATGTGCTTGTGTGTATAAAGTCTCGTTCAGAAAATGAAATTGGAAAGTTTTTCCTTAATTATTGACTTGGCTCTTTAGACGAGTTATTTCACAGCATGAATTCTACTAAATCCTAAAAGTCTGAATTCAAAAACTCGAAATGTCTCTAGGAGAACGGAACTGGCCGGCAGTAAGCGTGTGTTCAGGGCCTGAGGCCACCGTGAGAGGCATCGTGGCCGCCGCTCCCGACAGCTCTCCCCACGGAGAGCGGCCACCCCAGCCAGCTCCTCCCTCACCAGCGGAGCCCTGGCCCTGAGTGTCCCACTCAGTCTGGCAGAGAGAGGAAGTGCCTTACCTGGATGCTCAAGGCCGAACCAGGTCTGTCAGCACAGGACGCAGGTGCTGCTGGAGGCAGCCTGTCCCGGGCGTGCGTCTGCTGACAACTTAGAGGTCACGGCTGTCCGCCTCAAGGGTGGCCTTCTCCCGAAGCCAGCGTTTTAAGCTCTGGCCTAAACACACCTGGAGGGGACCCCTATGCACTGCAGTGGACAGGCTGGTACGGGTTACTGCGGCTGAGTATCCCACCGGCCCACTGGGCAGACGGGAGGGTTTGTCTCCTCCCCACAGCCCGGCCTTTCCGCCCTGCCCAGCCTTCCTCAGGCAGCACGGCCAGAGGTCTGTCGGCCCCCGCTCTGCCACCAGGACCTGTTACTACCCCAGAATCTCTGCTCACGCAGTTATAGCCGCACGTGATGACTCGGGAGATGGGGGCTGGGTGGGAGTTCGGGACTCCTGTGTCTGCAGTGGACTATGGAGCCAAGCCGTGCATTCCTAATGCGCAATGGCTAGTTCTCACCTCAGTTTAATTTTGTTCAAGTCAACAGCAATTAAAAAAAAAAAAAAAAAAAAAGCTCACACATTGTGTTATTTTTAAAAATCCTCAAGGCCCTAGACTGGGGCTTGGCGGCCCTAACCCCTGAGCAGGCAGCTGTCTGCAAACCTGTTTTCCGTCAGCGTCAGTGTTTCTCCCGCACACAGACCACATGCCATTGGTGCTGACGCCGGTGGACTCCGGGGGGCTGGTGTCAGACCCGTTCCCAGCCCTGCAGGGTAGCTAACAACGCCTGCTCAAAGCCACCACCAGAGCGGTGCCGGCCGCTGCCTGCTGGCATGAGGAGAAGCGATGGGAAGAGAAGCCCCACAGGATCGTCCCATTGAAATAACCAAAAGGCAGTGGCCGCGCCCACGCACAGCCCGCACGCACGACAGCGCCCAGTAAAGAGTCTGCAACCCCTCAGGGAGGACCTGAGGAAGCATAGTGTGCACACATCGGTGGGGCAAGGTCGCTCAGGTGTCTCCATGCCAACACACACAGTGTTTTCCTCTCTCTTGGATGAAATCATTGGGAATTCGTCAGTCTCGTATGTAATTAACATCTAACCTTGCAAAGTCTGCAGTACATACTAGTAAACAGTAAGTGTGCCGGTTATCAGTCCCTAGAACAGTGGTTCTCAACCTTCCTAACGCCGCGGCCCTTTAATACAGTTCCTCATGTTGTGGTGACCCCCAATTTCATTGTTACAAATTGAACATAAGTAAAGCATAGTGATTAATCACAAAAACAATATGTAATTATAGATGTGTTTTCCGATGGTCTTAGGCGACCCCTGTGAAAGGGTTGTTCGACCCCCAAAGGGGTCGCGGCCCAGAGGTTGAGAACCGCTGCCCTAGACCATCACATGACGCTCAGGTGGGCCTATTGGACAGATTGAATTATGACATTTGCCACTTATGCCAGGTTTCCTCTTTTCTAATTTTTTTTCTTAATCCGAGCATACGGGATACCTCCTGACTCTTAGACGGCTCCAGAAGGATGACCTTAGGCCAGCCGTGGGCAAACTACGGCCCGCGGGCCGGATCCGGCCCGTTTGAAATGAATAAAACTAAAAAAAAAAAAAAAGACCGTACCCTTTTATGTAATGATGTTTACTTTGAATTGATATTAGTTCACACAAACACTCCATCCATGCTTTTGTTCCGGCCCTCCGGTCCAGTTTAAGAACCCATCGTGGCCCTCGAGTCAAAAAGTTTGCCCACCCCTGCCTTAGGCTGAGCAAAGTGAAATGACCCATCATCTTAGTTCACTTAGGATTTACCACCAACAGGATGGTCACATTTGATCTTCCCCAAACCCTTGGATTTACTCCGCATCACAGCCAATCATTTTCCTGAATCTAGGAACTTATAATAAAAACATACTTTGTAAACGCATTTCTCCTACTGTATATGTTTGCATAACATATACCATTTATTAAGGAAACAATTTGCATTTAATATATGGTTACAATAGAACATTATTAAAATCTGTTACCTGTATCCGGAGGAAAAGAAGATGATGCCATAGTCGATTTGGCTCAGTGGATAGAGGGTCGTTCTGGGGACTGAAGAGTCTCAGCTTCAATTCTGGTCCAGGGCACGTACCTCAGTTGCAGGCTGGATCCCTGGCCCTGGTTGGGGTGAGAACAGGAGGCAACCAATTGATGTGTCTCTCACATCAATGCTTCTCTCTCCCTGTCTCTTCCCCTCCCCCTCCCGTCCACGCTCTAAAAATCAATGGAAAAGTCCCCTTGGGTGAGGGTTAACAAACAAACAAAGAAGGTAAGAACACATGCCGGGGTCCAACCCCAGCGGGTCCAGGGGTTCCCAAAGGCGTAGACGGAGTCGGTGAAGAAGGAATGACCGGGAGACAGCGTTCAGTTAATCAGCAGCCTAGCCAGGATCTCCAGCCAGGATCTCCAGCCAAGTTCTGGTCTGGATCTCCAGCCAGGTTCTGTGTCCATATTCTCTTGCTAGGTTCTCCAGCCAGGTTCTGTCCAGGTTCTCCAGCCAGATTCAGTCACCAGGTTCTAGTCAGGTTCTCTTGCCAATTTCTGTAGTCAGGTTCAGTCCAGGATCTTTTGCCATGTTCTCTCCAGCAAAGTCCTTCTGTCTGTAGGTTCTGTGTAGGTTCTGTCTTCTTGGTTCTCTTCTAAGTTCTGTCTCTTGCTGTCTTGTTACATCTGTATTTATACCAGTTGATTCAATCCTATCAATCTCTATTACAAAGGTTAGGGCGTTTCTTGTCTCCATTCCAGGGAGTAAAGATTATGTAGCTTAAGCATGATTGTTCATAGTTAAAGTGATTAATTACCCGCCTGGCACTTAGTTGAGGGGTTTTATTCCCTCCCTAACTTCAGGGGAAAATCCCTACCTGGGGATTCAACCTTTCTCGGAGAGGTGACCTTGGTTAAAACACAGCGCCAAGAAGGTGAGCAAACATATTAAGAACCGTATGCCATATATGCCAGGTCCCTTGAAACAGCAAGGATGGACCGGCTCCCGGCAAACACAGGTCCCTTATTGGAAGGGTCCTGGGCTTTGTGTATTGGCAGAGGTGTCAGAGGCCCCTGCTAAGGGCAGGGTGCTGGTCCTGGGAAAAGGGCCTCTTGCTTGGGTGGGAGGCACCCAGTCGTTCACTATGTTCATCATGGATGTCCTTTGTCAAATAGAGGAAGCTCCCTTTCTCCCCAGATTGTGAGGTGTTTTATCCTGAATGGATGTTGCATTTTGCTTAAAGGCTTTTTCTGTGTTAAATGTATTGATCTTTGTAAAAGTCAACCATTTGTTTTACTGATAGTCTTATCATTTTACTGTTTTCAATTGAACTAATTTCTGTTCTTATCTTTTTCTTTCTTTCCTTCTGCTTGCTTAGAGCTGACTTGCCTCTTCTTTTGCTATGTTTAGGGGTAGGAGGCAATTCCTCTTTTCTAATGTATGCATTTAGTGCTATAACGCTTCCTCTCACCATGCTTTAACTGTAGTACCCTGAGTTCTTGGTATGTTGCATATTTTATTTTCATTCAAGTATATGTATTCTTTTATTTTCCTTCAAACTTCCTCTTTGAGGAAATTTGCTTGGTTTCTAAGTGTTTGAAGATTTCCTTATTATCTTTCTATTACTGATTTCTAAGGACAGAAAACACACTCTGTATAATTTCAATATTTTTAAATTTCTCAAGGTTTGTTTCATGGCCCAGAATATGATCTGCCTGAGTATATGGTCCATGGGTGCTTAAATAAAATGTGTATTCTGTGTTGTTGGGTGGAGTGTCTTATAATGTCAATTAGATACCGTTGATTGATGGTGTTGTTGAATTCCTCTCTATCATTGCTGATTTTATGTCTAATATTAATTGTGAAGAGAGGGGTGCTGACTTCCACTTGTCTCGTCTTACTAGCCTGTCTCAGTATCTTGCTTTATACCTACTTACTTCTGTGAGGTTGAATTATTGTTAGTGTTTACTCTGGTAAACATTTTTTACCCAAATAATGGATTCT
This sequence comes from Myotis daubentonii, assembly GCF_963259705.1. Classification (NCBI taxonomy): domain Eukaryota; kingdom Metazoa; phylum Chordata; class Mammalia; order Chiroptera; family Vespertilionidae; genus Myotis; species Myotis daubentonii. The sequence goes on from NC_081850.1 coordinate 5,695,978, forward strand.
AAAAGTTAACTACTAAAGAAAAAGACAATATTCTGTTCTATTCTATACCATTGTATTTTTTTAATGCCGATTATCTATAAATTGACCTCACAGTCCACTAGTGGAATATAACCCATAGTTTGAAAACATTGTCTTAAATCATTCATAAAATAGCTGATATTATCAGTTCCCCTAACTCTATCACTGTTTCTCTGTGTGTAGCTGATATTATCAGTTCCTCTAATTCTATCACTGTTTCTCCGTGTGTCATAATTATTTCTTCTGCTTACTTCTTTAAGACAAAACCATTCCAACCCACTTTGTAGGACCATCTGCACAATACTCTACATTGCCTGTGATATATACTAGTATTTATTGTGAGGAATAATAGAGTTGAATCACCTTTCTTGAAAATTTGCCTTCAGATTTGCATAAATCAAACTTAACTATGATTTTTATTTATTTTTTGTTGATCCTCACCAGATGCCGGGAGCCGGTCCATCCTTGCTGTTTCAAGGGACCTGGCATATATGGCATACGGTTCTTAATATGTTTGCTCACCTTCTTGGCGCTGTGTTTTAACCAAGGTCACCTCTCCGAGAAAGGTTGAATCCCCAGGTAGGGATTTTCCCCTGAAGTTAGGGAGGGAATAAAACCCCTCAACTAAGTGCCAGGCGGGTAATTAATCACTTTAACTATGAACAATCATGCTTAAGCTACATAATCTTTACTCCCTGGAATGGAGATAAGAAACGCCCTAACCTTTGTAATAGAGATTGATAGGATTGAATCAACTGGTATAAATACAGATGTAACTAGACAGCAAGACACAGAACTTAGGAGACAGGGCTTGGAAGACAGGACCAAGAGAGACAGAGCCTAGGCACAGAACCTACACAGAACGTTCTCTAGAGACAGAAGGACTTTGCTGGAGAGAACATGGCAAAAGATCCTGGACTGAACCTGACTACAGAAATTGGCAAGAGAACCTGACTAGAACCTGGTGACCGAACCTGGCTGGAGATCTCAGCCTGAACCTGACTGAAGAACCTAGAGACAGAACCTGGCCAGAACCTAGATGGAGAATCCAACTATGCTGATCAACTGAACGCTGTCTCCGTGTCATTCCTTCTTCGCCGACTCCGTCCACACCTTTGGGAACCCCTGGACCTGCTGGGGTTGGACCCTGGCAACCAGAAGATATTTTTCCATTGATTTTTAGACAGAGTGGAGGGATGGGGAGATACAGAGAGAGAGAAGCATTGATGTGAGAGAGAGATTGATGTGGTTGCCCCAAGCAGAGCAGGGGGTCAAGCCTGCAATTGAGGTAAAAAAAAAGAGAGAGAGAGAGAGAGAGAGAGAGAGAAAGAGAGAATCCTTACATGTTTTCTTGCTTCTTATTTAGTGCATACATATTTAAGATTACTGTATTCTTGGTGATTGACCTTTTATCTATAATAATAAAAGTGCAATATGCTAATTAGACCAGATAGCCGAACAATCTTCAGGACGTCATTTCGGATGTCCTTCTGGATGAAGCCGTGGCAGCAGGGGCTGAGGCAGAGGCAGTTAGGGGCGATCAGGCAGGCAGGCGAGTGATTAGGAGCCAGCAGTCCTGGATTGCGAGAGGGTTGTCCAACTGCCGATTTAGATTAGGCCCGATCGGACCTAAACTGGCAGTTGGACATCCCCTGAGGGGTCCCAAATTGCGAGAGGGTGCAGGCCGGGCTGAGGGATCCTGCCAGCTCCCCCCCCCCCCCCCCCGCATGAATTTCGTGCACTGGGCCTCTAGTCATTATATAAGTCTTCTCTGCCGCTGGTAATTTTATTTACTCTAAAGTCTACTTTGTCTGATATTGATATAGCCAATAGTTTGTTTCTTTTTAATTAATGGTGCATAATATATTTGTTCACCCTTTTACTTTCACCCAGACTACAATTTTATTTGTAGTGAGTTTTTGTAGACAGCATGAGTCATGTTTTTAAATCCATTCTGTCAACTTCTGTTTTTAAATTGGTATATATAGACCATTTATATTAAATATAATTTCTGATACATTAGGGTTTAAGTAAGCCATTTTATTTTTTTCTTTGTTCCTTGTTTTATATTCCTACAGGTACCAAAAAATGTATAATATTATACATTTACTAATGTGTGCTAATTAATTTAAAGGTCGATTAAATAGTTGATTTTCTAGGAAAATATGTCATAAAATTTGACTTAATAAGAGATTAAAACCAAAAAAAAGAAAAAGAAAAAAGGAATTGTAAAAATTCTCAAAGTGTTAGTGCCCAAGTTCTTTCCTGCTTTCAAATAAAATATGATTCTGATGATATTTATATGTTTGGAGCTTATAGAAACACAGGAAGCTTCCAAATTTATTTAATGAAACTGACATAACAGTGGTTTCAAGACTTCACAAAGAAAACAGAAAAAAATGCAAAACAAAGAATTTGGCAATATTCATATCCCCATTTAACAGATAAAGAACTGAAGGTTTAGAAATGTTAAGAAATTAGTTCCAAGTCACATATCAGGTTAGAAATAGAGTAAAGCAATTAGCAAACATAAACTCTCAACTGCTGGTTAGTAGTAAAAACCAAAAGTATTCCCTTTAAAGTCAGGATAAGACAAGGACATCCACTTGGCCCTTTCTTTCTTTATGTTTTATGCATTCCAAATACTTAACCAAAGCTATCATCCTATATAATAAAGCTTAATATGCAAATCGAACAGCTGAACGGCCTGCGGAAGGACTGGTCACTATGACATGCACTGACCACCAAGGAACATACGCTCAATGCAGGAGCTGCCCCCAGCCCGCAGGCCCCCCGCCAGCCAAGGTGGGTGTCAGCGGCACCCCCCCCCCCATTACCCCACTGGTCGCCCCACAGAGGGAGGGAACCAGTGGCAGTGGCAGGGGGGGCAGGGCCAGCGAGTGGGCAGCTCCAGGCCGGCCAATGCAGGTGCCAGCGGGGCCCACCAGTCGCCCCACAGATTGGCCCTAGGCCAGGCCTAGGGACCCTACCTGTGCACTGGGTTTCTAGTAAAAAATAAAAATAAGATGAAAGTGAAAGTGAAAATATAAAATACATATAATTAATCGAGGTGACTTTATGCCTGGAAAACAGTGCTGGCCACTGTGCAGTCCCAGGGGTTTGGCAAAGATAATAATGACGACGATGGTAGTAAAATGTCCTGAGGGGCGTGTGGGACTGGCCAGGAAATTATGAGGGAAAAGTGAACGATGTGAGCCTAGCCATATCTGTTGGTTACGATATATTAAATACTATCATGACAGTACAGTCATAATAGAATGTGGCCCAGGTTTTATTCCTGAACATCACAGTCTGCCATGTTCCCGTGAAGTGAAGATCACTCGCATTATGTATGACAGAAAGAGAATTCCTCAATCTGTAAAAGGCCCGGACTGTCAGGTAGGCAGGCAGATATCAGTAAAGAAAGGGAGCCAAGGGCCTCGGACCCTGCGCCTGGCAACGAGGGCGCTGAACCCAGTGTCCCTCCACTTCACTAGAAAGCTACAGCTCCACACAGCCCCCAGGGGAGCCGCATCCCGCCCCTCACACCCACCCCCACGCGGCGGGAAGGATGCTTGCTGGAGGAATAGAAGCAGCAGGAGAATTCCCTCTGCTGGGCTCAGGCGCAGAAGCCAAGAGGGTGCAGGGGGGAGCTTCTACTGTGAGGCATGAAGGTGACCATGAGGGGCGGGGCCTAGCCTGGGAAAATGATCAGATTGGATAAGAGACAGGTAACCCAGAAGATCTTGGCAAAGGATTGGTTGCAGGGGGGAGAACCCAACAACCAGCCCCTGGAAGATTGGGAAAATGACTGGTCACTTCGAAGAAGCACCTGGTCCTTCCCAAGCCTGAGCTCCTATCATCCCAGTTCACCATCGCTCCTTCTCTCTCCCTCCCTCTCCCTCGCAGTAACAGCTGCTCACCCCATACATGTCCCTCCATAGCAGCCCGTGGGCCTGGCAGCTGCCTGGGGCCCAGCCAGCCTGCAGGCTCCAAGCACGGGTAGCATGGACTCCAAGAGCAGGCCTGAACACAGTCGGCTGGAGCCCAGCCAGGAGCAGACTACATAGCCAACAGGGACAGGCCTGGACTAAACTGGCCTGGGCTTCCGCACGGCACAGAACTTTTGGACACTGGCCTTTGTACTGGGCCTGATGAAGACAAGGCTGGACTTTCCCCACAGTGGGACAGACAAAAACGAGATATCAGGACCTGGGGGCAGCCATTTATTTCAACTCCAATAAAAATCTTGCCACTAAATTTTATCCTCCCATATGTGTCCCCAGAAATACTTTTATCACAACTCCATGAAAGGACCCCATTTCCACCAGCAACAAAACAATCAGAAGAAAAAGATGAACAATCCAACTGAAAGTGACCTGCAAAGGACTTGGACGAGTAGTTCACAGAAAAGGAAATTGCAGAACATAAATATATGACTTGAGGCTCAGCTGCATCTCTCATTTAAAAAAATGCAAATCTAAATAATGATGCGATGCCATTTCTTATCAGATCAAAGTGTGATGTTAGTCAGTGCTGGCAAGAGGGTAACCTTTTCAGTGAGAATGTCAACTGGCATCACCTTCGTTGGAAAGTCATTTAGCAACACCTTTCAAAATCTTAAATATGTGTGGCCTTCCTTGGCCCCAGCAACTCCACTTCTCAGGAATTTATCCAACAGATATACAGTATTGGCATGACTATGCAAAACACACAGGCACACCTGGTTGTGGTAAATATGTCTACTTCAGGAGCTATCGTGGGACATTATTTTCCTTAGGTATAATGCTTTTGGGGAGAATTCTGAAAGGAAACTGAATGCAAGCTGCCCGCGTGTCCCTAAAGGTGTAGCTGCTTTAAAATAATGCCTTGTTTCCCTACAATCTGTTGACTTTACCAGAGACTGGTGATGGCCAACTTCTTGGGTGCAAACGGAGAAAACCACCAGGGCTTCCTGGTCAGAGAGAGGACACTATTAATTTCTGGGAAAGGAAAGACGCGGCATTTTGTAACTGCTTGCCCAGGGACCACAGACAGAGGAATGCCTTTGTGAAACTCCTCCCGAGAGCCGGCAGCAGCTGTGTGGGCTCGGTGCCTGGGGAAGAAAGCAGACTCCGAGAAAGGGAAAACATGAGACAAGGACTAGCGAATGTCTAATGGGCTGGTGCTCACACTCAAAGCCCTGAGTATTTTTCTGGAAAGAGCACTCCTACAGCCACAGCCTGAGTTCATCAGCAAAATCACCTGGGAAATCTGACTCCGGGTGAGAGGTCTGTCTCCCGCCGCCAACGTGTGTAGGGAAATAAGAGAGCCCTGCATATGCAGGGAGAGTAAAATATGTTCTCCCTTTGGTTATCTGTGTAAAGGAAAATGAAATGTGAAATGCAGTAACTATGGTCTTTAGAAGAATTCAAAATAGGGGCCTGTTGAATTTGCTAGAACTTGGTTTTGTCTGGACATTAAATAAATACTAATCAATATAAATGGATATGTCTCAGGGTTGTGATATTGGTCAAAGCAAGGGTCTGGCATTTAACACAGATGCCATCATATTTTTCACAAAATAAATCCTTGCCTACCATGAGCCTTTGCTGCTGTTCTGGGGGGTCCTTTCCATCAACACAGGACAACGAGTGGGCTTCTTTGATTATTTATCAAGAGTCATTCAATTCTGAACAAAACACCATCATTGCATCCCATGTGGGAGGGGTTCTTCCTTAGGCACTGAAACGATCATCATGTGGACTCATGGAGAGAAATTATTATGATTATTATTATCACCACGGGACCCCAGCTCTTTTTATAATCACTAATTATTTACTGACGGTATGTAAGCTTTGACTATGACAGGGCCACCCATCTGAGGATGGCAAGTGTGAAGCATTGTAAGACTAAAATATCTGGGACTCATTCAACCAAGTGAAACGCTCAGCCTCTCTCACCCACTCTGCCCAGCCTGCCTGCCCCCATGCCTTCAGGCTAGTAGCTCCTGTTTAGTTTTGCATATAAACGTGGGGATTCTGCTGTGGCGTGAGCTTTACAGAAACAGCCCCTCCTATTACAGAAGCCTGAACCCTGTACTTTTGGAAGATGGATTTGAGGCACCTTCAAGTCTCCCGCCTTCTCTGTTGGCTCCTTCTCGATCAATAAGCCTTTCCTTACTCCAAATTCTGACATTTTCAGCTGTGGCCGTTCAAAGTATCAGCACGTGGACTTTGGATGGCAATACCCAACACCCTTCTCCCATTTTTAGAACAGTGTCCCAGCACCCACCCCTCACCAGCACGCAACCACTCCACGCCAGAGCCCTGGGCTACCTGCGGGTCTCCGGCCCAGGCTTCTTCTGAGGGCATCAAGGACACGGAACAGAGCAAAGCCCCCAGGAACCCTCTTCCGGCACTTCTGTCTCGGGCCCCATTGCTTTATCCCTCGCCCCCAAACACCAGTGGCCCAGCCTCCTCCACTCTGCACTGGACCTGTGAGCACCCCTTCCCGACTCGCTCCTTCAGCCCCCCACTCACTCTCTCCCAGGCGGCTCCAGCCGTTTCTCCCATAGGAGCCCTGCTTCATTTCTTTGTCAAACAGAAACTTGATGATGCGGAATAAACAAAGTGTGTCCCATAGAGGCTGGAAGGGACAAGGTTACACAGGTAAGTAATTTAATTTTTCCTTGTCAAACACTAAAATGTTTCTTGCCTCCCTTTAACTGTTTGAGCACTTGCTACATGGCAGGCACTTGGAGGCAGCACTGAAGGAAACACACTTCCCATCCCCAAGGAGCTCACCGTTTGCAGCTTTAACGAGAAGGACTTCTCTAGGACAGAAAAGAGGAAGAAACCAGCTGCTGGTCTCAATATGGTTGGTTTCTGCCCCACGCAGCAGGCCCTGACTTTTCAGTACCCGGCTGAGCACACATCTTGGTGAGCGCTCTAAGAAGACGATTCTATTTCCAGTTGCTGCTCGGCCTTTCAAAAGTTTCCCACCAAGAGACTCTCCCTACCTCGGCAACCTTGGGAGCACTTTCGGCATTTCCTTTAGAAGCCTTTGCCTTAACCTGAAGACAGGGATCTCTGTGCTCCTCCCGTGACCTCTGTGTGCAATGCCGCAACAGGTTTCTGCTGCTATAAGTTACCTGTAAATCAGCCAGTATAGACGGTAAATTCTAGGGGATTTCTTCTGTTCCATGACTTTCCATCAAGCAAAAACTTTCCAAACAAAAAATTTTATCTTCTCATCTGCTAGTAAGCTTTTGGCTTATAAATAGAATCTCAAGATTTTACACAAACAATGAATTGAAGGTCTGGTGCTCATAACACTTGAACTTCCGTTGTCTCCCTTTTTAATATGATTCACACATTTCTTTAGAAGTTGTCACTTGTTCCCTGTACACTTACATATTTTGCAGATCAAGAAGCACCCGTGAGTAACTGGGAAGAGTCCTAGACAGGAGGCAATATGAGGCCACACCCATGCACTGCTCACGGCAGTACCCCCAGCTCCCAGCATGGCCGTGGCACAGGCGATGTATTCAGTAATTACTTTCTAAGTAAATGAATAAATGAGAGGAAAGGAACCTGGCATTTCTACTCTGTTTCCTTGCTTTTCATAATCCCAGCACACTCTGTGCCAAGATAAATCCTTTCGGATATAAAAAGAAAACTACGATTTTTTGTTCCTCTTACATAGCTTCTTAGACATTGTCACTGAAGACACAGGCTGGCCTGGAGAAACCTCTGTGGAATGAATTGCATGCTGGCTGCTGCGGCTTAGCCACAAATACCATGGTTAGAATGCTCTTCCTGTGGATAATATGTCAAAGGATGATGTTGATAAAAAGGAGGTCGGGGAGTTCTTCCCACAAAATACGTGGCCTAATCTTGCCAGTCTTTCCCCTGGAACAGGGCACTGGTGCCCGGGTCACTAACGCTGTGTTTCCTTGCGCGGTACTAGGTTTGGTCTTTGTTGATGTGCGCTGGTGAAGACTGCGCAATGTGTAGTTGTTATGGTTGACATTGTAAATATTATAGCCCCAAACATTTACTGCACTGCTTTGTTCATAGGAATGCTCCCCAAGATTTCACAGCTTATGTAAATTTTGTGATGAGTCATTATGTTTCCTGTGTATACATTTTAACATTCTGGAGATTGTCCAGGTCGGGGTGTCCGCTTGGCTATACTCTCTCAAAAGCATCAGTAAAAAGACCCCAGCAACACCAAACAAAAGGAGAAGCTTGGTCTTTGCTCAAAAAAGAAAGAACTATTAGCAGTAACTTAAATCTTTTGGTTAGCCACCTTCAGTTAATAAATATTTCTCTTAAAAACTCAGAACTGATTCTAAGCTCTGGTTATGGATTGGTTAACCTAGGAATTAGGCTCAAGATTGGTGGTGATGGTAGTGTTCTTGACATTTTATCTAAACTACCTACTGCATGGCCGCTTATGTGGAATTTGACAACTTTCAATAATTTCTATTTCTTGCATTTGTAATTGACGAATGAAAAGAAAGTTATTACTAGTGGAAGTGTCTTCGTTTCTTTTTACTGTGTACTTTGTATGTTTTAAACATGAGGTAAAGCAATTGGAAACTTGGAAGCTTAAAACCTTAAAGCTAAAGCCCCCCTCAGCAGAGGGGTGTAGCTTGGTGGGGGGTGAGGGGTGGGGGGAGGGGGGGGGAGGTGGGAGCTGGACAGGGGTCCCCAGGAAGAGACGTGGGGAGCTTCTCCCTGTAAAGTGGGAAGCAGAGAAAAGAGACTTTTCTCGCATCGGTAGCCTTATTGCTGCCAAAGTGCAAGTCACAGACCAGATGCTCCCACAATGTTGAACAGACAAAGGAATGCAGAATGAATGAATGAAAACCAATTGTGGGGGATATTCAGGCTTTAGAAAATGTTGTTCAAAATTCCCCACGGGAATGATTTCCTTCCGGTTCTGACTGGCCTCCTTTCTGTCCTGCTCACTTCAGAGGAAGGCCCTGCTACTCGGGAGAGTCCAGCTTTTAAAATTCACTTTAAAATGCTTGTAAGTTAGCTCAGATCTTTACTTTCCATTATTTTATTTCAGAAGCAAATTCAAAACCCAGCACAGCCAGGTCGATCATCCGTGAGCTTCCCGGAAGCACAGAAAGGCCTGTACAGCAGGCCGGCTCCGAACCGAGTGAAACCTTGTTACTTTCCAAATGCAGTTATTTCACCTGCAGGCTGCTCCCTGACCACTCATCCCAGACTTAGCCTTTTCCCTTCTTTTCGTGGTCTCTGAGCCAAAACCACCAGCCCCGTGTAGCTGCCCATGTCCTTCCTGATTCTGTCATTGTACATGGACTAAACTATCTGGTGAGCATTAGAATTCTATGTTCGAAGGATACACCCTCAGAACGTTGTAGGCCTTGCTCTGCTGCCGTCAACATCCAGGCAAATGCCATTCGAAATTGGGTTCCTTTCAATGTGTTTTTTTAATTAAAATGTTTTTAATTTTGAGGTAAAACCAATATATATTATGTGCATTTCATGTGTACAACATAATGACTCAATATTTGTATGTGTTGTAAAATAATCAGCACAAAAATCTATCCGTTTTTTACTTTTAAACATTTTCTCTATGAGTTTATGTCCTAAAGCTCCATCATTATGTACCTTTGCCTGTCTTTGCTTTTTAAATTCATTGTGTTGACCTTTTGGAAGGTATGTTCAAACTAGAGACGCGTGTTCTGCAGTTCTCAGACATCTTCATGTGTGTGTGTGTGTGTGTGTGCGTGTGTGTGTGTGTGTGTGTGTGTGTGTGTGTGTTTATAACTCCCCCCTCACTCTTCTCCTGCTTTTTCCATCCAGAACTCCTGTTAGTTGGTGTTTGACCCCCAGGTTTGTCCTCCAGGTCTTTTGTCCCCTCTCCCTTATTTCTCTCTCTTTGGGGAGAGCTCCCAGCACACTTGGGTGAACTTTTACAATAACTGGCAGCTTTCATTCCAGAATGCTAGCATGCAAGGCTCTGCAGACCTGCTCTACGACAGCCTTAGCGGGTGAAAAGTATTTGAAAAACTCAACCACTTAAAGACTGGAAATTGTCCAAAGGGCGCACAGAAAATGAAGACATATTCACGCAAGAAAAGCCACCAGGCTTTGGCGGGAGCAGGAGGAGCTGTGGCACTAGTGCTCCCTGGGGCCCAGGGCAGCATGACGACAGCTTTCCTGGCCGGGAGGGAAACAGGGCTCCTTCCCCCTCTGTCCTCCAGTCAAAAATGATGCTGTTTTCCTTGGGGGGGCCGGGGGGGGGGGGGCACCAGCATCGCACACCTTCCCGTAGTTCTGTGTTTCAGAGGTTAAATTCCCGGGAGCGCAGCTAAGAGGTCACCAGCTCATTTCCCAGCCCAGCCCCCACTTAGAGGGTGAAGGCGCTACTCCAAGCCTGACAGAAAGGCCATGAGATTCCTGTCGCCCTCCTAGCAGCTCGCCATTATGGCCAAGGCTCCACGCAGGCAGGAGCACGTGGAGAAAACCACAGGCCACAACCCCGCCCAGTGCCCTGCCTAGCAACCAGTTCCAGGGTAAAGATTTGGCTCAGCAGAAGAGCAGGCTATAAGAACAGAGAACTCCAGCACTCTCGTCAAAGAAACGGATTTTTTTGGAACAGAATGTGGAGAAGTTCAAGCCTAAGGGACCTTGCAAATACAGTGGCGGTTGTGACAGTGAGCCGTGAAGAAGAGATGGTGGCTTCCTGATGCAGCAAGCAAAGCCAGCGGTCATGTGAGTCACAGGGAACAGGAGGAAGAGACGCGATGGACGCTCTCCCAAAGCCAGCACAAACGGGACAGCCTGCCTCAAAACCACCGGCAAGGAGCCTAACTGGAATATTTCAGACAGGGGAGAAGGATGCCTCAGAATATTCTTCAAGGCAATGCAGCAATCAGCTGGCAATGAAATGATTACAATTATTAGCATAATAGCTGGGGTGACAACAGAGAAAGTTAGCTTTACGGAGACCTGAGAGGGACGTGTGGAAAACGGCAGCCAAACAGGCAGACCTTTCCCGCACCTCCTCCGAGGGCCCGACTGGAAATAAAACTAAATTGGGGAACGTTGGCCCAGAATTAGCCACCGAGGTCCTGCTGAGGAGGAGACATATCAGGAAGGACGGGAAACACCTGCAGGCCGGTAGGAAGGGCGAGGTGCCAGCGGGGCTGCCCGGCTCCCCAGGCAGCAGGTGACAGTGAAGAGGGCTCTGGGCTATGGAGGGTCTTTCCCCTGAGAGGGAGGCCCAGAGCCGAGCCCAGCGCCCACGTCACATCCTGTCCTGAAAGGCGCAGGGCTTCTGGCAGCCGGGAGTCCAGAGCCGGTCTGAGATAAAGCCTCAGATTTTGTTTTGTTTTGTGTTTGATAAACCCAGAGCACAGGATTTTCGCTTGCAGCTACTCAACCAAGGGTTCAGTGGAGGGAAGGCAGTGCGGACATCGCCGGTGCCTAAGGAAAGGCTGGGGTGGGAGGCTTTGGGGAGGACGTGGAAAAGTAGCAGCAGGGAGGCCTGCATTCAATCAGACACCCACCCGCAGATAGAAATTACCGGTTTTTCCTGAGCGCCGCTGGCCCCTCCCAGAGCCACAGCTCAGGAAAAGGAATACTGCTCCCCCAGGCGACACCGCACACGGACCCTCAGCAGCCCCGCTGGCCACACCTGCACCTTAACCTGTGCAGAGGAGAAGCCGCAGGCCAGCCTGTGGCTGTGCACCCAGTACAGCAGCACCTAAGCATATGAAAAAGCTCCTGAGGACTTCAAGGGCCTGAAAGACAGTAATAGAGTCACAGCAGGAGACTTTAACACCCGCCCACATCCCTGATAGATTCTCCAGACAGAAAATTAACAAGGAAACGGTGACCCTAAATGACACACTAGATCGGATGGATGTATTGACATTTATAGAACATTCCACCCCAAAGCGCTGAATATACATTCTTCTCAAGTGCATATGGAATATTTTCAAAGACAGACCACATGTTAGGACACAATCTGAGTCTCTACAAGTTCAAGAGATTGAAATCATATCAAGCATCTTCTCAGATCACAATGGCATGAAATTAGAAATCAACTACAATAAAAACACTCAAATATATTCAAACACACAGAGGCTAAATCACACATTATTAAACAATGAGTGGGTTACCAATGAAATCAAAGAAGAAATAAAAAAAAAAAAACAACAACAGCCTAAAGATCTATGGGACACAGGGAAAGTACTCTTGAGAGGGACATTCATAGCCTTACAGGCCTACATCAAGAAAAAAGGGAAAACTCTAATAAACTATCTAACACTACAACTAAAAGAACTAGAAAGAGAACAATAAGGAAAGTCCAGAGTAAGTAGAAGGCAGGAAATAATAAAGATCAGAGCAGAAATAAATGACATAGAGACTAAAAAAATACAAAAGATCAATAAATGTAAGAGGTGGTTCTTTGAAAAGATAAATAAGTTTAATGAACCTTTAGCCAGATTCATCAAGAAACAAAGAGAGGAGATCCAAATAAATAAAATAAAAACCAAAGAGGTGAAGTAACAACTGACACCACAGAAATACAAAGGATTGTAAGAAAATACTGTGAACAATATACCAACAAGATGGACAACCTAAATGAAATGGACAAATTCTTAGAAAAAGACAATCTTCCAAAATTGAATCAGCAAGAATAAAAAAACATGAATAGGACAATATCAACTGATGAAATTGAAACGATAATATAAAAAATAAAAAATTAAAAAAAAAACCCTCCCAGCAAACAAAAGCCCTGGTCTGGATGGCTTCATGGGGGAATTTACTAAACATTCAAAGAAGAACTAATACCAATCCTCCCCAAAATATTCCAAGAAATCCAGGAGGAAGGAACACGTCCAAACTCTTTTTCCAAGGGCAGCATTATCCTAATTCCAAACCAAAGACAGACACTACAAAGAAAGAGAGAATTACAGACCAATATCCCTGATGAAAATAATTACTAAAATCCTCAACAAAACATAAGAAGATATACACAAGTGGAAGAATATACCATTCAGGATTGGTAGAATTAACATAATTACCAGTTAACTGCCACACATCCAAAAAGGAAACCATCCCCACACATCATGATATTTTGAATTTAATTTTAAAAAATTAATTTGCAATGAATATTATAAAAATAAACATATTACTCACAATTCAGGTGTTCTTGAATATTTTCAGCTGAAAATTCTCACTAAAAATGATTTTAAAGTTGGCCAGGGCTGCCACTTAGGGAAAACATTTTTATTTTTATAGATGCCCCTGGCATGTGGGGAAGGTCCACTGCTTGCATCTACAGATGCTTATGGCATACAGTGGGTTAAAATGTCCATACCACCAAGCAATCTATAGATTCAATGCAATCCCTATTAAAATACCAATGGCATATTTCACAGATTTAGATCAAACACTCCCAAGATTGATATGGAACCAAAAAACAAAACAAACAAACAAACCCCACAAAACCAAATAGTCACAGCAATGTTGAGAAAGAAGAACAAACTTGGAGGGATCACAATACCGGATATCAACTTTATACTACAAAGCCGTTGTAATCAAAACAGACTGGTACTGGCACAAAAACAGGAATATAAATTAATGGACCAGAACAAAGAACCCATAAATTGATCCATGTCAAATTTAGCAGATGAATCTATATAGATTGGGCTATCTTGAATTTTTCAGAGAAATGGAATTGTACAATATGTAGACCTTTGTAACTAGCTTCTTGCATTTAACATAATATTTTTAAGGTCCATTTATGTTGTAACATGTATTTATACTTCATTACATATTCTTTTATGCACTTTTTCCTTAAATAAATTGACAGAAGAAAAGCACTGCATTTATACTGCATTTTATGATTACCTAATTACCTTGAAAGGCTAAAGAAAAGCTTACATAAAGAAGTAATGAAAAGTACAATAACAATGTATTACCAAATAAAGAACAAGAGATCAAAGGATCAAATTAAGAGACAGAAACTAGAAAAAGAACTTAAGGTAAATTCTGAAACTGACATGAACACCTCACTAGAGGGACTCAACAATAAGTTTGAAATAGCAGAAGAAAGAATCAGTGAACTTGAAGATATATTTGTAGATATTATGAAGAACAGAGAGAACAAAGAAGCAAGAAAAAATAAACAGCCTTAAGGAAAGGTGGAACACATAGTAGAGGAGAGAAAGGAGCATAGAAAATATTCAAAGAAGTAATGACTGAAAATGTTTCAAATTTGATGAAAAACAATCTTATAAAATAAAAGGGTAATATGCAAATTGACTGAATGATGGAATGACCTGTCACTATGACGCGAACTGACCACCAGGGGGCAGACGCTCAACTCAGGCTGACATCTGACAAGCACAGCGGCAGTGGTGGGAGCCTCTCCCATCTCCCACCTCCATGGCAGTGCTAAGGATGTCTGACTGTGGCTCCCTGTGGCGAGCAGGCCTAAGCCATCAGTTGGACATCCCCCAAGGGCTCCCAGACTGTGAGAGGGCACAGGCCAGGCAGAGGGATGCCCCCCCAACTCCCAGTGCACAAATGTCATGCACCAGGCCTCTAGTGTTGATATAATTGTATTATTGGGTATGTAGCTTACAGAAATGTAATATATTTTTCTTTTTTAAATCCTCACCCAAGGAGTGAGGATATTTTTCCCATTGATTTTCAGAGAGAGTGAAAAGGACTGAGAAGAAGGAAAGAGAGAGAGGGAGTGAGGGTTGGGGAGAGAGAGAGAAAGAAAGAGAGAAATATGGATGTGCTAGAGACACATTGATTGGTTGACTCCTGATTAGGCCTGGAATTGAACCTGCAACCAAGGTGTGTGCCCTTGCTAACATAAAAAAACACACATTGAAACCTGTAAAGAATTGTTGTGAGTTTATTTGAGCCAAACTGTCGACATATGCCGGGAAGCAGAACCTCAACGAATTGAGATAATGCTCCGGAGAATGGCGGGTTACATTTGTATTTATACATTTGCAATCAAAGGAGGGACATAGGTGGGTTACATGAAATTCATTGGTGATAGATTAAGGAGGTGGGATAAAGCAAAACGGGAGGGTGGGGGGAACCCCTGGGATTGGATAAAAGTAAAATGATGGACACATACTTAGGTGGGTGCAGGAACAATTAACATGATAATGAAGGAATTTGTGGTATCTGTCCTGGCGCCCAGCACATTAGGTCATGCCCCAAGGGCTCCAGAAAAAGAGAAGTTACAAGTTACGCAGACATTTCAAGGGTGTGTTATCATAGATGCAAAAAGACAGATAGCTCCATTAAGGTAAAGGTTGACCTTGTCATTGAAGATACCGGCTTAGGACCTAACTGCCCACCATAACTGCTTTTAAGGTTTAATTTCAGACCATCTTTTGTGATTACTTTAGGTCTCTGAGTTTGCAAAACTGTCATGCAGGCCTCCCCTGAGCTTGTCAGGTCAGCATGTGGCCCCTTTCGTCCACACCCTTGACTGGGTTCGAAACTGTGACCCTTTGGTCTGTGGGCTGACTCTCTAGCCACTGAGCCAAATCGGCCAGTGCTACTTTCCTTTTTTAAATAATGTTGTTTTTTTCATGCATTTAGGAGCAGAGAGAGAAGGAAGTATCACTTTTTATTCTATTTTTTAAATCTTTATTATTGAAAGTATTACAGATGTCCCCTCCCCCACATTTTCCATCCCATACCCATGCCCCTCAGACCTACCGCACTACTGTCTGTGTCCAAGGGTTATGAATATCTGCATATAAGTTCTTTAATCACTTCCCATCCTCCCTACCCCCTTCCCTCTGAGACTTGTCAGTCTGTTCCATGCTTCCAAGGCTCTGCAGCTATTTTGTTTGTCAGTTTATTTCGTTCAATAGATTCCACATATGAGTGAGATCATGTGATACTTGTCTTTCTCTGACTGGCTTATTTCACTCAGAATAATAATCTCCAGGTCCCTCCACACTGTCTCAAAGGGTAAGAGATCCTTTTTTTTTTTTACTGCTGCATAGTATTCCATGCTGTAAATGTACCACACTTTTTTATCCACTCGTCTACGGATGGGCACTTGGGCGGTTTCCAGATCTTAGCTATTGTAAATAGCACTGCTATGAACATAGAGGTGCACATATGCTTTCTGATTGGTGTTTCAGATTTATTAGGCTATATTCCTAAAAGTGGGATCACTGGGTCAAATGGCAGTTCCATATTTAATTTTTTGAGGAAACTCCATACTGTTTTCCACAGTGGCTGCATCAGTCTGTGTTCCCACAAGCAGTGTACTAGGGTTCCCTTTCCTCCACATCCTCTCCACACTCGCTGTTTGTTAATTTGTTGATAGACACTCTGGCAGGTGTGAGGTGTAGTTTTAATTTACGTCTCTCTGATGATTCGTGACTTTGAGCATTTTTTCTTGTGTCTCTTGGCGAGCTGTATGTCCTCTTTGGAGACGTGTCTATTTTAGGGACTGTGCCTATTTTTTATTGGGTTGTTTGTCTTCCTTTTATTAAGTTGTATGAGTTCTTTACATATTTTTGAAATTATTCTCTTATATGATGTATTACTGGCAAATACGTTCTCCCATACAGTTTTCCCTTTGCCTTTTGTTGATGGTTTCTTTAGATGTACAAAAGTTTTGATTCTTATAGAGTCCCATTTGTTTATTTTCTCTTTTGTTTCCCTTCCCCTAGGACAGTGGTCGGCAAACTGTGGCTCACAAGCCACATGCGGCTCTTTGGCCCCCTGCGTGTGGCTCTTCCTAAGTCTTAGGAGTACCCTAATTAAGTTAATAACAATGTACCTACCTATATAGTTTAGGTTTAAAAAATTTGGCTCTCAAAAGAAATTTCAATCGTTGTACTGTTGATATTTGGCTCTGTTGACTAATGAGTTTGCCGACCACTGCCCTAGGAGATGTATCAGCTAACATACAGCTACAAGAGATGTCTGAGATTTTGCTGCCTATGTTTTCTTCTAGGATTTTTATGGTTTCTGGATGTACATTTAAGTTTTTTATCCATTTTGAGTTTATTCTTGTGTGTTGTGTAAGCTGGTGGTCTAATTTAATTTTTTGCATGTATCTGTCCAATTTCCCCAGCACCATTTATTGAAGAGACTGTCTTTACTTCATTGTATGCTCTTGCCTCCTTTGTCAAATATTAACTGAGCATAATGGCTTGGATCAATTTCTGGATTCTCTGCTCTGTTCTATTGATCTATATGCCTAGTCTTGTGCCAGTACCAAGCTGTTTTGATTACAGTGGCTTTGTAGTATCAACACTAATAAAAGAGAAAAATGGTAATTGGCGTACGAGCTACCCTTTTCATTGGCTAATCAGGGCTATATGCAAATTAACTGCCAACTAAGATTGGCAGTTAACTGCCAACAAGATGGCGGTTAATTTGCATATGTAGGCACAATGCAGGGAGGGGAAAGGGAAAGCAGGAAGAAGCCCCCTGCCACTGACAGTGATCGGAAACCCAGGGGGGAGCTAAGAGCTGGGGGGCAAGGCAAAGGCCTTTGCCCTGCCCCCCAGCCATGATCAGAGAATCAGGTGCCTTTTCCGCCCTGGCCAGTGATAGCAGGCAGTAGGGGTGGAGCCAGCGATGGGAGCGGGGCACGGTCGAAGCTGGCAGTCCCGGGAGCTAGGGGTCCCTTGCCTGGGCCTAAAGCGGAGCCCACGATCGTGGGGCCGCTGCAGCTGCGGGTCCCCGCTGCCCGGGCCGGACGCCTAGGCCAGAGGCGTTAGGCCTGGGTAGGGGCGGAGCCTGCAACCGCGGGGAGCTGGGGGTCCCCTGCCCAGGCCTGACACCTCTGCCAGAGGCCTCAGACCTGGTCAAGGGGCCGATCCGGTGATTGATGATAGGAGGGTGATGAGGGTCAACTCCTCTGGCCAAGGCATCAGGCCTGGGCAGGGGGCGGAGCCGGGGATTGGGGGGATATGATGGTCCCCTTGCCCAGGCCTGAAGCCTGGGTCAGAGGCGTCAGGCTTGGGTGGGGGGTGGAGCAAGCGATCAGAGGGAGATGGGGGTCCCCTGCCCAGGCATGATTCCTGGGCCAGAGGCCTCAGGCCTGGGTGGGGGCCAGAGCCAGTGATGGGGGGAAATGAGGGTCCCCTGCCCAGGCCTGACACCTCTGTCAGAGGCGTCAGGCCTGGGCAAGGGTCTGATCCTGCGATTGGAGGGTGATGGGGGTCAACGCCTGAGGGCTCCCAGTATGTGAGAGGGGGCAGGCTGGGCTAAGGGACACCCCCCCCCCCAACACCCAGTGCACGAATTTCGTGCACCGGGCCCCTAGTAATTTGATAATTGGTATTGTGATCTGACCTACTTTGTTTTTCTTTCTCAAGATTGCTGCAGTAATTTGGGGTCTTTATTGGTTCCATATAAATTTTGGGAGTAATTGTTCCAGATCTCTGAGATATGCCATTGATATTTTAATAGGGGTTGTGTTGAATCTATAGCTTGCTTGGATAGTACATACATTTTAACAATGTTAATTCTTCCAATACAGGAACACAGTATATCATTCCATTTGTTTGTATCTTCCTCTATTTCTTTTTTCAATGTCCTGTAGTTTTCTGAGTACAGGTCTTTTACCTCCTTAGTTAAGGTTATTCCAAGATATCATTTAAAAAAAATTTATCTTTAGTATTGAAAGTATTACAGATGTCTCTTTTCTCTGCCACGGACCTTCTCATAGGTTTTTTTTATTTTTATTGCAATGGTAGATGGGATTTCTTTCTATTTTTTCTTTCTGAGAGTTCATTATTGATGTATAGAAATACCATCAATTTCTGGATGTTAATTTTATATCCTGCTAATTTGCCAAATTCATTTATTAAATCCAGTAGTTTTTTGGCTAAATCTTCAGGATATACTATGTACAATATCATGTCATCTGTGAGTAATGACAGTTTTACTTCCTCTTTTCCAATTTTGCATGCTTTTTATTTTTTCTTCTTGTGTGGTAACTGTGGCTAAGACTCTCAGTGCAATGTTGAATAAAAGTGGTGAAAGCCAACATCCCTGTCTTGTTTCTGTTCTTAGAGGAATGGCTTTAGTTTTTGCCCATTGAGTATGATGTTAACTGTAGGTTTGTCATATAAGGCCTTTATTATGTGGAAGTGTGGTCCCTTATTCCCACTTTGCTGGAAGTTTTTATCAAAAATGGGTGTTGGATTTTGTCAAAATCTTTTTTTTTTGCATTGAATTATATGATCATATGATTTTTATCTTTCATTTTGTTTATGTGATGTAGCACATTTATTGATTTGTGAATATTGTACCAGCCTTGCATCCATGGGATAAATCCCACTTGGTCATGGCATATAATCTTTGTTATATAAGGATGAACCCGATTTGCTAATATTTGTTGAGGATTTTGGCATCTATGTTCATCAGAAATATTGGACTGTAATTGGTCTTTCTTTGTAGTGTCTTTATCTGGTTTTGAAATTAGGATAATGCTGGACTCATGCTGTTGAGCATGTTTGCCATCATTATTCTGAACTCTATATCAGACCAATTTCTTATCTCCATTTCCTTTATCTCTTCTTCTGGAGAATTTTCTTATTCTTTCATTTGGGGGTTGTTTCTTTATCTCCTCATTCAGGCTTCCTGTTTGGGTTTGTGACTATGTATTAGGTAACTACGCTTTTCAATCTCTAGTGCAGGACATTGTCAAATGCTGTTTCTGACTACTTAGAGTAGGCAAAGACTCAAAGCTTCCAGAGACCACCTCTGCTTGCACACTGGTTGGATTTAGTCTTAAATAGCCCTCAGGCAATCTCCACAGGTGTGGTGAGAGTTTTTCCCACCTGCCTGGAGGCTAATTGTTATTCTCAGTCTCTTAATGGGCTTCAGAAACACCACAGCATGGGGTAAGGTATTTTCCAATAGGGTAGGTCAACTGTCCTCCCCCCAGGCAAAACCGCTTAGATAGTAATTGTCTGAATGAGAAAGATGACCTCTGCAGCATGAGGGAATGACTCAGCACAGGAAACCAGGGAGTCTGCCTTCTGAGCTCTAACCCCAGAGTTCCCAAACTTGGCTTCAGCTCACACAACTCCAGTCCACTCGGCCCTCCCTCTGCTGGAGCACAAGGTGAGTGGCTGCACAGGGAATTTTGCATGTTGCCCCCTTTGAGGCCTGAATTTCCAGCCATCTCTCCCTGGCAGACAGCAACCCTGCTGCTTTTCACAGCCAGATGTTATGTGGGCACCTTTCTCAATTCTGCTCTCTTCTGGGCAGCCCAGCTTGGGGATTAGACCCCAGAGTTCTCAATGGCAATCCCCCCTTCACCACCACCACCCCCCACCACCAGCTGAGATATCTCTCTGGAACTTCAGTCACTGTCTGTATGAGCCTGGCCAGTCCTTTGCACCTCTGCCTCTCCTACCAGTCTCTATCTGGTCTCCACTTTCAGTCCTCGGGTATCAGAGTTCTCTCCTGTGAGTTTTCTGTTGATTAATCAGGAAGCCTTTCCAAATTTCAGTTGTAATTCCAGCTTGTTCCTGGGAGCATGTCCATGCAGCATCTACCTACTCTGCCGCCATTTTTAATCTCTTAGAGATGACGCTGTTTTAATGGCTTTTGCAGAAGGTCAGTCACCTTCTGAGAATCTGATAACCTCCAATGCAGGATTCAAGACTTCCTCAAGATAAGATGGGAATAACTGCCTTTGGACTTTCCCTAAGGAATTTAGTGGGGGATATTTTTCTCTTACTAAATTTTTAAAAAAGAAAAGAGAACTTGCAGCCTGGGTTGTGCTTAGAAAGGAGAGAGAACCCCAGATGTTCTTTGTTCTCTCTTTCAATGAAGTAAATACAACCTCCTTCGGGCTGTTCTTGGGGTGTTGCTTAGTGTGGAGGAGAACTTAGAGAGGGTATGTGGGGCCTGGCCTGCTATCCACGGTGAGGAATGGGGCGCTGTGACTTTGCTCCCTCCGTGGCTACATGGCCCATTGGGTGATTACAAATACCTTCCCAAATAAATAAGACCAAAACATTTATTAGTGTTTGCTGTGAATTAGACATTTAATTCTTGTTCCTGTGGGAACTTATTGTGGGTAATTGCCCAAGGCCCCAGTTTCTTCATCTGCACAGTGGGCAAAGCAGGAGAACCGAGCCCTTTGTTTTCTTGTGAGAAAAATAAATTGCCGTCATCTAACAGTCAGTAAGCACTAAGTAAATGTTTTGCTTTTGCCATGTGGATGCACCAGATCCGTGCCTCTACGTTTGAGGGTTGGCGTGCCCCCCTTTTGTCTTCTATTGGCCACCACCCTCCTCAGCAGCACAGACATGGAGTGTGAGTGACAAGTGTGAGCCAGGCTCCATGCTGGGCACTGAGGACCCTGAACATGAGAGGGCTGGTGAAGGGGAAGAGAGGTGAACAATGCGGGGAGCATGTGTATGACTCTGGCTCCTGGAGTGGCCAACTTTTGCCATGTGCTGTGCTAGGGGCCTGCCTATATTACCGACTCAAATATATGTTTGTTGCACCTGCTGTAGGCATCCGGCCTGGTTCAGGTGCAAGAGAGATGCAGAGCACAGATGTGCGTCTCTCATCCACCCCGAGCAGTGGTGCAGGGAGTGTTCACCCATGACAGCACTGAGCAGCAGCAGCAGCTCCATTCACACAAGAACTACCAGACAGAAGCTCCCAGGGAGCCTGGGGGCGCTGGTTCTGGCCTGCTGCGTGGGTGTGAACTCAGCAACGCTAATCGCTAATCGCAGGGTCTGTAACCTGCAAAGTCCCTAGCTGAGCCCTGGTGACCTGGAGACAAAAGCACCTCTTCAAAAAGTAGGCTCGGTGTTGCAAAATCTCAACGAATGAGAGCCCTAAAGACAATAACCTAGACACATAATGACTGCCGTATGGCGGGGCTGGGATTACAGCCCAGCTCTGGCTCCCCCTCTGTGGGTCCCAGCTCCAGCACCACAGCTCCCAATGTGCGTGCCATGCCACGTGGTTGCATAAGGAGTGATGAGCACAAACACCACAGGGCAGGATTCTGGGAGAGGTCTCAGAGGAAAAGGCAGGTGAGGAGGCTCAGGAATCTCCTGGGAAGCAAAATCAGGCATGTCACTGCCAGGACAGTGCCGAGAAGAAAGAAGCCCAGAGGCATTTGCTCAGCCTGACCAGAGGCCAAGGGAGCAGAGACTGGAGGAAGCAGAAATGAGGATGAGGTTTGGGCACGGCACGGAGATGAGAACAAACACAGCAAAAGGGAACAGTGTGTGCCCGCACTTGGGGGCCAGGCCACAGTACCAGCTCCCAGGTACTGTCTTACACAAGGTCCGACCAGAATCAGGGTATCAAGTATGCATTACTGAGCCATAATTTCCTGTTAGTGAGCCTTACATTCTACAAGAGAAATAAATGCTTGATGTTGCTTGTTTCCTGACAAAGAAAAGAGATCTGGAAATAGAGATGGCCCAGGACCCCCGAGTCCTTCTCCTGTGGTCACCTCCATCAGTGATGGAGGGGAGGTGGCCCAGGACCCCCGAGTCCTTCTCCTGTGGTCACCTCCATCAATGACAGAGAGGAGGTGGCCCAGGACCCCCGAGTCCTTCTCCTGTGGTCACCTCCATCAATGACAGAGAGGAGGTGGCCCAGGACCCCCTAGTCCTTCTCCTGTGGTCACCTCCATCAGTGATGGAGGGGAGGTGGCCCAGGACCCCCGAGTCCTTCTCCTGTGGTCATCCATTAGTGATAAGGGGGAAGAGCAGTTGGGACTTCAAGCAGGTGATCCTGTGGGAGCTTTTGGGGGTGTTCTGAGTGCACTAGAGACAGGTGGTAAGAGTCCCTGCACACAAAGTCCCAAGGGGGGGCTGTGCTTGGAGGATGTTCGGAGCGAGCTCCGGGGCTCATGCAGGCCCAGCACTGTCCAAGCTGCGAGTGCTGCCCTCCTCCTAGTTCTGTGGTGACTGTACGTTTCAGTGTCTCATTGCTGACACTTGTGGAACTAGAGAAGGTCCGTCACTGATCCTGGGCGGTGTTTCCACACTCCAGGTGGAATGTGTGCCCCGCTGTGCATGCGCATGCGTGCGGCCCGATGGAGGATAAAGTGCTTCCGTGCTCATTCCCTCAGTTCATCCTGCAGAAGCCTGCTGAGCGGGGAGCCCAGGTGCTGTTAGACCCTCTCACAGGTGCAGTCGCCACACCTGCCTGGGCTAGGGTGGGATTTCAAGTCCCGGGACCTCAATGTCATTCCCCAGCAGTGACATGGGTTTCGTGAAGTTTTCTTCCTTTTAGCAATAATGATATCCCAGACTGGAAAATGCTAAGGAAAAAGAACTAACACAATGGCTAATATTATTGACCTCTGTGCCAGGCTGCGCTGTAGCCTCGAAGGCCTGATCACATCTGAAGAGGCGTCAGCCCCAGGAGTGACCTACTATCAGGGGACACTGAGTCAGTCACTGAAGCCAGAGCCGCCCTGGGAAACCTGGCTGGGAGCCCGCGCCTGCCAGCCTGCCAGGCCATCACTCCCCCAGGCCCCGCGGGTTTTAGCGGAACCAACAGTGTGTGCCTCGCTGCCTCCCTCCCCCCGTCAGTCCAGAGCCCACAGGACCGGATGCTGGAATCCCTGTTCCAGCAGAGAGGGCGCACTGCGTCCCCTGTGCTCACACTAGTAAATGGCCCTGCAGGCCCTGCGTGCTGGCGGGCTGGTGAGGAGCCCTGCTGGGCTTAATGAAAGGCTGCCAGGACCAGCATGTCCTCAGCCCTGTACACATCTGACATTAATTTTAAAAGGAAATGGCTTGCTGAGCATTTGAAGTACCGAGGGAATAAAATACTTCATTTTGATATATATTTTTTAAAAACTAAGTGAGCCTGTCAGGTTTTATAAAAGCAGCGTGTTGCGGGGATTGGTCCTCGGGTCACGAAGCAGTGCACACCCACGTCACTGCGTCCGGGCGCCTTCTCCACGACAGTCAGGCTCAGTGACCTCACGCCCTGGCCTTGCCAACTTGCCTCCATCTGAGCAAGAAAGTCAGTGACGCTCGCCAAGTCCTGTCTGCTCTGCAGAAGGTCCTCGCTCCAGGTGAGCAGACTTCCCACTGAGCTCTGACCGCCCCCCCCCCCGCCCCCCTCCGCGTCCCTTTCTGTTTCTCTGCAACTATCCACGGAGTCGCCTCCTGGGCTCTCCGCCCACAGCAAGCGCCTCTGCGGGTGGATCCCCCTGTGCGGTGGTCCCTCCGCACACACTACACCCCCCCTCCCCAAGGTGCAGCCATGCCCCCTCCCGCGGCCTCCGCAGGGCCCTCACCTCTGCACTGCCCTCGGGCACCAGGGTACCCACCTGGCCTCCAGCTCTCCTGCGCCCTCCCGGCGAGCAGCACCTACGTGGGGACTCCGGTTCCTCAGGATGGGCCACCATGGCCTCCCCAGCCTCCGCCTCGGCCCGGGCAGAGCCTACCCTGGGCGGCCGCCCCGCAGCCTCAGGCACCAGCCGCCCCGCCCCGGCCCCTCCGCCCACCCACTGCTCACTGCCCACCTGCGCCCAGTCTGCTCAGCCTGGACTCCGCAGTCGCTTGCAGGCCCACTGACCCACCACTTCTCCCAGCTGCTGGGCACGGCCCCCACCAGCCCCGGCCCCCACACCCACCCGCAGACCTCCCAGCCTCCCGCCACAGCAGATGGAGGGCCGCGGGCTGGACAGGAGGTGGAGGCCTGTGTGTGCTGTGCGCCCCTCCGGCCTGGCGAGTCCCGCATGCTTGGCACCCCCCCGCGCGGCCACGCTGCCCTGCACCAGGGCGGCCCGCGGCACCCCGCTCTCCCTCTGTCCACGGAGGACAGGCTCGTTTGCCTTGAAAAAGCCCCTGAAGCCCCACTCCTCCTTGCGGGGTCCCGTCGTAGCTGCCTGGCTGCCGCAGTCACAGCCCGACCCGGTGAAATCCCTCCGCAAGGCCACGTGGGCGCGGCCTCTGCTCCCTCCACCGCAGGCCCCTGTGCGAGTGCCCGCACCCCGGAGCCTGCGAGCCCAGCAGACACCCACCAACACTGGGAAGTGTTTGCTGGGCCAGAGAGCGGGAAGGAGGTGTCTCTTAGCTCTGCCCTGCGCCCTGCTTCCCTCCCGCCCTCCTCCTCGGTCCTGGCTGCGCTCTCCAGCCTCTTAGGAACCCGCGGCTCAGAGAGAACCAGGGGTGTCCAGGGTGCTCCTCCTGGAAGGGCTGTGGGTGCTCCAGACAGCGCTGGGCTGCTCAGCCCCCCCGCCCGCAGGGCCCCCCTGCACCCCGGGGCCCACACCCCTCCGGCAGCCTGGCAGTGGGGGAGCCAGCTGTCTCCTTCTTAGATTGTGGCTCCCAAATCCTTATTTTGTCAACATACACTTTTCTGAAAAACAAACAAAAGTAGCCACAGCCTATAACCTAGCCCGTGCCTGGGCAATCCCTCCTGCTCTTACTCTAGCGGAAACACAGACCAAGGGCTATGGGCGCCCCATTGCTGCTCTCACCTGGGGAGTCACCTGTCGCTCAGGAGGGGGTGAGTGTGGGCCTGGGACAGTGCCCCGGCTCCGTGCCTTGACCCCCTGGCCTTCCCGGGAAAGCCTGGCTTGTTTGTTTTGGTTTTGTAACTGTGGTTTCAGATATGTACACACTGCAAGGCTGCACCCCACAACCCCTGTTTCCAAGGACACGGTCTTCCCGAAGAGCATCTCTCAGTGCAGCAGAGGGAGCGGCTTAGAGCTGGGCGTGCACTGGGCAGCACCCGGGCGCCAGCCCCTGAATCTGAGATCCCCCCGCGCCCCGGGTGGGGGGGAGGCTCAGAGGAAGAGCCAGTTTTCTGGCCCTGCGGCCCCCACTCACCTCCCCAGCTCTGATCTCCCCCTCCTGGTTGTCAGAGAGGTGTGGGTGTCCCTGGCCTAGGGACTGGTCCCTCCTCCTCCCCTTGCACCAGGGACCTGGGGGCCTGGTCCCCAGTAGCCCTCGATGCCCCTGGAGACCACCCTGCCATCTTCACACTCAAAGCCACTCCATGGTGACTCTGTCCCTGGAGACCCTGCGCACCTGGGCACTGAGTGGCGGGGCAGCTGCCCTGCTCGGCCAGAGCCCAGCCCGGGCGCCTGAGGGGCCAGCACAGCTGGTGCAAAGCTTGGTGCTCAGTTGTTACCATGTTCGCTCCAACATGAAACGACCTGAAAACTCTTGAGAAGGGCAGTGGGTTGTATTTACCTAAGTTCTGCTCTTGGCGTCTCCCCCGTACTTCTGGATGCCGGGTCCCTTCTCTGCTGGTGCCTTGGGTCGCTCTTTAAGGGCAGCCTTCTCCACACCAGCATGGAGCTTGGCGCCACCCTGGTTCTGAGCATCCATAGAGCGAGCTACGCCCCAGCAATCCAGCCTCCTCCGGCAGCCTCTGCTCGGAGGTCCTCCCTGCGTAGACGTCCTTCCTGCCTGCCCACCCGCTGAGTGCAGATGGCCTGCCCCGTCCACACGCTAGAAGTGGCCGGTGCACCAGCCACTCCAGTCTGCTGCTCCGGCAGCTCCTCCTGGTGCTGCCACACCACACCTTCTCCGTGTCGTCCTCCCCTGGGTTTCTCTTCAGGCGTAGGATTCCTTAGAGATTCCTGTCTGTCCTGTAGCCATTCCTTTATTATCGCCGATGGTTCTTGTATTAAACGTCCACCTGTGGGGGTCCTGGCTCCAGCACCTCTGCTGGGCAGCTGTCCTTCCTCCACGCAGCCCGTCACCAATCCTGTGGGTCCGGGCACCAGCCGGGTCTAACAGGAGATGGAAGCCACGCAGTTAGCTATGTTTCTCCCTTATTTATTGATTCTGCTATTGGTATATGTTTATGAGGCTGTGATCTCTGCCCGTTAAGAAGGGGAAGACGAACGCTCGTTGCTTTAATCTGCATTTCCGCTTGTGATTTCCTTCAGTTACATTAGTGCCTGTGTATTAGTATTTACCTGCATAGTATAAGGCCATTAACATTTTTTTCAAAATGGTTAGTAAATTTCCCAATTACCCCCTTTTAAATAAAAAAAAAGTTTTTTTAAATGCTTTCTTTCTCCTATATTAAATTTTGATATAGATTTTGATCTGTTCCTGGAATTTGTCTGTTTAATTCATCTATCTACCCATTCCTTGGCCATTGTCCTGGTTTTAAAATACTGTCGTTTTCAAATATGACTCCACTCTTGTACACAAAGTGGTCCCTTCTTTCATGACGTTAATAGCATATATTAGCTCCTCACAAGCACTTTTTCTCCAGATAAAGTTCCAGGTAAAAGGCACCGCTGTGGACGCTGATTTCCAGCACTGTTCTCCCTCGGCCCACACACCCGGATCCTGGGAGAGGTCAGCTCATTGCCCTGCTGCCAATCACGATGCCAAGGGCAGGCCCAGCCTTCTTCCTGGGGTGTGACTTCCTCCTCCACCTGACAGAGCTGGGACCCTGTAAAGGAGGAAAGAGCAGACGGGGCCTCAAGCCAGGGAGTGCAGCCTGGGGCTGAGAGCCTGCTCAGAGCCAGTCACAGCTCAGCGGGAGGGAGCCATGGGAGTTCCTGTGAGGAGAGAACTAATGGCGGCCAGGTGGTGGCGATTTCCTGGAATACCATCCGCAGGGGCTGTCCCAGGGCTGCAGAGGGCCCTCCAGGGGCCTCATCAGGAGTCCTGCCAGGTCTGAATGCAGGAAATTGCGCTCTGCGGGCCAGGTGCCAGGTGAAACGAGGCAGCCTCAAGACCAATTTGCAAGGCAGACAGAGGCGGAGATGGGAGAGGGCCCCTCCATTTCCTCCCATGGCCTCTGGTCCTTGGAGGGCAGATAGGATCCCTCCTTCTCAGCAGCTTCCCAGGGGCTAGAATAAGGTTCGCAAAGACCACAGATTTCTCACGTGAGGAAAAGCAGCAGAAAGAGCGGAGAACAAGCAGCGGGTGGCGTCTCTGGCGAGTGACCCTGCGGGCGCACTGCCCTGTGCTCCCAGTGGACCTCGCTGGCTTTATGCTCTGCTGTCGCCACCTTGAAATGCAGATTAGTTGTGAACAAGAGGCCCCGCGCTCTCGTGTGGCACTGGCCCCACAGATCCTGTAGCGGATGTAATCTTCCACTTCTCTCTCTGGCCTCTGCTCTCTTTTCTTCTTCATTTTCTTCAGCGACTTTTCTTCTCTAATTTGCTCCTGGCCTGCCTGGCTCTCCTTGTAGCCCTGGGTGAGCACGCTGCCCATGCCCCGAACGTGGGAGTCCGCGCTGTTTGAGACTGAGCCTCTTGGCAAGTGCGTTCTCAGCCATCACAGGAGAGGAAGGTAATGATCTCCACTCTTCCCATAAAGCCCTTGACCAAGTGACTCTCGTTGCTTTAATTGGGGGCCCAAAGCTCTTGAAAACGAATGCGGATCAAGGAGGCGGAATTGCCTTACAGACATGTCATTGAGAAGTCGAGGTGACATCTTGTCTAAAAAGCAACCAGAGAGGTGACCATCCAGATGTGCTTAGGGCCATGGGCTTAGATGGCACCCGAGACACAGACCTGAGGGTCACTGGGGAAGGGTCGGCGTGAGAGGCTAGGAGGCTCGCCCATTAGGAAAGGAGACTGGGACGGGAGTTGAGAAGTAGGGGGTCAGTCCGGGACTTTGAAGGGCATGCTGTTTGCCACCACAAACGCCCAAGCAGACAGGAATGATGGGAAGGTGAGTGGTGGACCTGAAAGTCCTCCTGGGAGCTGAGGGTGGAGCCGTGGCGCGAGCAGGAGGAGGAGGGAATCCAGGGGAAGAAGCACTGTGACCTGACACTAGTGGAGATGCTGGGCTGCCTCCTCGGTGCGTCTCACCGTGCACGGCCCCTCTGTGGCCTCCTGGGACACGTGATCTGGACATGAAGGAGGGGAAGGGCATTTCCCTGGGCCCAGCCCTGCGGGGCCTCGGCCTCTGCTGCCTGAGTGTGTGCTGAGGCCTGTGAGGGGGCGGTGGGCCATCAGAACAGCCTCCTCAGCTGAGCCGCACCCGCCACAACCTCAGGTGAGCACTGCCAGGTGCCCGCACCTGCCGCCAGCACCAGGGGACAGACTATGACTAGGATGGCCCCAAGGCATGAGCGGGACGAATCCGTTGCCCTGAATTAAAACTACCTTTGCAGGGAACAAACTATGGGAGGCCATGTAGACCTCCTCCCAGATCACGGACAAGGGTGGGGATCACTTTTCTGATGTACCAGGTTTTATATACTTTTCACCTAAATCTAAAAGCCGACCCCTCCTTTGTAAGAATATGGTCATTAGGTCGCCAGAGAATGCCCCAAGCAGGGACCGCTCCAACAGAGCAGCGGGCGGCAGGGCAGGTGGGACTGCGACAGGGCAGTGGGGGCTGCATGCACCCGCTCACCCCCAGGTTCAGAGCCCGGAAAAGGCTCTGCTCCCGTCTCCAGACGTTTGCACACTCAGGTTGTGTTGCTTGTCAAAGAGAATTCTACATCTCACCGCTTCATGTCACTCACACTTTCAATGGAAATAACTCATTTCCAGACATAGAGAGAGGGGACAGTGGGTGCACCCGGGCGTTAGGATGTAGCTGCCATCTGAACCCAGTGGCGCTGATGCTGCATTCTTTGTCTGTTAAAGCCACTTGATTGAGCATGACTGGCAAGGAGAAAGCTGCACGTATGTAATGTACACAGCCCGATGAGCTGGCTAAGTATACACCTGTCACCATCACAAGGCCATAGCAAACCCATCACCCCCCAAGGCATCCTCCCACCTCCTTTATCAGTGTGCGTGTGTGCATGTGTGTGTGTGCGCATGTGTGCATGTGTGCATGTGTGCTAACACTCACATAAGATCTACCATCTCGGGACATGTTAAGTGGACAATACAGTACTGTTGGCCATAGGCACTCCACCGTGCAGCTCTTCAGAAGGTATTCATCTTGCTTAGCTGAAACTTTGCACCCTCCAGTCATCACCTGTGCAGGTCCCCTCTCTCCAGACCCTGGCAGTCACCATTCTAATCTCTGCTTCTATGGATTTGACTATTTTAAATCCAATATGCAAGACTAGTGGTTCGGTGCATGAAATTCGTGCACACTAAAGGGGAATTAATTAGAGGAAATATTTTGATGTTGCTATTTGCCCTTTCTCTATAATAGAAGTGACAGAGATGAAAAAAAAATTAGTAAAAAATATATGAAAATCTTCCTCCTGTCAGAGTCTGGGGCGCACCACGGGACCCAGAGTCAAGTCTCTGCCCACCCACATGTGCCTCAAAATCACACAAGACCCAGACCCAGCCGGCCCCACCCCCATTGGGCTAGATCCAGACCCAGCCAGCCCCACTTCCATCAAGTTTGGTCCGGCGCCGGGGCGGGGGGGCGTGGCCTGAGGTCCGCCCTGCCAGGAAGGGTGTGAGGCCTCAGGTCCCCCGGCCCAGCACCGGGGTGGGGGGGCACGGCCTAAGGTTCCCCTGCCAGGCAGGGGGCATGGCCTCAGGTCCCACTGCCTGGCCCAGAGCCACGCAGCCTCAGGTCCCTGCTGATTGCTTGTTAAGGCTCGTTATGGAACTCAGCCTCTGCTGTGGGCGCAGCCATCTTGTGTTATGGAATCCCTACCTCTGCTGTGAGCACAGCCATCTTGACCATTAGGTGTGATGGTCAATTTTCATATTCCCTCTTTATTAGATAAGATTATACAACATTTGTCTTTAAGTGTCTGGCTTATTTCACTTAGCATAATAAACTCCAGGCCCATCCATGTTGTCCCAATTGGCATGATTTCTTCGTTTTATGGTTGAGTAATATTCCATTGCATACATGTACCACATTTTTCTTATCCATTCATCCAAAGGGCATTTAGGTTGTTTTACATCTTGGCTATTGCGAATAATGGTGCAAAAACTTGGGAATTCGGGTATTTCTTCAAGATTCTAACTTAACTTCCTTTGGATAGATACCCAGAAGTGAGATTGATGGTTCATATGATAGTTCCATTTTTTATTATTTGAGGAACCTCCATACTGTTTCCCGGAGTGGCTGCACGAATTTACATTCCCACAACTGCCCCGGCACTTACCTCCTGTCTGCCTGATGACAGCCATTCTAACCGGGGGAGAGACAGTGCATGGTGGTTTTGATTTGCATTTCCCTGGTGATTAGTGATAGCCAGCACCTTTTCACGTATCCATTAGCCATCCATTAGTCTTCTACGGCAAGGGGTCTATTTAGTTCCTTTGCCCATTTTTAAAAAATCCTCACCTGAAGATATGTTGAGAGAGAGAGAGAAGATAAACATTGATTTGATGACCTGACCAGGAATCGAATCTGCGAACTTTTGGTGTACAGGATGACACTCCAATGCAGCCAGCCAGCCATTTTTTAAATCAAATATTTTGTGGGGTTTTGCTATTGAGTTGCATTAATCCTTATATATTTTGGATATTAACCTCTTAGCAGATACATGGTTTGCAAATATTTTCTCCCAGTGTCTCCATGAGGGGGTGCATACTGGAACCTCCTATTCCACCTCCTGGTGACGTCACCTCCCAATGGCTGCATTTCAAACAGGGTGCATGCAGAATCTTATGCAAAAGTTAGAAAGGAATTAGTTAAAAGTTAGCCTTTCCAGTTTAGGACATGTTCAAGCACATCGAGGCCTCACATGGGGTCAGCACTGTAGGAGGATCACTCTGGGAGGGTGGTTATGTGAACACTGGCCCCCGGCACGGGTAGAGGGGTTTTCTTTTTAACCTCAAGGCAGCAAAGCGAGCCCTGCCTGCCTAGGTAAGAGCAGGAGGCTGACCCATGCCGCTGGCCATGTAGGTGGTCAGTGAATCCAGGTGGGATGCCACTGGCCAGCTGTGGGCCTCCTGCAGAGGCAGCCAGTATCCAGGGCCATCTCAGCTCTGGCCGCTGAGGAGAACCTGGAGCTGACCTCCAGCTTCACGAAAGAAGCAGCGAACAGAAGAAAGTGAACTGACCAGGCAAAGGGGCTGAAGGTGAGAGGCCCTCAGGGAAGGGCACCTAGGGAGCCAGGAGAACCCCCTGTGAGAGCCAGCAAAAGGCACTTCCCAGGCCCAGGGCAGGTTGTGTAAGAGTCCCTCCTCCCAGGGTGTCTCCTCCAAGCTTTAGCGGCATTCTGTCCCTCCGGGGCAATGGGGGGAGGAGGTCAAGGCTGCACGCTGGCCCCCCGCCCAAGGGTGCCTTCTGGGGGAGGGAGGGGAAGTCTGACCTTTGCACCAAGGTGTATTTAAAATGAATTGGAAACACAAATTACTGAGTGTAGGCTGTGTTCTGAGACTTAAAATAACCCGCAGACTTTTGAAAATTTGACATAACCAGGATAAGTCCATCAAGAATTTAAAAGAAGTAAGACGCCTGCTGGAATTTTCACAGGGCCCCACAGATGCTTTCTAAGAGTCTGTACGTACCTTCAGAGAGACAAAAACAATGACATTTTATTTATTTATTTATTTATTTATTTATTTATTTTTATTGATTTCAGAGAGGAAGGGAAAGGGAGAGAGAGAGAAACATCAAGATGAGAGACAATCATTGATCGGCTGCCTCCTGCACGCCCTGCACTGGGGATTGAGCCCGCAACCTGGGCATGTCCCTGAGCAGACATCGAACTGTGACCTCCTGGTTCATAGGTTGATGCTCAACCACTGAGCCATGCCGGCCAGACGACAATGACATTTGATAAAGCTTTCTGAGGAGGCCCGATATATGCAACCCACAGAGGAGCAGTTTCTCCAACAGAAAGTGAGGGTCTCCCAGCCCAGGTGACAGGGCTGCGCTTGGCCTTGCCCCCACAGTGCCATGCTGGAGACCCCACTTCCCAAAGCACAACCTGACAACCCACTGTGCTCACTCAGACTGCTCGGGACGGAGGAGATGGAGCCTAGAGAGGCTGACACTCTGCCGCCTCCGGAGGGATGGCTGGGCCTGGCCCGTCACTCTGCAGGGACCCGCCGGGCCAGGGCTGGTACCCCATTCAGTTCTTTGGTCTCTGTGCTTCCTTCCGGGGCACACGGAGCACTCAGGGTGCCCGTCAGTGGGGGAAGACAGGATTAGGGAGAAAAAGCCTTGCATCAAGTATCTGCTCTGCAACACACCGTCCCGGAGCCGAGCGGCTTAAAGCAGCTCTGGCGTGTCACTCGCCGGTGGGCTGGCTGCAGCGTCTCTGCAAGTCTCGCTCCGAGGCTCAGTCACTCAGCTGCAGGTGGCACTGGCATTGTCTGCTGCGCCCTCTCATTGGGCCAGGGCAGGGTGTGGGTTTTCTTTGGGTATCTCACAAAATACTTTATAATGCCATCCAGCTAAAATTGATGTGCATTCTACAACCACTCAGTTGTTCATTTAACAAGCATTGGTTGGGGAGCCAGGCGCTGGGTGGAGGATGGCTGACCGACACTGCTCCTGACCGTCCCAGCCCACCCGAGGGCGACCAGCAGGTCGCGGCCACTCCCCGGTGTGGGCCTTTGGTGGAGCCATGGAAAGCCCAGAGGAGGAGGCGGGCCTGCCTGGGCAGCTCCGGGGCTTTCGGAGGTGTGCCCATGCTGAGCCTGAGATGCTCATGGTGTCAGAGAGGCCCCGCAGGAGGCCATCCAGGGGGCGGGGATGAAGGAAGGCAGTGATGGGTGCAAAGTGCGGCTGGTTTAGGAGACAATAAGCATTTCCCTACCAACACACTTTCTTACTTAATGCAGACGGATCACAAGAATTCTCGTGTTTTCTGTTTTAAGGCTTGTGGCCAATCATGAGAACTCTTTAAAAAGATATTAGCTTGTAAGAACATGCAATAAATAACTTCAAAATGCAATGGGTATTTAATTTCAATTTTAAAACATGTAAAACGTGTTTGTACTCGTTCAATAGAAACTTATCTGGCCACTGGGTAAAGCTAGCAATAAAACTACTGGTCCGCAATGTGTTAAGAATGGGTTGCCACCCCCAAAGAGTCACTTTTCCTAAAATAAAATAAAAAGAGAGAGAAGAGAAAACTGAGTGAACACAGGTCTGAAGCCCAGTTCTGTCAGGATGAGTTCAGCTGTGTCTGTATTTGGGCGGGTGGGCAGGCGGGCGGGTGGGGCGGGGCCAGTGAGGGCCCGGGGCTGTTATCGCACAGGCTGAGTGTCATTCATTAGAGGCTTGTTTCTCCCAAACAACCTGAACTTCTCAGAAGGCTGCCCGGGTCTGGCGCAAGGATTCCATAGTGCCTCAGTGCCCCCATCCATGGCTGACATTATCCCCTGCCCTCTGAGAGCCCACCTCAGGGTCCCCTCACCCTTGGGCATGGCCCCCACTGTCAGGGTCCCCTCACCCTTGGCCTCCTCCCTCAAGATCTCTTCATTTTTGGACCAGGCCTTCACCCTCAGGGTTCACTCATCTCATCTATCCTCAGATTTTTCTCATCATCTCAAATGACTGCTTCCCCTCCAAACATCTTATCTATATTCCAGGTTCAAAGCAGGGGGCGTGGGGGGCGGGGGGGAGCGGGGAAAAAAGGATAAAACACCAATAGAATCAATCGTGTCCTTGTGTAGACTCCTGGCTGCAACATGGGATGGAAAGTCTCCTTTTATAGTTTGGAAACTAACACTCCCAAATAAATTAGACTCCTGTTAAGGCCTAAAGGAACAGCAAATGCTGGGCAGGCAGCCGGCTATTTCCTCACTGGAGGCCACTGGGAGGCTGGGAGAGAGGCTAAGGAGTGTGGGTGCAGAGGCATCGGGACTTGGAGAGCAAACTGTCCCGCTTGTCTTCTCTGGGAGACCACCCTGGGAGAGGTGTGCCAGCCGGTGGGCAAAGTGGGCAGACGGCACTCGGCTGCCTCTGTGTGAAGATTCCTTTCCCTGAAGGACAGAAGGGAGGGCCTGAGGTGTTGCTGTGGTTTTCAGTTGTGTTTCCACAGCATCTCGAGCTCTCTGACCCAGGCAGGCGGGTGGTGGAGGTGGGCTGCGGGGATCCCTGTTCCCACAGCGCTGGCTCCTGGCTGTCCCTTAGAGCTCCCAAGGATGCCAGGCGTGGAAAAACCCCCGCTCATGATTTGTTTCACCATCTTCTCTGGTTAATTAAAGTGACACAAGACTATTTTTCAAGATCCATAAAATTCACCCTGCCTCTCTGAGTCTGTAACATGGCAGCAAGCAAGCGACTTAGGACCAATTTATCTGCCTTTAATTCATTGTTTTCTGGTGTTGCTCCCAAGTCAACAGCTTCTCAAATGCATTGTGGAAGCTTGTTATGTTTGGAATTTGACGTTGTTTAGAGACCGGGTGATAAAGATGCAAAATGTACTGACTGTGCTAACAAAGAAAAATGAATGGGACCAAGGAGGGGAAACTTCATTTGGGTTCTGTTCCTGGCAGTTCATACAAGTTTATGTTGGTTGTTGACTTAAATATGTGCGGAGATGAAGCTGACAGGACTGGCTGGCTCCTATTTGAACTTTATCCTCTTAAATCTTATCTTTCCAAACTGGGGCAAGTCAAGGAGAGCCCCGTGACCCGGGGATTGAGTGAGTTTTGAACTGTTTAGGGCCAGGGGGGGGTGTCCAAGGGCAGTCGCATTCGAGCTCGCGAGCTCCCGGTCCCGGCGCAGCTGCCTGCCTCCTACCATACCTGCTGGGCCCATGGCCGCTCAGAGGGGCAGCTGCTCCATTCACCAGGCGGCCTTCTCGGGGGCCAGGGCCATGCTCACAGTTCTCCAGGGACAAGCATGCTGGTGCGAGGCTCGCCTCCTCTCTCCTTGTGCTTCCAAGAATAATAAACAACTCCTTATCCAAACCCTGGGCTGATGTGTATCTCTTGGGTTGTGGAGACATGGAAAGAGCCACAGCTTCCCACTCGATGGAGAAATTTTGCCATGTGAACCTATGAGCCCCTCCCAGGAAGTGTGGCTGGAAGTTGAAATCTGTGTGAGGTCAATGGTCACTGCACCATGTTCAAAATGGTAGTGTCCCAGTGAAAATCGGAGGGACAGTGAGGTCAGCGGGTCAGGACGTGACTGCCGGCGAAAAGGTCATTGGTTCCGCACCATTCCCGAGAGGACCGGACACTCTTCATGCAGCAGGGCCACAAGCAGGGCCACACGGGGAGGCACCAGCATCCATCAGGAGGCAGGGTTCGGGGGGAACTGGGCAAGAGTCTTTACTGTGGTTCCCCAGGGTAGGATGGGCGAGGCAGGGTGGGCAGGCCCAGGATTGGCCCGTGTGAGTCATTCCAGCGGGTTCGGGGCACAGGGGCCATCCTACCTGTCTGGTACCTGGCCCTGGAGTGGCTAGAGAGACGGTGACCCAGGTGTGAGAGCTGCAGGGGAGGTGGGGCAGTGCGGACTCTGGGTTGGTTGGTTGGTTAATATGTGAAGAGCATTGTGCTGGCTGATGAGTTGCTCACTCTCTAAACTTGGCTCACTCTGGGAGGGGCAGTCCCTTCAGGGTCAGCAACACCCCAAATGTCAGCGCAGCAGCCCAGCCCAATTCCATGAGGCATGGAGGCTGCCTTGCGAAGCCGTGTTTATTGGAGCAGACACGAGGACCGGCTTGGGACCTGTAAGCCTAGCAGAGGGATGAATGCCTATGCGCGTCTCCTACAAGCCCTGACACTGGGAGGCTGCGGCCCTGTTGCCAGTGGCCACCCCAGAGGCAGGTGGGCCTCAGTAAGGGCACTTAGCCTGTTCCCGCAGGCCCGGGCAAAGGAGAAAGTGGGCTCCTGACAGAAGGTGTGCTTGCCACTGACTGCCTACTCCTGAGGTCTTTGGAGTCGTTGTCAAGTGCTGCCTGGAGACACCACGCAGACTCATGAGGCACTCCCTGTGGAAGAAGCCCTGCCCTGAGTACTGACCAGTACAGCTGCCCATGGAGTCCCACCCCTGCCCTTGCTGACGGCCTGTCAGGCAGCACCTCTCTGTTAGACTCAAAGGAGCGAAGTCAAGGAAGCTTCTGCGCTTGCTCGCCCAGACGCGTCTGTCCATTAACAGAAACACGGACTCTAGGGGTGGCCAGGTGATGGGGGGGGCGGGTCTTCTCCTGCCCAGGCACCCCACAGATGGGCATTCCCTCCTTCCAGCTGGCCGTCCCCCCTTGTGGGCTCAGTGCCTTGTGACCCTGTGCCTGCTGGCTCTGAGATGATCACAGAGCAGGTGAACTACATGAACTAGTCCTACACGTCAATAAGGATAAATGGCCCTGGCTGGTACTCAGTGGTTCGAGCATTGGTCTGTGCACTAAAGGGTCCCGGTCCCATTCTTGATCAAGGGCATGTACCTGGTTGTGGGTTGGCTCCCCACCCACCCCCCAACACACATCCCTGTCGGAACACATGTGGGAGGTAACCAGTCAATGTGTCTCCCTCACATTGATGTTTTTCTCTCCCCCTCCTCCCCCCGGGCGCCTCCCTCACTCCCTTCCGCTAAAAAGCAATGGCAAAAGTATCCTCAGGTAACAATTAACAAAAAACAAAAAATGCTAAAAAAAATCCACGAATTCCAGGCAGGCAGGGTCAGAACAGCCAAGAGGCTTCCAGAGCAAAAGCAATGGCAATGGATTGTCAGGCCTGCGGCCCACGGAGACAGTGAGCCCCAGGCAGCCTCAGGAAAGCTGAGAGCCCAAGGCACGAGGTGAGAAACCAGTGAAAGAAAGATGTGCATCTCCATTCAGGGAAGAGAAACAGCTCTGGGAACAGCACTGGGGTGCGGACCCGACTGGAAGCGAAGATACAAGAAGCCCACCTAGCTTCTGCGGTCATCACGTTGTCAGAGAAACGTTAATGGGAGCAATAACAGCAGCGACAGAAACATGGACTGCTGCGCCTCTGTGGCAATGGCTTTTCCAAGCTGGACACAGCACTGCCCTCACCCCACGTGCTCTTGTGCCATGTGACCCATACACCTGCCTTCAAGGGACGGGGTCTGGGAGCTCCATGGCGAGGCTGTCGAGGGGGATGTGCTTGTACCTGGTTCTTGTGGGACGTTTGCCCAGGGAACTCAGCCACCTGCCCTGAGGAAGCCTGACATCCTGGGGAGACCCCGGGGGAGCCCACCTGCCAGCCCTGTGCCTGAGCCCTTTGGAAGTGGGTCCTTCCGCTCCACCTGAGCCACCCCAGCTGGTGCCGCTGCGCCCCGCCCACATTGCCGATTTGTAAGCTAAATAAAGGGTTTCTACTTAAACTACTAACCTTTGGGGTGTTTGCTGCCTAGCAATCGAAGACCAGAACAGTCCGAAGAACAAGACGCAGGCTTCAAAGGCCGTCCATGCCCAAGAGGAGCGCCCGCATTGCTCCCCACACGTCTCACGTTGGCCAGTGACGGGACCGGATGCGCTTCCTGGGTGTCACATCATCGGCACCAGTGGAGCAGAGAGCTCGTCCTCAAAAGGCGCTGCACCTGGCGCAGGCCCCCGGGCTGTGCACGGGACTCGGCGTCACTCTGAGCCAGTGGCTGTCACTCGGTGGAACAAAGCCTGCAGATCACCTCAGACGTGCAGTGAGCAAAATCAATCTTTTATGATGTCAAGCTACTAAGACTTAGGGTTTTTGTCACAGTAGGTAGGGTTAATTAGCCTGACTAGTCTAATATGCCAAAACATAAAGACACATGTGTATTAGAGAGGAAGACCCAGTGTTCTATACAAATGAAATGATGCTCAGCAGGAAGGAAGTCAAAATGGCACTAGTGGGCCATTTTCCACCCATCAGACTGGCAAAGAGCAGCCCACGGTACCCCCTCCCCCCCGCATCCCACAGTGCTGGTGGGAGTGTGTGATCAGAGGTCAGGGTAGGAGACAGAAATCAACCCAAGTATTGTAAGCTGAAAGGCTTCCCGCAGAGAGCAGTGCGCTGGCAGGATGGGGGGAGGGAGAGGAGGACTGTCCGGGAGCACCGAGCACGGAGCACGCAGAGCCCCACCCGGGCCGGGGCTCCGGGAGATTAGGGGCTGCCATCCGCAGGGCTGACTGCACAGAGCAGGTACCCTACAGGCTGCAGCGCTGCTAGCCACCAAGGTTGTCATGTGGCAACGTGGGCAAATACTAGAGATGATAGGAGCAAGGCCTGAGGATCAGTGTGCATAATATGATTAGATTCGCCTCAAACAAAATGAAGGTCAGCTTTAGAAACTGTGGGCGGAAATGGACCCAAAATACTAACAATGGCCATAGTTAGGTTTTCACTGTGTTTTCTACCTTTTAGTATTTGCGGGGGGGGGGGGGGGGGGCGATTAGGAAAGTTCAAAATGAAAGCATCTTTTTTTTTTTTAATCCTTACCTGAGGATATTCTTTCCATTTTTTTTTTTTTTTTTTTTTTTAGAGAGAGTGGAGGAGAGGGAAGAAGGGGAGAGAAAGAGAGGGAGGGAGAGAGAGAGAGAGAGAGAGAGAGAGAGAGAGAGAGAGAGAGAGACATCGATGTGAGAGAGATACTTTGATTGGTCGCCTCCTGCACCCATCCCAGAGATCGAGCCTGCAACCAAGGCACATGCCCTTGATTGGGAATCGAAGCTATGACCCTTCAGACCATGGGCCAAAGCTCTAACCGCTGAGCAAAACTGGCCAGGGCAGGAATCTTCTTTTTAAAATTAAAAAGAGATAAAATAAAGGAGTTACAATCTTTGGGTGTCCCTGGGAAATTCTTAGAGAGTAGGCACTGGCTCACTATGGTGATGGAGGTCTTATCATTGTGCCTCCTGATTTAAAACTGAATGACTATCATTCCCACTTGCTGGATATTTCCACTATAATTCACCTGAGAGTGTAGAGTATGCTGAAGCTAATTAATTTTCGACTAGTTGAATACTGTTTTATCAGGATACTACTTCTTCTGGGATTTCTCCACTTTCCTTTTAGTGGTTAATTTTAAAATATATCAAACTTACAGAAAAGTTGCCAGAACAGTATAAAAGATTTCCATATCTCCTGGAAGTGGTTTAAGTGTTAGCACATTCTCTCTATCATACAGTCTATCTACCTGTGATCATTAAACCATTCGTCTTTTTTGGAACTACTTGTGAACACGCTGCAGAAACACCTCAGTATTACAGTGTGCTTTCCCCCAAAGACTGCACATGCATAAACACTACTCCCCCCTGACCAGGAAACCCTCATCAATGCCTTAGCATCCGGCCCGCAGATCCCATTCAAATGTTGCCAGCTTTCCCAATGCGGCCTCTGTTTCCTTTCTGTCCATGACTCTGCCCGGGATCAAACATTGAATGTAATTGCCATGTCTTTCCAGTTTCCTTCCGTCTCTCGTGTTCTTGGTGACCACAGAAAGAACGAGGTGTGATGGACAGGGCAGGCCTCCGCCACAGGAGCGACCCTGCTCAGCGCACACAGTCAGCGCTTCCCACCGCTGCGGTGTCGCCCCCTCTGCGAAGTCATCGTTCCCTCGTTTGCGATTGATCAGTAGTGTGTGGAAGCTCTTCTGAGACTACAACTCGTATCCTTTTCCCATCGCGTTCCACCCACCAGCACAGCACCTAGTGCTGACTCCTGCCCAAATCGCCCCTTTACAACACTTCCCACAGGTAGTGCCCACTCCCAGCATTCCTTTCACAGGCATCAGGCAGCTCTCTGCTCTAGGGGGAGCCCCCCTCCCCTCACTCATTTGCTTGTGTCGGCGTGGACTCCTGGGTGCCCATTTCACTCAAGGGGTTGTAATCCTTTACCATCATTTATTTTGATGCTCAAATCATCCAAGATATAACTAGTAAAGGCTTCTTTAATCTGAATCCTATGTCTTTTAGACAAAACAACATAAGAAATCTCTGACAAAACCTTCAGCAATGTTATTCTTGTTCTCTAAAAAACAACCCCAAAAAAGTACTGTCACATCATAGATAATCAATTCTTTAGCATTCTTAATTTTTCCAGAAAAAAAATTGGTTGAATAGGACTTGGGGTTCATAAACCAGTGAATATTCTAGCTTACACTTGGTCACCAAAAATTACTTCTCATGAATGTAAGACGCAGAGGACTGGCGGTCTGGGATTCCTGGTTAAAGACCGCTCTTCCGGCCGACCAGTTGTCCACTTGTAAGTAACCTGATGTGGCTGCCGGCCGCTGAAGGCCCACGTTGGAGCACAGGGCCAGCCCTGGCGTTGGCGACATACACTGTTTGATCACTGGAACAGGCTCCGGAGATCCCACTCCCGCCCCCCGCACCGTCCGTGCTCCGTGCCGCACCTGGCAGAGTGCATGGGCAGCGGTCTCCTTTCAAAGGCGTTCCCTGTCTTTTATGATGATGACAAAATGGGCCACATGCAAATGACTTGCTATCAAAATAGCACTGAGCAAGGCTGGCATTAGTTAACTGACTCAACAGTCTTGTAAGCCCAGATGGAGGGAAGAGGAGAGAAAAGTGGAGACAACAGAGGAGCAGATGTAAGCGAGGTGAAACAGTGCCGGACACACTGCCAGCCCTTCCCCACATGCTGTAAATCAGGGGGGCTCCACTCACTAACCAGCTCTGGAAGCCCACAGAGAGACCCGCCATTACTGTCAGCTCGGATTAACAGCACAGAATGTGAAACGATCGCTAGGAAGACCACAGCCAGCCCTGAAAGTCTCATACGGACTAATTGCATAGAAATTCTTTTTTGATTTTTAAAACAATGCTTCATTAGTCAGGGCAGGGCCTCTGAATTCCCATTCTAAACGAAGCCGCTCTGCACCCAGGCGCCGACTCGCATTCGCACGGCCCTTATAGCTGAGCCAGGCCCCTGTGGGTTCAGAGGAGGACCAGGTCCCGGTTGACAGCGCTGTGCTTCCCCACATGCTGTGTCCTGCACTCTGCTCGGGCGCCTCCGGCCCTCTGAAACGCGTCGCCAGTGCCAGTTGGAGATAAGTCAACAGTAAGGACAGGGCTTCACTGGACTTTCCAAAGACGCCTCCCTCCACAAGGAGGTCAGGCCAAAGGTCACATGAGAGGGAGAGAGAACGCACACCAGCACGTACAACGGAGTTTAGGTTCAGAGATTTTACATGTAGCTCAGACATGCAAATGAACTTGGGGGAGATACAGAATCTGCCACTGTTGTCCTGTTTGGATGGAGGCCTGCCCATGGCAACAGACTTGAACGGGTCCTAGGGGACGAGTCAGTGGACAGCGCTGGCTGGAAGGAGCCAAGGCAGGGAGCCCCTGGGTGAAGAGGAGGTTATGCTCCACCAAGCAGCTGCAGTCAAGTGCTGGGAAGGGAGGCCACACTCAGCGCAGCACTCAGAAGTGTTTGCGGTGATCCTAGGGCCAGCTTTCTCCTTAGTCCTGGGGCAGTAGAAACAGCACCCACTCTTACTCTCACCCTGTCTGCCCACATCCCAAGCTCCAGGCACCAGGTGGGTGGTGGGTGGTGGGTGGTGGGTGGTGAGGTCAGGACCACGGCACCCTGAGGGCTGGCTGAGTGTGTGTTGGCTGCTTCGGAGCTGTGTGCCAGGCCTGGCTCAGAGCATTCTCACAGGCGGCCCCTTCCTGTCACCTCTGAGCCGTGGGGCTTATATTCTTGATTTCAAGTGTTGGTATCTTTTCCTTTGTTTAGTTTCTTAAACAAGATCTGGAGGTAAGGAGGAAGGACGTAGCCGTAATTGTACTATTCATGTGATTGACTTGCTTGACTTCCAAGCATCTCGGCCACAGTCTCCTCCAGGGGCACAGCACAGCCCATGGGAGTGTGCGCCCCCATAGGCAGGGACGACGCCTTGGGCTCCCCTCCTGGTGATAACAGAATCCCGGGTACAGAGCCGCTCAAATGAGGGAGGGCCGACTCATTAACCAGACATCTCCGTCTGTACACATTTTCAAGAATCCTCCCAATAATGATTTTCGTGAAATATGTCCAGTAATCCTAGTAGCATGCGGGACACACACAGCTGTCTCATTACCAAGCTATGTTCTACCTCCGGCCAACCTGTCTGCAAAAGCGCCTTTTTTTGTTTATTTCCGGCACCTGCAGCCTTGGGCTCCGGGGGCCGTTGGCTCCCTGGCCCTCTGGAACCCGGGGGTGTGCGATTGCCGCTCACTCCTGGTCA
Organism: Myotis daubentonii; assembly: GCF_963259705.1. Classification (NCBI taxonomy): domain Eukaryota; kingdom Metazoa; phylum Chordata; class Mammalia; order Chiroptera; family Vespertilionidae; genus Myotis; species Myotis daubentonii. Next base: position 5,738,951 of record NC_081850.1, read on the forward strand.
CTTGTTCTCCGGTCACTGGCTTCATGTTGAGTACTGACTAGATGTTGATGGTATTAAGAAATTATTGGTAACTTTTAGATGTAATAATGGTACTTTGATTATGTTTTTTAAACATAGTCTTTTCATTTATTTTTTAATCCTCATCTGAGGATATGTTTTACTGATTTTTAAATATATTTTTATTGATTTCAGAGAGGAAGGGAGAGGGAGAGAGAGCTAGAAACATCAACAATGAGAGAGAACCATTGATCAGCTGCCTCCTGTACACCCACTACTGGGGACCGAGCCTACAATCCAGGCATGTGCCCTTGACCAGAAGTGAATCCAGGACCATTCAGTCCTCAGGCCAACACTCTAGCCACTGAGCAAAACTGGCTAGGGCTGTTTTATTAATTTTTTAGAGACAAGAGAAGGGAGAGAGAGAGAGAGAACTATCCATCAGTTACATCCCATACACTCCCCCACTGGGGATCGAACCTGACACCTAGGTATGTGTCTGACTGGGAATTAAACCACAACCATTTGGTAGACGGATGACACTTCAACCAACTGAGCCACACCTGCCAGCAATACACTGTAAATGTATAATTTTCTATTTATACACCTACACACAATTACATGCACACACATACATTCATGACTCATACACTTACACACACACATGCTCTCTTGACACACTCAAACCCTGATACATGCCTACGTATATGTGCACACTCACACATTCTCACACACACCATTATGCACACACACGTGCATGCACATCTCACTTTCACACACCAGTGTACTCAGATGCTCAAAAACATCCACACACTCGCATTCATACACTCACACACCCTTTCACATTTTTACACGTTCTCACACACACTTTCGCTCACATATACGCACTCTCACAGCCACACACACATGCACACGCCACCGCCCGCAGCGCCCCACCCCTCCCCGTTCCTGGCCCCCCACCCCTTCTCCTTGTCCGCAAGGTTGAAGCACACAGACACAGGCCCCTCCATCACAGGCTTGAAGACAAGGGCACGCGGCCTCCCATCCCCACTGTGAGCCGCCAGCCCAGCCCCTGACCCCGCCACACTCTTCCTCCCAGCTTCTCCCGACTCAGCCGGCCGGGCAGCAGACCCTAAAGGAAGTTTCAGGAGCAGGAAATGACTGTCCATCCGGTTGAACTTGCCTTCTGGGTTTTTTGGCTGCTCCTCTTTTTACCTTCCGGTCTCGGGTTTTGCCTCTCGGGACCTGTGCTCAGTATTCTCTGCGCAGCGACCTGCATCCCATCAGTGAGGCTCCGAGGGCCGTGGCCAAGAACCTGGAGGAGACGCAGTGAAAAAGCACAAGGGCCTGGGAGTCGCTGTGGCCTTGTTAAAAGACAGCCTTGGCTGCCGGGAGCTCGGCGGGTTAGTGTCGACACGTCAAGGTTGTGGGTTTGATCCCGGTCAGGCACATACGAGACTCAACCAATGAATGCATCAGTAAGGAGAGACACAAATCCATCTCTCTCTCTCTCTCTCTCTCTCTCTCTCTCTCTCTCTCTCTCTCTCTTTCTGCCTAAAACCAATCAATCAATAAAACTTTTTAAATAAAAAATGTTTAAAGACAGCCTCAAAACCCCAAGAGAGAGAATCAGAGAAAGACACAGCATGAGCCCCTGCTGGCCTAAACCGTCCCAGAAGACGGGAAGTCGCTGTCACATTAATACTTCCCAAAAGTAGGCCTTTTCTTTCTGTACAATTATAATAAAATTACTTTAAAAAATAAGTTCTTAAATCAAGAAACCCAAGGATTTTCCCTGATGCTTTATCAGTTGTATTGTATCCCCGAGGACACACCTGCCCACAGCACACGCACCAGCGCCCTTTCTCCTGGACGCGCTCCGCTCCCCTCCCCAAGGGCTCGGGTTTCCCGCCCGCTTCTTCCCTCAGATGCCCAGCCGCCCTGTGCTCCATCCACGCTGCACGTTTCCTTCCGGGGCCTGCCTCCGCGAAGGGGCTCCGAGGCTTCAGCGCCAGGTCTGGAGGCCCAGCAGCCCCGCCGCCGTGGGCCACGCAGGGGCTGGAGGACAGGGCAGGCTGTGCATTGGAAGAGGGACCATCCGGAGACTTGCCACCCGTGGTCGGCCATCAGACAGACCAGCCCGTGAGGGCCAGGGTCGGTCACCGTCACCACCTGCGTGTCATGCTACAGTCAGCACCCAGGACACCCCCTTGATAATGGTTCCAAGGAATGGAGGACAGAGTCCAGTGTGGAGGGGTGCAGTGGAAAAGGTAACACATGTACACCCCACATGAAACTGCCAACGCACTGTCATGCTTACAGTTGACACACACATGTATGGTGTATGTACATGTAGTGTGCACACATGTATATGTACATAACACACAGCCACTCTCACAGGCGCACACAGGTCACCTGGCTCTGTCCCCTCTGCCCCACCAGGTCCTGACCCAGGGCCCTCCTCAGCCATAGGAGGCAGGCAGGGCCCTGCAGTGTGGGAGGTGACCCAGGTGACTTCAGACTCGCCTCAGGCCCCTCCTTGGGGCATCAGCCAACACGGGTGCACTAGGAAGACCTGCGAGGGCGGAGGTTTACATATCCCGCTGGCGGAGACCCGGGCCTCGGCCTGGCCTGTCTGCTGGCCTGCAGGGCTGTTACCAGGTCCGTCCCAGCAGGGGTGTGAGTGTTTGTGCGTCCACGCCTGCCTTTCGTCAGCAACCAGGGCTATTTCTGTAATGTCTGCGGCAGAGAAACTTGAGTGAGAAAAGCAACTTTCGCCTGGCTCCTCCAGATCGTCCCTTCCTCAGAAGAGCCCCTGCCTTCCCCACAGCAGTGCGTCCCGTGCTGTGCAGGTCCCGCGCTCCAGGGGCACCAGCAGGAGAGCAGTGCGTCCCGTGCTGTGCAGGTCCCGCGCTCCACGGCACCAGCAGGAGAGCAGTGCGTCCCGTGCTGTGCAGGTCCCGCCATCCACGGCACCAGCAGGAGAGCAGTGCGTCCCGTGCTGTGCAGGTCCCGCGCTCCACGGCACCAGCAGGAGAGCAGTGCGTCCCGTGCTGTGCAGGTCCCGCCATCCACGGCACCAGCAGGAGAGCCGTGCGTCCCCATACTGTGCAGGTCCCGCGCTCCACGGCACCAGCAGGAGAGCAGTGCGTCCCGTGCTGTGCAGGTCCCGCCATCCACGGCACCAGCAGGAGAGCAGTGCGTCCCGTGCTGTGCAGGTCCCGCCATCCACGGCACCAGCAGGAGAGCCGTGCGTCCCCATACTGTGCAGGTCCCGCGCTCCACGGCACCAGCAGGAGAGCCGTGCGTCCCGTGCTGTGCAGGTCCCGCGCTCCAGGGGCACCAGCAGGAGAGCCGTGCGTCCCCATGCTGTGCAGGTCCCACACTCCACGGCACCAGCAGGAGAGCAGTGCGTCCCGTGCTGTGCAGGTCCCATGCTGTGCTGTGCAGGTCCCGTGCTCCCCGGCACCAGCAGGAGGGCGTGCTCCACCCGCCTCTGTTCACTAACCTCAACATCTGTACTTCCTCCAGGCAGCGGGCTTTGCAGATGGTATTCTTTCCTAATGGCATTGGCTGCTCTCGTAATGAATCACCAGCATAGAATGAGTCCTCAGCTTCCGTTCTGCCCCCACCCCTCCCCGAGCCAGCTCCTTCCATCTCCCAACACGCCTGCAAGGTGCTCCTTAGCCCAGTGTCCAGGGTGCCCAGGGACCTGCGCACCTCTCCTTCTGCCCCATCTGCTGGCCCTTCTCAGAGGCCCTCCTCTTCCTCGCCGCCCTCGAGCCAGGCAGCTCTGCTCAGCCACCTCCTCTCCCCAGGTTCGGAGGTCACACTATGAGCAGGTGACTAACCTTTCAGAGAGCAGCCCTGGGACACAGCCATGTCAGACCAAAACCCCCTGCAGCATGTAATCAATAGTTTTTCATGTGTCTTATGACTTTAACATCCTATAAAATACAGGCATGTATTTGAAGTTATATATTATTTTGTGTTTTGTATTGTTCTGTTACGTAAGTGCTACTGTTTAAACAGCAACAGGACCAGCTAACAGTGGCAATTAGGGTTTATAGTAAGACTGATTAAACAAATAGTATGTGCGAGGAAAAGAGAGGGGTGTTTACAGTGTTTTTCCTGTCCTCTGTGCAATTTGTTTGTTACTCTTTTTAACTCTTTGTTGAAGATTTAAATTTTCTAGGCTATATTATCATGGTTTCTTAAGACACATAAATGTAAGGCTTTTAAAAAGAAGCCAACCAATATTACTTACATTTTATTTTCAAAAGCTACGATGCACTTCTTCTTCCTGTCCGGTGACAGAGAAGGGTAACTTACTCTCTGCCCCTCCTCTGAGCTGCAGTGGCCTCCCGTGTGTGCTGCCTCCACTGCGACACACTGCGTGCCTTCCAGGGTGAACATCACACTCACAGCACCGCTCTTACCAAGCCCACGTCACGGTGATTTCTGATCTCAGCCTTCATCACGATGACGGCTGCGAACTACAGCGTAAAATCACCGCAAAGCACCGGCTTCACAGAACACGGTGCATCTCAGTTCTGTGGGGCAGAAGTCTGAGCAGCACCGCCAGGTCCTCCACTCTGGGTCTCGAGGGCTAAACTCTGGCTCACTGGGTCTGCGTCTGACTGGGCTCTGGGTCCTCTTCCACGCCCATGCCTCAGTGAAGAGCAGTCTCCCCACTCTTTCCACAGGGCCCTCCAACTTCTAGTCAACAGTGAGAAACACCTGCAGGGTTCAGAGCTCTCTGCTTTGAAGAGCATCCTGATGACACTGGGCCAACCCAGGTTGAGTGATCCAGGCTACCTCCTGATCCTAAGGGCAGCTAGTTAGTAGCCCTGACCCATCTGCCAAGTCCATTTGTCGGGGAAAGTAAATGGGTTATACAGGAACAGAAGGGAGGGGGGTGGGGAAGGGTCCTGGAGTGAAATGAGCGAATACACATTTAAAAACAAAGGCAGTAATATAATTGGCAACACATACTGTTACCTGCCCACAGTGTGCCTGGAGGAGCATCATCTGTGCCTGAGGACTCGGCCCATTACCATCCTCTCACCACCCTTTCCAGCCCGTGGCACAGGAGAAGGCACAGGAGAAGGCACAGGAGAAGGCAGGGGAGAAGGCTCAGGAGAAGGCAGAGAAGGCACGGGAGAAGGCACAGGAGAAGGCACGGGAGAAGGCACAGGAGAAGGCACGGGAGAAGGCACGGGAGAAGGCACAGGAGAAGGCACAGGAGAAGGCACGGGAGAAGGCACGGGAGAAGGCACGGGAGAAGGCACGGGAGAAGGCACAGGAGAAGGCAGAGAAGGCACAGGAGAAGGCAGGGGAGAAGGCAGAGAAGGCACAGGAGAAGGCAGGGGAGAAGGCTCAGGAGAAGGCAGAGAAGGCAGGGGAGAAGGCTCAGGAGAAGGCAGAGAAGGCACGGGAGAAGGCACAGGAGAAGGCACAGGAGAAGGCACGGGAGAAGGCACGGGAGAAGGCACAGGAGAAGGCACAGGAGAAGGCACAGGAGAAGGCACAGGAGACGGCACAGGAGAAGGCACGGGAGAAGGCACAGGAGAAGGCACAGGAGAAGGCACAGGAGAAGGCACAGGAGAAGGCACGGGAGAAGGCAGAGAAGGCACAGGAGAAGGCACAGGAGAAGGCACGGGAGAAGGCACGGGAGAAGGCACAGGAGAAGGCAGAGAAGGCACGGGAGAAGGCACAGGAGAAGGCACAGGAGAAGGCACAGGAGAAGGCACGGGAGAAGGCAGAGAAGGCACAGGAGAAGGCAGGGGAGAAGGCTCAGGAGAAGGCAGAGAAGGCACGGGAGAAGGCACAGGAGAAGGCACGGGAGAAGGCACGGGAGAAGGCACAGGAGAAGGCACGGGAGAAGGCAGAGAAGGCACGGGAGAAGGCACAGGAGAAGGCACAGGAGAAGGCACAGGAGAAGGCACGGGAGAAGGCAGAGAAGGCACAGGAGAAGGCAGGGGAGAAGGCTCAGGAGAAGGCAGAGAAGGCACGGGAGAAGGCACAGGAGAAGGCACGGGAGAAGGCACGGGAGAAGGCACAGGAGAAGGCACAGGAGAAGGCACGGGAGAAGGCAGAGAAGGCACGGGAGAAGGCACAGGAGAAGGCACGGGAGAAGGCAGAGAAGGCACAGGAGAAGGCAGGGGAGAAGGCTCAGGAGAAGGCAGAGAAGGCACGGGAGAAGGCACAGGAGAAGGCACGGGAGAAGGCACAGGAGAAGGCACGGGAGAAGGCAGAGAAGGCACAGGAGAAGGCAGGGGAGAAGGCTCAGGAGAAGGCAGAGAAGGCACGGGAGAAGGCACAGGAGAAGGCACGGGAGAAGGCACGGGAGAAGGCACAGGAGAAGGCACGGGAGAAGGCACGGGAGAAGGCACGGGAGAAGGCACGGGAGAAGGCACAGGAGAAGGCACAGGAGAAGGCACGGGAGAAGGCACGGGAGAAGGCACGGGAGAAGGCACGGGAGAAGGCACGGGAGAAGGCACGGGAGAAGGCAGAGAAGGCACAGGAGAAGGCACAGGAGAAGGCACGGGAGAAGGCACGGGAGAAGGCAGAGAAGGCACAGGAGAAGGCACAGGAGAAGGCACGGGAGAAGGCACGGGAGAAGGCAGAGAAGGCACAGGAGAAGGCACAGGAGAAGGCACGGGAGAAGGCACGGGAGAAGGCACACGAGAAGGCAGAGAAGGCACGGGAGAAGGCACAGGAGAAGGCACAGGAGAAGGCACGGGAGAAGGCACGGGAGAAGGCAGAGAAGGCACAGGAGAAGGCAGGGGAGAAGGCTCAGGAGAAGGCAGAGAAGGCACGGGAGAAGGCACAGGAGAAGGCACGGGAGAAGGCACGGGAGAAGGCACAGGAGAAGGCACAGGAGAAGGCACAGGAGAAGGCAGAGAAGGCACGGGAGAAGGCACAGGAGAAGGCACAGGAGAAGGCACAGGAGAAGGCACGGGAGAAGGCAGAGAAGGCACAGGAGAAGGCAGGGGAGAAGGCTCAGGAGAAGGCAGAGAAGGCACGGGAGAGGGCACAGGAGAAGGCACGGGAGAAGGCACGGGAGAAGGCACAGGAGAAGGCACAGGAGAAGGCACGGGAGAAGGCAGAGAAGGCACGGGAGAAGGCACAGGAGAAGGCACGGGAGAAGGCAGAGAAGGCACAGGAGAAGGCAGGGGAGAAGGCTCAGGAGAAGGCGGAGAAGGCACAGGAGAAGGCACGGGAGAAGGCACGGGAGAAGGCACGGGAGAAGGCACGGGAGAAGGCAGAGAAGGCACGGGAGAAGGCACGGGAGAAGGCATGGGAGAAGGCATGGGAGAAGACCGCCCCTCCACAGAGCGGCCCAGCTATCCCACCCAGCACGTGGTCTCTGCAGGACTTTGCTTCCTCTGCAACGTGCTCCTCGTTCACCTTCTTTTCTTCTTTTCTTGTCTTCCTGGTTCTGGTATCTGAAGGGAAACTAGAGCATCCAGCTCAGTGCCCAGGGGGGCTGACCAGAGGCAGGAGCCGGCCGCCCTGCTCCAACTTCTTCATGCAAGGGGTCCCTGCTGCGCTGCCTGGGACTCCGCTCTCCATGGAACCTGCCTGGAGAAGGACGCCGGCTCCTGCAAGTCTCTGTCCTCCCCTCCCTCTTGCTGGCTGTCCTCAGGCCTCAGGTGTCTTCACAGTGAGTGATGGGCTGGTAGCTGTCAGTGGTCACAGCCTTTTGAAGTAGGAAGCTTCCTTTGTCAAGAATGCTCATCAAGCTGTTTAAGCAAGAAATCTCTGTTGCAGTAACTATAGAGCTAAGGCTTTGCTCCTGAGATGGAAGTCTAAACATAGTCAATCAAGTATACAGCCTGGCCAAAGGCCTTCGGCATTTCTCCATCCAGACACCCAAAGGCTTAACAATAAGTGATCACCTCCTTTTGTAAGTGACAAAAAAAAATGGGGGGAAGAAAAATTCTCCAAAAGGGTTGCATTTATTTATGTCTGTGTTTTCTGCACGTCTATGCAGAGAGTATAGACCTGGGGTGATTACCTCAAGGATGGGAAGCAAAAGGAGGACCCCTCCTTTGCAAGGGGAAGGTCACATGGGGAGATAGAATAACGGAAGAGGATTCTCTGATTGCACACGACCCTTCTGTCTGCAAATGGCCCTCCCAGCACCTCCTTCCAGGCTTCCTCATGGCTCCCCAAGTCAAGAGCTGATGATTAAATAATTCAATCCCCAAGAGACCCTCCTATGAGAAGTCTGCAAATTGAAGCCAATGGAGATCTGTCTGTCCAGTGAATGCATGACGCTTACACACCCAATAGTGAGTTGTGCACATGACTACGAATAATCCCCCAAATTACTTGGAAATGAATAAATATGGTAGGATCGATATTTCAAAACCACAGGTCCATTTCTACTAGCCAAACTCACACTCCTCATTCTCCTACCCACAAAAACAGCGACATCTATCAGCAATATGAAGGCGGAGTTTTCTGTGCAGAGATGAATAAGGTTTTATATAAGCTCAGCAGTCGCAATTTGCATGAAGTCAATCACTTTTATCCTACTGGGGGTAAATCTACTCACACAATCTTTCATTGACCTCTCAAAACAAACATTTTTATTGTTATGGAGATCGGTACCCTTTACTCCCAAATCGATTGTGAAAAGCATGCTATTCATTTGATCTGCTGATAATCTGTAGCCAATTTGGTGGAGATCATGAGACAATGTCACTTTTTATTCTCAGTGGTTTACTCCCAAGCAATTTTCTTGATTTGAATTTCCAGTCAGCAAAAATTACAGAGGTCCTGCCTGGGCCCAGACATTGGGCCTGTACGAGGGCCACAAAGGCTTATGACTAAGACATTGTCCCTTTGGCACAAGGATATTCAAGGTAAGTGAGGGCGTCCTGAAAACAAGCAATTCTCACTCTGTGCACTTCGTGCTCTGGAGACCTGGAAAGGGAGCATTTATTTTTGCCTGAAGAGGAGTTAGAGAAAGTGCCACAGGAAAGTAGTGTGTAGAATGAAGACAGTGGGTGATGAAAAATCTGCTAAATTATCATTGAGAAAAAAAATGAAATTAAAAATAGCATGTTCTATTTACACAGTGTAGATAAATAAGGGCAGGAGGGGAAACTGTTACTATAAACGGAAATGTGAATTATGGCTTTCATATCTCTGTAGACATCCATCACTGTGTTTATGAATGAAATTCACTCATCAGTGCAAAATGTGGTCAGCTGGAAGCCCCATCTCCCTAACTTACACGGGAAAAGCTACAGTCAGAATCTGAGACTCTTTGCCCCAGGAAAATTACCCATTTAAGGGTAATTTTATTTTCAGGAGATTTTAAACCATAAATTTAATCCTTTAGTTGAACAGGACTATTCAGATTATCTATTTCATTTCAGTTGAGTTTTGGTAGTGTGGTTTTTGAATAATTGATTCATTTCTTTAAGTTATCAAATGCATAAGCATAAAGTTATTCATAGTACTCTTTTAATGACATCAGGACCTGTAGTGACATATTTCATTCTAGACATTGATGATTTGTGTCTCCTCTTTTAATTTTTGTTAAGCTTGCTAGAGATTTATTAATTTTATTGATTTTTTTAAGGAACCAGTTTTTGTTTCATATATTTTCTTTATTATTCATCTATTCTCAATTTCAAAGTAACTTTATTGTTTCTTTTCTTCTGTCTGTTTTGGGTTTATTTGTTCTTTTTAATTTCTTGAAGTAGATTATTGTTTTGGGATCTTTCCCCATTTCTAATGTAAGCATTTATTGCTATAAATTTCTCTCTTGGTACTTCTTTAGTTGCATTCTATGTAGGTTTGATAATTTCTGTTTTCATTTTTACTCATCATTCAGTTCTATATATTTTTAAATTTGAATTGAGACTTATCTTTGACCCATGGATTATTTAGAAATGTGTTGTTTCATTTCCAAGTATTTAGAGATTGCCTACTATTGACCTCTAATTTAATTCTATTGTAGTCAGAGCACACTATGATTTTAGTTTTTAAAAATTTTTTGTTTGTTTTATGATCCAGGATATAGCCAATCTTGGCGAATGTTCCACAAGTGCTTAAAAAAAATGTGTATTGTGATATTGTGTGTGGAATGTTCTAGAAATACCAAGTAGATTCTATTGGTTGAGTGGTTCTTCAGATCTTCTATACCCCTGCTAATTTTCTATCTAATAGTTCTGTTAATTATTGGAGGTTGAGTGGTCTTAAAGTTTGCAGTCAATAATTATGTCCATAATTGTGGATATATCCATTTCTCCTTTTAGCGCTATCATTTTTATTATTTTGAGACTTTGTTGTTTTTTTGTGTCTTCAGTTAGTTTTGTTATGTCTTTCTGATGGATTAATCCTTTTATCATCACATTTGTAATACTTTAACAATAAAGATAAATTTTAAAAAGAGAGAGAACATGAAAGTATACTGTGGACATCAAGGAGGGAATAGTATAGCATCCAGATATCATGCTGGGAAAGCATTTGTTTTTTCCTCACTTCCTATCTATATAATAAAAACCCAGTGGTCCTAACACCGTAACGACCAAAGGACTGGTCACCAGGAGGCTGTGTGCACAGGTGGGCAGGGCTGCATGCGTGGTGAGGTGTGTGCAGGTGGACAGGGCCTTGACTCTGGGTCCCACAGTGCTCTGGGACTTGGGGGAGTCCCGTGGCACTGGAGGGACTCTGGGGTCTCAGGTCTTGCACAATTTTGCGTGTTGGGTCACTAGTAATAATAATTTAAAAAATGGCTGCTGGGCCTGGCCAGTACTCGTCTGTGGTTGAGCATCAACCCACGAACCAAGAGCTTATGGTTCAATTCACAGTCAGGGCAACACCAGATGGTCGAACGTGGTTGACCATCAGTGGTCGAACGTCAACCTTTGAATCAGAAGGTCACTGTTCAATTCCTAGTCAGGGCACATGCCCAGGTTGCTGACTTGATCCCCAGTGTGGGGTGTGTAGAAGGTAGTCTATGAATGAGTCTTTCTAATCATGATGTTTCTACCCCTCTCCCTCTCCCTCTCCCTTCCTTTGTCTGAAAGCAATAAAAACATATTTTTAAAAATATACATTTTTTTTATGGGTGCTGGGCCCAGCCGCAGTGGCTCAGTGGTTGAGCATCAACCTATGAACAAGGAGGTCATGGTTTGTTTCCCTTTCAGGGCACATGTCTGGGTTGTGAGCTCGATCCCCAGAAGGGGTGTGCAGGAGGCAGCCGATCAATGATTCTGTCTCATCATTGTTGATTCTCTCTCTCTCTCTCTCTCTCTCTCTCTCTCTCTCTCTCTCTCTCTCTCTCTCTCCTCTCTGAAATCAATAAAAATATATATTTTTGAAAAATGGGTGCTGGATTTTGTTGAATGCTTTTTCTGCATCTGTTGATATGATCGTGTGATTTTTTACCCTTCATTTTGTTTATGTGATTTGTGAATATTTTACCAGCTTTGTATCCCCAGAAAAAATCCCACTTGGTCAAGGTGGGTCATTTTTTTTAATCCACTCTACCAATCTCTGATTTTTATTTTAATTCCCCAAACAGCAGGGTCTGCTTCGGTTCTTCGCAGTGGAATGTTTAATGCGCCCACTGAGGCCGCCATGGAGTTTCAGGAAATGCCAAGGCTACCTGGTGCTGATTACTTCCATTTATAATGCAGCTCAGAAACGCAACTTAACACTTTCCATCTGCTCTGTATTTGGAGCTGCAAGCTTGAAACTCGCGGTGAGGACTTCTCTGTGCACCCCCATCCCAGCTCTCTGCGCTGGCCTCCCTCTGGGGGGCCTTGCCCGGCACCGCCAGATGGAATCCACTCTTCTCTTTATTTTCCCAGGGAATGGAGCCTGGATGTATCAACTCAGGTTTCATCCTAAATATGGAACTCATTTTATACCAGCAGGCTTTCTGCTACTTAACCCCTGAGTGTTGGCTCACAAATCCTATCATCCCGGGCCAGCACTGTGAAGAGGCCTCGGGACGCTTGCAAGGGCTCCAAGGAAAAGGGGACTCAGCATTGAATTGCACGCTCCCTTCAAGACCCATGGGAGTGTCCCTGCTCCATGCAGGCTTGCCTGTCCTTCTCTGACGCTCTGCAATAGTCACTTATCCCACTTGTTTTGGTACTTAAACAGTCAGAACCTCACATTAAAGGTCCCCTAGGTTCTCAGTCCTCTGTGAGGTGTTGAGGCTGTAAAGGGGGATTAGGAGATGGGAAAAGTCCGTTTGCAGTGTCCTTGTGATCCCGCAGTCAGAGGAGTCATAGGCATCCATGCTATTCCCTGGCTGCAGCGAGCGCAGGGGCGACGGGCGGAACGGGGTAAGGTCTCACACGGCTCACTTGCTATCCCCCAGTGGTCCCTGGCAGGGCCAGGCCGAGTGCACGCATGCTCTGAATGTTAGCCGAGTGACTTGCTGAGGAGGCTCCAGTGTCAGCGTATTCCGGAAGGTCCTCTCTGGGGTCTTGTACCTGCGTCCGCGCCCCAAGCAGGGACGTGGTCCGGGTCTTCCCCGCATGTTCCGCTGGGGCCTAACGTGGACATCAGGTGGAGTCGAGAGGCCGAATGCAGGTCCCCAGGGCTCTACTCCGAAGCTCATCTATTCAGCTCCCAGGAGAAGACTACATGCCCCCAAGGGCAGAAATGTCAAAACAAAATAACTGGGCTGAGTAATCAGATCAACATGTATGTGGCCAAGTAAAGAGGCCCTCACCCTCGGAGGTGAGAGCGGAGAGCCTGGGGGGACAGGGGAGGAAGCCCCTGTTCTTGATACTCTCCCCCGACCAAGCCCAAGCACACAGCGAGCACCCGCCCCCGCCCCCAGTGCCTCACAGCAGGAGTGAGCGCCATTCTTGTTGGTTAAAGAGAAAAAGTGAACTGAAGTTAAATCTCCTTATAAAGAATGCAGTGGGAGGCGCTACCTTATAAGCTTAAGCCGTATACTGGGAAAGATCCAAACAAACAAAGTTTCAACTGTTAGCCATCAATTCACCCCTCAGCGTGTTTATTTTAATAATGGTTCCACTCTCTGGGGACACGGCCAAATGTGCGTCAAATGTGAGCCACTGGAACCCCTGCCTCAGACATATCCTAGGGGCACCCGCTCCATGTCAGGCAGGTTCTGAGCCCTGTGTGGTGGCACTGAGCACAGGGTGAGCTTTCCTTCTGGCACCAACCAGCCTCAGACAGCCATCCCACCAACATGCTGCCCACAGTGGGCAGCGTCACCCACCACCCACCAAACCATGGCCCCAGGGGGAGACCCTGTCCTTAAGGGGGGGTCAGCCCAGGAGTCAGAGGCACAAGACCTCATGTCTGCATTTTAGGGTCTAAAGTCTTCCCAAAGGAAACAGTCACTGCCAAAACCTACCTCAAAGAAATGTAATTCCACATATGTAGTCATACATGAATGACAGTAAAACAATTTTATAAAAGTCTATTTCCTGGTCTTCAGCCAATGGTGCTGGAGCAATTGGATATCCATAGACCAAAAAAATTTTTTTTAATTTTATCTAAACCTCACATGTTATATAAAATCAATTCAAAATAGGTCATAGATTGACATGTAAAACATAAAGCTATGAAACTTTTTAAAAAGAACCGTAGGAGAAGATCTTCAGGGCCCAGGACATCAAAAGCATGATCCATCAAAGACAGAAAAACAGTGAGTTGAACCTCGTCAACACGAAAGACTTTTGATTTGAGAAAACCCAGATGAAGAGGATGAAAAGGTAATATGTCATGTATATATCACCTATATAACAGCTAAAATAAAAGTTAGTGAAGCCTGGCCAGTGTTGCTCAATGGTTGAGCATCAACCTTGTTGTGTGCTTCTTTCCACGACTCACGTGGAGTAGGGTTCGGTATCTGAAAGAGGAGCCGCACAACAAATGAGAGAAAAAGACACGAGATAATTTTGCAATATTGGGGGACCAGGTGGCAAGTCCCGAAGGACTTCCTTTCTGTGCTCAGGCCTCACCAAGCTTTTATTGATCTGGGATGCACCCATAGCATAGCCCTAGGCAGGTGACCCCCTGCAACAGGCAGACTAGCCCATCAGCAAGGATTTACATAATAATAAATGGGGGAGTAGTTTCAGCTACCACTGTCTGGACAAACAGAGGTGGCGCCTAGGTCTGACCTTTGGGAGGGCTTCAAAGGCACCCAGCCTTTGGGGGGGGGGGGGTTCTCTGTCTATGCTTATCAGATAGTGAAGGCAATAAACAGTTTCCCACACAACCTATGAACCAGGAGGTCATGGTTCAATTCTCTGTCAGGAAACATGCCTGGGTTGCTGGCTCGATCCCCAGTGTGGGGCATACAGGAGGCAGCAGATCGATGATTCTCTCTCATCATTGATGTTTCTATATCTCTCTCCCTCTCCCTTCCTCTCTGAAATCAGTAAAACTATATTTTTTAAAAATATTTTAAAATTTGTGAAAATACCAAATGCCGATAAGGATGGGGAGATATTCAGTTTCTCATACACTGCTGGTGTGAATGTAAAATGGTATAGCCACCCTGGAAACTAGTATGGCAGTTTCTTAAAAACCTAAACACACTTACCATACAATTTATCAATCCCACACGAGGGCATTAATCCCAGGGAAATAAAAATTAATCTCCACAGTGAAACCTCAGCATGCATATTATAACAGCTTTATTTGTGATAACCCAAAACCAGAAACAACCTTAAGAAGTGTTGAGTAAACAACTGTGGTACATCCAGACCACAGAATACTACTTCACGGTAAAAAGAAATGAAATGCTGTCACACTGTGTGGAGAGATCTCAAGGACATTGTGCTGGGCAAAACATTACACACTGTATCATTCCATTTAAAAAACATTCTCAAATGACAAAATGATAGAGATGGAGAGCAGGCTGGTGGTATCAGGATGGGGTGGGAGTGAGAATGGCAGGTGTAATGACAAAGCCAGCACGAGGTCTCTGGTGGCTTCAGCCCTGTGTCTTAATGGCGATGGTGTTGCAGGTATCCACTGGGAATGGAATAGTCAGGACTGGACACTTACATTGTACGCATGTCAGCTTCCCGGTTTTGAGACCATACAGTGTGGTATGAAAGGTTTCATAAGATATAGCCTTGGAGGGAAGTGAGGTGAAGGGTCCATGGTATCTCTGTACTGTGTTTGTAACTTCCTGTGAATCTGTAATTATTTCAAAATTAAAAGCCCTCCCCCCACCCCAAATCCTATATCCCATGAGTTTCATTGAAATGGAAACTCTGTTCTAAAAATGACTACAAATTGTTGCATTGGGCTTCCTGTGGTGGTTTGCATTTTGAGGACAGAGATACCTATTTTTCCCAGTTTTGTATTTGTTGGAACTGTTTTGCCAGGATTGATGCTTGAATCAGTGTTGAGCTTTTATGGGCACCAGTTTCTCCTATGGACCTGGCTTGCCATTTCTGCAGACCCTAGAGCTGCCCTCAGAGGTCCTGCTCCCTCCCCACTGGCCACGCCAGGCAGGTATTGGGGTGACACACCTGACCACACACAAGTTAGGCCAGTGAAGCAGAGAAGCAGGGTTGGTGCTGCCTGCCCATCCCTGTCGGCATTGCCCACAGGCACAGGGGCAGTGGTTCAAGCCCACAGACTGCCTTCGTGGATGAGGGCATCCGTGGGGCATCACCTTCCTCTCCCTCGTGCTCTGCTGAAGCAGCTCCCCAATATTTCCTTGAGTGGAGAACCAGAGCACCTTCCTGGTCTCAGGGCCCACTCACCAGGGCAAGGGATGAGGTGGGTGGGGGCTGCCTGCTTGGCCTTCCACACAGAATCCAAAGCTGGATGTGCAGTGGCTATCAAGGTGAGAGTGGGTGTGGAGGTGAGAGAGGGCGTGAGCATTTAGGAAGGGCCTGGGCTGTTTCTTTCACATGGGCAGATCAAGTCCTTAGACATGACTGTCGGCGTAAGGAAAATGGAAGTACTGCGATCACAGAGCTAAGGTCCTTCTACCATGGGAGGTCCTCGGCTGGCGGATGCGCTGCTGTGTGTCCCGTGGGCGCCCCTGCATTGCCCAGCGCTGGGGCCCTAGGCTGCCTGCTAGAAGCAGGATAAGCCTCCGCGCCTCAGGGCTGGCAGAGGCAGAGGCGCCGTGGCCCCTGGATAGTAGGATGGTTCATTGATACTTCACAGCAGATTTGGGAATAAGCAAATGCTCCGGGGACTCCAATACAAGAAGGCAACATAAAGAGCAGGAAATTGTGCCGTTCTCTGCATGTTTGTGCTCAGTTGTATCTGATGCCCCATGGGATACAGGGGATGGAAGCCACAGGAGGCCACCATCGCCGGGTGCTGACTGCGTGGTACGTATGGGGTGCTCTGCACCCACATGTGCCATGCTCTCTGCAGCTCTACTAGGCAACTCGCACCTGCCCCCGGGTTTGCAGGTGCCACCTGGCACTCCGACCCCCAGGGACTAAGCCCGCCAGTTCCTGGCCCATCCAGTCTCAAAGCCCAGGCTGCCCTGCTTCCGTGCACACATTGCCTGGAGATGAACTGCGCCTGAATCAGGTCTGCAGACGGGGCCGGGCCGGTCTGGGTCACAGCGTGCTCAACGCCCGCCTTCACTGGAGCCAGTGGCCGTTTCGCAGGGACCCCGCTTTCCACTTCCCAGCAGTGGATGGGCCTGCAGGGAGCCACCCCATTCACTCCTGTCGCAGGGCCTGGTTCCCAGGCGCTTCGAGATCCCTTTTCATATTTAGATTTCTATCCCTGCGTGGGAATGTTTCAACATCCAGGCTTGTAGGGAGAGCCGGGCCTGTAATTATGGAAACCAGGAATGCAAATGTTCCCATTAATACTGGTCCCAAATAAACCACCTACTCCTCGGACTCACCATCTTGGCCAAGAATGAGGTGGGATGGAGGCCGCGTTTGGGGTCTTCCCACACGAAATCCCAGGCTCTCGTCGCAGCCGCGGGCTTGCCGTCCTGCTTAGTTTTAAACCCTGGAGTTCAGGGGGTTGCAGAAGGCTCTGGATCTGGTTTTTGCATTCACTGACGTCTCCACGCAATCTTCTCCTTGCACTTCAAAGGGTTTCCTGGGCCCAGCTCTGCTCCCAGCCCAGCAGCTCCCAGCAGTGTTTACTGAAGAAGAAGAGTGAATCAGGAAGCAGCTGCTGGCGGGGCCCAGCGCGGTCCCCTGGGTCACACTTGGCCATCTGTGTCTCCTCTTACGGCTAATCTCGCCAGTTCTCAGAGAAACAGCCCATTAACTCGGACAGCTGGGAAAATGACGGAAACCATCTTTTTAAAAACCGTTCTTATTTTGCAATGTTTATGTTTCCTGATCCAGGGGACTTAAGAACATCGACCTTTTACCAGCCGTCCCAGCCCCCTCACTCTGCCTCTCAGACCCAGGCCGGTCCACAGGCCGCGGTTGAAGCCAGGCAGGGTGCGGTGCGGAGGCTGCGGCGGATCCCCTGTTAGGGCGGGTTTATAATTCAGGGCAATGATGCCGGAGGGCTGGCCTGGGTTTCCTGCAGCATCATTTCAGGCGGGTCCTCAGGAGGTCAGGTTCTGAGAGGCGGTCCCCAACCTGGAAAGCCTGTGTCTTCCCACGAGGCCCCTTCATTCATCTCCTCCCTCAGTTGCCCTTCAGGGCGGGGCGGGCCCCCTCCAGCCGCGGGTAATAAATCTGCTCTCCCAGCTCCGGCCACTACTCCGCTCTCATCCCCAGCTGCACGGAGGGCTCCCTTAGAAAAATAAATACAGAACAGGAAGCTGGGTCACGGAGACGCTGAGTATGAAAAGTACAAACGGTTAAGGAAAGTCCTCTTTTCCCTTACAAAGAAAGTGGGGAGCCGGGGCGGGGGGGGGGGGGGGGGCACCGATTGTAAGGTGAACATTTCCACTCTCTTGTTCTCTCTGCGGCGGCTGCCTCTGGGCTGGTTTTCAGCAGGAAAGGTATTTGATTCAGAAATGAGTCATGTTCAACATGTTATGTCTCTTCACATTAATGCGCTTTTTCGTAAGTTAACGGTTTTACAGCGTGGTTAATTTGTTTTAAAGAAAGCTTGATGTTTATTTCTAGAAGATGGTATTTTCCTCTGAATTTTGGCACGCAGGGACCACTGGACATAAAGCAGGAAGACGGTCCCTTCTTACTCGGTGGCTCCTGAAAGGAGAGCCATTGCCCAGGAGGCGCCACAGGGACCTGCTGGGTCTCTCCCCGCAGGACGGCTCCCACCGCCAGCGGCCACAGCAAGCTTCCTGGGGACGGTGAGGCTCTCACCTGCCCGCACACACCTCGCCGGGCAGAGGAGGTGACCCACAGCGCGCATCGGAAAGGCGTGCGCGGTTCCAGAGGCCACAGCAACTGCCCCGAATCTTCGCTTTAAGTGTTTTAATGCACACAAACCTCTGAAGACGGTTCTCAGTGAGAGAGGGGCCTCAGGCTCCAGGATCGGAAATAAAGAGCAAAAGCTACTTCCAGGATTTGCTGTGGTTTGGGATGGGATGGGGAAGGAGAACCATAGAGTGTTATAACGAGAGGGGTGTAGACATTACCTTCTTTCACATGACGAAATGCCTGAGCATAAAGTCCTCAGAGCCCAGCATGGCCATGGCACCAAGAGCGAGGGCCCCTGCGTCCTCATTCTGCCCCGCAAGACAGCAGGACCCACGCGGGAAGGACCTCTGGGCAAGGGTCCTGTGAGGCAGCTCGCATCTCACAACTTGTCCAGAGTGGCACCTCCAGCCCCATCCTCTCTGCTTCCAGAACCTCCCAGCTCCCTGATCCCTGCTCCCTGCTCCCAGCTCCCTGCTCCCAGCTCCCAGCTCCCTGCTCCCTGCTCCCTGCTCCCAGCTCCCTGCTCCCTGCTCCCTGATCCGGGGGAGGCCGAGGCCAAGGGACCAGGAAACTAGTGTCTAATGGACACAGACTTTCAGTTTGGGAAGAGGAAAGGGTTTTGGAGAAGTTGGTGGTGATGGTCATACAACAATCTGAATGTACTTAATGCCACTGAGTTCATCCCCGCCCCTCCCCTCCCTTTCCCTCTCTCTGCTCTCCCTCTTCCTCTCACTCTCTCCCCTCTCCCTCTTCAACTCCCTGTCTCTCCCCTTTACCCCCTCTCTCTCCTCTCCCTCTCCTTCTCCTTGTCTGTCCCTCCCTCTACCTCTCCCTCTCCTCTCCCTCTCCCTCTTCAACTCCCTGTCTCTCCCCTTCACCCCCCTCTCTCTCCTCTCCCTCTCCCTCTCCTTGTCTCTCCCCTCCCTCTACCTCTCCTCCCTCTCCCCTCTCCCCCCATTTGTCTCCACACTCACATTGGAACCAACCCTCCTGGCAGCGTGAGGAAGCGCAAGGCACAGGCCAGTTGTTCTGACCTGACTGACAGCCCAACATCTGGATGCTGCCCCCGCCCCCCGCCCCCCCAGCCTCCTTGGCAGCCTGAGCTGAGCTGGAGAGCAGGGACCAGTTTCCCCCACCCAGGCTGTGTGCAGAGGGCAGGGCCGTGGGCAGAAGGACGCTGTTGGTGTTTCCAGCCACTGGGTTTTGCTGTGACCTCTCTTCTGGCCACCAAGGCTAGGACACCACTGATGTCCTCAGGGAGCGTCTGCTGGGGCCACCGGCGCTGTGCCACACAGGTGCTGGGACACAGAGACGAAGGGGTCGGCACGGGCGGCCGGCCCCTCACTGAGCAGGGAGCGTGCTCTACTGGGTGCAAGCAGAGAACGCTCTGGGCCCTTCCAGACTGAGCTCCTCCAACGCGCCAGGCATCTCCTTAGAGCTGAAATAGCAAGAGGGAATGGTTAAATATAACACTAACTTTAAAGTTACAGTTTAATTTGGGATGTGTACCCGGGGGCATCCAGGAGGAAAGCCCTAAAGAAGTGACCTTTGACCTCAGACCTGAGCACGAGCTGAAGGAAGAGGGTTGGGGGGTGCGGTCTTGGCCCCTATCTCCATCAGAAGGGCCAGGGGACTCAGGAGTGAGCTTGGGCACTGGGGGTCCTCCAGTCCTCACCCCACAGCTGCCTCACGATTGGGCTCAGGGGCTGCCGCTCAGGGGCCAGGCCAGGCCAGCAGGGTGGGCGGCGGGCTCAGGCTGGGAGGGCTTTGCAAACTGTACTACGGGGGCGGGGAGGGGATGGGGGTGGGGGGTCAGGGAGAAGTGGGGGGAGAGGGCATGGAGGGGGTAAGTGCTGATGGGAAAAATAAAATCAGGAAGAAATTTGGACTAAAACCTTCAACGTCCATCCGCCAACAAATGCTGAGCGCACTCGGGCTCTTCCTTTCGCACACAGCCTGTCAGCCCTCTTCTCAGAGCCCTGGGGTGGGGGTGGGAGTCCAGCAGGGGGAGATAGGGTGCCCCCGGACTCCGCAGCCCCTCTTCCCGGCCCTGGAAGCCTCTTTACAGCCTGCTCTGTCCTGGGCTCAGCCTCCTGACCGTCCCTACCCTGGCTGCACCGCGCAGCTGCTGGCCTCTGTGCCCTTGCCCAGGTGGGCACCCCAGAGGCAGGGCCCCACCCTCTCAGCACCCAGCAGACCTGCCGCATGTGGTAGAAAGGCACGCAGATGCACGCTCTCCGGTGTCGACCTCGGCCACCACCCGGTTCCCCACATCACACTCACCCAGGTGGCTCATGTCTGACCATCCGCCTGTGCCCTGGCCGCGGGCCTCTGCCTCGGCGTCTCCCGCAAGCAGCACCCGGCACAGCACCGGTCTGACCTTTGACCGAGTAGGCAAACACCCACAGGAGTCATCTCGTGCCACCGGGAGCACCGCAGAGAGGGGATGGTGCACGAGGGGCTGAGCCGCCGGAAAGGGCATTGCAGCCTCTCCCAGGTCTGCCTGAGCGCTTGCCTCGGGTCTGGATGGGGCTCCTCCCTTCTCAGTGCGGACACTTCCCCTCAGGCTGGCTTCTGGGTGCCAACCCCTAGGAAGCAGCTGCGTGCCCCTGTCCAAGGCCACGGTCTGCTCGTCAGGAGCCGGTTGCTCCGGCCCCCCGCTTTGAGGGGAGGGGAGCAGATCCCCCCGCCACGAGGGGCAGAGAGGACTTGTGAGCAGCCTGGCAGCCACCACATTGTCCTTGTCAAACGTTGCTCATTAGCAAGGAGGAGCCTGGGCCCCACTTCCGAACGCTTCTCCACGCAGTGCTCCAGCAGCAGCTGGCCAGCGCCTGGAATTAGCACTGAACTTGGGACCCTCTGACACGCTTGGCTCGAGGCCAGTGGTCCAGGCCAGGGCAGGCATGAATTTCTACGCCTCCATAATAACACCAGAAAAATATGAACAGCGTATTTATTAGCTTTTCACAGACACATTTATCTACTTACAGATCACTCCTCATTCCGAGATGATGTGCTTCCTACAATGTGGGGCATTAAGTAAACTGTCCTTTCTCCTGGGAACTGACGCTGACAGTGCCAGTGCGGTTGCCTGAGCCGCCCTTTAGCACGTTGCTGGCCTCTGTGCCTGAGCTTCCCGCGGTCATCCTTTCACAGTAGATGTAAGTTATGATGGAGCAGGGCTGTGTGTCACTTCTCTCTCAATAAACAGGAGCAAAGCTGGCCCCTGGGATGCAGAAGCCCTGACCCACTGCCCAGGTCATTGCTGGTGGTTCCGGTGGGACCACTGTGAACTTGACTGGAGCACTGCTTGGCCGAACGCTGCCTCAAACCTCTTCTCCACGGGGTTCCCTCTTAAGTCTGCCTGCACACCCTCTGACCAGTGTCCCTGCCTGGGGCCTGGGTCAAGCCTCGGTTGTCTTTTCTCTCTCCTTCCGTCTCTTCCTGGTTGGTCCTGTAGGCGGAGCAAGTGGGAGAGCCTTCCTGGGCGAGGCCCCTGCACTCTCAGAAGGTGTGCACAGCAGCCGCGCGCTCAGCCTGAGCAGCGACTCACAGGAAGCCCCGCGCGTGCCAGCTGAGCCAGCGGAGAAACCGGGCCCCGCACAGCCAGGACGCGGCCCTGAGGCAGATCTGACCGCTGACAGCACGTGGGGTGCGACAGGGAGATGTGGAAGGTCAACCCAAACGATGCCGTGAAAAAAAGATAAAGTTGACCATCAGCATCATGATACAAAGCAAGGGCTGGGATGAAGCAACACCTTTGTCCGTGTCTTTCCTTTGCAGGGAAAGAATTGGCATTTACCCAGAGATGGGGAGTCCAAACTAATGACGGAAGCATGGGGCTCCTTTTCATGAAAGTCTCTGCAGTTCTAGAAAGGCCAGAGGACGTAGAGAATGTGGACGCTTACAGGATATAGAGGCCGAGAGGAGGAGGAGGAGGGGGGGGGGGAGGAGGAGGAGGGGGAGGAAGAGGAGAGATTGGTGGGTTAAAAGGCTTGGTCATGAACGCTGCCGTGTGAATGAGGAGACAGAACTGGGAGGAGGCCCGGCCGCTCCTGCTCCTTCCCGGGGAGCAGAGCCTCCTGGGTCCCACTCCCATAGCGCTCAGCCTCGGCACCCACTTCACAGACCCGGCAGAGGACGTGCTCCACGCCAGACAGTCACAGGGACTCATTGCCCACATGGTCCCCGTGACTCCCAGAGCAAGCACAGCCAACCCCCCATGACCCCCAGAGCAAGCACAGCCAACCCCCCACGACCCCCAGAGCAAGCACACCAAGCCCCCCCACGACCCCCAGAACAAGCACAGCCAACCCCCCACGACCCCCAGAGCAAGCACAGACAACCCCCCACGACCCCCAGAGCAAGCACAGACAATCCCCCATGACCCCCAGAACAAGCACAGCCAACCCCCCACGACCCCCAGAACAAACACAGCCAAGCTCCCCCATGACCCCCAGAACAAGCACAGCCAACCCCCCACGACCCCCAGAACAAGCACAGCCAAGCTCCCCCATGACCCCCAGAACAAGCACAGCCAACCCCCCACGACCCCCAGAACAAGCACAGCCAAGCTCCCCCATGACCCCCAGAACAAGCACAGCCAACCCCCCACGACCCCCAGAGCAAGCACAGCCAACTCCCCACGACCCCCAGAACAAGCACAGCCAACCCCCCACGACCCCCAGAGCAAGCACAGCCAAGCTCCCCCATGACCCCCAGAACAAGCACAGCCAAGCTCCCCCATGACCCCCAGAACAAGCACAGCCAACCCCCCACGACCCCCAGAGCAAGCACAGCCAAGCTCCCCCATGACCCCCAGAACAAGCACAGCCAAGCTCCCCCATGACCCCCAGAGCAAGCACAGCCAACCCCCCATGACCCCCAGAACAAGCACAGCCAAGCTCCCCCATGACCCCCAGAACAAACACAGCCAAGCCCCCCATGACCCCCAGAACAAGCACAGCCAAGCCCCTGTGACCCCCCCACCACCACCATGCCCCGCAGGCCCCAGGGGACACTGATGAAGGCTGCCCCTCTGGTGAGCCATTGGGCAGGAAGAGAGAAGCACAGGCTCTTCCAGCCCTCAGACTGCCACCCACAGTGCCCGCTGGGGCTGAGCCGTGGAATCCACTGCGCTGAGGGCTGAAGGGGTGCTGGCCTGGGGGTGGGACCCGCTCACCTGGGACAGTCAGCTGACCTCAGGGCCTTCAGCCCTCCCTCTAAACCAGGGTGGGGCCAAGGTGCCTCCCACTCACTCTCTCTCCCGGCAGGCCCCGGCCTGTGCTGGGACCCGGTCCTGCAGACACCTCCGGGCACACAGCGCCTTCCCATGACACCCGCATGGAAGTCATTTCTTGTGAAGCTTTAAAATGCAGGTGGGGGTTCCTCTGGTCCCCGGCACCTCCCTGCGACCACCCGAGGCTGCCCCTTCGCCTGGCTCCTGCGTGGCCCCAGCTGCAAAGCCCTTGGACCCAGGCACTTCCCTCTTCCCACACGGGAGCCTGGAGGACTCTGCTGTCTGTATGTTAAGAGCTGTTTTCGGCAGACAGAGGCTTCTCCTCCATCCCATCGATGCACATCAGAGAGCAGAGGCCAGCGGCCGCCTCGCTGTGTAATTGTTACCCTGCGCTCAGAGGAAATGAGCCACCAGGCTGGCAGGTAGCAGTTCGGGAGTCGTCGAAAGCCCTGTCCCTACAAACAAATTACACTGTGGCACAAAACCGGAGGCCGCCCCTCTCCAGGAGCCAGGCAAAGCCACGGGAGCAGACGGAAACAGCACGTGACTCCCCGCATGGCAGAGGGCCGAGGCCTGCCAGCGCTGCTCCCTTCATGCCCATCCCTTCATGGAGGGGCGGGAGCGGAGGCCGAGGCGGCCACCGTGGTGGAGTTTGTGTAGGGACAGCACCTCCACCGCCAGGAGCAGGCGATTTCTTCCCTCTGTGGCTTTCTGGGTCAGGACCACCACGCAGCAGCTGTAAAATCAGAGTGAACCCAGGAGGAAATCCCTCCCACAGGCAAGAACTCTGCATGAAGCAGTGGAGGGTGGGAGTGAAAATCTGGTGCTAACCCTTTTAAAAAGCAGACCCTCACAGAACTGTGGCAGCAGCTCCATGGCTGTGGCCGTGGCCCCTGTGGCAGCAGCTCCATGGCTGTGGCCATGGCCCCTGTGGCAGCAGCTCCGTGGCCAGGGCCCGTGCCTTCAGCAGAGCTGGAGCTTGAGGATGAAGGACAAAGGACGAAGGACGAAAGCCTCTGCCAGACAGTGAGGCGCCAGAATCCTGCCTGTGCCCCTTCCTTCCTTGGGGTACAAGGGACTTTGCTTGTATGAGACTCAGTCCTTCAGTTAGATTTCCAGGAAATGATGCTGGGAGTGTTTGATGGTTTTGCCCAGAGAGGAGATAGTCTGGTGATGGAGGCTTCTGTTGGGAAAAGAATTGACAGTCAAACCAGTAGGACTGGGAGGAAACAAACCAACCTTCCCAAGACCAATCGCCACAGTTGGCCCAGGGACTGCAGCCACCCAGGCGGCCCACGGCACGTCCTCCGAGCTCGGAAGCCTCTTCTGGCCTCCCCGGGAGGAGGCGTCTCCCGTGACACCCCCTGGAGCAGCCGGACTTCTCCTGCAGAGGGTTCGGCACCTGGAATGACGAATGTCACCCTCTCACGCTGGATGTAGGACAAGGGCCAGCTCATGCCATGTTCCCTGCGCCAAGAGCTTGTGCTCATTGACCAGGTGGGTGGATGAGAAGATGGTGAGTGCATGGGTGGGATGGGTGGGTGAGTGGATGAGCAGACGGACAGACAGACGGACAAATGTACGGACAGGTGGAAGGGTGAGGCCCACAGAATCATTAAAGCATTTTGTTCTTCTCTAACTTCTGGCATCATACACACACACACACACACACACACACACAAATAAAAGACAAACATGCAAATTGACTGTACCTTCACTATGCCTTAAGCCATGCCCACCAGCCAATCAGAGCAACTATATGCAAATTAACCCAACCAAGATGGCGGCCGGCAGCCATGGAGCTGAAGCAACCAGGAGGCTTGGTTGCCCCAATGATGGAGGAAGCCAAGCTTCCTGCCTGCCGGCCGGCTCTGAGCTCCACCCAAAGCAACAAAGTTTCAATTATAGAAGGTAAATAAACCCCAGATACATGCTTTCAGCCGGCTGTGGCCACAGAGCTGGAGCCTTGGGTTCCCCTGGCGATGGAGGAAGCCAAGCTTCCCTCCCACCTGCCCTGGCTGGCTCTGAGCTCCACTCCAGGCTACAAAGTTTCAATTATAGAAGGTAAATAAATCCCAGAATAAAAAAAAAAAAAGGAGAGGCTGGGAGCTTCCATCGCTGTGGGGGGCTTGGCCAGCCTGAAAACGGCCCTCAGCCCCTCACCCAGACTGGCCAGGCACCCCAGTGGGGACCCCCACCCTGAAGGGGTGTGACCAGCTGAAAACAGCCATCAGCCCTTCACCCAGACTGGCCAGGCACCCCAGTGGGGACCCCCACCCTGATCCAGGACACCCTTCAGGGCAAACCAGCCGGCACTCACCCGTGCATCAGGCCTCTATCCTATATAGTAAAAGGGTAATATGCCTCCCAGCACCGGGATCAGCGTGACAGGGGGCAGCGCCCAAACCCCTTGATCGCCCTGTGGCTCTGTGTGTGACAGGGGGCGGGGCCACAACCTCCCTATCCACCCTGCTCTGTTCGTGACAGGGGAAGGCGCCCCAACCCCCTGATCAGCCCTGCACTGTGCCTGATAGTGGGGAGCTCCCCAACCCCCTGATCGGCCCTGCTCTGTGGGTGATAGAGGGCGGCACCCCAACCCCCTGATGGGCCCTGCTCTGTGCGTAACAGGGGGTGGCGCCGCAACCTCCCCATCGACCCTGCCTTGAGTGTGACAGGGGACGGTGCCCCAACCCCCCAATCGGCCCTACCCTGAGCGTGACTGAGGGTGGCATCACAACCTCCCAATCGCCCTGCTCTGTGCATGACAGGGGTGGTGCCCCAACTCCCCAATCGGCCCTGTTCTGAGCCCGACCAGGGGCTGCACCTAGGGATTGGGCCTGCCCTCTGCCACCTGGGAGCAGGCCTAAGCCAGCAGGTCGTTATCTCCCAAGGGGTCCCAGACTGCGAGAGGGCACAGGCTGGGCTGAGGGCTCCCCCCTCCCCCCCAAGTGCACAAATTTTTGTGCACCGGGCCTCTAGTATATATATAATTCTTTATTGTTGAAAGTATTACAGATATTCCCCTTTTTCCCCCAATTGACCTCCTGCAGCCCGCCCCTGCCCCCTGCCCCCACCCCAGGCCCTCACCACCCCATTGTCTGGGGTGGGGGCAGGGGGCAGGGGCGGGCTGCATATATGCATACAAGGTCCTTGGTTCCCACCTACGCACCCTCCCCCTTCTCCCCTCGGAGATTCCACACTCTGTTCCCTGCTTCCATGTCTCTGGATCCACTCCATTCATCGGTTTATTTGTTACTTAGATTCCACATGTGAGTGAGATCGCTTCTACTGAAAAGCTGGGCATCGGTTGTTCGACCTGATTGCAGGCAGCTGGGACAGATGGACACCTAGCAGACAGACAGATTCCTGCCCCGCTGCTCTGCTCGATGGGAACAAAGAGCCCCATCCCTCAGGGGGGCGCGGCCTGGGCTGTCAGGCAACCTCGGGGCCCCTCTGCAGAGCCGGCAGAACCAAGTCCGGGCTGTGGCGATAGGGCCTCCTCACCCTATAAACCATACGTGTATTTATGTAGCTCTGCGGCCTGATGGAGACCAGATGTGCGGGGGCTGGGCGGCGCTGGAATGCGAGCACCATGCTAGAGTCCTTATGGCTGCGCAGGCTCAGCAGGCTCTTCCAAACCTTAGGTCTGAGCCTTGATTTCCTCCCTTCACTGCATTCTTCTGTCACACGGAAACATGGGCAACTTCTACTTGATGTGTTAGAAATATGTTTCTGTACAATGTCTATTATCAGTCAGCACAGTGCAGTATGAAGAATATCCAGAGGGATGCAAGCAAGCAGGGACACAGCTGGTGGCCGGGGGCCGCTGGAGATCTCGGGGACCTGTGCTGGCAGTGTATACACTGCTGTCGCTTTACAAAGCGACCCCTAACTCCCTGGGGGTCGCGGGGGAGTCAGCCACGCCCGCTCAGCTGACCTGAAAGTAATGCAACCTGCGGCTGTCGCTTTAAGGTCTCAATCCCTGCAAAGGCCAGACCTGACTTCAGAAGTGACTTTTGCCCGGCGCAGTTTCCCCATTGAATAGGAAAGCATGTATAAAACATTACAATTAAGGCTTGCAACAGCTTTGAAGAAAAATTAAATTGCAAAGATTGGATCAGTCTGCAAAACCCGCCCGAAGCGGCTCTGCTTCCTTCCTAAGACACATGCTACTTTGGAAAATGAGGGGAGAGGGCCCCCTTGTCTCCATGGGGCAGGTCTGAAAACAAGTCAAACCTGCGGCTCCTGGACCAGCAAAGCCCTCAGCTGGGCGAACCGTGTCACGTGGGCCACTGTGCCGGGTCTCAGAAGGAGGATCTGTAGGGCCCCTGTTTCTATCCACCCTTTGCCTAAAAGAACAACAAGAAAGAAAACGGTATTGCTCTTTTAAATTGTCTAAACTCAAACAAAAGGCTGCTTTGTCCAGAAAGAATTTATAATTAGTAGTTTCCTACTAGTTAAGAGTCTAGTTGTTTTGTTTTACTTTCATTGCTCTCTATTACATTATGGAAACGTGTACAAAAGCACGGGTATGTTGCTTTATTGCATTATATATTCAAACCCCCCAGATAGAATTTTTAAAGTAACGAATGGCCAAACAGGCATGTCTCCTATTTATCCAATCTGACACCCTTTTCATTTAAACTTAGTTTTACTCTGATAATAAAAAGCAGCCATGTTCAGTAAATAAAATGTGAAGACTATGGAAAGTACCTAACAAAAGAACAAAGAGCACTTGTGGTAAACTCAATTTGTCATTTTTTTCCTAAAAGAAATCATTATTCTTGAAAAAGACCCCTGAAGCCCCATGAAACCATAATCCACGTCGCCTACCGCATCCCCGAGGTTAGCGTTTGAATGGCTTTTGGCACTAAAACTGTGTTTCTGATCATGAAAGAGGAAAAATGAGCAGTTTTATATGAACCTGAGGCTACAGCAAAATTGCTATCCTCACTGTGCCAGGTCTCGGAAAACTACCAGTTTCGCTGTGTCTGAACCTAGTTTAACAAACGCTTCACTTATCTCCATGCCCAGCGTGAAAACGGCCCCACGGCTCCTTGTCCTGCAGATGCCGGTGACAAAGCCAGGTGGAAAGGACCCATGGACAGTCGCTCAGGGGTTGGGTCCTCCCCTTCCTCCGGCCCTCAGGCCTGAAGAGGCGTCCTGGCCCCAGCATACAGGGCCTTTGTGGCCAGGTGCTCTCCGGCCCCGCGCTCTAGGGATTGTGCGAACACATTTTACTCGAAATGATGCTATTGCTCGCGTGTCTCTATGTCCTCCCCCTACACCAGCCGTTGAAGCGGGAGGCAGTGGTTTTGCGGTCTTGCATCTGCTCGTGGCTGGCACTAGAACAGTGTGGACAGTAGCCACTCAGTGCACACTTCTGAGGCACCACACCCCACCATCACTACCCTCTCCACCTGCAGCTCTGCGGTCGCACCCAGGTTGCCCACTGGTGTTAGCTCTGCTGCCGTCACAACCACCACAGCCTCATGGCTTAAACCACAGGCATGTGTCTCGCGGTCCTGGAGGGTGGGTGGACGTCTAAATCGCGGTGCGGTGGGTCTGGTCTCTCCCCGGCCTCCTCCTGGGCTGGGAGGAGGCCATCTCCTCCCCATGTCCTCACGTGGGCTTCCCTCGGTCGGTGTGCGTGGCCTAATCTCTTCTCATAAGGACCTCACTTAACCCTAATTAGCTCTTCAAAGGCTCTCTGGGGACACAATCCCATTCCGAGGTGCTGCAGGTTCGGGCTTCAACATGCTGGGGAGACACGGAGCAGTGACACCGACCCCACCAATGACACTGTCCAGCGTGTCCCTCAGGCCACCACGTCCCCCGGGACAAGGTTGTGGAGCCAGGACATTCACATGTCCACCCCTCTTTTGCACAAGCAATGTGTTCACAAGGTCATGCTTCCCTAAGATTTGGAAGGAAGGTCATTGTCATGGCAACCAGTCTGACAGCTCTCCCAGGCTCCGGCTCGCTGGCCCTGGGTGGGAGGGCGTCTGGTAGCTGTGGTCAGGGGTCCAGCCGCTGGGAAGTGACTTGGGAGCTGCTTAATCGGAGCCTCGGGGACAACGTTGTTGTGGTTTCAGTCACCTCCGTGTGTGGCTAGCTTACTGCTGAGCATTCGGTGCTGGGATGGCCACGCTGTGCCCGGCCCTGGCGCCTGGACAAGAGGTGGGTCGCTCCCTGCAGAGCTGTGAGGGAGCAGCGGGGAGAAACGGGTGTGAAAGGCCAGAGCCGGACAGCACGGAGCCGGAGCCCGAGCGGCCGCCTCTGCAAACTCCCGCTGCTGCGCTTCTGACCCACACGCAGCTCCCACTGATGCCTCATCAAAAGAGACGGGTTCCCTCATCAGGACAGTGTTTAACATGCAGTACCTTTTATTACAGATGTAACATGCATTTCCTCCCATTTTGGTGAAAACCGCATGCAATGGAACGTACAACTGCTTTGTCGGGCAAAATGCAGGAGCAGTTCTGCAAAGAGCTGCCTGCGGAGTCCCAGGGCACCTCCCCGCGGTCCCAGCGCATCTCCCCGAGGTCCCAGTGCATCTGCCCGCAAACAGAGGGGGAAGCAGGCAGCTCCAGAGGAAACATGTGAGTTGGCAGCCATGCAGTAAAGCTCCTGAAACAGCTCACAGTGTCAACTTATTAAAAATATGCTCTTTTATAAAAAAAAAAATATGCTCTTTTAAGATATTGTGACATATATATGGTGTTGGTCAACTTTCAAAAATGTGTAATCTGCTGTGACTTCTTTTCTCACGCTACAAACTTTCTTATGTAAGTTGGCATTTATATAGCTAGTTCTGTGTCCTGGCTCTGCCCCCAGTGCCCCATTCCATCTCTCTGGCCCTTCACCTCTGGCACAAGAATAGGTCCCAGAGCTGCCACGCCTCCCACCAGAGGCCTGAGTGCTGGGCCCTGGACCTGGCATTGGTGGGGAGGGCACAGGCAGGAGTGAGGGCAGAGGCAGCGCGGGAGCGAGACCCACAGACACAGGAGCAGCAACGCCTCAGCAGCGGTGGCCCACCCTGGGCCAGTGAGTTCTGCCTCTGAGCACGGCTTGCAGTGCAGTGGGATGGCTTGTGTGTCCTCGATGCCTTTGCCACACCCAAGGGACACATCTCAGGACAGTTCTCCTTATTCCTCGAGGAGGGGTTGACCTTGACTTCACTAGTTTGGGTGGGGATTACTGTGCTTTGTACACTGGGACGTGCAGACATTAAGGGTGTCAACGGAAGGTCTTTAGCACCAATTCAATGCCAACAGGGATCTCCAGTTTGGGGTGTGATGAGTTTATTCGGTGAAAGCAGCTCAATGATAGCACGGCCTGACGAAGAGCAGCACTGCTGTGGAACAGCTGGACTGTGTGGCCATCAGAGACAGGAACGCACAGGACGCAGTCTCTGTTGGGAAATGCTTCCCCAGCCAGAAGGGAGCTGGCTTACAGGGACAGAAGTCCTGGTCCCTGGTCCCTGATTGGTCTGTCTCATGTAAATGAGGGTGTGAGTCCTCACAATGTAATTGGTCCAAAGACACTGTCCGCTTGGTCAGAATGGAGCCACTCCGATTGGTCAGAACTGCACAGTTCCGATTGGGTGGGGAAAGCTTCAGTCCTATTGGTTGAAACGGGATTCTGAGAAACCTTTGTAAGGGCTGGCTCCGAAGGCAGAAAGAGTGCAGAGGGCAGTTTCGTGGGGCAGAGGCAGCCAGGCTGTTCCGCGCTGAGCTTCTCCACAGAGTGCAGTTTGTGTGAGAGGCCCCTGTGCAGAAATGGGTGCTAAGCTCTGCTTTTCTTCATTTGCACCCAGTGAGCCATCAGGAGCCCTTCTTAGAGGTGTCTCTCTCTCTTATTTTTCTTCTCATGATTCACAAGGTCTCTTTTCAAAGCACAGTGAGGTGTGTGAGATCTACTTTTTAAAAATATATTTTATTGATTTCAGAGAGAGAGGGAAAGGGAGAGAGAAAGAGAAACATCACTGATGAGAGAATCATTGATTGGCTGTCTCCTGCACAACCCCCCACTGGGGATCAAGCCCACAACCCAGGCATGTGCCCCTGACTGGAATCAAACCTGGGACCTTTCAGTCCGCAGGCTGACACTCTATCCACTGAGCCAAACCAGCTAAGGCAGAATCTACTTTTTATTTTTTTTTAAATGTATCTTTATTGATTTCAGAGAGGAAGGGAGAGGGAAAGAGAGATAGAAACATCAATGATGAGAGAGAACCATTGATCAGCTGCTTCCTGCAAGTCCCCCACTGGGGATCAAGCCCGCAACCCAGGCATGTGCCCGACTGGAATCAAACCTGGGACCCTTCAGTCCGCAGGCCGACACTCTATCCACTGAGAAACCCAGCTAGGGCAGCAGAACCTACTTTTTAAAAAAGATTTTAGCAGATTCCTTTCCACATAGAGCACCACTAAGAGGTGGGGGGTGCGGGGGGAGGCCAAGGTGGGTAGGAGGGGGATAGTGTTTCAGACAGGCTGGCCCTCGAGCCCCCTCAGGTGCTGCGGTCAGAACAGAAAGATGAGACTCAGGCACGTGAGTCATCGCAGGAAGGCCGGCTGCCTGCCTGAGGCGCCCCAGGCCAAGTGCCTGTCTGCTCCCTGATACAATGAGCTCCTTAAGCCCCTTGAAGAATGTGTTCGGTGGACAATACTCGCCCTGCCTCAGGAAGGAGGGCCGGGAGCCAGACCTCGCCGGTAAAGGGGCCGCTTGGGCTCTGACGGGGCTGTGTGCACTCATGCCACTTAGAGAGGGCAAGTTTGGTTTGGTTTCCTCCCAGTTATGGTTGGGGCTGTAATAGAAGGGATAATTAGCAGAAATCACTCACCATTAATAAAACAGACATTACAACATTTGGATTGGGTGGGGTGCAGTGGGATACGTAAGAATGTAATACTGTGTAGGAGAAACATTTGTCTAAAAGCTCAGACTGTGCAAATGCCAGAAAATCCTGGTGCTCCCAACCCAAAGGGCAAAAACGGGTTTTGGAATAATTGAGCCCACGCGGTGCTGTTATCGAAGACCTAGATCTGTCTGAGACATTCTTTTCTGAAAAATGTGCAGGCGAATACTCAACAAGGAAGCATGCATTTCCTTCCAGACCACACTGAAGTCATCTTAACGGTTATTGGTTTCGAATCTGGGCTGGGAAAGAAGTCAAGGCTACTGGATTGTAGGAATTTGGAGTTAGCCATGGGCATATGCATGTCTCCAGCTTTCTACCCAAGAGTGACCACTTTCCTGGGAACCCTCAGAAGACAGCCTCTCTCTGCGGGCCCCCGGCTGGCCCCAATAGAAGGGGGTTTCTGAACCCGCAGCAGCCCGTCTCACTGTCACTCCTTCGGCTGGAAATTACCTGACTGGATCCCAAAAATATAATGACAGCTGCTAAAATGAATGAAAAAGAGCAAGATAAGAGAAAGTTGGTCACCCTGTACAGACAGACCATGGATGGCAGAACTTCCCAACGGAGGTCAGTTCCCAGCAGCTCCTCTTGTTTATATTTTTCAGAAAGAAAAAAATGAGTTTGAAAACTTTCTGGAAAAATCCTCCTACACCAGAATATTGTGTCCAAAGGAGCTTACTTTTTTTTTTTAATGTCCTTGTTCCAAAAGGACTACTTAGGGGACAAAGTAAAATAAACAACACAAAATCTCCTCATATCATCAAATTCATGAAATACCAAAACACGTTAAAAATATTTCAACTTGTTACTGTTGCTTCCGCCCTTTCTCTTACAGTGCTATGTGTTGCCTAAAGTCGTCAACAAAAGCTGTTTCAGGTGGTGCTGTGCAGGGCGCTGTGAAGGCAGAAGGCGGTGCCGGTTCCAGCAGTTACCTGCCTGCGCACAGGGGGCGGAGGCCACACACAGGCCCCCAGTGAGGCTCCCAGCCCTCCTCCCTGTGCAGCCTCTGTGACCTGAGAGCGACAAGTGCACAGGGTGTTTTAAAGATAAATAAGTTAATCAAATAAGTTCTCTGAGCAGCACTTGACCTGTAGTCATGCGTGCTAACCATTCTCGTTGTTTCTATCCATTTCAGTGCAGCTATAGCCAAATGTAAACTAATCAGGGAGCAAGTCCTGGATTGTACCTTACTCTGGTGAGTTTCCCATTTCACGCTTTATGGATAAGTTCGTCTGGGACAAAGAAAAGAAGAAAGTAAGAGGAATCTATTTTCTTCTTTCTAGAAAGGCACAAATGGGAATGGAGTTTCTCCAGCTAAGGCTAGAGGGTGAGCCGTGGCACCATAGCTGCATGCCCCTCCCAGCCGCCTCGGGAATTGCAGCTACCACACGATTTTCAGCAGAGCCAACTCAGCTTTGTGTATTAGGAGGTGTCCTGGGCAGCTCCACGATGGCTCCACTGACCCGAGCATCCTGCTACCCATGCCCTGGGGATCCTCTGCCCTTGGGTATAGACTGGACTTAGTGACTTGCTTCTAATGAATAAAATACAGCAAAAGGAATAGATGCCACTTCCAAGGTTCAGTGACTAGGAGAAAAGCTGAACCACATCCTCATTCTCCACTTAGCTTTTGTCAAGTGTTGAGTAGCACTAAGTCATGGTCATGCTCCCTGGCTGGAACCAGAGATCACTGCTTGTCTATGAGTATTTTTAAGTGTTGACCTGGACAGCGAGAATGGTCACTGTCACACTAGGAGGGACTTTAGAATGGAAAGAACATTCTAGAGATAATAAACAAGTAATTTTGGACTCACTCTAGCTCTCAAAGTTGTGTAACATGGAGATGAGCTTAAGGTTAGCTTCAAATCTTTAAAGCAAGTGTAACAAAATCCAAGAATGTAGCTGCTGATGTGAGAACTCCTGTGTCTGTTCCCAGCAAAGCCCAAGCTTGGGATCTTGGTCTGGAGTTGGGTAGGGACCTGCAGAAAGACTGACTCTGGTATTTGGAGGAACAGAAACAAGTTCAGAGAAACAAAGATGGCGGCATAGGTTAACGCCGGAGTTTGCTGCCTCGAACAACCACTTCAAAAATACAACTAAAAGATGGAACGGACATCATCCAGAACCACAGGAAGGCTGGCTGAGTGGAAGTTCTACAACTAGGAGGAAAGAGAATAGCATACCGAGACTCAGAGGAGGCGCAGTGCTGAAGTAAAATACTAAGATCCCCCAGGACCCGCCCCGCCCAAGCCCTGCACAGAGGCATTTGCGGGATAGCCTTAGGCAAAGGCTAGATTAGCACTGCCCTAGAGATCCAGCACAGAAGTTCTCCCACTGCAGACACAGCTGATTCTCATAGCCAGTTGGCCTGGAGGTCAAATCACCCCCAGTATTACCGACAACAATCAAGGCTTAACTACAACAAGACTGCGTACAAAGACCACAAGGGGGTGCACCAAGAAAGCATAAAAAATGCGGAGACAAAGAAACATGACAGAAATGGAGGATATAGAGCTCAAAACCGCACAAGGTCTTTCAATAATTTTCTAGAAACTGCCGATAAACTTAATGAGATCTACAAGAAATCTAATGAGGCCCTCGATGTTGTGATAAAGAACCAACTAGAAATTAAGCATACACTGACTGAAATAAAGAATATTATACAGACACCCAACAGCAGACCAGAGGAGCGCAAGAATCAAGTCAAAGATTTGAAATGCGAAGAAGCAAAAAACACCCAACCGGAAAAGCAAAATGAAAAAAGAATCCAAAAATACGAAGATAGTGTAAGGAGCCTCTGGGACAGCTTCAAGCGTACCAACATCAGAATTATAGGGGTGCCAGAAGATGAGAGAGAGCAAGATATTGAAAACCTATTTGAAGAAATAATGACAGAAAACTTCCCCCACGTGGTGAAAGAAATAGACTTACAGGTCCAGGAAGCACAGAGAACCCCAAACAAAAGGAATCAAAAGAGGACCACACCAAGACACATCATAATTAAAATGCCAAGAGCAAAAGACAAAGAGAGAATCTTAAAAGCAGCAAGAGAAAGAAACTCAGTTACCTACAAGGGAACACCCATACGACTGTCAGCGGATTTTTCAACAGAAACTTTGCAGGCCGGAAGGGAGTGGCAAGATATATTCAAAGTGATGAATACCAAGAACCTACAACCAAGATTACTTTATCCAGCAAAGCTATCATTCAGAATTGAAGGTCAGATAAAGAGCTTCACAGATAAGGAAAAGCTAAAGGAGTTCATCACCACCAAACCAGTATTATATGAAATGCTGAAAGGTATCCTTTAAGAAGAGGAAGAAGAAGAAAAAGGTAAAGATACAAATTATGAACAACAAATATGCATCTATCAACAAGTGAATCTAAGAATCAAGTGAATAAATAGTCTGATGTACAGAATGAACTGGTGATTATAATAGAATCAGGGACATAGAAAGGGAATGGACTGACTATTCTTGTTGGGGAGAGGGGTATGGGAGATGCAAGAAGAGACTGCACAAAAATTGTGCACCTATGGATGAGAACAGTGCGTGGGGAGTGAGGGCGGAGGGTGGGGTGGGAACTGGGAGGAGGGGAGTTATGGGGGGGAAAAGAGGAACAAATGTAATAATATGAACAATAAAGATTTAATTTTAAAAAAAAAAAAAAAAAGCCCAAGCTTGGTCTCTCTTGGAAGCTGGCAGGGCAGGATGGGCAGGTCCTGTGTAGGAAGCCTCGCCTTTAGTAGAATGCTGGCATTTTATTTTCACTTTGGAAAGCTTTGCATTGGAAGATGTATTCTAGCAGAATTTGTGTATTCAAGAGATGAATAGAAAAGAGAAAAAGAAAGGAGGTTAATAATTTGGGAGAAAGCAGTGCTGGCAGATGGCTATGAAAACTTCTTCTGGTTCTAACAGTCTATTTGTAGCAGCCTTATCCTGCTGCTGTCTCGTTGGAAAAGTTGGGTACAATTCTAAAGCATTTCTCTTGTGATGGAAGCCATATTTGAAGACAGTTTTTCAAAACTGATGATACCCACGAATTCAAGAAGTTCAGTGAACCCCAAGCAAGTGAAATACACAGAAAACCATATCTAGGGAACATGAGGGTAAACTACAGAAAACCAACAACAAAGAGGAGAGACTTTGGAGTAGCCAGAAAAAAATTAAAAGACATATGAACTTCAAAGGGGCAACAGTAAGACACATAGCTGATTTCTCAGTACAGACAATGGAAACAGAAGACAGTGGAATGACATTATTATGTCACATAAAAGTCTTAGCACAGT
This sequence comes from Myotis daubentonii, assembly GCF_963259705.1. Taxonomy (NCBI): domain Eukaryota; kingdom Metazoa; phylum Chordata; class Mammalia; order Chiroptera; family Vespertilionidae; genus Myotis; species Myotis daubentonii. Next base: position 5,775,712 of record NC_081850.1, read on the forward strand.
AAAGATTTTATTTTCTTTTGATAGGCACAGAGTCCACGTTTCCTATAACTTGGCAATACTAGCAGAAAATAAGCAAGTTCTTTTGGCATGTGTGCACCCTCAAAATTCAGCTGTGGCACCCACGAGATGACAAGCCCACCGTGACAAAGCATATTCTCCCAGGATGGCCTCATGGGGGAGCAGGATCTAGGTGTCCCAGTTACAACAAGTGGTTTCTAAAGAGGAAAGGGAAGAAGGTTGCTAATCACTTTATAACACATCCTCACTCTCTGGCAGGCACTAAGTAAGCACCAGGTATGTTCTGCTCCCTGGGATCTGTGACACCAATAACATCCAGGAGCCTGCAGCAATCTTGTGAGAGTTTGTGCATGTCTGTTTCAACCCTGCACCTACTCCTTCCCCTTGTGTGACGTAAAGAGGCAGTATGTGGTGAGGATTTATCTTCTGGGTTTGGATTTGTGGTCTCTGCAGTCTTCCTTTGAGTCTCTTGCCTCCATCTATAAAGCTCCATTTCTCACGCTCATTCAGGAGAAATGGTGAAAGCAGACAAGTGGTGATTGGAAATGGTAAATTCTTAAACAACCCCTTCAACAACTATTCTAAAGTAGGGGTGGGGGGAGTCTCTAGAGTTCATTTTAGTTCATTAGATTAGGTACAGAATTGAGAGAAATGTGACATGATTTTTTAAATAATGTTTTCAGACACTAATTGATTAGGTTCAACTTTATGATTCTAGTGTCTCTAAGTAGAGTGTGATCTGAAACAATACTGAAAATCCAGATTATAAATTTTTCAGCTACACAATGCATACTTATGATCTCTTTCTTTGCTTTCTCTTTTAATCAATGAAATTTTTCAATCTTTTATGGAAGTATAATCTACAGTATAGAACAATACATGTATCTCCAAATGCATGTATGTACCCTAAGTCTATACAGATATCATAAAAGTATACCCTTGATGTATTTTGACAAAATGAAGCACCCATGAGTCAATAAAAAAGGTAACCTACCAGGTGGCCATATCTTCAGGCCCCTGTGCTGGAAAGCTGAGTGGGTGGGGTTCCACTCACTCCTTCCCACCTTTTACAGTTCAGCTCCACCATGAGTGTTGTGTGAGGGATTGTGGTTGGGCACTAGAGTGTGTTTGTGAGGGGTGGGAAGAAGGTCCTGCTAACTAAAAAAAAAAGTAACAACCTCATTCTCTGTACAAGTTCCTCAATGAAAGCCCTGAGGTTCAGGGTTCCTTTACGTCCACAGCTCAGAATGTGGGGTGCGTTATCAAGGCCAGGCAGAGACCCTGAACCAAGAGCAGGAGGCAGCTGTGAGCTCACCAGCAGGGCCCTGAAAGAACACAGGGCCCAACATGGGCAGGAGGCCCGGACTTGGAAGCAGGGCCTGTTCCAGAGGCAGATGTGTGGGGCATGCTGGTCAGGAGTCAAAAAATGGACAAGGTGCCAGCACTAGAGTCTATCTGAAGCCATCTCCTCTAACAATGGCTCGCATGTGCTCTTACAAAAGTCCCGACCTCTGAAGAACAGGCAGGTTAAACAAATGTCACGGAGTTATTCTAAGAGTCAAGTCCAAAACATATCATCCTTTCAGGCAGTAGCTGTGGGAAGTTTCCGTTCCGAGTCTCCACACAGGATTCAGCCCAAGTCCCCAGAAACTATGGGTGCTTCCCAGGCATCAGAATCTGTGCCCATCTCTCTGCAGTGGTTCTCAACCTTCCTAATGCCGCAACCCTTTAATACAGTTCCTCATGTTGTGGTGACCCCCAACCATAAAATTATTTTCGTTGCTACTTCATAACTGTAATTTTGCTACTGTTATGAATCATCATGTAAATATCTGATATGCAGGATGGATTTTCATTGTTCGCAACCCACAGGTTGAGAACCGCTGAGAGTCTAGTGGATGGCAGTCTGCTCTGTGTTGGGTGGCAATTTCACCCCTGCCCTCATTTCTGCAGTAAATATTCTTGTCTGCTGTCCCCTTCATGCACTCAGGGATGTGTTTCTCTGAACAGAGCCAGTGATGTGCTTCTCCTGATACAATGCTAGAACTACGGGAGTTCATTGTCAGCTCTGTAATGCTTAGATATACTTTTCCTGATGGCCCCACACTGCAACCATACTCAGACTATTTTTACATATTTTTCCCACAGCCTTTCCTCTCCCTTTGAGCAGTTTTCTCTAATGAAATATTAAGGCATCCTTTCTCTTATTCTGTTTTTCAGAAAATATTTCTGTGATACCTTTGGAGGCTCATAGGAAATGCATTTGGATTAATCTGTTTTTATCATGCTGCCTCCTGCAACACAAAACATATGAATCATCAAATTTTTCCCTGTCATTTTTTTTAGAGACCACAATATCCAGACACTAAAAGAGGCTCTGTGGGGATAATGCAATGGATATAAGAAATGAGATGTGGTCCCTGCCCTTGAGTAGATGGTGAAAGCAATGTTAATTAATACCTCAAATGCCTGAGACTCAGCATTTATAGCATCCCTTGAGTTTCTAGAGACCTTGAGTAGCATCTATAGAAATAGTATTTTTGGCAAGTCCTGTTTATTAGAAAAAATAATATTTAGTAACATGAACCATTGTTTTAGAGCTTGAGATATGTTGGAGCCTCAAGTAGATGTTCTGATATAGATGAGTGGATGAATGATGGATGGATTGATGGATGGGTGAATAGATGCATGGGTGAATAGATGGGTGCATGCATGGATGTATGTATGGAAGGGTGGGTGCATGGATAAATGCATGAATAAATAGATGTATGACTTTATTTGATATTGGATATCCCATTAGGGAGTCAGCTGGTGTGGGAGCCTGATGTTGCTATGTGAACATGAAGTTATTTAATCTTCTTGTGTCTTATTTCCTCATATGTAAAATGGAGACAATATATGTCCATGAACTCTTACCTATGGATTTGTTAAGAATTCAGAAGATGGACATCAGCCTACACTAGAGACTGGGAGTCATAGCAGATCTATGAATACATAGACACAAACCCAAAAAGTCACCCAAAATGGGGAGAGAGAAAGACAAGCTCCAAGTGAAAGAACAAGAAGATTTTCCAGAAGAAGAACTAAATGAAAGAGAGGTAAGAAATTTATCAGATATAGAGTTCAGAATAATGATTACAAGGATGCTCAAGAACATGAGAAAAGGTATCAAAACAATCAAAAATGACCAGTTGGAAATGAAGAGTAACATAGCATTAATAAAGAACACATTAGAGGGAATACACAGTAGATTAGGAGAAGCCGGGAATGGATTAGTGAATTAGAAGACAGGGTAGAAAGAGTCATTCAAACAGAAAACCAACAAGAAAATAACAATTAAAAAAACAGGAGGACAGCTTAAGAGAGCTGTGGGACAACATGAAACATAACAATATTCGCATCATAGGAATGCCAGCAAGAAAGTGAGCAAGAGATAGAGAATCCGTTTGAAGAAATAATGGCAAAAAAAACCCCAAAAACTTCTCTAACCTGGTGAAGAAAAAAGCTTAAAAGTTCAGGAGGCACAGAGTCCAAAATAAGAAGAATCCAACAGGCCCATGTACAGACACATCATAATTAAAATGCCCAAAATTAAAGACAATAAATCTTAAAGGCAGAAAGAGGAAAGCAATTTGTTACCTACAAAGGAGCTCCCATAAAGCTATCAGCTGATTTTTCATCAAAAACTCTACAGCCCAGAAGGGAATGGCATGAAGTATTCAAGGTAATGAAAAGCAAGGATCTGAAACCAAGATTACTATATCCAGCAAGGCTATCATTCAAAAAAATCATGAAATAAAGAGTTTCCCAGATTTAAAAAAAAAAAAGGCTAAAGGAGTTTAACACCACCAAACCAGCACTGCAAGAAATGCTCAAAGGGACTGCTGTAATGAGAAGAAGTAGAAAGAGGGAGAGAGAGAGAGAGAGAGAGATGCATAAAGAAATAAAATGGCAATAAGTATCTAAATAAGTATCTATCAATAATAACCTTAAATGTAAATGGATCAAATGTTCCAATCAAAAGACATAGGGTAACTGAATGGATATGAAAATATGACCCAAATATATGCTGTCTACAAGAGACACACCTCAGAACAAAAGACTCACACGGGGTGAGAGTGAAAGGATGGGAAATAATTTTCCAAGATTATGGAAACGAAAAATAAAGCTGGGGTAGCAATGCTCATATCTGGCAAAATAAACTTCAAAATGAAGGCCATCACAAGAGACAATAAAGGGCACTACATCATACTAAAGGGATCAACCCATCAAGAGGATATAACCCTAGTAAACATATATGCAACCAATTAGGAGCACCAAAATATATTTTAAAAACTTCTGGAGAGCTTTAAGGGAGAGATGGACAGCAATATATTCATAATATGGAACTTAAACACCCCACTGACTTCACTATATAGATATTCCAGACCAAAAGAAAATGAACAAGGAAACAGTGACTCTAAATGAAACACTGGATCAGATTGTTAAATTGACATTTACAGAACATTTCACCTAACGCTGCAGAATATACATTCTTCTCAGTGCACATGGGTCATTCTCAAAGATAGACCACATGTTAGGACACAAAACAAGTCTCTACAAATTCAAGAAGATTTAAATCATATAAAGCATCTTCTCAGATCACAATTAAATGAAATTAGAAATCAACTACAGTAAAAACACTCAAAAACATTCAAACACATGGAAGCTAAATTGTATGTTATTAAACAATGAATGGGTTACCAATGAGATCAAGAAAGAAATAAAAAAAAAACTTCCTTCAAACAAATGAAAATGAACACACAACAACCCAAAATATCTGAAACACAGCAAAAGCAACCCTGAGAGGGAAGTTCATACCACAACATGCCTGCTTCAAAAAACAAGAAAAATTAATAATAAACTATGTAGCCCTGCAACTTAAAGAATTAGAAAGAAAACAACCAGAAAATCCCAGAGAAGAAATAAACGACATGAGACTAAAAAAAAATACAAAAGATCAATGAAACCAAAGAGCTGGTTCTTTGCAAATATGAACAAGATTGATGAACCTTTAGCCGACTCATCAAGAAACAGAGAGGACCCATATTAATAAAATCAGAAACAGAAGAAGAGAAGTAACAACTGACACCACAGAAATACAAAGGCTTGTAAGAAAATACTTATGAACAAATTTATGCCAGCAGGCTAGACAATGTGGATGAAATGGACAAATTCCTAGAAAAATGTTATCTTCTAAAACTGAATCAGGAAGAATCAGAAAACCTCAATCGGCCAATAACAACTGATGAAAGTGAAGCAGGAATCAAAAAACTCTCAGCAAACAAGAGCTCTGCCCAAACGGCTTCACAGGGAATTTCACCAAACATTCAAAGAAGAACTAACACCTACACTCCTCAGACTATTCCAAAAAGTCCAAGAGGAAGGAACACTTCCAAGCTCTTTCTATGAGGCCAGCATGACCCAATTCCAAAACCAGATAAAGACACTACAAAGAGGGAGTATTACAGGCCAGCATCCCTGATGAACAGGGATGCTAAAATCCTCAACAAAATATTAGCATATTGGATTCAGCGATATATTAAAAAGATCATAGCCTGGCCAGCATGGCTCAGTGGTTGAGCATCTACCTAGGAACCAGGAGGTCATGGTTCGGTTCCTGGTCAGGGTACATGCCCGGGTTGCGGGCTCAATCCCCAGTGGGGGACATGCAGGAGACAGCTGATCAATGGTTCTCTCTCATCATTGATGTTTCTATCTCTCTCTCCCTCTCCCTTCCTCTCTGAAATCAAATATATATATCAGAGGCCCATTGTATGAAGAGATTCATGCAATAGGCCTTCCCTTCCCCTGGCTGCTGGCACCAGTTTTCCTCCAGCACCCGGGACCCAGGCCTTCACTCTGGGTGGAGCCTTCAGTCTTCGCTCCGCTGCTTTACCCCTACATATGCAAATTAACCACCATCTTTGTTGGGTTAACTTGCATACTCTCCTGATTGGCTGGTGAGTGTAGTGGAGGGACAGTTAATTTACATGTTTGTCTATAATTAGGTAAGATAATGAAAAGATCATATACCATGACCAAGTGGGATTTATTCCAGGGATGTAAGGCTGGTATAATATTTGCAAATCAATAAATGTGATACATTACATAAATAAATTGAAAGACAAAAATCACATGATCATATCAATAGACACAGAAAAAGCATTCAACAAAATTCAACACCCATTTTTTATTAACAATAGACTTTCAGCAAAGTGGGAATAGAGAGATCATAGATGAACATAATAGAGGCTATATATGACAAGCCTACAGCCAACATCATACTCAATGGGCAAAAATTAAACCATTTCGCCTAAGTACAGGAACAAGACAGGGATGTCTGCTTTTACCAGTCTTATTCAACATAGTATTGGAAGTCCTAGCCACAGCGATCAGACAAGATGAAAAAATAAAAGGCATCCAAATTGGAAAGGAGGAAGTAAACTGTCATTATTTGTAGATAACATGATATAGTACATAGAAAATCCTAAAGACTCCACCAAAAATCTACTAGATTTAATAAGTGAATTCAGCAATGTAACAAGATACAAAATTGACACCCAGAAGACAATGGCATTTTCATACACCAATATTGAGTATTCAGAAAGAGAAACTAAAAAAAAAAATCCATTTACCATAGCAAAAATATTAAGATACTTAAGAATAAACTTAACAAAGGAGATAAAAGACTTGTATTCAGAAAACTACAGGACATTGAATAAAGAGATAGAAGAAAATATATCATGGAAGAATATACCATATTCATGGATTGGTAGAATTAACACATTAAAATGTCCATTCTACCCAAAGCAATCTACAAATTCAATGTAATCCCTATTAAAATACCAACAGCATATTTCACAGATCTAGGACAAACAATCCAAAAATGTATATGGAACCAAAAATGTCCCCGAATAGGTGCAGCAATCCTGAGAAAGAAGAACAAAGTTGGAGGGATCACAATGCCAGATATTAAGTTAAACTACAAAGCATTGTAATTAAAACAGTCTGGTACTAGCACAAGAACAGGCATATTGATCAATGGAATAGAACCGAGACCCCAGAAGTCGATCTAAGCCATTATGCTCAATTAATATTTGGCAAAAGAAGCAAGAGCATACAATGGAATCAAGACAGTCTCTTCAGTAAATTGTGTTGGGAAAATTGAATAGATACATTCAAAAAAATGAATCTAGACCACCAACTTACACCATACACAAGAATAAACTCAAAATGGGTAAAAGACTTACATGTAAGACATGAAACCATAAAAATCCTAGAAGAAACAAAAGGCAGAAAAATGTCAGGCATCTCTCATAGCAATATGCTTACAGATACATAAGGCAAAGGAAACTAAGGAGAAAATAAACAAGGGTACTACATCAAAATAAAAAGTTTCTGCACAGCAAAAGTGACCATTGACAAAATGAAAAAGGAGCCCAGCCTATGGGAGAACATATTTGCTTATGATATATCTCATAAGGGGTTAATATCCAAAATATATAAAGTACTCAAACAACTTAACAAATCCAACAATCCAATTAAAAAATGGCAGAAGACTTAAATAGACACTGCTCCAAAGAGGACATACAAAATGGTCAAGAGAAGTATGAAAAAATTCTCAACACAGACCATCAGAGAGATGCAAATTAAAATGACAATGAGTATCACCTCACATCTGTCAGAATGGCCACCATCAACAAATCAACAAATGACAAGTGCTGGTGAGGATGTGGAGAAGAGGGAACTCTAATAACACTGCTGGTGGGAATGCAGACTGGTACAGCCATTATGGAAAATAATATGAAATTTCCTCAAAAAAGTAAATACAGAACTGCCATTTGACCCAGTGATCCCATTTCTAGAAATACTATTATATCCTAAGAAACCAGAAACGCCAATCAGAAAGAATGTATGCACCCCTATGTTCATAGCAAAACAATTGACAATAGCTAAGATCTGGAAACAGCCAAAGTGCCCATTAATAGATGAGTGGATTAAAACTCTGTGGTCATTTATACCATGGAATACTATGCAGCAATATAAAAGAAAGATCTCTTACCCTTTGAGATAGCATGGAGGTACCTGGAGAATATTATGCTAAGTGAAATAAGTCAGTCAGAGAAAGACAAGTATCACATGATTTCACTCATATGTGGAATCTAATGAACAAAGTAAACTGATGAACAAAATAGATCCAGAGACATAGAAGCATAGAACAAACTGTAGTATCTCAGAGGGAAGATGGGGGTGGCTGGGTGAGTGGGAAGAGATCAACCAAAGAACTTACATGCATGCTAGAGGCCCATGTGTATGAAATTCGTGCACGGGGGATATGTCCCTCAGCCTGCACCGTCTCCAATCTGGGACCCCTCAGGGGATGTCCGACTGCCGGTTTAGGCCCGATCCGGCAGTCTGACATCCCTCTCACAATCCAGGACTGCTGGCTCCTAACCACTTACCTGCCTGCCTGCCTGATTGCCCCTAATCACTTCTGTCTGCCAGCCCGATTGCCCCCTAACTGCTCCCCTGCCAGCCTAATTGACACCTAACTGCTCCCCTGCCAGCCTGATTGCCCCCAACTGCCCTCCCCTGCTGCCCTGATCACCCCCAACTGCCCTCCCCTGCTGGCCTGATCGTCCCCAACTGCCCTCCCCTGCCAGCCCACCTCCTCCACCTGAACCCACCTCCTCCATGCGAGGTGAAGGAGATGCCGGGACCAGCCTCCTCCATGCCACATGGAGCCACGGGACCCCCAGGCCTCACCGTGCAGAGCAGCCACCAGGTCCCACCTCCACTGTGCACGTGGCCATCTTGTGATGGCCATCTTGTGGTGGCCATGTTGCAACAGCCATCTTGTGGCTGCCATCTTGTGACAACATCGTGCACTAGGGTATGAGGACCACCTAGGCTTTTATTAGTATAGACTAGAGGCCTGGTGCACAAAATTCGTGCACAGGGTAGGGGGGTCCCCTCAGCCTGCACCCTCTCCAATCCAGGACCCCTCTACCTGGTCATCCTTAACTGCCCCCCCCCCCGCCCCCCGGCCGGCCTGATCGCCCCTCACTGCCTCTGCCTGTCACCTCATGCAGCCTGCTGCTCAGTCATTTGGTCGCCCCTCACTAACCCCTCTGCCAGCCTGGTTGCCCCACGTAGCCTGTTCGGTCGTCCATTCAGTTTTTTCAGTTGCAATGATTGTTTAGGCTTTTATATAGATAGATAAGCATAACCCATGGATACAGACAATAGTGTGGTGAAGGCCTGGGGAGGGGGGCAGGGGCGGGGCAGGCTAGAAGGGATCAATGGGGAGGGGGGGAAGGGGAACATATGTAATACTTTCAACCACAAAGATTTAATTAAAAAAAAAAGAATTCAGAAGCTTCCAGAATTTAAGAGGGTAATACAGTATGTTACTATAGTTTTTGCCACCAAATGCGTTTCAGAAGTGTTTGGTTTTCGGATTTTTCTATCAGCATATATGCCAATAGATAAAGCCAGAGAGGAGGTGATGTGTCCTAAGGAAAATCCGCAGGGGAGAAGATAACAGCAATGTGAGATGAAGCGCAATGAACATGAGAGAATGTGAATTTGTCTTCTCTACCTTAAATGCATTTGAGAATTGCCATAGGACAGTGATGGTGAACCTATGACACGCGTGTCAGAGGTGACACGCAAACTCATTTTTTTGTTGATTTTTCTTTGTTAAATGGCATTTAAATATATAAAATAAATATCAAAAATATAAATCTTTGCTTTACCATGATTGCAAATATCAAAAAATTTCTATATGTGACACGGCACCAGAGTTAAGTTAGGGTTTTCAAAATGCTGACACGCCAAGCTCAAAAGGTTCGCCATCACTGCCATAGGATCATAAGCGCATGTATTGGTTTACTTGATTATTCTCTACCTTCCCCGCATATTAATATTATATGGCTGACACACAACAAGTGTTTAATAAAGACAAGTGGGATGAAAGATAGGAGTAAGGTGGGAGGGGAGAAAACAGGGAGGAAGGAAGGGAGGGAAGGAGTTAGAACCCTGACTTCCACATTTCCTCCACCATCTCTGCCAGCAACACCCGCATGTCCATGCTCCCAGCTCAGCAGGCGCGGGGTTCTTGTCCTCCTTAACCATCTTCAGCACGTAGCCCACCGGCCACTTCCTTCTTCTTGAAGCATCTCTTTCCTTCCATGATATGGCATCTTCCTGTTTTTCTTTATCTCCATCTTCTTCGGAGTGCCTCTTCCTCCTTCTTGTTCCCTAAGTGCCAATGCTTCATACGTTTCATCTCGCAGTGCTGTTTATATTCTCCCTCTCCGCAGGCTCCTCGCCTGCTCTCTGCCTGAACTATCAGCATACATGCTAGTGACTTCCAATCCAAGTCTATCCTTGAGGAAGAGCTCTCATGAGCTCCAGAACCACCTATGTATGTCCTCTGGAATGTCTGATAAGCACCCCAATTGAAAGATCCCCAAAAGAATCCAACTTGTTTTATCCAAACCTAATTATCTCCTGTATTCAGTTATCAGTGAATGGCACCGTCATCTACCCAGGCTAGAACCCAGGGAGGCATCTCTTCCTCGTCCCCTAATTCACATCAGCCCCAACCCTCCCAGGGATTTAACGTCATGCCTGCCCTCTCTCAGCACAGCCCACTTCCCCTTTCACTTCCTCTCCCTTCGTGGTGGTAGAATGGTGCCAGCAAACCAGGGATACACACTCCCTTTTCGTGTCCAGTGGTTCAGGTCTTTCTTTTTAAATATTTCACAAAAGAACAGGGCTTCCCTCTGGTAGGGCCATATTAAGTCACTGACCATTGAAGAGCAATAACTTGAGTTCCAAAAAGTCCACAACAGATAATGCCCGTGTATTCCCTAGTTTGAACAATGTACTGTCCTACCCCTGACACCTACTGTGGTGAATAGACTGAAACTGCTTGCACAATTATCTTTCTCTCCCCTGACTCCAGGTTACATGAGGTCAGGACTTGTGTTCGCCTTGTTTAATGCTGTAGCCCCAACTCCTAATGCAATGAGGCCCTGGCCTGTAGTGGGTGCTCGATAATTGTTTCTTGGTTGGAGGAAAGTAGAGGAGGGGAGGGAGGCAAGTCGGTTCCAGCAGAAGAGGATGTGGAGCAAGAATGAGGAAAGAGTTCTCCAGCTCGGAGAGTATGTGGTCCTTGCTCTGAGTTTTCAGGTGGCATCGTGGCGATTATTACTTGGATAATCCATATCTTGGAAGTTTTAGAGAAGATACAATTTAAAAGACAAATTTGAGAGATTTCTGTCAGTCTGGTCAAAATAATTAATTTTAAGGAGTTTTTATTATAAAATTAATTGTCTAGTCGATTTTTTAAATTCTCTTTTAAAAATATATGAAGAATTTTGATAAACACAAGGAGTGTAATTCTGGATTTCACATTTCACCCTTTGTTCCTGTCCTATCCCAAGAAGCAGTTTAGCTCCCGGACCCTTGGCTGTGTGTCGCCTGAGAAGACTGTGCGCTGCCGCGATTGGTGTGAGCCTCGCAGCACTGCGATGAAGAGAGAGCAGACTTGCTTGTAACCGCACGGCAAGTGCCCGGCTGCACGGGAAACTCCAACTGACACTGAGGGGAGAGCCCCAGACAGTATTAATTTCAGATGAGGAGAAAAAACTGTCTGTTTTTCTCGAATGCTTTCTGATTATTTGAGTTGTACCTAATTAATATTTTAAAATATTTACTATCCAGGTCCTGTCACTGCTCTTCTGCTTGAAAAATAAAGAAAAGAAAAGAAAAATTAGAAGTCAGCTCTGGATTAACAAAGTCATGAGAAGACTTTGGGAGAAAAATCTTAGTTTAAAAAATAATTGAATATCTTCATAAAACAGACACGCACTGCTTCTGGAATCAGATTGCGTGTGACATGTTTTCTATAGCTCACTGCTTTGACCAAAACTCAATTAAGTCTAAAACGTCAGAATCTGCCACCAGGCTCCAGCCACACTGCTCGCTGAGCCTCCCTCCCGGAGGGACCCCTACGATGTTGGCTGCTCAGTCAGCCCCATGCGGAACCCTTAAACCAGCCACGTGTGCCCCAGAAAGGCCCGGTGGAATGTCCTCTGGTGATCTGATTCTTACGAAGCCGCAGCGTGACGATGACAAGGCGACCCACCCTGGAGGGTTTTGCAAGAATGACATAAAGGCTTGGCCAGTGCGTTGGCCGGGTCTTTTGTTTCCTGTATTTCTGACGCTTCCACATCCGGAGCCTTTCTGACTCTGGACGGCCTGCCCCTCCCAGGACAGCCAGTTCCAGAGAGAGGAGAGGCCGTGGCTCTGCCTGGAGACACCCCCATGTCAAACCGGCTCATCCGAGCCCACACCCACCTCCTGTGCAGCTCCCACACGCTGGTCCGCTGTCCACCCGCCCCGTCACCCGGGGACAGATACCAGACAACGAGGACGACCCTGTGCCCCGCGCCCGCTGCAGTTACTCCCCTGGCCAGTCCTGAGCTGCGCGCACTGGCTTTTCCATGGCAGTCGCCTTCTGATCTGTGGGCTTCGCAGCGCCTCCGTGTTCTGGAAGCACCCTAGGCTTCAGGCCAGCAAAAGGAGTCGCTGATCTCACCCCGCACCTTCAGGAAGGACATTCGCTGAGGGGTCACGCAGCAAGGGAGCTCTGCCCCCACGGGCGTGGGCGGGACGGGCAGATCAGGCGGGTTCCACGGGACGGCCACCCAGGCCCACGGCATCCAACTGAGCAGCCTCTCCGTCCGGACACTTCCCACGCGTGCCCAGACACGTGCAGATCTTCTTTTCCTGGTTCTGCCCTTCATGACGGCGCTCCTCTGCCCGCGTCGGGAACAGCTGTCACCCGGGACTCGGCAGAGGCATGTGTCTGTCCGGCTCCCAGTGGGGACGGGGTCGGGACGTCAGTGCCGAGGTCTGTGGCGGGCGGCTGTCCTCATTCCCACGGTGTCTCCCAGAAGCAACGGGCCACCCCGGCTCCCACTGTGGGATGAAGACCCTCAGCCCCAGTGGGTAGTGCCCAGCAGTGGCCTCACTGGGGCCAATGCTTCCGGAGGAATGGGCTCGGCCAGGGGACTCACGGTCCTGGCTCCGCCTGTGGGGCAGCAGGGAGCCAGCACCGGTAAGTCCCCGGGAGGGGCAGGCACTTGATGGATGTTATTTCATTTCTAAGTCAAAAAACCCTGCAGAGTCACTGTTCTATTTCTAACTTGTAGATGAGGAAGTTAAAGCAGAGAGAGAGGTTAAGAAAGTGCCAGAGTTACAGAGCCACTGAGCAGTTGAACAGGGACTGGAGCTGGGTCTGTTTCGAGCCAAAGGCCTCGCTCTCGTCACACACAGGCCGCCCTGGAGGTGGCATTGGGCCTGAACGCTACACACAGTCAGGTATGAAAGGAGTGCAGCTGGGCCACGTAATTCCCCAGATCGGAACCTGCTTCCAAAGGATGTGGTGAGCACCGGGTGAGGCAGGAAAGCCACTTTGTACGTGTAAGTCCAGGCCAGCTTCTAGAACGTTTATTAAGAGGGTGCGACAAAAGCTACCAGCCTGGGTCCCCGGGGGCCTCCGTTGTCTGGGAGGCACCCACCAGGCTTCGCCATGTGCTCCGCGCCACCAGCAAAGGCCAGGCAGTTCCCTAGTTTCAAGGCTGTAATTGACAAAGGCTCGTTGGTCTATGCCATGCTTCTGGGCAGTTGGAGACCAGGGCTGCAGTCTGTTAATTGCATGTGGGGGAAGCCACAGCTAATTCAGGACAAGCTACGCCATTTGGAACCAACCCCACAGCAGCAGCGCGCCCGGCGGTGTGCCAGGCAGTGCCACGTTACCTACGCCCCCAAAGGCAGGGGAAACGGACGCAGCAGGGTGACGGGGGCCGCCTTCTCTCAAAGACCTGAGTCAGATTCCATTCAAAGAAGAAATCAAGTTCTGTTTCGTAAGACATCTGGAAAGCATCTGGACATCCCCTAACATTGAAGGTTACGCAGGCACAGAGGCTGGGAAAATGGGTGGGCGGTGCTGCACAGACGTCTGCCTGGGGCGTGGGTGAGGGAATGACCGAGACGGAGATGCAGAGTCCCAGCTCTCTGAGGACGTCCACGCTGGGACACCGCCTGTGCTGTGTGGGACAGGCGCTGCCAGGAGCTTCCTCCCGCGTAGGCACAGCTCACTTCAGCGCACGGCTGGTCTTGCTTTAACTAAACATTATTGTTCTAACTGCTTCCCCCTTGTTTACTATCCTACTGAAGTGCTTAGATTTAAAGATAGTCACCATGCAATCTGTAAACTGAAGTGGTCTTTTTACCAGAATATGGTTTGCTATGTTTTAAACGCTCATATTCAGACACAGGAGGTGTCTGTAGCCTAAATGTTGTGGAGAACACATTAGTGAAGATGCCTATGTATTGTATCTGTTGCAATCCTGTATTCACGATCCTAGGTTGTAGAAGGAGATGTGATATGCATTGAATGCCTCCTCTGTGCCCAGATCTCCATTTACATATATCAACACCTGTGTAACTCCATCTATTGAAAACAATCCGCATTATTAACCGGTACACCTAGTACATTCATTGGTTGTGTATTTTCTTGATCCAATTTGTCAGGCATGCAATGTTCTGTACTGACCACCACTCGGTACTGGGGACACAGAGATGTGTGAGACACAGGCCCTGGCCTCGGGTCATGCTCAGTTCAGGAGAGACTTTTTAAAAAAGCATTAGAGGAGGTTCTATCATGAAATTATGTTCAGAAGACTATGAAATTTAAAAGTAAGCCAAAGCTGGGCATTTTATCCAAGAGAATTGAAACCAGGGTCTCAAAGAGATAGTTGCATGCCCATGTTCTTAGCTCCCTCGTTCACAATAGCAAGATGGGGAAGCAACACAGGTGTCCCTCTATGGATGAGTGGATGAACAAAATGTGGGGTGGACATGCAATGCAATATTATTCAGCCTTAAAAAGGAAGGAAATATTGCCACCTGCTACCACATGGATGAACTTGAGGCATTATGTCAAATGAATAAACCAGTCACAAAAGGACAAATCCTGCAAGCTTCCACTCATCTGAGGCACTTAGAGTAGTACTCGGACTCGTAAATCAGAGAGTGGAATGGTGGTGGCCAGGGGCCTGGGGGAAGGGACGCTGCTGTTCAGTGGGTTGCAGAGTTTCATCCATGCAGGGTGGACACGTTCTAAAGATCTGCTGTGCAACGTTAGGCGTGTGACCAACAATGCTGCCCTATTCTCTTAAAAGTGGTTTTTGCCACCAAAACAAAAGCATGGCAAGGTCAGAGGTGACCTCGCAAGGGCTGGGCCTCCACTGAGGCCCCAGGGAACGTGGAGGAAGGCGGTACTGTCCCATTTCACAGATAGGGGAGTCGAGTACTGCGTTCCAGGTCTGGTGACGTGGAAGCCCGTGATTTTCCATTACCCTCCGTGTCTTCTTCATGACAAATCTTACAAAACTTGCACACGGCAAATCAGAAAAGGCAAATTCCTTAGAGTAGACATTGATTCTGCAAACCAAACATGAACTAAGTGAAGAACGAAACACTAGGGAGAACTGTACTGAACATTGATTTTTGTTTACCTATATCTGTTTACTTAACTATTAAATGGCAATGACTTAAATTTTTAAGTTTTTAAAGCTATAATGTGAAAGCCATCCTCCAGCCAAGCAATGATTTCAGTCGGAGGGAACCCAGTTCCTGCATGAGGCCCCCCAGACACGCTCCTGCCAGCCAGCAGCACAGGCAGACCTCTGCCTCCCATGGGCATGGAACACGGGATTCTTAGAAACTTTTTTAAAGACCTAAAATATCCTACCTAATAATAGATAAACATGGTAATTAACCGTACCTCCGAGACGCTTCCCATTGGCTAATCAGGGCGATATGCAAATTAACTGTCAACCAAGATGGTGGCCGGCATCCAGGCAGCTGAAGCAAACAGGAGGCTTGCTTGCTCCAGTGAAGGAGGAAGCCAATGTTCCCCGCCTGCCACTGCCGATCTCTGAGCTTGCACTCTAAGAAACAATGTTGCAAGTATAGAAGCTAAACAAGCCCCATGCTTTCAGCCAGCCGGCGGAGCTGGAGTTGCAACAGAGTTTCAATTATAGAACCCAAACAAACCCAGATCCCTGCTTTCAGCAGCCGAGGCCTCAGAGCTGGAGCCGAGCCTCAGAGCTAAAGCCAGCTCTCAGTTCCAGTGACAGCCATAGAAGGTAAATAAATCTCAGAATTAAAGAAAAAGAGGAGAGGCTGGGAGCTTCAGTCAGCTGCCAGCCTCAAAACAGCCCTGAGCCCTTCAACCATACTGGCCAGGCACCCCAGTGGGGACCCCCACCCTGAAGGGGGTGTGACCAGCTGCAAAGAGCCATCATCCCCTCATCCAGGCTGGCCAGGCACCCAAGCTGGAACCCCACCCTGATCCAGGACATCCTTTAGGGCAAACCAACCGGCCCCCACCCGTGCACCAGGCCTCTATCCTATATAGTAAAAGGGTAATATGCCTCCCAGCACTGGGATCAGCAGAGCCACGAGGCCTCACGCCTCGGGATCAGTGGAGCCAGGAGGCCTCCTGGCACTGGGATCAGTGGAGCCGCAAGGCCTCCTGGCCCCTGGAGCAGCGTGACAGGGGGCAGCACCCAAACCCCCTGATCGCCCTGTGGCTCTGTGTGTGACAGGGGGCAGGGCCACAACCTCCCTATCCGCTCTTCTCTGTTCATGACAGGGGAAGGCGCCCCAACCCCCTGATCAGCCCTGCTCTGTGCCTGATAGGGGCGAGCTCCCCAAACCCCTGATCGGCCCTGCTCTGTGCATGACAAGGGGGAGCTCCCCAACCCCCTGATCGGCCCTACTTTGTGTGTGACAGGGTACGGAGCCCCAACCCCCCTGATGTGCCCTGCTCTGTGGGTGACAGGGGGCAGTGCCCCAATCCTCTGATCGGCCCTGCTCTGTGCATGACAGGGGGTGGTGCCCCAACCTCCCCATCGACCCTGCCTTAAGTGTGACAGGGGGCGGTGCCCCAACCCCCCAATTGACTCTACTCTGAGCCCGACCAGGGGCTGCACCTAGGGATTGGGCCTGCCCTCTGCCACCCGGGAGCAGGCCTAAGCCAGCATGTTGTTTTCTCCCAAGGGCTCCCAGACTGTGAGAGGGCACAAGTGGGGCTGAGGGACACACTCCCCCCCCCCCCCCGCCAGTGCACAAATTTTTGTGCACCGGGCCTCTAGTCATTTTATAAAGAGACTTCTGTGTCTTCTTCACTGAAAGTATATTCCAATTTTTTGTTTATTTTTTTTGTTTGAAATACTAATTCAATATGATAGAGAAACACACTACCCTTGCCCCTAAAGAAGAAATACGAATTCTCAGAAAAACCTGTAAACAACATGCATAATAAATAATACAATTATGGATGTATTTGTTGGGTTATAGCCATTGCTATTCTTGGTTGTCAAATCAGAGTGGAGGCAAACTGCTCAGGGGGTGATGTGCGAATGGACCTCAACCTGGAGACTTGCCCTCGGGGAGTTTTGATGCCTGCACCTGAAGGCTCCACAGGCAGCCAGTGGTGGTGATGGCGGTGCTGCTGCACAGCCTGCTCGCAAAGGAAGCCCCAGGATAAGTCGTTACTTAGTCCAAAATGCCCCCCGCCCCGGGTGCTGAGCTGGAAGGCCCTCGGGAACTGCTCTCCCCTGCTCACTGGTCTCAGGACAATGGGAGAAGGGCAGCTCATCCCGGCCAGGAATCGGCCGCAGGAGCACTCTGCTCAGGGCTGGGAAGTGTTTGTTTTCAACTCTGGTATTTTTATACAAATGACATCGATTCATCCAAAAAGGGTTGGAACGATAAAATGCAGGCGACAGCGACACCACGTTCCCTTCAGAGCTCTGTGCTGGCTTTGCGTCACATGTAAGGAGATCAGAATGGTACGTTTTCTTGATTTGCTACCAGATCTGGGAAGAGAGGCACATCCAAACCAAGTTCTCAAAAGTCCAAGCACCTGTTTCCCTCACTATGCAAGTTCACGTCCGTAAACGTAGTGTTCAGTTCAAGTATCCCGTTGAAGAACACACTTGGTCTCTAGCATAACAGGGTTAAGTTAAAATGAGAGGAAAAGATCAGGTCCAGCAAACTATTTATTTACAGTTAATTTACAGAAATAGCAGGAAGTCAGCCCAACAGGCAGAATCTTCCATGAAAATTCACACAACCAGGGCGTCACGCTATGTGACTAGCTGCGGGTGGCATGATGTCGCTTGCAGTTACCCCGTTGTCTCTGACATGTTTCAGGATGGCCATCCAGCATCTCATTCATAGAGTTGTTTGTCCACTTGCTTGGTATGTTTCTGCTATTACATCATGAAATTTTGAGACCCTTGGTGTGTGTCTTATTTATCTACTGCTATAAACAAGTGCCCTACATTTTATTAGTAGCAGCTTAAACATGCCCATTTCTCACCTCACAGCTTTTGTGGTCAGGAATCTGGGTGGGTTCTCTGCTTCAAGATCTCTCACAGAACTGCAGGCAGGTGACAGCAGGGGCTCGGCCTCCTCCGGGGCCTACGTGGGGAGTGAGCTACGTCCGAGCTTGCTCACGTGGCTGCCTGTCGGCAAAATTCAGCTTCTTAAAATCTTCTTGTCCCAGGCCTTCGCTCTCCGCAGCTGCTGACTTCAGGACACCCTGTGTTTCTTGACAGATGGCCCCTTCCTCAGGACAAATATGCACAAAAGCCAGACCGGAAATGCCAGTAGGATGGACGTCCCAGTCCTTGTAGCCTAACCTCTCAGCAGCTGTGTTCAATTTTTAGAAGGAATCAGAGGTCTGCTCTCAGGGGCACGGAGTGCACGGGGTGTGCAGACGGGAGTGGAGCCTGTAGGACAGCCGTGGGCAAACTACGGCCCGCGGGCCAAATCCGGCCCGTTTGAAATGAATAAAACTAAAAAAAAAAAAAGACCGTACCCTTTTATATAATGATGTTTACTTTGAATCTATATTAGTTCACACAAACACTCCATCCATGCTTTTGTTCCCGCCCTCCGGCCCAGTTTAAGAACCCATTGTGGCCCTCGGGTCAAAAAGTTTGCCCACCCCTGCTGTAGGAGGCTGCCTACCTCAGGGTGCGGATGGGGACTCACTTGCTTTCTTTTTGAGAATGGTCCACGTTTGGCAGCTATCTTCCCCTACAGACGGAGACAGGCTCAATCAAAGCTTCCAGCTTCCCTTTATTTCTTGTCAAATGCACTGTTAGCAGCGTGTAATTACAGGTCCTACCTTCAGTCACAGCAGTCCTACACCACTGAGCCAGTGTGTCTGTGCATCTGTGGGTGTGACTACAGAGGGCTTAGCCTCAGCATGTCCCCTACCCTGTCAGAGCAACTAAGCAATAAATGGAACAAAGTAAGTGTATATGTTGGGGGGCGGGGGAGGGCTGCATGTGCCCACTTCCATCACTTTCCCCGGAGCTGCACAGAATGTCCCCCACAGCTTCCCTTCCATTTATTTGGAAAGAAATGTGATAGCCTTCTCCATATTATTCATTGAAATGCATGTATCAACAGAGACAGCAAGTGAATTCTCTGGGAAATTGTAGGTGGCCACTCTTCTGACCTAAGACACGCAGCTCCTCTTCTTGGAAGGGTTTGAAACTCTCTCGATCAACAATACTCAACAGTAACCACAAAGTGACGGCCCATCTGTCGCAGGAGCAGGACATGTGGCCTCCCAGCTCTGCTTACATAGGGTCCCACTCAAGAACCCCTCATGACCAAGATCAGCAGCAGGAGCTCGCCCACGTTCCCAGGGAGAGAAGCTGAGGCTCAGGTCCACAAGGGAATCCCCGGGAACGAGAGAGGGGCGAGCAGGAATGGCGTGAGTCGTGGAGAGAACAAACACAAGGACATGCTCGCCCAAAGAGGCCTTGCCTTCTGCAGAGCAGCTGACTCTCTGTCACCTGGAAGCCTCTGAGCGGCCGCCTGAGGCGACTGCTCCTCCAGAAGTCTGCCAGCAAGGGGGCGGGCTCTCCCGCTGGCCAGCAAGTCTCCCCACGAGGACCAGCTCCCTCTCCCTCTGTCATCAGAGAATCCCCGGCTGGGGGTGCTGTCAGCTGCCGGGCAGAGAAAAGAGCAGAGAAAGCTCCACTCCGCAGCCCAGGAGAATTTAGTTGCTGCCTGGCTACCTTCCTAGAGGTCACAGTGTCATCAAGCAGGAAATCTGGGAGCACAAGGCCAGGGCCGTGTGTAATGGGGTCCGACACAACAATAAAAACAGGCATTTACTTACAGTGCTTTCGTTTGAAAGGTTTCTCTAGACTAAGGACTTGGGAAGGGTCTGGAGATACCGCACAAGATGTCAGAAGAGGGTAGAGACACCAAGCCCAGGTGGTGGCAGTTGCAGAAGTACAGGAGTCACCTGGGGCCTGGGCACTCAGGATCCCTGCCAGGGCCTGTCTGGCAGCTCAGGGAGAAGTAAGAAGATGAACCCGGGATTACAGGAAGCCATGCGAGCCAGTCAACTGCGGGTGAGTGCACAGGTCACGACTGGGGGTGCACTGTCAGGTCGTGGGGTATCAGCAACATGTCGGGCCATGGCACATACCCTTCCAGCATGTAACTATACCCGGTACTATGTAGGGTATTGTGAGTTAGCAATGATCAAGATAAATAACAGTAAGTAAGTAAAGCAACCGTAACACTGATAAGTGCTAGATAGGAAGTAAACAGAGGGATGGGGAGAGGGGAATTGGCTGTAGTAGTTACTAGCAGCGACCCCATTCCCTGTCCCCCTGGGCACTGGCCTGTAACAGCTTCCGACATGAACACCAGCCCAGGCAGTCTGCTCAGGAGCGGCGACCCACGTGCAGGGCAGGCCAGAAGTGTCATTGAGATATCACTTCCATTACCTCTCCCCAGCTTCCTGCACCCCAGGGAACTCAAAGGGTCCCCAACAGGCCCCAACAGCCCACAACAGCATTTCACTTCTGCACCCCTCCCAGTGCTTCCTGGGATCACACCCGCCCCAATAAACCATTTGCTTTCAAATCTTTGTTTGGGAAGGTCCCAAGGACACTGCCTTCATGCCCCAATGATGCCATATTAGAGGCAACTCTCCCTTCCTCTGAGCACTGCATGTGCTGCTCTTACCTGAAGTAGACTGTGCTCACTCAGCTGTTGACCTGGAAATCTCCTTCTTATGCTCAGGGACTCAGCTTAGTGGTTGTCTCCTCCCTGCACTTTCCCCACAGGCACTGCACATTCTACATTACATCTCTTTGTCTCCTAGAATGTACACTTGATAGCAGACAGATCCCACATGTTTACTGTGCTATTATTGTACCATGTTATTATTGTAGCACAGGGCTGAGGTCTTCCTATGTACTTAATAAATGGATGGATGGATGGATGGATGGATGACTGGGTGGATAATGGATCAATCGATGGATGGGATTCTCATAATTTGGCACCAGCCATTTAGTGACAGCTCCAGAATTTCTACTTTGAAGGGACTTAGGTGGCAAATGTGTTGGATGAGAACTCTGTGTAATGCCCTATAGAATACTTTGGGTAAGATTTTAAAAATTATCCATTTTCAAAGATTTGCTGAGAGCTGGTGGAGATTATCGAGCTAAGGACCAGCTCCCTCTAAAACCAGTGCTTTGTACAACCAGGGCTCTGTGACAGATTCTGCCCTCACTGCTGAAGATAAAATGGAATGTTCAGTCAGTCCACTTCTCCACAGCAAAGGGAGTCATATGAGTGTTTTGATGGCCCATGGATGCAACTCCTGAGACCAGGCCTCTCTGAGAGGACAGGGGTGGGCATTCAAGGAAAACAGCTGAAGCACTAGGTCTACAGAACACAAGAGGCAAAGGCAATCCAGAAACTTCCGTATGTCCAACAGGGATCTGCTGCTGTACTCTCTTGGTAACTTGTGTGAAGTTAAAAACAAAAAACAAAAAGGATCCAAAAAAGAAATTCCAAAATGACAGAGGAGTAAGTGAAAGCTACACTGACACACTCCCAGGACCAAACTGGAATTACAACTAAAATACAGAAAAACCACCCCGAATAATCAACTGAAGACCAGCTGGAGAGAACCCTGATAACCAAAGACGGAAAGAGAAGACCACGTAGAGACCGATAGGAAGGGTGGAGGCACCAAAGGCTAGCCGAGCTCCCACAGACAGCCACAGAAGTTGGGGAGGGATATCTCAGCTGTTCCCACTGAGAACTCAGGGGTCTAACCCCCAAGCAGGGCTCCCCAGCCCAGAGCACCATATCTGAGGAAGGTGGCTATATAACATCTGGCTGTGAAAAGTAGCAGGGTTGCTGTCTGCCAGGCAGGCATGGCTGGAAATGCAAGCACTCTCTTAAATGGACAACACACAAAATTTTGTGTGCAGCCACTCATCTTGGGCTCCAGCAGAAGGAGGGCAGAGTGCACTGGAGCTGTGTGAGCAGAAACCAGAGTTGGAGTCTCAGGGGGTAGACCTCAGAAGATAGACACCTAGGTTTCCTGTGCTAGCTCATTTCCTCATACTGCAGAGGACATCTTTCTCCTGCAGACCTTTACCATCGAGGCAGCTTTTACATGGAGAAGGGCAGTTGTCCGGCACTGTTGGAAAACCCTTTGCCCCACCCTGTGGAGTTTCTGAGGCCCATTAAGAGCCTGCCAGCAGAAGCAATTGTCTCACCCTTTGGCTGATAGCCTGTGGCTAATCAAGACTGAATATAATCAGACTGCAGGCAGGGTGGGACTCTGGAGGCTTTGAGTCTTTGCCTGACCTAATTAGGGGCCCACGGCCAGGAAAAAGAGAACAATAAAAAGTATGCTGGTGACAGGCGGGGTGGCTGGCCACAGGCAGGTCAGTGCGGTCCAGGAGTGCTGAGCCCGGCCGCTGCTCAGCGGAGAAGGCGGTGCTGGCTCAAGGCGGCCTTGGCTCGACAGTGACCCATCAGCTCCGGGGCCGGCACAGACACACAGACTCAGCACAGACAGGCAGTTCTCTCAGTCTGGAGGATGAACGATGAAGGTCAAGGTGCCAGCAGGGCTGTTCTCCCAGGCCTCTCTCCTTGGGGTCCCCACATGGTCACCCCTCTACGTGTATGTGCCCCAGCCCCCTCTTTGTATAAGTACACCCATCAGATAGGATTTGGGCCACCCTCGCAACCTCATTTTGCCTAAATCATCTCTGTAAAGGCCCATCTCCAAACACTGTCACGTGGATTTTGAGGGGGTACAATCCAGCCCCTAACAGGGGGCCTCTGTCAGTCTAGTGGAGTGAGCCCAGAAGATAGCAAAGTGGCAGTTCACGGAGTGACATGTTTGCATCTGCAGAACAGCGAATGGGACAGACCCACCACTGTGACTTGGGGACCCTGGTGCTGCTGCGCAGGCGCTTCAGGGCCCTCCCCCGGTCTGGAACAGGTCTTCCCCGATGGCGATGGCCTCAGGCAGGGGCAGTGGAGTGCTGGGGCTGCGCAGACGAGGTGCTCGCTTCTCTGTGTTGTAGGGGAGCCCTGCTTTAGCTCATTTCTTCTCATACTAAGTTGTGCTTTGTTTCCAAAGAGCTAACTTCTAGTTTTGAATAACAACTGATGTAACAGAACCTGTTTTTTATTTAAATTTGCCGCTGTTGTTTTCTCTCTCTTGTTTGCTCACGTCTTGTTCCAACCCTTAGGCTTGGGTCTGCCTTTCCCCAGGACCCACACGGGCTGCGGGCGGGAACACCTGGACCCAGGCAGGAGGGCCCAGGGCCCGGGGCAGCGCTGGGGGGTAGCCGCCCTGGGGGCGCTCTGTGCATCAGGGCCCAGGGCAGCGCTGGGCCCACAGCCTTTCCCACGGGGCAGCTTCCAGATGCCCCACCCGCCACTTGGGGTGCCCCCGGTAGGCCTCACAGCCCCTCCTCTGTTCTCCTCCCAAGCTGCACTGTTGACTGTGTGAACAATGAGAGAGAGGCTTAACCCAGCAGAGAACTGCACACACCACAGCCCTCCCTCCCGCTCCATCTCTGCAAGAAGCCCCTGCAGGGGGAGCTCCAAGCGCAACCGCCCACTGCGGGGCAGAGGTCCCCAAACACCGCCGCCCCAGTCAGGCTGCACAGAGCCCTCCGTAGGCAGCCGCCAGCCCTCTGCAGGGGGCGCAGGGAGGTGAGCACAAGCCTGGCCCTGCACCCGGACCTGACCCATCCCCATCCAGAGGCCCTGGCCTCAGTTTCTCCAGCTGTAAAGTGGGGATAGGACGCACACCCACTTTCCCCCTCTGTCTTCCTCCCTTGTTGCTGGTGGAAATCAAGGGCGTGCACCTGCCTGCTTTTCTGCGCTCCCCAGCGGCCTCAGCTCCCTGAACAGGTCCAATCCCCCGTGTTCCCGCCCATAATCCGGAGAATAAGGCTGACGGGAAGCTTGTCCTTTCCTTTCATCAAAGCGGCAGGCGGCCTACATGCACGCTGATCTCTCTTCCACCAAAGCAGCTAAGCAAGTCTCGGGGCAGAATGCAAAGAACCTGCCTTTCTCTGGAAACCGGCAGCTGCTGGAAGAAGCCTGCTGAAGAAAGACAAAGCTGCCACTCCACCCTCGCTTCCGGGAACCGCATGTGAAGGTGGTGAGATGTTGCATCACCCTCACTGACGGGCATTGAGAGGAGCGGCCTTCACAAAACCGTGCCCTTGAAAGCAATGAAAGCAACCACCAGAACCAACGCCGCCTTTGACAGCCCAGTGTGGGCTGGCCTGCTGGGGACCAGGCCTTCTAGTCCTTACATCTTGTCTAATGAGACACCTGTCTTTTTAAAGGGACTCTTCCTCCCCACACACACCCCACAACTTGAAGCCCGAGGTTTGTGCATTAAAAGAAAAACAGTGATAAACAGATTGGCTTGTCCCCATTTTGTCTCCAGATGGTATACGTGTAATTGGGAATCTGGGATTTCGGGTGGAGCAGGAGGGGTTGGGAGGGGGACAAACCCGTGCCAACGAGTGTGGGAGCAATGGAAGGAGGCGCTTCTGTTTTTCCCCTGGAGCGGATCCATAAATGCAATATAATTTCAAGAAGCCTGGGGTTTATTTTAGAATACTCCAGGGGAAAAAAAGAAGAGATGAAGCAAGTCTGGTGAAATCTTGATCATTTCTGAACCTAAATTGTGGGTGTCCTGGTTGGGTCCCCCAATGCTGACCTGGTACGGGAATTGGGAGGTGACCCAGCAGGCGAGGGAGGCAGGAAGTGAGTAGGGGAGGGAAGGAAGCAGGGTCACATGGGCACTGGGGGCTGTTTCCCTGGGGAACAACGAAGGGCCATCCTCTGAGGGCAAGGGAGCCGGGGTCCTGTCCACCAACTCCTCAGCCCTGGATGCCTGGCCTGCCCAGCGCTTAGGCCACCGCACATCAGGGACAGGGACATGGGCATCCAAAACTATGAGAAAGAAATGCATGTTGTGCAAGCCACCTGCTCTGGCATATCTTGTTATGACAGCCCCAGGTGACGCTCACTTCCTCGCTCCGTCACTAAAGCTGAGGGTCTCCCTGTCTTAGATCGTTGAGCTTCCAGGACTAGCCTCCACTGGGCAGCTTAAACAATGGAAATTTCTTTCCTCACAGTTCTAGGGACTGGGTGTCCACGATCAAGGTGCTGGCAGATGCAGTGTCAGGGAGAGCTCTCTTCCTGGTTCACACACTGTGTCCTCACATGGTGGATGGGGGAGGGGTCTCCTGAGGCCTCTTTTATAAGGGGCACTGGAAATGTCCAGTCTTTCTCCAGTCAAAATAATTCGGTTATAAGCCAGCAGGCAGACATCCCCCGAAGGGTCCCGGACTGTGAGAGGGCACAGGCTGGGCTGAGGGACACCCTCCCCACACCCAGTGCACAAATTTCATGCACCAGGCCTCTAGTCTTTAATAATAGACTGGGGGAAATGTTTACAGTAAGAACAACAGCAAAAATGTTCAATATTTTATTACATGAATATCACATACTAATTCATAAGAAAAAAGTATTGCCCTAATGGAAAACTATCCTGAATAGTTAGTCTAGCCCAAGACATCCCTACACAACCTACTGCTAATGCACGGAGAAATGTAAGACACCAGAAACTTCAGGGACTGTAGCCCAACCAAGTTACCCTGGTCCTCACTGACCCCCATGACCCCATTGGTTTCCAGGACCTCACTGGCCCCGGTGATCCTCTTGGCTCCCTTCTCATCTTTTTGTCACCAAACTTAAGACCTGGACTCCATTCTCCTTCTTTAAAGCCACTTCTATTGGGAATTTGGCATTTGTATAAGGGCTTTTGTCCCCAGACTCCCCACCTAGGCTTTTAAAAGGCACCACTTAAGATAGAAGTAACTCTTGATCAGGTCATCCCCATCCCCCACAAAGATGTGGGTAAAGGTAATTAGGGATTTGTAAACACATGATCAAAAGACAGTGTTACCGTGAAAAAGGGCTCCGCATCAGGAATCATTAAGGTAGTGTACATTAAAACTACAGTGAGATATTACTACACACCCACCAGAATGGCCAAAAATGGAAGGCGGACAATATAAAATGTCGGTGAGGATACAGAGCAGTCGGAAGCCCCAAGCACTGCGGGCGGAAGTGTAAGAGTGCAACCACTTTGAGAAAAGGCCTGGTGGCTTCATATAAACCTAAACAAAACCTACCGTAGGGCACGTCCGTTTCAATCCTAGACATTAACCTAAGAAACATGGAAAGCATGTATCACAACAAGACTCATACAGAGAGTTCATAGCAGCATTAGTCATAGTAGCCCACACAACCCAGATACCCGTCAATAGGAGAATGTACTAGAGCAGCGATGGCAAACCTTTTGAGCTCGGCGTGTCAGCATTTTGAAAAACCCTAACTTAACTCTGGTGCCGTGTCACACATAGAAATTTTTTGATATTTGCAACCACAGTAAAATAAAGATTTATATTTTTTATATTTATTTTATATATTTAAATGCCATTTAACAAAGGAAAATCGACCAAAAAAATGAGTTCGCATGTCACCTCTGACATGTGTGTCATAGGTTCGCCATTACTGTAGTAAACAACAGTGGCACATTCATCCAATGAAATGCTTCGTAAATGCAAAATGGAGCAAACACCTGGTACACTCAGCAACATGATGAATCTCAAAAACATTACATAAATGAAGTAGCCAGGCACAGCAGTCCACAATCCATGATTTCATATTTACAGATTTCTCAAATGAGCAAACCCACATCAATGGAGGGGAAAGCCAGATCGGTGACTGCTTCTGGTGGGGTGAGAAGAGGATCTGCTGGGAAGGAACACGGGTTGGGGACGGAAGGGGGCCTTTGGGATGTTGCAAATGTCCTACCAATGAAGTTCAGGTCACGCGGGCGGATACACTTGTCAAAACTCGTTGAATGGTGCACTTAAACTTCATTTCATCGTATGAAATTTTCCTCAATAGAAGAGCTATACACAAATATTAAATTCTAACTAATGATGTACATGCTGAAGTACTTGGGAGAAAGGCTTGCAAGTTGCTTTGAAATGCATCAGGAAATAAGATGGGTTGATGAGTGTGTAGGATACATGGGTGGATACATACAGATGAGTGAGCTAAGTTAATCACATGTTATTGGTAGAATCTAGGCTGTACAGGTGTTTATTATAACATTTTTAAATGTTCTGCACTTTGGAAACTTCCAGGATGAAATGCTGAGTGGGAGGGAGAAGGGTAGGAGAGTTTAAGGTGCACCTGGTTTGCGGTTTCTTATTAGGAATTGACTTTTCTCTGTGCTGTGTCTGCCCGAGTGGCTCCAGGGAAAACAGGAGAATGGGATACAGAACATTCCTTCAGAGTGGAAGTGGGGAGGCGCGGGAGAGGGAAGGAGAGGCAAATGGCTGGGTGCTGGGGTATGCTTCAGCCAGGGTTTGACCCGTGACACAGAACCAGCAGGAGGCATACATGAAAAGGTTTGTCGCAAGGAATTGATTATGCAATTTGGAGGTCTGACTGGGCGAGTTTGCAACCCAGGGGGCAGGCCACGTGGGAAGGTGGGACTCGGGCAGGGCTGAAGCTGCTGTCTGCGGCCGAGTTTCTTCTTCCTCAGGGAAGCCGCAGCGCTTCTCTTGGGCCCTTCCCTCCAACTGATTGTATCAGGCCCACCCAGGTCATCCAGGATAATTCTCCCTCCTTCAGTCACAACTGCATCATGCCTGCACAGCCGCGCCTACTAAGGGTTTGATTCAATAATCGGGACTGTAGCCCAACCAAGCTGACAGCGAAACTGCCCAGCTCGGGGAAGCTGTGTCAGGGACTGCAGGAGGTGGCAACCACTCAGACACCCCGAGTAGTCCCATCCAATTTGGTTAATAGGAACCAGATGCAAAGCTTCCATCCATCAGTCTACAGTCCTTTTCTAATAGACCTTAGAAATCCCAGTTTCTTTTTTTTCTTTTTTAAATATTTTTTTATTTCAGAGAGGAAGAGAGAGGGAGGGAGAGAGATAGAAACATCAATGATGAGAGAGAATCATTGATCGGCTGCCTCCCGCACGCCCCCCAATGGGTATCAAGCCCACAACCAGGGCATGTGCCCTTGACCGGGAATCGAACCGTAACCTCATGGTTCATAGGTTGACGCTCAACCACTGAGCCACGCTGGCCTGGCAGAAATCTTAGTTTCTTAAAGAGCCTTCCAACAGCTCGGCTTGGGTTGTTTCTCTTCCTTGCTGGTTATATTGTTAAGTTAAAAATGAGTATCAAAAACAGTGGCACATGAGCCATCTTTTTTTGTGGGAACTTAGTTCCTAAGATGACCCAGGGGACGCTCCAGAAGCCAGAAACAGCGCCCACCGAGGCCACTGCCAGGGAGGAAAGCCAGGACGTGAACTCAGAGCAGCTGAGCAAGGCCAGGAAGGTTGTTCCGCACTGCAGATGCCAGTCCTTGAAAATCTTAAGTTTCCTTTCCCATTTCGTGAGAGGACAAGATCAGTTCCCAGGAAATGGTCGGAGATTTCTTTGTACATCAAATGTAGCGACTAAGATGCACAAGCCCACTGTAACCAAAATACATTCACAACAGCGGCCAAACAGCTTGTTAATACACAGGAGAGCCCAGCCCGCTGGCTCAGTGGTTAGCAGCGACCTGTGAACCAGGAGGTCATGGTTCAATTCCTGGTCAGGGCATCTGCCTGGGTTACAGGCTTAATCCCCGGTGTGGGGTATGCAGGAGGCAGCCGATCAGTGATTCTCTCTCATCATTGATATTTCTCTCTCCCGCTCCCTTCCCCTCTGAAATCAATAAAAATCTATTTTTTAAAAAAACATGAGAAAATGTTTAAAATCATTAGTGATTTTAAAATGTAATTTAGAACACTGGCATACTATTTTTGCCAACTGTCCGGAAAATAAGGAGAATGGCCAACCCCCTGAGGGTGTGGGGCGCAGGCATGTGGAGTGGAAGTGGTGCAGCCCTCCCGGAAGGCGGGTGGTGGAGATGACCTGCCCTGCTCCTGCGGGTGGCTTTCTACACGAAGGTGTGTCTATGTCATTATTTCCAGCAGCAAAACATCTACACCAAGCATGTCAAACTTGCAGCCCACAATGAATATTTTTGTGGCCCAGCCAATATAATGGTACACAAGAAACATTTTAATAAAAATTTCATAACTTAATTTTTACAATAGCCTGTTATACATAATTACTAATAATGAACTACAACGTTCGCTAATGACTGATTACTATAATCGTGTAGCATTCATTTCCCTTACGCGCAGGCACACCATTTCTCTCCACTAATACTAGCAGCGAATATTTTAGCAGCCGATGGCCACATCATTAGTCTTAGACTGACTTGTTTGGTGTGCACAACAGGAAATATTTCATTTTCAGAGAACAAGAAAAATAGGTTTACTTGTTTTATGATTATTAATTTGTGCAGTTATTCAGTGTCTGATAAGTTAATGTTCAAGAAAAAATATTAATTTTATTAAAATATTCTACTTTATGTTAACAATGATGCATTTATTTCAGCCCTTTGTATTCAGTATGTCTACCGAAATAAACCTACGTTTCTATGAAAATTGAAGCTTTTGTTTTTTTGTGGCCCACATCAACGTAAACCTTGTTTATTTGGCCCATGTTAGCCTTTGAGTTTGACATGCTTGATCTACAGCCTCCGAGTGACCTGCCAAGGGGACTAGTTAAGGAAACTGGGATCTACACCCAAAGAAAAGAATGCTCGTGAGAAAATGTACAGTATATTGTGAAGTGACAGAGTGCACACATTTCCTACTGTTTATTATGTTAACATAAGCATATGCAGATGTACATAATATTCTTCTCATTTTCACAGGAAGAATGCTGAGCTAATGTCTGATAAAATGCTCCAAGCTGTATTTGGGAGTAGGATTACGAATAACTGTTATCTATTTCCAAATATTCCGAGACGTGGTATTACTGCTTGTACAATATCGGGAGTAAATTGCGAGCCTGTCTAGTTCATTAGAGTTTCTTGTGGTTTCATGCCTATGGGACCCCCAAAAACAAACTTCAGCTGAGGCCTGTGAAATCCAAATTGCTTTTTAAATTAACTGGCAGGAACCTGGAATGCGTTTGCCTCCAATTTGGTTAATAGGAACCAGATGCAAAGCTCCCATCAAGCGTCCATTGCCTAGAGGTCTGGTATCCATCTGTCCATTTGCTCTCCAAGCTGGAAGTATTTGGTTCCTCTGCATCGTTTGTTGGTTCATACCTTGCATACATTTGTAACTGCCTATGATATGCTCTTTCTAGGTAGTAAAAATGAGCTTGCAAACATTAACGTGGGATGCAAGAAATGTCTCCTTACTCTTCCAAAATCAAATGAACTCTGAGTCAAAGTCCCCAGTGCACTGCTGGTGGAAAATCAATCTCCCTCCTCATAGAAACCTCCCCCAGCGCTCTATGTGATCTACGGGCCACACGCTCATCCTGGGGCTAATGCTGAGCAGACCAGTCTTAGGAGTCCTGCTCGTCATAACACACCACTCACTGCTCGCGGAGGCACATGGCATTCCCTGAAGGCTGGTGAGGCACCTGGCCACCCCCCAGGGCTTCTCCCACAGCACCTGGGCTTCCCCTGCTGGGTCAGAGCTTCCGCCTTGGACCCAAGAACCCTTCCTCCTTCCTCCTCCCTCTTCTGTGCCTACAGTCTCCTTCCTGGGAAAGCTTGTCTCAAAATGTCCCAAACAGTGTTGCTTCAAACACACACACAAACACACAGACATACACACACACACCCCACAGGCACACGTACACACACACACCACAGACAGACACACACACCGCAGACACACACACACCACAGGCACACATACACACACACACACCACAGGCACACATACACACACCACAGGCACACACACACACACATACACACACACACACACCCCACAGGAACACATACACACACATACCACAGGCACACATACACACCCTCCGCACACATGCACACAAGCTCACACACATACACACACACACCAGGAAATCAGAGCATCTTTACAACTCATTTCTGTCCTGAGACTTGCCCTGAGACAAGGCCTTTAGGGGACAGAAGAGAAAAAATGTAGGCCCAAAGCAAAAATTATACCTTAATAAATGAACTAGCCATGTTAGCAGAGTCTTCTTTTCTTATTAGTATTGCAAATTTGCTCCTTATGCAATGCATCTAGCTTTGGTTAATACTAAAACACCCAGTGGTTGGTACTATTGGTATATTAACCTTGGAAAAGTGAGTTAATCCCTGTAGGTCTCAGTTTCTTACCACAAACTGGGGCTAAATTGTAGGTCACCTCATAACAATGACAATGAGAGTCAAAGGAAACAATTCAGGGAAGGTACAGGATCTGTGCCTGACCCAGTGTGTGCTCAGTAACTTCTGTGCTGAGTCATTCCCTCACACTATGGAGAACACCTTTCTCTGGTGGACCTTCTTTATTCAGTCTGTCCCTGCTTGGGGGAAGGCAGTTGTCCCACCCTATTGTAAAAACTCTTTCCCACCCTGTGGAGTTTCTGAAAACCAATAAGAGACTGAGAATAACAATCAGCCTGCAGAAAGAAGCAATTGCCCCACTCTGTTGGAAAACCACTACCCCACCCTGTGATCGATAGCCTGAGGTTAATGAAGACTGAATACAATCAGACTGCAGGCAGAGGCGGGTATCTGGAGGCTTTGAGTCTTTGCCTGATCTAATTTGGGGCCCAGGGCTAGAAAAAGTAGAGCTTGGTGGACATCTTGGTCCTTTCCAAAAGCACCCAGTC
The DNA here is from genome assembly GCF_963259705.1 of Myotis daubentonii. Taxonomy (NCBI): domain Eukaryota; kingdom Metazoa; phylum Chordata; class Mammalia; order Chiroptera; family Vespertilionidae; genus Myotis; species Myotis daubentonii. The sequence continues at coordinate 5,808,057 of NC_081850.1, forward strand.
CCAGCAGAGGGAGCCACAAGCTATGGATTGCTGATAGCTCCAAACAGGGTACTCAGAAACAGCATCTGACACTGTCCTGCACTAGAGGTTGGGAGTCATAGCACATCTACCTAATACACAAATCCAAACAGGCAGACAAAATGGGGAGACAAAAAAAAGCCCCAAAAGAAAGAAAAAGAGAATTTTCCAGAAGAAGACCTAAATGAAATGTAGATAAGAAATGTATCATACACAGAGTTCAGAATAATGATGGCAAAGATGCTCAACAGCATGAGAAAAGATATAATAACCATGAAGAGTGGTATAGCACTAATAAAGCACACATTGGAAGGAATACACAGCAGATTAGGGCAATCCAAGGATCTGATCAGTGAATTAGAAGACAGCGTAGAAAAAAAATCACTCAATCAGGAAACCAAAAAGAAAAAGCAATTAAAAAACAGAAGGACAGTTCAAGGGAGCTGTGGAAAAACATGAAACATTACAATATTCACAACATTAAAAAAGTGCCAAAGGGAAAGAAAGTGAGCAAGGGATAGAGAAGCTGTTTGGAGATAATTGTAGAAAACTTCCCTTACCTGGTGAAGGAAAAAGTCACACAAATTCAGGAGGCACAGAGAGTCCCAAGCAAAAAGAACCCAAACAGGTTCACACCTAGACATATCATAATTAAAATACCCAACATTAAAGACCAAGAATCTTAAAGGCAGCAAGAGAAAAGCAATTTGTTACCTTCAAAGGAGCTCCCATAGGCTGCCAGCTGATGTCCCATCAGAAATTTTACAGGTCAGCCTGGCCACGATGGCTCAGTGATTGGGCATCGACTTATGGACCAAGAAGTCATGGTTCGATTTCCAGTCAGGACACATGCTTGGGTTGCAGGTTGGATCCCCAGTGTGGGGTGTGACTCTCTCATCATTGATGTTTCTATCCTTTTCTCTCCCTTCCTCTCTGAAATCAATTATTATATATATATATAATTTTATTTTATTTTAAGAAACTCTACAGGGCAGAAGGGACTGACATGAAATATTCAAGGTAATGAAAAGCAAAGATCTGAAACCAAGATTACTATATTCAGCAAGGCTATCACTCAAAATAGATAAATAGATGGTTAAATAAAGAGCTTCCCAGACAGAAAGGCTAAAGGACTTTATTATCACCAAACCAACACTGCAAGAAATGCTAAAATGCTGTAATGAGAAGGAGTAGAGAGAGATAGAAACATAGGCATAAAGAATTAAAATGGCAATAAATAAGTAACTTACAATAATAACCTTAATGTAAATGGATTAAATGTTCCAATCAAAAGATATAGGGCAGTTCAATGGATTGGAAAATATGACCCAAATATGTGATGTCTAGAAGAGACAAACCTCAGAACAAAAGACTCACACAGGATGAGAGTGAAGGGATAAAAAAAATAAATTTCCATGCAAATGGAAATGAAAGAAAATCTGGGTTAGCAATACTCATATCTGATAAAATATACTTCAAAATGAAGGCCATCATAAGAGATAATAAAGGTCACTATATAATACTAAAGGGATTGATCCAACAGGAGTATATAACCCTGATAAACATATATGAACCCAATATAGGAGCACCTAAATATATTTTTTTAAAAACTTCTGTGGGACTTGAAGGAAGAGATCGACAGCAATACAGTCATAGTAGGGATTTTAACCCTACCAGACCTGAGGCCCTGAACCTAACTGTCCCCTATACCTGGGCTCCTGAGCATTAAAGAGAAAACCAACATGATATAGAAAAATGTTAGTTACATGCAAACAAGTGGTTAGAATAAGATGGAACTTGGAGACATTGTAGAAAATAGGTCTAGGCAAAGTACCGAAAATTAGGTACAGAGGTATAGCGGCAGATTCAGAAATTACCGATAAATCAGTACAGCGGTCTGGTAGGGTTAACACCCCACTGACTTTACTGGATAGATCTTCCAGACAAAAAATTAACAAGGAAATAGTGACTCTAAAAGACACACTGGATCATATGGACTTAATTGACATTTATAGAACATTTCACCCCAAAGTTGAAGAATATACATTGTTCTTAAGTGCACAGGGGTCATTCTCAAAGATAGACCACATGTTAGGACACAAAAGAAGTCTTCACAAGTTCAAGAAGATTGAAATCATATCAGACATCTCCTCAGATCACAATGGAATGAAATTAGAAATCAACTACAGTAAAAACACTCATAAACATTCAAACACATGGAGGCTAAATAGCATGTTATTAAACAATGAATGGGTTACCAATGAGAGCAAGAAAGAAATCAAAAACTTCCTGGAAACAAATGAAAATGAACACACAACAACCCCAAATCTCTGGGGCACAGCAAAAGCAGTCCTGAGAGGGAAGTTCATAGCTCTACAAGCCTACCTCAAAAAACTAGAAAAATTAATAATAAAGTATTTAACCCTACTACTTAAAGAATTAGTAAGAAAAAGAGGAAGTAAAGCCCAGAGTAAGCAGAAGAAAGGAAATAATAAAGATTAGAAAAAAAATAAGTGACATAGAGACTAAAAAGAAAAAAAAAGTACAAAAGATCAATGAAACCAAGAGCTGGTTCTTTGAAAATATAAACAAGATTGACGAAGCTTTAGCCAGACTCATCAAGAAACAAAGAGAGATGACCTAAATAAATAAAATCATAAAGGGAAGCAGTGAAGTAACAACTGACATCACAGAAATACAAAGGATTATAAGAAAATACTATAAACAACTATATGCCAACAAGCTGGACAATGTGGGTGAAATGGACACATTCCTAGAAAAATATAATCTTCCAAAACTGAATCAGGAAGAATCAGAAAACCTGAGTAGCCAATAACAATTGATGAAATTAAAGCAATAATCAAAAAACTCCCAGCAAGAGATTAAAAATGGCAGTGGAGTAAATGGATGCTACACAGACATGCTACCAGAACCAAACTAGAATTACAATTAAAATACAGAAAAACTTCCTGAATAATCATAAAAAGACTTGCTAGAGAGAACTCTGATAACTGAGGACCAAAAGTGGAGACCACATAAAGACTGGTAGAAGGGGCAGAGGCATAGAAAGGCTGGTGGACTCCCACAGACAGCAACCAAATTTCCAGAGAGATGTCTCAACTGTGTGTGGGGAGTTGCCACTAAGAACTCTGGGGTCTAAACCCCAAACTCGGCTCCCCAGCAGAGAGCACCAGAACTGAGAAGGGTAGCCACATAACATCTGGCTGTGATAAGCAGCAGAGTTGCTGTCTACCAGGGAGAGATGGCTGGAAATTCAGGCACCTTCTTAACGGGCCAAAGCACAAAATTCCCTGTGGAGCCACCCACCTTGTGCTCCAGCAGAGGAAGGGCAAAGTGAACTGAAACTGTGTGAGCAGAAACCAAGATCAAGGGGTCTGAGGTTAGAGCTCAGGAGACAGACACCCTGGTTTCCTGTCCTGAGTCATCCCTTCATGCTGTGGAGGTCATCTTTCTCACAAACACATTTGTTATACAGGTGACCTTGCCTGGAGGGAAGACAGTTGACCCACCCTCTTGGAAAACACCTTATCCTGCAGTGCAGAGTTTCTCAGGCCCATTAAGAAACTAAGAATAACAATTAGCCTCCAGGCAGAAGCAATTGCCCGACCCCATTAAAACAAACTTTTGCCACAGCTGTGAACAATTGCCTGAGGGTAATTCAAGACAAAATCCTATTATTCTGTAGACAGAGGCAGTCTCTGGAGGCTTTGAGTCTTTGCCTGATCTAATTAGGCAGAAACAGCATTTAATACTGTCCTGCACTAGAGACTGAGAGGTATAGCAGATCTATCTAATAATAGTCACAAACCATACTCAGAAAGCCAAAAGGAAGAGACAAAGAAACAACCCTCAAATGAAAGAACTAGAGAATTCTCCAGAAGAAGAGATAAATGAAATGGAGATAAGAAATTTATCTGATATAGAGTTCAGACTAATGATGGTAAAGATGTTCAACAGCATGCGAAAAGATATAGTAACTATGAAAGTAGAAATAAAGAATGACATAGCACAAATAAAGAACACAATCTATAATAGCTAAGATTTGGAAACAGCCTAAGTGCCCATCAGTAGATGAGTGGATTAAAAAACTGTGCTTACCTCTATACAATGGAATACTACACTGCTGTAAAAGAAAGAACTCTTATCATTCCCAACAGCATGGATGGACCTAGAGAGCATTATGCTAAGCAAAATAAGTCAGTTGGAGAAAGATAAGTATCACATGAACTCACTCATTTGTGGAATATAATGAACAACATAAACTGATGAACAAATATAGATCCAGAGACCATTAATCCTCAGAGGGAAGGCAGGGGAGGGTGGGAGGAGGAGGGATAAGAGATCAACCAAAGGACTTGTAGGCATGCATATAAACATAACCAATAGACACAGACAGTAGAGGGGTGAGGGCAAGTGCCGGGAGGTGGGAGCAGCCAGGAAGAATTCAATGCAGGGAAAAGGAGACATATAATACTTTCACAAATAAAGAAAATTTTTAAATGCCCTAGCTGGTTTGGCTCAGTGGATAGAGCATCGACCCTAGGACTGAAGGGTCCCTGGTTCGATTCCCGTCAAGGGCATGTACCTTGAGTGCCTGTTCCCTGGCCCTGGTCAGGGTGCGTGCAGGAAGAAACCAATCAATGTGTCTTCCTCACATTGATGTTTGCCTCTGTCTCTCCTTCTTCCTTCCACTCTTTCTAAAAAATCAATGGAAAAATATCCTCAGGTGAGGATTAACAAACAAACAAAAAATAATTAAAAAAAAAAAAAACAGCCTGGCACTCGCACAAGAACTGGCATATACTGTAGACCAATGGAACAGAACAGAGAACCAAGAAATTGACCCAAGCCAAGCCATTATGCTCTATTAATATTTGACAAAGGAGGCAAGAGCATACAATGGGATCAAGACAATCTCTTCAATAAATGATGTTGAGAAAATTGGACAGATACATGCAAAAAAATGAAAGTAGACCACCAACTTACACCATACACAAATGTAAGATGTGAAACCATAAAACTCTTATAAGAAACCACACACAGCAAAATCTCAGACATCTCCTGAAGCAATATGTTTACCAATACATCTCCCAAGATGATGGAAACTAAGGAGAAAATAAACAAATGGACTACATCAAAATAAAAGGCTTCTGTACAGCAAAAGAAACCATCAACAAAACAACAAGAAAGCCCACTGCATGGGAGAACATAATTGCCAATGATATATCCAATTAGGGGTTAATCTCCAAACTTTACAGGTAACTCATACAACTTAACAAAAGGAAGACAAACAATCCAATCAAAAAATGGGTAAAGACCTAAATAGACACTTTCAAAAGCAGAAAGCCAAGAGACATATGAAAAAATGCTCAAAGTCACTAATCATCCGAGAGATGCAAATAAAAATGACAATGAGCCTAGCCCAGTGGTCGGCAAACTGCGGCTCACAAGCCACATTCGGCTCTTTGGCCCCTTGAGTGTGGCCACGAAGTTTCAATCGCACTGTACGTGCGTGCCCACACGTGGCATTTTGTGGAAGAGCCACACTCAAGGGGCCGAAGTTTGCCGACCACTGGCCTAGCCGGTTTGGCTCAGTGGATACAGCCTCGGCCTGTGGATTGAAGGGTCCCAGGTTCAATTCTGGCCAAGGGCACATACCCAGGTTGCAGGCTTAATCCCCAGTGTGGGGCCTGCAGGAGGCAGCCAATCAATGATTCTCTCTCATCATTGATGTTTCTATCTCTTTCTCCTTCTCCTTTCCTCTCTGAAATAAATAAAAATATATATTTTTTAAATGACAATGATGTACCATCTCACACCTGTCAGAATGGCTGTCATCAACAAATTGGCAAAGGACAAGTGCTCGTGAGGATGTAGAGAAAAAGCAACCCTCGTGCACTGCTGGTGGGAATACAGACTGGTGCAGCCACTGTGGAGAACAGTATGGAGTTTCCTCAAAAAATTAAAAATGGAACTCCCATTTGACCCAGTGATCCCACTTCTAGGAATATATCCCAAGAAACCAGAAACACCAATCAGAAAGGACATATGCACCCCTGTTAATAGCAGTGCAATTTACAATAGCTAAGATTTGGGATCAGCCTAAGTGCCCATCAGCAGGTGAGTGGATTAGAAAACTGTGGTACATCTACACGATGGAATACTATGCTGCTGTAAAAAAGAACAACATAGTTTATGTTGTTCTTTTTTACAGCTGCATAGTATTCCATGTGTAGATCCAGAGACAGTCAAACCTTAAAGCAGTGGTTCTCAAAAAGGGATTAAAAATTAAACCCCAAACTTCTATATCTACCGTCATTTACCCCATAGAAATCAAAATACAAGGGCCTTATGATTTCAACTCGATGACATTCTGGAAAGGACAAAACCTAGAGACAGTAAAAAGATCAGCGGTTGCCAGGGTTGGGGTGGAGTGAATAGGAAGATCTTTAGAACAGTCTAGTGATGGATACATGATATTACCCATTTGTCAAAATCCATAAGTAAGATGTCCAACAGCAAGTGTGAGCCTGAGGGAAACTGGACTCTGGCAGCAATGGTGTGTCAGTGCAGGGCCAGGGACTGTCAGCTGGGGCGGGGGGTGATAGTGGGGAGACTGGGCATGTGGGGGAGGGGGAGGGAGTATCTAGGAAATCCCTATACCTTCTTACTTTTGTTGTGAACCTAAAACTGCTCTTTAGAAAAATGAAGTCTTTTGAAAACTGTGAGGACATAGCATTCACAGAAACATTGTTTATGGTGATAAAAATGTGATCTCAAATAAATGTCTATTAGCAGAGGGATGGTCAAATGCATGCTGGTCACCCACCCACAGCCGTCAGGAAGCATGCGGCGTGTCGGTGCACAGGCGTGTAATGGAACGGACCGTGGCTTCCCGTCACATCTGTGCAGGAGGTAGGGAGGCATCTTGGGAGGGATAAGGGGAGAGGACAAGCAAAAAAGAAAAAGAAAAATTCTGAAAAGCAGCATTATGGTGTGACTCATTAATGTATTGATTTAAATACGTGTGTGTGTGTGTGTGTGTGTGTGTGTGTGTGTGTGTGTGTTTACATGTGCAAATGGAAAACTTTATCTATTGGCTCTTTCCTCGTCGCTCATATCAGGCGTTCTCTGATTCCTCAGAAAATGTCCTCTTCCTCCGAGGTGGACAGAAATTGGCCAAATATCATTTCATCCGTGGACTCGCAGCGACAGTTCTGGGTAAGAAAACTGCCACTTAGCCCTGACTGGTTTGGCTCAGTGAGTAGAGCGTCGGCCTACAGAATGAAGGGTCCCAGGTTCGATTCCCAGTCAAGGGCATGTACCTTGGTTTCAGGTACATCCCCAGTAGCAGGTGAGCAGGAGGCAGCTGATCGATGTTTCTCTCTCATCGATGTTTCTAACTCTCTGTCTCTCTCCTTCCTCTCTGTAAAAAAATCAATAAAATATATATTTTTTAAAAAGAAGAAGAAAAGAAAACTGCCACTTGAATCTCATCAAATGAAGTTTTTGTTTTTCTTTCCAGCTGGGGCTTTTCCTTGGAAAAACAGCTCCATAAATGTTTAAAATCGGCACAGCTTGTCATCTGAATAAAATATGGCTGCATCAAAAATTGGTTCCAGGAAATCCAAAACCAATGCACTTTGTAAACTAAAATAGAACGGGAAAAGTTGCCCTGTCCGCAGGGAGATGTCCAAGCAACGCAAACAAAGGTCGCTCTTATCAAAAGAAGGTTAAAGACAGCACTGGGCAGCCTCCCCAGGAAGGCAGCTTGCCTCGCTGAGGGAATGAGCAAACTCACTCAGCCAACCGTGTGTCCCCAGGCAGCCAGCAGTTCCTAACTGGTCTCCTTTATTTTACTGCACTTGTTGGCAAATCACTTGTTCAGGATCATCCAGGCCTGAGGACGTCCTTGTCTAATTAAGATCGCCACTGAATTTTCTGACTTTGACCTCATTTGAGTTACTTTAGTTTTAAAGCTTGATTCAGAATCTTCAATCAGATCTTAAAGAGTTGAAAAATGTTTACTGTTTCTCTGAGTAACTACCCAAACTTAGGGATGTTTAAAATAGCAGCCGATGATGTGATTAAAAATAGTTGAAGAGAATGATTGCTTATCTCTGGCTCTCGCTTTCCCCTCGCCTTTGGGCCCTCCCTCACCCCACCCGGATCCCAGGGCTGGGGAGGTAGTTGTTGAAGAGCTGCCCCACCATCAGCCGAGACTGGACCTCCCCTCGCTGTGGAGAGGACAGACGGCAGGGAGTGAGGCAGGCTCTGTCCTGTGAAAGCCGTACACATGCTCCCCTTTCCTGGGCCCTCTGGTATTTCCTTGTATGAGGACAGACACCCAGCTGTAGGCGCCACACTTGGCAAAATTCTCCAGGGCCTGAGGGGTGGCTGCCATCAACACATAGTAGAAAGCAGGGGTCCTGGCTGCCGGACAAGTCCAGGGTAAGCCCACAGGGTAGGCTGCCCCCTGCTGGTTAGTCTAACGGATCCTTCCCAGGTCTTTGGCATCTTGGCATGTGGAGAGCAATTATGACATGACTAGAAGCCTGGTGCACAGTGGGGTCCCCTCAGCCCAGCGAGAACCCTCTCCAATCTGGATTCCCTTGGGGGATGTCCACCTGCCGGTTTAGGCCCAATTAGGACCACTGGCTCCTAATTGCTCACCTGCCTGCCTACCTGGTCGCCCCTAACTGCCCCTCCTGCCAGCCTGGTTGCCCCTAACTGCCCCCCCCCACCAGCTTAATAGCCCCCAACTGCTTCTCCTGCTGGCCTGGTCACCCCCAACTTCAGCCCCCTCTCCCGCCAGCCTGGTTGCCCCTAACTGCCCCGCCAGCCAGCCTGATCACCCCTCATGGCCCCCCACGCACCCTGCTGTTTAGTCATTTGGTCATCCCTCACTAACCCCCCTGCAGGCCTGGTCACCTCACACAGCCTGCTTATTCAGTCATTTGGTCGTCCCTCACTAATCCCCCTGCCAGACTGGTAGACCCATGCAGCCTGCTTGTTCAGTCACTTGGTCGTCCCTCACTAACCCCCCTGCTGGCCTGGTCATAGGCAGCCATCTTGTGAGGGTGTGAGGGTCAATTTACATATTACCTCTTTATTATATAGGATGGTATGTGTTCCTGCATCATAACTACCCATGTCCTTGAGAGAGGGGAGGCGTCTTTCCCTGTTTTGCTCACTGGAGTGTCACACACACCTGGACACTTCTGCTCACTGTGGATGCTCAACGAATGCTTGCCCATGGGTGGCCAGTTGAGGCACACAGATGCGCCTCGACTGGGGTGACCAGCAGAGGGACTCTGACTGCCCCAGGGCTGGGCACCGATATCCAGGGTGCCCTGTAACTGCCTTATAGCATCATGAGTGGGGGCTCTGCTACCTGTGCTTCCAAGGAGATGCCAGGCCAGTCCTCCCCCCGAAAGTCCACTCAGTCCATCTTCAGTGACCATGAGCTACCATCTCTCCGTGTATTCAAGACACACAGTGACTTACGCCCTGGGAGGGGAGACAGCCCAGGTGCCTCAGGCAGTGGCGGCATGCATAAACAATGTGAACTCGAAGAACTGCGGGGGGAGAACCAAGATGGCGGCATAGGTTAACGCCGGAGTTTGCTGCTTTGAACAACTACTCCAAAAGTGAAACCAAAAAACGGAAGGGACATCACCCAGAACCACAGGAACGCTGGCTGAGTGGAAGTCCTACAACTAGGAGGAAAGAGAAACGCATACGGACACTCAGAGGAGGCGCAGTGCTGAAGTCAAATTCTGAGGTGCGGAGTGCGAGGAGCGGGCTGGCGGCGGAGGGCGCGGTTGGCGTTTTCAATCGGGAGGGAGTCGCAGACTCTGAGCACCAGATCCGGGCGAGTCTTTAGGGACCCAGACTCAAACGGGAGAAGCGGGACTGTCTGGCTTCGGTCAGAGCGAGGGCAGCTTTCTCTCCGAGCTTTGCAGCGGGTGCTGGGACTCAGAGAGGCAGAGCCCCTTGGGACAGGACTGAGAGCCGCCATAACTGCTCTCTCCAGCCCACCCTGTTGATCCTGTGCAACCTGCCCCGCCCAAGCCCTGCACGGAGGCATTTGCCGGATAGCCTCAGGCAAAGGCTAGATTAGCACCTCCCTAGAGGACAGAAGTTCTCTCACTGCTGACACAGCTGATTCTCATAGCCACTTGGCCTGGAGGTCAAACCCTCCCTGGAATTAGCTACAATCAAGATTTATCTATAAGACTGCGAACAAAGACCACTAGGGGGTGCACCAAGGAAGCATAACAAAATGCGGAGACAAAGAAACAGGACAAAATTGTCAATGGAAGAAATAGAGTTCAGAACCACACTTTTAAGGTCTCTCAAGAACTGTTTAGAAGCTGTCGATAAACTTAATGAGATCTACACGAAAACTAATAAGACCCTCGATCTTATATTGGGGAACCAACTAGAAATTAAGCACACACGGACTGAAATAACGAATATTATACAGACGCCCGACAGCAGACCAGAGGAGCGCAAGAATCAAGTCAATGATTTGAAATGCGAGGAAGCAAAAAACATCCAACCGGAAAAGCAAAATGAAAAAAGAATCCAAAAATGCGAGGATAGTGTAAGGAGCCTCTGGGACAGCTTCAAGCGTACCAACATCAGAATTATAGGGGTGCCAGAAGATGAGAGAGAGCAAGATATTGAAAACCTATTTGAAGAAATAATGACAGAAAACTTCCCCCACCTGGTGAAAGAAATGGACTTACAGGTCCAAGAAGCGCGGAGAACCCCAAACAAAAGGAATCCAAAGAGGACCACACCAAGACACATCATAATTAAAATGCCAAGAGCAAAAGATAAAGAGAGAATCTTAAAAACAGCAAGAGAAAGAAACTCAGTTACCTACAAGGGAATACCCATACGACTGTCAGCTGATTTCTCAACAGAAACTTTGCAGGCCAGAAGGGAGTGGCAAGAAATATTCAAAGTGATGAATACCAAGAACCTACAACCAAGATTACTTTATCCAGCAAAGCTATCATTCAGAATTGAAGGTCAGATAAAGAGCTTCACAGATAAGGAAAAGCTAAAGGAGTTCATCACCACCAAACCAGGATTATATGAAATGCTGAAAGGTATCCTTTAAGAAGAGGAAGAGGAAGAAAAAGGTAAAGATACAAATTATGAACAACAAATATGCATCTATCAACAAGTGAATCTAAGAATCAAGTGAATAAATAATCTGATGAACAGAATGAACTGTTGATTATAATAGAATCAGGGACATAGAAAGGGAATGGACTGACTATTCTTGGGGGGGAAAGGGGTGTGGGAGATGTGGGAAGAGACTGGACAAAAATCGTGCACCTATGGATGAGGACAGTGGGTGGGGAGTGAGGGCGGAGGGTGGGGCGGGAATTGGGAGGAGGGGAGTTATGGGGCGGGGGGGAGGAACAAATGTAATAATCTGAACAATAAAGATTTAATTAAAAAAAAAAAAACAATGTGAACTCTTGTTTCTCCTCTAGGTTTCAGATGAATATTCATTAAATAAGCATCCCTATAGGCCTCAGATGATACGTCAGATACTCTCAAATATTCACCTTGGTTCAAACTATTGGATGCTTCAGCTATATTTTGGCCATAATAAGAAAATACCCTTTTGACTGACATTCGGGTAACTAGTGTCTCCCCAAATGACCTTTTGTTATCTTGAGCCACACAACACAGAGGTGAAAATGAATTACATAAAGAGCGAAGCCATGGACAGCAGTGTGGTGATTGCGGCAAGGGGCAGGGAGTAGAGGTACAAGAAAGTATAGAGGGAATAAATGGAGATGGAAAAAAAAACAAAATAAAATGAAATAAAATAAAAAATAAAATAAAAGCGTGAAGTGTAGGATCTCTCTTGTTTGAGCGTCGCCAGCAAATTCTCAGAGGCTCCAGGCCCTGCTGCCTGCCTGTCTCCCTGGGCCTGGCTCAGTGGAACTGCCCTGCCCATCACCATCAGCATCGTCTGGGAACTTGATAGAGGTGAGAGTCCTAGGCCCACCTTACACCTACTGAACCAGAAATGTTGGAGGTTGGGCCCAGTAATCTGAGTTTGAACAAGCGCCTAAGGTGATCCTGGTGCACACTAAGGTCTCAGAGCCACTAAGCCTTTAGAATGAGGTTTTCCATTACTGAGTGTTTCGGGGAAATTCCTGTGCAAATATCAGAAGAGAGTCGCTAGAATTCTTGCCAAAACAAGTCAATAAATAACTTACCTTTCTAAGGTACTGTGTGCAATGTTCAGAACTCTAAGAAGAAAATATATTTGTGAATATATCATGAGAAGTGCATTTACCATATGGAAATAATATTCCCCTTAGAAAGGGGTTTACATGAACTTGGTGATTGGTCTGATAGGAGACAGACAAGAGGGGTCAAGAGTCTTCTGGTTGTCTCAGGTTACCTACCCCCCTTTTCATCTAGTGCCCACCTGGAACAAACCAAGCTCATTTCTCCCTCAGAAATGTACCCTAGTTTCCTAACTTATTTGGCCCCTTCCATCCTGAAACCCTATGCAAGCTGTTTTCCATGTTGAAGCCAGAATGGTTTTTCTGAAAATATGAGCTTCCTTAAAGTATTATTATTTCTCACCGGATAAGAACAAAAATGTGTAACAATTGTAGAGAACCACAAGATACCCCAGGGGCTAAAGCAATCTAGAGAAAGGACAAAGCTGGATGCATCACAATTCCTGATTTCAAAGTATATTACAAAGCTACAGTAATCAAAACAGTATGGTATTGTCATAAAACAGACACATGGGTCAATGAAACAGAATAGAGAACCTAGAAATAAACCCATGTATATACGGTCAGTTAATACATGACAAAGGAAACAAGAATATACAATGGGGAAAAGACAGTATCTTCAATAAATGACATTGAAAAAGTGGACAGCCACATGCAAAAGAATGAATCAAGCCTCCATATTACACCATACACAAAAAATCCATCCAAAATGTACTAAAGACTTGAGCATAAGATCTAAACTATGAATCTCCTAGAATAAAACATAGGGAGCAAGCTCCTTGACAATAATTTTTGGATTTGACACCAAAAGGCAAAGGCAAGAAAAACAAACATAAAGAAGATGGACTACATCAAATTTTAAAGCTTCTGCACGACAAAGAAAACCATCAACAAAATGGAAAATAAACCTACTGGATGGGAGAAAACATTTGCGAATTGTATATCTGATAAGGGGCTAATGCCCAAAATACACAAAACAACTCAATAGAAAAACGCACAACACATCTTTCCAAAGGAGACATACAATTGACTAATAGGTACATGAACAGGTGCTCAACATCACTGATCATCACAGAAATGCAAATCAAAACCACAGTGAGGTATCACCTCACACCCGCTATGATCACTATCATCAGAAAGACAAGAGGCAAGTATTGGCAAAGATGTGGGAAAAAGGGAACTTGTACACTATTGGGAAGATTGTAAATTGGTACGGCCACTATGAAATACAGTCTGGAGTTTCCTCAAAATATTAAAACAGAGCTGCCATTTGATCCAGAAAGCCCATTTCTGGGTATACATCCAAAGGAAATGAAGTCAGCATCTCGAAGAGATACCTGAACTCCTGTGTGCATTGCAGCATTATTCATAATAGCCAGGGTATGGAGACCACCCCAGTGTCTGTAAATGGAGGGACGTATGAAGAAGGTGTTATACATACAGGTACAACGGGGAAAGTATGATGAGAAGCAGCATATCTGCACAGTCCAAGAGGTCTGCCTCACCAGATTTTTATTGATGACAGAGGGGAAAACGGTAACTCGACAGTGGGAAACCTGGATGTCACCTTCACCAAGGGATCGAAACGCCATCGCCAGGACTGGGCAAACTAATATCATGTGCTTCCTAAAAACATCCCTTCTGTTGTAGTTCTGCTGAAATGCATGAACTTGCAGCATCACAAACCTGATTTGAAGTATATTCAACAAAATAACTGAACACTGCCCTTCAAATGTGTCAACATCGCGAAAGATTAAGGAGCAAGGGCTGAGGAACTATCCTGACCTAGAGGAAGCTAATTAGAATGGAAGACTAAATGCAAGGTGGGATCTTGGATGGGATCCTGGACCAGAAAAAGCACATTACTTGGCAGGTGTGGCTCAGTTGGTTGAGTGTGGTTCTGTACACCAAAAGGTCACCGGTTCAATTCCCGGTCAGGATACAAGCCCAGGGTGAGTACAGGGGGCAACTCAACTCATCCATGTTTCTCTCTTGCATCGATGATTCATTCTCTCTCTCTCTCTCTCTCTCTCTCCCTCTCTCTCTCTCTCTCTCTCTCAGAAAAATCAATAAAAACATGTAAAAATAATAATAAAGAAAAGAAAAAGAACAGTAGATTTGAATAAGGTCCGTAGATTAGATAATAGAATTATCTATCTATAATTATAAAAGAAACATCCTTGGTTTTAAGATATACATAACAAATGCCTAGATTTAAGAGGGCATTATATCTACAACCTATTCTCAAAAACTTTAAGAAAAAGTCTCTCTCTTTCTCTCTTTCTCTCTCTTTCACACACACAGGAGAGGGGACGAGAGAAGCAAATACAATAACATTGCTGTGCTCTTTTTTTTGCAAGTTTTTATAAATCTAAAAATATTTCAAAACAGAAAATGTTTAAAAAGAATAAAGCAACAAAACAGTTTGGGTGGAGGAGGTGCTCAGGGGGCTGAGGAGGAGGCCCCAAGCCAGCCCCTCTGAACTCTACCTCAGTCACCCCCACGCTCTGTGGAAGGACAATGGTGTGTTCTGGAGAAAGTTACGAAGGTCCAGCTGAGGGGGTTAGCGGTACCCCGTGCTCTTCCATTGCTCTAGTTTTCAGCCTGGGACAGTTTAGCTCCTGGATGGAGCTATAACAAAACAATTAATTTAAACAAAATTCTGTTTCGGTTATTCAATGGCAGGCTACTGGTGGTCTTTCTCCTTCCTGGAATACTGTGTAAAATCCCAACCCATTCCTCGCTGGACTGAAAAGTGACTCAATAGCAGAAATCTCTGGAGCCTGATGCGCTGGGCTGGGGGCCTGGATTCGAGAAGCTTTGGTTTCTAGAGCGTTGATTTCCCTTCGAAGCAGCTGCTTAATCCCACCACAGGCACTCTGAGCTCGAAAAGAGATGAGCACCTGGGCACAGAAGTGATGGGTATTTCCTAGCTCGGGTCCGGGTCCTGTGGAGCAGACCACAGGGCCAGGGCCGTGCAGAAGCCACGCCCTCCGCGGCAGAGAGCTGGCAGAATTTTCAAGGTGGATGTGAAGATCAGCATCCTCCTCTCGCTGTGCACTTCCCAGACGAGCAGAAGTTACAAGCTGGTTAACTAGTTTGTAGAAGGGTTTGGAGAATCATGTCATTCTCAAACAAGTGAACGTCACATCATACAGTCCAGACTTCTCAGATCCCAGATAAAGAACCTGAAAGCCCAGGGAAGCAAAGGGCTTATCCGAAGTTCACCGCTGGCCGGGGCAGACTAAGCTGAGAGAGCCTCTCGGGTGCCCCAGGGCACACAGGGGGCCACCTGACCGGGAGGGGGCCTCACAGACAAGCTCCTGGAGAAGGAGCACAGCGAAGGCCAGTTCTGGGGATGCGTGGGGATTCGCCAATGAGGAGGGGGAAAGCGTGTTCCCTGAGACAAATCCCCAGAGCTCACTGCTGAGAGAGAAGGCCGACAGGACCTGCCCCTCCGACGGGGCCGGTGGGCAGCCGGGCGGCCGTGGAGCTGCGGAGCATGAGGAGCCTGCGAAGAGCTTGGGTTTGGGTCTGAGGACACATGGAGCCTCTGAGGACACTGCAGCCAGGACTCGCCTCTCTCCCTTCGGGCTCCACTCTAGGCAACGTCCACATGGGCTCCGCCTGCCCGACGGCTGGCTCAGAGGACGGGGACCCAGATCCGGGCGGAAGGGTCAGCAGGAGCAGCAGGCTGCGGCAATCTCCGCCGGCTGGGGTGTGATGGTTATTTTAGTGTCAACCTGACTGACCGCAGGCGCCCAGATATTTGGCTAAACATGATTTCTCGTGTGTCTGCGAGGGGCTGCCCGATGAAATTAGCATCGATCTGAAGACTGAGTAGGGCATGTCGCCCGCCCCAACGTGCGTGGGAGCCTTCCAGCCCACTGAGGCCTGAAAGAGCAGAGGCGGAGGAAGCGGGGGGGGGCGTCCGCACCCTCTCCTTCTGCCCGACTGGGGAGCTGGGACACGGTCGCCTGCCCTCCGACTAACACTGACACCCTCAGCCTCCTCATTCCCAGGCCTTCGGACCTGGACTGGATCTTGTCCCTCCAGCGGGCAGAGTGTGGAACCTCTCAGCTGCCATACTCATGATACGCACGCGCACACACACACACACGCTCACACACACAGGCTCACACACATGCACATACACATGCAGGCACACACACACATGCTCACACACACATGCACATGCAGGCACACACAAGGGCACACGGACACACGTGCACTCGCACACACAGACATTCCAGTTGCTCGCTTGCTCTTTTCTCCCCTCTCCACCAGCTTCTCCAGCCTTTACAAAGGGGAGGGCACCCAAAGGGGTACACGTGCGGCCCACCTCTCTCTGGCCCTCCCTCCTGGTTGCTCGTGCTCTCGAACCCCACGGTTCTCTGAGGCTGAGCGCCCAGCCCTGCGATGCTCCTGTGAACAGCTGGGGTGGGGTGGGTCCCCCTCCTCGGGCTGGGCATCACCAATGCCCAGGTGCCCATCCTCACCGCACACCGTGCCCTTCCCTGACCCACTGGGCCTCCACGCCGTTGCCTCCGGGCACCTGCTCTCCCTGCAGACAAGAGGTCCCGGGGGCGGGAGCCCCAGGAGCAGTACTAGGGTCACCCCTCACTCTCCTGGCCTCAGAAGGACCTGGCAGCTCCTCTCCCGCAAGAAAAAGCTCCTCACCGAGGCGCTCCGAAGGGATGCCTGGGCTCAGCGAGCCTTTCGGTTAACGCTGTTTGTTTGAAGGTCATGTGATGTAAATGTGTGCTGTCCGCACGGGACACATATCGGCTTAGAAAAACAATTGGAAGGACGCACACTGAAATGCTCTGCTGGGCGGTAGGAGGTTACCTAGATTAATGTCCTACGTTACCCAACTTGGTACAGGAAATATGCGGCAGTTTTAGAACCAGAAAACATACATATAATTTTAATGTAAAATAAAATCAGGTTGCATTTTAAAAGTGTGAGAGTAACGTTGGTCGCGACATCATCTTCATTCCATAGAGGCTCACCGAGAGGGAGATGACCATGAAAACGTGGCCATGCCCAGGGGCGGCTGGGGGCTGGGGCCCTCGCCGGGGCTTTTCCAGAACCTTCCTGCAAGCTGGGCTGGGGACCAGGACGTGGTGAAAAGAAAACGCTGATGGATTCTTATTCCAATAAAGGTGTTGATGTATAAAATATGTATCACAAGACTCTGCATTATCATTTTGATCAGTGGTTAACTTCTTAATAAATAGGTTTTTATTTTCTGTGAAATACTGCTTGAAAATCACTGGAAAAATATTTTGAGCCACATGAAAACCCCGAAGATAAACAGGCACATGGTGGAAAATGTGGCTTTACATTCTCCTAATAACCCCGCAGCGTGGGTCAGGGCGTGGAAAGTGTGTGAAACCCACAGAGGCCACTGTCCCGCCCCGGGCTCCGAAACCCTCTCAGAACCTGAGCCTGCGCGTGGGGCCGCCTCCCCGCGGACCACAAACAACTCCAGACCCGCGAGGCCTGGGAACTAACTCCAGCCGCCTTCCCTCTGTCCTTCCTTCCTTCCGTGTCCTTTCTCTAGTCCTCTGTCCTCCCAATTATTTTACCTCTTACTAATACCTGCAGAGACAAGATGAAGAGGAATATTGTGAATTTGGAACACAAGGAGAAACCCTTGAACTACCCGAATAATTGCGTTACTGGCATGTTGCCTGGACTTCAGTGGCTCAGGTGACTGCCCAGTGCTTCCGTGAGGATAACGGGGCTTTGTCGAGCATCCTCTCAGAGGCTTAGAACTACCACTTCCAATTTATAGTTTTTCCTGAGGTGTGTCACCAACATTACAGGACAGTGCATTTCTCAGTACTCAGGATGTGATCTAGTGACCCTGGGGTCGCCAGGATCCTTTCAAGAAGTTCATGAAGTCAAAATATCTTCATGATAACACTAAGGGCTATCTGCCTTTTTCACTTTCATTCTATTATGAGTCTATGATGGAATGTTCCAGAGGCTACATGATGAGTGATGTCACTCCAGATTGAGTGCAGAATGATATGAGAATCCAGCTGTTTTCTATTAAGGTAGGCATTAAAGGTTTCTTTGTTTTAATTTCTAAAATGATAATATCAATAGTTATAATCTACTTAAATAAGAATGTAAAAGAGGCCTGAGACCAAAAACTTGGAGTACAGCTGTTCTAATACAACTAGCGACAGACAAATTTTTTTGATGGGCTCATTTTACTTTGGCCTGTGTGATATAATCTACTTGGAGGCTGGGTATGGTGGCCAAGAAAAAAAGAGAATAGACTCAAATTACTACAATCAGTAATGAAGAAGGTGATGTTACTACTGACCTTACAGAAATAGAAAGTATTATAAGAGAATACTATGAACAATTGTGTGCCAACAAATTAGATAATTTATATGAAATGGACAAATTTCTAGAAATGCACAAACTGCTAAAATTGACTCAACAAGAAATAGAAAATCTGAGTGTACCTATAAGAAGTAATTGATTAGCCATCCAAAAACTTTCAATAAAGAAAAGCCCAGAATTAGATAGTTTCACTGGTGAATTCTGCCAAATTTAATGTTTTTATTGATTTTACTAGAGGCCTGGTGCACAAAAATTTGTGCACTCGGGGGGAGGGGAGGGGTCCCTCAGCCCGGCCTATGCCCTCTTGCAGTGTGGGACCACTTGGAGGATGTCCACCCCAGTGGGGACCCTCACCCCATGGAGGTTTGGCCAGCCTGGGTGATGGGCTGATGGCTGTTTTCAGGCTGACCACACCCCCTTTAGGGTGGGGGGTCCCCACTGGGGTGCCTGGCCAGTCTGGGTGAGGGGCTGAGGGCTGTTTTCAAGCTGGCCAAGCACCCTGGAGACTTAAGCTCCCAGCCTCTCCTTTTTTTTTTCTTCTGGGATTTATTTACCTTCTATAATTGAAACTTTGTTGCTTTCAATGGAGCTCAGAGCTGGGCAGTGGCAGGCGGGAACCTTGGCTTCCTCCATCACTGGAGCAAGCAAGCCTTCTGCTCACTCCAGCTCCGTGGCTGCCGGCCGCCATCTTGGTTGGGTTAATTTGCATATAGTCGCTCTGATTGGCTGGTGGGCGTGGCTTAAGGCGTAGCAAAAGTATGGTCAATTTGCATGTTTGTCTTTTATTAGTATAGAATAGAGAGAGGAAGGGAAAGGTGAGATAGAAACATGGATGAGAGAGAATCATCAATGGCTGCCTCCTGCACACCCACTACGGGGATCGAGCCCACAACCCTGGCATTGCCCTGACCAGGAATCTAAGTGGTGACCTCTTGGTGCATGGGACAACACTCAACCACTGAGCCACACCGGACTGGCAAATCAAATTCTACCAAATTTTTAAAGAAGAATTAATAACAATCCTTCTCAAACGCTTTCAAAACAGTAGAAGAAGAAGGAACACTGTTTAACACATTCTGAGGTCAGCATTATCATGATAATAAAAACAGGCAAAGACATCACAAGAAAAGAAACTACAGAATAATATGCCTTCTGAATATAGTTGTAAAAACACTCAACAAGCCCTAACCAGTTTGGCTCAGTGGATAGAGCATCGGCCTGTGGACTGAAGGGTCCCAGGTTTGATTCCGATCAAGGGCATGTACCTTGGTTGTGGGTACATCCCCAGTAGGAGGTGTGCAAGAAGCAGCTGTTCGATGTTTCTCTCTTGTCGATGTTTCTAACTCTCTATCCCTCTCCCTTCCTCTCTGTAAAACAATCAATAAAATACATTTTTTTAAAAATAAAGAAAACGCTCAACAAAATATTAGCAAATTTGTGTGCCAACAAATTAAATAATTTGTTGATTATATAATTTAGATCATCAAATTAGATAATATGAGCCAGGATCATATTCAAAGGATTATATCCTATGACCAAGTGAGGTGAACCCCTGGAATGGAAGGCTGGTTTAATAAATAAAAATCAAAGTTATCCTATCTAATAAAAGAGAAACATGGTAATTAGCCGTACCTACGCTACCCTTCCCATTGGCTAATCAGGGCGATATGCAAATTAACTGCCAGCCAAGATGGCGGCCAGCAGCCAGGCAGCTTGAAGCGAACATGTGGCTTGCTTGCTTCAGTGACGGAGGACTCCAACATTCCCCGCCTGCCGCTGCCAGCCTCTGAGCTTGCAGTTTGAAACATTGTTACAAATATAGAAGCTAAACAAAACCCCAGAAGCCTGCTTTCAGCCAGCCGGGATCTCAGAGCTGGAGTTGAAACAGTGTTTCGATTATAGAACCCAAACAAACCAGATACCTGCTTTCAGCAGCCGAGGCCTAAGAGCCGGAGCCAAGCCTTAGAGCTAAAGCTGGCCCAGAATAAAAAAAGAAAAAAGAAAAAAAGGAGCGCTTGGGAGCTTCAGTCACCTACCAGCCTGAAAACAGCCCTCAGCCCCTCACCCAGACTGGCCAGGCACCCCAGTGGGGACCCCCACCCTGAAGGGTGTGTGACCAGCTGCAAACAGCCATCATCCCCTCATCCAGGCTGGCCAGGCATCCAAGCGGGATCCCCACCCTGATCCAGGACACCCTTCAGGGCAAACCAGCCGGCCCCCACCCATGCACCAGGCCTCTATCCTATATAGTAAAAGGGTAATATGCCTCCCAGCACCAGGATCAGCGTGACAGGGGGCAGCGCCCAAACCCCCTGATCACCCTGCGGCTCTGTGTGTGACGGGGGGGGGGGGGGGGGGGGCACAACCTCCCTATCGGCCCTGATCTGTTCGTGACAGGGGAAGGCACCCCAACCCCCTGATCAGCCCTGCTCTGTGCCTGATAGGGGGGAGCTCCCCAACCCCCTGATCGCCCTGCAGCTCTGTGTGTGACAGGGTGCGGCGCCCCAACACCCCCCTCCCCCACGGGCCCTGCTCTGTGTGTGATGGAGTAGAGCCATAACCTCCCCATTGGCCCTGCCTTGAGTGTGACAGGGGGCGGTGCCCCAACCTCCCAATCGGCCCTATCCCTGAGCGTGACCGAGGGTGGCATTGCAACCTCCCGATCCGCCCTGCTCTGTGCATGACAGGGGGTGGCGCCCCAACTCCCCAATCAGCCCTACTCTGAGCCCGACCAGGGGCTGCACCTAGGGATTGGGCCTGCCCTCTGCCACCCGGGAGCAGGCCTAAGCCAGCAGGTCGTTATCTCCCGAGGGATCCCAGACTGCGAGAGGGCACAGGCCAGGCTGAGGGACCCCCCTCCCCCCTGAGTGCACAAATTTTTGTGCACTGGGCCTCTAGTATGTATATAAAAGCCTAAGCTCAATGCAGGAGCTGTCCCATGGTGGTCAGTGCACTCCCACAGCCAACCTCCTGCAGCCAGCCAACCTCCCGTGGTCCCACCCCTAGGCTGGCAGGACCCCATTGGCCCCTATTGCTGGCCAGGCTGAGGGACCCCACCCATGCACAAATTCGTGCACCAGGCCTCTAGTACATTAATAAAGAAGAAACTCACTCCTCAATGAGTTGCATTTAGGATTCAATACTTTTTTAAAGATATATTTTTATTGATCTCGGAGAGGAAGGAAGAGGGAGAGAGAGATAGAAACATCAATGAGAATCATTGATCGGCTGCCTCCTGCACACCCCACACTGGGGATCAAGCCCACAACCTGGGCATGTGCCCTGACTGAGAATCGAACCATGACCTCCTGGTTCATAGGTCAATGCTCAACCACTGAGCCACGCCAGCTGGGTTAGGATTCCATACTTTCTACTCCACCAATAAATTGCTGTAAGATCACTAATTATATGTTCATTGCAGAATTTTATAAATAGATTTTAGTCTTTAGCCCTTGAGGACATGACCACGTGCTGCTAGTTATCCTGTTGCCTGTCCAGGCATTTCTCTTCAGTGTCCCACCCGTGTCCCCTTTTTATCTCCCTGGAGAAGTGCCCTATGTCCTCACTCCCTACAGTCTCCCTGATGCAGTCATCCTCTCTGGCTTAGCTACCACCTCTCATGTTTCCTCCCGGGCTTACTCTCCAGACCAGGTATCTGTCTGCCCACTGGACAGTGCAACCTGGGTAATCTCAGGAGGTTCAAGTTCAACACGGTTACAATTGGATTTCTCATCTTCCACTCCAGACCTTCTACTCTGCCTACACCCTTAGATATATTAAAGAAAATAACTACAACCCTATTATTTCATTAATTTATTACTTTATATATATTTACTTATTCTACCATCCCTTCTCCCCTCTCTGACCTCTTCCACCTTCACCCAACCTCCTCCCCCTCCAAAATCACCACCCATGTCCATGTCCATGAGTGCTCTCTCCTTTTTTTTCTTCTTTGCTCAATCCCTTCACCACCCCCAGCCACCACACTCACACTGGAGCTGTCTGACTGCTCTCTGCACATCTTTCTCAAGCAGTCCAACCAGTCATCCAAACCACCCTGGGGTCTGCTGGCCATGTCCTCTTCCTCAGTACCCAGTACCCAAGGGGCCACTAGTCCTGTAGGCTATTGCCCTGCTGCAGGTCTGCCCGAGTCCGAGTCTTCATCATCTCTTTCCTGGACCATGACTCTAGTCTCCTAAGTGGACTTTACTCTTCTTCTCCCTTCAATTCATTCTCCACATTACAACCGAAGTGATCTCTCCAAAACGATTGTGGCCTTGTTACTCCGAATAACAAGACATGTAGATGTACCTGTGCCATGGGTGCACCTACACACACACACACACACACACACACACATGCACCCACGCACGCATCCCATACCTCATACGTAGCTATGGTCAACCATCCAGCATAGCAGTAAGTCCTCACAACTCCCAGGTGCTTGAAAGCTGGGCTGTGGTGTTCGTCTCTGTGGCCTCAGTGCGTGCGTGCGCCCCGTCTGACACACGGTGCATCAGGAGCCCACGTGATGTTCCCATGCGACTGAGGATACGCCCACACAGCGCCTGCTCAGGCCGCAGCAGCAGGGCCTGCTACTGGCTCTGAAACCAGACAGCACCACAATTCCATCTGCACACAGAGAGCGAGGAGAGAACAGAAAGAACATACCTGAAGGTTGGGAAATTTGGGAAAGGCTAAAGAATCAACTCAACTTAAAAATGGAGGGTAACAAGGGGTTTGAGTATATCTTCAAACAGCCCGTGCGAGGAAATCAATGGTGTCCAGGCACCAGCGACCAGGCTCTGTCTGCAGATGCTCCGCGGGCCGCGGCCTTGCTGGGCCCACGCTGCTGCCTCCAAGTGCACAGCTGGCTGCTAAGCCTCCTCGCAGCGCGAGGGCCCGGCTCTCAAGTTATGAGTTAAAAACGGAATAAATACATACACATACAAATCGTTACACTGAACCTGAAGCTAGTGTAATGTTATGTCAATTATGCCTCAATTGAAAAAGACAGAATTTTAGAAATTCACAAATGTCAGCATGAGGAGCTCTGCTAGATGCAAGAAAGCATTTTCCCAGAGGAGCCTGCGGGGCACAGCGTGAGCCCTCCTCCTGCAGGGCCTGGGCGGGCTCAGCCCTGGGTGGGAGGCCCAGGAGGTTTGGGCCAGATTCCCCAGCCTGAGCCTCTCCGGTTCCGATAACCATCACCGGCCTGAGGCCTTTCTTCCCAGAAGGAAGCCTGGCGGCTTCTCCAGGTGTCAGAAGGATCCGCGAGTGCGTCACAGGAAGGTGCGCCGTATAATCGCGGTGACATCTCCTACAGCGTGGCATGCTGTGAGGTAAGGAGGAAGTGCCCTTTGTACAAAATATAACTTTGTCCTGACATTCTATAAACTCAAATGCAACTGGGGCTATGTTTTCACAGCAGGTGGAGTTTCCCTCCAGGATCCGCAGGGATGGCGACCCCTTTGAATCTAAGAAGCTTGGTGCCAGGAAAAGAACCGCTCTCCGAAAAAGCACGTGACAAACCAGGGGCAGCTCACGGCCGACCTGGGTGTTTTGCCCTGACTGCTCCTCGAGTCTATATTTAGCAGGATCTGATTGCTGAGCGCACATGCTCTGCGTCAGCTCAGCCCAGACATCAGCTACGATTTACTTCCAACGGCAGAGATAAATCTCCCGCCGGGAACTGCATTCGGTGGCTGCTGGCTAGTTTCCAGGCCATTTGTATTATGCCTCAAAGCTGTAAAGATATAGAATAAAAATGGACATGAGATATCTACATCTATAGGTCTATCTGCTCCCCTGAATGCATCCGCCAGCATAGAATAATCACTTTAAACATCATTAACTATGGTCATTTGTTCAAGGATCCATATATTTGGGGGGTGGAGGGAATCACCTTCCAGTAACCACTTGCCTCACTGTGATTTCCCTCTGAGAGAAATAAATTCTGAATTTCTTCCAGCTGCTGAAAATGGCAATCCCACCACAGCAGCCGGGAAAGAACCCTCGTAGGTAAAGATGTTTAGGCCAGGTTACCACTTATAGTGCCTGGGTTCGAGCTGGGTGGGGGGTGCCAGCACATCCTGGAAACGACAAGGTTCACATTCGCATTCCAGTAACTGCAGCCTGACCTGCCCCGGGGGAGGCCCTTCCCTAGACGACCCTGGGGCTCTGCCTGCCGGCAGGACCGTCCTTCCTGGGACTCAGGAGGGTGGGATAGGAGAGAGAGACATGGAGCCTGGGCTGGAGGCGGCCAAGCCATGTCACCGGGCCATGGCGTTCAGGTTTTGGGCCCATTCAGTTCAAATGTCCCTAACGCTTCTTCCCAGGAGGAGCTACAGCCCACATTGGCCTGTGGACTCCCGCCAGGAGCCAGCTTAGCTCGGACCCTCGGGGCCTTCTGACCAGCGCTCCTGGTAGAAGAAGCCCGATGGTCCAGGGCAGCCCGCAGAGGTGGTGAGTGAGCTTCTCTCTGCGCCGTCTGCAATGGCGCTCGCTAGGCAGCACTCCCGGGGACACTGAGAAGAGTCGCTCCGTCACGCACCTGTCGGCATCCAGGTGGAAACGGTTGTGGTTACAAACCTTCAGGGATTGGATCAAGTCTTCCGAGACCACCAAACAGACCCTGCTCTCCATCCAGCGGTTCTCAACCTGTGGGTCGCGACCCCTTTGGGGGTCGAACGACCCTTTCACAGGGGTCGCCTAAGATCATCGGAAAACACATATGTAATTACATATTGATTTTGTGATTAATCACTATGCTTTAATTATGTTCAATTTGTGACAATGAAAATACATCCTGCATATCAGATATTTACATGACGATTCATAACAGTAGCAACATTACAGTTATGAAGCAGCAACGAAAATAATTTTATGGTTGGGGGTCACCACAACATGAGGAACTGTATGAAAGGGTCGCGGCATTAGGAAGGTTGAGAACCACTGATCTGGAACATAGATGATCAGGGAGGTTCTGGGTCTTAGCCAGTCCTGGCATGGAGATCATGCCTTCTGTCACCCAGTGCGGCCACCAAGCTTCCACAGGAACTGCCGGCTGTGCCGCCCTGATGCAGGCCCGTCAGATTGCTCCTGCTGCCGCGGGAACGCACTCGTATGTAGGAAACTTCGTTCCATCTGGTTTCTGTCCTGTTTGCAAAAACCCAAGGTGAGTTCCAAGGCATAAGGAAGTTTAAAATCATGACCAAAAGCAATGACTTCTACCGAGATGTGCTCATCCCATTTCTCTTTTTAAAAATATGCTCTCGCTGGCTTTAGGGTGTGGGGGTTGCAGCTGTGGGTCCCTGAAACAGACAGAACTGAGTCTGGCATCCTCTGTCTTATCACTTACACACTCCCTGCACAGCCTGTCTGCACTGAACACAGGCATTGAGTGAAAGAGTACCTGAGAAATGAGTCCTCCAATTGCCCGGCTCACAGACCTGAGCAAGTTACCAGACCAGAGGGAACAGGAGGAACCCTGGGAAGTCCCTGAGTTGAGGAGACAGAGCTGAGAGTCGGGGGGGGGGGGGGGTCGAAGATGGCTAGAGTTCACAAGACAGAGAACCAGAGAGGAGAGGGCGACACAGAGAATTCCAGAGATCTGCAGGGGGGGGCGCAGGCGTCTCCATCATGGTGGAGGAGGACCTGCCCGGCTGATGAGAGGATTAAAGGGGACAGCCCCAGGGTCAGCAGAGCAGGGCCACTGTGTGTTTCCCCGCCAGACCGCGTGCCCGCATTCCCCCCCCTCACCCCCCACCCCCCCCCTCCCCCGTTCACAGCAGCACAGGCGGGGTGCGGAGAAAGCCTGCCTCAGTGAGGAGAGTAACGAATCCTAGACAGAACGG
Source organism: Myotis daubentonii (assembly GCF_963259705.1). NCBI lineage: Eukaryota > Metazoa > Chordata > Mammalia > Chiroptera > Vespertilionidae > Myotis > Myotis daubentonii. The sequence continues at coordinate 5,834,602 of NC_081850.1, forward strand.
CTGTGGTCGCAAAGCTTACAAAACAAATCGTAAAGACTGGAAAGAACCAGGATGTTTCCATGAAACTTAACTGTGTCCCAGAACAAAGTTCAAGAATATTTATAGAAATACAGAAATATCCAGCACCAAACAAGGTAAAATTCACAATATCTGACATTCAACCAAAAATTATTTGATATTCAAAGAAGCTAATACAACCCAGAATGAGGAGAAAATCCAATCAGAAACCCAGGCCAGGATCCGTGTGGCTCAGTGGTTGATCGTTGACCCATGAACCAGGAGAGCACAGTTCAATTCCCGTCAGGGCACATGCTTGGGTTTCGGGCTCGATCCCTAGTGGGGGGTGTGCAGGAGGCAGCCGACCAAAGGTTCTCTCTCATCATTGATGTTTCTATCTCTCTCTCCCTCTCCCTACCTCTCTGAAATCAATAAAAACATACTTTTAAAAAAAACAACCCAGATGAGAGAATTAGCAAAGAAGAACATTAAAACAGTTATTTTAAGTATATTTTACTTATACTTAAGACAGGAAAATTATTTTTTTCAAACCACCTAACTCAAACTTTTAAACATAAAAACTACAATGTCTGAGAGAAAATATAAACAATAACATTAATAGCAGATTATACATTACAGCAGAAAAGGTCGGTGGCTTTGTAAACAACAGCAATAAAAACCCTTCAAATTGAAAATGGGGAGAAATAATAATAAAGGAAGAAATCATAAAGAACCAGGAAGCTTTGGGACAACTTCAAAAGGCCTACCATACGTTAACTGGAGTTCCTGATGAGGAAAGGAGTGAGGAGGACAGAAAACATATTTGAAGAAATAATAAATAAAATGTAATGAAAACCCACAGATGTAAGAAACTCGATAAATTCCAACCACAAGAAACATAAGGAAAACCATACAATTGCTTAAGATCAGGGACAAAGATAAAATATTTGTAAAAGTCAGAGAAAACAAAACAAACATTAGGTAGAGGGGGAAGGAGGTACGTCTGACTGCAAATTTCTCACCCAGATTTATGCGTGTGAGAAACAGTGGGGAGGAAAGGAAAACACCTGTTTACTCAGAACTCAGTGCACAGGAAAATATCTTTAATGTCAAAGAGATGAAATTAAAATTATTTCAGACTGATGAATGGGGAAAGGGTTCCTCGCCGCAGGCCCACATGCCAAGAAACAGTGAGGGAAGTCCCTAACGCGGGCGTGTGATGAAGCCGGCGGAAAGGGGATCTAACGAATGAATACAGCACAGAGCTAGCCCAGCACGTCCCGCAAGGCTCTGCTCTATGGGAATGTTCTGCTGTCCTGGGCTGGGACCTCTGTGCTTGCGAGGAAAGAGGGAAGCTCCCAGAAGGTGCATTACTGTCAACACATTGCGAAGTGCGCACTGGCCTCCCGGGGAGCAGTGGGTAGAGAGGGACGGGCTCCTGTCCCCACTGGGAACGTGTGCAGGACACAGACCGACTGGAACCTTCCAGCGGTTGCTCTCAGCAAGTAGAGCCACCCCACCTCCGTGGATAGCCTGCGCTTCCCTGCCCCCCCTCCCCACCACAGGAGGTTTCTGTGACTAGTTCGCCCACCAGGTAATCTCCCTCATTCAAGGCCACGTGTACCGTATAACAGCCAATCATGAGAGTAACATCTGTCGCATGCACAGTCCCAGGAGGCATCTTGCAGTTCTGCCAACTGCATACAAGAACTATTTTAAAAATCACAAACCAAAGATGTAATATATTAGTCAATGTGCTGCTAAGAAAAGTATTGCTCTCAGGAAAAAGAAATCTGTTTGGGGCCTGATTTCATGTGCATATCAGAATAAATGGTGGATGGATTAAAACGTTACATATAAAACTGAAATCATAAAAATAGTGGGAAAAGATGTAAGTGGTCAGTTATCTTTCTATTGCACAAGTGTGGGGAGCTTTCTATGCATAAAACACTGATGGAACTGACCACGTGCTGGTTGAAAATTACTACAAACAAATTAAACATCCGCCAAGCAGGGGAAATGTCTGCATCGACTAGGGTAAAGCTTAGCAGTCATGCACTTCAGGAGCTCACAAATTAGGTGAAAAAACTAACTGAAAAACAAACAAGGGTGGGTGGGGTGGGGTGGGGTGAGGGCATTGGATGAAGGTCAAGCAGTACACACCTCCAGCTATAAGACAAGTAAGGCCTGGGGATGACATGTGCACACGGGGAGTTGGCACTGCTGCCCGTTTACCGGAGAGCTGAGAGAGCAGGTCCTACGGGTTCTCGTCACAGGGAAAATAGTTTAGTAACTATAGGAGGTGATGGGCGTTAACTAGACTCACTGTGGTGATCCTTCTGCAGTATATGTCAATCACATCGTTAGGCTGTATACCTTAAACCTGCAATTTGTATGTCAGTTACATCGCAATAAAACTGAAAAGATAAAAATAATACACAACGGACAGACCTTCCAAACAGGAAATAAAAATGTGTAAGTACGTGTTGGTACAAAGGTCTGACCTCCCACCCGGCTGGTGTGGCTCAGTGGTTGAGTGTCCACCTATGAACCAGGAGGTCATGGTTGAATTCCCGGTCAAGGACACATGCTCGGGTTGTGGGCTCCATCCCCAGTGTGGGGCGGGCAGGAGGCAGCTGATCAATCATTGATGTTTCTATCTCTCTCTCCCTCTCCCTTCCTCTCTGAAATCAATAAAAGATGTATCTTTTAAAAAACAATTTAAAAATAAAGGTTTGCCCTCCCGGTGAGGAGAGGCGCAGGCCTGACGCACAGTGGAAGGCCTTTCACCCATCAGACTGCAAATACTGAAAACACTGACCTCCTAGCTAGGGTATCAGCTCTGCTGCTGTTGAAATTAAGTCAGAGCAACGGGTCTGAAATCAGATTTTAACAATGTGTATCAAGAATATTAAAAATCCTTTAAAATCTCTGACCTAAGAATCCCACCTCTAGGAATACACACAAAGGAAATTAAGTGGGAAAGAGTCAAAATGTCACAGCAGCGGCAACCCGCGGGCCGCGCGTCCCGGCCGCTAGAGGGCGCTCGCGGGGGCGCTGAGCCCGGGCTCCCGGCGGCCTGGAGCGGAGGGGAAAGCCGCCGAGGTTGCGGTCTGGTCACTTCCTCACTTGGCAACACTCCTCCTGGGATGTCCTCCCTGGAGTCCCGGGCCTCCTGCTGGTGGAGGATCTCGAAGAAACCCCGACGTTACATCCGAAAGCCAGCGCGTCACGCTCCTGAAATGACCAAACCCTCTTCCCTCTGACCGCAAGGAGGCGCTAACCACTCTCTTCCCCTTCACAGCTACCTTTCCGGGCAAAGGAAAGCCTGCAATCAATGCCACGGGGCCGGCCGGCCGGCGCTCCCCTCCTTTGCCACCCCCTCCCCCCTCTCCCCCCCCCCCCCCCAATGTCTCCAGAGCTCAAGAAGAGGCAGGTGTGCCCAGGCGGTGTAAATGCCCGGAAGGCTGGGAGGAAGACTCACCTTCCCCTGGATGGGTTAGTTTTGCATTTCCGCGCTTTTTTTGCATTTTTTCAAAAGGGGGGACACTTCCTGGCTTAGCCCCACCGCCTGGGAGAAGGCGCAGGTGCCACCTGTAACCTGAGCCTGCGCGGCTCTGGGCGCTGCCTCTGCTCCAGGAACCACGAGAGAGCAGAGACGCGCGGCTCCTCTGCTTTGGCTCCCGGGTCCCCCTCCCCGAGGGTCCAGGAGGAGCCCCGGTGCCTCCGGCGTCCAGCCGCCCCCCGGGGGGCCCATTGCTCGTCGCTGCCTGCTGGGGCCTCCAGGGCCCAATGTCCAGATGCAGCAACCCCATCAGGGCGTCTGGGGCGCACAGCCCCTGGGTTCAGTCCACGGCTCAGCACGAGGCCGACGGTCCTTTGGCCCCAGAATGCCTTTGCACGTTTCCCTGCGGCTCCCTTCCAGGGGACGGACCGAGGCCTGTGGAAAGAAGGCCCACGCGTGTCCAGGGCTGCCACTCACACGGGCTCAGCGGGTCTCAGCCTCTCCCAAACCGAGCTCTGGCTCAGTCCCACGGGAATATGTTTCGGCTGTGAGTCGGCGGTGCAGGGCCTGGGGTGCCTGCGGGCTGGGCTGCGCCCTCCTCCTGAAGGCAGGGTCTGGGGTTGAGGGGACGCGCACACCTTTGCTTAGTTAGTTATTTATTTATTCATTTACTAACGGGCACGGCTGTTCCTTCCCTCCATCGCTGCACACCAGTGTCCGCCTCAGGCTGGTGGCTGAGGCCGGGGATGGGCCTCGGGGACCACAGAGCCACTGGCCTTGCTCACAGCATCACCGCCGGCTCAAGGGCCCCACCCCTTGGGGTCAGGACTCGGTCCTAAAGTGACAAAGTCATTTTGAAACCGACCCCAAACTGGCAGGATGCCACCAGCGTTTGCCCCTTAGGCCCCAGCTCTGGTTTTTAAGTCGGTGAGGCGGCCAGGAGTGCCAAGGTGGCGCTGTGGGCGCCCTATCCTGGCCTCATGCAGCAGCGACTTCCTCTGGAAAACAACCTAACTTCTTATTTGTGTGACAATATCTGATTTCATACACAATAGAGAGTTGTGAGCTCACACGGAAAGCACAGACTTGTCGTTGTATCGGTGATTTTCATGAAGAACCATTAGGTAAAGAGGAGGAGTCCAGAGGGAAGCTGACCTCACCAACACCAGAGCAGCCCTGGCCCCAACCCTTCCCATCATGGAGCCCCCGCCCCCCAGGACTCAGTTGCCACAGTCGGAGCTCAGAGCCAGCAGGGGAGGGGGGTGTGGGGGGAATCCGTTTTAATGGAACCTTCCGTGTAGCTGAGGGTCAGCCTGCCCTGTCCTGTTGTTTATGGCACACAGAGTCCTTCTGGAAGACTCCTTCTCCGCCCTCTCCTCTCCTCCCTGTCTTCCCAGTCCTCCCTCCCTTCCTTCCTCCTCCTCCCCCTCCTTCCTCCCCCCTCCCTCTCCTTGCCCTCCTCCCCCCTCCCCCTCCTCCCCTCCTCCCCCTCCTCCCTCTCTTCCTCTCCTCCCTGTCCTCCCCCTCCTCCCTCCCTTCCTACCTCCTCCTCCCCCTCCCTCCTCCCTCCTCCCCCTCCTCCCCCTCCTCCCCCTCCTCCCTCTCTTCCTCTCCTCCCCCTCCTCCCTCACTTCCTACCTCCTCCTCCCCCTCCCTCCTCCCTCCTCCCCCTCCTCCCTCTCCTCCCCCTCCTCCCTCTCCTCCCTCTCCTCCTCTCCTCCCTGTCCTCCCCCTCCTCCCTCCCTTCCTACCTCCTCCCCCCTCCCTCCTCCACCTCCTCCCTCTCCTCCCTCTCAGCCTTTCCTCCTGGAAAACTCAGCAGCATCCGTGGGGCAGCTGAACCAGGGTCCCTCTCTCCTTCCTTCAGAGAAGGCTGCATCTGCTAAAATTGCCACTTCGGTGGAAATTCACTACCAAGTACCCTGACAAAGGTCAGGGGCACCCCCAAACTCCCAACTCACTTCGCTTCCTGCTCCCAGGGTAGCTCCCACCTGGACACCCACGCTGTGGGCTTGGGGGCCTGGGTGAGATGAAACACCGAAGTGAGGGGGGTGGTGACCCCCACCCCGGCCTCGCCGTGGAAGGGGCAGTGGCGAACCAGGAGCGGGAAAGCCGCCCGCACATGCCCATCCTCGGAGAGGCTGGCATTGGGTGCCATGTGAGGTGCCCTCTAAAGGCTTCGCTTTTCTTGTCTTGTTTCTGGAGCTGGTGTCTTCCACCTGCCCACGAAGTCACTGTCCTTGAGGACCTCGGAGGGAGGGTGGCGTCCACACCAGACTGGCCCTTCCCCAGTCCGATCAGTAAAGACCCTCTTCTCGGAGGCCCCGCCCGAATAACTGTTTAAGGAAGCCCGCCCCAAACCTCCCTGCCGGCACCGGTCCCTCCGTTATCACACTCAGACAACAGGCAGCGGTTGCGCTGATTTCTCCGCCTGCCCCTGGGCCCCAGGCCCTGAGTTACAGCTCGGCCACCTCACCCCGGGAGCGCTAGAGAGCAGATCAGGGACAATGAGGTTTGGTTTATTTTTATTTTTTAACAGGTTTCTTAAGATGTAATTCACACACCATATGACGCACCCACTTACGTGCATAAATCAATGATGTTTCATTTACCTTTATTGCTGAAAGTATTACAGACACCCCGTTTCCTCCCCCATACCTTAAACCAAAAATAAGACCCAACTGGATCGTCAAACACCAGAAACACGCTCATCGCGTCTCTGCTATCATGACCTGTGGATTAAGGCAGGAGAGGAGAACTGCGCAGGAGGCGAAGGCAGGTCGCCAGGAGCTGGTGCAGCCACACGCCGGAAACCAAAGCCCCGGAGAAGCCAGGAGGTGGCTGGGACAGGCGCGTGCTGGAGGAGCCGCTTTTCTGTACCTGAATGAAAGCCAGCTGGGGGGGGGGGGGGGGGCGCGGGGGGGGGGCCTTACAAGGGGAGCAGCAACAAGGACGCGGGAAGATAGGAAAGGCGAAAGCAGGGCCTGGGAAGGGAGCCACAGCGAGAGACAAGCAAGGGCAAGTTCGAGGCCAGTGCTCTCACCCTCATCGAGGGAAAGCTGGGGAGGCAGCCATGCCAGTTCTCATAAACGTGTTAATTAAATGTGGACTTGGAGCAAGGCAACCAGATCATCTTTTTTTTAAGCTTATTAAAGCTGGGACGGTAAAACAAGGACGGGCTTAGCGTAGAAGCAACAGGAGAGGCAGGCTGGGCTGCCTTGGGCCCCTGGGAAGTGAGAGAAAAGGGAATCTCAGGGACAGGTTCAGGGGTGGCTGGGATGTGCTGCCGCTGCGCACTGCTCTCCTGGCTGCAACTCTGGGGGACCCTGACTGTTCAGGAGACATAGGCCTGGAGGGGCACGGGGGCTGGGGGGGTGAGGGGGGGGGAGAAGAGGAAGGAGGGGAAAGGGAAGAGGAGGGCACCGGCCTGCTCCCCAGAGGGAGGGCGCAAGGATAAGAAGATAATCTTTTTTTATTATTGCTGATTCAGAGAGAGAGAGAGACATCAATTTGTTGTTCCACCTAGTGAGGCATTCCTTGATGGGTTGGTGTACGTGCCCTGACCGGGGATCCAACCGGAGACCTTGGCATGTCAGGATGATGTTCCAAATAACGGAGCCTCCCAGCCAGGCCCCCAAGATAATCTTTTGAACAAGATACGGAAGCTCAGCTTATTGTGGAAAAAGTAAGTTATGAGAATACCCAAGAAAATTCCAAAAAAATAGAGAAACAAGGGAAGCTGAGCTCTATCAGGTATTAAAACACGTTATAATAACACAGGAAGCAAAGCAGTTTCATAGGATAGAAGGGTGAGTGTACTGTATGGGAAGACCAAAAACAGACCCAAATATACATAAATATGGAAAGACACAGACGAAGACAATTCTTCAAGTCTCGGCTTGTGGCTCACTGCTGACCGCCCAGGGCCCTCTCAGGACAGCCACAGGCCTCCGTCCTGCCTGCCCCCAGGTCAGAGCTGGGCACCGGCTGGGCGGCAGGGACGTCGCAGACGCCCTTATGCTCAGGTGCAGCCATGTGACCAAGTCGGGGCCAGGGCGATGGAACTCAGTGTGAGTTCTCTGTGTCATTCGGCAGCCAGCAGCCACAGGCAGCCATTTCCTTCCATGGGCAAATTCAACTGGAGCGTCGCTGGAACCCAGCTGCTCAGCCACGAGGGTTGCATTGGTTGGTGTGCGTTTCCATGAACCTGGTCATCTCCAACTTACAAGCAAGTCCTTTCCCGGGTCCCCTGGAGGAGGCTGCCCCACACCGACAGTGACCTCCTGTGGTCACACCGGAAATGACCACACCTAGGGCAGGGCTGGGGCCAGGCGAGGCAAGAGGCGCTGTGCTCAGGGTCCTGGAGTGAGGGTCACCTTGAACTCTGAGCCTGGACACCTCGCTGGCCTCAGGCTGGTCCTGCCCTGCACTGGGGAGCACAGAGCACCCGGAAGGAGAGCAGGTGCCCTGGCCGGGACCAGCTCCCCCCTGGGTCAGTATTTACTTCACAGCCCAACGCCCTCGCGAATGCAGCAGGGAAAGGCAATTCCCGACTCAGGATGGACGACGGCACACCACTTGGAAAAATAGAGCCTAGTCATCCTTTTACTCCGCCCTTGCGAATGCAGCAGGGAAAGGCAATTCCCGACTCAGGATGGACGACGGCACACCACTTGGAAAAATAGAGCCTAGTCATCCTTTTACTCTTATCAGTTCATTGACAAACTCCTTATATTCCATCAAAAATGCCGCAAGGCACATGTAGGAACAGTTCAAAACTGGCGTCAAGTCCATCAGTGTAGGCCTGGACAGAATGCTGTACAGCGTGTCCACACAGGAACAGACATAGACATTAGAAAGAATTCAGCGAGTCAACAGATGCTTACAGAGCATCTACGAGGCACCAGTTCCACGAACCAGACACGAATGGAATTTCTGCTCTCAGGGAGGTGACATTCTGTCTGGGAGGAAGATGGGACACAGATGGTAGATTAGATGGCATATAGGTATATGTGACAGATATGATAGGTGATTGATAGTCATATAGATTTTTGATGATTGATAGATTAGATAGATAGTGTAAGGAAGTACAATTCGCCGCCCCAAAGTATTCCACTACAGCAGTGGTTCTCAACCTTCCTAATGCTGCGACCCTTTAATACAGTTCCTCATGTTGTGGTGACCCCCAATTTCATTGTTTCAAATTGAACATAATTAAAACATAGTGATTCATCACAAAAACAATATGTAATTATGTATGTGTTTTCCAATGGTCTTAGGCGACCCCTGTGAAAGGGTCGTTCGACCCCCAAAGGGGTCGCGACCCACAGGTTGAGAACCGCTGCCCTACAGTGTATTGGCTATTTGGAATCAGGCTCACCTGAGAAGCAGCCGGCCAAGAACAGTCTGACCCCCTCTCTGTCCCCTGCAAGCAGGCGCCCAGGCTGCCGGCGCCCGCTCAGCGCGGAGGTGGAGCCTCGTTCTCTCCCGTCAGGGAGCCCAGAGCCGAGAAGACTGGACTCGCTTCGTTTCCTCACCAACTAGGGCCCACGCCCACGTTTCTTGGTCTTGTCAGTTCCTCACACATTTATTGCCTCTTTGTCTAAAAAGTATAAGAGCTGCCTGCTTTGGTCATTTCTTTAGGTCCCATGTCTATGAGACCTCCCTACATACATTATTAAACTTTATTTTCTCCAGTTCATCTGTCTCACCTCAATTTAATTCTTAATCTAGCCAGCAAAACCTAGAAGGGGAAAAGAAAATTTTTTTTCTCCCCAGCAATAGATAAATATAGATAGAAAGATAGATAGATAGATGATAGATAGATGATGACTGACAGATATCTAGATTATTGATGATTGATAGGTCAGATAGATAGATGATGACTGACAGATATCTAGATTATTGATGATTGATAGATCAGATAGATGATAGATGATTGACAGATATCTAGATTATTGATGATTGATAGATCAGATAAATGATAGATGATTGACAGATATCTAGATTATTGATGATTGATAGATCAGATAGATAGATAGATAAATAGACAGATAACATCAAAGAAAGGCTTTGGTGAAAATCAAGCACGTGGGAGTGAGGTGCCGTGTGGAACAGGCTGGTCAGGGAAGAGGCCTCTAAGGAGCCGGTGGTCAGGGCCTGAGTCATTGGGAGCGTGAGTGTTGCAAAGAGGTAGAGGACACCCCAGGGAGGGAGGAAGGGGGTGTGGCTGGGGTGGAGAGTGGGGCACTGAGGAACAGGAGAGCCGCAGGCTGGTGGCAAGAGAAAGATGTGGGCTTAGTCTGAGAAGCAGGGAAATAACAGGTCAGATTTCAGCATCAAAAGGACCCTTCTAGTTGCCACGGGACCACATGTTCCAGGAGGTATGGAGTGGATGTCAGGAGCCCAGCCGGGGGATGACAGTGACTGACCAAGTGACAGGCAAGGGGCCTGGGGGAGGGGCTAGGGGAGGACAGGGAGGGGTGGGAGGTTGGAGGGGGAGCCCTGAGGAGCCAGGTGGGGAAGCCACGGGAAAGCGGGAATTGGAGGTGGTCCCAGACTTTCGGCTTGAGCAATGGGAAGATGGGAGAGCTCAGCATGCAAATACTGGCAGCAGATGCTGGGAAGGGAAAATACAAGCTCCAGGCCGGCTGGGGCAGGACGTTGCCATGTGCGTGAGTGCGGCGTGTGCATCTGTGTGCGGTGCCGCCAGCAGGCACCCGCGTCTACCTCTGTATTCCGGCCCCAACCCCCCATGTGCAAAGCCCTCAGTCTGAGTCATTCTAATATGTTGTCAATAAGCCACATTCCCTCTGCTGCCTGCTCTATAGTTTGTATTTCTCTTGTTGTCCTGCTACAATTTAGACTGGTTGGCACTTTTCCTTTTTCTCTTACTTTCTTACTTTTTATTGAAGGTTAAGTGAAAGAATAGCTTGTCAGGTTTTCACCAAGTGCCCACACGGTTACCCAGCACCCTGGCACCCCTGTGCGCCCTGCCCCCGCCCCTGGGGCAGTCCCTGCCTTCACGGATGGACGTCACCGGTGGTTGTACTTGAGATGCAAACGCCATTGCGTGCTGTTCACTCCGCGCTCATCGCTGAGATTAGCTCCGTGGCCGGGCACTTGCCGGTCCTCGCTGGGGAGCCCACTCCCGACGACCCCGCGCTGGGCCCCAGCGGCTCCTGGTTCGGGGCTGTTACGAACTGTGCGTGTAGCTCGGGGTTTGGTGGCACCGGCTCTGCGGAGATAAACCGCGGGGCTCCTGGCCCACCGGGTTGGAAACGGTCAGCTTCAGTGGATCATCAACCCGTCCCCGCAGGGACCACTGGCCGAGCTCCCAGCAGCGGGGCCGCCGCCGCTCCACCCTCCACCGGGTCGGCGCTCGGCACTCGGCATCGCTGAGCCCGTGTGCGCGGCACTGCTGGGTGTGGCTGGGCTCGCGCCTGGGTTGGTTGGAGGGCCTTCGCATTCTTTGGGCAGCACCCAGGGCGCATTGCCATCGTCGGGCAACGTGGGGCCGCCCTGCTTCATTTGCTCCGGTACCTACGCTCCTTGGTGTGCCCACGCCCCGTCGGCGCCAGGGCCTCAGTCCGGCCGTCTCGCCTGCAGACTGTGCTCGCGTTCCGGGCCACGCGTGCGTGTATTTCCAACGCCGCGCAGGCAGTGCTGCATCCCGCTCATCTCTCACTCTGTGCCGTGTGCCCTTCGCTCAGCGCAGGGCTTCCAGTGGCCACCCGCGCTGCTGTGTGCCCTGGGGGCTGTGTGTAAGCAATTCCTGAGCTAGCCTGAGCCTTTTCTAACAAAGGAAGGCCATTCCCTCCTGCCCTCCACGCCGCCAGCCCTTCCCCGAGGGCTCCAGTGATCCAGGGCTCACCCCCGCCTTGGGGCCTTTTCAGCAAACACTTCTGGTGTGGGCCCTCGGGGAGCTGGAGCCAGGCAGGTGGCATGTGGCCAGCGCCGGAGGTTCATCCCCACGGGGAAGAGGGTGCGAGGGGTGCGGGGCAGTGAGCCGGAGCCTGCGGGGAGATGTGTCTGGCCAACTGGTCCAGGAGGGGCTGCGGTGCGAGTTGGCTGGGCCTTTTCAAAGCATCTTCGAGGAGGCCAGAACTTACTGGAAAAGGTTTAAACTACAGCTCGGAGCCTGGCTGGTTGGGCTCAGTGGAGCATCAGCCTGAGGACTGAAGGGTCCCAGGTTCGATTCCAGTCAAGGGCACATGTCCCAGTTGTGGGCTCGATCCCCAGCAGGGGGCTTGCAGGAGGCAGCCACTCAATGATTCTCTCTCATCATGGATGTTTCTTTCTCTCCCTCTCCCTTCCTCTCTGAAATCAATAAAAAATATATATTAAAAAAATCAATAAACGACAGTGCAGCGATTTGCACTCCCGTTTCCTGATGGTGAAGGACAGGGAGACCCTGCAATTACGCCTGCGGGCTCTCTTTCTGCGCAGCTTCTGCCGGCTCCGCCAGCTTCTGGGGACGATGGTTCCTGGGCAGGTGCCCCAGCTCCCTCTCCAGGCCCAGCTTGGTCGGCTTCGCTCCAAAGGCGTTAGAGACCTCCCGACGCAAACACTACCGTCCATCAGTCAAAGCTCTTGGTTCCCCAGACTTACTTGATCACACCTGCAACGTGGAGGCTTTGCGTGGCCTGGGGCACGCGCGTGGCCAGGAGAGCGGGCGGTCGGGGGGCGGGGGGGGGGGAGAGCTGGGGAACCAGCAGGCCCTTGGCATTCCTACTGCCGTGGTTGTTGCTGGGGAGGCTGGCGGGCGTGGAGGGCGGAAGCTCCGCGGCTCCAGGAGGACCTCAGGGGCCTCTCTGAGGTCTCAGCAGAGCTCAGCAGCCTGGGTTGCCCAGAACTAGCCTCCTGTCTCTAGGGAGCTGCTGCTTCCGGGGGTGGAAGCACTTTCCCTGTCACCTGCCGGCCACACCACAGGCTGGGGACGGCCCTGCGCGCCCTGTCCCCGTCCTGCAGGCACCTCGGGAAGGCAGGCCAGGAGAGCAGGTGCTGAGAAACCAGGTGCAGGCAGCTGGGCCTGTCTGCCCACGGAGAGCTTCCAGGAGGCTGAGTGCTGGGCGCGTTGTGGGCTGAGTTGTAACCTTCCCCCAATTCATACGCTGAGGCCTTAGCCCCGGACCTCAGCGTGTGGCTGTGTTTGGAGACAGGCCCTTTACATGGTAACAACGGTAAAAGGAGGTCACTAGGGTGGGCCCTGTCCAACCTGTCTGCTTTGGACACAGGCCTGCACAGAAGAAAGGCTGTGCAGACACAGAGAGAAAGCAACCATGACACGCCGGAGCGAGCCCTCGGGCAAAGCCAACCCTGCCGACAACTTGAGCTCAGGCTCTCAGACCCAGGCTGTGAGAGAGTAGATTTGTGGTGCTTGTTACACAGCCCCGCTGACTGAGACAGGTGCTGGGAGCTAAGGGTGAAGGCAGGGCCCTGTGACCTGAGTGACCTGCCATCTCCTCCCGATTGGACCAAGTCCTGAGAAGTCCTGGCAGGAGAAAGACACACCACCATCCTCCCAATGAACAATTCTCAAAATTCATCTGAATGGGGGGGTGGGGGCGGGAGGGAGGGGCAGACAGCATGCTGACCGTATTTCCTGAAATGTGGAGGAGAGACTCGCTCAGAACACAGAAAGACGAACTGACCCTCCTAGGCTCATGTTCCTCTCTGACTCAGAGGTTCCTGAGTGCAGGGGAGACTGCTATTTGTTTCCTGTTTTCAGCGCAGCGCTCTGGGTAGGGTGAGGGTTGGAAGCACATCTGTAACCGCTGTGGCCAGTCAGGGTCAAGGCCAAGCTCCCAGAGCTGGATTATGCCCCAGGCTGCCCGGGGCTATGGATGGGCATCACCCACCTGACACCAGGAAGTGGGAGGAACAGTTGAAGGCCGTGGAGACTGTAACCAGGATGAACTTGACGGCAAGGATCGTCTGTTTACATGTTTGGGGGTATCTCATCAGCACCTCCCAGCTTGTGCTCCAGCACCCCTGACGCAGGGCCTCCAGGGCCCGACCTCTGCCAATGGCACTGACGCCCTGAGACTCCAGGGTGGCTGGGTGAGCCCGGGGGGTCGGGGGGGGGGCTACCCTCACGGCTGAGGTTTCTTGGTCCCTTTAGAAGCTGGGACAGGGAGGAGGAGTGCTCGGCCCTGTCAGGAGAAATTTACAAACAAGACAGCAACCTGTACAGACATTTGCGCAGTTAAAACTGTCCCCTGTGACTCAGAAGCCTCACAACCTCTCCCTCCCACACCATCGGTGCCGGGGCCAGGCCGTCACCACGCCCTCTTCCTGGGACCTGGCCTCTATTCCAGCCGCTGGTTCCGTTGGTCCCAGGAGAGCCCCGTGCTGGCCTCACACGCTGCAAGCGGACAAGGTAAGGAGGCCAGGTGTGTGAGCTGCGTGGGGAGGCTGTAGGGAGGCTGTGCTGAGAGAAGGTGAGGCAGAAACATCCCTAAATGATGAGGGCTCTTCTCACAGCCGACGGCGTGCTCTCACCACGAAGAAGTAATCACCCCTGGGAATGGCCTCAGACCTGCTCGCAGGAAAGGGGCACTGACACCCCCGCGGAAGGGCCTGGACTGTGGCAGCCACGCAGCCGTCTGCGGGTCCGCCAGCCCCGCTCTCCTCTCCAGCCGGCGCCCAGCCTGGGGTCCCCCTCCATCATCACAGACCCTTCACGTCCCGTGCGAAGCTGCCAGGCCAAGGCTCAACGAGCGCCAGGTGCTGTCGAATGAATGAATATCCAAAGCCTGGTATTCATACAGCGCACTTCTCCCCGAGCTGGAGATGATTACTCATAACAGATAAAGTCACGACACATGTGTAAGGAAGGAGACTAGGGTAAATGCTTTTCTCTTTCATAAAGAGTAGCCAGGGAAGTAAAGGATGTAGAAAAATGATTTATGCCTAATCACTGAGACAGCTGGCCCTGAAACCACGGAGCCCTAATCCCAGAGGTTCCTATTTACCTGGAGTAGTAAGAAACCTTTCATATGCCCTAACCAGTTTGGCTCAGTGGATAGAGCATCGGCCTGTGGGCTCAAGGGTCCCGGGTTCGATTCTGGTCAAGGGCATGTACCTTGGTTGCGGGGACATCCTCAGTGGGAGGTGTGCAGGAGGCAACTGATCGATGTTTCTCTCTCATCGATGTTTCTAACTATCCCTCTCCCTTCCTCTCTAAAAAATCAATAAAATATTTTTTTTTTAAAAGAAACCTTTCATATGACAACACAAAGGAGCCGTGTCGGCCGTGTCCCTAGCCAGCCTTCTCCCTGTCACTCTGCAGCCAGAAGAGAGAATGTGCCCTTCACCCAGTCGGTGGGCCACCTCCCCAGCCTCTGGGTCACCCAGGGCCTGAGTGAGGCCAGGGGACAAGACAAAGGGAACCAGCGCGCTAAAACCTGCTGCGATGCGATGCGATGAGGCGTTCAGGGAGAGGGGCTGGAGCAGAGCTGTGTGGCTGGCCTCGGAGTGCACGGAGGTTTGGGGGGCTGGGGAGCGGAGCAGGGGGTGTTAGATGTGTGGTCGGGTTGCGGACTGGATCTTCTCAATTATTTTCCAAACAATGCAAGTCATCACTGGGATTCTCTTTTAATTACCGTTGTCAACCGGGATGTCTTCTGGGAGACCAGGCCAGGGGAAGCAGGGGAGTGGGGCCAGGGCTGTAGAGCTCAGATTCACGCCCGCCTACACTGGGGCTACAGCCCCTCGAGGTCTGAGTCAGGGCAGCTTCCCCAGCGCTCCCATTGTCCTCTCATTCCCCACAGACAGGGAGACGCTGCAGAAACAACACTGAGCCGCAGTGACGAGGCTGCAGACACTGTGAGGACGAGAAACCCACATTCAACGCAGAAAACCGCTTCTAAAGCATTTTGTCAGTTTAAGACTCGCGCTGCAAGCTCAACCTGCGCTCCTCTCGGCCACAGGCAGCTAGAACACACACAGTTTCCCTCCCTGACGAAGGCATTCCAATGGTCTTTTAAGTGAAGAACAAAGAAGGAAACAAGAAGAAATGGTTTGGAAGCTCCACAAACAGCCCCCCACGGTGGCCCCAGCCAGCACCGGACATGGGAACCAACTGGCTTACCCCTGGGGCCTGGTCATGAAGTCCTGGGACCTAGGCTCCTCCCACTGGGAGACTCGGGGTCTGGGTGGGTGACAGCTCTGCTCTGAATGTCCGGGAGCCCCTAACATTCACGTTAGAGCCCTGCCCCGTGTATGGGCAGTTAGACGGTGCCCTGAGGCGGGGCGGTGATGGGTTAGAGCCCTGGTTAGACGCCAGGCTCTCGGCACACCCCACACCCCCCCCACCACCCTGCCCAACATGAGGACACATCGGGAAGGTGGCCCTCTGCGAGCAGGAAAGAGCCCTCCGTGGGATCGACCCGGCTGGCGCCTGGGTCTCGGCCTTCAGCCTCCAGAGCTGTGAGAGATCTGTGTTCCTAGTGTTTCGTGCTGCAGCCTGAGCTGACACACAGCCACACGCGTGTCCCAAGCTCCCCACTGCACTGAGGGCCGTGGGGGAGGGGGGGGGCAGGATAGCGGAGCCTCGGGCTGTAGGTGAAGACGGCGATCGGAGGCCTCGGGGCGTCCGTGCTGAAACACCCACAGGGCTTACCTCCGGGAGACGGCTTTGCCCTCGCTGCCCACCATGGTTTGCTACTGTAATACAAGGGCAAAAGGCGCTTCAGCATGGACACCAGTGACATCGTCCCCTGAAAGAAAGCTGCCTGAAGTTAAGAAAAATTACTTGTCAGGGATGTTATTAAAGGAAATGTATTCTGTTAACGATAATGTCGGGGACACATCTCCCTCTCGGCCTGGGCCGGCCCCGGGGGAGAAGGCACGTGCCAGCAGGGCTGGGGTGGCTGTGCAGCGGCTGCGCCCAGGCCGCCCGCCCTGCAGGTGCCTGCTCTCCAGCCACCGAGCGCCATGGGTCTTGGGCTCCCGTGTGGCAGCTACAAGCATGTTTATCAGGAAGGATGCATCCAGTCTTTAAGAAGTCTGTGGCTGTGGTTTTACACACACACACACACACACACACACACACACACACACACACGGCTTGTGGACTTTCCATCTGCAAGAGATAACCCCCTCCCCCAGAGAATGTGTGGTTAAAAATACCATAATTAGCCCTGGCCAGTAGCTCAGTGGTTACAGCACCAGCTCTGGCACTGAATGGCTGAGGGCTTGATTCCCAGTCAAGGGTATGTACCTGGGTTGCAGGTTCGATCCTGGCCTGCCTTGGGCGCCTGCAGGAGGCAACCAATCCATGCATCTCTCTCACATCAATGTCTCTCCCCACTGCCCTCTCTCTCCCTCCCTCCCTCCTTCCCTCTACTCCCTCTAAAAAAAGAAAAAATATCAATGGAAAAAAAATCCTTGGGTGAGGATTAACCAAAGATATATGTATGTATGTATACCATCATTAGAGCTTAAGTGTTCTTATCCAAAAATAGATACGGTAACCACATGACAGGATGGAGTGCTAGCTGAGCTGTGTGGTCCTCATCTGTCATTTATACATGCACCAAACCAACAGCTGCACACCTAAACTTACCCAACGTTAGTTACATCTCAGTGAGGCTGGAAAAAACACCACAATTAAGTGAATATTGTTTCAGGGAAAGAACTGCACTCCTGCCTGCTGTATTTCTGGGGCAAATGATGACCAGATTAACTCCATCAGCTACGTCTTTGTCAATCCCAGTCCCCAGTGCGGTGGTCCCCTGAGGGGACAGAGGACAGGCGGGAGGTCCAAGTGACAGCATGGAGCCCCCCACCCACCCCCCACCCCCTCTGGTTAAGCCAACAACGCGGCCATCCCTCACCTCTGGGCCAAAGCCTTCTCCCCCCCCCCCCCCCCCCCCCCCCGCGCTCTCCACTGGTCGCAGGGGAGCTGGGGCGTCCCTGGGTCCCGCGCACAGCTTGCTCCCGTTCCCAGCCCAGTGACCAGCGCAGTGGGGCGCGGAGGGGACTGGCTGGGGGGGCGGGTAATCTCCGGTCCCCCCCCCGCCCCCCCCCCCCCCCCGTCACAGTGCAGCTGGAAAGGAGGGAAGGCCTGGCCTGGCCACGGGACAAGCTGCCCAGCGAGGCGGGCAGGAGGCAGGACCGGCTGCAAACCCGAACCTGTGGCTCCCCTCTTGCTCTTTTCTTTCTTTAAGAAACAGAGTTTATATGAGCTTTATTATTATTTTTAATTTACTGATTGAGAGAGAGAGGACGGGAGTGGAGGGAAGAAGGGAGAAGGAGGGGGGGAGAGAGAGAGAGAGAGAGAGAGCGCTCCCCTTACTTCCGCACCCATGGGTCGCTTCTTGTGTGTGCTCTGAGCCGAGCCCAGCGGAGGCTCGAACCCTCTGCTCCCGGCCAGGCGCCTCCTGCGCTTCAGACCCGCGGGGCTCCGGTCCTTTGGGACCCGGCGCCGGCGGGGTTTGGTCCTGACGGGACTGCACAGCCTCGACATTGTCCCTCCTTCCTAGGGTATGATGGCGCTGTTATTCATTAAAAATAAAGGTGCGCACAGAAACAGGAGAAAACATCGCAAAGAAAGCACCCTTCGCGGCACAGGCGCAGTCCTCCTCCTGGGGGAGCCGCGCAGGGAGAGCCCGGGGGCACCGCCTCCTGCGTCGCGGGCAGCGCGGAGCCAGCAGCGGCCGGCGGAGGAAGCGGCGCTAAGAAGTGGGAACAGCTGGAGGCCGCGGGAGCCGGGCCGCTGACACCCCACCCGCTTCTCCCCAAGGGCTGGCCGCAGCACCGGGCCCCACTCCTGCCCAGGCCCCGGCCTCACCCGGAGAAGTTCTGAAAGACCGGGGCGGCCTCCACCCAGCCTTGGAAGCAGGCCGGGCCCCGCTCCCGGATCTGCTTGCGCCCTTTGTCGGTGATGACCTCCCCACTGGGCTTCAGGATCACAAGCTTGGGGGTGGCTGTGACGCGGTACCTGGTCCTCAGCTCACTGCGGAGAGAAGGGGGCAGGCCAGGGTCAGCGGGCGGGGAAGCTGTGCCCCCCCCCCCCCCCCCCCGCACAGCCTCAGGGCCACGCCCGCCAGCGGCCCGGGAGCCCCCTTCCTTCCGCGTCGCCCTCCGCCAGCCTGTCCCAGAGCGTCAGCAGCTGGGCTGCTCAGGCCTGTGCTGCCCGCGACCATGGCACAGACACGAGGGACAGAGGAGCCCTCACAACGTGGCTGCTGTGACTTTCATCTTAGTTCATTTTCATTTAAATTTAAGAAGCCACATGTCATGGCTATTGTACTGCGCAGTGCAATTCTAAACCCACAAATAACCCCAATACATTCATATTCCCCTCCACATCCCAAGAGGCTGAAAATACCAGGTGGACAGAATGGTAACCGTTAAATTCTATGAGTCCTAAGTAAAGGCGAAGCTTACGCGTCTTCCTGCCCCTCCCGTTCCAGGGCCTGCTGACACGCTGTGGAGGAAACTGTTCTTGGCTACTTCACCGCCATGTGTGACCCCACAAGTGGCCTTTCACACAATGGTTTGCATTTATTTAGGGAAAGGAGCCTCCTCCTTCGTTTTGCAAATCTCCCCACACCCTTCCCAGGTTCTGCCCTCAGGACAGGGCGCCACGGCCAGCCTGCAAGAGCCTCGGCCAACAGCAATCCGCTTTCCCTCATCTGTCACCCTCAGGATGTGGACCTGAGTGGAAGGGAAAATGCACGTGAGACCTCCCGTAAGCAAATCTTCCCCGGACATCTCCATCCAGGTCCCGACTGTTTCCAGCACCAGGCCCCGACTGCTCTCCCCTGGGCAGGAACACACACGGCACCTACTCCCACTTCAAACACCTACGACACAGTGACGAGCCGGCCCTGCTCTGGCCACAGGGGGTCTCACTAAATGTCAAATAATCAGTAGCTCACAGACCACTTCATCAGACCATAATATGGCATTGCAACTGGAAACCAACAAAAAGTAATTGTTTGGGAGGAGCTTAAAAACTAAATAGCCATAGATTGTATGTGATGTGAAACAGCAATGCAGGCTACAAAATAATGAACACAGAGCACTGTGGAACATACTACAATCCCAAACTGGAGACACAAGCAGACTCAGAACCAGTGCCTCCCTGTGGAGCTCGAGGAAAGAGGAAGGTGGGAGAATGCGCCCCAAGACACCACAGCCACTCATCACCAGGAGGGACGGGATGGGGCGGGCCACCGGCTGCAGCGGGGCCTGAAACAGACGGCGCAGGCCGAGCCGGAGCCGCACCCTCAGGGGCTCCCTCCTCCAGACCAGCTCCCGCCTGTGCTTGCAGGCGTTCCAGCTTAGCGGATATTTGTTTCCCTTCGATTTGCTGCTGCTGTTTTCATCACTGGCAACATCAAATCAAGCTCTGACACAGTGAACTGGGCTTTGAGGAGCAAGGAGGAGGTTTGGGATGGACATTGGAAAGAGTCACAGTGTGGGCCTCACATCCTCGCGCTGGCAGCCTCTGCCTGGGGACAACTGTAACGCTGGAGCCATACCTTCTCCTGGACTCAGCCCCATCCCCGCTGGATGCTGAGCTGTGCCCAGAGAGAACCGCCTGTGCCTTGTCGCTGGGCAGAGGGAAGTCCTGGTCACAGAGCATTTTAACCATTTCAGGGACATCTGAGAGCCCAGCTCCTCCTGGCCCTCAGTGCTGGTGCCGGTGCTGGTGCTGTGGCAACACTGGTATCCTCCCTTCACCTAACGCAGTGCCTCACACTCCCTGGCACAGCCGCCCCTTGGTCACCATAGCAATTCGGGCTCCAGTCTCTTTCCATCTTGGCCACCAGAAGACTGTTTCAAAGTGAAACTGTCTCCTTATCCCAACCAGGCATCCAACAAGCGCCTTGCAGACACAAAGCTCTGCACAATGTCTAGTCGGACGTTAGGGCTACAGAGAACCCCGAACACTCCAGCACGTAGTGTTAGGCTCGAGCCATGGCGGGCACAGGCCTCCCAGGCCAGAGATGCGCCCGGTGTCCCCAAGGGCACGGCCGAGGAGGGTCTGCCAAGGGGGCTCCACGGTTGGGGGATGTGATACGTAAAACCTTTAGGGGTGGGAAGTGTGGGAAGTGTTCTGGAACCTCAGTTGTCCAATCTGGACAGAACACAGGTGGAAAGGGCAGGGGTGGGAGACAGTGTGGTCAAATGCTGGGGGGCAGGAAGATGCAGACTGAGAGCCACTGGAGAGCGGGCAAGGGCACGGCAGGACCAGACCTGTCTTTGATGAGATGAGGCAGGTGTGAGAATAAGAATCCATTGAGTGGGGACACCGAGGCTGGGGGCCGATTAGACCAGTGGTCGGCAAACTGCGGCTCAATAACCACATGCGGCTCTTTGGCCCCTTGAGTGTGGCTCTTCCACAAAATACCACATGCGGGCGCGCACGTACAGTGCGATTGAAACTTCGTGGCCCATGCACAGAAGTCGGTATTTTGTGGAAGAGCCGCACTCAAGGGGCCAAAGAGCCGCATGTGGCTCGCGAGCTGCAGTTTGCGGACCACTGGGTTAGACTATTCTAGCAGTCCAGGACCTAACTGAGGTAGAAATGAGCAGAAAGACAGGAAAGGACTGGAGAGCCACAGACGCGGCAGATTCAGGGCCTGACGGATGCGCTGGGTCAGGAAGTCCAGGAGGAGCTGGGCCCTCAGGTGGAGAGGCCACAGTCCAGCAGCCTGGCCCACGCACTGACTCACCCATGGCTCTGAGGGCTCTGCTGGGGCTGTTCTCTACCCGGGACATGAGCCACGGCCGGCTGGTTCTCCATCCGTCCCAACTGGTGACCTGGAGGCCAAGGTGCTCCATCCATGGGGCAGTGGGGGGGGGGGGGGGGCAGTGGTGAGAACCAGAGCGGGGGGGGGGGGGGATGGGGGGGTCGAGGAGGGAATACTCCAGAGCCCAAGTGAGCGTGAGTGTGGTCAAGGAACAATCACAAAATGCGTGAGACATCAGCACTGAGCAGGTCTCACCTGCAGGGCACACGCCACAGGAATGCCTGCTGGCAAATGTGCTGTTACTTCTCCTGGGCCCACAACACAGGGAGGGAAGCCAGACAGGGTGGCTGGTCAGTGGTGCTGCCCCAAGCCAGGCCTGGGAGGTCACCCCTCCTCTTGCCCACACCGCCTGTGGCTGAGGGATGCCAGTAAGCACGTCCCCGTCCAGGCAGAGGAGGGGCACTCACACTGGTTTGCGGGGGCTGCACTGCAAAGCCAAGGTCCCAACAAGGGGGAAAGGGATGCATGGGCAGTGAAGTCGGGGTGACATAGGGAAGGCGCTGGCCTGTCAGTCTAACCTGGGAAAAGATAACTGGCTAGAGGGGGTGGAGCCACTGCAAGTGCACAAAATCCTGAAGGATTCATTGGATAAGCTCCCGGTTAAAAACCACAGACAAAGGAATTCATATTTATTCATTCATTTTCTCTCTCTCTCTCTCTCTCTCTCTCTCTCTCTCTCTCTCTCTCTCTCCTTTTGCTTCGCTCCTGCTTCCTGGCACTGGCTTGTTCCGTGACCCGAGCTAGCCTGCCCAGCATGTGGCCGCGGACCCCACAGGCAATGGCCTGCAGCTGGGAACACTAGCTCAGCCAGCCAGATGCTGGACCAGACCTGAATATGGACTTCCTCCAGGGCAGAGGGAGATGGCACCTCAGTGGAGAACTCCCTTAATGTTACATCATCAATAAAGCTTCCCTCCATACCTCACCCTCCCATGGAGGCCTCAGAAGTTCTTGTTCGTGTGGCACCCCAAGAACTCCACTTCCATCAGCAACATGGGGACACAGAGGACACCTCACCAATAACACCGAGGGAAGACAGGCCAGGGCCCTCACCATGACCCAGGGGGCCCAGGAGAGTACTTCCCCAGCCCCACAGCACCAAGCAGAGTGCTATGTTCTGAACACAGTAGGACCTTCCCCCCTGCTGCCTGGATGCTCCTTACATTCTTTTTTTTTTTTTTTTAATATATTTGTATTGATTTCAGAGAAGAAGGGAGCGGGCGAGGGAGAGAAATCAATGATGAGAGAGAATCATTAATTGGTTGCCTCCTACACACCCCCACACTGGGATCAAGCCCAAAACCCCGGCATGTGCCCTTGACCGGAATCAAACCCGGGACCCTTCAGGCCGCAGGCCTATGCTCTACCCACTGAGACAACCCAGCTAGGGAACTGGCACTTTCAAAACTGTGTTATTTCAGAAGCTGTGCATAAATTGAATACTAAGCAAATCAAAAGGCATTTTATGACCGGCACTAGCCATGATGCTAAAATGCATCCTTTTGCCGAGTGAATCCCGGTTATTTGGACTTATCTTCGACGTGTGTCGCTACTCCTGCTGTGAGAGAAGTGGGCTTGCCCAGCTCACCTCTCCCTCCCATCATGAAAGCAGGTGTTGGAGAAAGAATCACACTTCCAGGGGACTTGCAAAGGTAGCTTCCATTTTTAATTGCCCAGAAGGAATGTCCTTTGAGGACAATTAATTTGGGAGGGTTCATGCCACAGGGAAACCATAATCCCCATGGAAATGCACAGGTGCTCTGTAAACAAAGCCCAGAAACCTCCCGTGCGCCCGTGGAGGGCCCGGGTAATGCACTCCGTGAAGCCGATTTAACCCAAGCCTGGAGCTTACACCACAAGGACCGCCAAGATGCCCACGCGAGGGCCCGAGCCACGTTCCCTCTGCCAACCCACCCTCAAGTCCTCCCTGCCCCTCCTCCCTCTTCCCGCAAGCCCCCCACCCCCACCCCACCCCCGCAGAGCCCGTGCGCAGCCAGGGGAGAACTACGGCCAATTTCTAGGTGATTCACAAACTCTGAAACCCAGCAAAGCTGAGCGTCCGCGCCGTCACGTCTCTAAACAAGAACGCGAGATGCTTCAGGGCAGGCGTTTGTGTCACCCTGACCGCCGCCTCCGCGGGTGCGGGACCGGTCCCACAGCTGGTGCAGGACCGCGCTGGCGGCGAGGACATGCCAGCCACGCGCAGTGAAAATGAACCTGGGCTCTCCCCTCCCGGGCTCCGAGCCCGGCCCCGCACCGCTGGCCTGGGCAGCCACCCCTCGGCTCCGGTTCTGACAGAGCGACTTCCCGAGTCCCCTCCCTTCACACTCAGTCTCCCCGTGCGGTGGGGCTCCGCGCCCCGCAGCGCCGCGCAGCTCGGAGAAAGGCAGGCTCTGCAGCCGGAGCGTCCGGACTCCGGGAGCGACCGCTCGGTCCCCGAACCGCTCCAGCCTCCCTGGGAACCTGCGCCAAACGACTTGGACCCGGGCCGGGGCTCCTGGCTGCAGGGACAGGAGGGGGGGCGCAGAGGGGGTGTGGGGAGGGGGCGGCGGGGGGCGGGGGGCGCGGGGCGCGGGCGAACCCCGGCGGCCACACTCACTGCCGGTAGGGGTCGTGGAAGGGGAGCGCCAGCCAGGCGCCGGGCAGCTGCCGCAGGAACCCTTCCATCTCCGGGGCGCTGCCGTCGGTGGACACGAGGACCACGGCCAGGGGCGCGGGCGGGCGCGCCTGCTCCACCAGCTCCGCGTAGAAGTCGCAGAGCAGCGGCGTGAAGTCGCGGCTGGGCGCGCAGCGGCCCGATGCGAAGTACAGCGCCACCACCTTGTTCTGCAGCGCCGCCTCGGCCTCCACCCAGGCGCCGCCGGGGGCCAGCAGGCGCCGCCCGCCCAGCACGTCCACCATGGCTGGCGCGGAGGGCGCGGGCGGCGCGGGTTGCAGGGGGACGGTCGCTTGCGGCGGGTGGTCGCCTCTTTTCTCCCCGCTCCGTGCGGTGGCGGCGCAAGACCCTCCCGGGCATCAACACCGGCCTCGGGCGGCGACTGGGCAGCAGCGTCCGCACTCGGGGAGGAGGCGGGGAAATGCAGACGCCTGCGGCTCCCGCGGCCACCGCAGCAGCTCCGCGCCGCGCCTCCGGCAGCGAGCGGCCCCGCTAGAGCCCTAGCGCTCTCCCCGCCGCGCCCGCCCGGCGCCCCTCTCCCCGCCCCTCCCACCGCCCGCAGCGCCCCGCAGTCTCCGCGCCCCTCTCCCCGCCCCTCCCATCGCCCGCAGCGCCCCGCAGTCTCCGCGCTCCCCGCCCACGCGCTTCTCTCCCCTCCGACCCTGCCCTGCGCCTGCCCACCGCTCCACCTCGCGGCGCCCCCCCCCCCCCCGCGCTCGGTCCCGCCCCCCCTGCCTGGTGTTCACCGAGCAGTAGGCCGGGAGGTTCTGTCCGGAGGGGAAGGGCGGGTGGAGGGGAGACGACCCCGTTCTTTCCCGGGATTGCAGGACA
This sequence comes from Myotis daubentonii, assembly GCF_963259705.1. Classification (NCBI taxonomy): domain Eukaryota; kingdom Metazoa; phylum Chordata; class Mammalia; order Chiroptera; family Vespertilionidae; genus Myotis; species Myotis daubentonii. The sequence continues at coordinate 5,859,362 of NC_081850.1, forward strand.
TCCTGCGCCTGGCCTGGGAGTCCTGCACTTGAGGGAGCTGCTGCTGCTGATTTTTAAAAATCTTTATTTATTTTTAATTTTTATTATGGAAGTATTCAAGTATACATAACAGTAGAAATAGTATAATGAAGCCCAATGTTCCCATTAGTCCGGCGTCAGCAATCCACACTCACAGTGCATTTGACATCACGATGTACCTGTGAGGCAGCTTCTTAAAGAAGCGAAGAGTGAAGTGTCCCGCACCCGTGAGGCCTGGAGCAAAGTCTCAGCTTCCGGCCAGGGCGGAAGGACACGCGCCTGGGCGCAGAATTTGAGGAGCCATAACTCAGTGGTCAAGAAAAACACTATCCCAATGCAATGTTTTATTTTATCCTCACCCAAGGGTTTCTTATTGATTTTTCAGGGAGGAAGGGGGAGAGAGAAAGAGAGAGGGTGAGAGAGAAGTGGATTGGTTGCCGCTCACACGCCCAGACAGGAGATCCAAACCGCACCTTTCAGTATATGGGAGGATGCTCCAACCAACTGAGCCACCGGCCGGGGTACTAATGCAATATTTTAAAAACTCAAAATTGCCCTAGCCGGTTTTGCTCAGTGGATAGAGCGTCGGCCTGTGAGCTGATGGGTCCCGGGTTTGATTCCTGGCAAGGGCACATGCACATGCACATGCCTGGATTGTGGGCTCATCCCCAGTGTGGGGCGTGCAGGAGGCAGCCAACAATGATTCTCTCTCATCATTGATGTTTCTATCTCTCTCTCCCTCTCCCTTCCACTCTGAAATAAATAAAAATATATTTAAAAAAATAAAAACTCAAAACTAATGCCCAAAAGTTCATGATGAACAAAACATCAAACATGGAAATAGGACAGATGACCCCCTGCCCTCAGACTCAGAGGGCAGGCACCTCACCCTGTCTGCACCCTCCCCCCCCACACACACACACAAACCAAAACCCTAGGCGAATGAGGACAATTCATTGTGCTTGCTCTGGAGAGGGAGGGGCAGGGCTGCGGAGGGGGTGCAGGTAGACACCTGGAGCGAGGTTGACCCCTCTGCTCTCTGCACCATGGGACTGACATGTTGGGACACTATGCACTTGGCAGAGCCAAGGCTAAGTTCACATTCTGTTGCCGGACAGATGGCCCATGAAGAGCGCTACCAAAGCCCCCATTCACTGTCGTCTTAGAAGAGTAGGAATTTACAAGCAAACCTGGATTCTCCAAAGTCTCCCATCTCCAACAAGTGGGTTCTCGGCCAGGTTGTTCACGGAAAATGTCTCGGTTGTCAAACAAAACTTCAGTTCTCGACCCAACAATCCTTTTGTGCTGATACCTATATGGTCAGTTACATGCCTCTCAGGTGACAAAGGAGAGAGTGCGTGAGTATGGGTCAGTTCACCACTAAACCTCGAATTGTTAACATCTCAGGAAATTGTGCTGTGAATATTTTTTGCTTTTGTTGCTACTCATTATTATCAAACTAGAGGCCCGGTGCATGAAATTCGTGCACGGGGGGTCCCCTCAGCCCAGCCTGCACCCTCTCGCAATCCCGGACCCCTCAGGGGATGTCCGACTGCCAGTTTAGGCCCAATCCCATGGGACCTAAGCTGGCAGTCAGACATTCCTCTTGCAATCTGGGACTGCTGGGTCCTAATCGCTTGCCTGCCTGCCTCATTGCCCCTGCCTGCCTCATTGCCCCTAACCACTCTGCCTGCCTGCCTCATTGCCCCTGACCACTCTCCTGCCTGCCTGATCACCCCTAACCACTCTGCCTGTCTGCCTGATCACCCCTAACCGCTTCTGCCTTGGCCCCCACTGCTGCGGCTTCATCTGGAAGGACGTCTGGAATGACATCCGGAAGGTCGTTTAGCTGTCTGGTCTAATTAGCATATTATGCTTTTATTATTATAGATATGTACAGTAAGTCATATTGATTCCTAAGGTTAGTGATAGCAACAAAGTGAAAAGGAAAGTTGTGAGAACAACAATAGAGCTTAAAAAAGAAATAATTGCAAGTATGATAGAGATGTTCGAGTGTCTGATCTGGCTACCGAGTATGGAGTGGCGAAATCAATGATTAGCACACTTTTATTTTATTTTATTCTAAAAGACAGATTTTTCTACTTTTTATTTTATTTATTTTTTTAAATATATTTTATTGATTTTTTACAGAGAGGAAAGGAGAGGGATAGAGAGTTAGAAACATCGATGAGAGAGAAACATCAATCAGCTGTCTTCTGCACACCTCCTACTGGGGATGTGCTCACAACCAAGGTACATGCCCTTGACCGGAATCGAACCTGGGACCTTTCAGTCCACAGGCCGACACCCTATCCACTGAGCCAAACCAGTTAGGGCATTAGCACACTTTTAAAACACACAGAGGCCATCAAGAGTGCTGATGTTGCTAAGGCTGTGAAAGTGCTCATGAAACAACAATCACAGGCAGTTGAAGAGGCAGGAAATTGCTGTTGATTTGGATGAAGGACAAGCAGCCGGTGACAGCATTTCGGAGGCAGTGACATGTGAAAAGGCAAAGGTGCTGCAGCCTGACCTGAACGCCCGCCCGAACAAGGGCTGACGGTGGCTCGTTAGGCCTGGATAGAGGCAAGAAAAGAGGTGGCCTTCACCGGCGAGGCTGCTGGCTCTAACAAAGCCTCTGCAGAGAATTTCGTGATGGAATCTGAACAATCCGCAGGGGCCAGGGGACTGGTTCCCCAGCGAGTGTTCAGTTGTGATGAGACAGGCCTCTTCTGGAGAAAACGCCCAGAGGACCTACATCCCACAGCAGGAGTCATGGCCGGGACGCGAGCCAGCGGAGGACAGGCTGGGCTGCTTGCAGGGTGGGATGGAGTGGCCTTCAAATGGAAGCAGCTACTGAAACCCTCCGTTTTCAAGAAAAACAATGTCATGAAAAACAAGTTGAATTCGACATGGAGGGCTCCTAGCAAAGCTTGGGTAAACAGGCGGGTTTTTTTGTTTTGTTTTTTAAAATATACTTTCATTGATTTTTTTACAGAGAGGAGGGGAGAGGGATAGAGAGTTAGAAACATCGATGAGAAACATGGATCAGCTGCCCCTTACATGCCCCCCACTGGGGATGTGCCCGCAACCAAGGTACATGCCCGTGACCGGAATCGAACCTGGGACCCTTCAGTCCGCAGGCCGACGCTCTATCCGCTGAGCCAAACCGGTTAGGGCAACAGGCAGTTTTTTATTGAGCGGATTCATGAAGTGTTTGCCCCATGTGTGAGGACATACCCCTGGGAAACACAAATGCCACTCAGGGCACTTCCTGTCCAGGCCTGGAGCAGAGCTGCTGGAGGCGCACAGCTTCCCCACTGCGAGGTCCTCCCCACCTGCAGCGCCCGCCCCCAGCCCGCGGGCCAGCAGGTGGTTTCTAACCCCACCCAAAGGTCCTGTTTCAGAGGTGGTTTTCTTTTTGTTCTCCTCACCCAATATCTTGTTGAATATTCTCTATTCAATAAAAATTGATATGTTTTTATTGAATTTTAGAGAGAGAGGAAAGGGGAAAAAGAGAAACATCAACGTGAGAGAAACACACACACCCTGGGTATGTGCCCTGACTGGGAATCAAACCCAAGACCTCCTGGTGTTTGGGACGACACTCCCACCAACTGGGCCATCCGGCCAGGGCAGAGGTGTTGTGAGGTGACCTGTGAGACTAAGTTAGCCCTCAGGGGGTCCTGGAAGGAGCGTTTTAATATCCTCACTTGCGTCAGGCTCATAGAGCATGGGGGAGTGTGTTCCAGGACCACGCAAACAGCTAGAACAGTGGTTCTCAACCTTCCTAATGCCGCGACCCTTTAATACACTTCCTCATGTTGTGGTGACCCCCAATTTATTGTTACAAATTGAACATAATTAAAACATAGTGATTAATCACAAAAACAATATGTAATTATATATGTTTTCTCCGATGGTCTTAGGCGACCCCTGTGAAAGGGTCGTTCGACCCCCAAAGGGGTCGCGACCCACAGGTTGAGAACCGCTGAGCTAGAAGAAACTGTGGCCCGAGCCTGTTGCTGACAGAGCCTGTGCGGACTGTGAGGGAGCCTGTCTGTTGTGGGGACACTGTGTCCCTGGGCAAGCCCATGGCCTGGAGGGGGGTGGCGATGGGAGGAGTCGGTGAGGACACAGCACTGAGCTGACCACCCAGGAGCTCCAGGGCCTTCAGAGGAGGAGGGAAGGAGGCCATTCCTACTTCACTCATCAAGGGAATGCTGGGAAATGAGCAGAAATGCAGTTTTATTGAGAAATATCACCCTGCGATAAATTTGTTCATTGACAGTGCCGTGTTTCACGTCAGGCAAGTGTTAAAACACAAAACTAGTGGGTAGTTTTTTGGTTTATTTTTCTAGAGAAAGTGGAAGGGAGAAAGAGCGGGAGAGAGAAGCAGATGAACACATCCATGGGTTGCCTCCCGCATGCGCCCCAAGCAGGGCCAGGAATCGAGCCTGCAGCCGAGGTGTGTGCCCTTGACTGGAATCAAACCCAGGACCCTTCAGTCCGTGGGCCAATGCTCTATCCACTGAGCAAACTAGCTAGGGATTATTTTTGTTTTAAGGTGTTTACTTATAGATTAAAGAAAGTTGAAACAGGGAATTATCTGGGGGTCTTGAATGGATTACTTCAATTTACATTCTTTCTAATGGGGGAAAATGATTCATTTTTTGAAGAAATCACTTCTCAGCAGCCTTCCAAATGAATTAAGTTTGAGAACTGCGGTGCCACTGTACAGTGAAATCAGAGGGAAAAATCAAGAGGTGCTGTGAGCAGTCTACTAGTAAATCTTGTATGTGGAGGCCTATGACTTTTGCTAAATCTCGGAAGCAAGATGAATGGAATGTCCCTAAACTCTAAATATCAAAACTCTATTTTGATCTGTTTGGCTTTTTTTCTTATATCACAACAGTGAACGGAGTGGAGAAAACATTCCAAAACTTTTAGTGCCACCCATCCACAGGAGAAATATCCGATTATTTGTGTAAACGCCGTGAGTTGAGCGGGCAGATGTCTGTTCCCAGGAGAGCAGCCCACCTAGGGAGCCACCCCAGTGCTGACGCTGGGGCAGCCCTCCCCCTCCTCCAGGGCGCCCTGGGGAGCACAGTGGGAGCCGAGAAAAGAGCTCTGCCTACTCCGCAGGGGCCCCTCCTCCCGGGGCTGCCCTGACTGTGTGTGTGTGTGTGTGTGTGTGTGTGTGTGTGTGTGTGTGTGTGTGTGAGGACTTCTCCCTCAGAGCTCCTGGCAGGCACCCAGGGGAGGGTGATTCATTCCCTCCCTCCTGTCTAGAGGCTTCTCCACACCACCACCCCCCCCCCCACCCCCGTCTTCAAGGGCCTTCTCGGGCCCTTCCTGTTGCATGAGGCTCCCGGGAGTGACAGCCTGGGTGACCTGAGTCCTCCTCTCCACCTGTCCTCAGGGCTCCCAGGCCCCCAAGCATGGCAGACACAATTAATCCCCAGCTACTTTAGCCTAAAGCATAAGGTTTCGGGTAACGAACTATGGGAAATCAACATAAAACACACAAGGGTTCATACTCAGCTGCTGTTTTGGGGGGTTTCTCTGTGTGTGTGGCGTTTTTGCTTTGCTGGTCACACTCCCTCTTTGGTCTGCGGGCTGCCTCCTCCGGTTCTGCCTTTCTCATGGGCCCACCCCCCTTCCGGACTGAGCCCCTCCCTCGGTTCCAGGCAGAATCTCAGTCAGCATCGGAAAGGCCACCTGCAGGTCTCACAGCCCAGACCGGGCAAGCACTGCTGTCCCCAGCCAAGCAGACTCCCGCAGCGGCCTCCAGCCGGGGCCCAGAGCCACCCAGCGGTGAGCACATGGAGCTCTTTCCTCATCTTCCTGCCTTTCCTTCCTACCAGCTTTCCAGCTTTGTTTTTCTCTTATTAATTTTTTAAAATCTTTATTGTTGAGATTATTACATTTGTCCCTCTTTTTCCCCCTCATTACCCCCCTCCACCTGGTCCCTGCCCCACCCCAGGCCTTCACCACCCTACTGTCTGTGACCATAGGTAATGCATATATGCATATAAGGTCTTTATTTAATCTCTTCCCACTCCCAACCCCCCTTCCCTCTGAGAATCATCAGTCTGTTCCATTTCCATGTCTCTGATTCTATTTTATTCACCAGTCTATTCTGTTCATTAGATTTCTTATTTATTTTGATTTTTAGATTCAATTGTTGATAGATATGTATTTATTGCCATTTATTGTTCATATTTTTTGTTCGTTTTCTTCTTCTACTTCTTCCTCTTCTTAAAGAATACCCCTTCCTGCTCCGCCAACAGTAATCAACTCTCTGTGTCTAGCTGTCCTTCCCTGGGACAGCTCCTGTAAATTAAACCACATGTGTGTTTTTCATCTGGCTTCTTTCATTTTGTGTGTTTGAGGTTCCTCACGTAGCGTGTCTCGCTCATTCCTCTTCCTGAGCAGTGCCCCAGTGTGGACACGGCGTTGTGCTGGCCATTCACTGGCTGGTGGAAATTGGGGCTATTATGAATAATGCTGCTATAATATTACATTTTCTGTAGACATACTGCCTTTCAATTCTGATGTGTATATTCCTAGGAACCTAGAGTCTTATAGTAAATTTATATTTAACTTTTAAAGAAACTACTGAACTGTTATCCAAAGAGTTGCAGCAGCTTTTCCACACCTTCACCAACATGTGTCATGCCTGTTTCTTGGATTAGTCCTGGTGGTGAGTGGGAGGTAGTATCTCAGGTGTAATTTGCATTTCTTTATTGACCAAGGATGTTGAGCATCTTTTTGTGTGTTTATTGGACATTTGCATATCTTCTTCAGAACAGTCTACTCAAATCTTTTGCACTTTTACTTGGACTGTCTTCTTGTTAAAGAGTCCTTTATATATTCTGGATACCAATCCTTTATCAATATAATTTGCAAAAATTTTCTCAGTCTGTGTTTTTTTTTCATTTTCTTAACAAAAGATTTTAATTTTGCCCTAGCCGGTTTGGCTCAGTGGATAGAGCACTGGCCTGCGGACTGAAGGGTCCCAGGTTCGATTCCAGCCAAGGGCACATGCCTGGGTTGCAGGCTCGATCCCCAGTGGGGAGCATGCAGGAGGCAGTCGATCAATGATTCTTTCTCATCATTGATGTTTCTATCTCTCTCTCCCTCTTCCTTTCTCTCTGAAATCAATAAATATATATTTAAAAAAAAAGATTTTAATTTTGATGAAGTCTAATTTATCAACTTTATTTTTCATGGATTGTGGCTTTGATGTTGTATATAAGAAAGCTTGGTCATGAATATTCTCATCTCTGATTTCTTCTAAGTTTTATAGTTACAGCTCTAACATTTAGGCCTACAGTTCATTATGATGAAGGGTATAAATTCAACTTTTCAAATGTGAATATCCAATTATTCCAGCCTCATTTGTTGAAATGGCAATCTTTTTTTCCAATGAATTATTTTCCTACCTCTGAGGAAAACCAACCAATTAACCATAAATGTAAAGATTAATTTCAGGACTTTCAATTGTATCACTGAGATAGATAGATAGGTAGGTAGATAGATCAGTCTACATATATCCCCATCCCAGTACAATGCTATCTGGATTATTGTTGATTCATAGTAAGTTTTGAAATCAGGAAGTATTAGTTCTCCAAATTTCTCTTTATTTTTCAATATTCTTTTTGCTATTCTGAGTCTTCTGCATTTCCATTAAAATTTTAGGACCAGCTTATTCATTCCTCCAGCAAAGCCTGCTGGGGTTCTTATAGGGACTGCCACCTTAATAATGAGTCTTCTGAGCCATGAACATGGAAAGTCTCTCCCTGTATTTAGACCTCCTTTAATTTGTAGGCTTCAGGGTACAACCTTACACTTGTATTAAATTTATCCCTAAATATTTTAACCTTTTTGATGCTGTTATGAGTGGAATTAATTCTATTTTGGGTAGTTCATTGCTGTATTTATTGTATATAGAGAAATGCAATCAATTTTTATACATAACTCTCTTATCTTACAACCTTGCTGACTTGATTTTGTCACTGGATTTGTTGAAGGTTTTTTGGATCTACAGTCAAGGGAAATTGGTCTGTAGTATTCTTGTGATGTTTTTGTCTGGCTTTGGTGTCAGGGTAAGAGACCTCATAGCATAGAACTGGTAAGTATACCCTCTTCTATTTTCTGAGTCTGTGAAAGATTCACATTGGCATTTCTTTTTTACATGTCTGGTAGCATTTGCCAGTGAAGCTATCAGGCCCTGGGCTTTATTTCACGAGAAGAGTCTACTTTCTAGTCAATTTCTTTGCTATAGATCCATTGAGATTTTCTAATTCTTCTTGGCTAAGTTTTCGTCATTTGTCTAAGACTTATCCATGTCACTTGAGTTGTCCCAGGTGTTGGAATTAAGTAAATCATAGCATTTCTTTACAATTCTTTTCATTTCTGTAGGGTTGGTAGTAATGTCCCCCTTTCATTCCTGACAGTGATTTGTGTTTCTTTCTTGGTCGGTGTAATTAAAGCTTTGCCAAACGTGTTGATCTTTTCAAAGACTCAACTATTGGTTTCATTATTTTTTCTCTATTGTTTTTGTTTTATATTTCACTGATTTCCATATTAATCTTTTTCTGTTTGATTTATATTTCTTTTGCTCTTCTTTTTCTAGCTAAGGTGGAAGCTTAGACTATTGATTTGAGATCTTTGTAATACAGGTTTTTACAGCTATAAATTTCCCTCTAAGCACTATTTAGCTGTGTCCATTAATTTGGATATAGTGTGTTATGCTTAGCACTTCTTAGGATGTGATGTTCAATTTATTTTATCAATTCCTGTATAATATTCAATTATAGATTTTGCAAAAAGGTAACAAGGAATTTAATATAAATCATAGGTTGTGAGTAAACCAATTCAAGTTCTCTAGGCTTCTAAAAACCTGAGGCATATTGAGACCTCTCTCCTCTACCTATGCAGCACAGTGCAGTAATCGGATTAGCTGAGCTATCTAGAAAGTGAGCACTGCCATGTTCAGCATCAGACCCTGTGCACACAGACACCCACGTGGTAGTTCAGATGGTTTGTAGGCCAAGTTCCAACCTCTTACATGAATTCTGTCAAACACACAGCTAAGGCGATTATTCAGAGAAATTCCAAGTGTACATGACAAATGAATTGTGTTGGAATACTATTATTTTGTTCCTATTTAAAGTAGTTGGTTTTTTGTAATAAATAATATCTTCCAGAGTTATAAAATATCAACCCACTTCCCAAAGTTAAATTAATGTGTGAGAGAATGAGACAGCATCCTGCAGGAGAAAATCATTTGATACAAGGATTTCCCTGTCCTGAAGGTTTTCTGTTGTTTTGGGGGTGTGTGTGTTTTTGTTAATCCTCACCTGAGGATATTTTCCCATTCACTTTTAGAGAGAGTGGAAAGGAGGGAGAGAGAGATTGCTGTCTTCCGCACATACCCCAACCAGGGCCAGGGATTGAACCTGCAACCCAGGTAGGTGCCCTTTACTGGGAATCAAACCTGCAACTCTTTGGTGTATGAGCCAATGCTCTAACCACTTGGCTACACCAGTCAGGGCTCTATTTGTTTTGTTTTAAAACTTATGACTAGGTATTCTTCCAGGAACAAAATGAAGTAATCTAAAGAGTCTTGAGTTCGTTTCTGATGAAATTACCAACATCATTTGAATGTGAAAGTGTGAGGCCTGTTTTCCAACAAAAGCCTTCCTAATGGCCGACAGCAGGTGAGGGTCACTGGAGCTAGCATAGCCCTGCTGTGAACGGGCAAACACAGGAATACCATGTGCTGATGATCTCAGCAACCCGAACAGCACAGTCACAGAACCCAAACAGAACAGCTTTAATCATGTCCACAGTTCCAGTCTTTTAAGACTCTTATCTATATTAATAGAAGGGTAACATGCTAATTAGACTGGACATCTTCTGGATGTCCTTCCGGACAAAGCCACGGTGGTGGGGGCCAAGGCAAAGGCGGTTAAGGGCAATCAGGCTGGCAGGGGAGAGCAGTTAGGGGGCGATCAGTCTAGCAGAGGTGGTTACAGGTGATCAGGTCGGTAGGCAGAAGTGGTTAGGGGTGATCAGACAGGCTGGCAGGCGAACAATTAGGAGCCAGTGGTCCCGAATTGTGATAGGGTTGTCCGACTGCCAGTTTAGGCCCAATCCTGCAGGAATCGGGCCTAAACCGGCAGTCGGACATCCGCCAAGGGGTCCCGGATTTGAGAGGGTGCAGCCTGGGCTGAGGGCCCCCCATGCACTAATTTCATGTACCGGGCCTCTAGTCTATATATATAAAAAGCTAGCGACCGGAATGCCATAACGACTGGAATGACCAGTTGTTATGACACCCACTGTGGTCAGTGAACTGGCCCAATCAGGGGTGGGGCTGGCTGGCCAACCTCCCATGGCTCCTCCTCACAGAAGGCCCCGCCCAACTGCCCCCCCATAGGGGGCGGGGCTGGCCGGCCAACCTCCTGACTGCTACCAGGCCCTGCAACCAAACACAGCTCTTCGCAACTGCAATGCAGGGCCAACTCCCTGGGCTGCAAATCCAGCACGGCCACAGCCACAGCCACAGCCACATGGGCGCTGGGGCGGCTCCTTGGCTGTGAAGCCCTTCTTCCTGGGCCTGCGACATCTACAACAGGAGTGTAACTGAGATGGCAGCTACAGGACAGATCTCAGAACAAAGAAAGCAGTTCTCACTGCTCCTAGTGGAAGACAGCCGGAGGGGAGGCTGGGCAGCAGGGTCCCTGGGGGCCAGGAGGCATGCTGACTTCTGAGGTCTGAGTGCCATCTCAGTGTCCGGCTAGTAGGATGCATGACCAGGGACTACACTCGCCACTGGCCACCCTGGCCTTCACAGCAGTGACGACAGGTGAGAGCACCAACATTCAGGTGCCTGGGACACAGGCCTGGCCTTTGGTAAAGGCTGTGCAGCGGGCAGAGAGCCCTGGTGGAGGGTAGCACAGTGGAGGCTCACCCTGACGCTGCCTGGTGACTTCATGTGCTGCGGGCACTCGGAAGCCGTGCTGGGAACGATGGACACGTGGCGAACTGGAGAGAACCTGCCCTGGGAGTGTGTGCTGATGCTGAGTCCCCTGGCCACTTCCTCAATGCTGTGCTCACATCCTTCCCTTCGTGGGGATTGTTTTCTCAGTCTCAGAAATCCAGCACTTTTGCGAAAGATTGCTCCAGACAGTACTTGCCAGTGAACAAGGACTTAACCATCTAACAATTTTCATGAAACAAAATTCCTAAAGTCTTCCCTTTAAAGATTATAAAAAGAAAACCGAGTGTTTGGGTATCAACCTATGAACCAGGAGGTCACGGTTCAATTCCTGGTCAGGGCACATGCCTGGGTTACAGGCTCGACCCCCAGTGTGGGGCATCCAGGAGACAGCTGACCGATGATTCTCTCTCATCATTGATGTTTCTATCTCTCCCTGTCCTTTCCTCGAAATCAATAAAAATGTATTAAAAAAAAAAAGCACAAAATTATATTAACACTAGAGGTCTGGTGCATGGCTTCGTGCACTGGTGGGATTTGGCGAAACCAGCTCTGCGACATCCCCCAAGGGGTCCCAGATTGTGAGAGGGTGCAGGCCAGGCCGAGGGACCCCACCGGTGCACGATCAGGGCCTGGGAGGGGCCCGAGGGAGGGCTCCAGGGCATGTCCGGCCCTTTTCGCCCAGTCCTGATAAGCCAGACCCCAGCAGCAAGCTAACCTACTGGGCGAAGCATCTGCCCCCTGGTGGTCAGTGCACGTCATAGCAACTGGTCAAACAGTCGCATGGTTTGAGGGACAATTAGCAGCATATTAGGCTTTTATATATATAGATGGTCCTTAAAAAGAATCCTTAATAAAGGTATGACAATTTTATCTTATAGACATCATGATTTCACAAAGAGCAAAGGAATATTGGTAATATGGTTGGTTATAAAAGGGACTATTAAGTCAAACTAGGATTCTCTCGCCCTGGCCAGGTAGCTCGTTGTCCTGATAGGCCAAGGTTGTGGCTTCCATCTCTGGTCAGGGCACATACAAGCAGCACAGTTAATGCATAAATTAAACAAACAACAAATTGATGTCTCTCTCTTCTCTTTCTTTCTTTTTTTTTTTTAAATTAAATCTTTATTGTTCAGATTATTACATTTGTTCCTTTTTTTCCCCCCCCCATAACTCCCCTCCTCCCAGTTCCCGCCCCACCCTCCGCCCTCACTCCCCACCCACTGTCCTCATCCATAGGTGCACAATTTTTGTCCAGTCTCTTCCCACATCTCCCACACCCCTTTCCCCCCCAAGAATAGTCAGTCCATTCCCTTTCTATGTCCCTGATTCTATTATAATCAACAGAATTCTGTTCATCAGATTATTTATTCACTTGATTCTTAGATTCACTTGTTGATAGATGCATATTTGTTGTTCATAATTTGTATCTTTACCTTTTTCTTCCTTTTCCTCTTCTTAAAGGATACCTTTCAGCATTTCATATAATCCTGGTTTGGTGGTGATGAACTCCTTTAGCTTTTCCTTATCTGTGAAGCTCTTTATCTGACCTTCAATTCTGAATGATAGCTTTGCTGGATAAAGTAATCTTGGTTGTAGGTTCTTGGTATTCATCACTTTGAATATTTCTTGCCACTCCCTTCTGGCCTGCAAAGTTTCTGTTGAGAAATCAGCTGACAGTCGTATGGGTATTCCCTTGTAGGTAACTGAGTTTCTTTCTCTTGCTGTTTTTAAGATTCTCTCTTTATCTTTTGCTCTTGGCATTTTAATTATGATGTGTCTTGGTGTGGTCCTCTTTGGATTCCTTTTGTTTGGGGTTCTCCGCACTTCTTGGACCTGTAAGTCCATTTCTTTCACCAGGTGGGGGAAGTTTTCTGTCATTATTTCTTCAAATAGGTTTTCAATATCTTGCTCTCTCTCATCTTCTGGCACCCCTATAATTCTGATGTTGGTACGCTTGAAGCTGTCCCAGAGGCTCCTTACACTATCCTCGCATTTTTGGATTCTTTTTTCATTTTGCTTTTCCGGTTGGATGTTTTTTGCTTCCTCGCATTTCAAATCATTGACTTGATTCTTGTGCTCCTCTGGTCTGCTGTCGGGCGTCTGTATAATATTCGTTATTTCAGTCCGTGTGTGCTTAATTTCTAGTTGGTTCCCCAATATAAGATCGAGGGTCTTATTAGTTTTCGTGTAGATCTCATTAAGTTTATCGGCAGCTTCTAAACAGTTCTTGAGAGACCTTAAAAGTGTGGTTCTGAACTCTATTTCTTCCATTGACAATTTTGTCCTGTTTCTTTGTCTCCGAATTTTGTTATGCTTCTTTGGTGCACCCCCTAGTGGTCTTTGTTCGCAGTCTTATAGATAAATCTTGATTGTTGTAGCTAATTCCAGGGAGGGTTTGACCTCCAGGCCAAGTGGCTATGAGAATCAGCTGTGACAGTAGTGAGAGAACTTCTGTCCTCTAGGGAGGTGCTAATCTAGCCTTTGCCTGAGGCTATCCGGCAAATGCCTCTGTGCAGGGCTTGGGTGGGGTGGGTCGCACAGGATCAACAGGGTGGGCCGGAGAGAGCAGTTATGGCGGCTCTCAGTCCTGTCCCCAGGGGCTCTGCCTCCCCGAGTCCCAGCACCCGCTGCAAAGCTCGGAGAGAAAGCTGCACTCGCTCTGACCGAAGCCAGACAGTCCCCTTCTCCCGTTTGAGCCTGGGTCCCTAAGGACTCGCCTGTATCTGGAGCTCAGAGTCTGCGACTCCCTCCCGATTGAAAACGCCAACTGTGCCCTCCGCCGCCAGCCCGCTCCGCGCACTCCGCACCTCAGAATTTGACTTCAGCACTGCGCCTCCTCTGAGTGTCCGTATGCGTTTCTCTTTCCTCCTAGTTGTAGGACTTCCACTCAGCCAGCGTTCCTGTGATTCTGGGTGATGTCCGTTCCGTGTTTTAGTTTCACTTTTGAAGTAGTTGTTCAAAGCAGCAAACTCCGGCGTTAACCTATGCCGCCATCTTGGTTCTCCTCCTCTTACACTATTCTCTCTCTTCTCTTTCAAGTCAATTTAAAAAACAAACCAGGATTCTCTCCACAGTATTGTAATGGGGTGACCCGTGGAGACAACCACCAGGGACTCAGATCAAAATTTAGGAGCCTTTATTAAGCTGGCCAGCAACTACAGTTACAGCACCCTGCCGAAACAGAGGCTGAACTGCAGTGCCGACTACAGGAGTTACATTTTATTATTAAATTCTGTGCAGGCCCAGAGAAAAATGTGTCTTTCAAATTCTGGGCCCCCCCAATATGGAGGAAACTCTATTTATACTTTTTCCAGTCCTCTGTCTCCCAAATTTGGAATGAGACTTCCGGGCCTTCTGAGAAAGAAGGCCTGCGTGCTGGGAAGGGGCCATGAGACCCTATCTCAAGGCCTGGCAACTGTCTGGTGTCAGCACTGACAACTCTGGGGCATAGTTTACGGCCTCTCTGGAATGGGAGTAGTCCTATTTTCCTTATTATTTAAGACAGAAGCCAGAATAGCAGGGTTAAAGTTTCAAACAGCAGTTTTTGTATAAGATGGATACTTCAGTATGATGAAAATACCCACACACTAAAGGGTTGTGGGTTCGATTCCTGGTCACGGGCATGTATCTAGGTTATGGGTGCATTCCCCACACCCAGTCAGGGCGATTGCGGGAGGCAGCTAATCTGTGTCTCCGTCACATCACAAGTTTCTCGCTCTCTCCCCCCTCCCTCCCTCCATCTCTGAAAAACAATGAAAAAATATCCTCAGGTGAGGATTAACAAAAGAAACAAAAGCCCCACCTTGGTTTATGAGATGTGCAGCTGGTCTTTGCCCACTGATGGCAGAGATGGGAATATAGAGCCGTACTGAATTGGGTAATTCACCCAATTAAAGTTACGATGGCTGTCTACCCAAAACCACGCCCAGCACTCCACCCTGCTCCAGCCTGACGCTGTAACGAGAATTGTTTTTAAACAGGAAAATGAAACAAACAGTTTTAGGATATTTTAGATTATGAAGACACAGAAATGAGGAACAAGGTTTGGGTAGCAATGGGAAGCAACTTGAAACTTCACCTTGCAATTCATGATCAACTAGGTCAGTGGGCGCATAAACCCGAGACAGCGGATGGAAGATGCAGTGTGACCGGCCAGGACCTGACCTCTTCTGGGGGAGGCGGGCAGCAGCAGCCCTGTGGACACCAAAGGACCAACATGCTGCCGGCTAGTCAGCTGGGAGAATTAGGACTAAACTAAAAATATAATGCAACTTTTTGTACTTTTTGTGTTCTCGAGAAGCCAAGCACCACTCTGGCTTCACTGAGAATTACGATGCCAAGTGGCAGCGGTGGGGCAGAGCCCTCTGTGGAGCAGGCAGTGAGCAGAACCTGGTGAGCCATCAGTGCTGTCAGCAGCTCCGTAGCTTTGCTTTCTCAGGACACAAATGCGCTCTCGGTACCCGCAGCCTCCATTCCCCGGGCGCATGGAGAAACACACAGGGGCCCAGCTGCCCTGGCCTTCATCACACCCCTGGCAATCATGCTGGTTATTTCTCTCGAGCTCACGTTAACCTGAATGAGATTCTGTGGCTTTAAATAAAGCAGCTGGCTCTGCTTAGAGCGTGGGACCAAGGCTACTATCCATACCAGAAATGTAAGATGGGATGTCCAAAAACTAGTGAATTTTAACGCCTGTAAGCTGTACCCTCCTAGAAACATAATCTACTTTTATTTTTTCTCATTAAACTTTATTTTAATGGGTCTCAGAATTCTGTGACAGATTTTTGATCATGTTGTTTCCATTAAAAAATACTGATTTTAAAAAGTAATAACTTAAAAACTGCCACACACACAAAAGAACCAAATGGTCCACAAAACATTCTCCTCTTCTGAATGTTTTACGATGATGCACTGTAATCATTAGCAGCCTTTTCCATTAAACTTAAGTGGCCAATTGAGACAAACAGTCCTGAGACGGTTCTTCCACCACTGATTAAGGCGGGGTGGCGGCAGGTATTGGGGATAATACTCATTTAGCCTCTGAGCTTTCTGGGCAGGCTTGGCGACTTTGCCAGCTCCAGCTGCCTTCTTGTCCACTGCTTTGTTAACATCCACAGCATCTGTCTGTCTCATGTCACAAACAGCAAAACGGCCCAGAGGAGGGTAGTCAGAGAAGTTCTCAACACACATGGCCTTGCCAGGAATCGTATCGATGGCAGCATCACCAGATTCCAAAAACTTGGGGCCATCTTCCAGCTTTTTCCCAGAACGACGATCCATCTTCTCCTTCAGCTCAGCAAATTTGCAAGCAGTGTGAGCTGTGTGACCATCCAGCACAGGGGCGTAGCCAGCACTGATCTGGCCTGGGTGGCTCAGGACAATCACCTGAGCTGTGAAGCCAGCTCCTTCCCCTGGCGGGTCCTTTTTGCTGTCACCAGCCGCATGGCCTCGGCGAACATCTTTGACAGACACGTTCTTGACGTTGAAGCCCACCCTGTCCCCAGACAGAGTTTCACGCAAAGCTTCATGGTGCATTTCCACGGGCTTCCCTTCCGTGGTAACGCTGACCGGAGCAAAGCTGACCGACCACCCGCCGGGTTTGAGAACACCAGTCTCCATTCGACCAACAGGGACAGGACCAACACCACCGATTTTGTAGACATCCTGGAGGGGCAGACGCAGGGGCTTGTCAGTTGGTCGAGTTGGTGGCAGGATGCCATCCAGAGCTTCAAGCAGCGTGGTTCCACTGGCATTGCCATCTTTACAGGTGACCTTCCATCCCTGGAACCAAGGCATGTTAGCACTTGGCTCCAGCATGTTGTCACCATTCCAACCAGGAATTGGTACAGATGCTACTGTGTCGGGGTTGAAGCCAATTTTCTTAATGCAGGTGCTGACTTCTTTAACAATTTCCTCATATCTTTTCTGGCTGTAGGGTGGCTCAGTGGAATCCATTTGGTTACCACCAACAATCAGCTGTTTCACACCCAGTGTGTAGGCAGAAGGGCATTTTCACAGGTCTGCCCATTCTTGGAGATGCCAGCAGCAGCAATCAGGACAG
The DNA here is from genome assembly GCF_963259705.1 of Myotis daubentonii. Taxonomy (NCBI): domain Eukaryota; kingdom Metazoa; phylum Chordata; class Mammalia; order Chiroptera; family Vespertilionidae; genus Myotis; species Myotis daubentonii. Next base: position 5,876,455 of record NC_081850.1, read on the forward strand.
CAAAGTCAGCCTGAGATGTGCCTGTAGTCATGTTTTTGATGAAGTCTCTGTGCCCTGGGGCGTCAATGATGGTCACATACTTGCTGGTCTCAAATTTCCACCTCGCTTCTGTTCAGCTTTCAGTTTATCCAAGACCCAGGCATACTTGAAGGAGCCCTTCCCCATCTCAGCAGCCTCCTTCTCAAATTTCTCGATGGTTCTCTTGTTGATGCCCCCACGTTTGTAGATCAGATGGCCAGCAGTGGTAGACTTGACAGAATCTACATGACCAATGACGACGATGTTGATGTGAGTCTTTTCCTTTCCCACCTTGGGTTTGAGTTACTGGTGGTTTTCATGACACCTGTGTTCTGGCAGCAAGCCCATTGCGAAAAAGCCATAATAATCTACTTTTAAAACTTCTCCACGAAGGGACCGATTTCAAATTATCATGGGAGATGGCAAAGAAGTGATTCAACACAGTGCACCAAGGCCTACCAGGGATGGAAAGCAGTGATCACTACCCCCACTGCACACACAGCTACAATTCATTGGGCATAACTGTCCTTTTTAAAATACAGCTTCCGCCTGGCCGGTGTTGCTCAGTGGTTGAGCACTGATCTAATCACATGCCTGGATTATGGACTTGATCCCCAGTAGGGGTTGTGCAGGAGGCAACCAATCAATGATTCTCTCTCATCATTGATGTCTCTCTCTCTCTGAAACCAATAAAAATATACTTAATAATAAAGGCAGCTTCCCTCTTTGATAGTAATTCTTTCTGAAAGTAGACCTGCTATTTAAATTACTACCAATTGGACCATTGCCTGACATTGCAAAGTCCAGCAACACTAAACAAAAGCAGGTCAGTGCTTGTGACCGCTGTGATGTGAAAACGGCAACAGACATGTATCTTTATTCAAAAAGCTTAGACTTACAGTCTAGCCCTCAGTTATACTAAAATAAAAAATGTGGCTGGACCATCCCACTAATATCTCAAGGGTGCTTATTATTACAATTGTTATATATGCAGATGCTAGTTTTCTGAAAAAATATAAAAACGGGAATCTTCCAGGCATTATATAATAAATGAAACTATGTGGAACTAAAGTGTGATCTCAAAGATTAAAAAAAAAAATCAAAGCACACATGGCAAGGTCTTAAATAACAAAGCTGCTATCTGTACAAGGCACCGCGTCCTGGTTCGATGCCAGCCTGGAGGCTCAGGCCTGCACCACGCACGTCAGCATCGCACTGGAGTCACAGGGCAGGACGCTCCCCATATACAGACAAGGAAAACAAGTGAGAAGGGCTAAATCATTGGCCTGGATCACACCAGCAGGAAGAGGGCAAACAGATCTAGAACTCAGGGAGCTGGCTCCTTTCAATATTCTTTTTAGTATACTATGTATAGCTGTCCCTTTTGTATCCAAGCTAGAGGCCTGGCGTACGGATCTGTGCAATGGCAGTCCCTCAGCCTGGCCTGCGGGGATCGGCCAAAACCAGCAGTCCAACGGCCCCCGAAGGGCCCCGAAGTGCGAGAGGGCACTCTGCAAAGTTGCTGTCACTTGGCAGCTCCTGGGTTGAGTGTCTGTCCCCTTCATTGCACATCATAGCTACCAGCCGGTCACTTATGCTTTATATATATAGACAGATATGCCTGTATTTGGAGACTGGGTGTTTAAAAAGGTGACTAAGCTAAAATGAGGTCCTAAGTGTGGGCCTTAATAGAGACTATATCCTTATAAAAAGGAGAGACCAGGACACACACAGAGGGAAGGACATGTCGGGGCACAGGAGGGAGACAGTGATCTACAAGCCCAGGAGAGAGGCCTAATGAGAAACCAACCTTGCTGACACCATGACCTTGGATTTCCAGCCTCCAGAACAGAAGAGTCAATGCCTGCTGTTGAAGCCTGTGCTGTTTGTTACAGCAGCCCAAGCTGTTACACGCGTGTAGAATTTTATCACAAAGCACTTCTTCAGTGGTCTACCACAAGCACTTACTCAGAGCATGACCCTTTAAAAAATACCAATACCCAACAAAAAAGAGAGCCAATGACGACGGGTGAGCCATTTCTGTAATTTTTTATGAATGTGTGTGAATTAAACAAACGGACATCATAGTTCCCTGGGCTCTGGTGTGTTATCTCCCCCGTGGACAGCTCAGAGGCAGTCCCTGCAGTTGTGGGCGATCAGACTATGAATTCTGTCGATCCGACACATTTTTGAGTCTTTAACCTTCTATTTCCCCTGCAGGGCTGTCCTAAAAAGACCACAGTCTTGCCTCTCCAAGTGTGGCACATCAGATTCCGGGGAAATTAAGACACATACCCAGTGGTTAGAACGAGTTACCATAGTATTACAGGACAACTCAATGCAACACTATGGTAAAAATGATGTCCCTAGTAAATAACAGACACAGTGAACACAAGTCCACAATCAGGAACAACTTTCAGGAAAAGAGCATGTCACCAGGGGCCTCTCTTGGTTTTCTAGTGGGCATGCCCACAGCTTATCACAGGTGTGTGTATACAGAGCATGGGTAGTAACTACCAGATTTCTTGTAAATCCGTTCATTAGGAGACAAATTCAAGGCAAAAGCTTTAAAGCTATTTTGCAATCTACATTTGAAGACAATTCAGAATGCTGAATTCAACTCAATTTGTTGATAACTCATGTTAACATCAAGGTTTTTAAAGACCTCCCTTCTGTCCTTTTCACATCCTAATCTGCTTCAGGGGAGTCAACATGAAGACACGGAATTTTTAAGTTATAGGAATGTGTCCATCCTATGAAGGACTTGAGGTAGTTCACATGTTACTTCCAGCTCTTACATTCCCCCAGAGCATGAATTTTCAAGCGTAAACGAAAGCAATGGAGGAAGATGAAAGTGGAGGCAGAAATGTGCCTACAATGTGGCTGGCAGCTTGCTCACCTATTAACGACCAACGTAAAAAATAAATGCCTGGAAAGGGCCCACCCATACTTCGGTGTTACCATCGCCACTTGGTCCAGTGCCCTCACGTAAAAGTGAAGCAGAAAGAATTCAATGTCATATTTATGCAAAATGATGTGCCAAGGCAATACCTGAAAGCCATCTACCACTGGTTACCAAAAACTTGAAAGAGTTTTAAGGCCAGCATAAGGGCAAAGACTATCTAAGAATGCCTGGCAAAACAATTTAAAGACTCACTGAGTTCTCTGAAACACAGAAGACTAAAAACAAACTTACAAATACATGACATAAAACAAACGAATTACTATAAAAATTATGTATAAGATTTTGTGCTATGGCCTGGCTGGTGTGGCTCTGTGATTGAGTGTTGGCCTGTGCACCAAGAGGTCACCGGTTCGATTCCTGGTCAGGGCACATGTCCGGGTTGCAGGAGGCAGCTGATTGATGATTCTCTCACATCGCTGTTTCTATTTCTCTATCCCTCTCCCTTTCTCTCTCTCTAAAAATCAACAAAACATTTTTAAAAAAGAAAATATGTGCTATGGACATAAACAAATCCACATTTTATAAGAATACTAGACGCTCAATGCACAAAATTCGTGCAAGGGGCTCGGTCCTCGCAGCCCCAGCTGGCCCTCGCAGCCCCAGCTTCATCCGGAAGGTTGTCGGACAGCTGTTCTGCTGTTTGGCCTAATTAGCATATTAGCTCTTTATTATATAGGATTAATTTAATGACAATGGAAAGTGCCTTTGAAATAGAAAATATTATCTACATTTCAGAGAGGAAGGGAAAGGGAGATAGATAGAAACATCAATGATGGGAAAGAATCATCAATTGACTGCCTCCTGCACACCCCCCACTGGGGATGGAGCCCACAACCTGGACATGTGCCCTTAACCAGAATCAAACCCAGGACAATTTCAGTCCGCAGACTGATGCTCTAATCACTAAGCCAAACTGGCTAGGGCTATCTACATTCTTGTAATGGAAATTATTTAAATTTCTTGAGCAGACTTCTCTCCAAAATAAAATATTTATTTTTGCTGGAAAAAAATAACTTTGGATTCTAATTATTACTATACAGAGACATAGATTCCTACATTCTAGTGACTAATACCAGTATGACTTTTTATTAGGCAATTTGGAAATAAAGAAGTTTGTGCTATTAACTTATAATTAAGGTTACAAAAACTATCCACAGAAATTAGACTATAGATTATTCCGATCATCCCACTGCAGTAATGTAACTTTGAGGCTTTGACACAGCAGCGCTGAGGGTCTGAGTCCTGGCAGCCTCTGTGATCCCGGACAAACATACTCAATATCCCCTCCCCACACCTGCCCAACACAGGAAAGTCTCGCCTTCCTCACAGGATTAAGAATTCAATGACGTAATGGAGGAAAGTACTTGGCAAGGTGCTTACTCAGCATCTGCGAGTGCTGTTCTGATCACAGAGCTGAGTACTGATAGGGATCAAGAAGGCAGGCCCATCCCTGCAGTCCCCAAGAGTGAGGACTGCTCTCAACAGACCCGACTGATGAGACCTGACAAAGAGCAGCCAGCAACCACCAACACTCAGACTACACTTGCTTTGTTAGTTTCTGGAAGAAAGGTTTCCTGAACTGTAGCTCCGTCACCACAAGACTACAACTAAGGGCCGGCCCAGGGTGAGCACCTGCGCTTCCAGGTTCATCTCCCCCCCACGTTGTCTGTAGAGCCTCCCGCCAGGGCCAGGAGGCCACCCTGCATCCCCTTGGCTGTGCAAGACAAGCCAAACTCAACCAGGAAACATAAAAACAAGGAATCTAATAAAGGCACATCATATACTCTACTTCCACTTCGCCGATTAAAATGACGCCGGTGGGTAAAACAGAGTGCATATAGGTCACAGTAGTACCTGCATTTCTTTGTCCTTGCCACTGAGAAATGAAGGTTTTTACTACAGAATCTCAGATTGCTATTTAAGTATTCATAAAGCATTATAAGCAGCATACAAAGCAAGAATAGATATGAAAGTATAAAATACATATTTAATTCTATTTAAACAAGTTAAAAATTTTATGATAAATTAAAATTTCTTATTAATGGCAAATCACAAACTTTAATATTTGGAACTATGTATATAATATATTTGGGATACTGATTAATGCCCCCATTCCTTTCAGATATTATTGAATATTATCATTCAAATAAAAATTCTATTTGTTTTTATGTATATCTAACATTTACACGTGGTGAAAGGGGTAAAAAAGGTCACTTAAAATCCTAAAGTAAAACTTTAAAAACTTTTTTTAGAAGCAGGTTTTACACATCACATTTTGCTCATGAGCACACAATTTACAGTCAAAAGTTGCACATAAAGGGTTTATTTTAAATGTTTTAAGGATAGGATAGAGTTACATCATAATTATAAAAATTACTTACAGAATTAACAGATTTATATAGTTTATACTTCTAAATGCAGAGAACAGGGAACTGTCTACACATTGTATAAAATAAAATTAAAAATGAATTCAAGCTTGAAAGATGAGGTCATTACCTACTTTTAAGATGTGAACACGAAGACCTCTGAACTATACACATTCATTCAAACTGCACTACAATGATGGAAAATACAAAAAGCGCAGCATTTCCAAGGAACCACAGACATTTCGACCATAATTACGTGTTTCTGTTTTGTCTTTGGATTACTTTCTCTCTTTTCTTTCTTTCTTTTTTTTTTAAAGACAATCAGCTTAAGAATGTTTTCAGGCACTACAATTTGTGACAATCAAAAGAGTCTTCCAATGGGTCCACAGCGTTCAGCGATTCAAGCCCAATGCACTTCGGGGTTTGGCACGTAAAATAATAGAAATGAAATCTGGTTTAGAGGTCACTGTGATTGTTCTAAGATGCACAGTCCCTTCAAATGCTGCATGACACACATAACTGGAAAATCACCTCCTGTTGGCACTACATTTGCTTCACCAGTGCATTTTATCCTACAACCACTAAAACAGCACAGTAAGCAAATATACAGAAAACTGAAAACAAGTAAAAACAAAGATAAAAAAACAAACCAAAAAAAAAAAACCTAAATTATCTTTAACATGCACTTTTCATTAGTTACATTGGACATTTTACTTAGAAGAGAGCATGCAAAAAGGGATGGTCTGCTTTAAGGTTTTCCTTCGAAGCTTTACATGGCAGCCAGACATCACACACGCACACACGACACGATAATACTATAGCAGGTCAGTGAGGAAGGCCAATACATTTTATACAGATTCATGTCTTGTGTTGTCACAAGTCCCATGATAATTTTGGAAATTAATGTTGGATTCCTAGAACAAGGAGCCAACATTCAGATACCAGGAAAACGCAAGCAATGCATGCAGATCTGAAACATGAGCCTAAAATGAAGCCTGATATATTTGGCTAGGGAGCAGAATTAGTCACAGCATCAGGAAGTGTGGTATAAGCCACACACACACACAAAAAGATGGAAAACAAACAACAAAAACCCTTCCCCTTCCTTCACCCTTAAAGGCAAAAAAAATGGAACAATAATTAAAATAATAACAATAATCACTTGTCACATTCATCAAGAGTGGCAGACCATGTGGTACTGAGAAGCTGCTAAAGGTACTTGTGGAAACAGCACAATGCAAGTCATTAAGGAATGCTAGAAATGTTTCCACTGGCCCAACCCTCAGCAGGACACTCCGGTGAGCTGTGTTTCTCGGCCCGAAGTCACTGTGCTGTTTGTGTGGTGCACGCGCTAGACACACTCACTCTCTGGGCCACATGTCCACTTGGGTTTGGGGAGCCGGGTTTGGCCTTAGATTCACATGCAGGCACTCTTACAAGAGCCACCAGGAGAGCAGCGGACAGGCGTGCAGATGACACTAGTTCAGACACGGGAGGAGTACCTAAGACCGAGGTAACTCACTGCATGGAGAAGCTCGCCCTTGGCTGCTGTGATGAGGCGCTGGACACGCTGTAGGAAACGTGGTGTGTACGTATATGGTGTGCGGGGTTACCATCCAACAGCACTCGGCGCAGGCTTCCTGGAGCGAGGTGGGCATCAGGCAAGCCACACGTGAGACCTTTAAACTACAAAATCTCTGACATCAAGGACAGCCATGATGGAGGTCGATTGACAGCAAGAGTGTTTAGCCTTCTGCCCAAATCTTAGGTAAGATTTCCAATCTCCCCGAGAGACTGGTTTCATGTAAGGCCTTTATCCTACCTTTCAAACCGCATGGCTTATCTAAAACAAAGTGACACATGGGTGTATTGCTGCTAAACCAACCACTTTTTTAGTTAAAACCACCTTGACGGAATAAGCCAGGGAAGGATTCTGTGGCTAAGGGCCGCTATCAGTCACACCAACAGAAGAGCATGGGCCACTGATCCTGGGGTAACAGTGTCCACAGAAGCAGCACATTATAAGCAAGAACATATAGCACCCCAAAAGATGTTAGGAGATTGTAGCTGGTATTTGCCTAGACATTCTTGGGGGAAAGCCGGGGGAAAAGCCTTTGGACCATAATCATATATCAGTAATAGTAGCAATAAAAATGCAAGTGTCCCAGAGAACTTGTTCAAGGGCAACATTGTCATTCTTCAACTTACATTATTCATATAAAGTACTATGTTCTTCCAGGACCTCGCCACATACACGCAGGTGAGTGATGTGCTGTTGCTTTTAAATCTGTGTACCAAAATCCAGGTTACTGATTTGTACAAATAACGGACCCAACGTGCGTCCAAAATACACTGGCGTTACACTGTGTGGACCAAGCACCTGGGCTTTGCTTAAAAAAAAAAAAAAAAAAAAAAAGTATTTGATAAAATATGTAAACAAAAGAATTTACAAAACTTAGACTTAAAGGCAGCCTTTTACCCAGATTTCTAACTGTCTTATAAAATTCTACTGTGGGTCATTAGCTGTTGGGAAGTGATTTATATTTGGACTTACGGTTTGAAGCCTCCAAACTGGAAAAGGTGCTCTGAACTTTTGACTTTGAAACGAGCTGAGCATCCCTATGTGCTTCCTGTGCCCAAATTTAATTTTAAATCAGCAGCATTAATATGTCAGATATGACCGACTTGGGTCAAGTGCTCCTATTAAACTGGAGAAAATGATTTAACCCCATCCAATCCACAAAGAAAGGACTGCCAATAAAGTGTGTGTGTGTGCACACTCACGTACACGCGCGCAAAGATCTGTGTGTGCATATATATATATATATTATATACGTATACACACAGACATAGGTAGATATTGATACATATATATCTCAAAAAAAGGCAGTAACAAAAATACCAAACTATGCTTGCATTGTGGCAGCAGAACAAGAGAATGTTAAGAGTGAAGGGGAAATGGATAAAATTGATTAGTTTTAATTGACAATGATACTAGTTTAACTTTTACCTGTAACTCCCCTCCAGACAGACTGACTTCTTTTAAGAGGAAGGAGCGGCTTACACAAAAGGCTTTGTGTTCACATAAATCTGTACTATTCAGAACAAAACCCGTTCTGCTGGCAGAGATTGTGGGTTCGCAGGGACATTGAAGCTTTCATTAAACTGGAAAGCAGAAAGTCTTTATGTCTACAAATTATACATTTAATAGTTCCACAAATTTGGCAAAGTTCATGACGACATCTAGGATGTTTTCACCAAATCGTAGACATAAATATGGAAATCATCATCAAACTTGATGAAATAGACAGACGGTTTGGCTTCTACTTGATGAATGACCATGCCAGTCCTTTTAGAGCCATCTTCTTTGGCATATTCCACTTGTTTGCCTACTAGGCTGTCCACAACTTCTCCTGGTTCCCTTTCTGCTGGAGGTGAATCATCTATATGTAAATAGTGGAGAAAAATAATTTATAGCCATTTTTTAGAAACATACCAACTGATATCTATTTTAACAAACATTTTTAATATCCTGGGTTTATCTTCTCTAGACCAAGAGTCAGCACATTTTTTCTTCAAGGGCCAGACTTGAGGCCCTGTGGTCTCTGTAGGAACTACCCAGCTCTGCTTTGTGGTGTGAGAGCAGCCACAGATGATACATAAATGAATGGTGTGGCTGTGTGCCAGTGAAACTTCATTTACTACCCTGACCGGTGACTCAGTCGGTTGGAACATTGTTCCATACACTAAATGGTTATGGGTCCAATCCCTGGTTGGGATGTGTACGGGAGGCAACCAGTCGATGTTTCTCTCTCTCTCAAATCCATAAAAACAAAAACACATTTTTGGGTGAGGATTGAAAATAAAAACAAAAAATAAACAAAACTTCATTTACAACAACAGTGTGCTGATCCCCAAGATCTATACATGTAAACAAATTTAAGAGTGCTCACCAGAAATCCCCTTGGCTCATGTTTAATTACGGCTATATTTACTTGAAGAGGTAAGGACTAAATGAAGAAAAGGGCTAAGGAGAAAAAATCTAAATAATTATATGCCTTCTTAAAAATAAGTCTGAGTTACTCTAAAATAGGACTTCAAAGCAGACAATACCTACTGGGATAACTAAGAATATGCTACACACTTAAAATGCCTAAGTACTTCTGCTCTTAAAGCTTCTTTATCCTCAACTTCACTGCATTACACATTGTCTTCCTAACCCAGTTTCAAAACAAAAGAGATTTATTTCTACAGATGATGTATTAAAGAATTGTAAACCTGAAACCTCTACGGTTTTATTAACCAATGTTACCCCAATAAATTCAATATAAAAGAAAACAAAAGATTTCCTATGCTTTAAAACTAGTTGCTAAGTGAACATGATTCCCAGACAAATTACAACTGAGTCTCCCAGGATGGCTGAAGCACCTGTATTTTTTAAAAGGTTCCCAGGAAAACTTAAGTGTGAAGGAACACGGCCCTATGACCTAGCAGGAACTCTGTTCTAGTAATACACATGTAATGAGAGCAAACCATCACCACCAACAACAAAGAAACAAAGTAACAGGGAAAAAAGGGGAAATGAAGGTAGGAGTTAACAATTCTATTTTTAGAAGCCTCTATAGGTCCTGAAGAACAGGCGCTTTTTCCCATGTACCAGCAGAGGGCAGGGCCTTCAGGTAGGGCAACCGGACATCTGGTTTTCTCAGGGCAATCCAGGCTTAAGCTGGTCATCCCGGCACAATGGTTGGCAGTGTACCATTCTATTATTAAAGGGATCCTGGTTTGGATCATTAGCATGTTAACAGTAGTTTGCCTCTGAATACAACAAATTCTCTTATTGAATAACATGATCCAAACCCTATTCTGATCTCTGGTACTAAGACACACAAAAAATACAACTAAAATGTTTGAGCACACATATCTTATCAGTACTTTTTTTAAAACAATAAGTGAAGAGGAAACCAAAGCTGACATCTCTTCAAAAATGCTTTTCCCTCAAGCAGTAGCATCATACCGCCACTTTCATGGCCCTTCATGTTTATAAAGGAATCCCACAGGCATGGTTCCCAGACATTTTACAGTAAGATGAGCAAAGAAACAAGGGACTCAGAGAGGCCACTGCAGAGCTCTGACTCAGAGCATCAACACTGTTTCTAATGGCAAGAAAGCTTCCATACCACTCGCAAAAGTACTTAACAGTCTGGAGAGAGAAGATAGGATGGAGAAGTGGTTGGGATGGGAGAGGAGATGGGTAATGTGCAAATGACCACACACTTTCTATCATCCAAGTCCACAACACTTACTTTGACTGGGTATATCTCTTTTAAAAAAATAACTTCATACAGGTTGGAGTAATGCTCTTGAGAAATGCTTTCATGGTAACTCCTGCCTATATGAATACTTTCCATTACACATCTGTAACAAATGTACACAAACATTAAAAAAAAAATCTAGAAGGTAGAAAGTCGGGGCCTGATGAGCATGTGAGTAGGCTCACTGACTAGCTTGTCCACAGAAGCCCTGGCCAGGTAGCTCAGTTGGTCAGAGCATCATCCCTAAAAGCCAAGGTTGTGGATTCGATCCCCAGTCAGGGCAGACATAAGAATCAACCAATGAACACATAAGTAGGTGGAACAACAAATCCATGTTTCTGTTTCTCTCTCTCTAAAAATCAATAGAAAAAAATAAAGGTAATAGAGATGCAGTCACATTACTAACATCGTATCTGTGTCTGCCCAGGGTTCCAATGTTTGAAGAAAGGATATGGAGTAGTCTTAAAAAGAACAGGCTAATTCCATTCACAATAGCATTAAAAAGAATAAAAAACTTAAGAAGAAATCTAACAGAAAATAGTGTAAAACTTATACTTTGAAAACTACAAGACACTGTAGATAGAAAAAAAAATCTCAATAGATAGAAAAACATCCTATGCTCACGGGTCAAGACGGGAGTTCTCCTTGAACTGACCTAGAGATTCAACATGATCCCTTCCAGAGTCCCAGCTGGTTTCCTTGCAAAAACTGATTAAGCTGATTTCAAAATTCATATGAAATTTCAAGAGACCAGAAGAGGCAAAACAATCGTGTGTGTGTGTGTGTGTGTGTGTGTGTGTGTGTGTGTGTGTGTGTGACAGATTCACACTTCTGGACTTTAAAACTTATTACCAAACAATTTAATCAATTGTAACCAGACAAATGAGCAAATGGAAAAGAAGTGAAAGTCTACAAATACACCCATACATCTATAACGAATTGATTTTCAACAAGGGTGCCAAAACCATTTAATAGGGAAAAGGATTGTGTTGGTATTTGTTTTCTTTTAAATGGTGCTCAGATAATTGTATTGTCACATGCAAAAGAATAAAGCTGAACCCGTAATCTACATTATAAACAAAAATTAACTCAAAACATATCAAAGATCTCAATAGAAGAGCTTAAGAAATAAAACTTAAGACTCTTAAAAGAAAACATAAGGGTAAGTCATTGTAGCCTTGGATTTGTCAAGAGATTACAAGATACCACACCAAAGACACACACAACAAAGGCAACATAGGTAAAATGGACTTCAGACCACCATCAAGAGAGTGAACAAGAACCCATAGAATGAGACAAAGTATCTGTAAATCACGTAGCTGACAGGAGACTTGTACCTAGAATATTGACTCTTTCAACCCACAACAGCCAGCCAGTTGAAAAAAGTACGAAGGACATAGACATTTCTCCAAAGACATACAATGAAAAGATACTTGATATCTTTAGTCATCAGGGAAATTAGATATCACTTCACAACCAATGACATAAAAAAGTCAGATAACAAGAAGTGTTGGTGAGGGTTGGAGAATCCAGAAGCCTCACACACTGTTGATGAGAATGCATTAACAGTGCGACCATTTGAAATCAGTCTGGCAGTACCCTAAACAATGGAAAAATAGCCTCAGATGAGGATTAATAAAAAGAAACAACAACAGAGAGCAATCACTATGACCCACCAATTCCGCTCCTAGGTATATATATACCCAAGAGAACTGAAAACACCCACCCATTCAGAAACTTGCACACAAATATTTATAGCTACTGTCTTCATAGTAAATAAGATAGAGGACAATCCAAATGTCCATCAACAGATGACCAAACAGAAGTACTGACACGTGCTGTAACACAGACAAGCCCTGAAAACAGTGCTGAGTGAGAGAAGCCAGTCACAAAGGGCCCCATACCACATCATCCATATGAAAGTCCCAAGTCCACAGCAGGGAAATAGCCACAGAAAGTAAATTACTCTTGGCAAAGAGGTAAAAATTTCACAACCTATGCTGATGTGTGACTTATCCCTATTAATTAAAATTAAAAATGTATCTGCAAAATAGTTTAGCAAGTATCTTGCTCTAAAATTCAAATTACTTTTGAATAATCAAAAATAAAAGTTGTCAATTCATACTTACTAGAATCAGGCATAATGCGAAGGTCCCCTTCTTTATAATCATCTAAGAGCTGGTACATGTACAAGACGGGGTCTTTCTCATAGGTGATGTAAAACCATGTGTTCATTATAGGGGCACGTGCCAAGACCATTCCCCTCCATTCGTCTTTAGAGCCATCCTCGGTCTCAAACATGTGCTCTACAGCTTTGCCAATCATTGTGTCGGCTAAGTGTGCATCGCTGATTCGAGATGTTGCTAGGAACAAAAACAAAAGAAAACCATGGTCTATAAAGGGTTTTACTGAATATGTACTGTGAAAACTGAACTTATTCAAATGGTGTCCACACGATACACTAGCCAGCATCAGAATCCTCTGGTGGGTTTTAAGAATTACCACCAAAATTACGCTGCTGGGCCTAGCCCAGATTTGATTCCATCAGAACTATTTTATTGCCCCAAGTCAGTTATTTTGAGAATATTTTTTCCTCTAAATTTTTCTGAACTCATCTGCTCTTGGTGCTATATCTAAACTAGGACTTCCTTCCCTTTATATTAACCTCTTACATAAATAACCAGAGACCATTTATTAAAACTAAGAAATTAATCTATTTAGGTTTTTATTTTATTCTTGCTCCTTCAATCTATTTCCATAGCAACCAGAGTGACCTTTGTGGCAGTTTTAGGATTGTGTTATTCATTTGGTTTTTTGTTGTTGTTTCTTTTCTTTTAATTAATCCTCATCTGAGGCTATTTTTCCATTGATTTTTAGAGAGTGGAAGGGAGAGGGAAAGACAGAGAGAAACACTGATGTGAGAGAAACCCACCGATTCATTGTCTCCTGCAACCGAAGTAGATGCCCTTGACTGGAATTGAACTGGGGACCCTTAGGTCCGCAGGCCGATGCTCCATCCATTGAGCCAAGCTGGCCAGGGCTGTTGTTTTTTAAAATGTATTTTTATTGATTTCAGAGAGAAAGGGAGAGGGACAGAGAGCTAGAAACATCAATGATGAGAGAAAATCATTGATCAGCTGCCTCATGCATGCCCTCTAATGGGGATCCAGCCTGCAACCCAGGGCATGTACCCTGACCCCTTGGTTAATAGGTGGATGCTCAACCACTGAGCCATACCGGCCCAGCATGTTCATTTGTTTAAAATGCACTCGTGTTTTCCTTTCACATAATTTGAATAATGAACTGCTTCTCATGGGCCAACTTCTCCTCTGGGCCCTCCTCACCCCTATTGTCACCTCCCTCCTCACTGCCTTCACCTCAGCGACACGGGCACCTTTGTTTTCCTGGAACACCCCCTGGTCTCCTCATTTGGACCATGTGCTGCCCCCACACTGTCAGGAGCTGGCTCCTGAGCAGGTCTCCTCCCAGAGGCTCTCCACGATCACCCCGGGGAAAGCAGCCCCACCAGCCACAGTCACCAGTCACCTCACCCGGTTTTATTTCTTAATGGCATCTATCATCATCTACAGTTATCCTGTCTTACATGTTTGCTGACTTGCTTTTAGCCTACCACGATGCAAGCAGAGGCCTTTCCCATCCTGTTTCCAATACCAAGCTCCCAGTGGTTCCTATTTGTTGCATGAGTTCATTATTCTAGAGAGCGGGCTGTTCTGGACGGCTTGTGTGGTTGGCAGCACAGCCTCCCCACTGGTGTGTCAGCCTCTGCAGCCCTGCTCCACCTTCTTTAAAGAGGTAGACAAAAATTACAAGCTTCATTTCTTTAACACTGGGAATTGCAGAGGTTCTCACTGATTATAAGGTTTCTCCTCAGTTTTAGACAAATGTCTTTAGAATAAATAAGCAAACCTATTTTACTCGTGAGTGCTTTTCTTTCAGTTAAATAAAATTCAAAGGAACAAAGATTAGAAGTTCTTGGTAGAGATACTGCTTATCCAATTTATCAGGATATTCTAAAAACATACAGTGGTTTTCTTTGCTTAATTATAGGATAATTAATAAAAAGTACATAGAATTCCCCACTGTGTATAATTTTAAAACAAAATCCAACAAATTTCTTCATATCAAAAGTTCTCAAACTTTCTGATCTCAGGACTCCTTTACATTCCTAAAAATCTGAGGACCCCAAAGAGCCATTTGTTTATACAGATGACATCAATATCAACTACTGATATTGAAATTATAAGAAATGAGTAGAAATTATAAATGACAAATCTAAAAATATTTATTTAAAAATATCTACATAAACATTTTTTAGTAAAATGTTTTTATTGATTTCAGAGAGAAGAAGAAGAAGGGGGGGGTGCAGAAGAGAGAACACTGAGGAGAAAGAAACATCGATTGGCTGCCTCCTGCATATCCCTTTACTGGTTATTAAGCCCACAACCTGGGCGTGTGCCCTGACCGGGAATTGAACCTGCGACCTCCTGGTACATGGGACCATGCTCAACCAACTGAGCCACACTGGCCAAGTATATAAACATATTTTTAGTGAAAAATAACTATCTTCTAACAAAAACTTAGTAAGAAAAGTGGACAGCTAGATTCTCATATCTGCTTTAGCATTCCATCTGTTATATATTCTTTTGATCTATTAATCTTTTCATATAATTCCTAAGTCTTTTAGATAGTCTTTTATCATACTATATCAAATCTCAACGTGTGGTAGCTCCTTAAAGGTTAATTGCAATGTAGAATCTAAAATCATTATCAGCAATTTTGTCATACTATTATTTAAATTAAAACTCATTTATCTCCAGAATATATAAAAAACTCCTACAACTAAACAAAAAAAAATATCAAATAACGTGATCAAAAAATGGGCAAGGACTTGAACAGACATTTCTGCTAAAATCACATACCAATGGTCAAAAAGCATAGGAAAAGATGCTCAAAATCATTAATCATCAGAGAAATGCAAATCAAAACCAACAGAAAATAACAAGCATTGGTGAGAATGTAGGCAAACTGGAATGCTAGTGCACTGTTGGTGGGACTGTAAAATGTTACAAACACTATGGAAAGCAGTAATTGTATGTATGTTGCTCAGAAAATTAAACAAAGAAGTACCATATGACCCAGCAAGTCTACTTCTGGGTATACACCCCAAAGAACTGAAAGCAGGCTCCCAAAGGGGTATCTGTACACCCATGTTCATAGCAGCACTGACCACAACAGCCAAAAGGTTGAAGCAACTCAAGTGTCCACACACGGATAAACAAAACACGGTCTATACATGTAATGGAGCAGTATTCAGCCTTGAAAAGAAAGGACAGCCCAACACATGCTACAACATGAATGAACCTTGAGGACATTATCCTAAGAGAAAGAAGCCAGTCACAAAGACAAATACTGTATAATATTTATGAAGTATGTAAAATAATCAAACTCTTAGACACAGAAACTAGAATGGTGGGTGCCAGCGGTTAAGGGGAGGGAAAAAAGGGAAGTTGTTCAAGGGAGATAGAATTATAGATTTACAAGATGAAAAAGTTCTAAAGATCTGTGTCACAACAATGTGAATGAATATACGTAACACTACTGAACCGTAACCTTAAAAATAGTTAAAATAGTAAACTTTATGTTGTGTTTCTTACCACAACAAAAGTCTGTCAAATCTGTTGGTCTTGCCCTAACCGGTGTGGCTCAGTGGTTAGAGCATCAGCCTGTGGACTGAAGGGTCCCAAGTTCGATTCCAGTCAAGGGCATGTACCTTGGTTGCGGGCACATCCCCAGTAGGGGGTGTGCAGGAGGCAGCTGATCGATGTTTCTCTCTCATCGATGTTTCTAACTCTCTATCCATCTCCCTTCCTCTCTGTAAAAAATCAATAAAATATATATTTAAAAAAAAATCTGTTGGTCTTGCCCTGGGCATCATCCAGTACACCCAAAGGCAGGGCACATACCCGAGTTTAGGATTTGATCCCTGGTAAAGGCAAATATGGCAGGCAACCAATCAATGTTTCTCACATCGATGTTTTTCTCTCCCTTTCTAAAATTAATAAAAACATATCCTCTGGTGAGGATTAAAAGACAATAGTCTGTTTTTTACAGTTAGTTATGAGTAGCATTCTCTTATGTTAATAAAGCCACAGTAATACTCATGACCTGCATGTCTTTTTCCATACAAACTATAAACCTACTTTTGCCCACCCCTGTATTTATACCCCCACAGTTCCTGGAACTGTAGATTCAGACCATGCACTGATCAATTTTTGTGGTATTAGGTAAATAGATAGTGCTTGCGTTCCAATAAAAATAAAAATACCAATAATACAGAAGAATAATCAGAAAGCATCCATTTAAGTAATTATCTTTAAAGCTTATAAACGCAGAAATAGTAAAGAGAACTTACCAACTCTATCAGGGAGGACTTCAAGCGCAGAAACTCTTTCATCTTTATTAAGTTCTAGTCCATAAACACAGTCAAATCCATCGTACTTTATAAGATACAAAGAAGGGTTTACAGGCACCTGGTCCAGAACGGTTCCTTTCCACTGGGTGACAGGGCCACTGCCCTCCTTCCACCCATGCTGAATCCTGCAGCCTACGATGTTCCGCCGAGGCTGGGATACGGGCTTGCTCGGCCCCACGCTGCTCCGGTGTTTTCTGTATTCACACATACACAGACACGTAAGGTATCAGCTCAAAGGTATGCACTACCGCACCCAACACAACTGCTGCTAGCTAGCATGCTCTCCCTAGACCACTGGACTGTGCTGGCTAACAGTGCCACTCAGGCAGTCCCACAGCCACGCAGTATGGCTCACGGGGGGCTCTTCTCTACCGCCATATGTGTCCACGGTGGGTTGGCAGTAGGAGCTTCTTGTGCACCCCAAGTGTGGACAGGCAGAAAAACTTCGACTACTCAGGGGCAACTCAAGCCCCAATATTAAACATCAGTTTTTCAGCCAAGTTTCCTAGTACAATCAACTCACAATTATCCCAGTTAATCAAAGAAAGAGGCACTTGTATATAGCATTACAGAATATAAGTGCATTTCTAGTAAACAAACAAACAAAAAAAGTATAGCGCTGGCCGGTGTAGTTCAGTTGGTTGGACATTGTCCCATAGACAGAGAGGTTGCTGGCTCTATTCCGGTCAGGGCACATGCCTGGGTTGAGGGCTCCATCGTGTGCGTGTGCGCGTGCGTGTGGTGGTGGTGGGGAGAGGGGAGCCTGCGCATGTAGGAGGCAGCCAATCAATGTTTCTCTCTCCCCCTTCCTCTCTTAAAAAATACTCAGTAAAAATTTAAAAACATAATAAAAAAGAAAATTAGAAAGAAATGTATAACTACTCATTTTCATCCATTCTAAAGCTCACATAATTTTGCACCCCCACCCCCCAGGCTTAAACAGTAAAAATAAACTAGACATTTAAGTTTATTCTTAAAACTGCATTTCAGATGGGCTTATATCCATGTATTATACCACCATTACTTCTCTAGAAAGCATATAAACACATTTGTCAAAAGTACTCACATATTAAAAATTATTGGGGCAACACCAAACTACATTCTTTATGGATTATTAAAAATTGAAAAATCTGCCGAAACCGGTTTGGCTCAGTGGATAGAGCGTCGGCCTGCGGACTGAAAGGTCCCAGGTTCGATTCTGGTCAAGGGCATGTGCCTGGGTTGCGGGCATATCCCCAGTGGGAGATGTGCAGGAGGCAGCTGATCGATGTTTCTCTCTCATCGATGTTTCTAACTCTCTATCTCTCTCCCTTCCTCTCTGTAAAAAATCAATAAAATATATTTTTTAAAAAAAATTGAAAAATCTACATACAATGTAGTAGATTTGTAGGAAAAACAACACCTGGCTCTTGTTACTAGGAAAAAAAATATTTGTTTCACCTAGATATCCAACAAAACTCAAAGGGGGCACGACTTGGCCTGAATACAAGCTGGCACCTGAATACAGTCTATGCAAAGAATGAGAAAATTTAGAGAGAAAAGAATTCCCCTCCCACACTTTTTAAAATATATGTTTTTATTGATTTTTAAAAAGGAGGGAACAGAGGGGGATAGAGAGAAATCCTGCACGCCCCCTACTGGGGATCGAGCCAAAACCCGGGCATGTGTCCTGACCAGGGAATTGAACCAGCAACTTCCTGGTTTGTGGGTCAGTGCTCAACCCCTGAGCCACACCAGCCAGGGCCCCTCCCACACTTTTAGGGCAAAAGCTCTTATTTGGTATATCATAAATAAAAGTTAGGAACAACTGGCATAAACACAAATACACTTTACAGAAACCAATTTATTATAGGCTGTAACATTTAAAACTACAATTATATATATTTTAAATAGACCAGTTTGGTAAATTTTAGTGTTTTATGAAACAGAAAAATAGGTTAGAGCAAACCATTAGAATTGCCTCGACCAGGCCTGTTTTACCTAAGCAAGACGGGACGGACGCCATTTAGAGGGCCCACAGAGGAAACTTCAACAGACGGAAAAAGGTTCCCAAGGTCCCATGCAGAGTGTGAGGAGACCAGGAAACAGCCGGGCCACCCCAGCCCTCAAGGCTCTGCAAACACCCAGCAAGCTGCCTTCCACGAAGGCAGAGCCTGCACTGAGGAGGCATTGCTGGGGACAACATCCTAAATGAGGAGGATGGGGCCACAGGAAAGGAGGTTCAGAAGCTGAGGGCAAGTCCCAAAGGAGGCAGCCCTCAAAAGGTCTGATCAAGGCTAATCAGAGGCTCAGTTTTCAAGCATGCCACAGGCAGAGGCAGACAGCTGCAGCTGACCTGGACCGTCTCACCCTCCCATGTACCGGAGAAAGGAGAGGGCTGTGACGGAACCAACACAGGGTGACACTGGAACAATCGGAACGATGCGCCAACAGGCCATGGAGGCAGACCCACACTATGCTCACAAGGAAGAGGAAACGACCCCCTAACATTAGGCACACACAGAGGCCATGAAAGAGGGCCTGATCACAGCAACAAGACAGCTACACCAGACACGAGGAGAACCAGGCACGGGTCAGGAAACAAGTAACACTTGAAAACTTCTCAGAAATGACTAAACTTGAGGAATATAAAAAGAAATAGACACTGTGGGGGCACATAAGGGAAATAGATGACGTAAAGATGAGGCAAAAAATGTAAGAATTCATAGATGGTGACAGGTATGAAATTTCAACTTCAATATTAACAGAATTACCCAAAACTAAAACCGAAGAAACAGAATACTGAAATAATTCAAAAAATTTTTCCTGAAATAAAAGATTTAAAAAGTACAAATGCACATAGAGCTACAGACACTAAGACATTCTAGTAAAGCAAATGCACCTTAAAGAAAACAACATTTCTTGGGCACCCAGGCAAAAGAATTACATGTGTAAGGTAAAGAAAATCAGAACGTGACAGCAACACTATCGGCCACAAGACAAGGGGATAAAAACTTTAGGTTCGCAGGAAAGAAAATGTAGCCAAAGATTTTATTATACGCCAAGAATTCTACACTGACCTCAAAAGTAAAAGGCCACAGACAAAGCTGTGAACGGGTAAGATTTTGGGGAACACTGATCTCACAGATGCTT
Organism: Myotis daubentonii; assembly: GCF_963259705.1. Classification (NCBI taxonomy): domain Eukaryota; kingdom Metazoa; phylum Chordata; class Mammalia; order Chiroptera; family Vespertilionidae; genus Myotis; species Myotis daubentonii. The sequence goes on from NC_081850.1 coordinate 5,896,744, forward strand.
CCTACAGAAGTCGCAGGACAGAGCTGGATACTCAAGAAACACTTGGGAAAGATTCAGCCTGGGGCCAATAGTGAGCTATGAATATATCTGACTGTAGAACAATCCTGGGAACTAGAGAACTAGAATAGTATGTAACTGTTATCTGCTCTGACACTAGAGTTCACACTACTCTAAAGGGGAGGAAAGAACTGTAGAGTAGAAACAGTTCCATGTAACCTGGAACAGACTCCCTGACATTCGACCGAGAGAAAGGGCAGAGACAAGGGCTAAATTCAATACTGTTCACGGAAGGAACCAACCTGTATCACCAGGAGGATAAGAAATAAATAGACTCTGCATGTAAACTTCCGTGGAAGAGAAGAAAAAAACAATGAAGTACTATCAAGTCTGTAAATTGAAAATATTAATACTCAAACAACAAAAGAAAGTAGAATTCAAGATCTTTTCATAATCCCTGGGAATGTGGCATTACATCCAACTGGCCCTCTGTGGAAAAAGCCTGGTGACAGTGACTACATTTCCTTTGGAATACAGGCATTTTATAGAGTATACTAGAGGCCTGTTGCACAAAGATTCATGCAATAGGCCTTCCTTTCCCCTGTCTGCTGGCACCGGTTTGCCTCCGGCACCCGGGGCCCAGGCCTTCGCTCTGGCCGAGTTCTGGCCGGAGCAGGCCCCGGAAACGTCAGGCCTCGCTGCTCCGCTGGTTCCGGGCCGTCAGGCTTTGCTCCACTGCTTCGAGCCTATGTATGCAAATTAACCGCCATCTTTGTTGGCAGCTAACTTGCATATCACGCTGATTATCCAATGGGAGGCGTAGCAAAGGTATGGTCAATTACCATGTGTGTCTATTATTAGATAGGATGTTTCATCAGAGACAACCAATTACCTATCTTTTGATCTTAGGCAAAAAGTCCTAGTGATCCATGCTGGGTACAGATCAAGCTTTCCTCACAGCCAAGTCAGAGGTGAGTTCCCGACCTCACAAAGGAAGGCATTCAGTCGTATGCACCATTATGCAATTCACTACCAAAACTGTAAGCAAACACAGCATCCTCACCAGTATGATGGGGAATGTTAATGTGCCACTTGGCTGAACCACAGTACTCAGGTTGCTCCTCTACTCCCCCCACCCCCCCGCCCTCCCCCGTTAAGGGACTTTTGTAGAAAAACAACATGTAAACCAGCAGACCCCTCCATAATACAGGTGGCCCATGTCCAATCAGTTGAAGGCATAAAAACTGTTCTCCCTGAAAAAAGCAATTCTGCCTTCCAACACTAGCTGCACATCAGCTCTTCTCCAGGCTCTAAGCACTCTCTCTGTGTACACACACGCATGCACACACCACTGGTTCTGTGCTTAGGAGAACACTGACTACAATCCAAAAGATATTCTATCCTAGACTCAGAGACATGAAATGTATGTTACCAGGCTTCTAAAAAAAAACCATATAAATTCAGAAAACAAACAAACAAAAACATATAAACTTAGTCCTGGCTGGTGTGGTTCAGTTGGTTGGAGCATTACCCCAAACAACAAAAGGTGGAGGGTTCAATTCCCAGTCAGGGCATATACCCAGGTTGTGGGTTCGATCGGGATGCATGCAGGAGGCAACCAATGTTCCTCTCTCACATTGTTGTTTCTCTCTCTCTCCAAAAAAAAAAAAAAATCAATAAAAAAACCACATCAATATAAACTTAGCCAAGTGAGGGCAGAAAAGTGCAACTGGCAAACTCAGAGCAACGGTTTCCAGTTCAGTTGCTCATCCTTTCTGCGCTTATTGGTGGCCTTCTCCTGTGCGGTTGGCTCTTGAAGAGGGACACAGACATTCCTTCAGTCACCACATTTCAGAACAAAAACCTTCTTCCCACTCACCTTCAAAATGGTCACAGGCTGTCTTTCCCTCTCTTCTGAACTGTACAGGAGACTAACATGGCTAGTGGGCATCTCTGTTCAAGTGGCTCCTGCATCCTTTCATTCTGATGACATGCAACCCTTTCTTTTGCACAGACTTTATTTCCTTACTTTCTCTAAGGGGATTTTAATTAATTTTTGCTGTGGTAAGTAATATGCCTGGGTCTGTTCCAACATGCTATTTTGTGTCTGCTTTCATTTCCTCATCCCTTTCTTCCTTTAATCTGTACAGTTAGAATGAGGTTTCTTTGCACCAAATAAACCTTATCTACAGCTCTTATTTCTAATCTTATAGCAATGACCTCTAACTTTCAAAAATATCAAATTTTTACTTACATTTTTCTACTAAAAACCTACAATTAAATCAAAACCTACACCAGTGATGGCGAACCTTTTGAGCTCAGCGTGTCAGCATTTTGAAAAACCCTAACTTAACTCTGGTGCCACGTCACATATTTGCAACCACAGTAAAACAAAGACTTATATTTTTGATATTTTATATATTTAAGTGCCATTTAACAAAGAAAAATCAACCAAAAAATGAGTTCGCGTGTCACCTCTGACACGTGTATCATAGGTTTGCCATCACTGACCTACACTTCCCCTTTCCCAAACCAAGCACGACTAAAAACAAACAAAAAAATTCTTAGTAAAAAAAAAAAAAAAAAAAAAAAGGAAAATTTAAAAAACCAAACACATTAGCTCACAGTAACATCAGCTGGCCACTTTTACCACATTGCAGAAATTTAGACTTTTGTTATTTTTCCTTTTACTACTATCTTAAGAACTTTTTAAACCATTGCCTTATTTAAAATAAACAAAAAAAGGATTGTTGTTCCTTTTTCCTTAATGTTTCCACATATTTTCTCCTATTTTGTCGTTCAATATATCCTCTGATGAATCAGATAGTGTTCATAAATGTAAACTCTATATTATTGCACGCATCAAAGTATTATTTTGCCCTCATCCCTGAATAACTTAGGTACACAAGTCAGGTTCCAAATCCTTTTCCCCTCAGCACTATTACTGGAAAAATTACTTTCATTTTCTTCTATTTCCCAGAGTCATAGACAACAGATGCCAATCTGATCCTCTGTCCTTTGACAATAACTTTTATCTCTTTGAGCTGCTTTTAGATTTTTCTTTGTTCCTGGATTCTGAACTACCACCAGAACTTGTGATGTGTTTATGTTTTTTAAACACTTTGAAAACATTTTTACTTATTTTTAGAGAGGGAGGGAGAGGGAGAGAGAAACATGATATGAGAGCAGGACATCAATCAGCTGCCTCCTACCGAGTAACAAGTGTACCTGACCAGGAATTGGAACAGCAACCCTTCGGTGCACGGGAGGACACTCAACCAACTTAGCCACACTGGCCAGGGCTTGTGATATGTTTTTAATGGTCCATCACTAGCACTTGGTCAATCTACAGAAATCTGTGCAAAATTATCTTCATTATTTATTTTCTTCTTCCACCCCCTTTTTGAAGCTCGTATTAGATGAATGAATGCTAGTACTTCCAGATCTATCCACTGTGACTGAACTTCCCTTTCATACTGTTCAAGAACTCCTCAGCAAGCCCTGGCTCAGTTGCTGTGGTTCAGTTGGTTGGCTATCGTCCTGTGCACTGCAAGGTTGTCAGTTCGATTCTCAGGGCCAGGGCACGTGCCTGATTGTGGGGCTTGATCCCCGGTAGGGGGTGTATAGGAGGCAGCCAATCTATGTTTCGCTATCACATCGATATTTCTCCCTCTCTCATTCACCCTTCCTCTCTCTCTAAAAAATTTGAAAAAACAAAAACACTCCTCAGCTCAATTTTTCTTGAATTAGTTAAAACAGATAGACTTGAAGTTCAGCCTGAATATCTTATATAGTATTTTTAATTTCTACAAATTGACTGTTTCCTTATCTAATTTTGAAGTTTGTTTTTTTAATGAACATGCCCCCGATCTCTAAGGATAATGTTCACTTCCTTTTCTGCTTTCCTCTATGAACTCTTGGTTGGCCTTCTGTGCGGCCTGGTACCACCTGAGTGGTGGTTTTTTTCACGCTGCTGACTTCTGGTTAGCTCTCCTGTTCTATGTATGACTTCCTGTCATGCTGCCAGTATTCCTTGGTAACTAATGACACCTGATGTGCATACTTAAAATGCAAGGCAAGATAAGAGTTGTATCTGTGGCTGTAGTATATGACTTCAGGACAAGTCGAGGTCTAGGCCTCAGAGCATTAAGTGCAGTTTCTGATGAAGCAGCCATGGTTCAGGTAGATATAGGGCAGCCAGGAGTGAGCAGAGACCCTAAGTCAGGGAGGTAAAGTGAGCACCTGCTGCGGGTTTCTCATCTAGAGTGACTCTGGAAGGCATGGCCAGCCTTTACTGTCTCTGTCCTGGGCAGTAAGGGTCTAGCGCAGTGGTTCTCAACCTTCTGGCCCTTTAAATACAGTTCCTCATGTTGTGACCCAACCATAAAATTATTTTCGTTGCTACTTCATAACTGGAATATTGCTACTGTTAGGAATCGTAATGTAAATATCTGATATGCAGGATAGTTTTAGGCGACCCCTGTGAAAGGGTCGTTCGCCCACCCAAGGGGTCGTGACCCACAGGTTGAGAACCGCTGGTCTAGCGCCAATACCCACTTTTTGGAGGTTTTCGTTTTCAACTCAGAAAGTGGCTGTGAGTTTCTCAGCTCTGCTTAGTTTTTCTATGAATCTGTCCCCGTTTGCGTTGTATCTTTCAGAAGTTTCTCAGTGTTCTGCTCTGCTGGTAAAATGACCTTTCTGTATTAGTAATAACAAAAACTGCAAATTTTGAGGAGTTAATTTAATGTAAATTACAGTGAGATATTATTATCTCTCTGCTCATTGAATAGATACAACCCTTTTGGTAAACAATTTGGCACTCTGCTGCCCTAGTGATTCAACATCTAGGAAATTTACCAAAAGAAAATAATGAATGAGCACCAAGATATAGCTAGTGATGTTTTGGGCAAGTGTTCACAATAGGGGAAACTGAAAATAAAAATGTTCAACAGGTCCAACTGATTCAATAAATAAGAGTGTATCTTTAAAATGAAATAACTACATAGCTAGTAAAATCATAGAAAAGGATTTAAAGACATTTAAATACCTACAAATGAAGAAAATGTGACCACATGAAAAACTTTATACACACAACTATCCATTCAGATATGTAGAAAAGACTTTTAAAAATAGGCATTCAATTATTAACAACTGCAATCCCTGGATAATGGCAAGAGTAAAATGTTCATACTAGAAAGTTAAAAATTATATATTAATCAAGTCCTTACATTTTATTTTAATTGCTAACTTAGATTTTTAAAGCAACAAAAAAAACTTTAATAAAAATTAAAGCTCACTTTAGTTGAAATGGTCTCTATAGAAGCAAACAATAGAACCTGTCAGACTACTGGAAGAAAGTGTGAAAAGAACACAAGCACCCTTTGGTCACCTCTAGACCGTGCAATCAAAGAGCAGCACAAGCAGATATGTGAGATTAAGGATTTAAAGTAACTTTTTCATTTAAAATGGGGGCTCCTTAAATATGGTGATTTTGATTTATGTTCCTCTTGATATATATATACTAGAGGACCAGTGCACATGTACCAGTGGGGTCCCTCAGCCTGGCCTGTGGCGATCGGCTGAAACCGGCTCTCCCGACATCCCCCAAGGGATCCCGGTTGCGAGAGGGCGGATCTCGGGTGACGAACCCGGAATCTTCCGGGCTCCCTCCTCTCTGGTTCCGGGTGCGTCACCGAAGAAACGCAGCTGCCAAGTGACCGCAGCTCCTGTGTTAAGTAAGCATTTGCCCCCTGGTGGTCAGTGTGTGTCATAGCTACTAGCCAATCACTCAGGCTTTTATATATATAGACTAGTGGCCCGGGGAACAAAATTCGTGCATGGAGGGGTGTCCCTCAGTTCGGCCTGGCCCCTCCCACCGCGGCTCCCAGTCCTGTCCGCCAGCAGCCCCACTCCTGCCACCGCTGCTCCCATGTGCTGACAGCGCCGGTCCCACCCACACTCGCTGATGGCGCGGAGCGATTTGGGCCGGTGCCAGCAGCAGGTGCAAGCGGTGGCTGCTGCCCCAATTGCCCCTCAGGAGCAGGGGGAGTTGGAGAAGCTCTCAGGGGCGAATGGGACCAGCAGCCACTGCTCGCACCTGCTGACGGCACCGAGCGATTGGGACTGATACCGGTGCCAGCAGCGGCTGTGAGCGGCAATTCTGTTGCCGGCAGCGGGTGCAAGAGGTGGATGCCAACCCCGACTGCCCCTCAGGAGCATGGGGAGGTGGAGAAGCCCTGATGGGCAATCGGAGCTGGCAGCCGCCTCTCGCACCTGCTGATGGCACCGAGTGATCAGGGGTGGCGTCAGGAGCCGGGAGCAGGTGTGAGTGGCAGCTCCAGAGCCGCCAGCAGCGGGCGATAGTGGGGCCGGTGTGGGCACCAGGTGCGAGCACTGGGCAGGACTGTGGCGCGCAGGAGCAAAGAATTTTCATTAACCACCAGAGGCTCACCCCGATGACAATGACCGCACCCCGCCTTGGTCTGGTGCCCCCACTCACCTGCTCCACCATTCCGCCATGGCCAATGCCCACCATGTTCCGTCCCCCCCCCCCCCCCCGCCCCGGTGTTCAGCACATGTCATAGCAACTGGTTGTTCCGCCGTTTGGTCTATTTGCATATTAGTGTTCAGCACATGTCATAGCAACCAGTTGTGTTCCGTCTATTTGCATATTAGGGTTTTATATGTAGAGATTATTGACACACTTGCCTTATTCTATTTAGTACTGTGATATAAAAGCAGTTCCCTTACTCTGTTCCAGCAGATTTCAGAAGAAAATATTGATTAAATCAAAACAATGGTCTTTTGCAAGATATACATCAGCAAGTAGAAGGGGAAAAAGCCTGCTTTTCTGATTATCTGTTGCTTGATAAAAATTCTACACTAATATTATCATTCCCAGCTTTGAGTGACAAATATAAAAACAGGAGAGAGAAAGAAGTCAAGTGTTCCATCCCAATCCTTATGGTTTCTCTCATTACTGGGTCTACACAGTGTACCTGAAAACACCTGAGTTGTCCAAGTGCCCCGAGGGTCTTCCACAGGGCTATTCACTTCCACTGGTGTGAACAACAGAGTATTCCCTTTCACTGGTATAACCAAGGTACTGCAAGTTGACTGAAAAGTATTACATGTTTTGACCAATTTAAACCTGTCAGCACAATGATTTAAACATTTGCTCTAACAGTTATCTAGTCTGTTTATGACTGAAATAACACATTTTTCAGAGATGAGACAACAAAACATGTTCGGGAAATATAGTGTGGTAATGAACATGAGTTCTAGAATCAGGCTGTCCTGACCTGAATCCCACTCAGTCACTTCTTAGTTGTATGACCTGGGACAAGTTACGGAGCCTCTATATGCACAGAGGGGCTCATGTTTCCAACTTGAGAGGGCTGCCATGAAAACTACAAGACACTATAGCAGGTACATGGGGAGGAGAAGTACAATGACAATCTTTGTCAATGACTAGTGTTATGTCTTGAAGAAAAACATTCCCTGGAAACAGAGGTCAAATTAGTGTACAAAAGTAACAGCTCCTGTCCATTTTCCAGATGTATGTTAGTAGCAAACAGACGAAAGCACCCAGTCATACTTTCCAACAGTGCCCTGAAATGGAAACTATCCACTATTCAAATTAGGGAAGAAACAGATTTATATTTGAAAGCTGAAACAAAGAACCTCTATAGCTAAATTCACCTTAGTCTCCCCAACTATAGTACTTTCCCTTCAGGATGTCCTTTCCATGCAAACGCTTTTCCCAAACAACCTCCTGGGAAGTCAGGCAAGGCTTGTCCCAAGCTTGTCCCGAAAATGTGGCGAGGAGTCTGGCCTGCAGGAAGGCACATGTAGCTTTGTTTCTATTTACTTTAAAAACAAAACAAAACCCAGCTACATAAGGTTTCTGGGTGCCCAGGCACTGCTCTAAGCACCTCAGACCCGATTCCCTGAACCCCCGGGCACCCACGGGACAGGAGCTGCTGTGCTCAGGACAATGACCGCTGCACTCCTCTGCTGTGCGTCCCTGGGACTCTCCCTCAAGCAAGCAGAAGCGCGTGCACAGGGGATTGCTCAGATGCCCTAGGCCAGTGGTTCTCAACCTTCCTAATGCCGCGACCCTTTAATATAGTTCCTCATGATTGAACATAATTAAAGCATAGTGATTAATCACAAAAACAACATGTAATTACATATGTGTTTTCCGATGGTCTTAGGCGACCCCTGTGAAAGGGTCGTTCGACCCCCAAAGGGGTCTCGACCCACAGGCTGAGAACCACTGCCCTATGCTAACATGTGCCACGAGACAGACCTGGCCGCCGGAGGAGGGCTGCAGTGTGGCAGGAAGGGGTGAGTGAGGCTCCAGCTCTGCTTTTCTACGAACATTTCATCTGCAGAAAGGACTCTGTGCTAAAGCTGAAAACCCATGACTCTAATCCAACACTGATTTTAACCATGAGTAAACGGAGCACCAGGCAGACAAAGCAGCCTGCTGAGCCCTCCACTGCGCAGCCCTGGTTCCCTCAGCAAAGCCCAGCTGCCGGCCAGCTTCGGAGCAGGGAGCTCGCCACCAGCATGGCCCCGCGTACCACTCCAAAGGCTACTATTAACTGCCACCACTGGCGAAATGGGGAATTTTATTTGGGTCCTTGTTTCTGTTATTTGCGTTGAGATTAGAAAGACAGGAAAATGTTAATGTTTTCTTACATTTTAACTTCTCCCTTTTGCTACAGAGTAGCCTGTTCAGGCTTCTTCTAGTCTGTGAGACAAGCACAGTTCCCCGTGTCACAGAACATGCAGGACTGAAGATCCTTTGAACTCGTACACATATGATTTGCAAATACTTAATAGTATATGTTAATTCCTTGTGCTTGAAGAGAAAAAGGTAACTAGTATATCAAAGCCATGAGTTAACAAACATAGCTTAGGATGAAGCAAATGAAAACTCTCACACAAAATGCATTCCTAACAGGCCAAGATCTCAGATCCATGAATGCCTGAAAACCTCTATCCAGAAATATGTAAAAATGGATAAAACAAAATATACATTACATTCTCAAAGGCATTTATTTTAACCTAAGTAGCAAAATCTGTTTTGCATGAACTGCTCTGGTCTTGCAAAGTTAATGTGTAGTTTCTTTTTATCCCCCACTGTATTTAAGTTTTTATCATCACCTTCTATTATGCCAAGAAATGGTTTACCATTTATGGTAATAATATGATGCTGAGTGGAGATATATTACACCAGTTATCAGATCACTGGATATGGCAGAGCCATGACAGTAATGGGAAATAAAATGAAATTTAGAAGAACTTTATCAAACCTCGGGGACACAAGAGCATACTTACCCTCACATTTTAACTTCCCAGGTCATTTCATGAACTGAATATCACAGACATTTACATTACATACTCACATGTTCATTTAAATGGACAGGTTTGCTTTAATCACCAATAATTACTGAAAGGAATTGTTTTTCATGCAAACCTTCCACAACAGCCCAGAGGCCTCTTGCCTTCTTCAACCACTATGGCAGTGACCAAAGGCATAAGCCTTTCAATAGGAATAATTTGGAAACAACTGCTATGAGAGGCTTCGGGGGTGCTGGGGTCATGGAATCTATGATTAAGACTTATACTATCGCCCTAACCAGTTTGGCTCAGCGGATAGAGCGTCGGCCTGAGGACTCAAGGGTCCCAGGTTCGATTCTGGTCAAGGGCATGTACCTTGGTTGCGGGCACATCCCCAGTGGGGAGTGTGCAGGAGGCAGCTGATCGATGTTTCCCTCTCATCGATGTTTCTAACTCTCTATCCCTCTCCCTTCCTCTCTGCAAAAAATCAATAAAACATATTAAAAAAAAAAAAGACTTATACTATCAGAACTGATTTGTTAGAGCAGTTTCCATGGTGTAGTAGCAGCCACCAGTAGTGATGGATACTTGTGAAATCTATTGAATATAATATAATACAGATGGATAGTATTTTTAAGATAATAGTATCCCAAATTTCTCCTTGGACATATTATATTACACACAAAAAACAATTTGAGGGAGAAAAAGTGGCTTCAGTCGTCTGGTACCTATAGAATTTAGGATTTATAACACATTTGTCACTAAAAATACATGGCTATTTAATTATCTTGCAACATGCAGATGCTTTCTCTAAATTATAAGCTCTTCATTCATCTGAAAATGTTATAAAGTAGTGAGTGTGCCAGGCAGTGTGCTAGCCAGGCCCTCAAGCATAAGCTATGGTTTCTGTAAAGCAGACCCAAGACCCAACCTGCAGGCCGAAAGTGCAGCCCTTCTATAAAGAGAGCGGGAGAGGCTCATGGCAGCCTGCCACGAGTGATGCCTCTACCACCAGTCCAGCTCCCATCACGCTGGAGGGGGAAGCAGAGCCCAGAGGCTTTTACAGGTTGGAAGGACAGGCCTAGGCACATGTAGGTTAGGCCAAGGCCAAGAGCGCGGTCAGGGGTATGACCCACTCCATGATTCAGCGTGCAGTAAGGTTATGTGAGGCTGGCTGCTGTGGGTCATGAAGACCTCCTATCTTCAGGGGAGAGGGCCTCACATGACTGACCTCATACCCCACGTAACCAAAGGTCACAGCCTGCTATTGAAAAGCAAGTTTCAGAATTGCTTACTTGTGGGATGTCCTTTTCTTCATCATGCTTGCAGATACACCGGCATGGCCTAAAAGAGAAGTGAGTATAAGTCAATGAAAATTGGATTAAAAAAAATAGTTCAACTGCAAGAAAAAAATTAACTTTGAAAACTATGACATAAAGCATGAAATAAAAATAAACTGTAGTTGGCCATTCATTTACTGAACTTCCAAAAAGGAGATGTAAGGGATTGAGAAGATAAAATGATGAACAACAAACAGTTCATCTCCCCAAATTAGCCATAAAACACAAAACCAAAATCATGTTGGCAAGAAAATAAAATCAAATTACAGTGACAATCCAACCCGAAGTACTAAAAGTTACAGAATTTGTCTTCCTGCCATACAACAACTAAAAATCAGGACAGAAGATATGAAACACCTGGACCCAGATATTGAAAGAATATAGGACCCGAGAGCAGAAAGCCAGGCAGAGTCCCACACCAAGCTGTGGTACATCTACATGATGGAATACTATGCTGCTCTAAAAAGGAAGGAACTCCTACCATTTGCAACGGCATGGATGGAACTGGAGAGCATTATGCTAAGTGAAATAAGCCAGTCAATGAAGGAAAAATACCACATGATCTCACTCATTCATGGATAATAGAGACCAGTATAAACTTTTGAACAGTAATAGATACAGAGGCAGAGCTGCCTCAAACAGATTGTCAAACTGCAGCGGGAAGGCCGGGGAAAGTTGGAGGGCAGGAGGGAGGGGTATAAGAGATCAACCGAAGGACTTGTATGCATGCATATATGCATAACCAATGGACATGGGACGCTGGGGGGTGGGGGAGGCCAGGGGATAGTCAAGGGCGGGGGGGGGGGGGGGGGGGAAAGACACATATGTAATACCCTTTGTAATACTTTAAGCAATAAAAAAATGAATAAATAAATAAAAAATATTCTGAATTTTAAAAAATGAAAACACAATCTATCCAATATGTGGAATACAGCAAAAGCAGTACTTACTATATAGATAAAAATTTACACTACTTGGTAAGTATCAGCAATACAAATAAAACAAAGGGCTTTTCACCATAAACTCAGAACAGCGGTTCCCCTAGGTGGAGGAAGAAGGCTTCCGAGTTATTTTTCTCCTTGACTTAGATTAAGGTGACGATTTGTAAACAAAAATTTCTGTACTACTGTTATATTTACAACTTTAAAAAGATAACTGAAAAAGAAGATAGATGGCCAATTGGTCTGTGTAAGACTGTCTGTTTTAATTCACAGATAAGGATGGTGAGCCTTGACCATGAGCTGAGAGAGCCATGCTCACCCACTTTCACCCTGCATGTCTTCATGCATGCAAAGAAGTGGGCAGCCCAGGGGCGAAGATAAGACACAGAATGGATGGAGGGCCAATCTACCTGAAGCATCCCTGGATCACCTCGGGGTGTCAGCAGGTAAGAATGAGGAGATAACAAATGCAAAAGCAAGTTCTACTACCACTGCACCAGGCATCAGGATCCTTTCCCTCCCTTCCCATGCTGAACATACAAGGAAAGGGCAGCTGACTTTAGCATTTGGTGTGCCCCCAACGTAATAAACACATCCTTGTCCCTGAATCCTACAAAGCTTATCCTGGCCCCACACATCCCCACAAGGTTGACCTTCCCATTTACAGGAGTAGCATGGCAGAAACAATTTTCTATTGACCACTCAAGAAAAAGGTAAGCCATTCATAATTCATTCTTAATTCTTAGGTATGAATGGACAATGATCAACAGTCACATAACCTCAGTGGTAGAACTGAGAAAGATGGAAACCAGTAGCACCACTGTTCACAAAATGGTCCAAGAACTACAAAGATGAATGAAAGGATCGGTATTCTCAAGGAACTGAAGATACTACAGTCATAAATGGGAACAAGAGGCTATGAAAAGGGAAAACAAAAGTTCTTGAAATCAAAAAGAACAGAGAGAACTTCTTGTTTCCAGTACAGTATGTTAAGAACTTGGAAGTCGTTACTCTGTCCTAACAAGAGCTGAACAAGCTGAAAAATCAACAACTCTTCATAGGTTGGCCAAAGAAGTGAGGTCACAGAGCAAACTGCTGACCCAAAACTAGAGAAACAGACAAGCAAATACACAGATCAGGGGTCCTCTAACTTTTTAAACAGGGGGCCAGTTCACTGTCCCTCAGATTGTTGGAGGGCTGGACTATAGTTTAAAAAAACTATGAACAAATTGCTATGCACACTGCACATATCTTATTTTGAAGTAAAAAAACAAAACGGAAACAAATACAATATTTGTATTTGCATGCGGCCCGCGGGCCGTAGTTTGAGGACCCCTGACACAGATTCACAACTCATTCAGAAGAGCCTCCAGGAAACCAGTGCTGGGGGAGGAAATCCCAAAAAGTAATTGACCAACCGCTGGAGGCTCAGTGTATAAGTCTAAGAGGTAAAAACTCCAGAGAAATACAGTCACGGGAGAGTTTTATCTCCAGGATCTCACTATCAGGTTCTCACAGTGAAGATCACTGAAAAATCCCCTCCTGCTTCCAGCAGAGGGAGGGGAAAAGTACCCCCTTTGAAATATACCATAACATTCTGTTCTAAACTGGGCCTGCCCTCAAAAGAAACTATTTTATCACAGCCTAACTGAGCTGAGGACAGGTAAATACCCAGCTCTCTAGCCCCCATGCAGTCCTGTCTCACATAAGGGGGAGGATACAGAGAAGCACTTGTGAAGGTCACAGCCCAGTGATAGACTCACTGAAAGACAGAGACCTAATCACAGCATTACAGAATGTATCTCTTCCCCCTTCCCTTACACCTCACCACCACCTCACTAAAGGCCCATTCACTGGAGTTCCTTTACCCAGTACATCATGTCTGGCTTACAAAAAATTGTTAGGCATATTAAAAGGCAAAAGGCACAATTTGAAGAGACAGAGCAGGAATCTGAAGCAGGCTTAGATATGGCAAAGTTGGAATTATCAGACTAGAAATTTAACGCAACTATGAATAATATGGTAAAGGCTCCAATGAAAAGGTAGACAGCATGAAGAAAAGGAGATAAAGATCATACAAAAAATCAAAAGGACATGGTAGAGATCAAAAGCATCTAACAAAAATGAAGAATGTCTTTGATAGATTCGATCCCCAGTAGGGGGCATGCAAGAGGTAGCCAATCAATGTTTATCCCCAATGGATGTTTCTACCTCTCTATTTCTCTCCCTTCCTCTATCTCTAAAATCAATTTAAAACATACACACAAACAAAAGCCCTGGCTCAGTGGTGGCTGGAGTGCCATCCCATGAACCAAAGGGTTGTGCAGTTGTAAGGTATTTGCTGAATAGGGTATGCTGAGTTCACAGGTAGAATGCTTTGTGGGGTTTTTTTCAGCAGCACCTTAAAGATTTAGTGCACTGTTTTCTGGCTTACCTGGTTTCTGACAACAAATCTGGAATTAGTATTTTCTGTTTCTCTATTTTTAGTATCTATTATTCTTCGACTGCTTTAAAAATACTTTATCAATGGTTTTCAGAAATTTGATTAGGATGTGCCTTGGCATGGTTTTTCTTGTGTTTTTTTTTTTTATCTTCCTTTGGTTATGTTGATCTTGTAAGGTGTATGGTTGTATACTTACCACATCTGGAAAATTTCTGCGGTTATATGTTTCAGATTTGTTTTTTCGTTTATGCCTCTGTCCTCTCTTTCGTGAAATCCAGTTTCATTTACGTTATGTATCCAAAAGATCACTGAGGCTATTCATTTTCCCAGTTCTTTTTTGTTGTTGTTGGTGGTGGTGTTGTTCCATCTTGGATACTTTTTATCCATGGAGTCTAATCTGCTATTAATCACATTTAGTAATTTTTAAAAAATTTCAGATCATGTATTTTTCTTGTGGATTCAAGTTCAGTCAGGGCATATGCCCAGGTTTTGGGTTCTATCCCATTTGGGACCTGTACAAGAGGTGGCTGGTTTATGTTTCTCTCTCAAATAAATATTTCTCTCTCTTTCCCTCTTCCTACCCCTCTCTTTAGAATCAATGAAAAAATATACATATATACACGGAAGAAAAAAATTGCGACAAAGGGCAACACTTAGTAAAAGCATTGGATTAGCCAATTACAAACCTAGTACAAAGGTTGAAAGGCAAAAGGAGGGAGGAAACCAAGATGGCAGCATAGATAAATGTGATACTCACATACTCCCACAACCACATCAAAATTACAACTAAAATACAGAACAAGCATCATTCAGAATCACCTGAAATCTAGCTGGAAGGAAGTCCTACAACTAGAGAAATAAAGAAAGCACACTGAGTGGTAGGAGGGGTGGAGGCATGATGTTCTTTTAATCAGGAAGCTATCTTGGCTACGGAGGCCTCCTGTGAGGAACAAGGGGTCCCAGCCCCACACCAGACACCCAGCCCAGGGACTCAGTGCAGGGAAGAAAAGTCCCTGTAACTTCAAGATGTAAAAACCAGCAGGGATTGTGACTGAGTGACACGGAGGCTGACAGCATCCCTCCCAGCAGTTCCTCTTAAAGGGCCAGTGCAAGGACTTAGACTCACTCCCTCTGAGCTCCAGCACTGGGGCAGCAGCCTGAAAAGATCCAGGAATATACTTGGAGGAACTAAATTGTCTGACATCAGGGCAAGAACTTGGGGGCAGCTACCTCCCAGACAAAAGTGCTCGCAGAAGTCATTGCTCCTATACTGAGACCTCCCCTGCCAAGAGCTGACTGACAGGCACCATATGTGTCTCCATCAACCTGGCTCACACTATTGGCCCTGCCTTGGTGATTTGACCCCCGACCCCCACCCCAATCTGCTTGCAGCAGCTTTTTCATATGAATGTCCTGTCCTGGCTCAGGCTTCAGACTTTGCTAAAATCTCTCAAACAAGCTGCAGCTGGTGTCAGCGTGTCCCAAACCTATCAATAAAAGGCCCAAGATCTAGCACTAGCACCAGCCTGCCTTGCTTTACAACTGGGCCTCGGCTGGGCACTTCTAAACCTGATACAGACAGAAGGGAGCTGCAGATCTCTCTGTAGTTCCTGCCAGGTGGCTAACTTCAGACCACACCATATTACAACTCTACACATCCACAAGTGACACACTCAAGGGGCAGACTCAGTGAGCACCAAAGCCCGACTGAAGCAAATCCTACTCCTTAGGGGTATCTCCTGCACAGCTGCTCTTCCACTGTATTCCCAGCTGGTCCTCACAGCCAATGGGCCCGGAAGTCAATTCCTCCCAGTGACACCAACAGCAATCAAGGCTCAATTACAACAAGACAGTGCCCACAGCCCACAAAGAGGCACACATAGAGTTCCCAGCTCAGATGAGGAGAGGCTGAGCCACTGGGCTCTATAGGACACCTAGTACACAAGGCCACTCTACCAAGTCCAGGAGATATAGCAGCTCCACTTAATACATAGAAACATACACAGAGAAGTAGGCAAAATGCAGAAACAAAGAAACATGTCCCAAAGGAAAGAACATAAGAAGTCTCCAGAAAAAGAACTAAATGAAATGGAAGCAAGCAAACTATTAGATACAAAGTTCAAAACTATGATTATAAGGATGCTCAAGGAGCTTACTAGTAATGAGAGCTTCAAGGGACTTAGTGAGACTTTCAAGGATCTTAATGAGAATGTCAAAGACATGAAAAAGGACCAGTCAGAAATTAAGCATGTACTAACTGATACAAAGAATTACTTACAGGGATGCAACAGTAGAGTAGAGGATTTCAAGAATCAAATCAACAATTTGGAATATGAGGAAGCACAAAACACCTAATCCAAAGAGCAAAAAGAAAAAAGAACCCAAAAATATAGTGTAAGGAGCCACCTGGACAACTTTAAGCATACCAACATTAGCATTATCGGGGTACCAGAAAGAGGAGAAAGAGAACAAGATATTGAAAACCTATTTGAAGAAATAATGACAGAAAACTTCCCCTACCTGTTGAAAGAAAAAGACTTGCAAGTCCAGGAAGCAAAGAACCAAAAAAGAGGAAACCAAGGAGGTGCCAAGACACATCATAATTAAAATGCCAAAGGCTAAAGACAAAGAGAGAATCTTAAAAGCAGCAAGAGAAAAGCAGCTAGTTACCTACACAGAAGCACCCATAGGACTGTCAGCTAATTTCTGAACAGAAACAATGCAGGCCAAAAGGGAATGGCAAGAAATATTCAAAGTGATAAAAAGCAAGAACTTAGAACAAAGATTACTCAACCCAGCAAAGCTATCATTTAGAATTAAAGGTCAGATAAAGATATTCTCAGAAAAGAAAAAGCTAAAGGTGTTCATTACCACCAAACCATTATTACATGAAATGTTGAAGGGTATTCGTAAGAAAAAGAAGGATAAAAAATATGAACAATAAAATGGCAATAAATACATATCTATCAACAATTGAACTTAAAAATCAAAAAACCGCCGAAACCGGTTTGGCTCAGTGGATAGAGCGTCGGCCTGCGGACTGAAGGGTCCCAGGTTCGATTCTGGTCAAGGGCATGTACCTGGGTTGCGGGCACATCCTCAGTAGGAGATGTGCAGGAGGCAGCTGATCGATGTTTCTCTCTCATTGATGTTTCTGACTCTCTATCTCTCTCCCTTCCTCTCTGTAAAAAATCAGTAAAATATATATTTTTTAAAAAATCAAAAAACCAAAACAAAACAAAACCGAACAAGGAATCTAATGAACAAAATAAACTGACAAATAAAAGAGAACCAGAAATGCCCTAGCCATTTGGCTCGGTGGATAGAGCGTCAGCCTGAGACTAAAGGGTCCCAGGTTAGATTCTGGTCAAGGGCACGTGCTGGGGTTGCTGGCTTGATCACCAGTAGGGGACGTGTAGGAGGCAGCCAATCAAAGATTCCCTCTCATCATTAATGTTTCTATCTCTCTCTCCTTCTCCCCTCTCTGAAATCAATAAAAATATATTTAAAAAAAAAATAGAACCAGAAGCATGAAAACATGGAACAGATTGAGGAATCTCAGAGGGAAGGTGGGTGGGAGGAGGAGGATAGAGATTAACCAAAGAATTTATATGCATATGTGCATTACCCATGGACACAGACAATAGGGCAGTGAAGGCCTGCAGTGGGGTGGGAACCAGGTAGAGGAGGAGGTAATGTGTGTGTGTGTGTGTGGCGGGGGGGGGGGGGGGGGGGGGGGGCATCTGTAATACTCTCAACAATAAAGATTTAAAAAAGGAAAGATAAAAGTTGGAAGACGATGGGTAATTTCAACAATAAATAAAGGGATATACATAAGCACACAGAAAGTAAGTAAAAATAGTGTCAAAAACATAAACATATAAAGAGTGAATAAAATTGTATTGATTTTAGAATGTTTTCAAACATAGCTGAGTATATATGAAGCATATGGTAACCACAATCTAAAATTCTGTAAGGATATACAAAAGAAATAGAAAAGAATCCAAAAGCAACACTACAGAAAGTCACATACATACAAGAGAGTAAGAGAATAAGAAAAAGAAAGAGAACTACAAAAACAATCAGAAAACAATAAAATGGCAATAACCATTTTAAGTGTAAATGGATTAAATGCTCCAATCAAAAGACATAGAGTGGCTGGATAGGCTGAAAAAAACCCAACAAACAAGACATGTATATACGCTGTCTACAAGAGATCCTCTTCAGATCAAAAGTCACACACAGGCTGAATGAAAGTAAAAATTATATTGCATAAAAACAGAAATGAAAAAATAAGCTGGAGTAACTACTGATTTCAGACAAAATGGACTTTAAAACAAAGGCTATAACAAGGGACAAAAAAGGACATTTCATAATGATAAAGAGATCAATCCAACAATTTAACTCTTGTAAACATCTGCATACCCAATATAGGAGCACAAATACATAAAGCAATTATTAATGGACAGAAAGGAGGAGATTGACAGAAATATAATAATAATAGGGGACTTCTCCATTGATATCAATAAATACTTCATCAAGAAAATCAACAAGGAAACAGTGGCCTTAAATGACATATTAGGCCAAATGGATTTAACTGATATATTTAGGACATTTCACCCAAAAGCAAAACATATATTCTTTTCAAGTGCACATGGAACATTTTCCAGGACAGACCACATATTTGGCTACAAAACAAGTCTCAATAAATTCGGAGACTGACGTCACATCAAGCACATTCTTTCATGACAATGGTATGAAACTAGAAATCCATTACAAGAAGAAAACTAAAAACACAATGACCCCAAAATCAATGGGATACAGCCAAAGAGTCCTGAGAAGGAAATTTATAGTAATACAAGCCTACCTCAAGAAACAAGAAAAATCTCAAATATTCTATCTAAACTTTCACCTAAAGGAGCTAGACAAAGAACTTTAAAACCTAAAAGTGAGTAGAAGGAACGAAATAATAATTTTAGAGTAGAAGTAAATGCAATAGTTTAAATAAACAAACAAAACAAAACAAGGTCAAGGAAACCAAGAGCAGGTTCTTTGAAAAGATGAACAGCATTGATATACCTTTAGCCAAACTCATCCAGAAAAAAAGAGAGGGGGACCCAAATAAGTAAAATCAGAAATGAAAAAAAAGTGACAATAAACATCACAAAAAAGCAAAGGATTATAAGGTAATACTAGACACAATTCTATGCAAATTAACCGCCATCTTTGTTGGGTTAATTTGCATACTCTCCTGATTGGCTGGTGAGCATAGCAGAGGGATGGTCAATTTACATGTTTGTCTATTATTAGATAAGATATTATAAGTCTACAGTAATCGAAACAGCATGGTATTGGCATAAAAACAGACACATAGATCAATGGAACAGAATAGCCCAGAAATAAACCCACACTTATATGGTCAGTAATCTATGGCAATGGAGGCAAGAAAATACAATGGCGATAAGATTAGTCTCTCCAACAAATGATACTGGGAAAACTGGACAGATAAGTGCAAAAAAAAAAAAAAAGAAACTAGATCACTTTCTTACAACCTATACAAGGATAAACTAAAAATGGATTAAAGACTTCAATGTAATACCTGAAATCATAGGACTCCTTGAAGAAAGCATAGGCAGTAACTCTTTGCCATCGCTCTTTGCAGTATTTTTTTTAAATATGTTTCCTCAGGCAAGAAAAACAAAAGAAAAAATAAACTAAAAATGTTTTTGCAGATCAAAGGAAACCATTAACAAAACAAAAGACAACCCACTAAATGGGAAAGGAACTTATTCATAAGTGATACATCCAATATGGAGTTAATCCCCAAATATACACCTGAGCACCAAAAAACAAAAACAAACAAAACAGGACCTGAATAGACATTTTTCCCCAAAGAAGACATACAGATGGACAATAGACATATGAAAAGATGCTCAACATCACCAATCAAGAGGGAAATGCAAATCAAAACCACAATGAGATACCACCTCACACCTATCAGGATAGATATTATCAATAAATCAACAAACACCAGGTGCTCATTAACTACTGAAAAAGTGAGATTACAAATTGGTACAGCCACCATCTATATATATATATATATATATATATATATATATATATATATATATATATATATATATAACCTGAATATGAAAATACAGTGGGGCCTTGACTTACGAGTGTCGTGACTAACGAGTTTTTCGAGATATGAACCGTCTCTCAGTTGATTTTTTGCTTTGAGTTGCGAGCTAAAATTCGGGTTACGAGCCAGCTTCAGATACCCCACCGCTAGTTGGCGCAGCAAACGTCACAGTGAACGCCACAACATCAGCTCAGCATCACATGTCTCACTCGTTCACTTCTTTTTTTTTTCTTTTTTTTTAAATTAAATCTTTATTGTTCAGATTATTACATTTGTTCCTCTTTCCCCCCCCCCCCATAACTCCCCTCCTCCCAGTTCCCTCCCCACCCTCTGCCCTCACTCCCCACCCACTGTCCTCATCCATAGGTGCACGATTTTTGTCCAATCTCTTCCCACATCTCCCACACTCCTTTCCCCCCCAAGAATAGTCAGTCCATTCCCTTTCTATGTCCCTGATTCTATTATAATCAACAGAATTCTGTTCATCAGATTATTTATTCACTTGATTCTTAGATTCATTTGTTGATAGATGCATATTTGTTGTTCATAATTTGTATCTTTACCTTTTTCTTCTTCTTCCTCTTCTTAAAGGATACCTTTCAGCATTTCATATAATCCTGGTTTGGTGGTGATGAACTCCTTTAGCTTTTCCTTATCTGTGAAGCTCTTTATCTGACCTTCAATTCTGAATGATAGCTTTGCTGGATAAAGTAATCTTGGT
Source organism: Myotis daubentonii (assembly GCF_963259705.1). Taxonomy (NCBI): domain Eukaryota; kingdom Metazoa; phylum Chordata; class Mammalia; order Chiroptera; family Vespertilionidae; genus Myotis; species Myotis daubentonii. Next base: position 5,917,682 of record NC_081850.1, read on the forward strand.
TGTAGGTTCTTGGTATTCATCACTTTGAATATTTCTTGCCACTCCCTTCTGGCCTGCAAAGTTTCTGTTGAGAAATCAGCTGACAGTCGTATGGGTATTCCCTTGTAGGTAACTGAGTTTCTTTCTCTTGCTGTTTTTAAGATTCTCTCTTTATCTTTTGCTCTTGGCATTTTAATGATGATGTGTCTTGGTGTGGTCCTCTTTGGATTCCTTTTGTTTGGGGTTCTCCGCGCTTCTTGGACCTGTAAGTCCATTTCTTTCACCAGGTGGGGGAAGTTTTCTGTCATTATTTCTTCAAATAGGTTTTCAATATCTTGCTCTCTCTCATCTTCTGGCACCCCTATAATTCTGATGTTGGTACGCTTGAAGCTGTCCCAGAGACTCCTTATACTATCCTCGCATTTTTGGATTCTTTTTTCATTTTGCTTTTCCGGTTGGATGTTTTTTGCTTCCTCGCATTTCAAATCATTGACTTGATTCTTGCGCTCCTCTGGTCTGCTGTCGGGCGTCTGTATAATATTCGTTATTTCAGTCCGTGTATGCTTAATTTCTAGTTGGTTCCCCAATATAAGATCGAGGGTCTTATTAGTTTTCGTGTAGATCTCATTAAGTTTATCGGCAGCTTCTAAACAGTTCTTGAGAGACCTTAAAAGTGTGGTTCTGAACTCTATATCTTCCATTGACAATTTTGTCCTGTTTCTTTGTCTCCGCATTTTGTTATGCTTCCTTGGTGCACCCCCTAGTGGTCTTTGTTCGAAGTCTTATAGTTAAATCTTGATTGTTGTAGCTAATTCCAGGGAGGGTTTGACCTCCAGGCCAAGTGGCTATGAGAATCAGCTGTGTCAGCAGTGAGAGAACTTCTGTCCTCTAGGGAGGTGCTAATCTAGCCTTTGCCTGAGGCTATCCGGCAAATGCCTGTGTGCAGGGCTTGGGCAGGGCGGGTCGCACAGGATCAACAGGGTGGGCCGGAGAGAGCAGTTATGGCGGCTCTCAGTCCTGTCCCCAGGGGCTCTGCCTCTCTGAGTCCCAGCACCCGCTGCAAAGCTGGGAGAGAAAGCCGCATTGGCTCTGACCGAAGCCAGACAGTCCCGCTTCTCCCGCTCGAGTCTGGGTCCCTAAAGACTCGCCTGTATCTGCAGCTCAGAGTCTGCGACTCCCTCCCGATTGAAAACGCCAACCGCGCCCTCCACCGCCAGCCCGCTCCGTGCGCGCACTCCGCACCTCAGAATTTGACTTCAGCACTGAGCCTCCTCTGAGTGTCCCTGTGCGTTTCTCTTTCCTCCTAGTTGTAGGACTTCCACTCAGCCAGCGTTCCTGTGGTTCTGGGTGATGTCCCTTCCGTTTTTTGGTTTCACTTTTGAAGTAGTTGTTCAAAGCAGCAAACTCCGGCGTTAACCTATGCCGCCATCTTGGTTCTCCCTCGTTCACTTCTTGATTTGACATATGAGTAATCTGAGTTACGAGCTCCGTCACGGAACAAATTAAACTCTTAAGTCAAGGCCCCACTGTAGACTGAACAGCAGAACTGAACAACTGGTTGCTATGACGTGCACTGACCACCAGGGGGTGCACCCGGAACATGGAGGTGTCTGCCACAGTGGGATGGTGGAACAGGTGAGTGGGGTTGCCAGACCAAGGCAGGGCACTGATCACTGTCATGGGGAGAGCTTCTGGTGATTACTGAAAATTGTTTGCTCCCATGCACCGTGGTCCAGTCCGGTGCTTGCACCTGGTGTCCATGCCGGCCCGCTCCCACCCGCTGCTGGCCCTGATCGCCTCTCAGGGCTTCTCCACCTCCCCCTGCTCCTGAGGGGCAATTGGGGCTGGCAGCTGCCTCTTGCACCCACCGCTGGCGACAGCCCTCCTCACATCCGCAGCCGGCACTGGAGCTGCCACTCACACTCACTGCCAGCACCGGTCCCGATTGCTCAGCCCCGTCAGCGGGTGCGAGTGGCAGCTGCTGGCCCCGATCGCCCCTGAGGGCTTTTCCACCTCTCCCTGCTCCTGAAGAGTGATTGGGGTAGCAGCCTCTGCTCACACCCGCTGCTGGCACCAGCCCCAATCACTCTGTGCCTTCAGCGGGTGCGAGCGGGGCCAGTGCCGTCAGTGTATGGGAGCAGCCACAGCGGGAGCGGGGATACCGGCAGAGAGGGGACCAGGGCAGCAGTGGGAGGGGCTGGGCGGGTGAGCGGAGGATGGGCCAAGACCCGCCCCTGTGCCCACTGCAGCCTCGCGGCCCACAGTTCCTTTCAAGGTGCACGAATTCGTGCACTGGGCCCCTAGTGGAAAATAATATAGAAGTTCCTTAAAAAATTAAAAATAGAATTACCATATGACCCAGTAATCCCACTTTTGGATATTTATCCAAAGAAATCCATAACACTAATTCAAAAGGACATATGCACCCCTATGTTCATTGCAGCATTATTTACAATAGCCAAGTTATGGAATAAATGAAAATAAAATAAACTTTAATTTTTCTTATTTAAAACTGAATGGATAACATTTTGTTCAAAATAATATTAGCAAATGGATCAGAGAAGGAATTAGAATATTTTGTATTAAAAGGTACTGTTACTACCATTGAAGTACTGCAATGTTAAAGTGGATTTGGAATAGTAAACGTACACTGAAAATTATAGGGTTAAAAAAGTTTTTTAAAAGCATATACAGTTGACCCTTGAACAATGGTGGGGTTAGGATAGCCAACACTCCACAGAGCCCAAAATCCACATATTAACTCCTGACTCCCCCAAAACTAACTACTAATATCCTACTGTTGATCAGAAGCCTTATCAATAACATAAAGACTCAACACTCTTTATATTATATAGTTATATTATGTATGTTTTGTATTCTGTATTTTTATAATACCGTAGAGAAAATGGTATTAAAGAAGTTGTAAAATACATTTACAGTATTTAGTAGAAAAAAAAAATCCATGTATAAGTGGACCTGTATAGTTAAATCCACACTGTTCAAGGACCAATGGTAACTGACATGCTAAAAAAAAAACACGGAATTATGTAAAACTAGAGGCCTGGTGCACAGATTCATGCACCGGTGGAGTCCCTCAGCCTGGCCTGCAGGGACTGGGCTGAAAACAGCTCTCCGACATCCCCTGAGGGGTACAGATTGTGAGAGGGTGTCCTCAAGTGACACATCCCAAAATCGGGCTCTCTCCTCTCTGGTTCCAGGTGTGTCACCCGAGAACCGCAGCTACCAAGTCACCACAGCTTGGCAGCTCCTGCGTTGAGCATCTGCCTCCTGGTGGTCAGTGCGCGTCAGATGGTCAGGCGGTCACTTAGGCTTTTATATAGAGAGATGCTCAATTAAAACCATAAAAGGCAGAAAATGATTAGAAGACAAAAACTGGAAGAAGCAATGGCAAATAGGATACAGTAGCAAATATGGCAAATACTAATCCAACAATCAACTTAAATACCAGTGGCCTAAATACACCAATTAAAACAGATTGTCATACTCCATCAAAAAACAAAGCCACACTGTATGCTGTCTATAAGAAATACACTTTAGCCCTAGCTGGTTTGGCTCAGTGGATAGAGTGCCAGCCTGTAGACTAAAGGGTTCCAGGTTTTGATTCCAGTCAAGGGCACATGCCCAGGTTGTGGGCTCAATCCCCTAGGGGGGCATGTAGTAGGCATCCAATCATCATTGATACTTCTCTCTCTCTCTCCCTCTCTGAAATTAATAACAAAATATTTTTTTAAAAAGATACATTTACATTAAAAACAAAGAAATGGGAAAGATATGCCATGCTAACAGTGATCAAAAGAAAGCAGGCACAGCTATATTAATATCAGAAAGAGATTTCAGAGCAAGGAAATGTCACTGGGGATAAAAGCATTTCACTCTGACAAAGATGTCAATTCTCCAATATTACATAACAATCCTGGATGTATACATACCTAAGAAGAGAGCATCAAACTATAGGAGGCAAAACTGACAGAACTACAAGGAGTAATAGAAGAAAATCCATTATCATAGTCAGAAGACTTCGATACCTCTTTATCACACATAAATGGACAGATCCAACTAGGATATGGTTCAAGTGAATAGCTGATATCTATCACCTACTTTATCCAACATCACCTTCTCAAGTTCCTGAGGAGTATTCATCAAGATAGATCACATACATTCTGGACCATAAAACACAGTCAGATATAAAGACACTTTTTGGTTTGTTTTGTTAAAAACAAAAAACCCAGGGCACGGGATTTTTATTTGCAGGCACTGACCTGAGGCGTCTGTGGAGAGAGGGCAGCGGGGACTGGAGTTGCCTGAGGAGAGGCTGGGGTGGGAGACATGGAAAAGAGATGGCCAGGAGGCCTGCAATTAGCCCCCCCACCCCACTACCGAACCCTAACAGCCATTTTTCCTAAGAGGCTCAGGCCCCTCCCAGCAGCAACAGCTGGGGAGAAAGCAAATACCCAACCCACGGGATACACTGGCCCCACGCTCAGGTAGTCACGTAGGCTGGGTACCCCACGACGGCTGGGGTGGGGAGGGTCTTCATATCACCTGTGACATTATCATGGGCTGCCTGACGGCCCTGCCCATGGTGTCCTCCCAATCACGCATCCCCAGAGTTTTGTATGTGCCTGTGAGCAATCTACTTGTTGATTTGCAGATGTGCCTCTGAGAGTACACAGTATTGAGGACCAAGCCTCGACTCTGCCACTAGGGTTCATTCACAGAGGCTCCCCGAGCCCAGTGATAGCAGTACTTGTACGTTCTAGGACTGCTACAAGGATTAAATGAGCTACTGCACAGAACACCCTCAGCCTTGTCTGCCACGTGGCAGTCTGAAATGTGGGGCTGTCTGATACAACGACAGCTTTCTTGTGCCTGTTTGTGTGCAGTGACAATGCCACTCACTCGTGTTAGTGGAACAGGGCCTCTGAGCTCTCATCATTGATGTTTCTATCTCTCCCTCTCCTTCCTCTCTGAAATCAATAAAAATATATTTTTTAAAAAGAATACACCTGAAGGCATCAAAGGCAGGAAAACAATCCAATTAAAAACTGGGCAAAGGATCTGAACAGACACTTCTCTAAAGAGGACACACAAATGGCCAACAGGCATATGGAAAAATGCTCAACATCAATCATCAGAGAGAGGCAAATTAAAATTACAACGAGGTAGCACCTCATTCCTGCCAGGATGGCTATCATCAATAAATCAAGAAACAGCAAGTGCTGGTGAGGATGTAGAGAAAAGGGAACCCTAATACTCTGCTGGTATATGAGTGACTGGTGCAGCCATTGTAGAAAACAGTATGGAGTTTCCTCAAAAACTTAAAAATGGAATCTATCTTAAGAATACCAAACATCAATCAGAAAGAATATATGCATCCCTATGTTCACAGCAGCATTATTTAGTGACAGATAAGATATGAAAACAGCCCGACTGCCCATCAGTAGATAAAAAAGCAGAGGTACATTTACACAGTGGAATACTATTCAGCTATAAAAATGAAGGATATCTTACATTTAACATTAACCCAAGCAAGTTGAAAACATCCAAAACTTGGAAGTAACCAAGATATCCCTTCAGTCGGGAGTAAATAAACTGTACTATGTCCAAACAATAGAATACATTCCATACTAAAAAAAAATAAATGAGATATCAAGCCATGAAAAGACAGACAAACCTTAAGTGCATATTATCAAGAAAGAACCAATCTGATAACACTACTTACTGTATGAGTCTAAGTATATGATACTCTGGAAAAGGCAAAACTATCTTCTATCTACACTAATAAAAGAGAAAAATGGTAATTGGCATACGACGATACCCTTTTCATTGGCTAATCAGGGCTATATGCAAATTAACTGCCAACAAGATGGCGGTTAATTTGCATATGTAGGCACAATGCAGGGAGGCAAAAGGGAAAGCGGGAAGAAGCCCCCTGCCACTGACAGTGATCGGAAACCCAGGGGGGAGGTAAGAGCTAGGGGGCAGGACAAAGGCCGCCCTGGCCAGTGATAGCAGGAAGTAGGGGTGGAGCAAGCGATGGGAGCTGGGCACGGTCGAAGCTGGCAGTCCCGGGAGCTAGGGGTCCCTTGCCTGGGCCTAAAGCGGAGCCCACGATCGCGGGGCTGCTGCAATTGCGGGTCCCTGCTGCCTGGGCCGGACGCCTAGGCCAGAAGTGTTAGGCCTGGGCAGGGGCGGAGCCTGCAACCGCAGGGAGCTGGGGGTCCCCTGCCCAGGCCTGACACCTCTGCCAGAGGCCTCCGGCCTGGTCAAGGGGCCGATCCGGTGATTGGTGATCGGAGGGTGATGAGGGTCAACTCCTCTGGCCGAGGCATCAGGCCTGGGTGGGGGGCGCAGCCGGGGATTGGTGGGATATGATGGTCCCCTTGCCCAGGCCTGAAGCCTGGGTCAGAGGCGTCAGGCTTGGGCGGGGGGTGGAGCAAGCGATCAGAGGGAGATGGGGGTCCCCTGCCCAGGCATGATTCCTGGGCCAGAGGCCTCAGGCCTGGGCGGGGGCCAGAGCCAGTGATCGTGGGGAGATGGGGGTCCCCTGTCCAAGCCTGACACCTCTGGCGGAGGCGTCAGGCCTGGGCAAGGGGCCAATCAGGCGATTGGAGGGTGATGGGGGTCAACGCCTGAGGGCTCCCAGTATGTGAGAGGGGGCAGGCTGGGCTGAGGGACACCCCCACACACACACCCAGTGCACGAATTTCGCGCACCGGGCCCCTAGTCTATACATATAAAAGCCTAAGCAACCAGCTGACCAGCCCACTGTCTGGTAGCTATGACGCACACTGACCACCAGGGGTCAGACTCTCAACGCAGAAGCGGAAACCACAGGCATGGAAACATGGAACAAACTGATGAATCTCAGAGGGGAGGTGGAGGGAGGAGGGCGGGAAGAGATTAACCAAAGACCTTCTATGCATACTAGAGGCCCAGTGTATGGATTTGTGCACCGGTGGGGTCCCTCGGCCTGGCCTGCAGCTCTCCAACATGTCCTGAGAGGTCCTGAATTGCGAGAGGGCGTAGGCCAGGCTGAGGAACCCCAATGGTGCATGATTGGGGCAGGGGAGGGACCGTGGGAGGACTCCAGGGTGTGTCCAGCCTGTCTCACCCAGTCCCGATCGGCTGGACCCCAGCAGCAAGGTAACCTACCGGTAGGAGCATCTGCCCCCTGGTGGTCAGTGCGCATCATAGCTAACAGTCGAATGGTTGAACAGTCACCTAGGCTTTTATATATATAGACTAAAGGCCCAGTGCATGAATCCCTCAGCCTGGCCTGCGCCCTCTCACAATCTGGGACCCCTCAGGGGATGTTGGAGAGCCAGTTTCAGCCCGGGCCAGGCTGAGGGACCCTAGTGAAGACAATAAAAAGCCAATGGGCTGAAGGGATTAAGAAGTACAAATTGGCAGTTACAAAATAGTCATGGACATATAAAGTATAATACAGGTAATATAGTCAATAATATTGTAATAACTATGTACTGGACTTATCGGGGGGATCACTTTGTAAGTTATATATGTAAGTGTCTAACTACTACACTGTACACCTGAAACCAATATAATATTGAATGTCAAGTTAATTAAAAAATGAAAAAAAAAATATGTCAGTGGTTGCCAGGGGTTGAGGGTGGGGGAGGGATTAACAGCTGGAGCACAGGGATTTTTATGATAGTGAAACTATTGTGTATGATACTATAATTGTGGATAAATGTCATTTTACATTTGTCAAAACCCACAGAATGTATAACACAGAGTGAACCCTAAGGTTAACCCTGGACCCTGGGTGGTGATGCTGTGTCAGCGTGGGTTCATCAATTGTAACAAATGTACATCCTTATGTGAGACTATACTACTGGTTGAGGCTAGGGAGAGGAAGGGGTATATGAGAAATCACTGTACCCTCTGTTCAATTTTGTTGTAAATTTAAAATTCTTCAAAAAAATTAAGTGCATTTTTAAAAGTCCTTTTGAAAAAAATGAAGAGGTATTATTAAGACTTATTCTTCCATCATCAACACTTAAATAAGAGATAAGTGATGCCTTTAATGTTGAGGAAAAATAATTTTGAACTCTGTACCCAAGAAAACCAACTGACATTTACATTCATGTATGGGCTCAGAATTCACATCTCACACAAATCTCTCCATGTTTCAGAGGATACTCTTAAGAAACCAAGAGAGAAAAGTGCACCATAAACACACATGAGCCAAGCAACCACAGATATAACCCTGGCCAAAAGGGCATCTGTGAAGCTGGCTGAGAGCCATAGAGATGAAGCAAGAGACCAGGGACTCACGGAGCTGTCAAGAAGCCAGCACCACACAGTAGGAAGATAAATTAGTCTTATCATAAAGATTAATAATTGACATTTTTCAAAAGAGCTTCTGAAAGGAGACTAAAATGGGTGAGATAAGGACAGAAAAAGGAAAGCCAAACAGGCCCTTACATGACAAGATATTCAGCCTCACACTTAAACTACACTGAGACACACCATTTCTCACCCATCGGATGGAAAAAAATCCATGTAGTTGGGAATATACTACTCTGGAAAGACAGTAGGAGAAACATATCCATACTGCTTGCTGGTAGGAATGAAAATGGTACAAGGTCATGGAGGGGAATCTGGTGGCATCCCACAGAATTACACAGGCACTAAGATATGACTCAATCTTTTCCGGCAGGTGTAGCACAGGGGTTGAGTGTCAACCTATGAACCAGGAGGTCACAGTTTGATTCCTAGTCAGGGCACATGCCCAGGTTGTGGGTTCGATCCCCAGTAGGGGGTGTGCAGGAGGCAGCCAATCAATGATTCTCATCAATGTTTCTATCTCTCCCTCTCCCTTCCTCACTGCTATTAATAAAATAAAATGAAATTATTTTTAAAAAAAGATTTGACTCAATCCTCCCTCCTATTGGGCATCTATCCCAATGAAAACACTGATAAGGCATATATGGACCACTGCAATTATTATTTCTGATAGCAGTAATGTAGAAACAACCCGAATGTCCAAATGACTGACTACTGAACAAACTAATATGCTACATCCACACAAATTAATTTTATATAATTGAAAAGAGCCATGAGGAAGATCCCTGTACATTGCTAAGGAGTGGCCACCAGGACATACAGTTTAGTGGAAAACAGAAAAGTAGATAGGTGTGTATATATAGTCACTGATGTCAGTTTGTAATGGAAAGTGGGTTATATTACCTCTATGAGCATCACAGATTTTTCAGTGGAAAACAGAACAAGATTCTTTACTAGGTACCTACATCTCTTTTGTTGACAGAAGTGAGAAAACAGTCGTATTTACAAATTACGTGTTTTAGGACTCACAAAATAGTTAAACTACACTAAACTGCCCTGGCCCGATAGCTCAGTTGATAAGAGTATTGTACCAATACGCCAAGGTTGCAGGTTCAAACCCCAGTCAGGGCACATACAAGAGTCAACCAATGAATCTGTAAATAAGTGGAACAACAAATCAATGATTTTCCCTCTTCCTTCCTCTCTACAAATCAATCAATCAATAAAAAATAAAAAACTGCACTAAACCATGATGGACAAGAAAAACTATGCACACTAAACTTTTCTAACAGAAGCGCATTCAGACACATGTCCAAAAACTACCAACTTTTAACTTAACTTTGGTCTTTATCTTTGGAACATCTGAATTCACACAAATATGTTCCAGCAACTCAACTGGATTAGCAATACTCAACAATGCCCCTCCACACCACACTCACTGCCTCTAACCCTCTCAGTTCACTCATTCCTCCCCTGTGAGCACCTTTTCCCCCTGTGAAATTTCCCTGGAAGCTATCAAGGTGACACTCTCCCTGCTGCGTAGCCATTTAATAAGCCCCGCTTTGAAAGACCAGCAGTCATTGCTGAGGGTGCCACTTCAACAGGAGGAAAAGGAGTAGGACTTTATAACTTTTTAGGGTGAAATCAGGAAATCTGATATGTGATATTTTCATACAAGCAGGAAATCTGAAATCTCTATAGAGAAAACACCCACAAGTAGTAACATGTGAAGGCCCCAATAATATATGTGAAGTCCACCAGGAAACAAGGCCCACTTTCACACACACAGATTCCAATCAACTTCTCTGTGCCCTGCTAGAAGATCTGCCTTAGACTGAAAGACATTTAAGAGAAACCTCCGGATGAAACACAGAGACTAAAAGCAAAGAGACACAAAGACACACATAAGAGGCAGAGCTAATTCAAGAAAAGCTTTAAAAAAATATAATATTGAGCCTCAGAGATATAAGCTACTTACATCTATGAAATAAATAATAGCGACTTCAGAGGAATGGCAGTGTAAGGGCACAACTTTTCCTCTCCCACAGACATTTCAACAAGTTACCATATATAATTCAACAAAGAAATCCCTGCTTAACCCACACACCCACACATACCTGAGAGACCCCCTCTGTCCCACAGAGAAAGAGAACCACAGAACCCTGCCGCTGCTTTCAACTCCAAGAATCGCCTCCCACTGCCCTTATAGTCAGGTCCAGGAGCATATTATCTGTAAACCAGGAGCTATTGCAATAGAATCGCTGTTTCCCTCTGTGACTGACCTCCAGGATGGGTGCTTGGGGCATAATGGCAACCGTTATGGTGAAGATAAAACATACCCCCCACCCCCGGCAGTGCGGCTGTATTGTCCTATGGAAGCTGTGAAGGTTCAAATCTGGGAGACCACAGAGGTAAAAATTCTATTAGCACCATCTACTAGAATATAGTAGAAAGACCTCTTCAGAGATAAATGCAAAAACAAAGAAGGATAGTAAATACCTTGAAAAACCATAGCAACGAAAATGACCAGAAAGAAAATGAAAAATCCCTAGAAAGCAGGCTGGAACACATGGATATATGTGATATAAATGACAGAGATTTCAACTCTGTAGTTCTGAAAATACTCAGATGCGAGAAAATACTGACAGGCAATTCAGTGCACTCAGAAAACAAATCAATGAACAAAATGAGTATTTTAACAAGGAAAGTGAAATTTTAAAAAGAACCCATCAGAAATCCTGGAAATGAAGCATGCAATTAAGGAGATAAAGAGTGATCTACTGAGCATAGAAAACAGAACCAAGCAGTGGTTCTCAACCTTCCTAATGCCGCGACCCTTTAATACCGTTCCTCATGTTGTGGTGACCCCCAACCATAAAATTACTTCCACTGCTACTTCATAACTGTAATTTTGCTACTGTTATGAATCATAATGTAAATATCTGATATGCAGGATGTATTTTCAGGGGTAGCAACCCACAGGTTGAGAACCGCTGAATTAGAGGACATAACTAGTGATACCAAAGATAGGAATCAAGAAATGACACAGAAGAAAGAAGAGAGAGACCTGAGAATAAAGGAAAATGAAAAGACTCTACGAAACCTATCTGACTGCATCAGAAAAAGCAGTATTAGAATTATAGGCACTGCAGAGGAGGAAGACAGGGAGCATGGAATGGAGAGTCTATTAAAACAAATAGTGGATGAGAACTTCCCAAATCTATGGAAAGAACTAAATCCTCAAATCCAAGAAGCAAATAGAACACCTATTTACCTCAATCCAAAGAAGCCCTCTCCAAGGCACATGGTATTGAAGCTGTCAAAACGTAAAAGAAAAAATTCTCAAAGCAGCCAGGGAAATGAAGGAAGTGACCTACAAAGGAAAACCCATTTTCATCTGATTTCTCAGCAGAAACTCTACAATCCAGAAGAGAGTGGAACCAAATATTCAAACGTCTGAAAGAGAGGAATTATCAGCCATGAATAATATATCCAGCAAAATTACTCTTTAAATATGAAAGAGAAATAAAGATATTCCCAGACATACAGAAGCTGAGGGATTTTATCACCAGAAAACCTCCACTGCAGGAAATACTCAAGGGAGTTATTCTACCTGAAACATAAAACATAAGGTAACAACACTACGATTAAGACAACTAAAAAAATTACAGCATAGACAGGGATAATTTGTGACAACAAAAACATACAAGGGAAGGGGAAAGGTCTGAACTGGCAAAGGAAAATAAAAATCAGATGCACTCAAAAGGAAAAAACTACAGATTATATATGTAACTTAATTCTTTATACACCTAACTAGAGGCCCGGTGCACAAAAATTTGTGCACTCGGGGTTGGGAGAGGAGGTCCCTCAGCCTGGCCTGTGCCCTCTCACAGTCTGGGACCCATCAGGAGATAAGGACCTGCTGGTTTAGGCCTGCTCCCGGGTGGCAGAGGGCAGGCCTAATCCTAGGTGTAACCCCTGGTCGGGCTCAGAGCAGGGCCCATTGGGGAGTTGGGGCCCCGCCTCCTGTCATGCACAGAGCAGGGCGGATTGGGAGGTTGCCATGCCACTCTCAGTCATGCTCAGGGTAGGGCCGATTGGGGGGTTGGGGCACCACCCCCTGTCACACTCAAGGCAGGGTCCATAGGGAGGTTGCAGCGCCACTCCTGTCATGCACAGAGCAGGGCCGATCAGAGGGTTGGGGCTCCGCACCCTGTCACACTGATCCCGGTGCTGGGAAGCCTCGCTGCTCCGCTGATCCCAGGGCCAGGACGCCTCTCGGCTCCCCTGATCCCTGGCCCGGAGGCCTCTCGGCTCCGCTGATCACCGGGGCGGGAGGCCTCTCGGCTCCGCTGATCGCGGGGCCTCCGACTCCGCTGATCACCGGGGCCGGGAGGCCTCTCGGCTCCGCTGATCACCGGGGCCGGGAGGCCTCTCGGCTCTGCTGATCACCGGAGCGGGAGGCCTCTCGGCTCCGCCGATCGCGGGGCCTCCGACTCCGCTGATCACCGGGGCCGGGAGGCCTCTCGGATCCGCTGATCACCGGGGCCGGGAGGCCTCTCGGCTCCGCTGATCACCGGGGCCGGGAGGCCTCTCGGCTCCGCTGATCGTGGGGCCTCCGACTCCGCTGATCACCGGGGCCGGGAGGCCTCTCGGCTCCGCTGATCCCAGGCCCTGAGGCCTCTCGGCTCCGCTGATCACCGGGGCCGGGAGGTCTCTCGGCTCCGCTGATCCCAGGCCCTGAGGCCTCTCGGCTCCGCTGATCACCGGGGCTGGGAGGTCTCTCGGCTCCGCTGATCCCAGGCCCTGAGGCCTCTCTGCCCTGCTGCTTCAGGGCTGTTTGGCTTCGCTCTGCTTGGAGCCTGAGTATGCAAATTAACCGCCATCTTTTAGCTTCTATAATTGAAACATTGTATCTTTTGGAGTTGTTGCTTCAGGAGCTCAGAGCCCCGCAGCTGCGGGGATCCTTGACTTTCTCCATCGCCGGGGCAACCAAGCCTCCTATTCTCAGCTGCCTGGCTGCCAGCCGCCATCTTGGCTGACAGTTAATTTGCATATCTCGCTGATTAGCCAATGAAAAAGGTATCGGTTGTACGCCAATTACCATTTTTCTCTTTTATTAGTATAGGATGGTAACCACACACAAAAATCCCAAACCAGGACATATAGCTTAAAAAAAAAAAAAAAAGGGAAAAAACAAAAACAAACAAACAAACAAACAAAAAAGGAAACAGATGAAAGATATATGGAATACCACCAAACAAAAATAACACAGAAACATAAAGGAAAAGAACCAATGGAGGCACAGAGCTACCACAAAACAAAAAATAAAATGGCTATAGGAAATCCTCATACATCAATAATTACCCTAAATGTAAATAGTCTGAATTCACCAATAAAGAGGCAGAGTTGCAGAATGGATTAAAAAACAAAACCCAACCATACGCTGCCTATAAAGAGACATATCTGAGCTGCAAAGACAAAGGTAGATTCAAAGTAAAAGGTTAACAAATGACTCTCTAAGCAATAACACAATAAAGCAGGTGTAGCCATCCTTATATACGACAACATAGATTTCAAGATAAAAGAAAAAAGAGACAAAGAAGGATACTTTATAACAGGGGTTCTCAACCTGTGGGTCGCGATCCCTTTGGGGGTCAAACGACCCTTTCACAGGGGTCGCCTAAGACCATCGGAAAACACATATATAATTACATATTGTTTTTGTGATTAATCACTATGCTTTAATTATGTTCAATTTGTAACAATGAAATTGGGGGTCACCACAACATGAGGAACTGTATTAAAGGGTCGTGGCATTAGGAAGGTTGAGAACCACTGCTTTATAATGATAAAGAAAACAGTACATCAAGAAAACACAACACTTCTTAATATATATGCACCCAACCAGGGAGCACCGAAATATATAAAACTACTTACAGAACTAAAGGGAGAAACAGATCAAAACACAATCATAATTGGAGACCTTAATACTCCATTGACAGCTCTAGACAGATCAACCAAACAAAAAAATCAATAAACAAACACCAGCATTAAATGAAACACCAGACCAAATGGACAAAATTACATTTACAGAACACTTCATCCCAGAACATCAGATTCTACATTCTTCTCCCACACACTTGAAACATTCTCAAGACTGTATTTTGATTACAAAATAAGCATCAAAAAATTCAAGAAGATTGAAATTACACCAAGCATATCCTCTGACCATGATGCCTTAAAACTAGAAATCAACTGCAGAAAGGAAGAAAAGAAGCCCACAAATACTTGGAGATTAAACAACATACTACCAAAAAATGACTGAGTCAAAGAAGAAATAAAAGATGAGATCAAAAGATATATAGAGAGAACTGAGAATGACAATACAAAATACCAAAACTTCTGGTATGCAGCGAAAGCAGTAACAAGAGGGAACTTTATATCATTACAGGCCTATCTCAACCAAGAGTAATCCCAAGTAAACAACCTAACATCACATCTTATAGGTACTACAAAAAGAACAAAAGCAACCCAAAGTCAGCAAGGAGAAAGGAAATAATAAAAATTAGAGCAGAGTAAGATGAAATAAGAGAACAAAAAGACTACAAAATTTTAATAAAACAGAGTTGGTTCTTTGAAAATATTAATAAAATTTACAATCCCTGGCTAGACTTAGTAAAGGGAAAAGACTTATATAAACAAAATCAAAAATGAGAGAGAAGTCACCACAGGCATCACAGATATACAAAGGATCATACTAGAATATTATGAAAGACTATATGCCATCAAATTCAATAACCTAGAAGAAATAGATAAGTACCTAGAAATTTATATATCCTTCCTAGACTAAATCATGAAGAATTAGAAAATCTAAATAGACCGATCAGCAGTGAGGAAATTAAAACAACTATCAACCTCCCAAAAAAACAAAAGTCCAGGACCAGATAGCATCACCAGTCAATTCCACCAAACATTCAAAGAAGATTTAAAACCTATCCTCTCAAACTCTTACAAAAAATTAGAGGCAATACTGCCTAATACATTCTACGAGGCTGCCAAATAACCCTGATACCAAAACCTGGCAAAGATAACACACGAAAAGAAACTATAGACCAATATCTGTGATGAATACAGATCTAAAATCCTAAACAAAATACTAGCAAATCGAATACAACAGTACATCCAAAAAATGATACATCACAATCAAGTGAGAATCATTTCAGGGGCACAAGGATGGTTCAACATACACATATCAATCAATGTAATAACCACATTAATAAAAGGAAGGAAAAATATCATATGACCTCATCAATAAATGCAGAAAAAGCATTTGATAAGATGCAACATCCAGTTATGATTAAAACCCTCAATAAAACAGGAATAGGCCGAAACCGGTTTGGCTCAGTGGATAGAGCGTCGGCCTGCGGACTGAAGGGTCCCGGGTTCGATTCCGGTCAAGGGCATGTGCCTGGGTTGCGGGCATGTCCCCAGTGGGGGATGTGCAGGAGGCAGCTGATCGATGTTTCTCTCTCGTCGATGTTTCTAACTCTCTATCTCTCTCCCTTCCTCTCTGTAAAAATCAATAAAATATATTAAAAAAAAAAAAAACAGGAATAGAAGGACAGTACTTCAATATAATAAAGGCCTCAGCTAACATCAAATTCAAATGGCAAAAAACAAAGCTTTTCCCCTAAGATCAGGAACCAGAGAAGGATGTCCACTCTCACCACTCTTATTCCACACTAGTGGCTCAGTGCACGAAATTCGTGCACAGGGGAGGGGGTGTCCTCAGCCCGGCCTGCACCCTCTCCAATCTGGGACCCCTTGAAGGATGTCCTACTGCCAGTTTACAGGGATTGGGCCTAAACCGGCAGTTGGACATCCCTCTCGCAATCCAGTACTGCTGGTTCCTAACCACTCACCTGCCTGCCTGCTTGCCCCTAACCACTCTGCTTGCCAGCCTGCTTGCCCCCAATTGTCCCCCGCCACCGGCCTGCTTGTCCCCAAATGCCCCTCCCACCAGCCTGCTCACCGCCAACTGCCCCCCCACCCCCCGCTGGCCTGCTTACCCCCAGTTTCCCTCTCCACTGGCCTGCTCGCCCCCAACTGACCCCCTGCAGGCCTGCTCACTCCAAACCCGCCCCCCCTACTGTCCTGATCACCTCCAACTGACACCCACTAATGGCCTGCTTGCCCCCAACTGGCCCCCCTGCTGGTCTGCTTACCCCCAAAGGCCCCATCCCCCACAAGCCTGATCACCCACAACTGCCCTCCCCTCTTAGCCTCTAACTGCCTCGACCTTGGCCCCGCCACCATGGCTTTGTCCAGAAGCACGTCCGGAAGGTCTCCTGGAAGGTCTCCCAGTCTAATTAGCATATTACCCTTTTATTAGTATAGATAGAGACCTGGTGCACAGGTGCGGACCGGCTGGTTTGCCCTGAAGGGTGTCCCGGATCAGGGTGGGGGTTCCCTTGGGGCGTGGGGCGGCCTAGGCGAGGGGCCTGTGGTGGCTTGCAGGCCGGCCATGCCCCCATGGGATGAGGGTCCCCACTGGGGGGGCGGTGTGGCCAGCCTGGGTGAGGGGCTGAGGGCTGTTTTCAAGCTGGCCACACCCCCTTCAGGGTGGGGGTCCCCACTGGGGTGCCTGGCCAGCCTGGGTGAGGGGCTGATGGCCGTTTTCAGGCTGGCCACGCCAATGGGATAGAACAGGGGTGGGCAAACTTTCTGACTCGAGGGCCACAATGGGTTCTTAAACTGGACCGGAGGGCCGGAACAAAAGCATGGATGGAGTGTTTGTGTGAACTAATATAAATTCAAAGTAAACATCATTACATAAAAGGGTACGGCCTTTTTTTTTTTTTTTTTAGTTTTATTCATTTCAAACGGGCCGGATCCGGCCCGCAGGGCGTAGTTTGCCCACGGCTGGGCTAGAAGCAGGTATCTAGGATTTATTTAACTTCTATAATTGAAACTTTGTAGCCTTGGTCTGGGTCGAAGCCTGGGTTGCCCCTGGCAACCGAGGCTCCCAGCCCCTCCTTGAGCAGAGGCCACACCCGCTGGAAGCAGGTATCTGGGATTTATTTATCTTCTATAATTGAAACTTTGTAGCCTTGAGCGGAGCCCACAGCTGGCCAGGGCAGGAGGGAAGCTTGGCTTCCTCCATTGCGAGGGGCAACCCAAGCCTCCTGTTCAATCCAGCTCCGTGGCCACCAACATCTTGGTTGGGTTTATTTGCATACTCGCTCCTGATTGGTTGGTGGGTGTGGCTTGTGAGTGGAGTGGAGGTACGGTCAATTTGCATGTTTCTCTTTTCTTAGATAAGACTAGAGTCCTGGTGCACAAAAATTTGTGCCGGGGCGGGGAGTGTCCCTCAGCCTGGCCTGTGCCCTCTCACAGTCTCAGACCCCTCGGGGGATGACCACCTGCTGGTTTGGGCTCGCTCCCTGGGGGAGATTGGGCCTAAGCTGGCAGTCAGACATCCCTCTGGCAACCCGGCAGCCCTCGGGGGATGTCCATTTGCCAGTGGAGAGCAGGCCTAAGCTGCAGTCTGACATCCTTAGCACTGCTTAGGAGACGGGAGAGGCTCCCACCACCACCGCTGTACTGACAGCCATCAACCTGGCTTGTGGCTGAGGCAGAGCTCCCCCTGTGGGAGTGCACTGACCACCAGGGGGCAGCTCCTGCATTGAGCATCTGTCCCCTGGTGGTCAGTGTGTGTCATAGTGACCAGTCATTCCCAGTTGTTCTGCTGTTAGGGTCAGTTTGCATATTACCCTTTTATTATATAGGATAGAGGCATGGTGCATGGGTGGGGCCGGCTGGTTTGCCGTGAAGGGTGTCCTGGATGAGGGTGGAGGTCCTGCTTGGGTGCCTGGCCAGCCTGAGTGAGGGGCTGATGGAATTGAACCAGCCACCTTTTATTGTACAAGGTGACTCTCCAACCAACTGAACCACACCAGACAGAGCTGGAGTGCCTACCTTTTTGCTATAAGTCTTTGGCACTATTTGACATTTTCAACTACGAATTTTTATTAAAGTACTAGAGGCCCAGCACACAAAGTCGCACGGGACCCCAGACCCACCACACTGCGAGACCAAGACACGCCGCGCCACCAGACCCATCAATGCACCTCCTGATGACCAGTCGTTTGGTCATTACAGTGTTATGGTCATTGGCCTTTTATAATATAGATGCCATAAAAGGAGGAAAATTGCAGCTATTTGGTAAAATAGTAAAAATGGAGGCTAACTCTAAAGGAAAAATATATGAAAAAAGTTATACCATACAATAGGACTTACTGCCCAATGTCATTAGATATATAAACCTGTTATCTTTAAAATAAAACTCACTAATATATTAAACTATATTTAAAAATGTAAAAATTCCATTTCGAATTTTCACTGACTCACTCACACTCTATGTTAAACACTACCCGGTATTTACCATGGTGGCAGTTTAAATTCTTTGACATGACTCTCATTCAGCACAGCACATGCTCCCTCCCTTGAAACTTGGGCAGGCGCCTGGACTGCCTCAAGGAACAGAATCCAGCAGAAGTGAACCTGTAAGGCTTCCGAGGCTCAGATAGAAGAGACCACGCAGCTGTTCCAGTTCCTCTTAGGACACTTCCTCTGAGAACCTCCATGTGAGAAGCCCAGCTATCCACCTAGAAAAAGACTTAGGAGCTGGACTGTTGAAGCCCCCAGCCTTTACCTTTGGGATGGCACCAGCCTAAGGGCATAGCTGAACCACCATACCAACTCTGGAATGCCTACCTGGGCTTCCTGTTACATAAGAAAAAACAACAACCCTCTTTCCGTGAATTTTCATTATTTGTAAAGGGCACATTCATTACTGATACAGGGATTTAACAGCAACAGACGCTTAGTCTTTGTTAACAAGAAGAATGATTAAGACAATTTTATAATCAATACTGATCAAGGAGTCAGCAATCTTTCTAAAATAGGTTCTATCACATAAGTGGAAAACAGTATGACCTCATGGCCTAACAATAGGCCAATAGAGTACCTACTTATCTTTAGCTTAATGCCACATGCTCTAAGAAATAAGGAAGAGTCAGAAAATGTAAGATCACATTATTGTTTATTCTACCATTAAATCATTTTTTAATGCAAAGCTCAAAAAACACTTAGTGGAAAACAGGTTTATAACTTGGTAGACCACATGGGTTGCTGACTTCCAGAAAAGTGGTTCCTTTCTGGAAAGTACATGTTCCCATGAATTTATTTAAAACTGTATATTCTGAAGGTGTATTTAGCAATGCCAAAAGCAACGAGCTTGTTTTTGTTATTGAAAAAATTCCATCAACCCATTTTTTTATACAGTGTAGACAAAGACTGTTGCTTTACTTAATTTTCCACTGGCCACTAAAGCACCTGAAATAGATACCACTCCAAAACATATGTAAGAAATGTGAAACTGGAAAACACTTAAAAGTAATTAGCAAAAGCTTCTGGCATCCTAAGTTTTCAGTTACAAAAAGCCAATTACTGTGAAGTTTTCTTGATTTCTTTATAGAAATGAATGATTCTTCACCAATGGCTACTAACCTCAGTCCTTTCCCCCTTTCAATAAAAACCTTTCTGTGAACTCTCTTAAATTCAAATTTTTTAACAACATAAATACATCACCAGGTTGCTGCAGAGGCCATGCAGACATTTTCTTAGAAGTACAGTGGTAACTAATATTTCATTTACTATATATTAAGCATAAAAAGTTACTATACTGGAGACCCCCTAAAACACCAAAAATAAAAACAGAAATTATAAGATCAACGTACTTGACAGGATTCACAATCTCTCCCTCAAATATAGTAACACCCCCTGGTTTAGCTCTTTCAATTACTTATACCATACACACATCACCTTAATTAGCTCACTTCTAAGATGATTTCAAACTCAATGAAGAAAATAAGAATGTTGAATTTGGAATGGTGTGCATAAAAAGAACTTAGGAAAACCCAACTATTCAAATGACAAATGTGGGAGATTTCATTGATCAACAAAAACCTGATGGTAATATCTACAACTATTAAATTGAAATAGAAAATACTTCATTGTAAACAATATGGTCACCAATCATAATGCTTTTTGTACAGCAGCTATAATGTGCCAGGAACCTAGCTAAGCACCAAACATGCATAAGCTCGTTTACACCTCATAATATCCCCAACAAGTACCTACCCTAACAGTTCCATTGTTTAAATCAGAAAAACCAAGACTCAAGAAGTTACAAAATGCACCAATGTTCATATGAATAATGAGAGCAGGATAGGGCTGATGAGAGCTGGGAACAGAGTAACAAACTCTCATATGACTTACACTTCAGTCTGCCATCACTACTGAAAGTTAATCTTATTGACAAATATTGAACAGTTACACCAATATTATTATAACGTAGTACAATAAAAGAGAATCTAAAATAAAAAAGAGATGAAGGGTACATAAAAATCTGAATCCCTGTGGCTCTTATAAAGGAATTCCAAATACTATAGTTAATAAACATAAGAAATAGTTCTAAATCACAGAGCAACCATTTCTGTAAGATTAATAATTTCACTAGCGTAATTCTCAGATTCATTTTATCAAAGAACCTTAAAATGTTATGATACATTGTTTTCAAATGTGTTCTGTAATGGAGAAGAACCTGGGTCCCACAGAAAACATCACTTACTTATTTTATAGTGTAGCCTATTAAGATTTGAGGATGGGTAAAAATCATGCAAAGTCTAAACTTCTATTCTAGTTGTATTAGCTGTCACAAAACCTGCAGTTTATCTTTTTTCCTTCAAATTGTTATAAATATCCTAAATCTTAGTAAATCTAATGCTCATCTATTCATCTCATTTTCACTTCCTCTTTCAAAATGAAATGACAATTCCTTTATTGACTGTAATCCTACTAACTGGGTATTTACAAATCACTTGCTAAATTTACTGGACATCTACAACAGGACAAAAATTAATATGATCCTACCTCTCAAAAAACTAAACCTGTTTCTCACATGTATGTGTATGAAATACTGCAAATCACAAAGCTTTAAGAAGAGCAAACCACTAGGAATTATGTGAAAGTATTCTACAATTTTATAACTATTTTCAGTTTATCATACGTAAGGTATGCAGAGAACTGCACTGCCTACCTGCATCAGCTCTGGACCGCTGGCCAGGTGTCTTCCCGAATGGGGTCTTCATTCATCTGCATTTAAGTGAGCAGCAGAGCTGCTGAACTAGGGTGAAAATTCAATATGCTCCAATTTGAAACTGTGCACAGAAATTCAATGTTCGTGTTAATCCATCATCGACGTGCCTCTTTTACAAATTCAGCGAAAATACGTGAAATCATAAGCACTCTGTAAAACAGTGAAATAACAGTTCATTACTACAGCATCACAAGAGCAAAATAACCCGAGTAAGCCATAGCTATGACATCACATTAACTAAAACACACCCTGCCCAGAAGCAATTAACTTGATTTCCTCAGACCTGGGTGCCAGGACAGCTCTTAGCCAGGGAAAAAAGGAAGTGCTAAATCTTTCAAAGAGGAAGTCTGGGGCATTTGCAAGACCCCAAAGTATAGTTTCTCAGAAGTCAACTGGAACACAATATGGCATCCGACTTCACCCACTGTAACTCAACGCATTTTGCTGCCAGAAATCAGAAAAGGGTGATGCTGGGGTGTCATAAAAGGTTTAGACTGGTGTGGACCAGTAATGGCAGCCACCCCTTTTCCTATTAATCCTCTTGTCTGCATACACTTTAAGAACTTTGGTACCTGCTATACCTCCTTTTCCACCACTATCATACATTCTTGGCAACATACGATCCTTTCAACAACCTGCCCCCTCAATTCTTTAACTTTAATCCTTACTTCAAACTATTGACCCCTCCTTTTAAGCCACCTGTCTCCAGGTCACAACCTCAACCACTCATCGCCAATGAATGCAATACCTCTGGAATCTTTGTTTCAAGCATCTCACACTTGAAACCACCTCTGATCATTCTACTTTCTTACACTAACAATCTCACACCAACAATTCTCTGATGTAACCATTACCTCCATCATGACCACTTTTTCATTGTCCTAATTCAGTTTACTCCTTGCTTTTCTCCATTTTCTCCCTCCTCTTCCTGTCAATTTTGTGGCAAAGCCCTAACCCAACTCCCTGCCTACCATGCACACAGCTTAAGCTGGTCAGCATGGCTGAAAAACTGTAAATTTAAAATCTCATGTCCCAAGTAAGCATGCAAGAATACTACCCCAATCTCAACAGATAAGCTTGTTATTTGCTAAGAAAACAGAAGCAAAAGAAATACTTTCCCACCACCAAATTCACCAACTGCTACCATCTACTGCTACAGTAGTAGATGAACTGTTTAAATTCAACCCTTTCACTGTGTTATCTAACCCATCACTGTCTTCTGTATCCACTCTCTTAGCACTGGATAGAATTCCCATTGGTATACAATAATTACCATGTGTACTAGTTAATAAAGCAGATTTTTTTCAATAGATGGAGTTACACATATGTTGATATATATGCGATCTGATATATATACTACTTTGTTGTAGTGACAGCAAGCTTCAAAACTGATGTCAAATTTTCTGAAGGTGTTAACATCATAGATATTTTTATGCTTAAAATGTCTGATTTCATGCCAAAGAAAAAGACCATTTGCGGGAAGTTTTAATTCATTACTTTATTTTGAAGGAAAGTGCTGCTGAAAGCTTCAGGAAGCTTATGGTGAACATGCTCCATCTCAAGATCCTTGTGAACGCTGGCTTAAACTCTTTACAAGTGATGATTTCGATGTGAAAGACAAAGAACATCTGGGTCAACCAAAAAAGTTTGAAGACCAACAATTACAAGCATTATTGGATGAAAATGCGTGTCAAACTCAAAAACAACTTGCAGAAAGATTAAACATTGCTCAGCAAACAATTTCTGATAATTTATAAGCATGGGAAAGATTTTAAAGGAAGGAAAATGGGTGCCACATCAACTGAACGAAAGACAAATGGAAAGACAAATACTCATCAGTAAAATGTTGCTTCTACGTCATGAAAGTCTTTTTTTGCATCGAATTGTGACTGGCGATGAAAAGTGGATTTATTTTGAGAATCCCAAACGCACAAAATTATGGGTTGATCCAGTTCAACCATCAACATCGACTGCAAGGCCAAATCGCTTCGGAAAGAAGACAATGCTCTGCGTTTGGTGGGATCAGGAAGGTGTGAAAACCAGGTGAAACCGTTAATACTGATCGCTACCGACAACAAATAATCAATTTGAATCACCCTTTGATCGTAAAATGACCAGAATGGGCCAGAAGACACGGCAAAGTAATTTTGCTTCATCACACGCTTCAAAACCAGTTAAAGACACATTAAAAGATCTTGCCTGGGAAGCATTAACCCACCCACCGTATTCACCAGGCCTTGCTCCTTCAGATTCCCACTTGTTCCAATCGATGGCGCATGGCACACGCACTTTCTGAGCAGCACTTCAGAACGTACAAAGAGGAAAATTGGGTCTCTAAATTGTTTGCCTAAAAACAAGAAAAGTTCTATTGGGAAGGTATCCACAAATTACCTGAAAGATGGGGGAAATGTGTAGCTAGCGATGAACATTACTTTGAATAAAGCACTGTTAATGTCTCTCTTGAAATTATCGTGTTTTCTTTTATTACAAAATCCGTATTATTAACTGACACACCTAGTACATGATGTTGTAATCCTCAACTTTGAAAACATCCCAGGACTCCTTTCATCCACTTCTCTTTACAAGGCTAATTCAAAATTTAGGAATATTTTAATCTACACAAATATCAATGTAGCCTATCTTAGTAAGCTACACTGGTTCTGTAACAAGAAGATTTAACTGACTAATGTTCTAAAGCAGTGGTCAGCAAACTCATTAGTCAACAGCCAAATATCAACAGTATGACGATTGAAATTTCTTTTGAGAGCCAAATTTTTTAAACTTAAACTATATAGGTAGGTACATTGTTATTAACTTAATTAGGGTACTCCTAAGCTGGCCTTTGCTAAAAACGTCCTCAATCTGATTGAGGTACGTTCGCTGAGGTCGACCCCTTCCAACTCTCCCATCCACACTCGTCTTGTATACTTGTTTCGTCTATCTCCTTTCGTTCATCCTCTCTTTATGTCCAAACCATCTCAACATTCCTTTCTCAATCCTTGACATTACATCTTCTTTCACTCCACAACATTCCCTAAAATTAACTTAATAAACTTTACTTAAAGTTTTAAGTCTTAGTTAAACTATAGGTACGTTGAGTAAAACTTCTTCAAAATAGACTCACCCAGGCTGAAAACCAACTTCTGCGCATGGGCCAAAAAGTTTCAATCGCACTGTATGTGCGCCCATACATGGTATTTTGTGGAAGAGCCACATTCAAGGGGCCAAAGAGCCGCATGTGGCTCGCGAGCTGCGGTTTGCTGACCACTGTTCTAAAGTATTCCCTTTTCTCTCCAGGATATTTAAGCTTACCACTTTCTATTGCTTATCACTTCATTAAAATGTTCAGGTTGAACTTGTTACACTTTTAAAAAGTATAGTCCTGGTCACCATGGCCAGTTGGTTGAGCATTGGTCCCATGCACCAAAAGGTCACTGGTTCATTTCTGGTCAGGGCACATACCTGGGGGTTTGTGGGCTCAATCCCTAGTAGGGGGAGTGCAGGAGGCATCCGATCCATGTTTGTCTCTCACATCAATGATTCTTTCTCTCTCCTCCCTCCCTCCCCCTCTCTCTAAAATAAATAACAACATTTTTTAAACTAGGCAAAACTAAGAATTTAAAATAAATAAAATAAAAAGTATAGAATATAAGTTGTTGAAGGAAGAGTTGCAATAAGGGGAAGGACTTAAGGTGCTTTAAAAAAAAACAAAAACAAAAAACCCCCCACAGTATTTTTATTGATTTTAGAGAGGAAGGGGGAGAGGGAGAAACACCGATGAGAGAGAAACATCACCAATCGGCTGTCTCCTGCATGCTCCCCACTGGGGATCAAGCCCACACCCAGGCATGTGCCCTAACAGGGAATCGAACCAGTGACTTGTTGGTGCATGGGTCGACACTCAACCACTGAGCCATATTGGCTGGGTCACATGGAGCTTTTTGAACAACATAAGAATGCAAAATTTCAGATGAAATTCCCTCTCCATTTCAGTTACAATTAATATTCCAACTGTCTAATATTATCCCAACTCCTGTTAAGACCAGAAAGAAATGTACAGAGACTGAGCCAAAGGAAAACACTGAAAAGCATTAACTAATGAAACAATGGCTTCATTTTGTGTCAAGTTGCCATATAAGACTTTGAAAATTCATTCAGAGCTTTCTCACTCTTTTGACTAGAAAGGGCAAAACTTAAGTACATATTTTTAAAAAACCGAAACAGTTTTGCCTTATGTTATTCTACTAAGTGGTTAAAAATAAGACAAACTAAATGGGAAAACAATTTAACTTTACATGCTGATAGCAAAATCTCATTATTTCCAGGATAGTAGGAATTATCAAATTTTTTCAAGCATTACAGAAATGTTGTCACATGGACTTTAACTTCAGCCCATAAAAAAGACAGTCCTGTATTCAGATACCTAACAGATGCCAATACCACTAGGATAATGGAGCACAATACTGTACAGCATCACAGATCACCAGAGTACCTGATTACAAATGCTGCCTCACGATGCAGGCATAAGTGGTTCAGCACCACTCACAGCAAGCAAACCACACGCCAGAGACTTCCCTGATCCACAATGCTGCACCTAAATCTACTTGATTTGCTAGACCTAATTTCCAGTTTGTAGGAAATAGAGGTAATACAGGAGCAAGTGGAAAGTTTCCTCAAGACCCACGGGCCATACACTTCAAAAAGTCAGACACAATGAGTGAACCCTGAATGAATGGTTTGGAGAAGAAAAGCGAGGAGATATTTAAGACAAATGGGGAAATTTAAATAGGAGATAAATAGTATATGAAATTATGTAATTACTAAGGCCCCGTACATGAAATTAGTGCATGGGTGCGGTCCCTAGGCCTGGCCGGCAATCGAAGCGCTAGCATCTGGCGTGGAAGGGCAGGTCCCAGCTGACATCTGTGCCCTGGGTAGCACCTGAGCCCCCACATGACCCCCTCCACCTGAGGCACGGCGCCCAAGTTCCCATGTGGAGATGCGGTGAGCGCGGCCAGACGTCGTGGGCCGGGGCGCAGTGTGGGCCAGTAGGCTGCCCACCGGCGCCACACGGAAGCTGGGCAGGCAGTGCACTCTCTCTGGCCAGCCTCCCAGACCGGCTCCTGCATGAACCCACGGGGAGGCTGCACAGGTGCAGGGCAGGCTCCTTGCGGGCGCACGCGAGCCCTGGTGTCCCAAGGGAGGGTAGCAGAGGGAGTGAGAGCAAGCTCGGCGGGCACCCCGCATTCTCACTGCACCTCCATCCCGCCATCCCCATCACCAGGTAGCCTGCGAAAGGTTGCAGCCCTCAGCCCAGGCGCCACGGGAAGTTGGTAACTGCCACCCAACCCCAGTTCCCTGACCCAGCCCAGGCTGCTGGTCATCATCTGCAGGGCAATCAATCGGTCGGGGCCAGGATCCCCGCCCAGCTCCCTCAGTGCCTGGGAGCCTGACAGCAGTCTTGCCCCCGCCCCCCTCCCCGCCGTCTGCAGGGCGATTGGCCCCTGCTCGCACCCACCTTGGCCTAGTGCCCTCCGCTCACCTGCTCCACCATCCCGCCGTGGTCCCACTCTGGTCGGGCCCACCAGGGCCAGCAGCACCTCCACTGCCACCTGCTGCCAGTGCCGCATCAATACCCGCCATGTTCCGTGCCACCCCCTGGTGGTCAGCGCATGTCATAGCGAGTGGTCGAACTCCCAAACTCTTGGTTGAGGGGACAATTTGCATATTAGGCTTTTATTATACGGGAGGATCATTAGCCTTTAAAAGCACAATAATTACATTGTGGTTATGCTTGGAATATACTTGTTTATAGAAAATGCATGATGAAATTTCTAGAGGTAGACTGTCATAATGTCTGCAGCGAACTTCAAATAGTTCACCCAAGGAAAATAAAATATACGAAGAGAATGAAGTGAAACTGAAAAAGTACTAATTGTTGAATCTAGGTAAAGAGCATACTAATTTTTTCCTTTTAACTTTTATTTCAACATGGAATTTTTCATGATAAAAAGTAGGGGAGCCCTAACCAGTTTGTCTCAGTGGATAGAGCATCGGCCTGTGGACTCTAGGGTCCCGGGTTCGATTCCAGTCAAGGGCATGTACCTGGGTTGCGGGCACATCCCCAGTGGGGAGTGTGCAGGAGGCAGCTGATCGATGTTTCTCTCTCATTGATGTTTCTAACTCTCTATCCCGCTCCCTTCCTCTCTGTAAAAAATCAATAAAATATATTTAAAAAAAAAAAAAGTAGGGGAGCCCTGGCAGGTGTGTTCAGTGGTTAAAGCATCAGCCCATGCACCGAAGGTTCACGGGTTTGATTCCCATCAAGGGTATGTACCTGGGATGCAGTTACATCCCTGTCTCTGGTGGGAGGCAACCAGTCAATGTGTCTCTCTTGCATCAATGTGTATGTGTGTGCCTCTCTCTTCCCCTCCTTTTCTTCCACTCTGAAAAGGCAATGGGGAAAAAAATATTCTCAAGTGAGGATTAATAACAACAACAAAAAAGGAGGGGGAAAGAAGATCCTGATTTCCCTTTGCTAAGTTCATCCTCATTAAATACTTGAGGCCTGGTGCACGAAATTTGTGCACGGGTAGGGTCCCTAGGCCTGGCCTGTGATTACGGCAGATCAGGGCCTTCCGGCTGCTGGCTGGGGCCTGCCTTTGTTCTGCGCTCCGCCCTGTGGTCAGCGCACATTATAGCAAGTGATCAGTCTCTCAGTCGAACTCCTGCAGGAACAATGTACATATTAGGCTTTCATATATCCTATATAATAAAAGAGAAACGTGCAAATAAACCATCCCTCCACTACGCTCAAGCCACGCCCACCAGCCAATCAGAGTGGCTATGCAAATTAACCTGACAAAGATGGTGGTTAATTTGCATACGCAGGTGTCAAGCGACCCAGGAGGCAACGGCAGCCACTCCTGCAGGCTCCCGGGACCTTCACTGGGCCCGGGAGGTGAGGCCATAGCCACTCCCGCGGGCTCCCGGGACCTTGCTGGTGGAGAGCAGAGCCGGGGAGGAGCGGGGAGAGCAGGAGGTTTGGAGGACTTGGCAGAAGTCCCACCCCCACAGAATCAGCCATA
Organism: Myotis daubentonii; assembly: GCF_963259705.1. Lineage (NCBI taxonomy): Eukaryota > Metazoa > Chordata > Mammalia > Chiroptera > Vespertilionidae > Myotis > Myotis daubentonii. The sequence continues at coordinate 5,946,305 of NC_081850.1, forward strand.
ATCAGCCTTTGGTCAGACAGCTCTCAGAGGCCTGACAGCCAGGACTCTCATTCACCTGTGTCTCAGACCGACAGTAGAGAGGTGGGACTATGTCTAAAGAACAACTGTTGATACAACGTAGCTCTGCAGCCTAAAGATGCTGGCATTATCGACAGACAGTGTCTGCAGAGCAGTGTGCGTCTAATCTTGAAAGAAGGTGGCGCCTGCAACAGGATGTATCTGAACACCAGCTACTGGAAAAACGTCGCTCTGATGCCAAAAAACACCGGCATTATCGACAGAAAATGTCTAAAGACCAATGCACAGAGGCAGAGCTGCCTCAAACAGATTGTCAAACTGCAGCGGGAAGGCCGGGGAGGGTTGGGGGGCAGGAGGTAGGGGGGTAAGAGATCAACTAAAGGACTTGTATGCATGCATATAAGCATAACCAATGGACATAAGACACTGGGGGATAGGGGAGGCTAGGGGACTGTCTAGGGCGGGGGGGAAAATGGACACATATGTAATACCCTTTGTAATACTTTAAGCAATAAAAAAAAAAGACCAATGCACCTTTGAAGTTGAAAGAAGGCAGTGGCGATGACAGAGTATGTCTAGAGAACAGTCATCAACAAGTACTACCAATACTAGTAGGAACTGCCTTCTCAGTGAAAATGGACTACATGAGGATGCAATTCTTGAACATAGTTGTGGTGGAATGACTGTTCGACGTGAATTTTGCCTATCACTAAATTTCTCTGATGAAAAACCATCCAATGGGAAATTTACTCGATGTTGTAGCAAAGGGAAAGTTTGTCCAGATGATATACATTTTCCAGATTACCCAGCATATTTTAAAAGATTAATGACAAACGAAGATTCTGACAGTAAAAATTTCATGGAAAATATTCTTTCCATAAATAGTTCCTTTGCTTTTGCTTCCATGGGTGCAAATATTGCATCGCCATCAGGATATGGGCCATACTGCTTTAGAATACACGGACAAGTTTATCACCGCACTGGAACTTTACATCCTTTGGATGGTGTTTCTCGGAAGTTTGCTCAACTCTGTATTTTGGATACAGCCGAAGCTACAAGTAAAAGATTAGCAATGCCAGAAAACCAGGGCTTCTCAGAAAGACTCATGATCAACATCAACAACCTCATGCATGAAATCAATGATTAACAAAATCGTACAAGATGCTACATGAGGTAGAAAAGGAAGCCCAATCTGAAGCAGCAGCAAAAGGTATTGCTCCCACAGAAGTAACAATGGCGATTAAATATGATCGTAACAGTGACCCAGGTAGATATAATTCTCCCCGTGTAACCGAGGTTGCTGTCATATTCAGAAACGAAGATGGAGAACCTCCTTTTGAAAGGGACTTGCTCATTCATTGTAAACCAGATCCCAATAATCCAAATGCCACTAAAATGAAGCAAATCAATATCCCGTTTCCTACATTAGATGCGATGACATAGCCCATTCTTTTTCTACATGGTGAAAAAGGCTGGGGAACAGAGATTGCATTAAGACTCAGAGACAACAGTGTAATCAACAATAATACTAGACAAAATGTAAGGACATGAGTCACACAAATGCAGTACTATGGATTTCATCTCTCTGTGCGGGACATGTTCAACCCTATTTTAAATGCAGGAAAATTAACTCAACAGTTTATCATGGATTCATATTCAAAATGGAGGCCAATCGGATAAATTTCATCAAAGCAAACCAATCTAAGTTGAGAGTTGAAAAATATAGTGGTTTGATAGATTATCTCAAATCTAGATCTGAAAATGACAATGTGCCGATTGGTAAAATGATAATACTTTCATCATCTTCTGAGGGTAGTCCCAGAAATATGCAGCAGTGATATCAGGACGCTATGGCAATTGTAACAAAGTATGGCAAGCCCTATTTATTCATAACCATGACACGCAACCCCAAATGGGCAGATACTGCAAACAATTTACAATGCTGGCAAAAAGTTGAAAACAGACCTGACTTGGTAGCCAGAGGTTTTTTTTGTTTGTTTATTTTTTAAATATATTTTATTGATTTTTTACAGAGAGGAAGGGAGAGGGATAGAGAGTTAGAAACATCGATGAGAGAGAAACATCGATCAGCTGCCTCCTGCACACCTCCCACTGAGGATGTCCCCGCAACCAAGGTACATGCCCTTGACCGGAATCGAACCCAGGAACCTTCAGTCCGCAGGCCAACGCTCTATCCACTGAGCCAAACCGGTTAGGGCAGTAGCCAGAGTTTTTAATATGAAGCTGAATGCTCTTTTAAATGATATCTATAAATTCCACTTATTTGGCAAAGTAATAGCTAAAATTCATGTCATTGAATTTCAGAAACGCGGACTGCCTCACGCTCACATATTATTGATATTAGATAGTGAGTCCAAATTACGTTCCTCTAATTAATTCCCTTTCAATGTGCATGAATTTCGTGCACCGGGCTACTGGTATATATATACTGAACTATCCAGGCTTGCGATTTGCCCAATCATCTTTAAAACACTGACAGTTCTATGACATGACTGCTGCTGCTGGATCTCCAGCCATATCTAGCAGAGCCAGAGCAGAGTTCGCTTTTTGTAAATCCCCTATCTAATCAACCCCACCCATGTACCAAAGGGGTGCTGGTTCCTGGAACAGGCAAGCATGTATGGTGTCTTCCTTTCTCTGGGTAGCTCACACACCAGCACCCCTACCCATCCTGCCATATATAACCCTTTAGCATCCGCCATGAAGCACATAGGACGGAAATCCATTCTTGCCTCAGCCCCAAGATGTACCTCATATGTAAGTTCGATTAATAAACTTTTGATGTAATGCTCAAGTTGTTAGCCTCTTTCTTTGGTCTCTCAGCTCAGAAAAAAATTTCCCAACAGTTATGAATTTAGTTTTGAATCTCAATACTCTTTCTGTAATGATCTCAAAGAGGATCAAAAGATTATCACAAATTTCTTGCCATCATAACTATATACAACTGTGAACCAAAAGAGGGCTATGCAATAAAGCTGACAAGCTCAGTGACTAAAAGCACCCACACAGTATGGTCTGATAATAAATTCCTAACTGGGCAGGTCATGGCAGGTAGTCACACCACAGGCCTATAGCTTCGTTAGTAAATGGTTAATCTTTACCTTAAGCAAGCCTGCCCACTGTTTTTGTGCATCTAGGATAACAAACCTTTAAAATGGCAGAATAATTTTCTTTTCCAGTCTTCTGAGAGGCACAATCTTGGCACAGAGTACAAGACCATGAGACTTCTTGTTGTTATCTTGCTGCCAGCGTACCATCTCTATTTGCTATAAATATTAAATGTTAACTATCCTGCACCCATCGATGCAAAAGATTTCTCTCTCCAGTTTGCTTTTTCATTCAATCCTAGATATTTCCCCATCTTGCTTTGTCCTTAATTTAACACTAATGGATTTCATGTAACTTTCCGTATGTTCTCTCCTTTGATTCCAATGTAGAAAATGAGCTGTGAAACTGCCATTCTCTCCAAAGCATTTTCTCAATCAGTAAGATCCTGCTTCCAGACACGTCCTCAAACCTGGCTTGAATCAATGCTTATAAAATTTTTGATAAGTACAAATGTTCTTTTGTCGACACAACACACCACAGTATTATTACTCGTACCTTTTACTTTCTCAATCATAGAAATGACAAATCTTTCCAACACAGTATTTTATTTCTCAAAATGGCTCTTAAGCTCATGAACTACTTCCAAATTAAAGTTATTAAGCCCATCACAGAATGGACATGACTAGAGTGAATGAGCCATCAGGGCATTAGTGATCAACCTGTAAAAACCAAATTGGCAACTATTGTAAAACAAAGAATTTGGCTGGCCTTTGTCCCGGTTCTTGGGAAGCACCCTCTAAATCCTTGGGATTTTCTGAGTGACAGGAGTCCTTGTAATTCAGGGTGTTAACAAGCTAACTCCAGATGGGGGCTGGCCAATCCAGAAAGACCAACTACAGGATAGAGGATTTCCAGGGAGGGAAACTAGAGATTGAGTTCAACCTCATCGCCAATGAATCATACTTACATAATGAAACCCCAGTAAGAATTCGAGACACTGAAGCTGGAGTGAGCTTCTCTGGTCAACAAGGCTCTGACTCCATGCAGTCACACATCCACGTGAGGGTGATGATCCTAACTCCACTGAAAAAGCTTGCTGACCCTCCCGAACCTCACCCTGTGCATTTCTTCTTTAGGCTGGTCCTGATTTCAATCCATTTCTGCTACAATAAAACTATAATTCATAAGTATAGCACTTGAGTTGTTGTAGTAAATTGCTAAACCTGAGAGTCTTGGGAACCCCGAATTTGTAGCCAGCTGGTCAGAAATGTGGTGACCTAGGGACCCCCCCCCCCCCCCCCGAGCTTGCAGCTAATGTCTGCAGTAAGGGCAATTGTGTGAAGGATGGTACCTCAGCCTGTGAAGTCTGACCTACTCTGAGATAATCTCTTAATATTCTCTATCATCAATTATTGTTAATCAATGTTAACCTCAATATCTATATATATAAAGCCTAAGCGACTGGACAGTGGTCAAAGCCCTCCCACAGCAGGAGCACCACTCAGCTGACGGGCCCCAGACACTGCCCTGGCCCACGTGTGCCTGAACGGCAGGTGCAGCGAGGCCAGTATGAGCGGGAGTGGCGCAGCGCCAGCCCGGGCTTGGGCTCCTCCCCGGTGCCTGCTGCTAACCGCACTACTTCATGCTGTGTGGTATCGACGTGGACAGAGCCCAACGAGCTGGCAGGTAAGGCCGGGCTGTGGCAGCACAGAGGTCCACTGATCCCCACAGGCCAGGCCAAGGGACCCCACCAATGCACGAATCCGTGCACCAGGCCTCTAGTATCTATACTAATAAAAGAGTAATATGCTAATTAGACCGGGAGACCTTCCAGACATTCTTCCAGACAAAGCCATGGTGGCAGGGCTGAGGCAGAGGCAGTTAGGGGTGATCAGGCCAGGAAGGGAGGGCAGTTGGGGGCAAGCAGGCTGGCGGCGGGGGGAGGAGGGGGCCCAGTTGGGGGCGAGCAGGCCCTCAGTGGGGGGGCAGTTGAGGGGGCAATCAGGCCGGCAGGGGGGAAGGGCAGCTGGGGGCGAGCAGGCTTGCAAGGGGGGCAGTTAGGGGCAAGCAGGCCAGCAGGCAGAGTGGTTAGGGGCAATCAGGCAAGCAGGCAGGTGAGCGGTTAGGAGCCAGCGGTCCCGGATTGCGAGAGGGATGTCCGACTGCCAGTAGTCAGACATCCCCTGAGGGGGTCCCAGATTGGAGAGGGTGCAGGCCAGGCTGAGGGACACCCTCCCCCTACCCCCATGCACGAATTTCGTGCACCGGGCCACTAGTTTTTTATAAGCATCAAAAGGTGTCGTTTTAGTATCTTAAAATATAAAATTTGTCTTATCACTTAACACATTACTAAAGATACCATGTTACATTAAAATTTTCATATTTTTATAACTATTGATTCACGAGACTGCTAAAAGATCCATGGCACAACACTCACCTAAAGCTACTGGCAACAGACAACTCTGAATCCTTGATGAGTCTTTAAAGGATATCTGCAGGCATCAAGATAAAGAATGAACTAACTCCTGGTAAGAATGGATTAATAATTTAGACCTCTTCTAAAAGCTAAAAAAACAAAAAAAAATAATCTAAAAGAATACTGCTAACAAAAACTATCAGGAACACCAAGGTTTCTTACTGGAATGGCTAATTCCAAGTCAGAGGCTGGAACACCTTGTCATACCAGAAGCCAGGATATTATCAAAGCCAGGAGGACAACACTAGAGTTGTGTCAAAGAGACAAAGGGGACAGAACCTGCCAGAACCTGGCTTGAGAACCTAGCGAGAGAACATGGCGACAGAACCTGGCTGGAGAACCTAGCGAGAGAACATGGCAACAGAACCTGGCTGGAGAACCTAGTGAGAGAACATGGCAGGAGAACCTGGACAGAACCTGGCGACAGAACCTGGCTGGAGAACCTAGCGAGAGAACATGGCAACGGAACCTGGACAGAACCTGGTGACGGAACCTGGCTGGAGAACCTGAAGAACCTGGCTGGAGAACCTAGCGAGAGAACATGGCAAGAGAACCTGGACAGAACCTAGCTAGAGAACCTAGCTGGAGAACCTAGATAGAACCTGGCTGGAGAACCTAGCGAGAGAACATGGCTACAGAACCTGGCTGGAGATCCTACACAGAACTTGGCTGGAGATCCTGGCTACAGATCCTGGCTAGAGAACCTGGATAGAATCTGGCTAGAAAACCTGGCTATGATGATCGACTGAATGCTGCCTCCGTGTCATTCCTTCTTCGCTGACTCCGTCCACACCTTGGGGAACCCCTGGACCTGCTGGGGCTGGACCCCAGCACATATACAAATTCAAACCACAGATTTATTGCTTGAGTACAGTGCAGAGAAATTTGTCTTCTAAAATAAAAGATACTTATTAAAAAAAAAAAAAAGAGAGAGACAAAGGGAATTGTTTTACACTATTTTCATGACTTTTTATGATTAACAACTTCCACAACATAAATGTGAACGCACACATACTGACATATCCACCAAAACTATGCTTGAAAGCATCAAAGAGCTTGAAGATAGAACTCACAAAGGCACAATCTAGGGAAGTAAGCCCCACATTTAGAACCACGTTTATCCCTGAGAGCAACTGGCAAGTGTTATGGAACAGCTGAAAGGCTGACAGCTTTACAAGGTGAGGGACCAAAGCCCAGAACCCAGGGTCTACCAAAGGAAGGAGAGGGCTGGTGGACCCATGTCACGTGAGCTGGAATCCTAAATTGCTCTTAGGAGCTGAAGGAATGGAAAGAAACCAGGTAAGAACTGCAGCCAGCCACTACTCCTCTTTACCCTGGAACTGAAAGAGGTGATCCCAGACTGTCCACTCCCTCAGATGCCTGGCAGAAGCAAGCACAAACCCTGTCTAGAAAATATCATCCTAGACCCCAATAATTTCAAATTATTTAAAAAATGTAATCTACCAGCTGCAAGAGACAAAATAGAAACTAGGACAAACAAACAATAAATAAATAAAAAGGTAGACATTGGAGTTGCAAAATCATAATTTAAGGTTGGGGGGGAGGGGAGAAGAGTACAGAAATAAATAAAATTATTAAGTGAAAAATAAAATAGCTGTATTATATTCAGAGATAAGACATTAAAATAGTAACCTTTGGTAGAAAACTATCAAAGAACCAGATTTTCCAGTAGTAAAAAAAATACAGTAAACTCAATAAATAAGATAATAGATTAAGATCAAATAGGATAGGAAAAACCAAGATGGCGGCATAAGTAAACACCTGAGATTGCTGCCTCGCACAACCACTTCAAAAATACAACTAAAAGACGGATTGGACATCATCCAGAATCACAGGAAGGCTGGCTGAGTGGAAATTCTACAACTAGAAGGAAAGAGAGAAGCATACCGAGACTCAGAGGAGGTACAGTGCAGAAGTAAAATACAAAGGTGCGGAGGTGCACGCGGAGAGGGCTGGCGGCTGAAGACATGACTGTCTTTTTCAATCGGGAGGGAGTCTCAGGCTCTGAACTCCCGTTCCGGGCGAGTCTCTGGGGACCCAGACTCATACGGGAGAAACGGGACTGTCTGGCATCGGTCGGAACTCGAGGGCAGCTTTCTCTTGGAGGCACACACAGCGATTGCCGGGGCCTCTGAGGACAGGACTGAGAGCAGCCATACTGCTCGCTCCGCCCACCCTGTTGATCCCCTGGGGCTCCACCCCGCCCAAGCCATGCCTGGAGGCTTTTGCATATGAAAGGCCGGACCCTTTGTAATCTGAAAATTACTTAACAAACTGCAGCTACACAAGGCCCCAGGGCAACTTACATTGCTTTACACCTGGCAGTCTGCAGGGTAGCCTCAGGCAGAGGCTAGATTAGCACCTCCTTAGATCCAAGAGCCACTGTAGCCAGTGGTCAGAGTGGGACCATCCAATTATAACTCTGCAGATCCATAAGAGACACACTCAGGGGGCAGACTCAGTGAGCACCAAAGACTCACTGAAGCAAGTCTTGCCCCATAAGGGTGTCTTCAGTACAGAAGTCCTCCCACAGTAGACACAGCTGATTCTCAGTCAATTGGCCTGGAGTTCAAATCCTCCCAGTGTTACCTACAACAATCAAGGCTTAACTACAACAAGACTGTGCACAAAGCCCGCAGGGGAGTGCACCGGGAGTGTCTACCTCAGGTAGTTGGGGAGACCGAGCCACCGGGCCCTGTAAGACACTTAGCACAGAAAGCCACACTATTGACACAGCGAAGCATAAAAAATGCCGAGACAAAGAAACAGGACACAAATGACAGAAATGGAGGAAAGCAAACTACTGGATACAGAGTTCAAAACCACACTTCGAAGGTTTTTCAAGAACTTTCTAGAAACTGCTGATAAATGTAGTGAGGTCCTCAAGGAATCTAGTGGGACCGTTGATGTTGTGATAAAGGACCAACTAGAAATTAAGCATGCAATGACTGAAATAAAGAATATTATACAGACTCCCAACAGCAGACCAGAGGATTGCAAGAATCAAGTCAAAGATTTGAAATGTGAAGAAGCAAAAAACACCCAACCGGAAAAGCAAAATGAAAAAAAGAATCCGAAAATATGAAGATAGTGTAAGGAGCCTCTGGGACAGCTTCAAGTGCATCAACATCAGAATTATAGGGGTTGCCAGAAGATGAGAGAGACCAAGATATTGAAAACCTATTTGAAGAACTAATGACAGAAAACTTCCCCTACCTGGTGAAAGAAAGAGACTTACAAGTCCAGGAAGCGCAGAGAACCCCAAACAAAAGGAATCCAAAGAGGACCACACCAAGACACATCATAATTAAAATGCCAAGAGCAAAAGACAAAGAGAGAATCTTAAAAGCAGCAAGAGAAAGAAACCCAGTTACCTACAAGGGAATACCCATACGACTGTCAGCTGATTTCTCAACAGGCCAAAAGGGAATGGCAAGAAATATTCAAAGTGATGAATACCAAGAACCTACAACCAAGATTACTTTATCCAGCAAAGCTATCATTCAGAATTGAAGGTCAGATAAAGAGCTTCACAGATAAGAAAAAGCTAAAGGAGTTCATCACCACCAAACCAGTATTATATGAAATGCTGAAAGGTATCCTTTAAGAAGAGGAAGAAGAAGAAAAAGGTAAAGATACAAATTATGAACAACAAATACACATCTATCAACAAGTGAATCTAAAAATCAAGTGAATAAATAATCTGATGAACAGAATGGACTGGTGATTATAATAGAATCAGGGACATAGAAAGGGAATGGACTGACTATTCTTGGGGGGGAAAGGGGTGTGGGGGATGCGGGAAGAGACTGGACAAAATCATGCACCTATGGATGAGGACATTGGGTGGGGAGTGAGGGAGGAGGGTGGGGTGGGAACTGGGAGGAGGGGAGTTACGGGGGGAAAAAGAGGAACAAATGTAATAATCTCAACAATAAAGATTTAATTTAAAAAAATAAATAAATAAAATAAATAAGATATTAGTAGGATGGCTAATCTTGTTAAATGTTAGTGAACAAAGAAAAATCAGAAGAAAATACCCAGAATGAAGCATGGAGAAGGTAAGAGACTGGGAAGGTCTAATACATTAATGAACACTCAGACATTTCCACAGGTTCAGTAGGACTTATAAACACAAAATATAAATAAAAATATGTAACTAGACACATCACAATAAAAGTTGAAAACTAAAGACAAAAAAAAAAAAAATCAGCCAAAACCGGTTTGGCTCAGCGGATAGAGCGTCGGCCTGCGGACTGGGGGGTCCCAGGTTCGATTCCGGTCGGGGGCATGTGCCTGGGTTGCGGGCACATCCCCAGTGGGAGATGTGCAGGAGGCAGCTGATCGATGTTTCTCTCTCATCGATGTTTCTAACTCTCTGTCTCTCTCCCTTTCTCTCTGTAAAAGATCAATAAAATATATTAAAAAAAAAATCATAAACACCTGAAATAAAAAAGACAAATTCCACCCATGGGAGCTAATATTTATATTTTGGAGGGACGATAAAATAAATTTTATTTTAAACAGAGAAAAAGGAGGAGGCTAGGTCACCGTGTAAAAATACCTTGTTCACAGGCCAACTCAGGAGTCAGTTGCACACATGGTCACTTAGTCTTGGGATTCTGTGTGTTTCCAAAGGTGGGGGTTGTCTCCAAGTTTTGAGGGGCCAAATTCTGACTCCGCCTTCTGGTTGGGGCCTTGTTAAGACTTCCAGGACCACCACAGGGTTTTCCTGCCATTAACAGTTTCTTTTGATCCTGCCTGGAGGTGGGGGAGGGGGAGGGGCTGGGGCTCTGGTGAGAGGATGTCAACTCCTACTTCCTCACTCCACTTGGAGGATCCCGCCCCCCCCCCCCCCCCCAACTTCTTTCTATCCTGCCTCATTCCCTACGGAGAGACTTCCATCCCTCAGATCTTTCAGGGGTGATGAGGGAAGAGGGTTTGTCTTCAGTAACTGCTTCTTGCTGACAAGAGCTGTGGTCCCTGCCTATGTAGGCTATGGAAGTCTCTCTCCCTGCCTGATCTAGGGGAGACAAGGGAAAGGGAGTTGGGGCACAGCGCTGATGTTATTGGCTGGGTCCTCTAAGTCAGGGATGGGTCCAAAGCCTTGAAGCATCATTATCTTGACATGGAACTGTTGTATCCAACAGTAATGGCGGTGGCTAGACACTCTGATGGTGGGTTTACTCCATTCAGACTCAACTCCACACCTAGAACAGTGACAAGAAAAGGGACCTAGAAAGGAAAGTGAAGACCCATGGCTGGCTAGCCACGGAAGTATGTTACGCGTCCACTTCCATGTCAGGAACTTCCGCTTGTCCTTCACTCGCCCAGGAAAACTCTCAAGGATGAATGGGAGTGAGAATAAAGCAAGTTTTATTCAAGTAGAGAAAGAGAAGGAGGCCACTGAGCAGGCACCTCTGTGAAACAAGCGAAAAGTACATGTCTGAGTGGACACAGACTAACTCAAGAATGAGTTGCACCATGGGAGCAAATATTAAACTGACTTACAGAAAGAATGGAAGTTGAAAATGTAATTCAATGACCTCTTTCAATGCCTCAGGAGAAAGCTGACAAGTTAGGAACTATACACATCAAAAACATCCTTCAAAAGGAAGGTCAATTTGAGACATATTTAGACTAACATACACTCAAGAGAATTCACTATCAGCAGTAACAACAGGTGGGAAACAAAGTGTTCTTCAGGGAGAAGAGTGTTCAAAGATGAAGGGGTTGGAATTATAGCAAGGAATGAAGAGCAATAAAGAGGGTAAATCAAACAAGCTATTGACTGCACAAATTAATAATACCTTAAGATAAAATATACAGAAAATTATAACAGTACAACATTTCACAACATTAGTGAAAATGAGATAGAGTTTAAGTGCCAAAGAAAGGGGGAAAGAACCAAGTATTAGATTCTGAGAGGTCAAAGATGCACGTATTAAGTAACTTGCAAATTAACAAGGGAGAAAAATAATAAAAATTAGCACCCAAAGGACAGGAAAAGCCACATAAAACAGGTACACTAAACAGAAAGCACTTACTAAGCTAACAGATTAAACCCAACTATGTCCATTATCTTGTTAAATGTTGTCAACAGACCAACTGTCCCAATTTTAAGAAATATCATCAGACAAGATTTTAAAAATTCCAACTGTCGACAACAGAATTATCTAAAACATAAGCACAAAGACAGATTGAAAATAAAGGGTACAAAAATATATTCACTGCACATAACCTAAGATAATGCAGCCACATGAATATTAAGATTAAAAAAAAAAACTTGCCCTAGCCAGTTTGGCTCAGTGGATAGAGCATAGGCCTGAGGACTGAAGGGTCCCAGGTTCAATTCCAGTCAAGCCCTGGTCCAGCTCCTGATGAAGGCAACCAACCAATGTGTTTCTCTCACATTGATATTTCTCTGTCTTCCACTTTCTCTTAAAAAAATTAAAAAAAAAAATCAATGGAAAAATATCCTCAAGTAATTTAAAAAAAAAAAAAAGATAAAATTTTACTTCTAATGATACTTTTGCATTAAGGAGGAATACAATGACTTTAAGTCCTTTAATTTATTTTTAGAGAGAGGAAGAGGGAGAAGGGGAGAGAAACATTGATCTGTTGCCTCCCATCCCACAACCTGGGCATGAGCCCTGAGCACATGCCCTGAGCAGGAATCAAACCACGCACCTTTCAGTGCACAGGATGACATTCTACCCACTGAGCCACACTAGCCAGGGCAAATGGAATTATTTTAAAAAACAGAATTGACGAGAAAGGTATGTCATTCTAAGCACGTATGCACCTAATAGCATAACCTCAAAATAGATAAAGCAGAAATGACCAGAACTAAGAATATTTTTTTTTTCTTAAAAATTTTTTTTATTGATTTTTTTACAGAGAGGAAGGGAGAGAGATAGAGAGTCAGAAACATCGATGAGAGAGAAACATCGATCAGCTGCCTCCAGCACACTCCCTACTGGGGATGTGCCCGCAACCCAGGTACATGCCCTTGACCGGAATCGAACCTGGGACCCTTGAGTCCGCAGGTTGACGCTCTATCCACTGAGCCAAACCGGTTAGGGCCAGAACTAAGAATATTAATACATTTATCTTGGTAATCAATACAAGCAGCAGACCAAAAGGGGGAAAAAAAGTTTAAGGATGTGGAAGAATTTAACATGATTAGTCAAGTTGAACTAACTGACAATCGCATCTGCCCTGGCCAGGGACCTCAACTGGTTAGAGCCTCACCCTGATATGCCAAGGTTGCGTATCTGATCCCCATTCAGGGCATATACAAAAATCAACCAATGAAATGCATAAATAAGTGGAACAACACCCAGGCCAGTGTGGCTCAGGTGGTTAGAGCATTGTCCCATGCACCAAAAGGTTGCCAGTTTGATCCCTGGTCATCTATGTGTTTCTCTCTCGCACCAATGTTCCTCTCTCTCTCTTTCTCTCCACCCCCCCCCCAAAAACCTAAATAAATGGAACAACAAAGCCCTCTCTCTCTCTTTCAAATCAATCAATAAAAATAATAATAAGACACTACTGCATCCACATTCTTTCCAAGGATACACAGGACATTTACAAAAATTGATCATCTCTTTGGTCATAGCTTCAAAAAATATCATGACCTTTAATTAAACAGTGTTCTGGTCACAATGGAATTTAGAAAGCAATAAAAAAACAAACAGGCAGACACGAGAGGATTCTTAGAGCAGCAAAGCTATTCTGTATTTTACTATAATGGTGAGTACACACTATGTATTTGTAAAAACCCATTGAATATACACACCTAAAGTGAACCCTAATGTAAACCATGGATTTGGGATAATAATGATGTGTCAATGCAGGTTCACTGATTGTAAAAAATGTATAATGTGGTGCAGGACAGGGGAGGCTGTGCCTGTGTGGGGTCAGGGAGTACAGGAAAACTTACACTTTTTATTCAATTTTGTTGAGACCCTAAAACTGCTCTGAAACATAAAGTCTTAAATTACTTTTAAGGTTTATCTAAGTTAATAAGTATACAATGGTTACAAACAACCCCAGAAATTTCAGTTACTTGAAACAAATTCCCACTCCCTTCTTCCCCTGTTCTCCCCGGTGCCGGAAGCCGGTCCATCCTTGCTGCTTGACACAGTCGCTGCAGGAAAGAAACATCTGCACAGCATATGTTTCAAGGGACCTGGCGTATATAGCATACTGTTCTTAATATGTTTGCTCCCCTTAGCGCTGTGTGTTTTAACCAAGGTCACCTCTCCGAGAAAGGTTGTTTCCCCAGGTAGGAATTTTTCCCTGAAGTCAGGGAGGGGATGAAACTCCTTAACTAAGTGCCAGGCAGGTAGTTAATCACTACAAAGAATCATGCTTAAGCTACATAATCTTTACTCCCTGGAATGGAGATAAGAAACGCCCTAACCTTTGTAATAGAAATTGACAGGATTAAAATCAACTGGGATAAATACGGATGTAACAAGACAATAAACAGCAGAACCTCTCTGGAGATCCAGACCAGAACTTGGCTGGAGATCCTGGCTAGGCTGCTGATCAACTGAACGCTGTCTCCGTGTCATTCCTTTTTCGCTGACTCCGTCTACGCCTTTGGGAACCCCTGGACCTGCTGGGGTTGGACCCCGGCACCCCGGCCCTCCTCTTTTCTCCACCAGTCCTTCCTCTCTCCTCCCTCCGCTCTTGGTCAAAGACCCGCACTGCAGGAAGCTCCATCACTGGCAGGAGGAAGATGTGGCAAATCTCACTATTGCTCCTAGAAGTTTGTGTGACAAGTCTTTTCTGCTCACGTCACACTGGCTAAGACAAATCACATGGCCACACTCAATTTAGGAGGCAGGAACCAGAGTAAGATTCTACTAACCACCCACTGGGATGACTAAAATTAAAAAGACTAACAATGCCAAGTATTGGTGAGGGTATGGAGGCACAATAATGTATTCACTGTAGCAGAAATTGGTATGTCTACTTTGGAAAAGTCTGGCACTATCTATGAAGACTAAACACAGGCATAATGTGACCCAGCAATTCTACACAACAGAAAAGCATGCCAGAAACATGTGCCTGAATGTTCACAGCAAGCCCAGTCCACTCACTTATGTCCCATACCAGCATGAAAGTGGAAATGAGGTGAGCCCCTTAGACCAGTGGTCGCCAACCAGTGGTCCACCAACCAATGCTAGTTTGTGAGGTCCGAAAGGTTGGCGACCGCTGCCTTAGACCACCTACCATGCGAGTTTAAGTGAATAACTCAGCTGCTCTGCTGAATCCATCACCATCCTCCCCCTAGATCAGTGGTTCTCAAACCTTCCTAATGCCACGACCCTTTAATACAGTTCCTCATGTTGTGGTGACCCCCAATTTCATTGTTACAAATTGAACATAATTAAAGCATAGTGATTAATCACAAAAACAATATGTAATTATATATGTGTTTTCCGATGGTCTTAGGCGACCCCTCTGAAAGGGTCATTCGACCCCCAAAGGGGTCACAATCCACAAGTTGAGAACCGCTGCCCTAGACCATGCATCCCTTACACACACTTTCTAGTAGGAGAGATGCTAAAGCAAGATACGGGGATACCTCTGACCCAACTTTGGCTGAAGGACTCCTCAGTGGCCTTGCTTAAACTCAGAACTGTACTGTAGCCCTAGCTGATTTGGCTCAGTGGATAGAGCATCATCCTACGGACTGAAGGGTCCTGGGTTCGATTCCAGTCAAGGGCACATGCCCAAGTTACGGGCTCGATCCCCAGTGTGGGGAGTGCAGGAGGCAGTTGATAGATGATTCTGTCTCATCACTGATGTTTCAATCTTTCTCTCCCTTCCTCTCTGAAATAAATAAAAAAATAAAAAGAACTGCACTGTGGTCATAAGACTTTTCCCACCAGACATTCTCTCCATCCCTTCCTCCTACACATGCATCAAACCTGGCCTCAAGCCCTAGCTGGTTTTGCTCAGTGGATAAGTGCATCGGCCTGGGGACTGAAGGGTCCTGGGTTCAATTCATGTCAAGGGCACATGTCCGGTTTTCGGGCTTGATCCCCAGTAGGGGTCATGCAGGAGGCAGCCAATCAATGGTTCTTTGATGTTTCTATCTCTCTCTCCCTCTCCCTCTCCCTTCCTCTCTGAAATCAATAAATTAAAAAAAAAAAAAAAAAAAAAAAAGGCTGGCCTCACCTCCCTCAATACAGCTAGATCTAATCCCAACTTGCCATCTTTTTGTTTTAGGGGGACCTGAACTAACAGTCTCAACCTGGAAACAAGCTAATACTTAACAGGAGAATGAGTACCCATGAGTAATATGTGAATAAATCATACATGAATAGAGAGACGACAACTGTGACCACATGAATAAAATGCATGATGAAATTAGTGGTAGTTCCACAGATGGTGTGTCACACACCATAAATGTGCCATTACGTCTGTACTTACAATATTTTTCATTTTTGAACATGAAAAAAAATACAGGACTGAGGTCAACAGTCCCCAACCCAAAAGTGAATTTACTATGTTAACTCAAATTAAGAAGCTATTTGAAGCTAAAGTGTTACTTTCTTACACAGAGCCCTCCTCCCCCTTTCTCCATCAGTCCCACCCCCAAGAGGTAACCACTGGTAAGACTCCTACGAATCTAATAAAATACTGTTGTGCAAATATTTAAAGCATACTACAAGTACACGAACATCTTAAAACACACATATGCATGCATACAAGACAATATACAGTGCTATACAACTTGCTTCTCATACTAAATGTTGTTTTTGATGCAGTGTAGTGAATTTAGAATGGGTATAAAGATCATTTATTTTAAGCTGTTAACCCCAATACTCTCAAACATGCATATTTGCATATTTGTACAAATGCATCTATACAATCAATTCCTAGTAGTGGAATTGCTAGGCCAAATAGAGTATGTGCATTTTAAATTAAGAATATATAGTGAAGTCACTTTCCAAAAATGTTCTACCAAATGATAGTCCCACCAATGACATGAATTATTTAAAGACCATGTAGTGCCCTGGCCTGGTGGCTCAGTTGGTTGAAGCATCATCCCATACACTAAAGGCTGCAGATTTGATTCTCAGTCAGGGCACATACCTAGCTAGGTTGCAGGTTAGATCCCTAGTTGGGGTGCATACAGGACACAATGAATTGGTGTCGTTCTCTCATTGATGTTTCTCTTTCTCTCTTCCTCTCTCTCTAAAATCAATAAACATACCCTTGGTTGAGGATTAAAAACATTAAAATTAAAAATAAGCCGAAATCGGTTTGGCTCAGTGGATAGAGCGTCAACCTGCGGACTGAAAGGTCCCAGGTTCGATTCCGGTCAAGGGCATGTACCTGGGTTGCTGGCACATCCCCAGTAGGAGATGTGCAGGAGGCAGCTGACCTATGTTTCTCTCTCATCAATGTTTCTAACTCTCTATCTCTCTCCCTTCCTCTCTGTTAAAATATCAATAAAATATATTTAAAAAATAAATAAATAAATAAAACCCGGCTGATGTAGATTGAGCGTCGTTCCATGTACCAAGAGATCACCAGTTTGATTCCAGGTCAGGGCAAAGCCCAGGTATCAGGCTAGGTCCCTGGTAGTGGGTGATGCTTCTCGCTCATCAATGTTTCTATCTCTATCTCTAAAATCAACAAAAACATATTTAAAAAATAATAATAAATGCCATGGCCCTGGATGGTGTGGCTCAGTTGGTGGGACACTGTCCCATGTACTGAAAGATTGCCAGTTTGATTCCTGATCAGACCACATGCCCGTGAGCTCAATCTCTGGTAGGGGTCATGCAGATGTTTCTTCTCTGTCCCCCCCTCTCCTTTTCTCTCTCTCTAAAAATCAATAAAAATACTTAAAGAAATAAAGGCCATGTATTTTAGGTGAACCTTACTTCATCAATAATATTCCAAAAATTGTGAAAAATAATTACAAATGGGAAGTATATGAGATTACACTTATTTTTTTACTGTGTCAATTTAAAGGAAAACTTTAAACAACACCAGAGTAAACAAGAAAATTACCAAGTTGTAACCCATAGATTAATTCTAAATAAAAAAGTGACCTGCCACCCTAGGATCCAACTATCCCCACTGCACTTACCTTCAGCAGTTCAGTCCAGCTAATTCCCGCTGTGATTTCTGCCCTACAGAAAACAGTGACCAGTGCTCTCAAGAAAACTCAGCTCTGGCCATGGACAGTGTGGCTCAGTTGGTTGGACACGATTCAGTGCACAAAAATGTTGCTGATTTGCTTCTAGTCAGGGCACATGCCCAGATTGTGGGCTCGATCCCCAATAGGGTGCATGCAGGAGGCAACCAATCAATATTTTGTTCTCACATCAATGTTTCTCTCTCTAAAAAAGAAAATCAATCAAAATATTAAAAAAAAAAAAAAAAGAATACTGGCCCTAACCAGTTTGGCTCAGTGGATAGAGTGTCAGCCTGCGGATTGAAGGGTCCCGGATTCAATTCTGGTCAAGGGCATGTACCTTGATTGCGGGCACATCCCCAGTAGGGAGTGTGCATGAGGCAGCTGATCGAAGCTTCTCTCTCATCAGTGTTTCTAACTCTCTATCCCTCTCCCTCTCCCTCCCTCTCTCTAAAAAATCAGTAATATATATTAAAAAAAAAAAAATACTGGACTCCCCTCACAAATGTCTCATAGCTGTGGGATAAGGCATGAGCACTGAATCGCCCAGGGTGGGCAAGCAGGTCTTTCATGACAAATCCACTCCAACACTCCAGTCTCCCTAAATTTATGAACCCTTCCTCTATGGTACACCAAGGTAGTTCTAGCAGCTCAACTTTGCTTAATTAGCACAGGTTACATTTTGAGAGGTTTCAGGAGCAACAGGGGACCTTTATAACCCCTCAAACTACAACACTGAATGCAGAATCTCTGCTTATAGGCCCATATCAATAAATTCAGTCTAACCCAACTTTAACTCCTTCCACCATTATCCTACATCCTTAACATTCATTCCCAAACATATTCTCCAGGTTCCTAACTATATAGTGGCAAACCAGACACCCTTTTAGAAGGTAGCACACCTCCTGGGTCATATTTTGCAACTCACCTTTTTTTCCTCAAACCTTTATTGTTGGGTATTACAGATGTCCCCCTTATTACTCCCAATGCCCTCCTTCACCTGGTTCGTGCCCCACCCCAGGCCCTCACCACCCTATTGTCTGTGTCCATAGGTAATGCATATATGCATGTAAGATCTTTGGCTAATCTCTTCCCCATCCCCGCTTCCCTCTGAGATTCATCAGTCTACTCCATGTTTCCATACCTGATTCTATTTTATTCACCAGTTTATTTATCATGTAATACAGGTTTGATGGTGATGAATTCCTTTAGCTTTTTCTTGTCTGTGAAGCTCTTTATCTGATAGCTTTGCTGGGTAGAGTAATCTTGGTTGTAGGTTCCTGCTTTTCATCACTTTAAATATTTCTTGCCACTCCTTTCTGGCATGCATAGTTTCAGTTGAGAAATCAACTGACAGTCATATGAGTGCTCCTTTGTAGGTAACTAACTGCTTTTCTCTTGCTGCTTTTAAGATTCTCTGTCTTTAATCCATGGCATTTTAATTATGATGTGTCTTGGTATGGGCCTCTTTGGGTTCCTCTTGTTTGGGACTCTGCACTTCCTGGACTTACAAGAAAGTTTTCTGTCATTATTTCTTCAAATAGGTTTTCAGTATCTTACTCTCTCTCTTCTCATTCTGGCACCCCCATGATGCTAATGTTGACACGCTTAAAGTTGTCCCAGAAGCTCCTTACACTATCTTCATATTTTTTTATTTTTTGCTCTTCCGGTTGGGTGTTTTCTGCTTCCTCATTCCAAATCATTGATTTGATTCTCAGAATCCTCAGAATCCCTGTAAATAATTCTTAATTTCAGTTAGTGTGTGCTTAATTTCTGACTGATCCCTTTTCACGTCTTTGATGTTCTCACTAAGGTTCTTGAAATTCTCACTAAGATACTTCAAAGTCTCACTAAGTCCCTTGAAGGTCTCATGAGTAACGGTGTAACAATGGTTCTGTACCCAGTAGTTTGCTTGCTTCTATTTCTTTCATTTGACATGTTTATCTCTGCATTTTGGATGCTTCCCTGTGTTTGTTTCTATGTATTAGGTAGAGCAGCCTTATCCATTAGGTATCCTGTAGGATCCAGTGGCTCAGCCTCTAGGTGTGCCCCTGTGTGGGCTGTGTGCACAGTCTTGTTGTAGTTGAGCCTTGATTGCTGTTGGTACCACCAGGAGGAATTGACCTCCAGGCCAATTGGCTGTGAGGGCCAACTGGGACTACAGTGGGAGAGCAGCTGTGCAAGAGACACTCTTATGGATCAGGACTTGGTTCAGTGGGGCTTTGGTGCTCACCTAGTCTGCCCCTTGAGTGTGTCACTTGTGGATGTGTAGAGCTGTAATCTAGTATGGTCTGAAGCTGTCCACCGGGTGTACTGGCTCTGGTGACTCCCAGGAGGTGGTCAGCCACTGCCTAGGGCCACCCAAAGGAGCTACAGAAAGGTCAGCAGATGGCTGCTTCTTGTATTGGGCTTGTGAAGTGCCCAGGCAAAGTCCAGCTATAAAGTAAGGCAGACTGGTGCTAGCGTCAGGTCTTGGACCTTTTATTGATAGGTTTGGGGCACACTGACGCCAACTGCTGCTTGTTTGAGAGATATTAGCAAAGTCTGAAGCCTGAGTCAGGGCAGGCCATTCATATGGGAAAGTTCCTGTAAACAGCTTGAGTGAAGCTGCATATTGGATGGGGCAGGTTCTGAGGGAATCACTAGGGTAGAGAGACAAGTGTGAGCCAGGCTGATAGAAACTTGGACATGGCTGCCAGTCAGCTCTGCAATGACCCCTGTGAGGCTCCCCATCTGGGAGAAAGCCACCCTGAGTCCTACTCAGATGTCATACAGTCCAGTTCCTCTCCATACATCCCTGGGTTCCCCAAAAGCTGCCTAGAGCTGGAACTCAGAGGGATCGAGTCCTAGTAAGTTCGTGGACCAGCCCTTTAAGAGGAACACCTGGGCCTCCAACAGCCTCCGTGTCACTCAGCCACAATCCCCACTGGTTTTTACAGCCCAGAGTTATAGGGACTTCTCTTCCCAGCTCTGGAACCCTGGGCTGGGGCTCTGGTGTGGGGCTGGGACCTCTTGCCCCTCAGGGGGGCTTTGTAACAGAGATATCCCTCCTGATTAAAATATGGCACACATGGGTGTTGTACCAGCCCATTCTGAACCTCCACACCTCCTACCAGTCTTGATGTACTTTCTTCTTTACTTCTCTAGTTGTAGGATTTCCATTCAGCCAGCTTTCAGGTGATTCTGAATGATGTTTCTTTTGTATTTTAGTAGTAATTTTGATGTGGTTGTGGGAGGTGGTGAGTACTGCCATTTACTTACCATCTTCATCCTCCACTGCACCTCACACTTTGAAATCTGCTTGTACTATCCTAGGAGAGGCCAATTACAGGTTTTTCAGGGAATGGAGATTAAGTTCCTCAGACACCAAATGTAAAGACTTGCTATTGGCAAAGGTAGTCCAGCAGAATTTAGGGTTTCAAGGTCTCCAGGTTAATCAGAATCTGACCATATGCTCTTAATTCAATTTTCAGGATCCCATTCCTTACTAATCAATGCTTTCACTTACAAATTGGGAGTTCAATTTGTACTTTTAGGGCAGACACAGACAGACACTTTATGTAGAACCTGAGTTGGGAATTTAAAACCCGAACTCATCATTTTGCTTTGTAATGTTTTAACTTAGCTGAATCACATTCCCCAGAATTTCCTCTCCTGTTTATTTCTGGTTTGGGCAGGCCACAAGAGAGAGTCTTGTGCAGCAGGCAGAGGGAACAAGGCAACGGGACACCCACTGATCTTCCAATTGACCTCACTGATTCAAGGCATGATTGGGCCTGCATCAGCTGCAGCACCTGCTTGTACCTTCCCTTCCCTGAGCTCCTCTGCTTCCTGGGCCAAGTGTGTGTAGTTAGCTCCATGAAAAGGGTCCAGCTCTTGTAGGTCACCCACACAACCAAGGTCACAGACAACAGAACTAACACAGCTTTCAATCTGGCCTGCTGTGACCTCTAGCTTGTTCAAATTCTCTTCCCCACTACACATCCATCTTCCATTCCCAAATGCTTGCTCTGTGAACATCAAAGTCCAGCATCAGCCATATAGATAACAGCCTTATTGCCTATAAGCTGCTCCGTCAGCTCCTACACCTTGTTAACTTGGGTCCCTAATAACCACCGATTGAGAGACCTCTGTGCAGAAGACCAGACATAAACACACAGCCTCCACCTTCTCTTGGACAATGCTAGTTACTGTCCAACGGATTTGAGCACTCACAAACCAGGCATTGAGCAAAGTAGTATAAAGTAATTATGAGCAAAAACAGGAACAGTCTCTGCTTTCATTAACCTCAGCCTTTTTTGGAAAATAAAAATTCGCCCTAGCTGGTTTGGTTCAATGGATAGAGCGTTGGCCTGCAGACTGAAGGGTTCCAGTCAAGGGCACATGGGTGGGCTCAATCCCCAGTAGGGGTTGTGCAGAAGGCAGCCAATCAATGATTCTGTCTCATCACTGATGTTTCTATCTCCCTCTCCCTTACTCTCTGAAATCAATAAATCTACACTAAGAAAAGAGAAACATGCAAATTGACCATCCCTCCGCTATGCCCACCAGCCAATCAGAGCGAGTATGCAAATTAACCCAACAAAGATGGCAGTTAATTTGCATACACAGGCGCGGAGCAAAGACTAAAGACAGCGTAGAAGGAAGCCAAGCTCTACAGAAGGGAGAGAAGCGGCGGAGAAGGGAGGGAGCCAAGGCAGCGGAGCCAGGAGCAGAGGTGAGGCAGCGAAGAAGGGAGCGAAGCCCGCCTCCCGCCCCTAAGGGCTCCTGGACTGTGAGAGGGGGCAGGCCGGGCTGAGTGGCCACCCCTCCAGTGCATGAATTTTCATGCCCCAGGCCTCCATGATACATATAAAAGAAAAGAAAAATTCATAAATTAGGTAAACCAATGTAGCACTATAAATTTGATAAGCATCAGGGAGAATAACAACGTCTCTAATAGGAGACTAGACTTCCTCCTATTGGTCAAAAAAATCTTCAGCAAATGGATGGCTGTTTTAGTGGGTATGAGGGTTTCCTGGACTATTGTCTCTACCTTTATTGGACAAATGTACAAACTCACACAGAAAAACTTCATGCAAAAGCTATATTTGAGATAAGCTCTAAAGACTAGGAATAATGAAACAAGGACAGAAAGCATTCCAGGCAAAGGAAAAGAACGAGTGCCACACTCCCTGGTGGAGATGATGGGCACAGGAACTAGCAGGACTAGCATGGCTACAGCTAGAAAAGCAAGGGGAGATGTAGTGCGCAGTGAGGCAGAAGTCCCAAAGTCCTTGAGGCCATGTGATGTAGTTCTGTCTTTAAAGCAATAGGAAGCCACTGAGAGTTTTAAGTAAAAGGGTGACATAATGAGATGGTTTTTTTTTAAATATAATTTTTGACATTACCAGAATTACAAACATATTGATTGACTTATTACCCCAAAATCAATCTTAAAGCTATTCTTGCACAAATACAAAACAATATATCCACAAAGTATTCACTAAAGCGAAATAATATAAACAACCCAACTGTTCATCATTAGGAGACAAACTACAAGCACAAAAGAAAAAAAAAGAGCTCATATGAAGTCATCTCCAGAATATATTAAGTAAAAAGGAAGAAACAGTGAACACAGAGTTCTAGAAAGGAAGAGAAATAAAAAATACATGTATAAACATATTTGCAAAAACCAGAAACTAATAAAAATGGGGCGGGGGGGAACAGGTACAAAGGACAGGAATGGGAAGCTGTAAACATATCTTTGTAATACAGCTTTAACTTCTAAACCACATAAAAGTTTACATACTAAATACATTACCTAAATTAAAACAATCCTTAAATGTTAAGAATTTCATGCAAATAAACCAAATAATCAAATCAGTAACATAATCAGAGAAAATATTTTTAAATGATTTTGTAATTCAGAATGTCAACTATACATCCTTATGTGGATAAGTTTTAGGAACAAAAATAACTAATAAAATATAAACCTACAATCATTTTTATTAGTGTTTTCAAACTACTATATTTATATTGTAGGGAAAAGAAAAATAACTAATATTGCTAAAAATGTAAATTTTTCAATGGTATGAAAAGGAAATATCCATAAAATCAAAATGTATCTATCTCAAGTCTGTCCAGTGAAAACAGGGGCATCCCAGTAGCAATCAGGACGCATACCACTAGGTTCTGGTACCTAAATTCCACTCCAGATAAAAGAGGTTAAATGAATCGGCTGATAGCACTTTATCTGGTCAGTGTTTCTGGCTGTATTGGGTTTATTTGTGAGACTGGTGTAACAATAAAGTGAAATCTTCCCCTCTGAAAAAATAAAAAAGAACCAGCTAACAGGTACTGGGCAGGAAAAACACAAAACGTGTCTCAGACACCTTGTGTCAGGAGCAAGAAACAGTTCAAAGATGAATGGAGCTGCATCAGGAAAACTAACACCACCAGACCCAAGTTAAGACAAACTGAAGAAAAAGAGTGATTACTACTTGGTTAAACGCACTGGATCCACACACAAAAACAAGTGCTACAGTGATGCTCAAAAGATAAAGAGCAAAAAGAAACACAACCAACTAACCCAGTGGATCTCAACCTTGGGTGCACATTAGAATCACCTGGGAATCTTTTTAAAATCCTGATTTCTGGGCCTCATCCTCCGGAAATTCTGTTTCTTTGTTATGGGGTGGGGCCACAACATTAGTAACAAAGAAACAGAATTTCCAGAGGATGAGGCCCAGAAATCAGGATTTTAAAAAGATTCCCAGGTGATTCTAATGTGCACCCAAGGTTGAGAACCACTGAACTAACCCATACGCAGTCAAAAGGATAGTTATCACTTCTGTCAGGATATACAGACAGATATAAAGATCATATATACAACATATAGACCAGGGGTGGGCAACCTTTTTGTGAGTGCATGCCAAAACCAGCAAAATCTCTGACTCAAAATTCTTCTGCATGCCACCCTAATTTTTTGAGACCATGTTATGCCTACTTGATATCTCTTAAGGTGTACGTATGTGAAGAACCTTGAAGAAATAATAAAATTCATTCGAGCGACAAAAACACAGTATATGATGATGAAAAATACATTTATTTTTTAATGTATACATGTACACTGATAGTCCGACAGAAAACTTTATGACTCCGTTTGATGTTATCAGTGGGACTTTCGCTGCTGCATCACTGATGACAGAGATTTTTACATCAGGTTTATATTTCATGACCTTCAGAGATATGCACGAGCTACTACTTTCATCCATCAGGCTACTCCTATTATGAGACTTAACAAAATTCATCACTGAGAACAAAGATTCACAAGCGTATGTGGATGAAACCAAAACACTGGTTGGATCTAGGAAGGCAGGGAGAGTTAAGGCAGAGGCATAGAAATTGCTCTTCCCCTCTCTTGTCAATCCATGTCTATGGTCTTTAAGATAACTTGTTATGTAAAATTATTTATTTATCTAAGATGCACCTACACTGACTGAATTTATCTGAAAAATAAAAAAGTCGATATTAAGAAAAAAAAATTGTAAATGGAAGATTTTAAGAGAGGGTTTCGCGTGCCAGCAGAAGTTACTGGCGTGCCATGTTTGGCACGCCTGCCAGGGGTTGCCCACCCCTGATATAGACCATTTACAAACATATAGATTATTTTTGGACAGATCAAGAAATTAAACCTAAGTTATAAGAATATAACTATAAGCAAAGTGATCAACTTACTATAAACAAATGTAATGTTTTTTTTAAGTTGCTTTGCCTTTTAAAGACACTATTGCAACTTGAAAACATCTAAAATGGAATAAAATGCTTTACTAGTCTTTTCATTTTCACTCTCAACACTTTGATAAAATCATACCCATATTTTATCCAACATCTGGATAAAGTAATACCCCCAAACATCAACACATTTGACAGTCTAGTGATTCCAGACCAATTCCTCCTGTGTCAAATGACTTCATCGGCCGTCCCCAATCGGCCAGACTCTGGAGACAAGATATCCTACACTCCAAGTCCTCCTCTCCGCCTTCATGTTGTTCAATGCCTGTCCATGGTTTCCCCCACCTACAGGATAAACACCAACTGCCTTATCGTGATATGTGTAATTATTTAAAATCTGGCCCCAAATTCATTCCTAGAAACACGGGCTGTCCCAAACTACGGGTGGCATCAGCAGGGGTGAACATCATCATCATGATCAATACCCATATGGCACTTACTATCCAAGAGCCACTCCACTGAAATGTACACTTGAAGTAGGTGTCCCATCCCATTCTACAAATAAACATAACATCCAAAGGAGTAAAAGATAATGAGGGCCATGTTTTGGCTGGGATTCAAACCTAGGATTGTCTCAAAACTTTCTTCATGCCTTTTCTCCTGCTATCCCTTCCATCCATCCTCTCCTACTCTGTATTCTGTAGAAGCATCACCTTCTCTTTCACAATACCCTCTGCATAAAATGTTCTCATTATATACAGGTGTATCTTCCCTACAAACTGTTAAGGTCTCTAAGGGCACAACTTTATTATGACCATACATAACTTGTTCTGGAAAAGATTTTAGGGGAAGGAAGTCAACAATGTTTGGCTTCAGCTGCTTTTTTTTCAGGAATTGTAAACACTACAGTCTATTTATTTATTTATTTTTTAACACTACAGTTTATTTAATTTAATTCTCATAAAAGTTTATAGATGAGGAATCAGAAGTTCAAAAAGGAAAGGTGAGCCCTGGTCAGGTAGCTCAGTTGGTTAGAGCATAGTATCAACACAAATTTTATTCCTCAACAAAGGTTGGGGGTTCAATGCCCAGTCAGGGCACATACAAAAAGCACCCAATGAATGTATAAATAAGTAGAACAAATCAATGTCTAAATCTATCCTTAAAATCAATAAGCAAAAATAAATTTTTTTTTTAAAAAGGGCTACATGATGAATTAGCTATGTGACTTTGGACCAATGGGGCTGGATTTCAACCCAACTCTTCTGAGTTGAAAGGTCATTCTAACTCTATGTCCAACTCCAAAGCGCATCTCCTTTTCACAATAACATAATGTCTTCCAAACTGAACAAAATACTTGGACAAAATAATTGATTCCCATCTCCCAATTTATTCTTATTCAGAGAGAGAAGAAAGAAAACATTTAATTAAGCATCGAATAAGCATAAGGAAATATTTACATGAATATATATTAACTGCTTTCTCAGCAGTTAAAATCCTAACAGCTAAACCAAAGAAATACCAAACTGCATTATTTTTAATCTCTAAAATAATCCACATTAGTAACTTCAGAAACAACAGGATCTTTCTCATGTATTTCTAACATACTAAGGGGAAAAAAGTTAATTAAGGAATGCAGCCAGAAGTTGTAACTGTGCAATCAGGTACGTAATCCAATAGTGAAAACACTGTAATTAAATTTCTTGTAGGTAAGACTTCAAATAATTCATTTCTCATCAATACAGTAAGAGCCAAATCTGATGCAAAGGCACACACAAACATCAACCTCTCACTTCAAAATTAAAGGAAAGGCAACATTATCTAAAATACACTGTAAGGACCCCTATGACCATTACCTAGATTTCAAGGGCATTAATAGATATTACACTAAAAACAAAACAAAAAGAGATCTGAGGCCAAATATGGAAAACACTATTGCACTATTTCTCACAGCCCAAATGTAAAAATGTGAATTGTGACCCTAGAACAGTGGTTCTCAACCTTCTGGTCCTTTAAATACAGTTCCTCATGCTGTGACCATCCATAAAATTATTTTCATTGCTACTTCATAACTGTAATGTTGCTACTGTTATGAATCGTAATGTAAATATCTGATATACAGGATAGTCTTAGGCGACCCCTGTGAAAGGGTCATTCGACCGCCAAAGGGTTCGCGACCCACAGGTTAAGAACCGCTGCCCTAGAATGAAAGGGATAGCATTGTTTCCCAAACTTAGGTGACCAAGGAACCTTTTGTCTATCCTGTAACAGCTCCTAGAACTACAGATGCTCCTAAAGTTACAATGGGTTATATCCCAATGAATCCACTGTAAGTTGAAAATATCGTAAGTCGAAAGTGCATTCAATACACCTAACCTACATCATGGCTTAGCCTAGCCCTAGCCTACCTGAAATGTGCACAGAACACTTACATTAGCCTACAGGAGGCCAATTATTTTTTTAGTATATTTTTATTGTTTTCAGAGAGGAAGGGAGAGGAAGAGAGAAACAGAAACATCAATGATGAGAGAGAATCATTGATCGGCTGCCTCCTGCACACCCCCTGCTGGGGATCAGCCTGCAACCCATGCATGTGCCCTGGACCCCAAACGAACCTGGGACCCTTCAGTCCACAGGCTGACGCTGGATCCACTGAGCCAAATTATCTTGAGCTTCATCTTTCTCACCAGAAACCGGACACACAGATGGACACATACATGTTTTATAGACATGATGGAATGCAAAAACCCAAAATAATATTCCAAAACTATGCCAACATAGTTCACTGTAGAGTATTGATGTGATCAGGTGCCTGTCTGGGAGCTGCGGCTCACTAGCCCAGAACTCAAAATTCAAAATTTGAAATACGGTTTCTATTGAACAGGAATTGCTTTCACGTCATTGTAAAATCAAAAAATCATAAATTGGGAACAATCTGTACAGTCACAAAGAATTCACCTTAAGTAACACTGCTTCGGATAGTCCAGAACTAAGTAAATACTGTATTCTGAACTGGTAATTAAAGGTATGGTTAGAAACAGTACTAGGGAAATTCTCGGGATCATCAAAAGTCTTTTTTAAAAATCCTAAATTGAACGTAAATTGATGACCAGAGACACTCTTTCCTTATCCACTTCACAATATTTTAACAGTTACTATTTCTCTACTCAAAATATTAGAAATAAAAAAATTCTATTTTATTCCTCACAAGAAACTGATGCCTACTATTGATAATTCTGGCATTTTGTGCAACCTTTACATATATTATCAGCCCGATAATAAACGTTCTGTAAATTAGTAGCTACTACAATTTTTTGGCGTTTGCCCATTAACTAGAAGGAAGTTGGGGGTCTCATTTCACTTAAGCCCCATCTGTAATTTCGCAACCAAAGTTCATAACCTCTTAAGAGTGTTCACAAACTCCATCTGTCCTAGTATTCATCCCCAAGTATAGGTTTAATTTTCACTTCCTAACAAAGCTATGTAGAAAACAATTACTGTGTTCTCCCTTTACAACGCTTCTTCCAGAAAATTCCAGCAGAAGTTATATAGGTTATAACCATACCTAGAGGTATGTCTACTCAAGTCACATTAAGCAATGAAAGCCTTTAAAACAGTGAAATGTTTATCTCGAGTTGCTTTGTGACGTATACGTAAAATCATCCGCACTCGCCACTTCAACACGCAGGAAAAACCCTCTCCAAAACCCGGAATCCGAACCCCAAATCAAAGAAAGCAAATTGGCACAAAACAGCTGCAGAAACAGATCCGGGATGCCCACGTCCAGGCATCACCGCGGAGACCGTCACTAAATCCCGGTCTCGTTACAGAAAAAGGGGTCGCCCCCTCCCCCCCGGAGGGGCAGGCGGACCCGAACCCACGGCGCTGCGCAGTGTCCGCGTCACGGGAGACTTCCCCAAACGCTGCGGAATGCGCTCAAGGTCATCGCGAGGAGGTGTCGGCGGGTGCGAGTGCACCGACCTCGCCCGCCTCCCGTCCCGCGCCAGGCGCCGAGGGCGCGGGATGCCGCGCGGGAAGCGGGGCGGTGGGCGTCACGGGAAGCCCGGAGCAGCCGCCTTCTCCGCCAGGCCCACCGCCGAGACCCGCGGACCGCGCCGGGCTGCAGGTTACCACCCGCAGAACCTCCTCCCAGCCCCTCCCTTCCCCGGGGCCCCGCGGGGTCCCACCGCGTCCACGCGTCGCCAGGGATCCCGCCCCGCCCAGCCCCGGGCCCCGCAGGCCGGCCCCGCCCCGCCCCTCCACGCCCCACATCTTTCCCCCCTTCCCCACATCCTCTCCTCCCTCCCCTTCCTCTCCCGCCCGCCCCCCAAGACCCAGGGGACTCGTACCTTCCCCCTTCCTCCAGCCCCTCCCCCGCCTGGGGGTCCCGTTTCCCAGCCGCAGCCCAGCCCGCGTTATGCAACTCACCCCTCCCGCCCCCGCCAGCGCCCGCCGCCTCGGCCCCCTCCCCTGGTCGCACCGCCCGCCCGGGGCCCCGGCGCCCGGAACAAAGCGCGCGGAGCTGCCGGGCCAGGGGCGGCGGCCATGTTGGCGGGGGCGGTGAACAAAGGCGAACGGCCGGAGGCCCCCGCCCGCGGCCCGGCCGGCAGGGGGCGCTGTACAGCGCCACTCGCTGCCCGGACAATGCGCCGTGGCCCGCCGCTCCCCGGGCGCCACCGCCCCTCAACAAGCCCGCCGCGCCCCCCCTCGCGACGCCCGCTCCCCTGCGGCACACGGCCTTACCTGCCGGCCACTGAGGCCGCTGTCCTCAGCCCGCGGCCCCGCCGTCCCGCGCCGTGCTCCCGCCCCAGCCCGACCGAGCCAGACGGCGCCGCCCCGCCCCCGCTCCGCCGCCGCCGCCGCCGCCGCCCGCCCTCGGCCGCACGGCGCACGCGCACTGCGCCTGTCGATTGCGCCGGCCGCGCCGCCCGGCCTCGGCCCGACGGGCCACACTGCGCAGGCGCCCCAGGCGATGGGCGGGGCCTGAGCTACTCACCTGGCGGCAGGGGGGTGGGGCGGGGCGGGACGGAGCACTGCAATGCCCAGCGGCGGGGCGGGGCGGGGCCTGGCGGGCAGTGGGACGGACCGTCACCTGCAGCGGAGCAGAGCCTGACGCTGCCCACCTGATGGCGGGCGGTGGGGCGGGGCTTGGGTCCTCTCACTTAGCCGTGCGGGGCCGCAGGGGCCCAGGTGCGTGACGGGAAGGGGCGGTATTCGGAGGGGGAGGTCCGGGAGCCCCAGTGGGCGCTACTGACGCCGACGTCAGGCCTCCCGGGAAGTTTGGGTGTTCCGCTCAGTGGGAGGCCTATAACGGAATGGCCAGCTCTCCTTGTCCTTGGATTAAAGCAGCAAGTCGTCCTGCGGCGCTCGCTGCCCTTCGGCTGAGGCCGGACACTGGCACAAGGGTGCCCTCGGTCTGAGCCGTGGCCCCCATCGACGGCTCCTGCCCGCGCGGATCCCTCGGCCGCCCGGCTGCTCGGACCGGGCCGGTCCGCTCACCTGCCCTACCTGGAGAGTAGGGGTGAAGGGCGGCGTCTGCAAGACCGACATTCCCCCCGTGCCCGGCCGCCACCGCAACGGGGGTACACGCCCGTCTCTCCTGAGACCGGGAGCCACGCGTGCCATGGCCACGGGAGGACTTGCTTGACTTTATTTCGCCCCAGGCGCCCTTTGAGCGTCTGGGTAGGTGTTTGCAGGAGGAGGAGCGAGAGGGCGGGACAGTTCTGACTCCTAAGGAGTTGAGTGCGGGACCTGGAGGCTGGCTCCCGGTTTGAATCCTACCCTGGCCAGTGTTCTCCCCTTCGTCCAAACTTGGTTTTCCTCCACACACCCACACCCCCTTCAGCGCTCTCCCTTGACCCCCCCCCCACACACACACACGCACACACACACACACGCACACACTAGCCGGTGTCCTCCAGCCAGTCCCTGGGCAGACGCGGTTCCTCGAGTGCAAAGGCTCAGCCTGCCAGCCAAGCGTGAGGAACTGCCTCCTCGCGTGTTGGGCTGAGTGGCAGGACTTGTTACTGGAAAGCACTCCGTGTGCTCTCACCTGCAGCTCACTTGCTCGTGAGCAGTGCTCTTGGGGTTTCACCGGCACCTTTTCTTCCCAGTAAGATGGCTCGTGCCACGTGCCTGCTGGAACAGCGCTCATCTCGGCTGATGCATGGGCAGGCGCAGGAAGCTCCCAGGCCGGCTGGGGGGCCAGTTTAGATACCGACGCAGACAGTGCATCTCCCGCTTAGCGGGGGGTATCGGGGATGGTTACTTCCGTGTGTGTGTTTAGCGTTGATGGCCCAGACAATAGTGGAGCCTTTCAGGAACAAAGGAATAGTGCCAAGGAGTCAGTAGCTCCCTTGGTTTTCCCACCTCTACACTGTTGACTTTTGGGGTCAGATAATACTTTTTCAGGGGGAATGTTTGACAGCGTCGCTGGCCTCTTCCCACTCAGATGCCAGTAGTACCCCCATTCCCCCAACGGTATCACAACCAAAAATGCCTGGAGACAACCCTGGTTTAAATGTTGCCTCTAGTAATGGTCGTTAGCGCTCTCAAGCCAAGGAGCTCAGCCAGCCTTTTGTCTGAAGGGCCACACTCCCCAGGAGGCAACTACAGTTCTGCTAGAAGTATCTCAGCTGTTGGAACAGCATTAGGAACAGTGGAATGTATGCCCAGGCAGCTCTGTGATTTACAAACATACGTTCTTTCTTCAATAAATGTTATAGCTTTCACAGCGGAAAAATACAAGTATCTCAGCTGCCCTCTGAAGCCTTACGCAGCATACTGAATGTCAAAAGTGGGTTTTTACATCACCCAAGTATATCAGCCAAAATAATGTTTAAGATAAATTTAGTCACGGGGAAAATAAGACAAATCCAGATTGAGAGATTATCTGGGTAATCTAGTTCCACTGGACTCTTTAAAAAGTCAGTATCAAGGAGAACAGAAAAGTTAGAGAACCGCTCCACAGGGGATCACCAGCAAATCATCCTACAGCTGGTTGAAGGAAAGAAGCTATGAAGGACATGGGGGCAGTTGGAGAACTTTGTGTGAGAATATGCATTAGACTAGAGAGTATTGTGGAATCATTAAGTGTTTCAGTGTTGTGATGGCTGTTGATGAGAGTGCCTTATTATTCGGAGACGTGTGTGCTGAATTATTCAGTCAAGAGTTCTCCTGGGTCCAACTTTCAAATGACTCAGAAGCATCTATTTTATAGAGACATAAAGCAGATGCAGCAAAAGGTTAACAGAACTGGGTGATGGGTATATGTGTGTTCATTGAGCCATTTCTTTACAACTTTTCTGAAAAATAATTTTTTTTTCAAAATAAAATAACAGAAATGCAAAATACTAGCAAACAGAGTTTTATTTTGTTGCGATCTCTTAGTCAAGTTTTGGTATCGGTCCCACAGCCCTCAAAAAAAAAGTTGTGAAGTATTTCCTTCTCTCCTATTTTTTTAAAGTGCTTGTGTAGTATTGACATTGTTCCTTCCTTAAATATTTTATTGAATTCACCAATAAAGCCCTCTAGACCTGGGCCTTTCTAATAAATGGAAAAAATTTGATTCTAAATTAAATTTATTTCTAGATTTGGGGCTGTTTAGATGTTCTTATTCATATTTGCTAATTGTATTTTTCAAGGAATTTGTCCAAGCTGACATGTCTTTTTTTTTTTTTTAATATATTTTTATTGACTTGAGAGAGGGAGAGAAAGAGAGAAACATCAATGATGACAGAGAATCGACAATTGGCTGCCTCCTGCATGCCTCCCACTGGGGATCGAGTCTGCAACCCGGGCATGTGCCCTTGCCTGGAATCAAACCCAGGACCCTTCTGTCCGCAGGCCGATGCTCTATCCACTGAGCCAAACCAGCTAGGGCTGACTTATGTCTTGAATGTGGGTTATAGACCAAAAGATGGATAGGCATTTCAAGCACAGAGAGTTGCAGGGTCAGAAGTACGGAATAAGTTTTGGTGGGTGGGTTTAAGTAGTTGTTGCTAGAGCATGAAGTGGTAGAAACAGATATTGACACCAAACTGTAGACAGGCTGCTCTGAGCCCTCTTTTCAACTATGCCTTGTCCTTGGGCCTTGACCTTGGCCTGCCTAGTCCAGCTATAGCCAAAATCCTGTTGAGTCAGTTGGGAGAGAATTCCTCACCCTTGCTTTCCTAGATTTCATTGCTAGGCCTATGAAATATATACTGTCACATTATCAGGAGAAAAGGCATACCAATGTATTCATTTTTAATTATATTTTTTATTTGTATTACAACTGTCCAAATGTATTCATTTTTTTTATTATTATTAGTTAAGGTATTACAAATGTGTCCTCATCCCCCCCATTAACCCCCAACCTCCCCCCCACACACACACACACTCCCATCCCCCCGTTGTCCATGTCCATTGGTTTGGCTTATATACATGTATACAAGTCCTGTTGATCTCTTCCCCTTACCCCCTCCCTCCCCTACTTTCCTTCTGGGGATTGATAGCCTGATCGCTGTTTCTCAGTCTTTGGGTCT
This sequence comes from Myotis daubentonii, assembly GCF_963259705.1. Taxonomy (NCBI): domain Eukaryota; kingdom Metazoa; phylum Chordata; class Mammalia; order Chiroptera; family Vespertilionidae; genus Myotis; species Myotis daubentonii. The sequence continues at coordinate 5,980,302 of NC_081850.1, forward strand.
GTCCCTTTTCATCAGTCTATGTTGTTCTCTATAATCCACAAATGAGTGAGATCATGTGGTATTTATCTTTCTCTGACTGGCTTATTTCACTTAGCATAATGCTCTCCAGTTCCATCCATGCTGTTGCAAAAGGCAAGAGTTCCTTTTTTTTTACCGCAGCATAGTATTCCATTGTGTATATGTACCACAGTTTTCTAATCCACTCATCTGCTGATGGGCACTTAGGCTGTTTCCAAATCTTAGCTATGGTGAATTGTGCTGCTATGAACATAGGGGTGCATATATCCTTTCTAATTGGCGTTTCTGGTTTCTTGGGATATATTCCTAGTAGTGGGATCACTGGGTCAAATGGGAGTTCCATTTTTAGTCTTCTGAGGTAGCTCCATACTGTTCTCCACAGTGGCTGCACCAGTCTGCATTCCCACCAGCAGTGCAGAAGGGTTCCTTTTTCTCCACATCCTCTCCAACACTTGTTGTTTGTTGATTTGTTGATGATAGCCATTCTGACAGGTGTGAGATGATAACGCATTGTCGTTTTGATTTGCATCTCTCGTATAATTAGTGACTTTGAGCAGGTTTTCATATGTCTTTCGGCCTTCTGTATGTCCTCTTTCGAAAAGTGTCTATCTAAGTCCGTTGCCCATTTTTTTATTGGATTGTTTATCTTCCTTTTGTTAAGTTTCATGAGATCCCTGTAAATGTTGGAAATTAAACCCTTATCGGTGATATCATTGCTAAATATGTTCTCCCATGTAGTGGGTCTTCTTATTGTTTTGTTGATGGTTTCCTTTGCTGTGCAAAAGCTTTTTATTTTGATGTAGTCCCATTTGTTTATTTTCTCTTTAGTTTCCATTGCCCTAGGAGCAGTATCAGAGAAGAAATTTCTTCGGCATATGTTTGCGATTTCGCTGCCTGTGGATTCCTCTAGTATTTTTATGGTTTCCCGTCTTACGTTTAAGTCTTTTATCCATTTTGAGTTTATTTTTGTGTATGGTGTGAGTTGGTGATCTAGTTTCATCCTTTTGCATGTATCTGTCCAATTTTCCCAACACCATTTATTGAAAAGACTGTCTTGACTCCATTGTATGCTCTTGCCTCCTTTGTCGAATATTAATTGGGCATAGTGGTTTGGGTCGATTTCTGGGGTCTCTATTCTATTCCATTGATCTATATGTCTGTTCTTGTGCCAGTACCAAGCTGTTTTAAGAACAGTGGCTTTGTAATACAGTTTGATATCTGGTATTGAGATCCCACCTACTTTGTTCTTTCTCAGGATTGCTGCAGCTATTCGGGGTCTTTTTTTATTCCAGATGAATTTTTGGAACGTTCGTTCTAGATTTGTGAAATATGCCGTTGGTAATTTAATGGGGATTGCATTGAATCTATAAATTGCTTTGGGTAGTATAGACATTTTGATGATGTTGATTCTACCAATCCATGAACACGGTATATTCTTCCATCTGTTTATGTCTTCCTCTATCTCTTTTTTCAGTGTCCTGTAGTTTTCAGCATATAAGTCTTTTACCTCCTTAGTTAAGTTTATTCCTAGGTATTTTAATTTTTTTGGTGCAATGGTAAATGGGATTGCTTCTGTAGTTTCACTTTCTGTAAGTTCACTATTGGTGTAAAGAAATGCCATGGATTTCTTAGCATTAATTTTGTATCCTGCTACATTGCCGAATTCATTTATTAAGTCTAATAATTTTTTGATGGAGTCTTTAGGGTTCTGTATGTACAGTATCATGTCATCTGCAAATAAGGACAGTTTTACTTCTTCTTTTTCATTTTTAATATTATATGCATGGAGGCATCATAGGAAAAAGACCCCAAAAAAGCAGTAAGAGCTTGTACACCCAAAGCATAGGGGATATGGGCTTCTTAGGAGAGAGTGAGGGATATTTTTTAAAAAGATGACTGGGCCTTAGAACAGGTGGGAAGTTTGGGACAAACTGTCTGGATGAAGTGGTGACTTCTAGTCTCCTCTCCTAGTGGGTGGAACTCCCAGGGAGGGGATGTAGGACAACAAAATTCTTTTTGGAGGATCTGTCTTTAGGTGAATCAGTGAAGTTCAGAGAAGGGTTCTCCTAGCATTTGCTGTTTTGCAAGTGCCTTCAGCTCAAAATAATCAATATATACCAAAGTGCATATTTTGGGTGGTATGTCTTAAATTTCTTCAGTATCTGTTTACCTGTGTGTCCTGGATTTCTGACCATCCCAGTCTGTCTTCAGCAAGAATCCTGTTAAATAGGTTTATGTAATAGTAATAATTTTCTAGTTTATAAGTTTGTAATTTTAGGGTGAACTCTAGAGTGACATATTAAGGGTCAGACTTGACCACTTAGGTAACCACCTCCCTGTGTGTGTGTGACATAGATAAAACTTACCCCATATTCCTCCTGTACTCCACCCATAGGAATGCCATATGTTACTGATAACCAGCTTGTACTCTGATTAACACTTGTGTGATGACATATGTTACTGATAGCCACCTGGAGTGCCGTGGGCCAGAACAGGCTTAAAAACAGGTCCCCGACTTGAGACATCGATCATCCTCCTGATCCACACTCCCCGCTGCCTTGCTCCACGCCGGAAGGCAGAAGAACGGCCGGACCTCTGATCGTGAGACTTCAGTTGCCCTCCTCCCGCTGACTCGACCCAAGCAGACAGCCAGCCACCCAAAGACGGATCCGCCGCTGCCCGCAGAGGATGCCACTCTTCTCCGGGGCCCCGGTTAAGTCTGAGCCCACGGCACCAGGTACCTTGTGAGTAATAAAGTGTGCTGTGTGATCTGCAGCTGCATATTCTTGTGTGGCGCCATTCCTCCGCAGTCTTAACTATATTAATGTCAGGTCAGATGATAATGCCTACCCTCTGTCCTGCTTGCTTAGAGTCGTCTCTTCGCGAGCAACTACTTCATGCTGAGCACCTGCACGGTTAAGCTTATCTCAAGGGGCGCCTTGGATAGCGCCCCACATACTCTACTCGGACAGTTTAGCAAGAATTCCCACCCTGGATGTCTCCTCTTAGGGATTCTCCTAGCATTGACCATCCCCCTCCCCCCCCTCAACACACACACACACACACACACACACACACACACTGTTTGTTGGCTTTAAACCCACAGCCTTCTGTCCTGCTTTGAGAGTTGGGCCACAGTTCTCTCCCCTATTATAATACCAGTAGTCTCAACACCTATTGCCATAGTGCTGAATAAAGTTTTCATTGCTGTTTTAACAAGTGTCTAAATAATTTTTTTCTTTTTTTTTTTAACGGATTCATTTTGTTTGCTTTTTATTGAGGTGAAATTCACAGGACTTACAATTAACCATTTTAAAGGGAAAATGGTTAATTTTTTTCTTTAACAGGGTCATGGTCTTAAGAGTTTTTTAAATCTTTGAGGCATTAGAAAAAATCTGATGGTTGGATTTCTCAGTACAAAGCTTGAAGTAATGATTCCTTTTTGATGGGGTTCAGGACATCTTGGCACCTTGAATATTTTAAGCTGAAGAAATTGGAGAACTGGTAGGGTAGGTCCTGGAAGGATTCTCTAACCCGCCCCCCCCGCCCCCGGCCCTCTACCCCCTGAAACAGTTTATAAGACTCTTCGATCAGAGGTGCCTTCCTTGTACCAGAGGAAAGGAGCCTCTTATCTCCAAGGCAGAGGAGACACTGAGAAGATTCTGAGAAACAGGCCCAGCTGTCTCCCCCAGGTCACCATACTGACTTTTTACCATTGTTCTGTCATATTCCTCCATGACCATTCACTCTTCATCTCCAGCATAAAAACACTCAAGTTAGTGGTTCCTTTGGGTTTTAATTTATTTACGAAGGCTCCAATGTCATGTAAAACTTCCATTAAGTAGCTCTGGCCAGGTAGCTCAGTTGGTTAGAGTGTCATCCCAACATACCAAGATTGTAGGTTCTGTCCCCACCGAGGATATTCAGGATGAAAAGGGGCCACATGCTAACCTGAGTAGCTCAGGGAAGGCCTGCATGGCGACCTTGCAAACTCAGAGACCTGAAGTAAACACAAAGGATGATCTAAAATTAAAAGTTTTTAAACTAAAAGCAGTTTATGGTGGGTAGTCATGTCCTCCCTGTTAATCAGTGTCTTCCCTGACGAAGGTCCATCTTTATCTTAACTACGCCTGTCTATTGTCATTTGCTTCCAGGGTAACATTTCTTTGGAAAGTCTGGGTAACTCCCCTTTTTCCAGACCTCACAAGGCACAAGATGTGCTGGGCTGCATATCTGGTGCTTTGGCCAGACGGGTCATGCTGTGCTGTCTGTTCCTAAAACACAGAGATAGGAAGGTCTGACATCAAGGCAGGCCTTGAGATATGGTCTCATGGCCCCTTCCCAGCATGCAGGCCTTCTTTCTCAGAAGGCCCGGAAGTCTCATTCCAAATTCGGGAGACAAAGGACTAGAAAAAGTACAAATAAAGAGAGTTTCCTCCATATTGGGGGCCCAGAATTTGAAAGACACATTTTTCTCTGGGCCTCCACAGAATTTAATAACAAAATGTAACTCTTGCAGTCAGCGCTGTAGTTCAGCCTCTGCTTCTGCAGGGTGCTGTAACTATAGTCACTGGCCAGTTCAATAAATCTCGCTTGCTGTTTAAGACCTAATTGGAGTCGGTGGTCTTATTCTCGTGAATGTTGGTCCACAACACAACCAGTGCACCAGGACAGAGACCATAAGTCCTCTCATTGTTTTATGTTAATTTCTTTTACATGTATCTTTATTGTTGAAAGTATTATAGATATTCCCTCTTTTCTCCCCATTGACCCACTCCCACCCCAAGCCACATGTAAGGTTAATCATTAACTGTTTATCCTGTACCCACTCATATAAAAGATGTGTGCATATCGTTTTACTTTTCATCCAATCCCAGAGGTTCCCCCACCCCGTCCTTTGCTTTCTCCCACCTTCCTAATCTATCACCAAACACATACAAAACCAACCATTGAATGCATAAATAAGTAGAACAACAAATCAATGTTTCTCTCCTCTTCTCTCTCTCTTTCAAATCAATAATTAAATTTTTAAAGAAAAACTTACAGCCCTAGCTGGTTTGGCTCTGTGGATAGAGCATCAGCCTGCGGACTGGAGGATCCCGGGTTTGATTCCAGTCAAGGGCATATGACTGGGTTGTGGGCTTGATCCCCAGTAGGGGTGTGCAGGAGACAGCCAATCAGTGATTCTCTCTCATCATTGATGTTTCTATCTCTCTACCTCCCCCTTCCTCTCTGAAATCAACAAAAATATATTTTAAAAAAAGGAAGAAAAGCTTACCTTAAATAAAATGTATACTTTTCTCCTGTTATTCTGTCTTTATCAGTGTAATTTTCAGACCAAGCCAGGGACCCTGTGAGGGTCAAAGACAAGTTTTTTTCCTTCCCTGTGCTTCCTGGGGATAGCTACATTAGGTTTTCCCCTTGTAGCTAACTTTAGTGAAATGAAATTAATGGCAATCTATTGTTCCCCAAATTGAAGGAAAGGTGAGACCCAGGCTTGGAAAGGATAAAGACTGAGAAGACTTGAGAGTCCTGGAGCAGGAAGAGATGGGTGTCTCCCCATGGGGAACTGGAAAATTTTCAACCCCTTTATAACTCTGCTGAAGCTCAAATTCCGGTGAGAGTGGGTTTGTGTGGTCTCTAAAAGCCACAGATCTCAGCTCTACCTGTACCCTGAAATCTAGGGGGAAGTTTTTAAAAACATGTTGATTTCCTAGCCCTACCCCAGAGATTCTGGTGGGTGGTAATTGGTTGGACTCCCTCTGGGCCTTGGTCTTTTCCAGAGCACCTTGGGGAGAGGAGTGCTCCCTGGGGTGGGGCTGAGAGCCTGCACCCACCTGTAGGTGCTTTGAGGCAGGTGCCCTGCAAGTTGTTCTCAGCTAGTGTGGGGGAAACATAACTGCAAATAAAATCCTCTTTCACCCCAAAACATCCCTCAACAAAGTGTGGAGGAAAAGGGGCCACATGCTAACCTGACAAGCTCAGGATAGGCCTAAGTGGCAGCCTTATAAACTCAGACACCTAAAGTAACCACAAAGTATGGCCTGAAATTAACTTTTTAACTAAAAGCAGTTTGTGGCAGGTGGTCATGTCCTAGGCTAGAATCTTCCCTAAAAAAAAAAAGTAAACTTGAATTCCAGACAAGATGACAGCATAGGTAAGCACAGCACTCGCCACCTCCCACAGTGACACCAGAATTTACAACTAAAATACAGAGCAACCATGACTCAGAACCACCTGAAATCTAGCTGAACAGAAGTCCTACAGCTAGGGCAGTGGTTCTCAACCTTGGCTGCACATTAGAATCACCTGGGAGTCTTTTTAACATTCTGATTTCTGGGCCTCATCCTCCAGAAATTCTGTTTCTTTGTTTTGGGGTGGGGCCACAGCATTAGTAACAAAGAAAGAATTTCTGGAGGATGAGGCCCAGAAATCAGGATGTTAAAAAGACTCCCAGGTGATTCTAATGTGCAGCCAAGGTTGAGAACCACTGAACTAGGGAATTACATTAGAAGCAAATGGAGACTGGTAGGAGGGGGCAGAGATCCAGGTGGAATCATGGAACCAGCTGGTCCAACACCCACGTGAGGCAGTTTAAAATGGGAAGAAATACTTGGCTATGGAGGTTTCCCAGAGGAGATGGGGTCCCTGTCTCACACCAGGACCCCAGCCAGGGTTCCAGTGCTGTGAAGAGAAGTCCCCATAACTTCCGGCTGTAAAAACCAGTGGTGACTGTTGCTGAGTGACACGTATGCTTCTGGAGTTCCAGGCAATTCCTCTTTCAAAAAAATATTTTTATTGGTTTCAGAGAGGACGGGAGAGGGAGAGAGATAGAAACACCAATGATGAGAGAGAAGCACTAATCAGTTGCCTCCTGCACACCCTCTACCAGGGACGAGCCTACAACCTGGTATGTGCCTTGCCTGGGAATCCAACTGTGACCTCCTGGTTCACAGATAGATGCTCAACCGCTGAGCCACAACGGCCTGGCCAGGCAGTTCCTCTTAAAGGGCCTGCACATGCACTTACTTGGACTCACTCCTTCTGAGCTCCAGCACTGGGGCAGCAGTTTGAAAGGAACCTGGGACATTTGGGGACGAACTAACTTGTCTGGAATCATGGCAAGAGCTGGAGGGCAGCCTGCTCGCAGACAGAAGTGCTGGCAGAAGCCAGCATTCCTTTGCTGAGCCATCCCTGTCACAGAGCTGACAGGCTGGGCCATATCTGCCTCTCCATCAACCTGGCTCACACCCTTTGCTCTGCCCTGGTGATTCCCTGAGATCCTGCCCCTCCTTTCTTGCAGTCTCATCCAAGCCATTTCCAGTGGCTTTTCCATACAACTGGCCTATCTTGCCTCATTCTTTGGACTTTGCTAAAATAAAACAAGCAGCAGCTGTGCCCCATACCTCTCAATAAGTGGCCCTAGGCCTGGCACTAGCAGCAGCCCACCCTGGTTCAGAGCTTGGCCTCTCCTGGGCACCTTCAAGCGCAACACAAGTAGCAGCCATCTGCAGATTGCTTTGTAGCTCATGCTGTATGGCCCCAGGCAGGGGAAAGGCAGAGGCTGACTTTCCACCTTTTGGGAGGCCCCAGAGCCAGCACACCCAGTGTTCAACGTGGACCACACTGGATTACAACCCTACCATCTCCACAAGTGACACACTCAGGGGGCAGACTCAGTGAGCACCAAAGCCCCACTGAAGCAAGTCCTGCTTCATAGGGTTGGCTCAGAGACCTATGGAGGGGGTCTTCAGCTATAATTGCAGCCGATCCTTGCAACAGATTGGCCTGGGGGTCAATCCCTCCTAGTGACTCCAACATAAATCAAGGCTCAACTACAATAAGAGAGTGCACACAGCTCACACAGGGGCACACCTGGAATGCCCAGCCCAAGAGACTGGGGAGGCTGAGTCACTGGGCGCTATAGGCCACCTACTACACATGGCCACTCTACCAATTCTGGGAGACATAGCAGATCTACCTAACACAGGGAAGCAGCCAAAGTGCAGAGACAAAGAAACATGTCACAAATTAAAGAACATAAGTAATCTCCAGAGAAAGAACTAAATGAAATGAAAGCCAACAAACTACCAAATACAGAGTTCAAAACAATGATTATAAGGATGCTAAAGGAACTGAATGAGAACTTCAAGAAACTTAGTGAGAATTTCAAGGAAATTAATGAGAACATCAACAACATAAAAAAGGACCAGTCAGAAATGAAGCATGCACAAACTGAAATAAAGAATAATTTACAGGGTATCAACAGTACAGGACACTGAGAATTAAATCAACAATTTGAAATATAAAGAAGCAAAAATCACCCAATCAGGAGAGCAAAAGGAAAACAGAATCCAAAAATATGAAGATAGTGTAAGAAGACTCTGGGACAACTTCAAGAGTATCAACATTTGCATCATCAGGGTACTGGGAGAAGAAGAGAGGGAGCAAGCTATTAAAAATCTATTTGAAGAAATAATGACAAAAAACTTCCCCTACCTGGTGAAAGAAATAGACTTACAAGTCCAGGAAGTGCAGAGTCCCAAACAAGAGGAACCCAAAGAGGCCCACATCAAGACACATCATAATTAAAATGCCAAGGGTTAAAGACAAAGAGAATTTTAAAAGCAACCAGAGAAAAACAGTTAGTTACCTACAAGGGAGCACCCATACGACTATCAGCTGATTTCCCAACAGAAACTTTTCAGGCCAAAAGGGAGTGGCAAGAAATATTCAAAGTGAGGAAAAGTAAGAACCTACAACCAAGACTACTCAACCCAGCAAAGCTATCATTTAGAATTGAAGGTCAGATAAAGAGCTCCACAGATAAGAAAAAGCTAAATGAGTTCACCACCACCAAACCAGTATTACATGAAATGCTAAAGAGTCTTTTTTAAGAAGAAGAAGCAATAAAAGATAAAAAATATGAACAATAGACTAGAACCTCCACACATCCTGCGGACTGCAGCTCTAACCCAGGAGGGAAGAATGACATGGCGGCGGCCAAGCTCTTGAACCTGTCCCTGGTGGTACACAGACCTGGGGACCTGCACCTGGAGAACTATATTTCGGAACCAGGCCCAAACAAGATGCTGCTTAAGATGCATTCTGTTGGAATCTGTGGCTCAGATGTCCACTACTGGCAGCACGGTCGAATTGGGGATTTTGTTGTGAAAAAACCAATGGTTCTGGGTCATGAAGTTTCAGGAACAGTCTTAAAAGTAGGATCATTGGTAAAGCACTTTCAACCAAGTGATTGCGTTGCCATCGAGCCTGGTGCTTCCTAAGAAACCGATGAATTCTGCAAGATTGGCCAATTTAACCTGTCACCGTCCATCTTCTGTGCCACAGCCCCCGGTGATGGGAACCTCTGCCAGTTCTATAAGCACAATGCCAGCTTCTGCTCCCAGCTTCCTGACAATGTCCTCTTTCAGGAAGAGGCCCGATTGAGCCCTGTCTATGGTGATCCATGCCTGCCAGCGAGCTGGAGTCACCCTGGGGAACAAGGTCTTTCTGTGTGGTGCTGGACCAGTTGGACTGGTCATTTTGCTAGTGGCCAAGGCAATGGGTGCAGCTCAAGTGGTGGTGACTAATCTGCCTGCCTCTCTGTAGTCTAAAACCAAGGAAGTTGGGGCTGACTTTGTCCTCCAGATCTCCAAGGAGGACCCTCAGGAAATCAACAGTAAAGTGGAAGATCTCCTGGGGCACAAGCCAGAAGTCACCATCGAGGACACTGGGGTGGAGACCACCATCCAGGCTGGCATCTACGCCACTTGTGCTGGTGGGACGTGATGCTTGTGGGACTGGGTTCTGAGATGACCAGTGTGCCCGTAGTGCATGCAGCCCCCCAAGGGGTGGAGATCAAGTCGTGTTTCGTTACTGCAACACATTGCCGATGGCAATTTCAATGCTTGCGTCCAAGTCTGTGAATGTAAAGTCCTTAGTGACCCATAGGTTTCCTCTGGAGAAAGTGCCGGAGGCCTTTGAAACATCCACAGAGGGACTGGGGTTGAAAGTCATCATCAAGTGCAACTCCAACAACAGGAATCCCTGATGTTAATTGAGCTCTGCCCTCATCCCCACCCTCTCAACATCTCAGGGCTAAATGGCTAGGCAAGGGTGGGCTTTTTAAGGCAGAAGTTTTTTTTTAAGTAGTAAGGATAATTAAAATAATTCATTATAAGCAGAGAGCCTTACACAGAAGAGCTGGTATGCCTTAAAACACAAGTAGGGATAGTTGGGGGAACCTGTAGTCACAATGACTGTTTCTGTTGAGCAGAGTTCAGCAAGCGGAGCCGAGAGTGTGGCCGGCACATGTGGGAATCCCCCTCCTTCCCGCAGCGCCTGAGTTAAGTGAGGAAAGAGATCTGTCCCTTGAGTTCCTGGTTCCGCCGTGACTGGCCAGGTGGGGGAAGGGAGGCTGAGTTATGAAGACACAACTTCATTAACTGGCCCAGAAGCTGATTTTCAGGAAAATCTGCAGCTCGGGGTCTGGGATGAGGGGCTGTCAGCAGTTTTAGTTTAAAGCACAGTGTTTCTAGACATAGGTGCTATTTGGTTTGATAACAAAAAAGAAGAATAAGGGACTGCCCTTCCTGGGTCTAGTGTAATTATAAACCCAATCAAACAAATAAAACCAAAATCCCAGCTTGCATTCTCCAAATGTAGAAATAGTCAGGGAAATGGAAAAAAAAAGAAATAGCCAGGAAACTACTCAACACTGCCTGAAGACTGCCTCTTTTGCAACCTGAGAGAATTGTGTTTGCAAGGGGAATAACCACCTTCCTAACAGCTCCCCCACTTCCTTCCACTCTTCAGGGGCAGCCACTGCTGACTTCTTTGTCACTAAGCAACCAGGAGATACCTAACTAAGGACAGTCACAGGGAATCCCCAAAGGAGACCTTAAACCATGGCTTTGATTAGCCCGGAGGGTTTGGTCAGTGCACCACAGGAATAGCATCCCCTTCTAGTCTCAAACTCACGCATGATTATTATACAAGTCCATGTAATTCTGAGGAGGCAGAAGAAAGCTAGATAGACAGATACGGGGACTCTGGGGGGTGGGGGGCGGGGAACAGGGGGGAGGAAGTAAAATCAGGTAGGGTTGTTAGGGGCAGAAATAGAATGTTGAGTACTAACTATGGTCATGGGAAATATAATCATGCTCTGTTAACCGTGATTGCCTTGTTCTTGTTAAAGAAGGACATTCTGACCTGGCTGAGAGTTGCATGCTCCTGGGACCTGGGAGTCAACCTTTGAATGCCGTCCATTCTCATTCAAGAACTGCCTATTATCATGGAAAGATTAACAACCTTGTTGCCCAAACAATGGAGTCCCACCCCAGCCTCCTACTTCCCCAGGCCTGTAATCCCTGCTTCCCCATGTAATCCTTGTCCTACCCTATATAAGCAGCTGGCTTATGGTGGGGGATTGGAGAGCAGGTTTTTGTGGATGACCTGCTGCTCTCCCATACTGCCGGCATCAATGGAATAAACACTCATGTATGATTCAACCCTGTCTCTGCTTAACTCAAGTAATGACAGGCAGCCCAGATCCTTTGATTCTCAGGTTACAGAGTTACTAAGGCACCCCAACTGGGTGGGGAAGGAAGGCCAAGTGTGAGAGGCATGAGATTTAACATGTATGACTGTTGCTAAGAGAGGCAGCTTGCAAATAACCAATCACAAGGCAGTGAGGCGTGTAAACCAATCCCAAGGATGTAGCTAAGGCAAAATTCTTTGAAAGGACCAATCAGGAACTAACAAGCATCTACACTAATAAAAGAGAAAAATGGTAATTGGCGTACGAGCTATCCTTTTCATTGGCTAATCAGGGCTATATGCAAATTAACTGCCAACTAAGATTGGCAGTTAACTGCCAACAAGATGACGGTTAATTTGCATATGTAGGCACAATGCAGGGAGGCGAAAGGGAAAGTAGGAAGAAGCCCCCTGCCACTGACAGTGATTGGAAACCCAGGGGGGAACTAAGAGCTGGGGGGCAGGGCAAAGGCGGCCCTGGGGCCGCCTTTGCCCTGCCCCCCAGCCATGATCTGAGAATCAGGCGCCTTTGCCACCCTGGCCAGTGATAGCAGGAAGTAGGGGTGGAGCCAGCGATGGGAGCTGGGCACGGTCGAAGCTGGCAGTCCCAGGAGCTAGGGGTCCCTTGCCTGGGCCTAAAGCGAAGCCCACAATCGTGGGGCCGCTGCAGCTGCGGGTCCCCGCTGCCCGGGCCGGACGCCTAGGCCAGAGGCATCCTGCAGGGGCAGGGGTGGAGCCTGCGCGATCGCGGCACCCCCCCCCGCTGCCACTGCAGGTCCCCGCTGCCCGGGCCGGATGCCTAGGCCAGAGGCGTCAGGCCTGGGCAAGGGGCCGATCCTGCAATTGGAGGGTGATGGGGGTCAACGCCTGAGGGCTCCCAGTATGTGAGAGGGGGCAGGCTGGGCTGAGGGACACTCCCCCCCACCACCACCCAGTGCACAAATTTCATGCACCGGGCCCCTAGTCCTATATAATAAAACCCTAATATGCAAATCGACGGGATGGTGAAATGACTGGTCGCTATGACATACACTGACCACCAGGGAGCAGACGCTCAATGCAGGAGCTGCCCCCTGGTGGTCAGTGCGCTCCCACAGGAGGAGCGCCACTCAGTCAGAAGCCGGGCTCATGGCTGGCAAGCACAGCAGCGGTGGCAGGAGCCTCTCCCACCTCCGGGGCAGCACTAAGGACCCCTCTGGGGATGTCTGCCTGCTGAGGGCACAGGCTGGGCTGAGGGACCTCTTCCTCCAGTGCACAAATGTTGTGCACCAGGCCTCTAGTACTATATATATATATATATATATATATATATATATATATATATATATAATATGGCAGGAGATGCTCTCCCTGTTGCCCACGTGGCCTATGGCCACTGGGCCTCCACACACAGGCTCATAGACTTCCATTAGCGTGGATGCTGAACTACACGCGGCTGTAACATGGAAAGGAAGCCTGGACGCTGGCTGCTCCTGGAACCCCAGCTGCACCTGTTCCAGGACTGGCTACTCCCAACAAAATTCAATTCCACTAACTGTCTTTGCCTGTGACTTCATTCTCCAATTTCACGAGACAACGAACTCAGACTCAAAACCCCCACATTTTGGTTTCAATTCTGGTAACTATAAACAAATTTTTCCCCCTTCTCATAGCCAGTTAAGACTCTTGGTATCTTTCTGAATAACCTCTCTAAAATTGTGACCTTATTTTAATTTTTCTGTGGAACAGTTGGGTCCAATCACAGTGAGCCCATTTGTGACTTTAACATTATTAGTCATGAATGAGGATATAGTAGTTGTGACATAACAGGCTGCAGCCTTTAACCCCTCACTTCAGCTGTGGGTGGAGGGTGGCTTTGAAGAGGTTCTGGTTTTCTTGTGACCGGGGAAAGCTGAGCAGTGCCTGGAATTCCTCAAACTGCTTTGGGCAATAAATTCTGCTTGGTAGTGCTTGAAAAATAAAAAATGAACAAGAAAATGGCAATACATGCATATCTACCAACAATTGAATCTAAAAATCAAAATAAATGAATGAGTAATCTACTGAACAAAATAAACTGATGAGTAAAAGAACCAGAGGCATGGAAACATGGAATAGACTGACAAATCTCAGAGGGAAGGGGGGAGGAGGACCGGGAAGAGATTAACCAAAGAATGTATATGCATCTATGCATTACCTGTGGATCTAGACAATTAGGTGGTAAAGGCCTGGGGCAGGAGGAAAACTGGTGTAAGGGAGTAACAGGGGTGGGGGAATAGGGAGACATCTCTTGCGGGGGCTGACAAGCAGATCCTGAGCGACAGATGAATGGATTATTTTGACACGTGTCTGTGAAAGAGAGGCTAAGGGACTGCTTGGCTATAGGAGCCAACAGCCCTGTTTGCTTAGGCTTTTATTGTAACAATAGCTTTAACTAAAATTAACTACTAGCAGGGTAAGTATTCTTGAGAAGACACATGAGTTTGTAGTGTCCTTTAAGCAAGAAGTGTCTAAGTAAACATCCAGGGGCTCAGACTTGTTTGGAAAAGTCAAGGCAGGGGCTGCCGCCTTCAGCCAACTCCTGTCCCATGCCTCCCCACAATCTCTAATACTCTCAACAATAAAGGTTTAAAAAAAAGTCGATCTTTACCTTAACTGAGCCTGTCTATTGTCTTTTGCATCTACAATAGCATTCCTTTGGAATGGCAGGGAAACTCCCCTTTCTCCAGAGCCCTCAGGGCACAACTAATGCACCAGGTTGGATACCACAAATCCTCTCATTGTTATCGTTACTATCTTGTTCATTGTTGACTGTGAACTATCCAGTACCCGCTTAGGTAAAAATGCATGTGTCTACCATTTTACTTTTCCTCTAATCACAGAGGTTCCCCTTCCTCCCTCTGCTTTCTCCCTCCTCCCTATTCTATCACCAATGGATTTTATGTAACCCATTTGCAACATCTCTTTTGATTGTAATGTATAAAATAAGGTACAAAACTCCCATTCTCTGGAGCATTTTCTCAATCCGTTGAGATTTTACTTCCCAGCAATTGCCAACAGTTCAGCTCACATAAACTCACAAAATTATTTACAGGCTTGAATATTCTTTATGTTGACAAGGGGTAGAAGCGGAAGAAACTCTTATTACCAGGTAAGCATTAAATCAGAGTGTGATACACAGTATAGGCAACACACTGAAAGGATTGGGGAGACTGAAAGGAATCCCACACTTTGGTTCCCAGGGCACATAACCATCATCTTAGGTAAGCTTTCCCATTTGGTTGGTGAGAGTTCTTTTGTTAACACTCATCTGAGGATATTTTCCCATTGATTTTTAGAGAGAGTGGAGGGAGGGGGAGAGACAGAGAGAGAGAGGTAGAAACATTGATGTGAGAGAGATGCATCAATTGGTTGCCTCCCTCATGCACCCTGACCAGGCCAGGGATAGAGCTTGCAACCGAGGTAGTGCCTTTGACTGGAATAGATCCTGGTGTTGTGGAATTGGTGCGAAAGAAGCAACAGGAAGGAGACCTTTAATCCAAGCAGCGCTGCTGGCTCAGGGGATTCAAAGATCCAAAGCCCGAACAAACGATACAGTGAGATTGCCCCATATATAGATTCCGAAGTTTCTTTGTTTTCTATCTGTTTCCTAACTGCCAGGCTTTTGTGATGGGCTTCCTTGCCCCTCCTGAGTCAGTCAGCATGGGGAAGGTAGGTTGTATCGAATGCCTGGTCTGGGTGGCGCCAGTGAAGTCCCCTCTAGCTAAGCTGTTACATTCTTGGTTTATGGCCCTTTGTAAATTGGGAGTAATTAGGAAAACAGGTCTTGCTAGACCAGATTGTTAAGAAAGGGGTAGTGACTTAATTATAGGCTATCAAGAAGGTACAATGGGATACTGATTACCAGAGTCAGGCTGCTGGCTCTCCTTCATTCTTTCACACGGGGACCCTGCGATCTGAGGGCTGACTGGCCCTGTCCACTGAGCCAAACCGCCAGGGAAGCTTTGCATTTGGAGTCGGGTGACAGGCCGGCTCCCCTCCTCCCAGGCACGGGGTGGGCTTCTCAGAGACCCACTCCCAGCCCTCAGGAAACATTGCTTTAAGACCAGGAAGAGGCCATTAAAGACCTACATTCATTTAAAAAGGACAGGCAAAGACGTTCTAACAGAAAGGGAGAGGAAGAAGTCTCTTATTTTCACTGGGCTAATGAAGCCTCTTTTCAATTCACGTTTGTTCCAACTGGGGAGCGGAGCCCTCTCCATGTGCCTGCAGCTGCCCTGTAATGCCTGCATTTGCTGGCATACAGACTCCCCCACCCGCACCCTCAGCCCCACCCCCTCCCACCACCTTCCACCAAGACGAGGGCCTCACTGTCTGTCCTAAGAGGATTTGCTCAGTCATTGTCCTGAAGCTTGGCTCAGCAGGGCCTGGGTGTGAGTTGGAGCTGTGGCCAAGGCTTGGGCTCACAAGGAGCCAGCGGCCCACTGGCCTCAGACCGTGAGAGCTCCGGGAAAGGACTAGGGTGCTGCCTACCAGGCTCCAGACTCTCCACAGCGCCCAGAGCACCACCAGTGAGGCCACAGCGTGTTGCAGATGGGGGTGTTGTGGGGGTTCTGTGGTTCTGGAGGGCCTTGTCTCACCGGCTGCTCTGGAGCGTTCTAAGCAAAAGGCTTGCATCATCCTTGCAGGAAGTCAGGGTCAGTGGCAGTGGTCACCTTTTACAAGGGCAAACATAATCTTCTCTTGTTAACGTATGAAATATTCAAACCTGTAAAGAATTCTTTGGTTTATCTGAGCCAAATTGTTGACAATTGCGGGAAGCAGAATCTCACGGGATTGGGATAATGCTCCGGAGAATGGTGGTTTTTCACCTGTTTTTATAGATTGCAATCAAAGGAGGAGACATAGGTGGGTTACAGAAATCCATTGGTGATAGTTTAGGGAGGCGGGAGAAAGCAAAGTGGGGAAACCTCTGGGATTGGATAAAAAGTAAAATGATAGACACATACCTCGTTTACTTAGGTGGGTGCAGGATAGTTAATAGTCAACAATCAACATGATAATTATGAAGAATTTGTGTCTCTGTCCTGGTGTCCAGGGCATTTGGTTATGCCCTGAGGGGTCCGGAAAAAAGGGAAGTTACAAGTTACCTGATGCAAAAAGACAATAGGATCAGTTTAAAGTAAAGATTGACCTTGTCAGGGGAGATACCGGCCTAGGAGGCGACTACCCACCAAAACTGCTTTTAGTTAAAGTTTAATTTCAGACCATCCTTTGTGGTTACTTTAGGTGTCTGAGTTTGCAGGGCCGCCATGCCATGCAGACCTTGCCTGAGCTTGTCAGGTTAGCATGTGGCCCCTTTTGTCCACAAGCCAAACTGTTGACAATTGCCGGGAAGCAGAATCTCAAGGTCATGAGATAATGCTCCAGGAAATGGCATTTTATACCTTGTTTTATACATTACAATCAGAGGAGGAGATGGAGGTGGGTTACATGAAATCCACTGGTGATAGATTAGGGAGGCGGGAGAAAGCAGAGCAGGGAAACATCTGGGATTGGACAGAAAGTACATGGTAGACACACACTTATTTTACTTAGGTGGGCGCAGGGTAGTCACCAGTCAGCAATTAACGCAGTAACAATGAGGGGACTTGTGGTCTCCACAGAGTGGGGCCTGGGCTATGAGGGGTCTGGGGAAAGGAAAAGTACTTTGACATTCCAAAGATACATTGCTGGAGATGCAAAAGGACAACAGGCTCAGTGAAGGCAGAGATCAACCTTTGTCAGGGAAGATTCCAGACTAAGTATGACCACCCACCATAAACTGCTTTTTAATTTAAACGTTTTCATTTCAGACCATCCGTTCTGGTTCCTTTAGGTCTCTGAGTTTGCAAGGCCACCACGCAGGCCTTCCCTGAGCTCATCAGGTTGGCATGTGGCCTCTTTCGTCCACACTCTCATCTAATGGAAGGCGCGATAGGAAGGAAACTCCAAATGCCACCAGTGGAAAGGGCTGTGCTTAAGAAGAATCCTTCCCACAGCTGAGTGGCACCACTTCTCTCATCTTGGACCCTTTTCCTGCGCTCATATCCACATTCAGAGCACAAGGTCTGCTTCTGAGAGCTGCAGGGAAATTTGGAGCAGCTGCACAGTAGTGGGAGACTTACAGGAAGTGATATCGCTGTAATAAGCTAATTCTCATCTCTGCGTCTGGATAATCAATGACCAGAAATCACGTCAACTACACATGGGTGCTCACCCCATTTTATCCAGGGAACTGTATATAAAGGTCATGTTTCTTGTCAGTGAATGTTTATTCCACTTTTACACTAAGTTTCAAATAAATACTAGTACATTTCTGGCACAAATTCATTTTGTTGCCACTATCACTAGCCCTAGCTAATTTTTATGCTACTTGAATATTTTATTGTGTCAGTGTAAGCAATGTTTAACCTGCAGAGAATTTTCCGTATGAGTTTATTTGAGCTAAACGGATGACAATTGCTGGGAAGCAGAATCTGAATGGATTGAGAAAATGCTCCGGAGAATGGCAGTTCTGCACCTTATTTTATACATTACAATCAAAGGAGGATGGGTAAGTGGGTTACATGAACTCCACGGATGATAGATTAGGGAGGCGGGAGAAAGCTGAGCAGGGAGACCTCTGGGATTGGATATAAAGTAAAACAAACAGACACATGCTTTTTTTACTTAGGTGGGTATAGGATAGTTGGCAGTTAACAATTAACACGATCACAATAACAGTGAGGGGTTTTGTGGTCTCTTCTCGGGTATAGTGATGGGAGTGGAAAAAGGAAATGACCCTGACATTCCAAAGGTATGCTAGTATAGATGCTAAAGGACAATAGACGGGTCAGTTAAGGTAAAAGATACCAGCCTAGGACATGACTGCCCACCAGGACTCGCTTTTAGGTAGAAGGTTTTAAGTTCAGACCATCCTATATGGTTACTTTAGGTCTGAGTTTGTAAGGCTGCCACACAGGCCAGCACGCGTCCTAGAGAAAGGGAGGGACCCCGTTTATTAACACTAGTGGACTCTGGGAATCATTTCCAAATCAGAGTGAAGAAACATGCGGAGAGCCTGTCTGTATATATCCTGCTGGGGTCTTTGTCTTGCAGATATGCCCCCTTCGTGGCCCTGCAGGAAGGCCCCAGTTGTCAGGCCACATCTGATGGTCTGTCCTGGCACCCGCATAACAACCCTCCACCCCCCACCCCCCTCCGGGCAGTGCATTGTGCACAGTTTCTATGGCCTGACACACCTTGCAAGACCAGTTTCCTCCTCATAACCACCTGACTACCTGGCCAAGGCAAGAAGTGATTTTGTTAGAATTTTGACAAGATCTCTTTGCTCTAGTTATTTTTCTACATCTTTAATAGATTTTAAAAAGTTGGCTGGTTTTTTTTTTAGAGCAGTTTTAGGTTCACTGTAGGGGCTAAAAAAGTATTAATACTTTTCCTCCCACTCTCTAAGTGTTTCTGGGCTGGGCTAATTATCAAATTAACAGAGACAGATTAACAGAAGAAAAATGATTTTTCAGACATATGTATGGGAATTCACCTAAGCATGAAAATTCCAAAGGCAGTGAGGCAACATTATGTATATAAGACACTTTTGCACAAAAGAGAAAAGGGGTCAGACAAAATAATAGATTTCAGAAGCAAGAATGAATGACTTAAAGGTAATTGAGGAAGAATGAAACACATGTGGCAGGAAAGTCCTTGCTAGGCAACTCAGAAACGATGGGACGCAGGGGTATCTCGCTAGCAGCAGCAGTCATCTCAGGTGGAAACTGTAGTTTCACTTTAACCCTGCTGTTTGGCCTAACAATAGAAAAGTTATTTTGATCTTATAAATCATCCCACTGGACATGGACCGGGGCATAGTGTGCTAGGGGTGTGCTAGGGACATAGGGGCAGGGACCATAGCATAGAAAAATTACTAATTGTCTTAGAAAAACAATGTATTATGATTAAACCCAACCAGGTGTAACCCCGTTTTCCTCCCATTTGTACTCGTGCACTTTTTGTGAACTTTTTACCCTGCCAGTTCTAGGAACAGCTAAAGAAACGCTTTGTAGTTTTTGCAAATAAAAGCTTTGCTGCACTCTCGGTAGGGACTGCAGCTGCGAGGCTCCCTTGTGAGGAGGTACGCGCTGTAAGTCGCTGGCCAGCTTAATAAAGGCTCTTAATTTTAAATTCTGAGTCGGTGGTCTACCTCGCTGATTGAACCCATAACAGCAGCAACCCCCCCCCCCCCCCCCCAGTCTGAAGCCCTTCTATTGCCCATGCTTAATTCAAATTAGGCTAAGGTGACCTCTAAGATCTCCTTCCTAACGCAGGTTTCTCTGTCTGAATCCTTTGGGCAGGAAACTGGTGAGGGTCAAAGTTTCCCTCTGAGTCCTGTTTTTCTAATAAACAGCTTAAAAGCAAGACCCAAGAGGCAGCTTCAGGTGGCAGAATTTTGGTTCCCTTCAACAGTTAGTTTGAGAAGAGGGTACAGCGAGCCCCCCAGACTCCCTGCCCCCACACCTGCACAGCCTCCCCTTCTCCAGCATCCTACCGTTGCGCTGCATCTGTTGCAACTGATGAACCTACATGGACATGTCATCATCACACAGAGGCCATAGCGGACACCAGGGTTCACTCTTGGTATTGCACATTCTAAGGTTCAATGTGTCGTGCCATGTATCCACCAATACAGTATGCCAGAGAACACTTGTCTGGTTTTGCTGCTTTTCTGGGCCTGGAGCTGAGGCACAACTGAGGCCTAGATGCTATCTCTAGGGAGGAAAGGTCAGGGGTCCAAACCGCATGACCAGTGATGTGCCAGGGGAGGAAAGGCCACCCTGGGGGCAGGTCCTTTGTTGTGATGTCCCCACGAGTGACACACAGGACACAAGATCAAATCAATGAGTCATTTAATCAATAAAGCCGGCGATTGTGAAGGAGAAGTGGCTCCAAATCTCGCAGTGCCCCCTTGGCCGAAACATCAGACTTATATAGGCAAATGTCACAAAGGTATTGATTACATCTCGAGGTTTGGAATGAGGAACCTGGTTTGCAAAAGCAGTTTGTTACAGAAGCTTTGATTGAGCAAGTTAGTTATCTACAAAGATTAATTATAGTTTCAGGCCTTGGGACCACTGAGTCAACAGAAACACATTATTTGGAGCCACTGAAGCCATTTAAAGTAATTGTGCTGTCCTGGTCTCCAGGTACAGAGGAATGTGTTTTGAAAGACTAATAAAACCACAATCAATGAGGTATTCAATCCACAATCAATGGGGTATTCAATCGAATGGGATGATTTGTATAAGTTTGGAAAATCAAAATAACTTCTCTAATTGTTTTAGCAAGCAGATAATTACAGAAGGGTTAAAGTATTAAACAGCAATTGTTACCCGAGATGATTGCTACCACGCTTCACCTTTTTCCCCAGTTTGCCCCTTGCTAGGCACCTGGGGCTTTCTGCGCTGGCGCCCCTCTTTTGGTACCTGCCCATTGTCCTTGCTCTGCTCATGTCTGTCTAAATGCCTATTACACAGTCATTCATTTAAAAACATATTAGTATTGTTTAATGCTTTATTTTTAAAATGTTCAAAGTATTGTACAGTTGACATACAATATTATAGTTTCAGATGTACAGCCTAGTGGTATGGAGCGGGTGTGAGATGGGGTAGTGGTGGTAGGATTCTCTAGATAGGGTGGTAGGCTCTCAGCCTGCTGAGATGGAGGAGCCTTAGGCTGGAGAACAGGGGCATGGTCAGAGAGATCAAAAGTGGTAAAAGAGGAGAAGGATTTGAGTCTCTGGGGCTTAAAAAAGGAAAAATCTAGGAGGGAGAGCAGCTAAGGACAGAGTGAATGGTTAATGCAGAAAAGTGGGGGGTATTGGCAGGGAGAGTAGGGAGAGAGAGTTTCTTGTTGATTTTTACTTATCTGAACTATGCTGGACTCAAGGCTGCAAGCTGCTACTAAGCAGAGTAAGTTTTTCTCTGTCCCGTTTTGTTCTCTTTAATCCTTCCAATTAGACTGATACAATATACTTGAGATTACATAGGGAAGCAGTTCTTACCTGCTCTTAGTAATCTAAGAAATACTGGCTGTTTAATCATTAAAGGATTGAGGTTTCTAAGAATAAGGAATTACTGAGTAGAAGGTCTAAGGCATGGTTATGCTTTTTTTTTTTTTTTTTTTTTTTTTTTTTTTTTTTTTACAGAGAGGAAAGGAGAGAGATAGAGAGTTAGAAACATCGATGAGAGAGAAACATCGATCAGCCGCCTCCTGCACATCCCCTACTGGGGATGTGCCCGCAACCCAGGTACATGCCCCTGACCGGAATCGAACCTGGGACCCTTCAGTCCGCAGGCCGAGGCTCTATCCACTGAGCCAAACCGGTTTCGGCATGGTTATGCATTTTTAAAGGACACAGAAAGGAGGTTTGAAGGCTAATTTAGAAGTATAAAATTTATAAAGGTTGTATATGTAATAAGAAGGAGAAGAGAAATGTTAAAAAGAAATTAATCAAATAATACAGGCCAGTAAGCCAGAAAGAGTAAATAATTTACATTCTGCCTCCCTAAACAGAGGGTAAATTGTTATGCCAAAGGACTTAGGGGGGACTGATAATAACTCTGGAAAGTCCATAAAAAGGACTGGCAAGGAAAATCATATCTTAAGGCAGGTCAGTAGCTTTTTCTCCTTATATAATTCCTCCAAAATTTGGCAATACTTAATAAATAAATCATGGCAATACATTTCTTTGCATAAATTCAATAAGACCAGTTTCCAATAGTGGTTTTATTGAATAAAAACTTTGACTGGAGTATCATGTTTTAAAGAGCCCTGTCTGAGCTCTGAAGACTTGAAGCCAATAAGAGTGCCATGGAGAAAGCCTGGCATCTTGCTTGGTAGCCCTGAAAATAGCTGGCACTGGAGCATCAGGCCCACGCCCTACCATCACTGGTGGTTGGTCAGAGTACAAGGGGAGCAATAAGGGCACCTCTGTGTCCCTGCAGAACCCCCACGCACTCTGGACCGTGATGAGTAGGAGGGCTGCTGAGAAGGGCCTTAAAGCAAGGACAATGGGCCCGGGCAGAGCCACTGCAGGTGAGGAATTCACCTAACTCAGCAGATAGTGCAGGTAGGCCTGATGGCAGCTGGATGGCTTGGCTTCCTGGCCCTATGGGGCACATTAAGATTCAATCTAGCCAAAACCGGTTTGGCTCAGTGGATAGAGCGTCGGCCTGTGGACTGAAAGGTCCCAGGTTCGATTCCGGTCAAGGGCATGTACCTGGGTTGCGGGCACATCCCCAGTGGGAGATGTGCAGGAGGCAGCTGATCGATGTTTCTCTCTCATCGATGTTTCTAACTCTCTATCTCTCTCCCTTCCTCTCTGTAAAAAATCAATAAAATATATTTAAAAAAAAAAAAGATTCAATCATGAAATTCCAGCAAAGGTAGTCAGTTACCATTCTTGTGTTTATGCAAACAATCAGTAAATAAATTAGTATTTTAATAAACAGAGGGATAATTTTAAGGAGAAAAACTCTATTTCAATAGAGGTTATTAAAAATGAAATGCTTTCTTTCCCTCCCACCGGACCATTTGTTACAGTTTGTCTCCTCCTGGTCACAAGCCCACCTCCTTCTATGCCCAGGTCTCATCGTCCCTCTGACAGACAGCAAGGATCTCTTGGCTCTGAGAGAAACTTCTGACCCGCCTCAGCAGGAAGTAATTAAAGAAGAAATCCAACGTCTGTTTTCCCTGAAACAATTCTGAGCCAGGATCCATGAGGTAATATAGGAGGCAGTTAGACAGACATGAGCAGAGCAAGGGTGATGGGCCAATTGGCACTGCCAGATGTAACTAAGTCTTTCCAACTCTATGTATGTAAGACAAGGGGACTCCCCAGAAGCAAGAGGGAACTAGGCTGCAGACGAAGCAGCCTGGGAGGCTGCCCTAAAACCAGTGGGGCCTCTACAGATTCTAGTGACTCTTCCAGACCCTGACCTACTCACCTCACCAGCTTACACAGAAACCCAATCTAGAAAAGCTGAAATCCATAACCAATCTTTACTCAAGTTCTTTCAGGCTTTACAGTCTACCTAGAAAGCAGACCAGAAGCATGTCCGAGATGCTCTGCCTGCATCTGGTTCATCCCTTCCAACCTGGTAACTCTGTTTGGGTAAAGAAACTTGCCACCCAAGGACTAACTCCTACCTGGAAAGAACCACTCCCACGGCAGTCAAGGTCGACGGGATCCTGATGTGGCTTCATCACACCCGGCTCAAGACAGCCAGACAAAATTGAGAGTCCAGGACTCTTCGCACCCTCTAGAGATTACTCCTGGCCCTCATTCCAGGCCCTTATCTTATAAACAGGCCCACTGACTTTATTCAGCAAAGAATTAATTCTATCAAGCTTATCGTCCTCAGGGGTCAATATAACTCCCTCCCCAACAATGACCCAAAAGAGTCAATGATTTGACTCATGTACATAAAACCAGTGGGGAATGAAGTATCCATCTTATATAAAAACTGCTGTTTGAAATTTTAACCCTAATAGTATGGCTTCTGTCTTAAATAATAAGGAAAATAAGACTACTCCCTCTCCAGAGAGGCCGTAAACTATGCCCCAGACAGAGTTGTCAGTGCTGACACCCAGACAGTTGCCAGGCCTTGAGATAGGGTCTCATGGCCCCTTCCCAGCACGCAGGCCTTCTTTCTCAGAAGGCCCGGAAGTCTCATTCCAAATTTGGGAGACAAAGGACTGGTAAAAGTATAAATAGAGAGTTTCCTCCATATTGGGGGTCCAGAATTTGAAAGACACATTTTTCTCTGGGCCTGCACAGAATTTAATAGTAAAATGTAACTCCTGTAGTCACTGGCCATGGAAGTCGGCACTGCAGTTCAGTCTCTGCTTCGGCAGGGTGCTGTAACTGTAGTCGCTGGCCAGCTTAATGAAGGCTCCTAAATTTTGATCTGAGTCCCTGGTGGTCGTCTCCGTGGGGCACCACATTAGAGCGGGTGCCAAACAAAACTCTCTGCCTTCCCCATCTGCCAGAAACAGGACATAATTCCCACTTACAGGGTGTGCCAGAGAGGGTGTGACCTGGATGTTCAGTCTGGTCAAATAATTGAATTGATAGCCCCTCTCTGGGAACTGACCTTTAGGCTACTTCACAATGGACATTCCACTTGCTTAGACCACATTCCACTTGCTAAGACCATTATCTCTCCCCTCCGGAGTTTCTCAGAATCCAGACCTGCGCAGAGAATTCTCAGCCTAGAAAAAGCTGGCCTAGAGTCCTTTAAAAACCTCCGACTCCCTGTCTTTGGGGGCTGGTGCCATTTTGGGGCTCAGCCCAACTAAGTTTCCAGATGACCTAATAAATTCATAATTCTTTACCCGCTTTGGCCTTGTGCATTCCTCCTTCAGTGACTCTAACACTGGACTCTCTTATTTTTAAATATATTTGTATTGATTTCAGAGAGGAAGGGAGAGAAAGAGAGATAGAAACATCAATGGTGAGAGAGAAACATTGACCAGCTGCCTCCTGCACATCCCACACTGGGGATCAAGCCTGCAACCTAGGGATGTGCCCTGACTGGGAATTGAACCATGACCTCCAGGTTCATAGGTCGATGCTCAAATGTTGAGCCACACCAGCTGAGCTGACCTGGACTCTCTCTTTTAAATCCTCACCCAAGGCTGTATTTTTTTTCATTGATTTTTTTAGAAAGAGTGGAAGAGAGAGGGAACGACAGAGAAATATCAATGTGAGAGAAACACATGGATTGGTTGCCTCCTGCACGGCCCTGACCAGGGCCTGGGGCTAGGGAGGAGCCTACAACCGATATACATGCCCTTGACTGGCATCAAACCCAGGGCCCTTTAGTCTGCAGGCCGACGCTTTAGCCACTGAGCCACACCTGCTAGGGCTGATCTGGACTCTTAATCACCACGATGCCTCTGGACTCCTAGAGCCTAGAGGTGGCATTGGAGGAGTCATGCCCATCACAAACCTGCTCAACAACCCTGTCTCTCCCCCCCCCCCCCCCCCCCCCGCATTCACCCGCCACGTTTGCTGCCTCTGAAGCCTGGCACCTTTGCCTGAGTCTTGTCCCTTCTTGCCAGCTGCACTGCTTGTTACTGTGGGGAGGGGCAGCTTCCCTTCCCTCCTCTGGTGGTTTTGGCTGATTGAACAATTCAAGACAAGAGCATAATCAACAAGAGCAAGTCAAATTTAATTTCGTGTGCATGGGAACCCCACATACATGAGAGAGTCTGAGACCCCCACCTCATGAGAATTTCAGAGCTAGAGAGGCCAGTGTAGGTGGCATCCTGAGCTAGGGGCGAGGTGAGGGGGTCTGGGCCTCCGTGCGGGGAGAGCACTGCGGGACAGTGAGAGCAGATGCTCAGTAACTAGTAGTCCGTCCTGCCTTGGGGAGAGGTCAGAAAACGATATTTCTGGTACCAAGGCTCCCAGTACAGATGCTTCTATGTCACTAAGCGGGGAGCACAAGTTTTTCTTGAGCCCAGAGGGTCTTGGTTGCCTTTAGCTCAAAGTCATGCACCTACTAAAGGCACATCCCTGAGTCTCCTGGTGTGGGTGTGTGCTGCACAGATAACACAGTGATGCTCTCTTCACTGTATCTCGTCCCTCTAATTTGCACCCGGAGAAGCCCGGGGGGAAGAGGGAATGGGCGTTTTCTTCCCCTACAGAGCGAATACCTCCCCTCCCGGCAGTGGGAACCCTCATCGGTGCTCGGAGCTCGGCTTGGTGGCTTAGAAGACAAGGGCAGCACATTGCCCCGCAGGCCAGGCCCACAGAGCCACAGTGTGGTGCTGCCTTCCACAGCCACCGAGTAAAACATGGTGAGCACCTGTGCCAGCAGTCAGCTGGGCCCTGGGACAGTCCTGGGGTCACACAAAACAACAAAGCAAAGTCTCCCCCTGTCAGGAGGGGCTGGGGGAGGGAAGCTCTGGACTGACCTTACCTTTCCTTCTCCCCCCTACGCTGCACCCCAGCTCCTCTATCCTCATCCTCCATCTCCTCAGGGCCCTGGGACTGTTGGCTTCTCACCTCCCGTCTTAGGCTAGCAGCACCTCAAGAATGAGGGCGGACCCTTAGCATCTTCTCGGAGTCTGAGGACTTCAGAGCTCTGCCCTGAGGGCTTAGTGTGCAGATCACCCCAACATTGTGGGGACAGTGGAGGCCTCCGGATGAGTGGGGGCCACATCCCCTGACTCATCTCACTTATCTGAAGTTCTTCTGGCTAGTTTGTCCCTGGGAGCAGGTGGTAATTGTGCTTACAAACCCAATGGAACAAACCCATGATGGTTCACATCTCCAGACGGAGCGGAGGGAGATCCCCAGGCTGCCTGGAGGGGCGTCTTGTCTCATCTGAAAATACAGTTTCCTGCCTCTTCCATTCCCGTAATTACACACACACACACACACACACACACACACACCTGCCCCAATTTAAATCTGCTGGTTCACAAAGACTCTCCTTAACCAAGTCCTACTCAGCCTCCTCATGCTTGGCCTGAAGACAATCTGGGCAAAGAACCTGTTAATCAGTTTAGCCAGCTCCCCCCACTCTTGACATTTGGTCAAATTCCTCATCCCCACCTTTGAAAGGAGTTTTAGGATAAAATAGGCAGGTTTAGGGAGTTTTAGGAATAAAGAGGGTCCATGGGGGAGGACTGCATAGGTGAGGGCTTGGAGCTGCCAGAAGACATACATTCACAGAGGGAAAAAAAGAGGGGGGGGGGTTGCCACAGGATAAGGGGAGAGGAAGACACCCACTCACAGAAGACAGGGAAAGCCACAGGCATGGGGAGAAAGAGGCAGCAAACTTTCAGAGGACAGACAAGTGCCGACAAATGGGAGACAGGGAATTCTACCGCTGAAGGGGGAGAGAGGAGGGGCACCACGTGGGGTTGGGCTTTGAAGCTGATAGTCTACCTGTTGGAAGGAGGATGAAGAGACAAAGAACTGCAGCCTTTATAAACCTTAGCAAAAAGGGACTCGGTGGGTTTCCCCCTTGGGACACCCTCCCTGCGTGGGAGTCTGTACCTGCTTCCAATAAGTTTCCACCCTTTTCATCTGCCACCTTTTGCCCATGGCTTCATTCTTTGAATCCATCTGGACAAGAACCCGGAAAAGAAATCGCCCTTGCATCCTGCTCAGGAAGACAACCCGACTCACCTGATGTCTGGCCACCCTCACTGGGATCAGCAAGCATCCTGCTGAGTCCTTTGGCCAGAATCCCCACCCACCCACCCCACACCTCCTCTTCCTCAGTGACTCTCCACCCCTCACCCCTCACTGCTCCTTGGCTAACAACCCACAGCCAGCTTCGCTGCATCTGACCTGGGGCCAATCTCTTGCCCTATTGTAAAGGTAGTCTTGAATAAAGTATTACTTGTTGTTTGAACAAGCGTCAGAATAATTTTCTTTCTTTCCTTTTTTTAAAATAATAAGTGTTTTTATTGCTTAAAGTATTACAAAGAGTATTACATATGTCCCCCCCCCCCTTAACAATCCCCCGTCCTCCCCTACCGCCCAGTGTCTCATGTCCATTGGTTATGCTTATATGCATGCATACAAGTCCTTCGGTTGATCTCTTACCCCTCCCCACTCCTGCCCCTCAACCCTCCCCGGCTTTCCCGCTGTAGTTTGACAGTCTGTTCGAGGCAGCTCTGCCTCTGTATCTATTTTTGAGAATAATTTTCTTGAAGCTTGTTTGAGAAGAAAACAGAGAAGTCGCCTAGAGCTTGCTTCTTGTTTTCTTCCTCCAGGTAACCAGACTACAGCCAGTGTGACTGTGGGGTGAGATCCAAACAAATGGCTATTGAGGTAGCACTGATTCAGGCAGAAGTCCAAACAGTGTTCTGATTAGGAGGCAAAAAGCAAGGGAACAATGACATCAATAGAAAGAAGGCATTTCTATGGGTGCAGAGAACATAACAGTGATACTAATTCTAAAGAATGTTTTTAATCTTCAATCTGGGAGTCATAATGTCTACTTTCTTGTTAGCTTTGCAAGCAGTTATTGGGGATACAATGTTTCTTTAGACCTAGTTCAACGGCGATCATGCCCAGGTTTCAGGAGAAAGACCTACAAGGCCGTTCCTCTGGGGTGGCAGCTCCGACTCCATTTAAAAGCGGCTTCGTTTGCCTTATTTATTTATTTATTTATTTATTTATTTATTTATTTACAGCTTAAATGCAGAGAGTGTGTTATCTCTACAGCTAAAAATAAATTGGAATTCTAGGGAAAAAAATCTTCTAGATGTCAAATAACATTTACAGAAAAAATTTACCCGAGAGTTAATATAATCCAACAGTTTACATTATGTTTTTTTAAAACTTCTATATAAAACCCAGAATAGAAAATGTATAAAATTTTAAATTAACATTTTAGATGATCTTCCTAGACTATGATTTCTTCTTGACCTGGAGCCCAACTGTCAAGGTTAATTAAGAGAAAGGGAAGTAGTGGTGTGTGTGTGGGGGGGGGGCAGGGGCAATTATAAATGCCACATCAGTTAAAAATTCAGCCCTAGCTGGTTGCTCAGTGGTTAGAGTGTTGGCTTTCGGACTGAAGGGTCAGGGGTTCGAGTCTGGTCAAGGACATGTGCCTCGGTTACAGATTTGATCCCAGGCTCTAGTCGGGGTGCATGAGGGAGGTAACCAATCGACGTGTCTCTCTCACATTGATGTTTCTCTCTGTCTCTTCCTCTTCCTTCCACGCTTTCTAAAAAAACAATGGAAGAAATATCTTCAGGTGAGGATTAACAACAACAAAAAATTCAACCAAACAGAATATACTCCAGCATCTGGAGTTTCTTTTTCTCGGTGACAGTGAATGTATGGTTACTGGGGAAAGCAGCAAGAGTGTCCATGTCTTCCAGGCCGCTGCTCCAGAACACATCGCTTGGTTTTGAGAAGCAGCAGAGGGAGTCCCCTGTGAACGGGAGGTCTGCATGTATAGAGGATTGGGCGGTGTCTCCCGCTCTGCACCAGGAAGAGGCAGATGACTCGGTCAGCAGAGAATCTGCTTGACCACCTGTGGATGAAAGGGGCCACGTACTAACCTGACAAGCTCAGGGAAGGCCTGCACAGCGGTCTTGCAAACTCAAGGCCCTAAAGTAACTACCAAGGATGTTCTGAAATTAAAACTTTAACTAAAAGCAGTTTATAGTGGGTAGTCATGTTCTAGACCAGTATCTTCCCGGATAAAGGTCAATCTCTACCTTAACTGAGCCAATTGTCTTTTTGCATCTAAGATGACATCCTTGTGAAATGTCAGGATAACTTGTAAATACCCTTTTCTGGACCAAATGTGCCTGGGCGCCAGGACAGAAACCATAAATTCCTTCATTGTTATTGTTATCAAGTTAATTGTTGACTGTTAACTATCCTGCAAGTACCTGAGTAAAAGAAGTATGTGTCTATCATTTTACTTTTATTTTTATTATTTTACTTTTTAAAAAAAATATATTTTTATTGATTTCAGAGAGGAAGGGAGAGGGAGAGATAGAAACATCAATGATGAGAGAGAATCATTGATTGGCTGCCTCCTGCACACCCCCTACAGGGGATCCATTCCATAACCGGGCATGTGCCCTTGACTGGAATGGAACCCACGACCCTTCAGTTGGCTAGCCAACGCTCTAACCACACTGAGCCAAACCGGCTAGGGCAGTGGTCAGCAAACCACGGCTCGCGAGCCACATGCGGCTCCTTGAGTGTGGCTCTTCCACAAGATACCATGTACGGGTGCACGTACAGTGCGATTGAAACTTCATGGCCCATGCGCAGAAGTCGGTTTTCGGCCTGGGCGAGTCTATGTTGAAGAAGTGGTTCGGAAGTGGGGGTGTCGGTCGAGCGACGGGAGACGGGAGATGCGGCGCAGGCAGGCGCGGGATATGCAGCTCGGAGGAGGGGCGCGATTCATGCACGAGTTGAGTGAGCCAGTCGGTCAGCTGTCTCATGTGCAGTGGTTAGTGCTAGTCGCGTCCGCAAATCGCGCGCGGGTGACAAAAGTACCTGCTCGAAGCATAAAGTTACCTCTATTTTTCTAACCAGCTGCAAATCCTACAGGTATTTTTGTCATCAATTTAAGAATTGTAATTATTTTGTGTTGGTGGCTTTCTTATTATAAAATGAAACATTTTTTAGGTGCCGTGTTTGACATGGCTACAAACAAGAAGCAAAGAAAAACAGAAGATGAAAACCATGAATTTAAAGTTGAATGGACCGAGACTTCTGCATTTATTCAAAACTTAAATGGCCTTCCGCCCTGTCTTATTTGTCAGGAAACATTGGCGCATAACAAGAAATCAAATTTGGAGAGACACTTTACAACTAAACATGTGTCATTTAGTGCTAAATATCCTGTCGGTGATGCAAGGAAGAAAGCAGTTGAGGAACTTCAGAAGAGTCAAGAAAAATCAAGTTCTGTAATTACTGGATGCAATCTTCCAACAATGTTAATATTGCAAGTTTTGTGGTTAATCAAGAGATTGCTAAGAGAGGAAAACCATATACAGACGGCAAATACATAAAGAATTGTTTTATAAATGCACTCGAAGAGCTATTTCGGGATTTTAAGAACAAAGCAGATATTCTAAAAAAAATTAAAGAGTTACCATTGTCTGCTAAAACAGTGAACGACAGAACAGTCAAAATGTCTTCGAATATAACCAACCAGCAAGTCAAAGATCTTAAATTGGTTTCAGCTTTTTCAATAGCAGTTGACGAGTCTTGTGACATAAATGATGCAGCGCAAGTTTCACTTTTTGTACGATTTATTTCGTCTATAGGTCCTAAAGAAGAACTTTTGGGATTATTGCCACTCAAAGGTCAAACACGTGGAGAAGATATAGCAAATGCTGTAACTGAGTGCATTGAAAAACACCATATTCCACTCGATAAAATTGTATCAATTTCAACAGACGGGTCGAAAGTATGACCGGTGTAAGAAACGGGTTTGTTGCTATTTTGAAAGAAAAAGTTAATCATGAGATACTTACTTACCATTGCATCATTCATCAAGAAGCGCTTTGTGCGCAGACATTTCCAGAAGAAATTTGCAAAGTTATGGAATTGGTGATTAAGATTATCAACTCCATTATAGCTAAAGCTCTTTTTTATTTTTAAGAATTATTTAAAAAAAAAATATATATATATATATATATTTTATTGATTTTTCACAGTAAGGAAAGGAGTGGGATAGAGAGTTAGAAACATCGATGAGAGAGAAACATTGATCAGCTGCCTCCTGTACACCTCCTACTGGGGATGTGGCCGCAACCAAGGTTCATGCCCTTGGCCGGAATTGAACCTGGGACCCTTGAGTCCATAGGCCGACGCTTTATCCACTGAGCCAAACCGGTTAGGGCATAGCTAAAGCTCTTAATTACCACCAATTTAAAGAATTTTTAGTTGAAATGGAGAGTGAGTACGCAGATCTTCTGCTGCATGACAAGGTATGTTGGTTATCAAGAGGAAACGTTTTGAAACGTTTCGCTTCCTTATTAACAGAAATTAAAGCATTTCTCCCTGAGAAGGGTGTTCACTATCCAGAACTAATGAATGATCAGGGGATCCAAAAATTTTATTTCATGGTAGACGTTACGTCTCATCTAAATCAGCTTAATCGTAAACTACAGGGGAAAGGAAACAGTTTTTTCGATGTTAGAAGAAGTTATTTCATTCAAAACAAATTATCCCTTTTTGCTCAAGATTTTGAAAGAGAAACTTTGATTCACTTTCCAAGGCTGTTGAAACGTCGCCAAGAAATAATTCTGATATTGACATTTGCTATTTCAAAACAACACTTTTAAATATGAGGGAAGCTTTTCTCAACAGGTTTCAGGAATTCAGAAACAGCAAAGCGACGTTAGCCTTTGTTAAAAAACCTCTCAATGCTACTGTAACAGAATTAAATTTTTCTCCCTTTAATATTGACATTGGCAACTTTGAAATGCAATTGCTGGATTTAAAAAACAAAGAACTGTGGAGCTTGAAATTTGAACGTCTTTGTGCTGATATAGAAATATTGGAGAAAAACAAATGTGAACTTAGTTCACAGCACAAGTGGTCTGCTTTGAAAGACCTGGAGAAGGAAGATATGTTAATTTTTAACACCTGGACTAATATTCCTGACTCATATAATCAACTGAAAAAACTAGCGTTTGCTGTTCTTTCCTTATTCGGGTCTACATATTTATGCGAACAATCATTTCCAAGCATGAACCTTATCAAGAGTAAACAGAAGTTGTCTTATTGATGAGAACCTGGAATCGTGCCTAAAATTAAACACAACATACAAACCTGACTTACCCAAACTTTCTAAGGAGATGCAAGGCCATTGTTCACCTTAGTGTTTGTCAGTCATTGTCATGATTTAATTTTATGGATATTGTAAGGTAAATTGTAAGGAATTTAATTTTATCAATAAATAATATTGTTATTAAGTATGATATCAAGTTTTATTCAATGTACCTATAGTTTAACTAAGACTTAAAACTTTAAGTAAAGTTTATTAAGTTAATTTTAGGGAACGTTGTGAAGTGAAAGATGTAGTGTCAAGGATTGAGAAAGGTATGTTGAGATGGTTTGGACATGAAGAGAGGATGAATGAAAGGAGATAGATGAAACAAGTATACAAGACGAGTGTGGATGGGAGAGTTGGAAGGTACCTCAGCGAATGTACCTCAATCAGATTGAGGATGTTTTTAGCAAAGGCCAGCTTAGGAGTACCCTAATTAAGTTAATAACAATGTACCTACCTATATAGTTTAAGTTTAAAAAATTTGGCTCTCAAAAGAAATTTCAATCGTTGTACTGTTGATATTTGGCTCTGTTGACTAATGAGTTTGCCGACCACTGGGCTAGGGCTATCATTTTACTTTTTATCCAATCCCGGTATTTTATCCAATACTTTCTCCCATCCTCCTAATCACTAATGGACTTCATGTAACCCACGCACATCTCCCCCTTTGATTGAAATGTATAAAACAAGGTGAAAAACTGCCATTCTCCGGAGCATTATCCCAATCCTTGAGCTTCTGCTTCCTGGCAATTGTCGACAGTTTGGCTCAAACAAATGCACAAAAGGTCTTTAGAGGTTTGAATGTTTTTACGTGAACACCCCTTAGCCCTGTTTACCTGGCTCTTCCTGGTCACCCCATAACTGGCCTCCTCCTCCCCCAACACCTTTCTTTTGTTTTTATTTATTTTTTTTCTTTTTTTTTTAATTAAATCTTTATTGTTCAGATTATTACATTTGTTCCTCTTTTTTTCCCCCCATAACTCCCTTCCTCCCAGCTCCCACCCCACCCTCCGCCCTCACTCCCCACCCACTGTCCTCATCCATAGGTGCACGATTTTTGTCCAGTCTCTTTTTGCATCTCCCACACCCCTTTCCCGCCCCCCAAGAATAGTCAGTCCATTCCCTTCCTATGTCCCTGATTCTATTATGATCACCAGATTATTTATTCACTTGATTCTTAGATTCATTTGTTGACAGATGCATATTTGTTGTTCATAATTTTTATCTTTACCTTTTTCTTCTTCCTCTTCTTAAAGGATACCTTTCAGCATTTCATATAATGCTGGTTTGGTGGTGATGAACTCCTTTAGCTTTTCCTTATCTGTGAAGCTCTTTATCTGACCTTCCGTTCTGAATGATAGCTTTGCTGGATAAAGTAATCTTGGTTGTAGGTTCTTGGTATTCATCACTTTGAATATTTCTTGCCATTCCCTTCTGGCCTGCAAAGTTTCTGTTGAGAAATCAGCTGACAGTCGTATGGGTATTCCCTTGTAGGTAACTCGGTTTCTTTCTCTTGCTGCTTTTAAGATTCTCTCTTTGTCTTTTGCTCTTGGCATTTTAATGATGATGTGTCTTGGTGTGGTCCTCTTTAGATTCCTTTTGTTTGGGGTTCTCCGCGCTTCTTGGACCTGTAAGTCTATTTCTTTCACCAGGTGGGGGAAGTTTTCTGTCATTATTTCTTCAAATAGGTTTTCAATATCTTGCTCCCTCTCATCTTCTGGCACCCCTATAATTCTGATGTTGGTACGCTTGAAGCTGTCCCAGAGGCTCCTTACACTATCTTTGTATTTTCGTATTCTTTTTTCATTTTGCTTTTCCGGTTGGGTGTTTTTTGCTTCTTCGCATTTCAAATCTTTGACTTGATTCTTGCGCTCCTCTGGTCTGCTGTTGGGAGTCTGTATAATATTCTTTATTTCAGTCAGTGTATGCTTAATTTCTAGTTGGTTCTTTATCACAACATCGAGGGTCTCATTAGATTTCTTGAGGATCTCACTACATTTATCGGCGGTCTCACCAGTCTTTTCGAGGGCCTTACTAAGTTTATCGGCAGCTTCTAGACAGTTCTTAAGAGACCTTAAAAGTGTGGTTCTGAACTCAATATCCTCCATTGACAGTTTTGTCCTGTTTCTTTGTCTCCGCATTTTTTATGCTTTCTTGGTACACCCCCTAGTGTTCTTTGTGCGCAGTCTTGTTGCCTTTAAGCCTTGATTGATGTCGGCAATACCGGGGTTGATTTGACCTCCAGGCTAACTGGCTATGAGAGTCCACTGTGTCTGCAGTGGGAGGGCTTCTGTGCTGGATCTCTAGGGTGGTGCTAATGTAGCATTTGCCTGAGGCTATCCGGCAAATGGTTCTGCGCAGGGCTTGGGCGGGGCGGGTCCCTGGGGATCTACAAGGCGGGCGGAGCGAGCAGTTATGGCTGCTCTCAGTCCCGTCCACAGAGGCTCTGCCTCTCAGAGTCCCAGCAATGGCTGCAAACCTCGGAGAGAAAGCTGCCTTCGAGTTCCGACCGAAGCCAGACAGTCCCGCTTCTCCCGTTTGAGTCTGGGTCCCCAGAAACTCGCCCGGATCTGCAGCTCAGAGTCTGAAACTCCCTCCCGATTGAAAACAACACCGCGCCCTCCGCCGCCAGCCCGCTCCGCGCGCGCGTGCACTCCGCACCTCAGTATTTCACTTCAGCAGTGCGCCTCCTCTGAGTCTGGGTATGATATTCTCTTTCCTCCTAGTTGTAGAATTTCCACTCAGCCAGCCTTCCTGTGGTTCTGGATGCTGTCTGTTCTGTCCTTTAGTTATATCTCTGAAGTGGTTGTTCGAGGGCAGCAATCTCCGGTGTTAACCTATGCCGCCATCTTGGTTTCTCAAGGCTCCTTCTTTTGTTTTTAGCTGAAGATGGTGTTCAAGGTGGTGGCTGGTGCCTCTGGAGAGTTACCCAGTTTCCCTGGTCTCTCCCATGTATACATGAGGTGCACGTGTTGATAAACTTGTTTGTTTTTCTCTTGTCAATCTCTTTCATTACAGGGGGGTAGAGCGTGTGTCAATCAAGAACTCAGAGGGCAAAGGCAAAATTATTTTTCCTCCCCTACACTGCCGCACATGGATTTAGAGTTCCCAAATGAGTTGCTAACTTCACTTTTCCAAGCCCAAGTTTCTGACCTCAGAAATGAAGGAGGAGGGTGGCAGCTCAAATGTTTCTGCCTCCAAGACTTGTGAGATTTACGTTTAACTGTCTTTTTTAACGAGGATGGCTGAGAACTCTCTCCCCTGTGCCCATGGAATAATGATCCCGGTTGGTGGCCACGGACAAAGGGAGCATTTTCCTCTGTGTTCCTGAAGGGCCATCCTGGAGCAGACAGTTGGGAGCACCTCTCTCCCTGAGAGCTGAGGGGCTGCAGGGGGCTGGGTTCTCAGCTGCTCACGGGCAGAGCTGCAGAGGGCAGGGGCTTCTCACCTGCTCCCAGGCACTGGCACCTACAAGTTGATTGGCTTCAGGCAGCTGACTTCCCAAGGGGCTGGAGCACGTGAATCTGCAGCGAGGGCTTTGTGTTGGTGCCTCGTCTGCTGGGGCATCACCTATGCACCTTCCCCTTAGTCTGGGCCGGTGGAAGGTGCCTTGGTTGGGGGCGCAGGATTGTTAGTCCTCACCTCCTCCTGCGGGAGGCTCCTGTCTTCCTTTGTGAGGCCTTCAACGTCTTGTGTCGTAAATCAGTGAGATAGATACAAGATGCCTTAACAAGCCAATGAATTAGGAGTCAGGCTTAGAGCAGAATGTCTCTGTCAGATTCTGAGCAAACAAAGGAAGGAACATTCCCTTTTTATATCCTTCTAGGTCTTTGTGTAAGTTATTTTTGCAGACAGCTTGTAACCTTGAGTACATATCATATCTAACAAACACCTGGCATGAGAATATTATCAGTATCAGTGTATCCGCCCCTTACATTGGATGGCTAGCTTGCAAGGTTGGACAGTTAAGTTTATCTTTTCTATTATTCAAGCTAAAAAACAAAGTTATATTTTACAGAATAAGAGACTGTCTAAAATAACATAGTTGATTTATAGAGCAAGGGACTATCTAAAAATAGCAAAGAATTTCAAACAGCAGTATTTCCAAAGGAGGGATTATTATGCTTCAAAGGCAGTGATGCCTCTGCTGGCTTGTGCTGTTTGCTGTAATTCTGGAAATCAGCTGTAGGAGTCTGTGCCTATCACCCAACCGGTGGTTGTGCAGGGACTGCTCTGCTAAACTCTCTCACCGGTGCTGCAGGGGATGGGAAACAGGCACATCGTGCCACAGGGTGCACCATCAGGGTTTGCATTTGGCTGCACATACCCCCAGGTAAGAGGGGCTTGCCTCACCAGGGCTTATGAAAGGCAGAGAGGGGCTGGCAGGGACGGGTGGAGAGCCACAGCCGCACTCCATGGCCGAGGGCTCTGCCTCCTGCCTGCCTCCCCTCTGGTCCCAGGATGGCTGTGGGTCTGCAGCAGACATATCCCCAAGTGCGCACCCTTGCAGGAGCCTTCCGGATGCCAAGCCGACAGCTTCCAATCGCATCTCCTTTGCTCCCACCAGCTGCAAGGAGCACAGTGCCAAGTAGCGGCTAGTCAGAAGCCTGCGCTTTGTCTTTGGTTATTCATTTTTCATAATACCCTGCTTTCAGTTTTCAAATTGTAGTAAAATATGCATAACATAAATTTGCCATCTTAACCACTTGTAAGTGTGCAGTTCAGTGGCATGAAGTACATTCATTCACACTGCTGTGCCCCAGCCACCATTAATCTCCATGTTCCTCTTGCAAAACGGAAACTTTCCCCATCAAACACA
This sequence comes from Myotis daubentonii, assembly GCF_963259705.1. Taxonomy (NCBI): domain Eukaryota; kingdom Metazoa; phylum Chordata; class Mammalia; order Chiroptera; family Vespertilionidae; genus Myotis; species Myotis daubentonii. Next base: position 6,018,036 of record NC_081850.1, read on the forward strand.
AACTCCCCATGTAGCCGGAACTATTTCATGGTGAAAATCTTCTGAAATCTCTCCAAGTCCGTTGGAGACTTCCTAGAGTATCTCCTGTTCCCCAGTTACTTTTCTACCCCTGCCCCCCATCCGTTAGGCAAGCATTGCCCTGGGCCACCAGGCTTCTTGTTCTGCACAGTGGCTGGGTGTTTGTTGCAGGAGGGCTCAGTGGCCAATGGAACTTTGTGCTGGAGTTTGGATGGAGGTCATGCCCCCAGGGATCTTCCCACAGCTCAGGGGACGACCCTGGACCTGCAGACTTCACCTTAGGGTGTGTTGGCAAGGACCCCAGGATGAAGATGCCATTGCTCTGGGCTTGAGGTCTCAGAGAGGTGGGAGGTGGCATGTGCTGTTGGTCTTTTGTGCTGACCTGGAATGTTCTTATTCTGCAGGTGCCAGAATAAGACTACATCATTTTCTACATTGTTATGGTGCCATAGTTTACTTAAATTCCCCTTCTGATGGACATTTAGGATTTCATTTCTTATGATGAACGGTACTTCCCTAAACATCACATACATGCATGAGTACTTGTCTAGGACAGCTTTTTAGAAATGTAATTCTGTATAATGCACACATACACTTTAAATTTTGATAGATGCTTCCTCTTTCCACTTGCCAGGGAAGTTTCTAGTTTCTTATGAACCTGTCTCAAATTGAACTATGGTCCATTGAAAAGAATCATTGTATAAGTTGACCTGTGCAGTTCAAACCCTTACTGTACAAGGGTCAACTGTACTTTTATAATTTTACCTTCTTAAATGTGGGTTCTTAATACAAAAAAATAAAGAATATGTAATTCTTAAACTGGAAAGACATAGTAGTTTTTCTGTATGGACAGTTGTCTCAAAACCATTTAAAACATTATCCACTTTTGCCAGTCAGAGAAAGATAAATATCACATGATCTCACTCATTTATGGAATATAATGAACAACATAAACTGATGAACAAAAACAGATCCAGAGACAAAGAAGCATCGATCAGACCGTCAAACCTCAGAGGGAAGGTAGGGGAGGGTGGGGGTAAGGGGAAGAGTTCACGAAAGGATTTATATGCATATTTTTAAGCCTAACCAATGGACACAGACACTAGGGGGGGTGAGGGCATTAGTTGGGGAGGGGGGGCAATGGGGTGATAAGAACACATATGTTATACCTTAATCAGTAAAGAAAAAAATAAAAATGAAAATAAAAGCATGTGGCAAAAATACTTGTTTTAGGAAAAAAATCTATTCTTTTACTACTTTTTGGAACTATGACCGTGGTCATGTACTCAATTCTCACTGGTCAAGTTGCCTCCGGAAGTGTCAAAGCCACACTTTCAGTCCAGAGCCACTAGTGTTTTACACGTGATAGGACAGTAGTCTCATTATTCTGCTCCTTCATCATTTTCTATGCAAGTTTCTATAGGTTTGGATGTTATGGTTCTATTTCAGAATAGTAGAACTAAGAGATCCATCAGATTGCTTATGGCGAGTGCTGTAGTAAAATATAGAAATGTTTAAAAATGCCAAAAAATGTTAAAAAGGTTTTAAAAGGTTTGCGTTAACTGTCCTGAAACGTAAAGTGTGATATTAAGGACACATTCCCCACTGCCCTGAAGAGTGTGCATTCCATTGATAAGGACTTGAACTTAGCCTGCTGACTTAAAGTGACTTGCCCTGATAACCACATGTCTGATGACTATACTCCTCCCCTTCCCAGCGTGAGACCAGTGCTTACAGGTCTGTTTACTGATATGCCCATTGGAACTAAAGTTAAACTTGAGATCTTGTTCTGCATTTTGTTGACCAGAATCCCCTTACGCCCCCCTGGCCTGCTGTGGGCACTACAGGCTGTTTAAAGGGTCCCCGAACACCATTCGAGTTGATCATCGCTTGACCGCTGGACGCCTGGTCATCGCTGATCACTCTGATCCCTGCGCTGCACTGGTGGCTCTGATGGTTGGGAGTTTACCTTCGCTGATCGCCTTCAGCTTGGGTGCAGTCCCCTCCCCGCCCGCTCAGCTCCACTCCCTGCAGAAGACAGACAAATGGTGCGGCCTCAGATGGATCCTGGCTGTGCGTGTGCAGGCATCTCTGAAGGCCACGCTGCCCTGAAACGGAAACTTGGTTCCTGACCTCCCCAGCCAGCCAGGGAAGGCGCTGCTGCCGCCAGAGGAAGCCAGCTGTGGGAGCTCCCTGTAAGCCTGTCCCCAGGCGCCAGGAATTTGTGAGTAACAGTGCGCTGTGTTGATAAGCTTTGTGCCCACTGCAATGATACAAGGAGAGTAATTGCTGTGTGAATTGCAACTGTAACTATTTGTGTGGCTTAATTCCTCCGGCAGTCATAATTACACCAGTATAAGGTCAGGTGAAATTGCCTACCCTGGTCCTGCCTGCGTAAAGTAGTCTTTTTGCTGGCAACTACTTTGAATGTCCGAACACCTGCACGGTGCAAGTTTATCTCAAAGGACGCCTGTCCTTTCTCGGACAGTGAGGATGAAACTCAACCAGTGTCTTGTTCCCAGGGCCTGGGAACAAATCCCCTTGTGCCCGGAAATGGCATTGGTAATTCTTGAATGACAATTTGTAATCACGGTTTCTCATCTTAGTCCATAACTTCTCAGCTGGCTTCATATCTGAGCTGCCTTCACCTGGAACATTCTTTTGTTCCTCTTTACCTTGTTAACTGAGCTGCTGGTTGCTTATCTAGGACAACAGATGGCAACATTTCGACACAACTTAGCTCATTCTTACATCAAAAAACTTACTTCTAAAAACAACTTTTTTGGGGGCGAGAGGAGAAAATGGCGGCTGAATAGGCAGCCCTGTCAGGCACCTCATCCCAAGAGCCAGGCTGAAAATACAACTAAATTGGAGGGCATCATTTCACCTGGAATTTCCAACTGTGGTCCAGCTGAGGAGGTGACTTATAACAAGGAAGAACAGGAGGCACCTGGAGACCGGTAGGAAGAGCAAGATCATGAGACGGGGTTGCCCAGAGCACACACACCAGCCCGGGTGCTGGTGACCTACCAGCTGCACCTCCAGACCTGTGGCAGCACCATCCGCAGCATCCGTCTCCTCCAAGCAGCTACGAAAGGTGGCAAGACTGCTGGCAGCAGTGGAGTCTAGGCTCAGCAGACCACAGCCAGTGCGGGGAGAGCTGTGATTTCAATTGCCTTTAAAAAAAAAATCTCTAACCCTAGAGCACAGGAGTTTTCATTTGCAACTACATACCCGAGGCATTGGTGCAGGGAGGGAGGCATGCATTCGAGGTGCCTGAGGACAGGCGGTGTGGTAAGCGGGACAGGGAGACCTGGAGAAGCAGCAGCCAGGGCTCCTGCATTGGGTTGTTCATATGCTTCCAAACCTGAATGGCCATTTTCCGTGGGAGGAGCTACCTGGGGGAAAACCCCCCCCCCTAGGTGATGCAGCCTGCCACACCCTGCATTTTGAGTTTACTGAGGAAACAACGGCAGAATCTAAGCTCACCGGTCTGAACAGTCTCGAGGAGCCCCCAGTGATGGAGTGGAGGAGGGCCAACCGCCTCACTATTCTAGGAAACAGACTGATAATGTTGTAATGTACCCCGCGAATCACAGAAGGACGCCTCAAGAAGTCGAATTAGAGTCACATTTATTGCAATCCGGGACTATGAGGGGCCATTCCCAAATCTCATAGCAATAAGATGGTGGCAAAACCAGACTTATATAGGCAAAGATCACAAAGGTATTAATTACATCCCAGGGTTTGGAATGTGGCACCTGGCTCCCAAAAAAGCAGATTACAGAAGCAGAATTAAGCATGTTAATTACAGTTTCGGGTCTCAGGGTCACTGAATTGACAGAGATACATTATCTAGAGTCCTTGGGTAACCTGGGTTAAACTTAGGCATGTTATCTAAATTACAGTTTTGGGTCTCCGGATCACTGAGTTGATAGAAACACATTATCTAGAGCCCTCGGGTCTCCCGACTACTGAGTTGTCAGGACAATTTAGAGTAATTGTGCTGTTCTGGTCTTGGGACCACTGAGTCAGCTGGAACGCACCACCTGTGGCCACTAAAACAATTTAGGGTAATTGTGCTGTCCTGTTTCCAGGTACAGTAGAATGTGCTCTCTAAGACCAGTATGATAACAATCAATGGAATAGTCATTCAATCGATAAGGCATTCAATCGAATGGGATGACTTATACAATTTAGAAAATCAAAGTAACCTGTCCATTGTTAAACAAAAGCTAATAGGTACCATACTTCAATAAAAACTCCAGAGTCTCAGCTCACCCCATTGGTCTTCATATAGGACCTCTGTCCAGCCAAGAGCAGGGTAATATTTTGGGCCACTCGCGGAGGAGTAGCTCTGGGACAAGAAGAAACACCCATCATATTCTCTGAAAGCAAAACAATATCAACCCCACCTAAAACCCGGTCAGAAACAGACTCTTGAGTGATTAAGAGTGACAGCTGGCAGATAAGCAAAACAGGCAGATTGGCCCCTCCTGCTTGAATCCAAGGCCTGTGGAGACAGACGCAAGCAGTGGACTGGTGGATTGCTTGGAGCTTCAAGCAGGCGCTAAAAGCCAAAAAAGTCAGTGCCTGACAGTGGTTAGCACCTAAGTACCTCACAGGGAGCCCAGAATTGGCAGACAGAACAGAAGAGTAGAGTCCTAAGCCAGGTCCCACAGGGCATTAAAACTTGGCTGAAGCGAACAACACTTCACTTCATTTTTATATTTTTTATTTTATTTATTTTATTTTTTGCACCTTTTTATTCCTCTCGCCCTTTTCTTCCTCCCGTTTTTCTCCTTCCTTTCTTTCCCCCCCTTTTTAAATAATTGATCTTCCTTATCTTTCTGCTTTATTGATTTGTTATTATTCTAGTCTCTGTTGTTTTGTTCATATATCCACTCTTCCCTACTCCTACTCAATTTCTCTTTCTCTTTTCTTTTATTTTCACTACTCAATTATTTTTTTCCTCTCCTCTCATTCTCTTTTCTTCTTCTCCTAAGTGATTAACGTCTTTCATTTCCTAAATTCAGGATTATCTGCTCTCTCCTCTACTCTCCTTTTGAATTTTTTTCATCCTTGTCTTCTTTATTCTAAACAGTGGTCCTTCCCCTATCCCTTTAATTCTTTAATGTTATTTTCTTTATTTAAGCTCTGCATCTATAGATTATGACCGCCCTCCCCCCCCCCCCCCCCCCATTTTGGGTGTTTTTTGTTTGTGCCTTTTGGTTTGTTTATTTTGTCGTGTTTTCTCCCCATATTTTTAGTCTATTTTCTTTTCTATCATCCTTGCTCTCTTTTCTCTTTCCTAATTCTCTTTTTGCTGGTGGTCACTTTTGTTGGGGTTATAAGGGTTTTGTGTACGTTTGTGTTCTGTTCCTTCTGTGTCATGTCTTGTCTTGTTGTGTTTTATGCTCTTTGGTCAGCACCTCCACAACAGCTGGCATGATGTGACAGGGAGTGAGCCACATCATCAGATATCTGAAGTAGGGAGCCTCCCTAGAACACCCAGCCCAGGAGACCTGAGAGACACAGCACCACTGGTCCCACAAAACATCTACTACATAATACCAACCCCCAAAATCTGGGTGGCATAGCCATTTGATCTAATACATAGAAACAGATTCAAAGGAACAGCAAAAATGGGGTGGTAAAGAAACAACCCTCAAATGAAAGAAAAGGAGGAATCACTAGAAAAGGAATTAAATGAAATGGAGGCAAGTAATTTGCCAGAGAAAGGGTTCAGAGTAATGGTTATAAGGATGTTCAAACGTCTGGATGAGAAATACATGCAACTCGAGAATTATAAGGAGCTGAATGAGAAATAACACCACATGAGTAAGATCAAGAGAAAATGAAGAATGACATAGCTGCAATAAAGAACACAATGGAAGGTTTCAACAGTAGACTAGAAGAAGCTGAGTTCCGAATCAGCAAGTTAGAAGACAAGATAGGAAAAAACATCCAAGCTGCACAGCAACTGGAAAAGTTTTTTTTAAATACAGGAGGAGAGTCTAAGGGAGCTCTGGGACAACATGAAATGAAACAACATCCACATAATAGGGTGCCAGAAGGAGAGGAGGCTGAGCAGGGATAGAAAAACTGTTTGAAGAAGAAATGACAGAAAACTTCCCTGACTTTGGGAAGAAAAAAGTCACATAAGTCCAAGAAACATAGAAGGTCCAAATCAAGATGAACTCAAAAAGACCTACATCAAGATACATCATAATTAAATTGGCAAACATAAAAGACAAAGAATTTTAAAGGCTGCAAGAAAGAGACAGAAAGATACCTACAAGGGATCTCCCATTAGACTATCAACTGATTTCTCAACAGAAACACATCAGGCCAGAAGAGAGTGGCATGAAATATACAAAGTGATGAAAATCAAGGGACTGAATCCAAGACTACTCTATCCAGCAAGGATATCATTCAAAATTGAAGGTGAAGTCAGGAACTTTGCAGACAAAAAAAGGCTAAGAGAGTTTATTACCACCAAGCCACCAAAGCAAGAAATGCCAAAGGGAATGTTGTAAAAAGAAATATAAAGGGAGGAAAGAACACAGGCATAAAGAATAAAAATAGCAGCAAACAAGTATCTATCAACAATAAACTTAAATATACATGGATTAAATGCTCCAATCAAAAGACATAGGGTAGCTGAATGGATAAGAAAACATGACCCATATATATGAGACCCACTTCAGAACAAAGGACTCACACAGAGTGATGGTGAAGGGATGGAAAAAGGTTTTTCAGGCAAATGAAAATGAAAAACAAAACAAACAAAAACCCTTACAAAACCAACAGAAAAAACCTGGGGTGGTAATACTTATATCTGACAAAATAGACCTCAAAGTGAAGGCCATAACAAGAGATAAGGAAGGCCACTTTCAGATACTAAAGGGACTGATACAAAAAGAGGCTATAACTCTGGTTAACGTATATGCACTCAATTCAGGTGGATCTAAATATATTAAAAAACTTCTGGAGGATATCAAGGGAGATTTTGACCATCATAGTAGGGACTTTAATACCCCACTGACATCATTGCATAAATCTCCTAGACAAAAAATCAGCAAGGAAATAGCAATCCTAAATGATACTCTAGAACAGGTGGAACTAATTGACATCTTCAGAACATTCCACACCAAAGCTACGGAATATACATTCTTCTCAAGTGCATATGGGACATTTTCAAAGGTAGACCACATGTAAGGACACAGGCTAAGTCTCTACAAATTCAAGAAGATTGAAATCATATTTAGCATCTTCTCAGAACACAATGACATGAAATTATAAATCAACTACAATAAAAACACTCAAAAATAATCAAATACATGGAGGCTAAATATCATGGTATTAAACAATGAATGGGTTACCAAAGAGATCAAAGAATAAATGGAAAACATCTTGGAAACAAATGAAAATGAACACAGACATCTCTCTCATAGATTGTTATCCAAAATCTATGGGACCCAGTGAAAGCAGTCCTGAAAGGGAAGTTCATAGCACTACAGGCCTACCTCAAAAAAAAAAAAAAAAATCCAAGAAAAACTGGTAATAAGTTATCTAACCCTGCAAGTTAACGCATTGTATGCGGGAAACGTATTTATACGTTTTACTTATACGTTTTATGTTGACTGGAAGTAGAGCGCGGGACACGTATTAATACGTTTTTTATAGACTAGTGGTAGAATGTGGGTAACATATAAATACGTAAACTAAAGTTATTGTAATTTTACTGAACGTTGCCATTTGCGCAAAAAATTAGCAAAAATGGCCTGCGCCACCTGTTAGCACGCGATAAAAACTGCCCGCAAACAATGTGTTAAATAATTAGAAAGAGAACAACAAGAAAAGCCCAGCATAAGTAGGAGGAAGAAAGTAATAAAGGAATTTATTCCAGGGATGCAAGGCTGGTACAATATTCACAAATCAATAAATGTAATATAGCACATAAACAGATTGTAAGAAAAATCACATGATCATATCAATTGATGTGGGAAAAACATTCAGCAAAGTCCAACATTTTTTTTTTGATAAGTACTAGCCACAGCGATCAGACAAGAAAAAATGATAGGCATCCAAATTGGAAATGAGGACGTAAAACTCTCATTGTTTGCAGATAATATGATATTGTACATAGAAAACCCTAAAGACTCTATCAAAATCTACTAGATTTAATAAATGTATTTAGATATGTAGCAGGATAGAAAATTAACACCCCCAAATCCTTAGCATTTTTATACCCCAACTATAGGCCTGGTGCACGAATTCATGCACCAGTGGGTCTCTTGGCCTGGCCTGCGGGCTCAGGCCAAAACTGGCTCTCTGACATCCCCTGAGGGATCTCGGATTGCGAGAGGGCACAGGCCAGGCCAAGGGACCCCACCAGTACATGATCAGGGCTGGGGAGGGACACGGGTGGTTGGCCAGCTGGGGAGTGACTGCGGGATGGCTCTAGGGCATGTCTGGTTCGTCTTGCTCAGTTCCAATCAGCCGGATCCCAGCAGCAAGCTAAACTACCAGTTGGAGCGTTTGCCCCCTGGTGGTCAGTGAACATCATAGTGACTGGTCCACTGTCTGCCCCCTGGTGGTCAGTGCACATCATAGCGAGCAGTTGAGTGGTCTTAGTATATCATTAGCATATTACACTTTGATTGGTTGAACGGATGACCAGACACTTAGCATATTAGGCTTTTGTTATATAGAATAGAGAACTCTTAGAAAGAGAAATTTAAAAAACAATCCCATTTACCATTGCAATAGAAAAATTAAGATACTTAGGAATAAACTTAACCAAGGAGGTAAAAGACCTGTAGTCGGAAAACTATAGGATGTTGAAAAAGAGATAGAGGAAGACATAAACAAGTGGAAGCATATACCATGTTCATGGATTGGTAGAATCAACATCATTAAAATGTCCACATTACCAAAAGCAATCTACAGATTCAATGCGATCCCTATTAAAATACCAAGGGCATATTTCACAGACCTAGAACAAACATTCCAAAAATGTATATGGAACCAAAAAAGACTTTGAATAGCCACAACAATCTTGAGAAAGAAGAACAAACTTGGAGGAATCACAATACCAGATATCAAGTTAGACTACAAAGCCTCTGTGCTCAAAACAACGTGGTACTGGTACCAGAACAGGCATATTTCAATGAAACAGAACAGAGACTCCAGAAATTGATCCAAGCCACTATTCTCAATTAACATCTGACAAAGGAGGCAAGAGCATACAATGGAGTCAATACAGTCTCTTCAATAAGTGGTGTTGGGAAAATTGGACAGGTACATGCAAAAAATGAAACTAGACCACCAACTTACACCATACACAAAAATAAACTCAAAATGGATAAAGAACCTAAATGTAAGACATGAAACCATAAAAGCCCTAAAAGAAACCATAGGCAGCAAAATCTCAGACATCTCTCATAACAATATGTTTACAGATACATCTCCTAGGGCCCTGGTCGGCAAACTGAGGCTCGCGAGCCACATTCATCTCTTTGGCTCCTTGAGTGTGGCTCTTCCTAAGCCTTAGGAGTACCCTAATTAAGTTAATAACAATGTACCTACCTATATAGTTTAAATTTAAAAAATGTGGTTCTCAAAAGAAATTTCAATCGTACTGTTGCTATTTGGCTCTGTTGACTAATGAGTTTGCCGACCACTGTCCTAGGGCAATGGAAACTAAGGAGAAAATAAAAGATGGGACGACATAAAAATAAAAAGCTTCTGCACAGCAAAGGAAACCATCATCAAAGTGAATAGAGAGCCCACTGCATGGGAGAACATATTTGCCAAGGATACATCGATTAGGGCTTATTCTCTAAAATATACAGGGAACTCATGCAACTTAACAATAGGAAGACCAACAATCCAATTAAAAACTGGGCAAAGGACCTAAATAGACACTTTTCGAAAGAGGACATACAGATGGCCAAGAGACAGATGGAAACATGCTCAAAGTCACTGATCATCTGAAATGAGATTTCACCTCACACCTGTCGGAATGGCTACCATCAACAAATGACAGTGCTGGTGAGGTTGTAGAGGCAGGGGAACCCTCCCTCATTGCTGGTGGGCATGCAGACTGGTGCAGCCACTGTGGAGACCAGTATGGAGTTTCCTCAAAAACTTAAATATGGAACTGCCAGTTTGTCCGAGAAAGGAGGGGTGTTTATCTGAGGCGTCCTTTGAGATAAACTTGCACCGTGCAGGTGTTCGGACATTCAAAGTAGTTGCCAGCAAAAAGACTACTTTACGCAGGCAGGACCGGGGTAGGCAATTTCACCTGACCTTATACTGGTGTAATTATGACTGCCGGAGGAATTAAGCCACACAAATAATTACAGTTGCAATAATTCACACAGCAATTACTCTCCTTGTATCATTGCAGTGGGCACAAAGCTTATCAACACAGCAAGCACACTGTTACTCACAAATTCCTGGCGCCTGGGGACAGGCTTACAGGGAGCTCCCACAGCTGGCTTCCTCTGGCGGCAGCAGCGCCTTCCCTGGCTGGCTGGGCAGGTCAGGAACCAAGTTTCCGTTTCAGGGCAGCGTGGCCTTCAGAGATGCCTGCACACGCACAGCCAGGATCCATCTGAGGCCGCACCATTTGTCTGTCTTCTGCAGGGAGTGGAGCTGAGCGGGCGGGAGGGGACTGCGCCCAAGCTGAAGGCGATCAGCGAAGGTAAACTCCCAGCCATCAGAGCCACCAGTGCAGTGCAGGGATCAGAATGATCAGCGATGACCAGGCGTCCAGCGATCAAGCGATGATCAACTCGAATGGTGTTCAGGGACCCTTTAAATAGCCTGTAGTGCCCACGGCAGGCCAGGGGGGCATAGGGGGATTCTGGTCAACAAAATGCAGAACAAGATCTCAAGTTTAACATTAGTTCCAATGGGCATATCAGTAAACAGACCTGTAAGCACTGGTCTCACTCTGGGGAGGGGAGGAGTATAGTCATCAGACATGTGGTTATCAGGGCAAGTCACTCTAAGCCAGCAGGCTAAGTTCAAGTCCTTATCAATGGAATGCACACTCTTCAGGGCAGTGGGGAATGTGTCCTTAATATCACACTTTACGTTTCAGGACAGTTAACGCAAACCTTTTAAAACCTTTTTAACATTTTTGGGCATTTTAAACATTTCTATATTTTACTACAACACAATTGACCCAGTGATCCCACTTCTACGAATATATCCTAAGACACCTGAAACACCAATCAGAAGGGATATGTGCACCCCTCTGTCCATAGCAGTGCAAGTTACAATAGCTAAGATCTGGAAGCAGCCCAAGTGCCCATCAGCAGACGAGTGGATAAAAAAGCTGTGGTACATCTACACCATGGAATACTACACGGCAATAAAAAAGAAAGAACTCTTACAATTTCTAACAGCATGGATAGACCTGGAGAGTATTTTGCTAAACGAAATAAGCCAGTCAGAGAAAGATAAGTATCACATGATCTCACTCATATGTGGACTCTAATGAACCAAATACACTGATGATCAAAAATAGACCCAGAGACATAGAAGCATTAACAGACTGTTGAACCTTAGAGGGAAGGCGGGGGAGAGTGAGTGGGAAGAGATCAACCAATGAACTTGTATGAACATATGCATAACCCATGGACACAGACAAGGGGGTGGTGCGGGTCTGGGGGTGGGGACAGGAGGTTAATGGGGGGAAAAGGAGGACCTATGTAATACTTTCAACAATAAAGAGTAAAAAAAAAACCTAAAAAAACCCACAGAAAAAGCTTTTTTTTTGCCCTGGCGGTGTGGCAAAAAAGTTGTTTGGGCCCCATTCCATGTATCGAAAGATACCAGTTGGATTCCTGGTCCGGGCACATGCCCAGGTTGTGGGCGCTATCCATGGTAGGGGGTGTGCAGGAGGAATCGGATTGATGTTTCTCTTCCTTCCTCTTTTTCTAAAAATCAATAAAAGTATAAAATATAAAAACAACTTTTTGTGTCTTTGTCATAAACAAGTGGATCGAAACAACTTCACTGAAGTCATAAAGTGGATTTAAATCACATCAAATCACTACACTATGTTCCCATCACTTTATCAAGGCAGCTCTTCCTGCCACTTGGGCTGGGTCAGGACCCCCCAGGAAACCTGCAGCTCTCTCTGCTTCACATTCCTTTTGTGGCTGCTCACAGTGTGGGCCTTTCCCCAGGATGGAAGCTGTGTGCTCCCAGCTCCTCAGTCCACATCCAGCCCGATTTGTGTAGAGAATAAATGGATACATTTCATTCCTGAGTTTCCTAAACATTCTTTGGCTTGGCAACATTCTGTTCAAGTTATTTATATGTAATTCATCAATTATCTCATTTACTCTCTGCAGGATGCATTTTCTTCCCTACATCTAAGGAGTTTATAATTTTGGCAATAAAGTCAGGCCTTAAAGACATGAAATAGTGGAGACTCACACCCCCTGGTGGCAGAGAAGGGCATTGTCAAACGTCAAACACTAGTACACTACGAGTTTTACAGGGAGTTAAAAACAAACAAACTACAGCCTAGAAAACTCATTTTTGTACATGTGGCCCACTACTTTTGTTTCCTCTGAGGCAAGTTCCTGTCTCCATCCTTCTGTCTGTCTTTAGAGTCCTGGTTGCATTCTTTCACGGCACAGGTTCTCTCTCATCTCTGGCGAGCCCACACAGGCTCACGGAAACTCTGGGACTGGACTGCTCTCAGCAGGAGTGGGCAGAGAAGTGGCTGAGGCTAACTTGGGGCTCTGCCCCACACAACTGCATTCCAACATGAGACAGCCTTCCCTCTGGGTCTGCACACAAGCTGTCCAAGGCTCGCCCTTGCACGCCACCCCCCCCCCCCCCCCCGCCAGTCCACCTGCGGTTTCCCTGCTATGTCCTCCATCAGTGCTCTCCTGCCTGCGTGCAGTGCTGCAGAAATGGGCTGGGATTTCCCTCTGCCTGCCCATCTGCGTTGCTCACTCTCCCCGTGTTTGCTGCCAGGTGCCCATTACACCCGTCCTTCCCCTTCGCTTCTGCTCACTGGTGGTTGCGGTGACTCCCAGCGCACAGCACAGCAGACCCGGAGAGCCAAGGACACGGAGATCCAAGGACACGGGGAGCCAAGGCGGAGCGGGAACGTCTGGCGAAGGTCTGGCTGCAAATGCACACATTCACTGTGTTGAATTGTGTTACACGTTTGAGTGTGGATGGGATGGGCATAAGCTTGAGGCAAGGAGAGAAAGGCTTCGGTCTGACGAGCAGGTGCATAGCATGGCCACTTACTGAGACGGGAGAAAGGGCGCGAGGCAAGGACAGGGCCAGAGTCAGGGCTGCTCCTCTCGATATGTCATGTTTGAGAAACTTATATTTGCTATAGGGGTTCAGAATATGTCACTCCAAGCTATGCACCTTAGAATACTGATTATTTTCCATTAAAGTTCTTTGAGGCACAGCCAGTGCAGGAAGGGCACCCTGACCCGCCTTTTCCCCCCAAAAGCAGGAAATAACTCTCCTTTCAGCAGAGGGAGGGAATTTAGGGCTGAGAAGGCTGTATCCACAGACCTGGTTGCGTCCTCACTAATTTACTACCCTACGCCCTCTTCTCTGTCCTCTCAATTCTTCACACATTTATTCTTTTCTTGTCTGAAAGGAACAAAAGCTGCCGGCTGCGGTCACTTCTTTGCATTTCATATTTTTAACAGGGCTCCCATAAGCACAAAATTACATTGGTTTTCTCCTGTTAATATGTCTTAAAAATCCTTTTTTGAAGATTAAAGCCTTTGTTTTAGAGATATTGGATTTAAAGTGGCAGTCTCAGAGGGACAGAAGGACCGTTGTAACTTGAGAGCGCATCCCAGCTGAGCGGCCAGAGGTCGATCTCCTTAGTCAAGTAAGTGTTGAAGCGCCTGGATGAAAAAGGAAGCTATATTGGCTAGCACATTTGCTATAGTCATAAAAACTGAAATATGGCTTTCTTTCTAAATTTTTTTTTCATTGATTGATTTTTTTTAGAGAGAGAGAGAGAGAGAGGAAGGAGGAGAGAGAGAGAGAGAGAGAGAGAGAGAGAGAGAGAGAGACATTGACCTGTCATTCCACTTCTTTACTCACCCATTGGTTGCTTCTTGAATGTGCCCTGACCAGGGATTGAACCCACAACCTTGGCATGTTGGGACGATTCTCTAACCAACTGAGCTACCCAGTCAGGGCTCCTGTTAATCTGTCAGTTTAGTTATTAGACCAGCCAAAGAACCTAGAAGGGAAGAAGAGAAAGGTTTCCTCCCTTGTGATCCACACAGTTGCTTGCAGCCCCTGAAACTCCCCACACTTCAGAGCTCTCTCTGCTGCCCGAGAGCCAGGCCCCTTGAACAAGGACGACGTTTGCACGTACTCCAAGCATGCTCACCACCGGCAAACTCTTAAGCAGCTTCAGAAACCATTCAAAGAAATAGAATAACTACTTTAAACCTCATCTTCGTCAGTCACTTAATGAAAAGAATATTTGTTCAGAGAGAAATAAGTCAAAGGCTGTGATTCTCCTCAGAGTAGGGCTGTAGGTAAGGCACCACTAGCTGCTTAAAGTGCTCCTTCGGCAGGTGTGCGGCCCGTGCGGTGGCCCCCCTGAGATTGCTGTGTCTAATCTAATAATCTCCGACCCTGCACTGGAAAGCAGTTCCTCAGGCTGGCCTCGATGCCTTGTGTTTGGACAAAGTTCAGGGTTATCAGCATGCTGTAAGCAATAACCAGTGACAAACTAAGACAAGCTTCGGAATAAGTGACACACACCACTGATCTGTACACTTTAAATGAGTGAACGTGTCTGACATGTGAATTATATCTCAATGAAGGTTGTTATAAAATAAATGAATGGTGTGGCAGGTGCCGTAATAAAGGCAGCTTCCCAAGTCTGCAGGGACAAGAGGAGCGTGAAGATGCCTTTCCAGAGCTCTTGTCACGTCTCTGCAAATCTGTGGTTCTGAGAAGATGTTATATAAGCCTCAAGCTGTAACCACCTCTTTGAGGAACGCATCATTGTCTGGTGTGTGTGTGTGCTGCGTGGGTTAATAAACTGCGTCTCTTGTTGATCTGTCTTTGGTTAATTTGCATGACCCCAGTCCACGAACCGGAAGTTTTCCTCTCCTACAGGAGGACCTGGGGAGAGTGTTTCTTTCCCCACCTGTGCAATGTGCAGGAAGCCACCACTGGCCAATACTGTCATCACCACTTGCCGATATTGTCATGAGCGTGCACCAAGGAACGCGGGAGGCCGATGGACCTTGAGCGTTAGCAGGGCTGACGCCAGGCGCCGATTGTTCATGTTGAGATAGCGGTGGCTCGAAGCAATTTCCTGACCTGATAGCCTCCAAGTAAATGTTTACGGGGCCTTACTGATCTTTACTGGCCTTAGAGACGGTCTGTCTGCTCCCTGTTTGCCGTGTTTTACTGAGGGCAAGATGTGTGTCTAACACTGAACAAAAAGCGGATAAGCCCAGGTCTCAGTGTGTCTCTTCAAGAAAGAGGCTCCACCTGGTCCCCACCCCTTAATAATTCACATTTGTGTCTAGCATTTTCATTTGTGCGTCGGCCCCTCCCTCAGATCCTAAACCCTGCCGTGCAGGTCGCGGCAACAATGGAGATTGATCTTACCTGGAGCCCGTGTGCCCTGATGGGGACGTTGGACTGCAGGCTCAGAGGTTGTTAATGAAAGAAGATCTTAGTGGGCACTTGGGCCATTGTACATGGGAGCATATGTGGGACCATTAAAATGTGGTATAAAATTTCACAGTGGCAACCTTATTCTTATACGATCCGGAAGAAACTGGATTTTAAGATGACACACAAAGGTTAAGAAAGAGTGTGTTAAAAGACTTCAAAACGGTGTGGATACATATATATTTGTATTGCTTTCAGAGAGGAAGGGAGAGAGAGATAGAAACATCAGTGATGAGAGAGAATCATTGATTAGCTGTCTCCTGCAGCCAAGGTCCACACGGGGGTGGGGGTGGGGGGGTCGGATCAAACCTGCAACCTGGGCATGTGCCCTGACCGGGAATCCAACCTTGGCCTCCTGGTTCATAGGTCGATGCTCAACCACTAAGCCATGCTGGCTGGTCAAAAACTGTGTGGATTTTTAATTCTTAAGTTTCATTGCAAATTTTAACTAGGACTGTTTCCTTTCTTGGGGACCACAATGTTTTTACACCGTGCACGGGCAACCAAAGTTCTGAGGTAACAGGGGACAAGAAGTGACTTTCTTGCAAAAACTGACCTACAGGCAGAGCTTGGAGGAGCAGCATGAGGCCACTCCACTCCTTATCCCCGCCAGCCAACAATTAGCAAAAAAAAGTTTTTTCATGTGAAGTATTCAGAAAACAAGAATAAAGAAAAGGGTAAATTTAACTTTAAATTTCCAGTTATTTTTCACTTCAGACAAGTGAAAACATCATTGAAAGTGTCTTCCATCGACAGTGGGAAGAGTCAGGGTTGGGACAACTGGAGGCGGTGGTGGCTGGAACAGCTTTACGTAAGGAAAGCTATTTGGCGTCTGCGCTTCCTGCTAGAAATGGCCAGTGTGCTCTGTAACAGCCAGACCGGCTTCCTCTCTCCCAGGATTTCACTCTTCAGTTGAAAGGGGTGTCAGTCCCGAAGCCTTTTCAACGGCAGGCCCTTCAGGTTCTGCTGAGCCTCATGTGACTGTTGGCAGAAATGGCCACCAACAAACCAGTGATTCTGACTGTAACACAGACAACTGAGAAGGTAGGGCCGTTTGGAGTGAGGAGGTAAACATGAAAGAGGCATGCTCTGAGGAAGTTCATCCGTGTGCCAGGGAAAACGCTACGCTCTCTGAGCCGAAGGCTATGGGGCTGGCTTTATTGACCCATCATCTGGTTCAGCATTTTTTGGACCCTATAGAAACAACACACACTCTCTCTCTCTTTAATAAAAAAAAAAAAAAAAAAAATATATATATATATATATATATATATTATTGATTTCAGAGAGGAAGGGAGAGGGAGATAGACACATCAATGATGAGAGAGAATCATTGATTGGCTGCCTCTTGCACAACCCCCACCTGGGATCAAGCCCACAACCCAGGCATGTGCCCTTAACCAGTATCGAACCCGGGATCCTTCAGTTGACAGGATGATGCTCTATCCATTGAGCCAAACCGGCTAGGGCTGGAAACAACATTCTTTTTGAAACAGATGAATGCTATCGACATTTAGGAGTTTCTGTTGATGATCTTGGCTCTGTAAAGTGATTTGTCACCATCTCTGGGGTACCCATGTGGTCGCAGGCGGTATCTTTATGAATGCAATACCAGACAGGCATACTATGGAGAAATTAAGTGGAAACTAGTAGTAATGTCAATGTACTATTTCTACCTAACATTTGGGTTGATCTATAAACACTGTCAAAGGCTTCAGTTTTTAAAATTTACCTATTTCTAGGTATTTATTTCAACATTTATGAATTTACATTGACAAGGGTTTGTGTTTTTAAGTCTCAAAAGGTTCATATTGTTAATGAATAGATGTTAATAAGCACATCCACATTGTACAGAACATGGTAATTAACATGTAACGGTGGTATGATCTATTGTTATTTCTCCCCTTTATTGAAAAACCTTAGTTTTGACTGTTTTTTTCCAAAAATAAATTATACAGTTGCTTTTGATGATATGTTCTTTTTCATTGCAGCATTTTTTTTGTTAATCCTCACCTGAAGGTACTTTTCCCATTAATTTTTAAAGAGAATGGGAGGGTGGGGGGGGGGGGAGGAAAGAGAGAGAGAGAGAGAGAGAGAGAGAAGAGAGAGAGAGAAACATTGATGTGAGAGAGACACATTGATTGATTGCCTCCCACACACACCCCAACTGGGGCCAGGGATCGAACCAACCTGCAACTGAGGTAATGTGCCCTTGACCAGGAATTGAACCTGGGACCCTTTGGTGTGTGGGTTGCTGCTCTAACCACTGAGCACACTGGCCAGGGCTCATTGCAATATTTTTAAGAAGTGGTTTTTAAGACTCCTAAGAAACTATAATATTAACCTTTTTGAGTATTTTTAAATGAATGCAATGAAAAATCCTAGACTTAACTTTTCATAATTTTATTTTTCTTACACCAGTCTGAGCATTACTTTGAAATAATGTACATACAGGAAAAGAAGAATAAGAAGAATACTACATCTCTATGTATAAAGGCATATGAATCTCCTCCTAACACATACTAAAAAAATTAACTCCTGGGTTGTAATAAATACATGGAGATCATTTTGAGACAAAAAAGAAAAGAAAAAAAAAAGTCTCCCATCAGCAGGCTCAAAGGGTTTTATTTATTTCATCTTCTTTTCCTCCCGAGGATCCTGGGGCACTTTGCATGGATTGTGAAGCTTCATACATAACGTCCCTTACACGTAGCGCATACATTGCACCCTCAGTGACCGGAACACAGTGCGGACAGAACTTAATTCATCATGACAGGCTGGTCACCAGCCACCCGATGGAAAAGATACTGACGGAACTAGGGACTCTTATGGTTACATCTCACATAATGGCTGATTTTTAAATTACATTTAGTAATTTACTGGCAAATATGATAAACGTTCTGTCTTAATTAAAATGCTGTTTTTAGCAAAGTGTGTCAGTAATCTGGGCACAAGCGACAGAAACCTCACTCCCAGGGCGAGAGCATTGGCTCCAGCCGCTGACAAGGCGCTGGTTCGGCGCTAGGTGGCGCCCGCGATTCGGACTCTGGTCTGGAGAGCTTCCTCCCGGGGCTGGTCCTCCCTGCTCTGCTTTCGGAAGCAGCTCCTCCCGGTCCCAGAGAGGCGAGCATCCTCAGGGCCCTGCGGGCCGAACCTGCCCTCCTGGGCCTCCGGGTGGCCGGGCGGCGGTTGTGCAGGGCTTCAGCACAGCCCGGCCTGGGCCTGGCCCGGAGCCGGGTCCGTGCCACATGGGCCGGTGCCCGAGAGCAGAGGGGGGTCCCCTACTCCCGGAAGGAGGAGAAAGGGGTTCTGACCTGGCATGAACCGCTCTTCTGAAAACAGCCCAGCGATAACGAGGCCTTCTCACGCGCAAACGTGCCCGACGGAGCCTTGCGGGGCCTGTCAGCTGGTCCTCCTGTCTCTTGGGATGATCGTCGTGACGAGCTCTTGCTTTCCTTCACATTGTTATTATTTATTCAACCAATTTTATTTATTTTTAAACTTCAACTTCATTGTGATAAGCACACTTAACAGGAGAACCAGTGTAAGTACAGTGCCATCGCCGACAGGCACAGTCGCTAGCACTTACTCCTCCGGCACAACTGACGCTTCATGTCCGCTGGACAGCAGCTCCCGTCGGCCCTCCCCAGCCCTTGGCACTCACCACTGGGCTTTCTGCTTCTGTGCAGGTGACTGCTCTCGGGCCTTCAGGTACGTGGCTCCCGCGGTGTTGGTCATCCTGTGAGGGGCTGGCTTCACGAGGCGACCTGCGCCCGGCTCCTCCACGCCGCCCACCGCAGGCCTTCCTTCTCTCTGAGGCCGCACTGCGTCCCCCTGCATGTCTGTGCCTCTGGGTTTATCCTCATCGCCAGGGGACCCAGGCGGTCTCCACAGGGCGGCCCTGTGGCTGAGCTGTCCTCTCTCTCCTCTGCAGCTGGAGCAGCTGTAGTCCGCGCAGCTGTCGCCCCTTCTCTGCATCACCGCAGCAGCAGTTTAGTGAGAGTTGGAATGTCGTGGATCTCAGCATTCCTGAGCCCCCCCCCCTTGGAACATGTGTCTAGAATTCAGTCTCCGAGGTGCAGCTGAATGTGGCATCCAGACTCCTGATTTGGAAACCCACTGGTTTTGCTGCTTGAGAGAAATGGGGTGTAAATACTCTCTCACCCCCAGGAAGATTACAAAATAAAGCCTTTGCCATCATCCACGAAAGGGGGCTGGACTTAATAGGTTGTAAAAAGCTCTTTCCTTCTTAGGGAGAATCAGAAGGCGGGGGTTGGGGGTGGTGGGGGAGGGGGAGTCCCTGGGGGAAACAGGAAGAGGGAAAGAAGCATTTTCCGGAAACAGAGGAGGGACGGGCTTAGCACGGTGCCGCCACGGGTCCCAGGCCTACGGACCCTGTGCCCCACCCCATCATCCCACGTGGTGCCCCACTGGGCAAATGTCTCAGGACACCCACCAGCCCAAGAATAAAAGTGGAGAAAAAGACGGCAGTTGAAGAGGCAGCCCTGTCATGCACGTTGTCCCAGGGCCAGATTGGAAATGCAGCTAAATTGGAGAACATTCACCTGGAATTACCAGCTGAGGTTCAGCGGAGGAGGGGACATATCAAGGAAGGACAGAGAACCCTGGGAGACCGGTAGGGAGGCGAGGCTGTGAGAGGAGCTGACCCAGCTCCAAGAGGCCGCAGGCCGCAGGCCGAGAGAGGAGGGGGCGCTGGGCTGCGGGCGGCTCTGTTACCTCAGAAGACAGAGGCCGGAACCCTGGGCACCAGACCCCCCAGAACCCAAGCGGAGAGCCGAGGCCCACACAATGGCCATTTTTCCTGGGAGGAGCTAGCGGCTCCCAGAAGCCACAGGGCAGGTACAGAAAACCCCTGCCCTGGGTGACACAGCCGGCCTCCAGCAGGAGCCCGCAGCCACACGGGCATTGTGCGCTTTCCGAGGAAACAGAAGCGGAGGCCAAGCTCATGGGTCTGAACTGTCTCCAGGCCCCTCAGTGACTGGACTGGGGAGGGTTCATCCGCCCGACTAGCCTGGGAACCAGACCGGTACTTTCCCCACATGGAAGGACGGATAAAAATGCAGGTTTCCAGCCGGCACCTCTGGTCTCCACAAGGGCCTCTGTCCCCCTGGGGGCAGAGCAATACTTCGGGCCACTCGTGGAGGAGCAGCTCTGCGACAGGGAAACCCGCCCTCCACATTCCCTGAAAGCTGAACAGCACCTCCCTCCCACCGAAAGCCCTTTCAGAAACAGGCAGCTGAGTGAGGAGATTGACAGCTGGCTGACAGGCAGGGAGCCAGAGGAGATGCTGAGCAGGCCCTGGGCCCGTGGCTCACAGTCCTCCTCTAGAGGGCAGACCGGCCCTCCTGCTGGCAGCCAAGGCGCGGGGACAGACACCAGCGGTGGATCAGGGGATCCCTGGACCTTCAGGCCGGTGCTGAAAGCCAAAGGACGGTGCCTGACAGAGGTTAACACTGTGCACCTAACAGGAAGCCCGGAATTGGCAGGCAGAGGGCACTAAACTCCACCGAAACCAACGCCACCTCACTTCACTTTTCTCTCTTTTTTTTCCCTTTCACTTTTTTCCCTCCCCTTTTTCTTCTCTTTTCTTTTATATGTTTTATCTTTCCTTTCTTTTTATCCCTTTTTAAATTTATCTTCCTTATCTATCTGCTTTATTAATTTGTTATTATTCTAGTCTCTGTTGTTTCAGTCATATATCTAATTTTCCTCTTCCCTTTTCCTACTCAACTTTTTTTCTTGTTTCTTTTTTTCACTACTCATTCCTCCTCTCCCCCTTTTCTTTTCTCCTGCTTTCTCATCTTTTTTCTTTTTCTTAGTTTAGGTCTACCTGCTTTCTCTTCTATTTTCCTTTTCAATCCCCTCCCCCACCTTTTCATTTCTTTTCTTTCTTCTTTATTTTAAACCATTTTCCTTCCCTTCTTCCTCTAATTCTTTATTGTTATTTTCTTTATTTCAACTCTGTATCTATATATTCTGTCCCCCCTTTTCTTATTGTATTTTGTTTATGTGTTTTTTATTTGTTGTATTTTGCTTTCTCCTCATATTTTTTCTTACCTTTTTTCCTATCATTCTCACTCTCTTTCCTCTTTCCTAATTCTCTTTCCTCCGGCGGTTGCTTTTGTTGGGCCCATAGGGGTATTGAGTACATTTTGGTTTTGTTTCTTCCGTTCCATGGATTGTTGTGCTGTATTTTGTTCTGTTGGGTCAGCACCTCCACCACAGCTTGCACGACATGGTCAGGGCTGAGCCACATAGTCAGCCAGCCTGAGAGGAGAGCCCATCCACAAATGAGACAGTAACATTCAAGACCCAACTACAGGATGTGAGGGCGATCTGGCTGCGACATCTGTCACCCCTTTGATCGCCAGGGTTGATTCGGCTGATCTGGCTGGCTAGGCGGGTGTCCCCCTCCTCCCTCACCAATCCATGTGCGTCCCTCCCGAAGCTGCGCCCTCGGTCGAAGAGGATGACCTTCCCCCCCCCCCACCCGAGGAGAGGTCCGGTCTTCGGTCAAGGGTATATGAGTAGCTGTGCTCCCCTGCTAGAACCTCCAAACAAGCTCTCAAGACCCAACTACAACAGGAGAAACCAAATAACTCAAGTCAGGGGCTTTCCTGGAGATCTAAGAGGCTGCATCACTGGGTCCCATAAAACTCCTGCTACATAAGACCACCCCACAAAATCTGGGAGGCATAGCAGTCTGATCTAATACATAGAAACAAAAAAAAGAAACACCACATGTTAGGACACAAACTAAGTCTCTACAAGTTCAAGAAGATTGAAATCATATTAAGCATTTTCTCAGATGACAATGGAATAAAATTAGAAATCAACTACAATAAAAACACTCAAAAACATTCAAACACAGGGAGGCTAAATAGCATGTTATTAAACAATTAATGGGTTACCAATGAGATGAAAGAAGAAATAAAAACCATCCTGAAAACAAATGAAAACCAACACACAACAACTTCAAATGTATGGGACACAGTGAAAGCAGTCCTGAGATGGAAGTTCATAGCACTACAGGCCTATAGCAAAAAAACAAGAAAAATTTAAAATAATTTATCTAACCATACAACTTAAAGAATTAGAAAGAGAACAAAAAGGAAAGCCCAGCATGAGTAGAAGAAAAGAAATAATAAAGATCAGAGCAGAAATAAATGACATAGAGACAAAAAAAAATACAAAAGATCAGTAAAACCAAGAGCTTGTTCTTTGAAAAGATAAACAAGACTGATGAACCATTCGCCAGACTCATCAAGAAACAGAGAGAGAAGATCCAAATAAATAAAATCAGAAACAAAAGTGGTGCAGTAACAACTGACACCACAGAAAAAGAAAGGATCGTAAAAAAAAAATACTATGAACGACTATATTCCAACAAACTGGACAACTTGGATGAAATGGAAATATTCTTAGAAAAATACAATGTTCCAAAATTCAATCAGGAAGAATTAGAAAATAGGTTGATAACTACTGATGAAATGGAAGCAGTAAAAACAAACAAACAGCCGAAACCGGTTTGACTCAGTGGATAGAGCGTCGGCCTGCGGACTGAAAGGTTCTGGGTTCGATTCCAGTCAAGGGCATGTGCCTGGGTTGCGGGCATATCCCCAGTGGGAGATGGGCAGGAGGCAGCTGATCGATGTTTCTCTCTCATCGATGTTTCTAACTCTCTATCTCTCTCCCTTCCTCTCTGTAAAAAATCAATATAATATATTAAAAAAAAGAGAAACAAACAAACAAACAAACAAAAAATTTCCAGTAAACAAAAAAGCCCAGGTCCAGGTGGTTCACAGGGGAGTTTTACCAAACATTCAAATAAGAATTAGCATCTAGACTCCTCAAACTATTCCAAAAAACTCAAGACGAAGGAACACTTCCAAGCTTGTTCTATGAGGCCAGAATTACCCTAATTCCAAAACCAGATAAAGATGCTACAAAAAAAGAGAATTATAGGTCAATATCCCTGATGAACAAAGATGTTAAACTACTCAACAAAATATTAGCAAATTGGTTCCAGAAATATGTTAAAAAGATCATACACTATGACTAAGTGAGATTTATTCCAGGGATTCAAGGCTAGTACAATATTTGCAAATCAATAAATGTGATACATCACATAAACAGATTGCAAGACAAAACTCACATGATTACATCAATTGTTGCAGAAAAAGCATTTGAAAAAATCCAACACCCTTTTTTGATAAAAACCCTCAGCAAAATGGGAATAGAGAGATCACACCTCAACATAATAAAAGCCTTATATGATAAACCTATAGCCAACATCAGACTCAATGGGCAAAAACTAAAACCACATCCCAGTTTCACCACTCTTATTCAACATAGTACTGGAAGTCCTAGCCAAGTGATCACACAAGAAGAAAAAATAAAACGCATCCAAATTGGAAAGGAGGAAGTAAAATTGTCATCATTTGCAGATGACATGATATTGTACATTGAAAACCCTAAAGACTCCGCAAAAATACTACTAGATTTAATAAATGAATTTGGCAATGTAGCAGGACACAAAGTTAACACCCAAATATCTATGGCATTTTTTTTAAAATTTTAATTAAATCTTTATTGTTCAGATTATTACATTTGTTCCTCTTTTTTCCCCCCATAACTCCCCTCCTCCCAGTTCCCGCCCCACCCTACGCCCTCACTCCCCACCCACTGTCCTCATCCATAGGTGCACGATTTTTGTCCAGTCTCTTTCCGCATCTCCCACACCCCTCCCCCCACCCAAGAATAGTCAGTCTATTCCCTTTCTATGTCCCTGATTCTATTATGATCACCAGATTATTTATTCACTTGATTCTTAGATTCACTTGTTGATAGATGCATATTTGTTGTTCATAATTTGTATCTTTACCTTTTTCTTCTTCTTCCTCTTCTTAAAGGATACCTTTCAGCATTTCATATAATCCTGGTTTGGTGGTGATGAACTCCTTTAGCTTTTCCTTATCTGTGAAGCTCTTTATCTGACCTTCCGTTCTGAATGATAGCTTTGCTGGATAAAGTAATCTTGGTTGTAGGTTCTTGGCATTCATCACTTTGAATATTTCTTTCCATTCCCTTCTGGCCTGCAAAGTTTCTGTTGAGAAATCAGCTGACAGTAGTATGGGTATTCCCTTGTAGGTAACTGGGTTTCTTTCTCTTGCTGCTTTTAAGATTCTCTCTTTGTCTTTTGCTCTTGGCATTTTAATGATGATGTGTCTTGGTGTGGTCCTCTTTGGATTCCTTTTGTTTGGGGTTCTCTGCACTTTCTGGACCTGTAAGTCTATTTCTTTCACCAGGTGGGGGAAGTTTTCTGTCATTATTTCTTCAAATAGGTTTTCAATATCTTGCTCCCTCTCTTCTTCTGGCACCCCTATAATTCTGATGTTGGTACGCTTGAAGCTGTCCCAGAGGCTCCTTACACTATCTTCGTATTTTTGGATTCTTTTTTCATTTTGCTTTTCCAGTTGGGTGTTTTTTGCTTCTTCGCGTTTTGAATCTTTGACTTGATTCTTGCGCTCCTCTGGTCTGCTGTTGGGTGTCTGTATAATATTCTTTATTTCAGTCAGTGTATGCTTAATTTCTAGTTGGTTCTTTATCACAACATCGAGGGTCTCATTAGATTTCTTGAGGATCTCACTACATTTATCGGCGGTCTCACCAGTCTTTTCGAGGGCCTTACTAAGTTTATCGGCAGCTTCTAGACAGTTCTTGAGAGAACTTAAAAGTGTGGTTTTGAGCTCTATATCTTCCATTTCTGACAGTTTTGTCCTGTTTCTTTGTCTCCGCATTTTTTATGTTTTCTTGGCGCACCCCCTAGTGGTCTTTGTGCGCAGTCTTGTAGTTAAGCCTTGATTGTTGTCGGCAATACCGGGGGTGATTTGACCTCCAGGCTAACTGGCTATGAGTGTCCGCTGTGTCTGCAGTGGGAGGGCTTCTGTGCTGGATCTCTAGGGCGGTGCTAATCTAGCGTTTGCCTGAGGCTATCCAGCAAATGGCTCTGGGCAGGGCTTGGGCGGGGCGGGTCCCTGGGGATCTACAGGGCGGGCTGGAGTGAGCAGTTATGGCTGCTCTCAGTTCCGTCCCTAGGGGCTCTGCCTCTCAGAGTCCCAGCAACCGCTGAAATCCTGGGAGAGAAAGCTGCCTTCAAGTTCCGACCGAAGCCAGACAGACCCGCTTCTCCCGTTTGAGTCTTGCTCCCCAGAGACTCGCCCAGATCTGGAGCTCAGAGTCTGAAACTCACTCCCGATTGAAAACAACAACCGCGCCCTCCGCCACCAGCCCGCTCCGCGCGCGCACTCCACACCTGAGTATTTCACTTCAGCACTGTGCCTCCTCTGAGTCTGGGTATGATATTCTCTTTCCTCCTAGTTGTAGAATTTCCACTCAGCCAGCCTTCCTGTGGTTCTGGATGATGTCTGTTCTGTCCTTTAGTTATATCTCTGAAGTGGTTGTTCGAGGCAGCAATCTCCCGCGTTAACCTATGCCGCCATCTTGGTTTCTCCAATCTATGGCATTTTTATAGATAAATAATGAACTCTCAGAAAGAAAACAATTGCATTTACCATTGCCACAAAAAATTAAGATACTTGGGAATAAACTTAACCAAGGAGGTAAAAGACCTGTACTTGGAAAACTACAGGACGTTAGGAAAGAGATAGAGGAAGATATAAACAAGTGGAAGAATATACTGTGTTCATCGATTGGTAGAAAATCAACATCATTAAAATGTCCATACTACCCAAACCAATATATAGATTCAATGCAATCCCTATTAAAATACCAACAGCATATTTCACAGACCTGGAATAAACATTCCAAAAATATATATGGAACCAAAAGAGACCCCAAACAGCCACAGCAATCTTGAGAAAGAAGAACAAAGTTGGAGAGGTCACAATACCAGATGTCAAGTTATACTACAATGCCACTGTGATAAAAACAGCTTGGTACTGGCACCAGAGCAGACATACTAGTATACATCAATGGAACAGAACAGAGAACCCAGAAATCGACCCAAGCCATTATGCTCAATTAATATTTGACAAAGGAGGCAAGAGCATACAATGGAGCCAAGGCAGTCTTTTCAATAAATGGTGTTGGGGAATTTGGTCAGATACATGCAAAAACATGAAAGTAGGCCACCAACTCACACTATAAACCAAAATAAACTCAAAATCTATAAAAGACTTAAATGTAAGTCGTGAAAACATAAAAATCCTAGAAGAAACCATAGGCAGCAAAAATCTCAGACATCTTTCATTGCAATATGTTTACTGGTACATCTCCTAGGGCAAAAGAAACTAAGGAGAAAATGAACAAATGGGACGACATCAAAATAAAAAGCGTCTGCACAGCAAAAGAAACCAGCATCAAACTGAAAAGAGAGCCCACTCAATGGGAGAACATATTTGCCAATGATATATCTGATAAGGGATTAATTTCCAAAAAACATATAGGGAACTTATAGAACTTAACAAAAGGAAGACAAACAATCCAATTAAAAAATGGGCAAAGGACTGAAATAGGCACTCCTCCAAAGTGGACATACAGATGGCCAAGAGACAGATGAAAACATGCTCCAAGTCACTAATCATCTGAAAGATGCAAATCAAAATGACAGTGAGATATCACCTCACACCTGTCAGAATGGCTACCATCAGCAAATCAACAAATGACAAGTGTTGGTGACGTTGTAGAGAAAAAGGAACCCTCATCCACTGCTGGTGGGAATGCAGACTGGTGCAGCCACTGTGGTAAATGGTATGGAGTTTCCTCAAAAGTTAAAAATGGAACTTCCATTTGACCCAGTGATCCCATATATATCCCATATATGTCTAGGAATATATCCTAAGAAATTAGAAATACCGATCAGAAAGAACATATGCACCCCTATGTTCATAGCAGTACAATTTAAATAGCTAAGATTTGGAAACAGCCCAAGTGTCCATCAGTAGATGAGTGGATAAAAAAACTGCAGCACATCTACACAATGGAATACTTCGCTGCAGTAAAAAAGAAAGAAATCTTACCATTTGCAATAGCATGAATGGACCTGGAGAGTATTATGCTAAGTGAAGTAAGCCAGTCAGAGAAAGGTAAGTATCATATGATCTCACCCATATGTGGAATCTAATGAAGAAAATAAACTAATGAACAAATAGATCTGGAGACATAGAAGCATCAAACAGGCTGTGGAATCTCAGAGAGAAGGTGGGGGAGGGAGGGTGGATTGTGAACTATATTGGTGTTGAGTTCTTAGCTGGGGTAATCCCAGGGGGTGCCGGTTTTCTCCAGCACCTCTGGAAGGGCCCAAGCTCTGACCCAAGGTCACGTCTTCTCCCACCCTCTCCCACTCCCCCTGCCCCTGTGGGCCCTCTCTCCCAGAGCACGCATTAGCAGATACACTACCTGTCATTCCGGGCCCCCTCTAATTTATTACCAGAAAAGTCCAGACATGATTATATCTGCAAAATGGGGTGGAGGGGGGAAAGCACCACGTGTCCTATAGAGCCCCCAGGACCGGACAGGCTTTATTTCAGGCCACAGCGCCTCTGAGAACGCAAAGAACTGTGCCCTTCATCTACTTGGTCTGGTTTTTTAAGGAGGAGAACCTTGTGCTCACTTTGGAGGTGACTTTAACCTCAGGCTTAATCACACATGACATTTTGTTCCAGAGAAAAACTATTTTTGGAGGCAAACTAATTTACTTTATCTGGAGTCTCGCATAAGACACCCCTGGGCTGGGACCCACAGTGCGGCCACTGACTGTGTTTATAACCCTGAGCTCCTCACGGCTCCTCACAAAGCGTCGGGTTCTTCGCTTATGAAGTGGCATCTCAACACCCCTTTCCGGTTTCCTTGGCCTTGGCCTTGCCTGCACTACAGGGAGTCCTTTCGTTCATGTACCGATTTTCTTTTCTTTTTTTTTTTTTTTAAATATATATTTTATTGATTTTTTACAGAGAGGAAGGGAAAGGGATAGAGAGTTAGAAACATCAATGAGAGAGAAACATCGATCAGCTGCCTCCTGCACATCTCCTACTGGGGATGTGCCCGCAACCCAGGTACATGCCCCTGACCGGAATCAAACCTAGGACCCCTCAGTCCGCAGGCTGACGCTCAATCCACTGAGCCAAACCGGTTTTGGCTGATTTTCTTTTCTAAAGTGAAAATTCAGCTTCACATCACAGATTCACTTCCAGCTCCTTGGAATGCTCCTTTCTTTGGCTCAAAGGTGAGACTAGACGGGAAAGCCAGGCAATGCTTGGTCGCCTGAAATAAGGACGAGGTGGGGGCAGTGCCAATGCTGTCCGCACAGGCTGCGCACCAGGGGGCTCCGAGTCGCAAGCCGAGTTTCTAGAGTTGTTAGCTGGCAGCCGAGGAGCCCCACTCCCGAGGTGGGAGCCATCACTCAGTGTCCCCGCCACACAGGACCAGCAGCGCCTTTTGGGCGTCCCCCTTGGCGTCTTGCTGGGTGTGGTAGTACAGGGACTTGGACACTTTCTCTTGAATTCAGACCTAATTTTCAACAAGTCCACCTCACTGCGGAGACAGTGACTCTGATCTGGTCCTCATCATGAGTCCCCTTGCCCTTCACGAGCGGAGGCAGTCAGCGAAGTACAGGGGCTTGTCTGGGTACAAGGGGCCAGGCTCCGGAAAGCCCTTTCCAGGCCTCCGGGACCTCCTTCTGGATGCTCTGTGACATGTCAGAGGGACGGCAGCGCTGTGCCTGCCAACTGCTTTCTGGACGTGACACTCTCCCATCAGACACGATGCTGATTCCCTTGGGAACACCAGTCCCTTTCCCCTTCACTCCAGCATCACAGATGCTGGGGCATTTGGTCAGTCATTTGGGGGAGGGGTCTCATGAAAGTCTCTCCAGACTTTATTTTCCTCATCTGCACACAATGGTGAGGACAGGGATGGTTTGGAAGGCTCTGTCCGATTCAAATGATATCAACCCTTGATACTTAGATATAGCAGGAGACATAATTTAAAATACTTTGGGAGATAATGAGTCTTGGACTTAGCATTCTCACTCAGGAATGACATTCTGAATTTCTCACGTGACCCCTTGAAGGGTTCCTCTTGGACATTTTTGTCCAACACTGCGTTGTCTCGCCAAGAAATGAAACTGAATTCGGCTGTAGCGTTGACCTGTGAAAGCTTAGAGAGCAGGGGCTGTGGGCTTCTTGGGCCAGGCCATCTAGCACAGCTGTTTGCACAGCTATTGTGGGAAGCAGCCACAGACCCCACCATCCCTCGAGGAGAGAGAATGAGCTTAACATTCATGGGTCAGCGGGAATGGACGAATTCTGTAATTAACCTTAACCGGGGAGACAGATCCACACCTCTGCAAGAGCTGTGGGCTGACCTGAAAATCAGCTCAAGCCCTGTCTTCAGGCATAAATGAATGTACGTTTACCAGAGTGCTCTGCTCTGCTATCTCAGGACGGTGGTGCCTTAGAAAACACGTTTTGAATCTGCTGGCCGAAAGGACAGGGATTCCCGGTAGAGGGTCCAGTTGAGTGAGCACCTTCCCGCACCTGAATGATCTGTGAGGGTGAGGGCCTGTGTGACGCAGGCGCAGTAGGCAGTAGCTCCATCCCCTCCCACACTCCTTTGGTTCTGACGGTGTTTTTAGCTTGGAAGTCCCCCTCTGAGAGAACAGCATGGCATTAAAAGGAGGCTAAAAAACGTAAATGCTTAGGATTTGAGACCCGTTCTCAGAAGATGACCGGCTGCATCCCACCTGCCCAGGAATCGCTGGACAAGGATACACCTTTCAGCATCTCTCCCCACACCTGCGCCTGTGTGTGTGGTGTGCCAAGAAAGCTGTGCCTAATGTAATTCAGTCCTTCCTCCATCTCCTGCCCCTTCCAGGGGAATTGAAGGAACGACAGGAAACAAACAAACAAACAAACAAAGGACGGGAGGGTGGGGGAGGTGAAGCCAGAATAGAGAAATTAGCACAGAGAGGAAGAAAACCCAGAACACGCCGGCGCCAACCACCACACCATCTTTAAGTCAAGTGTAGAAACACAGCAATGGATTATTCAAAAATAAAAGCATTATGAGAACATTAGCAAGCAACCAGAACATTACAGAAGGGGTATTTCCTCTGCCTGAAATCGGAGACCAGGAAAGCCGGGGGGAATTCCGGTTATGCCAGCACCTGAGGGCTCAGGCTCACAGCAGATGGCTCTGGGTCCTCCGGTTAAATGCTGTACATGAGTCCGAGTGTTTTGCCCTCTAAATTTTTAAATTCTGTCTTGTAACCACCATATGGTCCCCTGTTATCTGCACGGTTATCTGCCAGTTGAGCAGTGACTTATTTTACTCCAAACACCCTTGCAGAGTGAGGAAGGCCTTGGTACTAGTGGACACGCTGGTGAGAGTCCTGTTTCTGGAAGTGACCGCTGCGTGTCCCAGAGCGTGACGGTCACCGCAGGCCCCGACACCCACGCGCTCACAGGAGGCTTTGCGGGCAGACCTGTTGGACCAGCTTCGCGATGAGACTCTGCTTATTCATGCTCCTCATTTTGCACACACTGACCAGAAGCTTAGCACCACTATGGAAACGGAGGCAACCTCCTGGCCGGCAGCAGCCCCGCGCACCTGTCACCACGGGGACGCGGGGACGCTGGCTGCTCCTTCAGCCTGTCCCCTGGGCCCAGCGGAGGCCGCCGGCTCAGCCCCAGCCGCGCTGTCTGTGCGCCCCCCTCCGTCGCTGCAGCTCCGCGCCACCGGCTTGTGGGCTTGTCGTGTTCCATCCATTGCTTCCGGGGAGCGCGGGCTTCCTTGCCAAGCCCATACCTAGTTTTGGCGGTGCCACCGCTTGTGGTTTTTAGAGTAAACACTGGGTCACCCGAAGAAGCAATAAACTCTGGCCTCGTTTTGAGAGTCAGATGCAGGGACAGCGGCCCACAAAGCGGCCTCCATCCGCGAGCGTCTGCAGCTCCGTCCCTCGTCCCTCGTCCCTCGTCCCTCGCACAGTGTCTGGCTGCAGCCTTGCTCGGTGCCGCGTTGGTTGGCTTAATCGCGTTTCTTCCTTTCCTGGGAGGCAATGGGCAAGGAAGACAGGAGGCCGCGGAGGGAGAGGAAGCCACCCCTGCCGTTTCTCAGCTGCCCTGGAGGGGGCCGTGGAGGGCCTGCTGGGGACGCGCGGGTTCCATCGTGTGTGTGTGTGTGTGTGTGTGTGTGTGTGGTGGGGGGGGGGGGGCGGAAAGGGGGGCGGGGACTGGGGGGTGGTGGTGGGGAAGGGGACAGGTAGCGAGCCTCACCCAGGTGCTAGGCGGGTGCTGCTTCTGGAAAAGAGAAGAACCCATTGGATATGCCGCCTTAAAACTAATGCTTGGAACTTGCAGGGGAAGGTGGCTGGCGAGAAACACACAGAATGGCCCCCGGGGAGTCAGCGAGGAAAGGGGGGCGGAAGCCCCATCTCTGGAAAGTGATGGTCAAAGAGAGCAGCAGGCTTGGTTAGCAGGAGTTTCTATCCTCAGAGCACCCCCCCACACCCCAAGTAAGGGGGCGAGTGGGTGAACAAGCCTGCGGATTCTCACGGGTGCCCCTCCTCCCACCCGCCTCCTGCTACAGAGATCGCCCCGAACCACCTCTGCCTCGATCTCCACCACCGCAGCTTTGTCTGAAAGGATGTCCGGAAGACGTCCAGTCTATCTTATATAATTAGCATATTGTCCTTTTATTAGTATAGATATGCATAGACAAGGGACACGGGTGTTAGGTTAGGTGGCTCAGGAGGTGGCGCAAGAAATAGAGAGTCCAGTGAATCAGAAAAGAAAGGAAAGGAAAAGGTTTATTTCTGCGTCCCGGGGAGACCCACATGCCCCCAGGACAGGGCACGTGGATTCACGCCAACAGGAAGGGGGGCGCTTATTTTATACTGCGGTTGGGTGAGGGGCAGGGACATGAGCTGAGGTATTCAGTTGAGGAAGTTTCAGCTGCAGGGTCAGCCAGGTATTCAGGAATGAGTCAGTATCTGTGTGGGGGTCGTTGTGGATTCAGGGAGAAGCCTGTATCTGTGTCTGGCATGCTGATCTGTTAGACATGCCAGGGGGAGTCCATTATCTCGTCACATGTCTGCATGTATCCGATTCTGGGCTCTCTCCGACCTAACAACGGGCAATAGGATAGTAAAGGCCCCACCTCTGGCCAGTGGGCAGGGGCGGACCCTGGCACTTCCCATCCAGCACTGCCTGAGAACAAGGTGGGGCTGGGTGGCAGGGACCCAGAGAGAGAAGGGTGGGTGTGGCTGGAGAGGGCAGCTGTGGGGCTGCAGCCAGGGCTCCCCAGGGCACTCTCCCCAAGTGGGGAGAGGAATGTGGACAGCGCTAGCCAGCCCCGCATCCTTGAGCTGGACTCGCGTTCCGGTGCTTTCACCCGCCATGTTTCTGTGAGCTGTGCTCCCCCTGCAGCGCTGTGGGTCAGCATTCGGCCAGATTCAAGTCCATGAGTCCATGTGTGGAGCCCAATGGCCATGGGCCATGACCGTTCAGGGGAGTGCATCCTCCTGTAGCAGGAGTCCCAGGAGCCAGACACCCTGGAGCCAGGAGAGAGAGAGGAAGCAGGGCGACTTCCTTTGTCTAGAACAGCAGTTCTCAACCTGTGGGTCACGACCCCTTTGGGGGTCGAGCAACCCTTTCACAGGGGTCGCCTAAGACCATCGGAAAACACATATAATTACATATTGTTTTTGTGATTAATCACTATGCTTTAATTATGTTCAATTTGTAATAATAAAAATACATCCTGCACATCAGATATTTACATTATGATTCATAACAGTAGCAAAATTACAGTTATGAAGTAGCAACGAAGATAATTTTATGGTTGGGGGTCACCACAACATGAGGACCTGTATTAAAGGGTCGCGGCATTAGGAAGGTTGAGACCACTGGTCTAGAAGGTTATCCATTTAGATTTCACGCGTTTGCAGTGGCCACACCGTCCTGGCCAGGTGTGATTGATGGGCAAGCATTTTCCATATAACTCAGACCTTAGCGGGCATGAGTCTAAACTGCCTTTGTTTAGTCTCTTCCCCCAACAATGAGTGGGAACAGACCTGGAGTGTGAAATGCAGCTTTGTGGCAAAGCTGAACAAATGTCATGCCTGTACTCCTCGGTCCCCCTTCACTCCTTTCCTGTTAACTAACAACGGTTATTACAGTGGCATCCGTGTCATCCTGCTCTTGTGAGATGACACCCTCAGGAGAAACTGGGTGAAGTGAGCTCAGGATCTCACTGCATTAACTCTTACAGCTGCATGTGAATGTACATTCTCTCTAAATAAAGGTTAATTTAATATAAGTGTGTGACTATAGCTGTGTTACATCTCATTCCTACTGTCACACCAGCCCCACATTTATGCTATTTGCTTACCTCTGAGGATTTGAATTTCTGAACGCCTCTAATGACAGCTAAATGGCCAAATGATTAACTGATGATTTAAAAGATGTTATTACTTGTTGTATGTCAAGAGTTTCTTGTTCTTCTCCATTCTACCTCACTGATTTATTTCCCCTTATACATACCACCAAGGACATAGAGCCAGGATTACTGTATAACTTTAAATACACACACACACACACACACACACACACACACACACACACACACACACACACACTAGAGGCCCAGTCCACAAAATTCATGCATGGGTAGGGTCCCTAGTGCTGCCTGCCTCTGGCTGGGACCTCTATTCCCCCCACCCCCTGCCTGCCACCGCCACCAGCCTGCCTCCCTTTCCAAGGTTGGCCGGCCTGCCCTGCCCCTGGTCACACTCCCTGTCAAACTCCCAGTTGAGGGGACAATTTGCACTTTAGGTTTTTATTATATAGAACTAGGGGCCTGGTGCACGAAATTCGTGCACTGGGTGTGTGTGTGGGGGGAGTGTCCCTCAGCCCAGCCTGCCCACTCTCACATACTGGGAGCCCTCAGGCATTGACCCCCATCACCCTCCAATCGCAGGATCGGACCCTGGCCCAGGCCTGACGCCTCTGGCCTAGGCGTCAGGCCCGGGCAGCGGGGACCCGCAGCTGCAGCGGCCCCGCAATCGTGGGCTTCGCTTTAGGCCCAGGCAAGGGGCCCCTAGCTCCTGGGACTGCCAGCTTCGACTGTGCCCAGCTCCCATCGCTGGCTCCACCCCTACTTCCTGCTATCACTGGCCAGGGTGGAAAAGGCACCTGATTCTCCGATCATGGCTGGGGGGGCAGGGCAAAGGCGGCCCCAGGGCCGCCTATGCTCTGCCCCCCAGCTCTTAGCTCCCCCCTGGGTTTCTGATCACTGTCAGTGGCAGGGGGCTTCTTCCTGCTTTCCCTTTCGCCTCCCTGCATTGTGCCTACATATGCAAATTAACCGCCATCTTGCTGGCAGTTAACTGCCAATCTTAGTTGGCAGTTAATTTGCATATAGCCCTGATTAGCCAATGAAAAGGGTAGCTCGTACGCCAATTACCATTTTTCTCTTTTATTAGTGTTGATACAACACATTAATAGTTGGACATGGAAATTCTAATTTTTTTTTATTTTTTTATTTTTTTATTGCTTAAAGTATTACAAAGGGTATTACATATGTGTCCATTTTATCCCCCCGCCCTAGACAGTCCCCTAGCCTCCCCTATTCCCCAGTGTCTTATGTCCATTGGTTATGCTAATATGCATGCATACAAGTCCTTTAGTTGATCTCTTACCCCCCCTACCTCCTGCCCCCCAGCCCTCCCCGGCCTTCCCGCTGCAGTTTGACAATCTGTTTGAGGCAGCTCTGCCTCTGTATCTATTATTGTTCAAAAGTTTATAATGGTCTCTATTGTCCATGAATGAGTGAGATCATGTGGTATTTTTCCTTTATTGACTGGCTTATTTCACTTAGCATAATGCTCTCCAGTTCCATCCATGACGTTGCAAATGGTAAGAGTTCCTTCCTTTTTACAGCAGCATAGTATTCCATCGTGTAGATGTACCACAGTTTTCTAATCCATTCATCTACAGATGGGCACTTAGGCTGTTTCCAGATCTTCGCTATGGTGAATTGTGCTGCTATGAACATAGGGGTGCATATATCCTTTCTGATTGGTGTTTCCGGTTTCTTGGGATATATTCCTAGAAGTGGGATCACAGGGTCAAATGGGAGTTCCATTTTCAGTTTTTTAAGGAAACTCCATACTGTCTTCCATAGTGGCTGCACCAGTCTGCATTCCCACCAGCAGTGCACAAGTGTTCCTTTTTCTCCACATCCTCTCCAGCACTTGTCGTTTGTTGATTTGTTGATGATAGCCAGTCTGACAGGTGTGAGATGGTACCTCATTGCTGTTTTGATTTGCATCTCTCGGATGATTAGTGACTTTGAGCATGTTGGGCATGGAAATTCTGCAATGGTTTTGCTGAACCTTTATCACGGAATGGCTAAGTAGGAAAGGTAGGCGGATGCCATGAGCAATGAGACCCTAGGGGGTTGGAAAGAGACTGTCATCTACATGAAGCAATGGCAGTCAATGAAATGTTTCCAGTAGGCGAGGTTGCATTCAATAATGGTGCCTGCAGTATGCCAGCGAGTGTACTAGGGAACTGAGCATGGAACTGTCTGTAGGCTCACACAGATAGAGGACAGAGTAGGAGCCAGGTCTGCAAGTGAGGAGAACATAACGTAAAATACTGTCTTCCCTGTCATCTTGGCTAAGGAACATAAAAGACCCAAGTCAAACCTGAACCCACAGCAGTGCATTGAGCAAGCTGTCTCTGCAGCTGAATGGCCTCAGGTGCTCCCAGGAAGGAACACATGAATAATGAAACACCTGAAAGGCTAAGACATTTGTGTAATTAGGGAACCTGCTGAGGAAGGAACAGCTGTAATGAAAGCCACAGGGAAAATGTAAAACGGAGCATTGTGGCTAATCCTCTAATCACACTTTTTAACCAGAGAAAAGCCCTCTCAGGCATGTCCTTTTATTCCCCTACAAACTCAGGGCTGAATTCCTGAAGAGCAAAGTTATTAAAACCAGTGAACATTCTTTAGAATATCTTCACTCACTTGGAAAGACAAATGAAGGGTAAATATTCCAGAAAAATAATCAAGTCCTATAGTTTTCTGTAAGGGACGTGTTTTCTGTCCTGAGCTCATAGCACGTTCTGATCTAGAAACCAATATTATCACACTCTCCAAGGCAGATGGACTTGCACCCCCGTGTTCTGTGGGCACCGTCACTGGCCTCAGACCTCTCCCTGCTCCTCTAGGACTGTCCTGCCTACATCTGCTCATGGCTGCCATTCCCGTTCCCCCAGCTCAACCACAGCACTCCACTCACAGCTTTGGGGAGAGCCGAAAGCACCCGCCATCTACTGCAAAGCACAGGAGTGAGCTTCTGGTCCTTAACACTCATTCTTGACATCCCACCTCCTCCAGGAAAACAATTTTAACTGACAAGAAACATGATAGCAAATGCACATCCTGTTTTTTATCCTGTGAGTCACCCCAACACCTCCCTCATCTTTTTTTCCAGTTATAGATTACTGCAAAATAACCCCCCAAATCAGTTTCTAAACAATACCCACTATATTATGCTCTGAATTGTACAGCCAGGAATGTAAGCAGGGCCCCACGAAGATGGCCTGTCTGCTCCTTGGGGTCTGAGTTCCCAGCTCAGGGGACTCAGATGCAGAGTGGTGTCACCAGAAGGCTTCTTTACTCGCTCACTCTGTGCCTGGACTGGTGACTCGAAGGCTGGACTCAGCCAGGCCTGGAGCCCTGCATGTGGCTTCTCTGTGGAGAAGGGGCTTCCTCCTAACATGGCTGCTCCAGGGAGGGTGCACTTCTTCCCTGAGGGCCCAGGACTCCACCCGTGTCTAGTAAAGGAGGCAGACGCTGCGTGGCCTTCTATGGCTCCATATCAGAAGGCTCACAGTGTCCGCTCCGCCACATTTTTTGGTCAAAGCAGCCAAAAGCCTGTTGAATGCCAAGGAAGGGACAAAGACTGCGGGATGGGAGTGATCCCACTGTGATCAGCTCGTTATTAACAACAGGGAAGGAGCAAAGAGGGAAGCCAGAGACTAAAGCCCTGTCATTGGGGCAGCTTCACCAGGAAGTTGCAACTTTGCACTCCGCAGGGAAACACTGGCCTATTCCCTGTAAACACTGGGGGAAAGGACCAAACAGAAGGGACATAGATGCATGCCCAGTAAAGTTAGGGTGACATGGGGCCAGGACTTACGTGTCAGTCAGACCTGGGAGCAGAAGCCATTGGCCAGGATGGCCGTGGCCCCTGCAAGCAGGTGGACACTTGGGAATACATAGTCTCCTACACCAAGGAGTTCTGTCTCTCGTTGCTCCCTGCTCTTGGTCCCGCGTGTCTCGTGGATTCTCTTGTTTTGCTCCTGCACAGGTTTCCTCCATAGCCACGTGGCACTGTGGCCCCCACATGCAATGG
The DNA here is from genome assembly GCF_963259705.1 of Myotis daubentonii. Classification (NCBI taxonomy): domain Eukaryota; kingdom Metazoa; phylum Chordata; class Mammalia; order Chiroptera; family Vespertilionidae; genus Myotis; species Myotis daubentonii. The sequence goes on from NC_081850.1 coordinate 6,056,245, forward strand.
ACTAATGCACTGAGCGGGGAAACCCAGTGAAGCCAGCCTGGTGCTGGGCTGGACCCGGCTCCAGTAGGGAAAGGAAACCCTGGACACTGGCTCTGCAGCCCCAGCTACACTTTTATGGCAGGAAAAGGGAATGGCACTTAGGAAACTCAGAAATGTCATTCCACAAAAATAAAGCTTCCTACCATATCTCATCCTTCCATGTGAGTCTCAGAAAACTCCTTTTCTCTGGATATTGCAAGATATCTACCCCCAATAGCACTCCGGGAGATGAGAAACTCTTTCCGCTATGAACAGGAGGAGCTGCAAAAGATATCGTAGCAATTTTTTTTTTTAGTCTAAGAATGATGGGCATTTAGACAATGGCAACAGGCTCACACCTGACAGCACCACAGCATGGGCGGGCAGAGCGAAGACAGAGGCAGGGAGTAGGCGCTGCGGGGGCAACAGCCACGGCCTGGGGTTGCCTGTAGTTGCTGGGGTGGGGGAAGGGTGAGAAGGGTTGGCCACAGTGACTCCAGAGTGCCAGATCCAGGTGGTCACAGTCAAGGGCTCACGGAGAGCAGGCATGCAACACACCGCCCAGTGCCGGGCACCGCCCGGAGGTCAGCGCAGGGAGAAGCCTCGGGGAGGTGCTCAGGTCCCCCCTGACAGGGCGGGCCAGCCTTCCATCCACGGTGTGGACAGCAGCCTCCCTGGCTGTGTAGCAATGTTCTGACTGCACACACCTCAAAGGTGCTCTGCCTTTGACTCCCACGTGTGGAATGTTCCTTCTCACACCAGCCCGCCCCTCCAGACCACAGTTCTTTTCTTCTCATCACCGCCCTGCTCCCCAGCATCATCTCCCTCCTGGACGACCTGACATCTTCACTGCTCTCCCCACACATGCTTGTGCTCTGCTCAGCATACCTGTCTCTGCCCTGTACCTGGGGAATCATGAAAACCCAAGTTTCCTTCTCACCAGCTGCCGATGCTTCAGAGGTTAAGATAAGAGTCTGTGGCTTGACCTTGAAGTCCCCGTGTGGTTCATTCCCTGGTGACCTATCTTGTCACCCAGCCCTGGGCGGCTTCACCTTCCCGAATGCCTCGAGGTCTTTGCACATGCTGGTTCCTCTACCTGGAATGCTCTTCCTTGCAAGCCCCTCTCACCTGCACCCAGAAACCCTTACTTACAATGCAGCTCTCAGCCCAACAGCACCGTCACAGAGAAGACTTCTCCACTCCCAGAGTGAACCTGAGCCCCGTGATGCGTTCTGACAATGCCCTGTCCTTTCCCTTCCTCTCTCCTCCTTTAACTCACGGCCTTGCCATGTGACCTTGCTAATCGCCCCAACAAGAGGTGGATGTGCACCATGGACTCTTCCGAGGGATTTGCTTTGGCCAATGGGGCATCACAGAACATAACGCAGGAAGCAGTTGGAAAGGTGTGTGTACATTTGGGCTTGCTCTCTTGCTGTGACCGGACCCCCAAGACCACCAAGCCTGCTGCAGGCCACTGAGGTCGCATGGAGAAGAACTAGGGCTCTTTGTGTCCTGGCGGGAGGTCATCCTGTTACGGAATTTACCAAGCAACCAAAGAACACGCAGGAGCACTTGGAGACACAGGAAAAACCCATGTATTTTCAGACGTTTCACATGTACCAGTACGGTGACTCCGGGGAGACTGTTTCTCTCCAAATCCTGAGCAAACCAATATGGAGGAAGCTTTCCCTTTATACCCTTTGGTGTCTTTGTCCCCCAAATATGGGGTGGGACTTCCAGACCTTTCGCGGGCTTTGCAAAAAGCCCTGTGTGTTGGGGTGGCGCTGTGAGACCACACCTAACGGCGCTGATAACCCCTCCAGGGGCTGTGCATGGCTTATGGCCTCTGTAAAATGGGAGCACTTAGGTAAACAAGTCTTGCAAGACCAGAGTGTGGAGAAAGGGGCAGCGACTTCATTGTAGGCTAACGGGAATGTGCTTTAGGTCACTGCACAGATTCCGATTGCTAGCCCCCAGAAATGTCTCATTTTCCCCATCAATCCTGCAGCAGCCAGCTGCCACCCTGCCCTCTGACTCATCACAGACACAGGAGAGATGGAGCAGACACCAAGCAAGCTGACCAGGAGTCAGGAACCAGCTGTGCCGTGATCAGAGGCTTGCGGTCGGGAGCCGCCACAGCTGGGGGTGGGGGGGGCGAGTGGACATTCAGGTACTTCGGGACTTCACAGCATCAGCAGCCTCGCCGGACTGCAGGCTTCATGAAGGCAGGTGCGCTCAGCTCGCCCTCTGGTCGCTGGTGCTCACAGCAGCCCCCAGCGCCACGCAGACGCCCCATGATTTCCCGTGAGCAAATGGAGTGAATAAGTTACGCGTCTCCATCGTGAAGACACCATTGCCTGGGTTTCTGGCTGTTAAAAACAAGGCTCTGCCTTGGTGTTTTCTCACGCTGTCTCTCTGGGTTCTCCGGGGGTCAGTTCTGAGGCGTGTGGAATATTCCTGCTCAAGCCAGCCCGCCCTCCCAGCAGCTCTGCTCTGGCCCCTGCCCCACCTGTCCTGTGTCTGTCCGTGTTTTCACCTGAAGCAGCAGCGTGGGGCCAGGCTGTGGGGGAGTAGAAGTTCCGGTGTGACCCCCCTCAGGGAGCACACAAGTCCAGAAGGCCTCCCAGGGCAGGCGGCGGAGGCCTTGCCGCCCCACCCGCGCACTCCCAGCTGTTTTCAGCTGCAGGCAGACAAGTGAGCACCCTAAGGTTGGAGGCGGGCAAGTCATCGCATGACTTGGGAACAGCCCGCTCCCCAGGGGACAAGGGACCTCTCGGGGTGATGGCAACGGCACAAATCTCCCCAGCGCTGGCGATGCCGCAAGGGCACATCGTGGCCAGAACGTAGAACAGGTGCGAGTCACTGCACAGAATGTCTCAGCAAAGACGTGCAGAGCCAGTTGGTCCTGCTCTCCTCGCTCCCTCTCTGCCAGCTGTGCTCCCTGTCCTCCAGGGTGGGCGCGGGGAGGGATGAGGGAAGGCAGTGCCACCCAAAACTCTCAGTAGCTCTGTGGGTGCTGTAGAGCTACCCCGGCCGGTCTCTTCTGTCCGCCATGCTCCCAGGGGCAGCAGTACCCCCCAGCCCACGGTGTCCCCAAACTCCAGTGGCCACGGAGCATCCCTCAGCCTGGGCAGCAGGGCCCAGGGCCCAGGTTGTCTCAGAGACGTCTGTCTCTCAAGATGCTGAGCCCCTTCCTCCATGGTCCCCCGGAGCTCTCTGGGAACTTGTACTTAGTCTGGGACTCCTCAGGGCTGCAGCTCGCAGGCCCTGGAGGGGAAGCGACACACATCCCGTTACAGATGTCCATGTGGGGTCTGGTTCTTGTGTCCGTTGTTGTGGGGCTACTCCCAGCACCCACCGACCATCCCTGTGGGGATAGCAGCCATGTCTTCCTGGGTAATGGGTTTTCCCCAAAGCAGTCTAGGTGGTTCTAGAAAAGGCGACTCCACGGAGAAATTCAGAGAGCAGCATCAGCGGGACCGAGGGCAGGGGCGCGCCTGGCAGTTACCCAAGGGCGAACATTCTGGCCTGAATAGTGTCCCTCCAGATTTCATTTGTTGAAGCCATAAGCCCCTGCCTGACTGCACTGGGGGATGGGAACTTCAAGAAGGAATTAAGGTTGAGTGAGGCCTAGGGGTGGAGCCCTGTTAGGGTAGGATTGGCCCTGCACACACTCCGCCATGGGAGGACACAGGAAGGAGGTGACTGCCCGCAAGCCAGGGCTGGGACTCACGCCAAGCCCACCATGCTGACACCAGAACCGTGAGAAATGGGTGTGTGCTGGTTAAGCCGCCCAGCTGTGGGCTGTTGTTAGGGCAGCCCAGCTGACTGGGGCAGGACTGGACCAACCAGTGCAAAGGCGTGAGGCTCTGTGAGGTGAGCACAATGGGCAGAGCGGTGATGAGAAAGGCTGTGGCCAGGTGACCTTCATAGGATGTCCTGACTTTGACTTTTGTTCCCAGACTGGAGGCTGGGGGAGGCTTTGATGAGAGCAGGACACTTGCACCTGCATTTGCAGGGTCGCCTGGTCTTGGAGCGGGGTGGGGGCGGGGCGGGAAGGCCTTAGGTGGCTGGAAGCGCTGGGAGGGCGAGGATGGAATCAAGTTCTGTCCTCAGAGTGGAGGCCTGTCCTCAGGAGGTGAGGTGTGAGGTGTGAGGGAAGGAGAGGCCCAGGCCGACACAGCTCTCATCCTGAGCACCTGGAGGGATGGGGTGTCACACTCTGACCCCGAGAAGCTGGGGAGGAGCAGGTTCTTACTTACAAACCTGTTTTTAACGTTCAGGTCTCATCCCCCGGTTGCAGGCTCTCTTGACATACAAATGAAGGTGATGCGGTCCCCGCCTCTAGGAAGTTCATTCCTATGGGAGCCGCTAACCCTCATGTCCAGCCAGCTCTGCACTATAATGGATGTGCTTAGTTCCTAAGTCCTAGATTACAGTTATGTATATACAGGAATGAAAATACACTTGAAAAAAAAAGTATTCCACTTAGACCAAATTAGGTTGTGCTTTTCAAAACTCCACATTTTTTTCACTAAGAGTTGTAAAAGCTTCACAAACTTTTAATTGACAGAAAGTCATTTTTTCTCTAAGCATTTAAATATATTTTATTGATTTCAGAGAGAAGAAGGGAGAGACAGATAGAAACATCAATGAGGAGAGAGAATCATTGATGGGCTGGCCCCTGCACACCCCTCCCTGGGGATGGAACCCGAAACCCAGGCATGTGCCCTGACCAGGAATCAAACCACCACCTCCTGTGTTCATGGATCGATGCTCAACCACTGAGCCACGCTGGCCAGGCATCCTGTAATCATTTCTATGAACTTACATGAAGGACGAAGACCTCATATGTAGGGAGGGTCTCACCTAGAGAGCAAGTGTGAAAGAAGAATCAACAAAGCACTGGGTGTTGCGAGGAGTCAAAAAACAAGTGGGAAAAGAGAAAGAAAAGAAAAGGCGAAGTACAAACAAGGAGACCATGACAGCTCTGCAGATGCTGGAGGGGAGGCGCGAGTCTCCCACTGCTCTGCTGCTCCATGCGCCCGCCTTGGAGGAAGGGCCTTCTGCCGGAGGGAGGACGTCCTGTCCTAGCTCCATGGATTAGCAGTAAAAATGGGACGACACGTGTGACTCTTGGGGAGTGGGAGAGAACATGTCACAATTGAATGCGGTGTCTCTGGGTTTACCCGGGTCCTCTGCACTGACCTGAAGTTTGGTGCAGCTTCCCACAACCCATGACAAAGGACTGTGTGGACCAACGCACACCGATCAGTCCACACACCTCTGTGTGAGGTGCCTGAGCACCATTAGACACCAGGGAGGCAGGCACTTCCACAGCTACTGGGAGAGCGGCTGCAAGGTTTACAGACTCAGAAGAAAATAAACATCAAGGTTGTGATTTCCCCACAGGGGGTAGCAGATGTTAATAAAACCAGTGCAAACATGGCCACAACTGTTACAAACAATAACTAGGAATGATCTGTCACTGAGTGGCACCTCTAAATGATCGCATCATTCACGTGAGGGAAGTAGCCTGATTCCACTAATACTAGCAGTCTTCTGTTTTATTTTTTTTTGATTCAGTCTTTATTGTTCAGATTATTTCAGTTATTCCTCTTTTTTCCCCCATAACTCCCCTCCACCCAGTTCCCACCCCACCCTCCTCCCTCACTCCCCACCCACTGTCCGCATCCATAGGTGCACGATTGTTGTCCAGTCTCTTCCCGCAGCCCCCTCACCCCTTCCCCACCCCCCCAAGAATAGAGAGTCCACTCCCTTTCTATGCCCCTGATTCTATTACAATCACCAGTTCATTCTGTTCATCAGATTATTCACTTGATTTTCAGATTCACTTGTTGATAGATGTGTATTTGTTGTTCATAATTTGTATCTTTACCTTTTTCTTCTTCTTCCTCTTCTTAAAGGATACCTTTCAGCATTTCATATAATACTGGTTTGGTGGTGATGAACTCCTTTAGCTTTTCCTTATCTGTGAAGCTCTTTATCTGGCCTTCAATTCTGAAAGATAGCTTTGCTGGATAAAGTAATCTTGGTTGTAGGTTCTTGGCATTCATCACTTTGAATATTTCTTGCCACTCCCTTCTGGCCTGCAAAGTTTCTGTTGAAATATCAGCTGACAGTCGTATGGGTGTTCCCTTGTAGGTAACTGAGTTTCTTTCTCTTGCTGCTTTTAAGATTCTCTCTTTGTCTTTTGCTCTTGGCATTTTAATGATGATGTGTCTTGGTGTGGTCCTCTTTGGATTCCTTTTGTTTGGGGTTCTCTGCGCTTCCTGGACTTGTAAGTCTCTTCCTTTCACCAGGTAGGGGAAGTTTTCTGTCATTATTTCTTCAAATAGGTTTTCAATATCTTGCTCTCTCTCTTCTGCTGGCACCCCTATAATTTGGATGTTGGTACGCTTGAAGCTGTCCCAGAGGCTCCTTACACTATCTTCGTATTTTTGGATTCTTTTTTCATTTTGCTTTTCCGGTTGGGTGTTTTTTGCTTCTTCGTATTTCAAATCGGTGACTTGATTCTTGTTATCCTCTAGTCTGCTGTTGGGATTCTATATAATATTCTTTATTTCAGTCAGTGCATGCTTAATTTCCAGTTGGTCCTATATCACAACCTCGAGGGTCTCATTAGATTTCTTGTAGGTCTCATTAATTTATCGGCAGGTTCTAGAAAATTCTTGAAAAACCTTCAAAGTGTGGTTTTGAACTCTATATCCAGTCATTTTCTTTCCTCCCTTTCTGTCACTTGTGTCCTTTTTCTTTGTCTCCACATTTTTTTATGCTTCCCTGTGTTGATAAAGTGGTTTTCTGTGCTAAGTGTCCTCTAGGGCCCAGTGGTCCAGCCTCCCCAATTACCTGAGGAGGACACTCTTGGTGCACCCCTTGTGGTCTTTGTGCACAGTCTTGTTGTAGTTAAGCCTTGATTGTTGTAGGTATCACTGTGAGCAATTGGCCTCCAGGCCAATTGGCTATGAGAATCAGCTGTGTCTGCAGTGGGAGAACTTCTGTGCTGGAGACACCCCTCCGGGGCAAGACTTGCTTCAGTGGGGCTTTGGTGCTCACTGAGTCTGCCCCCTGAGTATGTCCTTTGTGGTTCAATGGAGCTGCAAACTGGTAGGTCCCACTCTGACCTCTGGCTGCTCCTGGCTCCTGGATCTCTAGGGAGGTGCTAATCTAGCCTCTGCCTTAGGCTATCCAGCAAAAGCCTCCCTACAGGGCTTGGCAGGCTGGGTCCCAGGGGATCAACAGGGCGGGGATAGCAGTTATAGCTGCTCTCAGAGGCTCTGCTTCTCAGTGTCTGGGCAATAGCTGCATGCCCCTCTGAGAGAAAGCTGCCCTCGAGTTCCGACCAATGCCAGACAGTCTCGCTTCTCCCATATGAGTCTGGGTCCCCAGAGACTCGCCCAGAACTGGAGCTCAGAGCCTGAGACTCCCTCCCCATTGAAAACGACAACCATGCCCTCAGCTGCCAGCCCTCTCCGCATGCACCTCCGCATCTTTGTATTTTACTTCCTCACTGCGCCTCCTCTGAGTCTCAGTGTGCTTTTCTCTTTCCTTCTAGTTGTGGAATGTCCACTCAGCTAGCCTTCCTGTGGTTCTGGATGATGTCCGTTCCATGTTTTAGTAGTATTTTTGAAGTGGTTGTTCGAGGCAGCATACTCTGGTGTTCACCTATGCCGCCATCTTGGTTTCTCCTTCTACCAGTCTTCTGGAGCGGTACCCAGCAACCTTGCCAATACCTTGATTTGTATATATACTCTTTTGTGAAGTCGATAATCTTCCTGTCACTTTTCTGTGTGTAGTTAGAGCATGGTGTGCATGTTCATGCGACATCGTGCCGGCTATTTACAGCCACTGCCCTTCAAGAAGGTGAGTCTGCTGATAAATATTCATCCTGACAGTTTTCTGGAAATATGGAAAAGTTCTTATAGCTCAAATACAACATTAGGGGATAAAGATGCTCCTTTACTGCTCTTCTGCCTAGAAAAGCATTTTATTGCCTTTTTTACAGTTTGCATGAAATATATGACAATGCTAGCAAATGAGATTTAATCTGCATTTATAATTCTATTCAACAAACAAAGGTCTTAAACACAGAAAACATGGTGTAGCACCCCATACTTGCTGTGGTAGCTTGTCCCCCATATACAGACATATATATGCGTACATACACGTTACCACAATGGTAGCTATAAGTCTGGAGTGCATTCTGTTTAAAGATCGCTCTGCTTTGCAAACTTTAGTTCATTTAAACCCCACAGCAACCCTGCAAGGTGGCATTTTACCTCTGATTGTATAGGTGAGGAAGCTGATGTTTTGATAAATTAAATAAAGTGATAACTTTTGTATAACTAGTGAGTATTGACACTTGGATTTGAGACTAAAAGCCGACTGGACTTCGGAGCCCAGGCCTTCCCCACTGTGCACCTCCAGGCCCTGCTCCCCAGTGGGAGTCTTGCTGGTGGGCTGCGAGGGCAAGGGGAGACAGCTGCGCCTGGAAGGCAGGGGACATAGTTCAACTTCACGCTGTGTCTGTGTGGCCCTTCACAGGCATTTCCCTGACAGGCAGCTTTTACTAACGCCTTCAGGACCCAATGGTTCCACTCAGTTCTATGAGTCTTAGAGAGCCAGTGTGCGTTCCATGGTGCCCACAGTCATGCCCTTCTAGGAAATGGCAGCTCCGCATAAACAAGGCCAAGACCGAGGACGGAAGTTCTGGTAAAACGCATTCACGCACAAACTCTTACTGACTTCCTGCTCCGACTGCAAAAAGTTTACATGGATATACAGACCTTACATGGTTTTTGCAATTATTTGCAATGTAGTTTTGCAAAATATATTTTTCTGCATTGCATTCACTAAGAGTAGAATTTTGACAATTTTCATGCCAACTTTTACTTTTCTCTTGGTCAAAATGAAGACATTTATAGATTAGATAAATAAATAGGATATTTATATATAGATTGATAAATATATTTATAAATTAGATATTTATAATGGTAAAATATATAAATGTAACCCACATTTCCAAAACTGAGAAGCTGCGTTAATATGTTGTTATGACTGTACCATGGAGTGCTTCATAGAGAATGATGTATCAATAATATACTCATATCGTCTATAAAACAAAATCAATAAACAGATATATTGTGTAGTTTCATTTCTGTGAGGAATAAGAGCATATTTTCAATTTAAGAGAAAGGTCCTCCCAGCAGTTATATCTCTGGTTGGTGACATTACAGAAGATTTTTATTTTCTTCTGTGTGCTTTTCTCTTTTCTTGAATAAAACTTGCTTTCAGATTAGATTTAATAAAAAATAAATATTGAACATAAATGCAAGCCACAATTCTTATTCTCAAATTCACTTCAAGAAAGTAGAAAGGAGATTGTGTGTCTATAAAGAAAATTCCCATCACGGGAATACGCACGGGGCAACGGTAATAAGCGCTGTTGAATGCCAATGCTCACACTGGCACATGCAGGAATTCAGTTGTTCCCGTCTGTGGGAAAAGGCAATACCATTTTTGAAAAGTTTCATGTCATTAAGGTCATCTGTTTTTATAAAATTATATAGGTGGGAATGATGTTCCCTTATACATATAAAGCATCGTGGAGAGAGCTTTGGAAGCCTTTAAAATCAGTTGAGGAGACCTGGGTTCAAATACCGGCTCAGTCCTTTTATAGGTCTGCGAACTTGGGCAAACCACTTACTATCCCTTTCCAAACTGTAACATGAGGAAAATAAGGCCAATGCGTGGTTGGACCCACTGGCTCGCACAGGACTTGGCAGCTATTCCTGCTTTTGTGATGATAACTTTTGGACTTCATCCCTTAGCTGTGGGAACAACAATGTCCCACATTGAATCAGAAGGACCTAAGGGCAGACACTGATTGCATGGTGCCACGGACAGCCACTAAGCGGAACCTGCCCTATTCGCCTTCTACGGAAACGGATTCTTTTAGTCATTTGGTAAATGTCTGGTGAATGAGAGCTGCACTTTAGCTCAGCAGCAGAGGCAAAGAGGTGAGACTTAGTTACTTCCTTCATGGAGCTCAGAGTCAGGTGGTGGAGACAAGTGAGTAAGCAGGCAGCTGTCATCCTATGCCAACTGCTAGGAGTTTGGGAAGCACAGAATATAGGCACACCTGGGCACATCACAGACTGCAGATGCCCAACATTTACCTGGTACTCTAGGGGCACAGAGCCTCCACAGGGCACCATCCTGTGCCCCGCCCAGAGCCAGACTTGGGGAGGACGGAGGGGGAGTCAGAGCGGGTCTCCAGTGGGTGCGATGATCTACTTGAGTCTTAAAGAATGAGGAGACCAATGAGTGAAGACAGCGGGGAAGGATATGCCAAGGGCAGGAAGGAGCCGGTATTTGAACCCAGTGCAGTCTGGGAGATGTGGTCTTCCCTCTTCAGGGGCCTCAGAGAGTTCAGTGTGACAGCAGGAAGGCGGCTGGAGGGAGAACGTACAGACACTAGTTAGTACTAAAAGGCCCACCATGCAGTGGCAAATGGTTTGGAAGGGTTTTAATCAAATAGAACTGATAAAAGTACATGACAAAAAAGAACCATAGTACTTACATTTTTATTTAGCCATTTGTACTTTAGAAAAGAAGATGGTTAAATACAGTTTATTTTTGAATCAATGTCTAGTATTTATCAGACAGGATGTAATACTACTGAGTGTCATTGGTACAAACATAATTAAATGTCCTCACTTTGGGGCAATTTTTTTAAAAATATATTTTTATTGGTTTCAGAGAGGAAGGGAGAACAAGAGAGAAATAGAAATATCAATGATGCGAGAGAATCATGGATCGGCTGCCTCCTGCATGCCGCACACTGGGGATGGAGCCCAGAACCGGCACCGTAACCTTGACCAGAATCGACCCTGGGACCCTTCAGTCCGCAGACCGACACTCTATCCACCGAGCCAAAAACGGTTAGAGGGGGGCAATTTAATTGGAGACTTAACGTGACCTTAAATGAAACTATTCATCACTGCTGTCTTCTGCTGTATATTTTTTGTGGCTAAAGAGTAAATAATGCTCTCAAATACCACTTTAAAACATGCCGTTTCAATCCCTAATATTCAAGCTGATTAATTAATAAATTAATGTTATACATGTCCCCAAATTCATTGCAGGACTAGATCAAAGAAGTCCATATGCTTGGGACGATTTGAAGCCCCCAAACCAAAGACCACGGCAATTTTTTTTTTATCCTCTCCTGAGGCTATTTCTTCCCACTGTTTTCTGAGAGGGGCCAAGGGCGGGAAGGAGGGAGAGAGAGAGAAACTTGAAAGTGACTTCAGGTGCATGGGATGATGCTCTAATCCACTGAGCCACTCCTGTGGGCTCAACTGTTTCTTTCATGAGCCAGTCCATGCAAAGGGTGAAATGCAAGGACAAGTCAGGAGATGCATGTGATGGTGTCCGCTGGGCACTTCAAAGGCTCTGACCGCTGTGTTGGCTTCAAAGGACACGGAAGGCCTGGGAGACGCTTCCCTGCGTCCCCTCCATTGCCCCACAAGGTCAGGGACTCCCTCCCAAGAAGGCTCCTGGGAAAGGACTCCCTGTTTGCTCACTCACAAGGCAGCATATTAGGGTGCAATCCTTGCTAGCTGCGGGTTCAGCTCTGGATGTGGGGGTGCGGCCCCAGGCAGGTCAGGGCTCGGGTCCACTCCTCAGGAACCTTCTCAGCTGGACCGGGAGGCGGGCGGCCAGGGCAGCCATGGAGGGAGGCCCTGACTCCGGGACTGGCGGCACAGAGAAGCTGGGGAGCCCGGAGGAGGGGCCACATGCCCGCAGGATCTGGGGGCTCCCGCACTGGCTGTGACAGGCTGGGGCCTCCTGGGCCCTGGGGAAGGCGCCTGAGCGCCCGCAGAGCCCGAGGCAGGCAGGGCAGGTGTGGCGCGGGGACCGGGTCTGGAACAGGCTCCTCGTGCAGGGCCAGCGGGTGCCCAGCACCTGCCCCCCAGCTGGAGGCCCAGGTGCTGGAGAGTCAGGAAGGGCGTGGTCAGTGCTGAGGCCCCGCCCCCTGCCCTTTGACCTCTGCTCCCGCGCTGGACAGGCACGTGCACAGTGTCCAGTCTCCGTTGACGTTTCCATGGAGACATCAGAGCTCCTGGCACACGTTGGCTCAGTGCGTGTGAGAGCCCCAGCGGAGGAGGAAGCGAAGGAGCAGCGCTCCCGGTCTCCACTCTGACCTCGGCTCGCTTGGCGCACAACTTGCTCTCGATGGGCAATTTGCTTTCCAGGTTTCTTGCTTTAATCCGCGGCCTCCTCCACCGGGCCTTGCCTGGTGGCGGCCGCCCGGTGGCTTTCGGGGTGCGCAGGGGGGATGCCCCGCCTGGCCGCGTTCACCCCGCGGCTCCTGCACCTGCCCTGGGCCCTGGGCACCGGGTCCTCCCCTGGGGTCCTGCACCTGCCCTGGGCCCTGGTTACCGGGTCCTCCCCTGGGGTCCTGCACCTGCCCTGGGCCCTGGTCACCGGGTCCTCCCCTGGGGTCCTGCACCTGCCCTGGGCCCTGGTCACCGGGTCCTCCCCCGGGGTCCGGCACCTGCCCTGGGCCTTGGTCACAGGGTCCTCCCCCGGGGTCCTGCACCTGCCCTGGGCCTTGGTCACAGGGTCCTCCCCCGGGGTCCTGCACCTGCCCTGGGCCTTGGTCACAGGGTCCTCCCCCGGGGTCCGGCACCTGCCCTGGGCCTTGGTCACAGGGTCCTCCCCCGGGGTCCTGCACCTGCTCTGGGCCCTGGGTTCGGGCTCTTACCCCGGAGCCCTGCACCAGCAGCAGCTGGCTGTCTCACAGCGGTGGGAAGGCCGTGTCCTCTCCCTGAGACCGGTGGCTTCCCTCTGAGGCTCCGCCCCTCCGTGGGGTGGGAGGACCCCCCAGAGAAGCCCCGTCTGTGTTTCCGTTATCCCCGGACGGTCTACATCCCTCCTCCCTCGGGCAGACTTGATCTCCCCAGGAAGGAAGTCCAGGTTATGAAGCCCAAACCAGCCAGGACCATCCCACATCCTCCTCCGAAGGACATGGAGGTGAAGGTCCAAGAAAGGTCCCCAAAAGGGAGGGCAGTGAACCAAGACCTTCAGGTACAGAACAAGGGACAGCGTGACCAGGACAGCCCCTACCGCCCTGGGGGCCCCCCACTGACATGGAGGGCCCCAGAGCCCACCGGGGTCCTCCCGGCCGGCAAGAGCGGTCCTGGGCCACTGGGCCTCCATGCCCAGCACCCACAGGGCAGCGTGAGTGGGAGCACCCCGCTGTCTCCCAGGAGCTGCTCCTCCAAAGGCGGGGTGGGCGCAGGCTCACGCAGCCCTGAGGGAGGTGCCCTGCCTGCTCTGCAGCCAAACCCAAGCCCCCTTGGCTTCCTGCAGCCACAGAGCCCCGCAGAGGGAGTGCTGCGGGGAGACCCCCCGCCCAGCGTCCCAGTGTCACCACCTTTGTGTGAGGAGGTGGAGGCTCCAAAGCCATCCAGCAGCCATCCTCCACCCGCCTCTGCCCCCAGGAAGTCCCGCAAGAGAACCATGGCCCTGCCCCTCCAGCTCCCGCTGCCCCCACTGCGGTGGGATCGAGGGCAGCTGCCCCCGCCTCCTAAGCTGCCCTGCCTTGCAGGTGCCTGCATCCTGGGCGCTGACCCAGAGGCCAGGGCGGGCTGCAGTGCCACTCAGTCTGCCCCTTCTCCCTCCCCTCCTGGCTCAGCCATGGCAAACACCCTGCCCCTGGCCACTCACCCTGGCCAGGTCGCTGCTCCCACCACAGCCGGGACACCTCATGGTCTCACCTCTCAGCCGCCCTTGCATAATGTGGACAGTGAAATGGACACCACTCCCCCTTCCTATGCTCGCACTTACCCTGAGTCCACTGTGAGGATCCGGACAATTTACCAATGCCGTGATCTGCAAAGGGACCCTCCAGGCCCCCCACCGAAAGACAAGCACTGAAGGCCCGCTGCCCTCCTCAGACCATCCCATTGGCCGCACCCATCCCTCAGCCCACCTGAGGGACTCCTCCAGGTCCCAGAAGGGACCCTCTCCCCCCAGTGCTCCTGTTAGCGCCCAACTTCACACTATGGCGTTGGCGTTGCCACCGAGATGCTAGGCACCGGGAGCAGCAGCTCAGTTTGCCGGTTCCTCGGCAGGCCGACCTGTGGTTATGTGTCCTGCGGCTCCCATGGATGGTGCCAGCTCTGGGGTCAGAATGTCCACCCCAGGCCGCACTCAGCCACAGTAGCCGGGGCATCCGCGTTAGAGGTGGACTGAGGAAGGCACACAGCCCTGCTGCTGCGTCTCCCTTTGGCCATAAGATCAGGGACCCACCTGGCCACAGCCTGGCCGCTGAGGAGGAGGAGCAGGCATCACCCCAGTGCGTGGATACGCTGCTGGTTCCACCTGAAATCCCACCCCCTGGAGCCCTCCTGTCGTTACACAGGCGGTGTGGTGACAGGGAGGGCACCAGGCCCCTGACGGAGGCGCTAGTGTTCACTTGCCATCAGTGCACTGTGGCCGCCTGGACAGGGAATCTCCTGCACTCGCAACAGCCACCACCATGGAGAATGAAGGTACGTCCGAGGCATGTCTGTGTCCACCTTTCCTCAGGCCACCCAGGCTATCCTGGCCGCATGGCCTCCATGATCCGTGCAAGTCCCCCTTGTAGTTGCACTTTCTTTCCAAGCCCTCGGGAACCACCTGTGCAGAATGCAGGTGATGCGATGGGAGGGCCCAACATCCCTCCCCTGATGGGAGGACCTGTTACTCCCACTTCCCATGAGAACAACTGGGGCCCACCTGGCCAGCACACAGGTGGTGCCCTCACAGGGAGGTGTCTCACCTGTGATGGGAGGCCACCGTGTCACCACCTGCCATCAGATCCCTTGCAGCCAAGCTATCCAGTGATGGGGACAGCACACCTGCAAAGGCTGGATAGGCTTATGGGGCCCCATTCATACTGAGCCTTGGGCACCCCAGCCCCACACAGCAGTGCTATGGGGGAGAGCACCAGGCATCTCCACAGAGAAATGTGTGCTCTCAGTCAAACACCTGCCTCCATCCCCCAAGGTCGGGTGCCCCTCTCCCTTTGGAGGAGCCAGGACTGTGTGTGGAGGCTCCTGCTCAGAGCAACGGTGCCTGTGCTTGGGCAGGGCAAACGCCAGCTTTGCAGTTTGGGCATCTGCCCACGGATTGCTAAGAGCCACCAACCAGTTCTATCACAAACCTCAACCAATTAGGACACCTTCCTCCGCAAACTGTGTGTAGTAGCATGGACTTCGCTCAACTGGGAAGAGGCTTCGCCCCTTCCAGTGAAACTTAACCTGCTGGTCCTACATCAAGTCAGAGGGCCACCCCGCAGGGGTCTGTGTGCTTGGGGCAGGTGGCCTTTGAGGGTGAGGGACAAATGAGCCCAGGTGAGAACTACCTGCAACTGAAATCCCTTCAGTAGCCAATCTGCTCGCCTACCCACTCCTCTGCCCTCCCTGCCTTGTATCTTCTGTATCAGCACATAGAACAGTGGTTCTCAACCTTGGCTGCACATTTAGAATCACCTGGGAATCTTTGTAAAATCCTGGTTTCTGGGCCTCATCCTCCAGAAATCCTGTTTCTTTGTTACTCATGTTGTGGCCCCACCCCATCACAAAGGAACAGAATTCACGGAGGATGAGGCCCAGAAATCAAAATTTTAAAAAGATTCCCAGGTGATTCTAATGTGCAGCCAAGGTTGAGAACCACTGACATAGAACTTCCTGCTGTGTTTCCAAATAGCCATTCTTTGCTCAGGCTGTTCTCTCCTTCTAGATACCTCTGCCCTGACTTCCTTCCCCACCTTCAATTTGATAATCCTTGCCCATCATTTAAGACTTTTCTCAGGCATCTTGTCATTCAAAAGTCTCCTTGGTCTCTTGTCCCATCTGGACTAGGTGCAACTCTTTTATGTCCTTGGAATCCTCCATGCACATCTCTGCCCTCATACTTATCAGATTGTGTTATAATTCACAGTGGATACCTCTTGGGTTCTCCCTAGAACATGAGGTCTTTGATGATGGATGATGTTCATTCATCTCTGAACCTTTTGCAACAGATTTATCTTCTATGTCACACTAGGCACTTCATGAAATGGTTGATGCCTGTATGAACAAATGAATAAATGAAAGCTTCATCCTTTGGAATCAAGTTTTGATGGGATCAGAGATAATACAAAATCTAAACTTCCCAGCTGATGCAATAGATTGACGGTATCTTCCCAGAGCTTTTTCTTTTTTAAATATATTTTTTATTGATTTCATAGAAGATAGCAGAGGGAGAGAGAAGTAGAAACATCAATGATGAGAGAGAATCACTGATTGGCTGCCTCCTGCACGCCCCCACCAGGAACTGACCCCCCAACTTGGGCATGTGCCCTGACTGAGAATTGAACTGTTACCTCCTGGGACACCTACTGAGCCACGCCGTTGGCCGGGCCCATATCTTTTTCTCAGTCCTTGCATGTGAGCAGTAGCACGCACGGAGGAGATCTGATTTAAGAAACAATCCCCTCATAAGACTGTACAGAATGGAGGAACTGCAGGTTCTATACAGGCATTAATCCAGAGTCTTTGGTCATATAGGCAGCATGCTCTTTAACCAAAGCAATGAAACAATACTGGAGAGATGTTATCACAAGTCCCATCACAAGCAGGAAGGTATGGGTGATACCTGTGTCTCAGGCGTCACCTCTGAATGTCTGATCCTTTTATCAAAAGTAGGAAACAGAGCCCAGAGTCAGGCCCCAAGTCAATAACAAGTGTGTGGGCAGGAATCCTGGGAGCATGCCCAGCAAAAACTACAGAAACGTCCTGCAGTTCATCAGCCTGCGTTGCCTTCAGTCTGAACCCTGACTCTTCAATCACAGCGGACTCATTTGGAATCACACAAATTTAAAGGTCATGACATTAATCACAGATTTACCTAAAGCCCTTTCTTCCTTTTTTGAAGGGGTGGCTTGTCGTGTGGGAGGCGGAGTCCTTCATGGTTTCTGCCGTTTGATCAATTTCATATGTGGTTTTCTGATATGATTACCAAATATTTGATACCAGGGTGCTATCTACATAAGGTCCAGTGACATAAGGTTATGAGAGTGGTGCGTGGTTTCAGGTAGGGGTGCAATGAAGTCTGCACAGAGCAGTGTTGGCTAGAGGACTATTCATTCTGTGGAACAAGTGAGTGGGCATTCACTTCACTCTAAGCCATAATCTTTATAGAAAGCCCTGTGTTGCTTTTCTTAACAATCAAACCTGGTAGGTCTTATGACCATATAAAGTGGGTGGGGGGGCGTGAAAGGGATAGTTCGCGGATGTGCTGGTGATTACGTTTTTATGAATAAGACTCTGAGCAGATGGAAATGAAACCACATCCTTTAATGGCAGGGAGGAGAGAAGGTCTGAAGGAATCTGCACTATCACCTGCACACCTGCCATGTGGAAGCTGGGCGGGCTAAGACGGACTTTCTGTTGATTGAGATGAGTGTGATGGCTCAGGAAAGCTGTGCTGACCTCTGCACTTGGTGTGGTTGCTCTGTGACTGTACAGCCAGGGAGCATGGGGGAGTGTCCCCCACTAGCCAAGTTGGCAGGGGGAGATTCTTACACTGAGCATGGAGGATGACTAGAAAGATGAATGGAGAGGGCTCCAGGGCACTAAAAGCTAGAAGGATAACTGGATAGAAAAAAGCCCTCCCCCCTCTCTCCCTGTAGACCCCCATCCTTGAGCAGAAAGGGGTGATGGTCTTTGAGACAGAAGTCCACCATTTCCCCAACTCATGGCACCTGAATTAACCTCTTTCCTTTTGCAGCAGTACTTGTCTCAGGAGTCTGGCTGTCACTGGGTCAGGCAGCTGAACCTGCATTTTGGTTTCAGTTCGATAGGCCTCTTTTTATAGTGTCTCATAGTTAATCCCAGAACCTAAATCTATCCGTAGCTATTCTATAAATTGTTACAAAGATGTCTTCATTTTTCCTGATTTTGAAAATATTTTCATGTAATGGATTAGCTATAATATAAAATTAAGCTTTTGCGAGGTAATTTATGAAACTAACTGCTTACTCTTTCATTTTTTTTTGTTTTTTTTTTTTGGGGGGGGCACTACATAAAAAAATTGGAGAAAGAAATATACAGCATGTCATAGCCCCAAACAATCACCTATCAACATTGATGAAGATCTCACACAAGTAAATGCGTATCAGAAGAAACTTAAATCCCAGAGCTGGGATCAAACTGCTTTGGAACACGCGTTCATTCATGACACTTGTTGGAAAACAGGTAAAGTGTGTGCATTTGGTATGGGTCTTTAATAGGTTTGTTGGGCATAAAGTGTGGTTAGATTAGTTTCATTTGTTCTTTATTGTACTATGAACTGGACAGAAACTCGGTGCAAAGGAAACCAAATAGAATACAGAAAACTGGAAGTTTAGACAACATTTTAAAAATGTGTACAAAAATGAAATGATTAAAGTTGTAATGAATGATATAACAATAATGATACCTCCACTAGAAGATGTGATAAATATAATGTCATACATAGTTAATGTAATCTAATCATTCCATCACTTGTTAATCACTTACTCAAACAGCATTTGCTTTTCTTGAATAGGGCTTTGATCTGGTCTGTATTCAGTAATTGGATATTAAAAAAAGCAATGGACTATAATTAAATTTTAAGAAAAGAGAGTACTAGCCATTGAATATAAAGTTTAAAATTACTGTATATGTAGAATCCTTAGAAAGCATTCTCCAAGTGTTTTGACTTGAGACAATGTTTCAAAAAACATACAAAATACAACACCATAAACAATCTAATAAATGATAGATAAAATAGTGTTTAAAAATGAACAGCTCTGTTTTTCTAATATATTTTAAAGGAAATTATATGCATATCAATAAGTTAGGTAAAAACAAATGTATTCACGGGGGAAAGATTAGAAAACATATTCAACATTATAATAGCAGCTATGTTGAGGTGGTTTATTATTAGTGAATATTTCTCTAATTTCCATATTGGGTAATGCAGTTATTTGAATGGAGCAATTTATGTTTCAATCCCATTAGGGTAGGAATTTTCCTACATCACTGCCTGATACATATTAAATACCCAATAAAAATGTGTTGAATGAAAACTTAGGACATTGATTTCATTATAGTGTCTTCATTAGATTCATAAAAGTAGATTGTCCCAATCTTGACATTTCCTGCCCCGGCTTTGTAGGCTGTTACCAGGCAGCGAGGCCTGTCCTCCGGGCAGTTCTCCGTGGAGGGAGGTCAGCCCTTGGCCTGCAGAGGCTCACCTCTGAGCTCACTGCTGCCTGATGTCGTGCAGTGCTGCCTCGAGCAGGTTACTCTCTGTGACTCAGTCTCCCCATCTGAGCAGTAGGTATAATGACGTCTCCTTCCTAGGACTGTGTGAGGACCGAATGTTTCCTACATGTAAATCTCTTAGTGGACTGCATGCCACATTGTAAGGGACAGATACATGTTGACCCTATTGTCAGTGTGTTGTTGAGGTTGTTATTATTATTTTTATTATTAGTGGACGTTTCTACCTCTACTTGTCTGGCCAGTATGCTGTTTTCAGCCTCTAATGCCCACAGTGGTTTCTGCCTCGTGCAACAAAACCCACGTAAGTCTGATTGAGAGAGATTAAAATCTTGCATTAGGCTCTCAAGGGAATCACTAATCACCGGATCAGTCTTGAAATACAGATAATATCTGCCTCAGAACTCAAAGGAGGAGAATTGAAGACTCTGAAAGTTGTCTCTCAGGGTTCAAACAGGAGAGAGCTAAAGCCCTTCAGAATGGGTGTCCACCTGCCTTGGCGCAGCCTGGGCAGAGGGTCTGAGCTCATGGAGCCTGGGGTGAAGGGTGGAGGGATGAGGCGGGGATGGGAGCAGAGGCCTGATAGAGATGAGCTGGGAGTGAGGAGGTGGGAGCACTCCCAGGAGAAGGCTTTTCTTCTCTCCACTCGGTCCTTCTCCTTCACGCTGTCCCCTCACTGGCCTCACAGGCCTTCGGGCAGCAGAGCTCTGGCGGGACCAGACGACGGGGCAGGGGTGCTGGCCAGCTGGCTGTCTTCTGCTGTGATAGCCCCAGCGTCTAAGGTCTGCAGATCACATCACATTTGTGGCAGGAAGGTACATTACGCTATTGTGCAGCCACAATGTCAGCTTCCAAAATGACAACTTCTTTTTAAAAATTTATCAAATAAATGATTTTCTTAACGTGCCTTTAAGGAAAGGAAATTTAGTTGAAATCTGTAATTGTGAGTTTTAGAAATCTAGATGCGATTTTATTGCCTGCGTGTGTTTTCAGTGGAAATTAATTTCAC
Organism: Myotis daubentonii; assembly: GCF_963259705.1. Lineage (NCBI taxonomy): Eukaryota > Metazoa > Chordata > Mammalia > Chiroptera > Vespertilionidae > Myotis > Myotis daubentonii. Next base: position 6,076,636 of record NC_081850.1, read on the forward strand.
TGATGATTACGGTCTCGGTGCAGGAGTTTCAGAAATGGTGTTCAAAGCAACAGGAAAACTGTCCCCGGAGAAAATGAACTTGGTCATCTAATGGATCAGAACTTTGTTTAGAAGGACAAAACTCCACTTAAGATAAGTCACTGGTTACTACTTCATTTTATAAATCACTGAGCTTTTATTTTGCATATAATTTTATTCTATTGTTATCACGTGTTGTAATTTCTACAGTTATATTTTGTTTACTTTTTAATATCTGCCTTTCTCACGTGACTAAGCTCAGCAGCACCCAAATTTCATTTTCCACTTACTGGTAACTGAGAATGCACACTACAGATGATCAAGAAACATTGATGAGAAAATGAATGAATGATTTTTTTTTCCGTATCCCCGTAGGAAGAAAGGGGGCAGGATTTTTACCAATATACTAGCGAATGAAAGAAATACAATATAAAATGAAGAAAATTTCAGCTTCAGCTTTTAAAAATAAATATAATAAATAATGAGTGTGGGATGAAATAAGCACTTTCAAAGATGTCTGGAGAGAGTATGAATTGTAGACTTTCTGGGAAACAGTTTGCTTGTTTTTATCAAAAACTTTAAATATTTCATTCTCAGTTCTCACCATTTTAATCTGTAGCAATTTAGTCTAAAACATAATTAAAGACATGCTCAAAAAATGGGAAAAGATTCATTTACACTAATATTAAGTTCAAACAAAAGGAAATGATTAGATACATTATGAAATATTACATATCTTGTAAAAATAATGTTTTTGAATGATTTACATCAAATGGTTCAACATGAGACATTAATGCTTTTAAATTTTTAATGATATAAATGGTTTAGTGAGTATGACCTAGTATACATGGTATCATAATTTCAACTTTATAAAACGAATTAGAGGCTGAGAGTACAGAACTGAGTCAAATGAACCAGGTTTGAGTACTGACTCCGCCATTTAGTTGTGAGTTAAAGACATGACATTATACAAATTATTTAACCTACCGAAGTTTTTATTTTTTCCTGTAAAATTGACATAATATTATTAGCACCTGCTTATGAAGTTATGATGAGGATTAAATGAGAGAATGCATTATTACTAATATAAAAATAATTGAGGGAAATTAAGAAAACATTGTGATTTCTCTCTTTGTGATGGCATACAAGTGACTTTCCCCTTAAAAATTCCCACATTTTCTAAATCACCTATAATGAAAGTATTCTTTTATGATCCAAAATAGATATTGGTAGTAAAAAAGAGTCCTCTTAAAGGACTCAAATTTTTTTAATGTGAGTGAGCACATTCATATTTATAACTTACAATTTCTTTTTTAAATATTCTATGTATTCTTAAAGAAAACGCATTTATCAAGTTTTGTTTGTCAAGGAAATAAACATCAGTTCATTAAGCACATAACATTCTCACTTCTGAGAGTTTAGCTCTCTCACAATATCACTAATTTAGAACAAAGATGAATATCAAGAAAAACTCTGACAACAACATAAGCCCTGAACCAGCAAAATAAAGGGTAGAGAATCTGCACTAAACCTCGTCTATTTTCTTATTTAAAAGGCCCTCAGTCTTCTCTCAGTGCCATTGCCTGTTCTAGTTTGCATTCATCTCCAGGGAGCTGTTGCTGGAATTTGTTGGGATTAATGGCTGTTCTATAGGAGTATTCTCCTCATATAAAAAGTCTCTTCCCCTCTTCCACTTCATTCTCTCTTTTCGCTCTTTTTTTTTTTCTTTTCTTTTCTCGCTTTTATTTTCCTCCCTCCGTTTTCCCAATTTCTTTTTTGCACTCCTTTTTTTGGTCCCTACTTTTCTTTTCTTTTTTCTCTGTTATCTTTTTCTCTTCCTTCTTCCTTATCCCCTAATTCTCTTAATTCAGGTGGTCACCTTTATTTGGGGTTATTAATATCGTGAATATATTTGTGTATAGTGCCTGGTACGTGGTGCCTTGTTGTGTTGTATTTTGTGCCTTTAAATCAACGCAGCAGATGCAAGCAACAGCAACCTCCTGAGCACCACATCCTCTGCTGAGGAACAGCAGCTGTACATGAAACCTCGCCCCCCAGCCAGAAGAGCCACCACAGCTGTGAACAGCACCCACCAGAGGAGCTGCTGCCAACTGAAGAGCAGCTGCTACCGCAACCGCCCGAAGAGCAACCACAGACCAAGGAGTCACTGCCACCAAGGGAGCAACCACTGAACGACTCAACGTCTAGATATGTCAGTGAGATCAAACATGGGTAGACAAAGAAACCCCTAAAGGAAAGAGAAGGAGGACTCTCCAGAAAAGAAGCTAAGTAATACAGAGGCATGCAACATGACAGATAAAGAATTCAGAATAAGGGTCCTAGAGTGCATAAACCAGATGGAGGAAAAAATCGACAACCTCTGCAAGAAGCAAGAAGAAACAGATGAAAAAATCGATAACATATGGAAGAAGCTAGAAGAAACAGATGAAAAAATCAACAACTTAAGTAAGACCCAAGAAGAAATGAAGAGTGATATAGCTGCAATGAAAAAATCCATTGAAAGTATCAACAGTAGACTAGGAGAAGCGGAAGACAGAATTAGTGAATTAGAAGACAAGGAAGCAAAACACATCCAAAATGTACTGCAATTGGAGAAAAAAATTAAAAGACAGGAGGAGAGCCTAAGGGAGCTTTGGGACAACATGAAACGAAACAACATACGAATAATAGGAGTACCAGAACAACAGAAGGACGAACAAGGATTAGAAAACCTACTCGAAGAAATAATATCAGAAAACTTCCCTGAGGTGGGGAAGAAAAAAGTTACACAAGCCCAGAGAGTCCCAAACAAGGTGAACCCGAAAAGACCCACACCAAGACACATCATAATCACCATGGCAAATGTTCAGGACAAAGAGAAAATCTTACAGGCTGCAAGAGAGAGACGGAAAGTTACATACAAGGGATCTCCCATTAGATTGTCAAATGATTTCTCAAGAGAAACACATCAGGCTAGAAAAGAATGGACTGAAATTTACAAAGTGATGCAAAGCAAAGGACTGAATCCAAGAATACTCTATCCAGCAAGGCTATCATTCAAACTTGAAGGGGAAATAAGAAGCTTCACAGATAAAAAAAGGCTCAGGGAGTTTGTCACCACCAAGCCAGCAATGCAAGGAATGCTAAAGGGACTGGTATAAAAATAAGAAATAAAAAGCTCAGTAAGAAAACAGCCACACAAAAAAAGAAATGGCTACAAACAAGTACCTTTCAATAATAACTTTAAACGTAAACGGACTAAATGCTCCAAACAAAAGACATCGAGTGGCTGAATGGATAAAAAAACATGACCCATACATCTGCTGTCTACAAGAAACCCACCTCATTAGAAGGGACTCACACAGACTGAAAGTGAAAGGATGGAAAAATATCTTTCAGGCAAATGGAAAGGAAAAGAAAGCTGGGGTAGCAATACTTATATAGGACAAAATAGACCTCAAAGTGAAGGCCATAACAAGAGATAAGGAAGGCCACTTCATAATACTAAAGGGATCAATACAACAAGAAGATATAACCCTGGTAAACATATATGCACCCAATGCAGGAGCACCCAAATTCATAAAAAAAACTCCTGGAAGATATCAAAGGAGAGATCGACAACAATACAATCATAGTAGGAGACTTTAATACACCACTGACAGCACTGGATAAGCCCTCTAAACAAACAATCAGCAAAGATACAGCAATCCTAAATGACTCACTAGATCAGATGGACTTAATAGACATCTTCAGAACACTTCACCCCAAAGCCAAGGAATATACGTTCTTCTCAGGTGCTCATGGGACATCTTCAAAAATAGACCATATATTGGGTCACAAGCAAAGTATCCCCAAATTCAAGAAGATTGAAATCATAAAAAGCATCTTCGCAGACCACGATGGCATAATATTAAAAATAAACTACAATAAAAACAACCCAAAATACTCAAACACCTGGAAGCTGAATAGCATGCTATTAAATATTGATTGGGTTACCAATGAGATCAAAGAAGAAATTAAAAACATCCTGGAAACTAATGACAATGAAAACACAACAATCCAAAACCTATGGGATGCAATGAAAGCAGTCCTGAGAGGGAAGTTTATAGCTCTACAGGCCTATCTCAAAAAACAAGAAAAAATGGTAGTAAATCATCTAACTCTACAACTCAAAGAATTAGAAAGACAGCAAGAAGAAAATCCCAGAGTGAGCAGAAGGAAGGAGATAATAAAGATTAGAGCAGAAATAAATGACATAGAGACCAAAAAAACAATACAGAAAATCAATGAAACCAAGAGCTGGTTCTTTGAAAGGATAAACAAGATTGACAAACCTCTAGCCAGACTCACCAAGAAGCAGAGAGAGAGAGGACCCAAATAAAGAAAATCAGAAATGATAGAGGTGAAATAACAACAGACCCCACAGAAATACAAATGATTGTTAAAAAATACTATGGACAGCTTTACTCCAACAAACTGGACAACCTGAAGGAAATGGACAAATTCCTAGAAAAATACAACATTCCAAAACTCAATCAGGAAGAATCTAAAAATCTCAACAGGCCAATAACTATGGAAGAAATTGAAGCAGTCATCAAAAAGCTACCATCAAACAAAGGCCCAGGACCAGACGGCTTCTCAGGGGAGTTTTACCAAACATTCAAGGAAGAACCAAAACCTATCCTCCTCAGACTACTACAAAAAATTCAGGACGAAGGAACACTTCCAAGCTCATTCTATGAAGCCAGCATCACCCTAATACCAAAACCAGGTAAAGACAACACAATGAAAGAGAATTAGAGGCCAATATCCCTCATGAACATAGATGCCAAAATCCTCAACAAAATCTTAGCAAATCGGATCCAGCAGTACATCAGAAAGATCATACACCATGACCAAGTTGGATTTATCCCAGGGATGCAAGGATGGTACAATATCCTCAAATCAATAAACGTGATACATCACATAAACAAATTGAAAGAAAAAAACCACATGGTCATATCAATTGATGCAGAAAAAGCATTTGACAAAATTCAACACCCATTTTTGATAAAAACTCTCAGTAAGGTCAGAGTAGAAGGATCATACCTCAACATAATAAAAGCCATATATGACAGGCCCACAGCCAACATCATACTCAATGGACAAAAACTAACACCATTTCCCCTAAGAACAGGAACAAGACAGGGATGCCCCCTCTCACTACTCCTGTTCAGCATAGTTCTGGAAGTGTTAGCCATTGCAATTTGGCAAGAAGAAGAAATAAAAGGCATCCGAATTGGAAAAGAGAAAGTAAAACTGTCCTTATTTGCAGACGACATGATATTATACATACAAAACCCTAGAGATTCCATCAAAAAGCTACTAGACTTAATACATGAATTTGGCAATGTAGCAGGATACAAAATTAACCCCAAGAAATCTGAGGCATTTCTATACACCAATAGTGAACTTTCAGAAAGAGAGATTATAAAAACAATCCCGTTTACCATCGCACCAAAAAAATTAAGCTACCTAGGAATAAACTTAACTAAAGAGGTAAAAGACCTCTACTCAGAAAACTACAGGACGTTGAAAAAAGATATAGAGGAAGACATAAACAGATGGAAGAACATACCGTGTTCATGGATTGGTAGAATCAACATCATTAAAATGTCCATACTACCCAAAGCAATCTATAAATTCAACGCACTTCACATTAAAATACCAACGGCATACTTCAGAGATCTAGAACGAACTTTCCAAAAATTCATCTGGAATAAAAAAAGACCCCGAATAGCTGCAGCAATCCTGAAAAAGAACAAAGTAGGTGGGATCTCAATACCAGATATCAAGTTGTATTACAAAGCCACTGTTCTCAAAACTGCCTGGTACTGGCACAAGAATAGGCATATAGATCAATGGAATAGAATAGAGAGCCCAGAAATCGGCCCGAACCAATATGCTCAATTAATATTTGTCAAAGGAGGCAAGAACATACAATGGAGCCCAGATGCTCTCTTCAATAAATGGTGTTGGGAAAATTGGACAGATATATGCAAGAAAATGAAACTAGACCACCAACTTACACCATACACAAAAATAAACTCAAAATGGATAAAGGACTTAAATGTACGACAGGAAACCATAAAAATTCTAGAAGAATCCAAAGGCAACAAAATCTCAGACATATGCCGAAGCAATTTCTTCACTGATACAGCTCCTAGGGCACTTGAAACTAAAGAGAAAATGAACAAATGGGACTACATCAAAATAAAAAGCTTCTGCACAGCAAAAGAAACCATCAACAAAACAACGAGAAAACCCACTGTGTGGGAAAACATATTTGCCAATGTCATATCTGATAAGGGCCTAATCTCCAAAATTTACAGGGAACTCATACAACTTAACAAAAGGAAGATAAACAATCCAATCAAAAAATGGGCAAAGGACCTAAATAGACACCTTTCAAAAGAGGACATTCAGAAAGCCAAGAGACATATGAAAACATGCTCAAAGTCACTAATCATCCGAGAGATGCAAATCAAAACAGCAATGAGGTACCATCTCACACCTGTCAGACTGGCTATCATCAACAAATCAACAAACGACAAGTGCTGGAGAGGATGTGGAGAAAAAGGAACACTCGTGCACTGCTGGTGGGAATGCAGACTGGTGCAGCCACTATGGAAGACAGTATGGAGTTTCCTTAAAAAACTGAAAATGGAACTCCCATTTGACCCTGTGATCCCACTTCTAGGAATATATCCCAAGAAACCAGAAACACCAATCAGAAAGGATATATGCACCCCTATGTTCATAGCAGCACAATTCACCATAGCTAAGATCTGGAAACAGCCTAAGTGCCCATCAGTAGATGAATGGATTAGAAAACTGTGGTACATCTACACGATGGAATACTATGCTGCTGTAAAAAGGAAGGAACTCTTACCATTTGCAACGTCATGGATGGAACTGGAGAGCATTATGCTAAGTGAAATAAGCCAGTCAATAAAGGAAAAATACCACATGATCTCACTCATTCATGGACAATAGAGACCATTATAAACTTTTGAACAATAATAGATACAGAGGCAGAGCTGCCTCAGACAGATTGTCAAACTGCAGCGGGAAGGCCTGGGAGGGCTGAGGGGCAGGAAGTAGGGGGGTAAGAGATCAACTAAAGGACTTGTATGCATGCATATAAGCATAACCAATGGACATAAGACACTGGGGGATAGGGGAGGCTAGGGGACTGTCTAGGGCGGGGGGATAAAATGGATACATATGTAATACTCTTTGTAATACTTTAAGCAATAAAAAAAACCCAAAAAAAAACAATAAAAAAAACACACAAAATAGATATTGATAATAAAAAAGAGTCCTCTTAAAGGACTCAAATTTTTTTAATGTGATTGAGCACATTCATATTTATAACTTACAATTTCTTTATTAAATATTCTATGTATTCTTAAAGAAAACACATTTATCAAGTTTTGTTTGTCAAGGAAATAAACATCAGTTCATTAAGCACATAACATTCTCACTTCTGAGAGTTTAGCTCTCTCAAAATATCACTAATTTAGAACAAAGATGAATATCAAGAAAAACTCTGACAACAACATAAGCCCTGAACCAGCAAAATAAAGGGTAGAGAATCTGCACTAAACCTCGTCTATTTTCTTATTTAAAAGGCCCTCAGTCTTCTCTCAGTGCCATTGTCTGTCTGTCCTTTGTGTAAATTCTCTTCCTGTCATTCTGAAAGCAGGAGCCTGAGGGGCACCCTCCACTTGTTCCTCTTTTCTGGCCTTTAGCCTTCCACAGTCACGTTTCCCCAGGCTGTCCCTAGATGGTGTGGGAGGTCAGAGGGAAATTCAAACCACCTTTGTGTCTTAAGTGGCTTATTGAATGTTTCTGAACTGGTCTCCTCCTCTCTAGTCTTCAACTCTTTCATGTCACCCCCTTGTTCCCCGTCCCGCCCCCCTTCATACCCTTTAGCTGAAATGCATCAAGACTTGCCATTGCTCAGGAGACCAAACTGCAGGCAGGGCTGCCTCCCTGACCTTCCTGTGTGGTCCCTGCCTGCTTCTCCAGCTGCATGTCTCCTCGCTGTCACTTATGCTCAGCTGAAATCACAACACACACTCCTTCCCGTTGCCTACATTTCTCATATTTGCTTGCCTATTGGCCTTTCCCAAAACGGACCTCTGACTTGAACACACACTCGGCTCTTCTCCTTTTCACCTGTGAGCTCTAAGCTGCTCATCCTTTGGGGCTCAGCGTAGACACCTTCTTGGAGCGGCTTTGCTGATCACCCAAGGCAGGAGCCCCTGATGCCATCGTCTGCTTCACACCCGCTGTTCCTCGGATCACAGCCCTGACTGCACATTAGTCTTCTCAGAGGCTGTCTGCTCTTCCCTTGATTATACTAGTTACTCCTACACTAGCTGAGCCACTTCATTTCCAAGCACCATGTGAGGAGCACCCATTATAAGTGAGAGTAAAAGCCGTTATTGACAGATACACCGACCAAAGTAGATATGAACAAGCTGGAGAGGAGACAACATAAGGAACTGAAAAGTCTTGGAATCTTTTAGATAGAAGCAAAGTCCTTGAAAGTTTTATTAATAGAGTTCAAGACCATGTCCAAAAACCGTATCTCAGAGAGAGGCATGTCAAGTCAAATAGAATGAAACTATATTTGAAATACCCGCAAAATAGTTGAAATAACATTTCATCATTTATTACATTTGATAATTGCTTTAGTAAATTATCATGCCTTCAGTGTCACCTGGTAATCTCAAAGTGGTCATTTCTGTTCTAGGTGTGTCTACCGTGTTTCCTTCGTCATTGCAGGATGATAAATGATAGTAAATGCAGTTGTGTATACATGTAATTGATAAAATGTTCTCAAAATATGCAGTATATAGAATTATACAATTTGAAGAATTCTGCAGATAGAATTGATTGAACTGGTAAATTAGTTTACTGTCTTTGCCGACTTTGCGTAGCCTTTGTATATAACAAACCAACATTGTTACATTGATAGATGCAAATCTACTGCTTTGATGTGGACCAATGTTCAAGGTTTAAGGAAGCGGTTAAAGGAAAAGGGAAGATAAGAGCTTTACCCATTGCATTTGAGGTAATCATTACAAACAAATTAAACACCAACTTAATTCTTCTTTAATCACACGAAGTATTGATGTGAAATATCTAAACAAGCTCTGGAACAAATAGAAGAGATCACAAGGAGAGTGGTCACTGCTGGTCGTTTTCAAAGAGAACAAGCCCTTGGCTGGGAAGCAGGAAGGGCCTCTTGCATTAGTTTGCTGGCCCTTCTGTGTGCGCCCATCTGCCCATTCCATGTGCCGAGCGTCATAATGACACAGCAGTGACTGTGCATCATGACATTAAAATGTTCTTTTCTCGGTGGGAAATTTAAAAATGGAATAAGTGACCATTTGGAGGGCATTACTTTTAAATGATTAAAGTGGAAATCCCTAATCTTTACATTTCATTGAACACTTAATTGAATATTTTATCCCATTTTTCAAATGTCATTCTTCTTTCACAGGTTGTAATAGAAGGAAATTTGGATGACAAAGCTATTATTGATGGAGTCGGGAAAGGTAGTCGCCTTGGTAAGCAAGCCATTTGTAGAAACGTCCCTCCAGATTCGGATGCATATGAGTTTTTACAATATTACCAAAACCAGCTGTTCCAAAAGCAGAAAGGAGCAATCGCTCACTTTTCACACTTGATGATTGACACATTGCACACTAAAGAACAACTTATCCGTCATTTTTGTCTCTAATCCATATATTAGCACTACGTGTCCCAACTGCTACTAGGCACTATATGAAGTCCTGCTCTACGTAGGTTCCTTCTGAAAGGCAGGAGTAAGAGTTATTAAGAACATTTTTTTGGTAAATACACCCAAATATTTTCATCCCTACTGGATTGAATTAGTTGTCGTTCAGCAAGACCAACAGTAGTCAGAGGTCAAGAGCCCTATTACAGTGAATGCTGCCTTCGGAAGACGCCCTCAAGGTGTTCCCTGGGTTCACTCACCCATTCTTCCCTCTGGGGCCCTCTTCCCGCTGGTGTGATGGAGCCAGTGCTTCACACTGAACGGAATGAAGACACTGACCCCTAATGTTCTTCAGTTGAACAGTGCTGTGTAGTTTGAAGTCTCATAAAACATTAATGGGTATCAACAATTAGGGGGGAAGATGGTTTTGAATCAAAATATAAATTTGGACTATCCTTAGCGCAAGCAACTCCAATTAATTGAATTTTTTTCAACGTATTAGTTGAACAAATTCAAAAGGAGTGATATAGAAACTTGTCTAATGCAGACAAAATATGTAGCCAGTATAAGCTCTCTAAGACACCACTGGCCTTTAATTTTATCAGCACAACCCCAAAGGGTGTGCACAAGATCTATTGGTAGTAGATGATAGTGTGGCGAGCACAGTCTATAAGACTGTGATAAGTATGTATGTGCCTGGTGCGTACCTGAAATTGAGGGAACACTGTGCACTACAGCTGCAACTCACACAAAATGATACCGAATGTAAACGAAGTGAAAAATAAAATGAGACATAAAATGAGGGTTGGGGGGAGTATTCAAATTAAAAGGAAAATAAAGAGACATAAAGCAACAACTATATACTTAACAGATGTGTATGTTGTCTAAAATCTAAGAAAGATTATTTTTAATGAATACATTTTACATCTACCCCACGGTGAGTAAAATCAGAAATATATGGGAGCCCTGGAGGAAGGCCTGGCAATGGCACATTCTAGGCTTCTCGGTGTGACTGTGACCAACATCCTGTCTCCTGGGCCTCAGTCCAGCAGCAGCAATGGGAACAGTCAGCATTCTACTCACAGTCCTCTCCATTCCACCCTTTAGGTCACCTTGGAACATGAGCTTCCTCAGTCCTGTGTTCCAAATCAGCAGGGAGTGTCCGTGGCAACGCATGAAAGAAGCCTCTCCCCAGCTTTCTGAGGACGGTCCTTGGGTTGGTAAGACGGTGGCAGGAGCAGTGGCGTTTGTTCCTGTTCAGTCATCGCAATCACACTGCCAATAGGTGGTAATTTTTTTCAATATTTTCCATGCACAGTCATGTTATTTGAAAATTGTGATGTTATCATTTATTCTCATAGAGTCTTTTTTCCTTTATCTGACTTTATTGCAGTGTATACTCTCCAGGGCCATCCATGTTGCACAAAAGTAAGATTTCTTTCTTTTTAATGGCCACATAGTATTCGATTGTGTAAATGTACGGCACTACAGCGTCTTTATCCACTCTTCTATTGATGGGCACTTGGACTGCTTCCAGATCTTGGCCATCTCTACTAATAATAGAGGAATGTGCAAATTGTCCTGGATGCCTTCACAGCAATAGTAATGACCAATCAGCTGGCTGCGTGGGATGACCAGGCTGGCAGGGGTGTTAGTGAGGGAAGACCAAATGACTGAACAGCAGGCTGCGTGGGGCGACCAGGCCAGCTGGGGGGTAAGTGAGGGACGACCAAATGACTGAACAGCAGGCTGCGCGGGGCGACCAGGCTGGTGGGGGTGGCCATGAGGGGCCACCATGCTGGCGGGGGAAGGGGGTTGGTAGGTGAAGGCAACCCCAGACTGGCAGGGGGTGCAGTAAGGGGCAACCAGGCTGGTGAAGGGGGGCAATGAGGGGTGACCAGGCCAGAGGAGAGTGAGTTGGGGGTTTCCTGGCTGGTGGGGGTGGCAGTTAGGGACGATCAGGCTGGCAGGCAGAGGCGGTTACGGGTGATCAGCTTGGCGGGGGGCAGTTAGGGGAGATCAGGCAGGCAGGCAGATAAGCAGTTAGGAACCAGCAGTCCCAGATTGTTAGAAGGATGTCTGACTGCCAGTTTAGGCTCGATCCCCGGGATTGGATCTAAACTGGCAGTTGAATATCCCCTGAGGGGTCCTGGATTGGAGTGGGTGCAGGCTGGGTTGAGGGGATCCCCCCATGGACCGATTTTGTGCACCGGGCATCCAGTTGTAAATAACACTGCAATGTACATAGGGTGTCCATATTCTTTTGAATTAGTGTTTCAGCGTTCTTAGGATCTATGCCAGCCGTGGGCAAACTCCGGCCCATTTGAAATGAATAAAACTAAAAAAAAAAAAAAAAGACTGTACCCTTTTATGTAATGATATTTTCTCTGAATTGATATTAGTTCACATAAACACTCCATCCATGCTTTTGTTCTGGCCCTCTGGTCCAGTTTAAGAACCCATTGGGGCCCTCGATTCAAAATGTTTGCCCACCCCTGATATGCCCAGAAATGGAATCGCTGGATCAAAAGCCAGTTTCATTTTTATCTGGTTGAGGAAACTCCATGCTATTTTCTACAGTGCCTGCAGGAGTCTGGAGGATGGAAATAGAGGTTGCTTGGGGCGATGACTCAAGGTGCAGTGAGCAGGTGATGTTTCATTGAATTGTATACTTGAATGGTGTACAGTTTTACAAACCAATGTCATCACAATAAACACAATTAATGAAGAAAAAAGACATAGAAAATTAGCACTTATAGACCTGTATATAACATGATTATTTTTCTAGTAAATCATTGTTGTTGGATTTTATAAAAGTACTAGTGGCCTAGTGCATGAATTCATGCACATTGAAAGGAAATTAATTAGGAGAAATATTTTAATATTGTTACTTCCCCTTTATCGACAATAGCAGTTTCAACCAAATTCATGATAGACAATGACCGATAGAAACACATGCATTTAATTGGCTCCAGAGAGCTCTATATGTATTGCGCATGCGCGAGTCAACTTAGCCTTTTATAGGTATAGAATAAACTTGTTTAGGTAGACCTATTTTCTGATTTAGCGAAACATTTTTCCAGTCCAGTGAAGCACCCCAACTTCTCTTTCAGGTAATTGTCAGCAACACAGCAGTAAATATCAACAGGAAGCAGATTATGATTGTAGATCATGCAGGGAGAACGAAGGTTAAAATATTTAACTGCATTAGTGTTTGACTATATTCTGTGCAGTGAGAAAGTCTGAAGTCATTTTCCAGGTCCTTCATTTGTTACTATTTTTCAGCGGGGTCAAGTTTCTAAGCTTTCTAAATCTCCATTTTCTGGCTAATGAAAAGAGAATAGAATTCCACCAAGTCTCCTACCTACCTATTCCAGGACTTGTGTGAGGATCAAATGAAATGTTCACAGGAAAACGCTTCACAGGCAATTGGTTAAAGTGTGAGATGTTTGCACCTGGCCATAAAGGAAGTCATGTTCCTGGGCTAAAGAAACTCCAACAAGGCTAGTCGGTAGGGAGAGGAAGCTGGGCGTTGCCACTTGATGTCATTACCTGGAGCCCACAGCAACCGTTTCCTAGCTGGGTTTGCTTATGGGTCGCATTCTGTGCCATGGGGTTTTGGCAGCATTGGCTGCGATTTGGTGGGGTGTCGCTCTGGGGTGGTTGTGAGTTCTGTGTCCCACTTGGGGGAAGCTGAGTGTTGGTTTGTCAGGGCCGGGTCCGCGGTGCTGACCAGTGCACATCATGGCAGCTCCCACATTGTGTATCTGTCTCCTGGTGGTCAGTGAGCGTATAACGACTGGTCGGATGGCAGGAGGGACACCTAGCGTATTAGCCTTTCATATATATATATAGACTAGAGGCCCAGTGCATGAAATTCATCCATGTGGGGGGGTGTCCCCTCAGCTTAGCCTGCACCCTCTCCAATACAGAACCTCTCTGGGGTTCTCCGACTGCCGGTTTAGGCCCGATCCGTTTGGCCCCATCACCAGGATCAGGTCTAAACCAGCAGTCGGACATCCCTATCACAATCTGGGACCGCTGGCTCCTAACTGCTCACCTGCCTGGCAGCCTGGGTGCCCCCAACTGCCCCACCCCACCAGCCTGGTCACCCCCAACTATCCACCTCCCGCCCCCTGTCACAAGCCTAGTCACCCCTGACTGAACCCCCTGCTGGCCTGGTTGCCCCTAACTTCCCCCCTGGTGGCTTGGTGGCCAGTACCTGTTAACCCACTGGCAGAGTCGCAACCAACTGGCTCCCAACTGGCCTGGCCACCACCAACTGGACCCCCTGCTAGCCTTGTTGCCCCCAACTCACCCTTTCCACCTCTGGCTTGGTCACACCCACCTGCTTCTCCCTCCAGCCTGATCTCCCCACACAGCCTGCTGTTTGGTCATGTGATCGTCCTTCAGTGACCCCCCTGCCGGCCTGGTCGCCCCAGGCAGCCTACTGTTCGGTCATGTGGTCGTCCTTCAGTGACCCCCCCGCCGGCCTGGTCTCCCCACGCAGCCTGCTGTTCGGTCATGTGGTCGTACCTCACTGACCCCCCTGCCGGCCTGGTTGCCCCACGCAGCCTGCTGTTCGGTCATGTGGTCGTACCTCACTGACCCCCCTGCCGGCCTGGTCGCCCCATGCAGCCTGCTGTTCAGTCATGTGGTCATCCCTCACTGACCCCCCTGCCGGCCTGGTCGCCCCACGCAGCCTGCTGTTCGGTCATGTGGTCGTCCTTCAGTGACCCCCCTGCCGGCCTGGTTGCCCCACGCAGCCTGCTGTTCAGTCATGTGGTCATCCCTCACTGACCCCCCTGCCGGCCTGGTCGCCCCACGCAGCCTGCTGTTCGGTCATGTGGTCGTACCTCACTGACCCCCCTGCCGGCCTGGTTGCCCCACGCAGCCTGCTGTTCGGTCATGTGGTCGTACCTCACTGACCCCCTGCTGGCCTGGTTGCCCCACGCAGCCTGCTGTTCAGTCATGTGGTCATCCCTCACTGACCCCCCTGCCGGCCTGGTCGCCCCACGCAGCCTGCTGTTCGGTCATGTGGTCGTCCTTCAGTGACCCCCCTGCCGGCCTGGTTGCCCCACGCAGCCTGCTGTTCGGTCATGTGGTCGTACCTCACTGACCCCCCTGCCGGCTTGGTCGCCCCACGCAGCCTGCTGTTCGGTCATGTGGTCATCCCTCACTGACCCCCCTGCCGGCCTGGTCGCCCCACGCAGCCTGCTGCTCGGTCATGTGGTCGTCCCTCACTGACCCCCCTGCCGGCCTCGTTGCTCCCCGCAGTCTGCTGTTCGGTCACGTGGTCGTCCCTCACTGACCCCCCTGCCGGCCTGGTCGCCCCACGCAGCCTGCTGGTCGGTCATCCATCCGGTTGTTTTGGTTGTGACGGCCCCTGCCTTTTTATATTCTTTAGGACAGTTCTCTGCAGATTAGAAATTTAAGAGAACAAAACAAACATGTTCCATCAGCACAAGGTGTGAACAGCTTGAGAAGCACAGCCATAACGCACCCCCTGACCCACCTGGGACCCCAGCCTCACCCCTCTGACCATTTTGTTTCTCCAAACATGCTGTTCCCTTTCCCGGGGTTCCCTTCCATAGCACACCCTCCGATTTCAGAAGTTGTCAACCAGCGTCCACAGCAGGCACCCTGGGGGTTCCCAAGAATTCCTAAAACACCCACCACCTGACTGTTTACTGAGGTCACTGACCTCTCTTCCCTTAGAAGTTCAAATAAAAACAATGACAGCAGCCAACTCAAAAGTCATCTGGTGTGAATGAATCAAAATGATACCAATGTTTTTGTCTGATCTGCAAAACACATATATATATCTGTTGTGCCACAGAACTTTCGTACTTAATTTATGTGCAGCGTGAGATGAAAAAGATTAGAAATCGCTGTCCTATTCTATTAAACCAGCTGGTTTAAACTGTCCCAACCAGCTGTGGGAAGCCCCCTATTGTCTTCAGTAGCAGAGAGGTGTGGACAAGGAGCCCGGAAGGCTGGTGACCCTTGATGCCCTGGCAAAGGTCAGGGCTGTGCACCCACTGTTAGTTCAGACAATGGTAGCTGAAGCAACTTCCCCATTTCTTATTATGGAAATCCTAGCTGATGGGCTAGTCTGCCTGTTCCTGGAAATTGCCTGCCTAAGGGCTATGGGTGGATCCCAAGCCAATAAAAGGTTGGTGAGGCCTGAGCACCAGTGGAAGTCCTTCTCCTTGAGTTGGACTTGCCCGCCTGGCCTCCCAATATTTCCAAATTAGTATTTCTTGTCTTGTCTCTTTCATTTGCGTGCGGCCCTCTCCCCAATCCTGAACCCTGAACCACACAGGATGTCCGGGAACAAAGAAACATACAACTCTACACACCAGCTTTCTAAATGCTATTGCAGGCTGCAAAATTCCACTCATTTATTCGATCATGCAATGTTCACAAGAAGCTCACTATGAATTTTATAGAGATTTTTAATGCATAGATATCGTACAGTACTCGATCCCTCTTCCTATGGCTATGTACATTTGCTAGTCAAATGTCATCTCTCCCAGATGATAATTTTCTGGATCATTTGGATGCTAAACCTTATTGTTTATGTTTAAGGTTGGCATCGAAATATACGAACTTCCCTGGCAGGTATCGCTCCATGGTTAGAGCTTGACTCCGGGATTGGGTGTGATTCACGGTCAAGAGCACATACCTGGGTTGCAGGTTCTGTCCCAGGCTCCAGTGGGGGCCTGTGTGGAAGGCAATGAATCCATGTGTCTCTCTCACATCAATGTTTCCCTGCCTCTCTCTTTCTCACAATCTTCACCCCCGCCCCTCTCCCTCAGTCTCTCTCAAAAATCAATGGAAAAATATCCGCCAGTGAGGATTAACAAATATCGATGTCACTCCTTCCAGAAGTGCTCTACCAACTACTGCTAGCTTTTAGCCAAATTGGTATGGAAGACGTTTTGGTTCTATCAGACTGCAACCTCTGACCTTCCATATAGAAGAGGAAGGTTTGTCCAAACCTGGAGGCACACAGGTACTTGCTACCCAAGATGGAAATTCATAGGGCAACTCACACCACCACAGACCAAAAGAACAAAGCAGAGGGCAAGGCGTGCAGCTAAGCAGGCTTTAGGGAGGAGAGGGGCAGGCAGAGAGGGGCTGCACACAGCAAGGACTGTGCCGATGGTCAGGGCCAACCTCGAGGATCAGCATTTTAGTGAAGGACTGTATGAGCTCCTTCTAGTTATTTGTTAGTTCCATCATTTTTGTTTAAAAAGAGACAACATTAGCCCCACCCCAAGCCAAAGCCCATAGCCTTTATTCTCTCCAAAGCCAAAGAAAAACCTTGTGGGACCTGGATAGTCAAGGCCAATGGAATCGCAAAGCCTTGTTACCAATACACCAGAATGGCCACAGGCCGCTCTGGGCATGTGCCTAAACGGGATGTCCAAGGACTCTGAGCCTGGGAATCCTAACCAGGCCAAGATACCAGGAGCGGGTGCAAGGACACACGGTGGACTTGGCCCTTCAGTAGTCAGTGTGATTGATGTAACTATTGGCGTGAAGCCTTCTTTGTCTAAATGGTGTAAAAGTTGGTGACTGACCAGCTGGCTGGCTGGAGTAGGCTGGAGTGGGTGAAGAAGTCTGCTGGAGAGAGCAGCTGGGCAGGAGAGAAAGGAGACGCTGCTGAGCGGAGAGCTCAGGTACCGCTATGATGTGAGGCGGTGAGTCCAGAGGGCAGCATGCGGCTGACCAGAGAACAGCTGTGGGTACAGAGACGGATGCTGCTTGATGGGAAAGATGCATATTCACCAGCCGGTGTCCGGCTGCCTGCCTGTGTGGACTTTGCTGTGAGGACTGTCTTGTCTAATGGCTGTGTGGCCACTGGCTTCAGCAATAAAGACTCATGCTTATACACCCACAACCTCTCATGGCTTCTCCGTCTAAGACCCAGTATCCAAGGAGGTCCAGCCCCAGGCAGAAGGCCGGACCCGGCACCTGTTACTGCGAGCAGAGGAGAGAGGAGGAACTTGGGCTAAGTTCCCAACAGTTATCCAGCGGGCAGGGCTCAGGCAGGAGCCAGCCTGGCGAAGTGGAACGGGAGCATTTGGAGAATAATGGCCTCAGCCACTCAGAGCACCAGGGCTCGTGCAGGGCTCCTGCTGCTGCTGACAAAACTGCAGCACCCACAGAACTGGAGCCCTGTGTTCTCAACACCCCCCAAAAGAAACACACACACAACAACCTAAAACCCAGTTCCAAAGACATGCGATTCTCTTGAACACACAGCTAAGCCCAGAAATGGCCCCGCCTCCAGCAGGAGCTGAACTTCATATTCCTTAGGTGGTGGAGGGACACCACATCCTCTCTTCTTTGTAGCAATTCTTGGGTCTAACACAGGGAACAGGTTCAGATAATACAGCCCCCCCTCCTTCGACCGAACTGGATTCATAACCGCAGCCTCCCCTCCTTCCGTGACCCTCCCTCCCTTCCTCCCACCTCCTCTCTGGGATGGGGGTGTGGTGTGGGAGGAGCCACACACACACACACACACACACACACACACACACACGCACGCACACACACACACACACACACACACACACACACACACACCCAGGAGGCAAAGGCAGATCTCCTGGGGACTAGGAACAGAAAGCAGCAGGAGGTGACCTCGGAGTTCACTGGGGAAGCTGCGTTCACGTTCACTTCTGTAGGGAATTCTCAAGTCCTAGCCCCATGGCTGTGTTTCTAAACAAATGTAACCAACAGTCAGCACTGAGTTAACGGAATGTGCCAAGGGCGAATGCTGAGCACCTGAAAGACGCGATGCCATTTTTTCCTTGCAAAACCCTCATGTAAGTAGATACCATTTTTATTCCCATTTTACAGGTCAAACTGGGAATATAAGTGAACTGGAGTCTGAGTGGATCTGTGGCCTTTAAGTGGAAGCAGGATTCCTCGGTGACTGTTTAACACGCGGGACTTTCCCTTCTTTGCCGAGCCTGCAGGTCCACCCCGTGTGGATCTGACCCGGTGGTCACTGCTGTCAGCGTGTTTCACACACAGATCAGCTCTGGGTGGCACCGCCTTGAGTAGCTCCAGTACATGGTCAGTTCTCCCCAGCACGATGCCTCTATCCACCCCTTTCCCAGGTGCCACTCAACATCCTCCCTGCGTCCCTGCCAAGGTTGATGCTAGGTTTCTGGGTGCTAAGAAAAAGACTTCAGTATAGCAGGTGCCACTGTACTCGCAATTGCTTGGACCTTAAACTGGGTCTCAGCCTAGAACAGTGATGGGGAACCTTTTGAGCTCGGTGTGTCAGCATTTTGAAAAACCCTAACGTATCTCTGGTGCCGTGTCACATATAGAAATGTTTTAATATTTGCAACCATAGTAAAACAAAGACGTATATATTTGATATTTATTTTATATATTTAAATGCCATTTAACAAAGAAAAATCAACCGAAAAAATTAGTTCGCGTGTCAGAGCTTCGCCATCACTGGCCTAGAAGTCTCTGGGCCCACCATTCATTTTACTCCCAGGTCATCAGCAGGAGGGTTCTTAACTGCTTTCAGGCAGGCACGGCAGGGGTCTGGGATCTCATGGACATGTCCAGGGGGCTGTTCTGGGTCTCCCTGTGCTGGATATTGTGGGGTTTCCCACGAATAACAGGAAATAGGGTGATGTGCATTTAGGACAATGCCTTCAATGAAACAAACAGGAAGACCCCTGGCTCACCACTGCCTCTGCCAGGCCACTTGGCAGGCCGGGAGCTGAAAACCGCCACTCAGATGAGCAAAGACATGGAGAAGCAAGAGGAGGAGAGAAGAAAAGGACAGACAGGGGGAGGAGTAGAAAGAGGAGGAGGGGGAGGAGAAGGGGAGTAGTAGGGGAGAAGCAGGAGGCGGGGGAGGATGAGGGGGGGAGATGTAGGGACAGAAGGAGGAGGAGGAGAATGAGTGGGAGGAAGAAGAGTGGCAGGGGGAGGAGGAGGAGGGGCGGGGAGGAGGAAGGAAGGAGGGGGAGAAGGGTGGAGGAGGAAGGCAGGGAGGAGGGGAGGATGAGAAGAAGAAGGAGGAGGAGGGGGGAGAGGAGGGGGAGGAGGAGGAACAGGGGGAGGAGATGGAGGAGGAGAGGTCTAGGGGAGAAAGAGAAGTGTCACCCAGTCAGGGGTGGGAATAAGACCCTTTCCTGACAACTGCTGAAGTCTTCCCTCCCACACAGGACGGGGAATGTTTCCAATTGTATAAACACAGATTAAAACGATTCTTCCCCACGTTTTTTTAAAACAAGAAGAGCACTAAGGCACAGTTTGCTTACCCAGGATTGACCGGGAGTCTGAAATGACTCTACCCTCACGGGAGTCCTGTGGTGACTTAAATGCACAGACATGCGCAGACAGGATCCCACTCAGGGGATGGGCTCCAGCAATAGGACCAGGATATGATGCCACCCACCTCTGTTTCCACCCCCAAAGGGGGAAGACGTAAGAAGTTCTGCAATTCACAAATTGTCTATGTTTGCAGTGTACACAGACACATGATTTACAACCCAAATCACAAGTCAGGGCTCAGCTCAAATGTGGTTCTCTCACTGAGGCTCCCTGATCACACCAAGCAGACACGATCTCTCCAAGCTCCGTACACCTCGGTCCTCATTCATTTCTCTCTTAGAGCTCTGAGCACAGCAAGTTCCATAACATGGATTTGCCTCCTATTACTGTGTCTTAGAAAACACACTTTCTTACTGAATCGCAGTGTTTCTCATCCACAGAACAGGGTTATTCGTGTGGGAAGAACAGATTTTTTAAAGGGCTATTTTATGACCGTGGTAACTAAGGTTTAGAGAAGTTAAATAGCTTGTGTAGAGCTAAAAAGCTAATAATGGAAGTGTTTCTAGAAATGTTTGTCTTAATGCTTTCCATTGTATCATGCTTATCTCCCACAGCATTGAGTGTGTGAGTTGTGGAAACAGGATAGTTCAGTAGACACCTGCTTGCCGAGTCTCTTCCTTTCCAGCATAAGAGGAAATCACCCACCTAGAATACTGGTTCTGTTGGCCTCGGAAATTGTTTTGTAAGTCGTCCTTCGGCATGCTGTACACAGACTGCAGCATTGTACGAACTTCACAGAAGCAGCCAACTAAAAGGAAGACAATTTAACACATAATCTAACCTTCCTGCTTCAGGGGCATCAGTAAACGCTTTCAAACATATTCTGTGGTAAAGCTTAGGAAATCATTCTTTTTGGGTTCCTTCCAATGACCTCATTTGTTGGCATTTCGGAGATGAGCTGGCTGTCGGAGAGGATAGCTGTATCTAGAAGACAATCCAGGCCGCCGTGGCCATGCAGGGAGGAGAGGTCACTGAGCCACCATAAGGGTCACACTTGTCAGTGGAGTTTGGCAGGAGGTTCAGCCTGTTTTCCTAAAGGTCATGACATGCATGTCAGCTGGAAGCCGGCTCTGGAACTCAGCTGTTCAGCACTTCCATGTGCAGAGACATATGGTTTGTCAGGTACGTAAGCAGAATTGTCATGTTAAGAATGTTTTAGATCTATTTTAAAAAGGGCAGTAAAACTGGCATACTCCTCATTTTTTTACAGATAGCATTACATAGTGTTAGATGCTTCACCTTTACAATAGCAAGATGCTGGAGATACTATTTGCATATGAAAAATACTCAGGAAACACGTGACTAAATACAAAAACCTGACTTGATAACAGTCAGTATCAGTTAGTGGAAAACAGAAACAAAATCGTATTCTGATGATCACCTTTAAAAGTCCACAGTAAACAGCACATTGAAGGATGATTCTTTTTTTTTTTTTGATATATTTTATTGCTTTTTTACAGAGAGGAAGGGATAGGGATAGAGAGTTAGAAACATCGATCAGCTGCCTCCTGCACTCCCCACTGGGTATGTGCCCTCAACCAAGGTACATGCCCTTGACTGGAATCGAACCTGGGACCCTTGAGTCTGCAGGCTGACGCTTTATCCACTGAGCCAAACCAGTTAGGGCGAAGGATGATTCTTGAAAGCTTTTCCCCTTGGGTCAAGAAGGAGCCAAGGACGAGTGCTCACACTGCTCCGAACATTGACTTGGAAGATGATACCAATGCAATAAAGTCAGACAAAGAAAATAGACTGGCTAGGAATAAATGATAGCATGACAATTTGCAAATAACGTGGCAGTGCATGTAAAATATTGAAAAAAATTACCACCTCTTGGTGGTGCGATTGCGATGACTGAACAGTAACACACGCCCCTGCTCCTGCCACCATCTGACAGACCCAAGGACCGTCCTCAGGAAGGTGTGGAGAGGCCTCCTTTGTGTGTTGCCAGGGACGCTCCCTGCTGATTTGAACACAGGACTGAGGAAGCTCCTGTTCCAAGGTGACCTAAAGGGGGGCGTGGCGAGGACTGGAGCAGCAGGCTGACTGTTCCCATTGCTGCTGTGGACTGAGGCCCAGGAGCCGGGGGCTGGAGGTGTTAACACCGAGTACCTAGGACGGACATGCCATTGCCTCGCCTTCCTCCAGGGCTCCCATATATTTCTGATTTTACTTACCGTGGGGTAGATTTAACATGTATTCATTAAAAATAATCTTCCTTAGATTTTAGACAACATAGACATCTGTTAAATATAGAGTTCTTACTTTATGTATCTTTGCTTTCCTTTTAATTTTAATGCCCATCTCCCAGTGTTATGTCTCTTTTCACTTTTCAATTATTACTAGCTTACATTCAATATTATTTTGCATTAGTTGCACAAAACTAAGTTTTCCCTCAATTTCCGGTACACCCCAGGCCCCATATGTACAGATCACAGTCTTATTGACTGTGCTCCCCACGCTATCATCTACTACCAGCAGATTTTGTGCACACCCTTTGGGGTTGTGCTGATAAAATAAAAGGCCAGTGGTGTTTTAGAGAGCTTATACTGGCTACATATTTTATCTGCATCAGGCATTTTTTATAGCACTCCTTTTGAATTTGTTCAACTAATATGTTGAAAAAATTTCAATGAATTGGAATTGCTTGGGCTAAGGATAGTCCAAATTTATAATTTGATTCAAAACCATCTTTCCCCCTAATTGTTGATACTCAGCAATTTTATGAGACTTCAAACTACACAACACTGTTCAACTGAAGAACATTAGGGGTCAGTGTCTTTATTCTGTTCAGTGTGATATTGCAGAGAAATTAGTCTTCGTCACTGCTCAGCACAATCATCATATATGCTTAATGCTTAGTCGTCATTTGTATTTTTACATTTTATTTTTTCCAGTTTCCTTGCATTATAGTGTCTCTGTTATTGGTTTCTAAGAGCTTCTTTATGACAAAAGATGTTAATCATTTCTCTTGCATTGCAAATTAAATACCATGTTTCTTGTTATTCTTTTACAGTGGTGTCATACTTTACTGTATACCAAAGTAGTGTATTAACTATAATCATGTCTGCTTTATAAAAAGAATAAAATTATAGATTATTAGAATTAATAAGTGTATTCAGTAAAGTCACTGCACACATGACCTACATAGAAAAATTTATTCTGGCCAAAACCGGTTTGGCTCAGTGGATAGAGCATCGGCCTGCGGACTGAAAGGTCCCAGGTTCAATTCCGGTCAAGGGCATGTACCTGGGTTGGGGGCACATCCCCAGTGGGAGTTGTGTAGGAGGCAGCTGATCGATGTTTCTCTCTCATCGATGTTTCTAACTCTCTATCTCTCTCCCTTCCTCTCTGTAAAAAATCAATACCATATATTTTTTAAAAAATTTATTCTCTTTTCATATAAAGTATCACACAATAGAAAGTAATATTAAAGCAATATAACTTATAACAGCAACAAATAATCAAATAAGTAAATCTAACAATGTGTACAATATCTATACTTAAAATTGCAAAATTTTCCTGAGAGAAGTAGATAAAACTTCCAAATAATGAGGAATACTTTGTTCATGAGTAGGAAGGTGTTGATTATTAGGAAGGTGTCGATTTTATCCAAGTCAATTTATGGAGTCAATAAATCTTAATCGATGTCCCAGGAGTGTGTGTGTGTGTGTGTCTGTGTGTGTCTATGTATGTATACGTGTGTGTGAACTGACATGCTGATTTTAAAACTTAATAGGAAACACAAAACAATTTAGGTGAAGGGATTCAGAAGTATACATTGGCAGTTACAGGGTAGTCATGGGGATATAAAGTACGGAATAGTGAATATAATCAGTAATATGTAGGTGCCAGTTGGATATGAACTAGACTTATCAGGGGATCACTTCCTAAGTCAAATAAATGTGTAACCACCATGGTATACAGCTGAAACTAATATAATATTTAATGTCAACTGCAGTTGAAACAACTCCACAGAGAAAAGATACTCTTGAACAATAACAAAGCTGGTAAACTGACAGTACTAGATAGGGAGACCTATTATATAAAGCTATAGAAATCATAATAGTGAGACAGTTTTTATATGCTTTTATTGATTTTGAGAGAGAGAGGGAGAGAGAGAAACATCTGTTGGCTGCCTCCTGCATGCACCCTACTGGGGATCAAGGTCACACCCAGGCAACCTGGAATCAAGCTGGAGATGCTCAGTGCTTGGGATGATGCTCAAACATGACCAGCACAGGCCAGGGCATGGTCGTGAGGTCTTTATGGGAAAGCATACAGATGGGACCTTGAGGAGAACCGAGAGTCCAGACCCACATACACAGTCACTTGATTTATGACATAAAAATTACTCTGTTGTTGGAATGGGCAACATTTTCAGTAAATAGTGCTGCCTGGATTGAATGTCTTTATGGGAAAAAAGTGCATCTTGATTCCATTGTTCACACCAAATCACCTCAAAATACATTGCACGGACATCCTCTCAATGCATTATAGATCTGAGTGTGAACAGAATTTAAAACCCTTTTAGAGGAATACAGAAAATTATTGTTATAACATTCTGGTAGGTTAAGATTTCTAACATGGCACACACATATTATTGTTCATAAAGGATATATGATAAATTTTAATATGTGACAATCAAGATATATTCTTCAATAGTCACTATCAACACTAATAAAAGAGAAACATGCAAATTGGTGTCACTCCGCTACACCCACCAGCCAATCAGAACAACCATGGAAATTAACCCAACAAAGATGGTAGTTAATTTGCATATGCAGGCCCAGAGCAAAGACCGAAGGCTCTGGCTGCAGTGAAGACTGAGGAGTGAAGACTGAAGACTGAAGAGGGCTCACGGCTGCTAGCACAGCAGGGATGGCTGGATCCTCTCCCACCACCTCAGCAGCGCTAAGGATGTCCGACTGCAGCTTAGGCCTGGTCCCCGCTGGCAAGTGGACATCCCCCGAGGGCTCCTGGGCTGCCAGAGGGATGTCTGACTGCCAGCTCAGGCCTGATCCCCTGGGGAGTGGCCCTAAGCCACCAGGTGGACACCCCCCAAGGGGTCCCAGACTGCAAGAGAGCACAGGCCGGGCTGAGGGAGCCCCCCACCGAGTGAACAAATTTTTGTGCACAGGGCCTCTAGTATATATATAACACTGGTGGAGGTTTCCTAAGTGCTTCATCTGACCTTAGGATGATGAAACAATCTGAATTCCCTGTCTCCTTGAATAGTCCCATTTTTGTTTTTGCATCTTTTCAGTAGCACTGCCTTGGTCATTAACTGTTTGTGTGCCCGCCCTCACTCCTGCAGGCAGGATTCTGCTTCCCAGTGAGATCTGTGTATAAGTTGGTCTCCCAGCCTCCTAACTACCCAGCCCTGTTCATGTCCTCCGCTACATGAGTGACTTAGGTCATTAAGAAATAGTCCCCGGAGTGTATTTAATCTACTGTAAGTGAGGTGGCACAATGCAGAGCATGTAATTCACCCTTATTTGCATCATCTGGGAGTTTTGATATATATACCCTACACTCACCATTAAAATTCAAATATCTAGTGGTGGGGCCTGAGCATCTGCATTTTTTTAAAAAGTGCCCCAGATGATTCCAACATGCAGCCAGGGTTGGAAGCCCCAAGTAGGTTGAAGCCTTTGCAAGATTTCAGTCCTTTTGAACCCCACTTTACTCATTATGGAATGAAATGACGGAAATAGATTATTCGGATAGAAAGGCCTTTCTATTTCTTTGCTGTGGCCTTCCACAATTATGAGAAGCACCCGTAATGAAACCCCAAGATTGTTAGCCCCTCTGATTCAAACAGCCCCTTTGTTTAAACCTCAAGACAAGAGAAGTTACTCTCAAGGCTACATTTTCGCATACCCCTAGTTCCTACTATTTTTACAACTCAGGGACAGTTAATACGTCCCCTTCACTCCTCCTCTTCCAACAAGACTCTTTTGAACCCTTCATAACTGTTACTCTATGGAGGATGCTAACTGAGGAAGACGCCTACCTAGGACATCTGCCTGGACTGTCTCCTAAAAAAAACCTAACAATGTTTTCAAAAACAACCCCCAGATGTCTGCTCAATGTCAGCCCTGAAATTCCCCTCCCTTCCATGTCACCTACAGCAGCAGCCAGGGCTTTCAAAGGGGGAGAAGTTGTGTATCGCTTGCCCTTGTATTGGTTAGCAATGCACCAGACCTTTCCCTTGGGGAAAGTAAAAATGAACTCCCTCTCTCTGCACCTCTCTCTTCTCTCAGTTGTGAATTCTTTCACAGCCCATGTCACAGGCCAAAAACCCTAACATAGATTATCTTAAGAGTCTACCTATTAAATCTACTCTCTATGAAGAGTGAACATATCTAGAAAGATTAAAAGAAAATTTCCATTTCAGAGTTAAATTATTGAATGTTAATTATTCTGCAATACAGAAAATTTTGAAGGAAGGAAAGATATTAACAAATTTATTGATACCTGCTTCCAGTCTGAATTTAACACTGAATGTTAGAAATAAAAATCTCTGTGCTGAAATTGATAGTGTTGCATACACACAACCTAAATCTATTTTTAATCCATTTAAAAATTTTCTACCTCTATTTGGTTTCATGGATTAAGCAGTAACTTCTAGAAGTATGTCTTTCTTTCCTCCAATGTGAAGATGAGCATATCAAAATTCAGACACAGATTCAAGTTCTCTGGAACTGAGGAAAATATTTATTTTAATATGCAAGTATTTTCTCTTTTCAGATTTATGTTTTCCATATCTGAAAAAATGTGTGATGAAATAATCTCCTTCGTAATAATCAATTGCTTTAATTTTTCTTTGAAGACAAATTGTATCTACAAGTGTTCTGTGGAAATGTGGGTGTGGAGGTTCCTAAGTGAGGAAGGAGCCAGAACTGACCAGATGCTAAGTGAGGCAGAAAGGAAGAGGCACCAGGGGAGCTAGAGGCTGGGGTGGAGGGGAGAGGGGGTGGGAGAGTAAAGATGGAGAAGAGACTTCTGAACAGGGATAAATTTCCTTGAAATTGGGGAAAAAGTAAAGGGGAAATAAGAAGAGAAAGAATCAGAAGGTAGTTTTTTATTCGTCCTTCCCTCCCCCCAATATGGGAGCTATTCCTCTTGTCCCTGAGCCTCAGTAACACTCATCTAGTCTCTCATAGGAAGGTGTTAACCCTTTCGCACCTCATCTTGCTTTTTATTGACATGCATGCCCAAAGTTCCTGTCTTGCATATCACAAGACTTTTCAATTGCAATAGTGCTTCTCAATTACACCACTGTCACAAGAGAAAACTGCATCCAGGTGAGTTCTTTTGGGTTTGCAAAAATATGTGTTTCATCTGAATCAGGTCACTATTGTTAACACAAAAGAGAATCACGCCTGAGCCAAAGTTGCTCTGTTTATGAACAATCATTCACTCATTCAATCGCTATTCATTTGAACATATATGTTGGTGGTTAACCAATCAATCAGATCCCCCCTCCATAGGAGCTTGGTAGTAGGAGGGGGAAAGACCAGGAGGTTGAGAAGTAGAGAGATAAAGGTCACACCAGGGCCAACCACTAGTGAAGACTACTTGAAACTCAATACTCAAAGCCAACTCTTATTCCTCAGGACAAGGAGACTTGAGATGGAGCTCCATTAACACCGCCTGTGAGGACTTTTCGATATAGACATTCCTGGCTGCATTTGTGATTAAGAAAGCACCACAAGTCATGCTAATGAGAATTCCCATTTCAGAGTCACCGATGATGTTATCTGAGGTGTGGCTCGTCCTCCCAATTTGAGAAACTTCAACTACAGTTTTCTATTTTCCGGGCTCTGCTTGAGGAATATGAATGCACCATCTTTGCATGGCTGCCACATGCCCTCTCTCTCAGCACACCATAGACAGGACAATGCTCACACAGAGTAGGGATGGGAGGAGGAAGAGAAGGAAAGTAGGGGTGAGGGAAGTAAAGAGAAAAGGGTTTTCTCTTGGAGAAAAATACAAGAAATGAGCAACCAGCCCACAGGATCATGAAACAGATGTATAATCTGGCTGAGGGTTGAGAAGTGCTGGTTTGGGTACCTCACATTCTATGGAGAGGCAGGATTTGGCAATTGGGCGGCAGTTCCAGAGTCACTGTCAAAGGACAACCATGTCTTCAGCCTCCGGGTTCCAGCAGCACTGTCTGGGGCCCACATGGGGAAGCCTTCAGTCTATTGGGCTTTTTTTCTTTCTTTCTAGACCCTAAAATAGATTGAATCCAAATACGACCAATGGGAAAATGCTTAACTTTAGGAGAACTTCACTTATTTACTTCAAACATATCATATTTAACAACCTTTCGAATAAAATTAAGACAGGTTCGAAGTGTTTTCTGAAACACATAACTAATAGGAATACTCCCCAATATAGGGGAACAAACTTTGTGGACAGACTAGGACAGGGGTGGGCAACCTTTTTGTGAGTGTGTGCCAAAACCAGCAAAATCTCTGACTCAGAGAACATGTTATGCGTACTTGATATCTCTTAAGGTGTACGTATGTGAAGAACCTTGAAGAAAAGATAAAATTCATTTGAGCGACAAAAACACAGTATATGATGATGAAAAATACATTTATTTATTTATTTTTTTTATTTAAATGATTATTTTTTTAAAAGTATATTTTATTGATTTTATACAGAGAGGAAGGGAGAGGGATAGAGAGTTAGAAACATCGATGAGAGAGAAACATTGATCAGGTGCCTCCTGCACACCTCCTAGTGGGGATGTGCCCGCAACCAAGGTACATGCCCTTGACCGGAATCAAATATGGGACCCTTCAGTCCGCAGGCTGACACTCTATCCACTGAGCCAAACCGTTTAGGGGTAGGGCTGTTTTTTATTGTATACATGTATACTGATAGTCCGACAGAAAACTTTATGACTCCGTTTGATATTTTCAGTGGGACTTTTTCTGCTGCCTCACTGATGACAGTGATTTTACATCAGGTTTATATTTCGTGACCTTCAGAGATATGCACGAGCTACTACTTTCATCCATCATGCTACTCCTATTATGAGACTTAACAAAATTCATCACTGAGAACAAAGATTCACAAGCGTATGTGGATGAAACCAAAACACTGGTCGGATCTAGGCAGGCAGGGAGAGTGAAGGCAGAGGCATAGAAATTGCTCTTCCCCTCTCTCGTCAATCCATGTCTACAGCCTTTAAGATAACTTGTTATGTAAAATTATTTATTTATCTAAGATGCACCTACACTGAATTTATCTGATAAATAAAAAAGTCATTATTAAGAAAAAAAATTGTAAATGGAAGATTATAAGAGAGGGTTTCGCATGCCAGCAAAAGTTACTGGCATGCCATGTTTGGCATGCGTGCCAGGGGTTGCCCACCCCTGGACTAGGATCTACATTCTGGTCCTATCACTTGCCACCTGTGCAGCCTTAGGTGCCCTTGCTGAGCACATTGAACCATTAGGTGTCTAGTGGGTGAGTTGCTGGGCATGGAGGACTATTTTTTTGTGAAAAAGAGGAGGGAGGAAGTTGGTGCACAAGAAGCAGGACAGAGAGGCAGGAGACAGTTGGGGAAGGGAGGGCAGACTAGGATGTGTCCCCAGCCAGTGAAAGAGATTGTTAGCGCTGCTTCCCAGGGCAGAGCCAGGATCCAGACAGAACAATGCTCAGGGAATCCATGTCCTGGGGGAGGGCATGACGGGGCACCAGGGGCTCTGATGAAGCACCGCCTTCCTCCACCTTCCGTAGTTTGCAAAGAGTGGATATTAACAAGGACCCTTTAATCAAAGGACATGAGCAAACGGGTTTCTCAGCTCATAGGAGCACCTTCCTAGAGACCCTCAGGAATGCCTGGAGAGGCCTGGCAACCAAGCGCCAAAGTGCCACAGTCACAGTCAGCACTAACCACCCAGTGTCAGCATCGCTCCTGGGCGCAGGCTGGTGCAAGGCCCGGGACATTCAGAGCTCATTTTTCATACAATTGGGAGTGTAGGGATTCATACTAGCTGCCTTCTTTCAGGCTTGACACAATCCACTTTGTTTTTTTTTATAATTTCAATATTTTACTTTATTATTATTTTTTATTTGGTTACATGTTTGTTGTTTTTTTTTAAATATATTTTTATTTTTGACGAGAGGGAGAGGGAGAGATAAAAACATCAATGATGAGAATCATTGACCAGGTGCCTCCCGTACTGATTGGGGATCCAGCTTGAAACCCGGGCATGTGTCCTAGACTGGAATTGAACCCTGACCCTTCAGTCCACAGGCTGACACCAAAACCACTGAACAAAACTGGCTAGGGCATCAATATTTTATTTTTTAAATACGCTTCTTTTCTATTATTTTTGTTGGTGCTTCCCCATGATGCCTTGTTTCCTTTATGGTTTATTTATTTTTTTAAATCCTCATGTGAGGATATTTTGCCTTGATTTTTAGAGAGAGTGGAAGAGAGGGAAAGAGAGAAATATCGATATGAGAGAAACACATCAACTGGTTGCCTCCTGCAGGAGCCCTGACCAGGGCCCTGGTCGGGGAGGAGCCTGCAACTGAGGTATGTGGAATCGAACCCGGGACCCTTTGGTCCCCAGGCAGACACTCTATCAACTGAGCCAATGCGGATAGGGCCATGTTTTATTTTTACTGTGAGTGCTAATTTTCCTTGAAAAGTTTTCTACGGAAATTCCTCCAGAAAAGTTTTACATTTACTTCCTATTTCCAGGCATTTCACTATATTGCCAGTCCAAAACTACTTTACTTATTTATTTTTTAAATTAAATCATTATTGTTCAGATTATTACAGTTGTTCCTCTTTTCCCCCCATCGCTCCCCTCCACCCAGTTCCCACCCCTCCCTCCTCCCTCACTCCCCCACTATCCTCATCCATAAGAGCACGATTTCTGTCCAGTCTATTCCCTCATCCCCCACACCCCTTTCCCCCCAAGAATAGTCAGTCCACTCCCTTTCTATGCCCCTGATTCTATTATATTCACCAGTTTATTCTGTTCATGATTTTTTATTCACTTGATTTTTAGATTCACTTGTTGATAGATGTGTATTTGTTGTTCATAATTTGTATCTTTACCTTTTTCTTCTTCTTCCTCTTCTTAAAGAATACCTTTCAGCATTTCATATAATACTGGTTTGGTGGTGATGAACTCCTTTAGCTTTTCCGTATCTGTGAAGCTCTTTATCTGATCTTCAATTCTGAATGATAGCTTTGCTGCTTAAAGTAATCTTGGTTGTAGGTTCTTCTAAGTCTCTTTCTTTCACCAGGTAGGGGAAGTTTTCTGTCATTATTTCTTCAAATAGGTTTTCAATATCTTGCTCTCTCTCTTCTTCTGGCACCCCCATAATTCGGATGTTGGTACACTTGAATCTGTCCTGTAGGCGCCTTACGCTATCTTCGTATTTTTGGATTCTTTTTTCCTTTTGCTTTTCCGGTTAGGTAATTTTTGCTTCTTCATATTTCAAATCTTTGACTTGATTCTTGCGATCCTCTATTCTGCTGTTGGAACTCTGCATAATATCCTTTATTTCAGTCAGTGTATGCTTAATTTCTAGTTGGTCCTTTTTCATAACCTTGAGGGTCTCACTAGAGTTCTTGAGGGTCTCACTACACTTATCGGCGGTCTCACCAGTCTTTTTGAGGGTCTTACTAAATTTATCGGCGGTTTCTAGAAAGTTCTTGAAAAACCTTAAAAGTGTGGTTTTGAACTCTATATCCAGTTGTTTGCTTTCCTCCATTTCTGTCATTTGTGACCTCTTTCTTTGTCTCTGCATTTTTTATGCTTCCCTGTGTTGATAGAGTGGCTTTCTGTGCGAGGTGTCCTATAGGGCCCAGTGGCTCAGCCTCCCCAATTACCTGAGGTGGACACTGTTGGTGCACCCCTTTGTGGTCTTTGTGCACAGTCTTGTTGTAGTTAAGCCTTGATTGTGGTAGGTATCACTGGGAGGAATTGACCTCCAGGCCAATTGGCTGTGAGAATCAGCTGTGTCTACAGTGGAAGAACGTCTGTGCTGGAGACACCCTTATCAGGCAAGACTTGCTTCAGTGGGGCTTTGGTGCTCCCTGAGTCTGCCCCCTGAGTGTGTCCCTTATGGATCTGATGAGTTGTAATTTGATGGTCCCACTCTGACCACTGGGTACACTGGCTCTTGGATCTATGGAGGTGCTAATTTAGCCTCTGCTTGAGGCTACCCAGCAGTAGCTACAAAGAGATCTTCAGATTCCCCTTCCTTGTTTGGGGTTTGGAGGTGCCGAAATGAGGCCCAGCTGTGAAGCAATGCAAGCTGCTGTGGGGCCTTGAACCCTCTTTTGGATGTTCTGGGTCTCTCTGACCCAGCTGCAGTGTGTTAGGTCATTTTCAGATTGCAAAGGGCCACGGCATTCATATGCTAAATCGTCTGCGGCAGCTTGGTTGGGGGGTAGTCTCAGGGGATCAACAGGGCGGAGCAAACAACTATGGCTGATCCTCAGCACTGCCCTTAGAGGCCCCGTGTCTCAGTGTCCTGGTAATTGCTGCAAGGACCTCTGAGGGAAAGCCGCCCTCAAGTTCCGAGTTATGCCCGCTGCCAGACAGTCCAGTTTCTCCCCATATGAGTCCTGGGTCCCCAGAGACTCACCCAGAACTGGAGTTCAGAGCATTTGGGGGCTTGTGACTCCCTCCCGATTCAGAAACACAGCCGCGTCCTCAGTTGTCAGCCTTTGCCGCATTCGCCTCCGTACCTCTGCACTTCCACACTTCCTATGAGTCTCAGTGTGCTTTTCTCTTTCCCTCTAGTTGTAGAATTTCCACTCAGCCAGCCTTCCTTTGGTTCTGAATGATGTCTGTTTTGTCTTTTAGTTGTATTTTTGAATTTGTTGTAGGAGGCAGTAATTTCCGGTGTTTACCTATGCCTCCATCTTGGTTTTCCCCACAATCCACTTTCTTACTAAATGAGAAAGAAATTAACTGTGGTTTATGGCATTCAATGCTGAATTTCCCAATCTGATCTGGATGGAAGGAGAGAACAGCTTCATCCTGGGTTTGTTTAAACCTTTAAAAAAAAAAGAAAGAAAGAGAGAGACACACACACAGTGAGTGAGAGAGAGAGAGAGAGAGAGAGAGAGAGAGAGAGAGCCACACTGGAGGAGTTCATATATTCCTGACTTCTCCAAAGTTCGGTTGGCTCCAGTCCTCATATGTTACTGACAAAGATGAATCAATCCTAGGCCAGGTTTCTGCTCTCAAGAAAAGGATCTACATTGATTTTTTTTTCTGATTTCAAAATTTGTGGGTTTACAAACAACAATACTAATCATTTTATGGATAATTCAGGACAGCGTTAATACTCTGTGTGCGGTGCTTAATAAAAATAAAATAACAACAACAGGTTTGCTGTCTCTTGCCAATGTTGTCACAAGCATTTGTTGTGACAAATTACAAGAGCCATGAGGTAGCAAGGAGAACACTAACAAAGCATATGGCATCCTCTTGTGCGTCAGCAATGACCTTCTTCCAAAAATCTTACCTTGTCATATTGGTAAAGCAAAGGACTTATTAGGGAAACCACCAGAGAGTCAATTTTAACGTTTTAAAAAAAATTTTTTTTTTTATTGCTTAAAGTATTACAAAGGATATTACATATGTGTCTTTTTCCCCCCCCCCTGCCCTTGACTATCCCCTGGCCTCCCCCACCCCCCAGCGTCCCATGTCCATTGGTTATGCATATATGAATGCATACAAGTCCTTCGGTTGATCTCTTATACCCCTCCCTTCTGCCCCCCAACTTTCCCCGGCCTTCCCGCTGCATTTTGACAATCTGTTCGAGGAAGCTCTGCCTCTGTATCTATTACTGTTCAAAAGTTTATACTGGTCTCTATTATCCATGAATGAGTGAGATGATGTGGTATTTTTCCTTCATTGACTGGCTTATTTCACTTAGCATAATGCTCTCCAGTTCCATCCATGCCTTTGCAAATGGTAGGAGTTCCTTTTTTTTTTTTTTTACAGCAGCATAGTATTCCATCGTGTAGATGTATCACAGTTTTCTAATCCATTCATCTACAGATGGGCACTTAGGCTGTTTCCAGATCTTATCTATGGTGAATTGTGCTGCTATGAACATATGGGTGCATATATCCTTTCTGATTGGTGTTTCTGGTTTCCTGGGATATATTCCTAGAAGTGGGATCACAGGGTCAAATGGGAGTTCCATTTTTAGTTTTTTGAGGAAACTCCATACTGTCTTCCATAGTGGCTGCACCAGTCTGCATTCCCACCAGCAGTGCACAAGTGTTCCTTTTTCTCCACATCCTCTCCAGCACTTGTCGTTTGTTGATTTGTTGATGATAGCCAGTCTGACAGGTGTGAGATGGTACCTCATTGTTGTTTTGATTTGCATCTCTCGGATGATTAGTGACTTTGAGCATGTTTTCATATGTCTCTTGGCTTTCTGAATGTCCTCTTTTGAAAGGTGTCTATTTAGGTCCTTTGCCCATTTGTTGATTGGATTGTTTATCTTCCTTTTGTTAAGTTGTATGAGTTCCCTATAAATTTTGGAGATTAGGCCCTTATCAGATATGACATTGGCAAATATGTTTTCCCACACAGTGGGTTTTCTTGTTGTTTTGTTGATGGTTTCTTTTGCTGTGCAGAAGCTTTTTATTTTGAAGTAGGTCCATTTGTTCATTTTCTCTTTCGTTTCAAGTGCCCTAGGAGCAGTATCAGTGAAGAAATTGCTTCGGCATATGTCTGAGATTTTGTTGCCTTTGGA
Source organism: Myotis daubentonii (assembly GCF_963259705.1). Classification (NCBI taxonomy): domain Eukaryota; kingdom Metazoa; phylum Chordata; class Mammalia; order Chiroptera; family Vespertilionidae; genus Myotis; species Myotis daubentonii. The sequence continues at coordinate 6,111,602 of NC_081850.1, forward strand.
TTCTTCTAGAATTTTTATGGTTTCCTGTCGTACATTTAAGTCCTTTATCCATTTTGAGTTTATTTTTGTGTATGGTGTAAGTTGGTGGTCTAGTTTCATTTTCTTGCATGTATCTGTCCAATTTTCCCAACACCATTTATTGAAGAGACTATCCTGGCTCCATTGTATGTTCTTGCCTCCTTTGTCAAATATTAATTGAGCATATTGGTTCGGGCCGATTTCTGGGGTCTCTATTCTATTCCATTGATCTATATGCCTGTTCTTGTGCCAGTACGAGGCGGTTTTGAGAACAGTGGCTTTGTAATACAGCTTGATATCTGGTATTGAGATCCCACCTACTTTGTTCTTTTTCAGGATTGCTGCAGCTATTCGGGGTCTTTTTTTAATCCAGATGAATTTTTGGAGAGTTCGTTCTAGATCTGTGAAGTATGCCGTTGGTGTTTTAATTGGAAGTGCGTTGAATTTATAGATTGCTTTGGGTAGTATGGACATTTTAATGATGTTGATCCTACCAATCCATGAACACGGTATGTTCTTCCATATGTTTATGTCTTCCTCTATCTCTTTTTTCAACGTCCTGTAGTTTTCTGAGTAGAGGTCTTTTACCTCTTTAGTTAAGTTTATTCCTAGGTAGCTTAATATTTTTGGTGCGATGGTAAATGGGATTGTTTTTATAATCTCTATTTCTGAAAGTTCACTATTGGTGTACAGAAATGCCTCAGATTTCTTGGGGTTAATTTTGTATCCTGCTACATTGCCAAATTCATGTATTAAGTCTAGTAGTTTTTTGATGGAGTCTCTAGGATTTTGTATGTATAATATCATGTCGTCTGCAAATAAGGACAGTTTTACTTCCTCTTTTCCAATTTGGATGCCTTTTATTTCTTCTTCTTGTCTAATTGCAATGGCTAATACTTCCAGTAGTATGTTGAACAGGAGTGGTGAGAGCGGGCATCCCTGTCTTGTTCCTGTTCTTAGGGGAAATGGTGTTAGTTTTTGTCCATTGAGTATGATGTTGGCTGTGGGTCTGTCATATATGGCTTTTATTATGTTGAGGTTTGATCCTTCTACTCCCACCTTGCTGAGAGTTTTTTATCAAAAATGGGTGTTCAATTTTGTCAAATGCTTTTTCTGCATCAATTGATATGACCATGTGTTTTTTTTCTTTCAATTTGTTTATGTGATGTATCACGTTTATTGATTTGCGCATATTGTACCATCCTTGCATCCCTGGGATAAATCCTACTTGGTCATGGTGTATGATCTTTCTGATGTACTGCTGGATCCGATTTGCTAAGATTTTGTTGAGGATTTTGGCATCTATGTTCATGAGGGATATTGGCCTGTAATTCTCTTTCATTGTGTTGTCTTTACCTGGTTTTGGTATTAGGGTGATGCTGGCTTCATAGAATGAGCTTGGAAGTGTTCCTTCCTCCTGAATTTTTAGTAGTAGTCTGAGGATGATAGGTTTTAGTTCTTCCTTGAATGTTTGGTAAAACTCCCCTGTGAAGCTGTCTGGTCCTGGGCTTTTGTTTGCTGGAAGCTTTTTGATGACTGCTTCAATTTCTTCCATAGTTATTGGCCTATTGAGATTTTTAGATTCTTCCTGATTGAGTTTTGGAATGTTGTATTTTTCTAGGAATTTGTCCATTTCCTCCAGGTTGTCTAGTTTGTTGGAGTAAAGCTGTCCATAGTATTTTTTAACAATCATTTGTATTTCTGTGGGGTCTGTTGTTATTTCGCCCCTATTGTTTCTGATTTTGTTTATTTGGGTCCTCTCTCTTTGCTTCTTGGTGAGCCTGGCTAGAGGTTTGTCAATCTTGTTTATCCTTTCGAAGAACCAGCTCTTGGTTTCATTGATTTTCTGTATTATTTTTTTGGTCTCTATGTCATTTATTTCTGCTCTAATCTTTATTATCTCCTTCCTTCTGCTCACTCTGGGGTTTTTTTTGCTGCTCTCTTTCTAATTCTTTGAGTTGTAGAGTTAGATGATTTACTACCATTTTTTCTTGTTTTTTGAGATAGGCCTGTAGAGCTATAAACTTCCCTCTCAGGATTGCTTTCATTGTGTCCCATAGGTTTTGGATTGTTGTGTTTTCATTGTCATTAGTTTCCAGGATGTTTTAAATTTCTTCTTTGATCTCATTGGTAACCCAATCAATATTTAATAATATGCTATTCAGCTTCCAAGTTTTCGAGTATTTTGGGTTGTTTTTATTGTAGTTTATTTGTAATATTATGGCCTTGTGGTCTGAGAAGATCCTTGGTATGATTTCAATCTTTTTAAATTTGGGGAGACTTTGTTTGTGACCCAATATGTGGTCTATTTTTGAATCTGTCCTATGAGCACTTGAGTAGAATGTATATTCCGTGGCTTTGGGGTGAAGTGTTCTGAAGATGTCTATTAAGTCCATCTGATCTAGTGAGTCATTTAGGATTGCTGTATCTTTGCTGATTGTTTGTCTAGAGGATTTATCCAGTGATGTCAGTGGTGTATTAAAGTCCCCTACTATGACTGTATTGTTGTCGATCTCTCCTTTGATATCTTCCAGGAGTTTTTTTTATGTATTTGGGTGCTCCTGCATTGGGTGCATATATGTTTACCAGGGTTATATCTTCTTGTTGTATTGATCCCTTTAGTATTATGAAGTGGCCTTCCGTATCTCTTGTTATGGCCTTCACTTTGAGGTCTATTTTGTCTGATATAAGTATTGCTACCCCAGCTTTCTTTTCCTTTCCATTTGCCTGAAAGATATGTTTCCATCCCTTCACTTACAGTCTGTGTGAGTCCCTGCTAATGAGGTGGGTCTCTTGTAGACAGCAAATGTATGGGTCATGATTTTTTATCCATTCAGCCACTCGATGTCTTTTGGTTGGAGCATTTAGCCCGTTTACATTTAAAGTTATTATTGAAAGGTACTTGTTTGTAGCCATTTCTTTTTTTGTGTGGCTGTTTTCTTTCTGAGCTTTTTATTTCTTCTTTTTACACCAGTGCCTTTAGCATTTCTTGCATTGCTGGCTTGGTGGTGATATACTCCCTTAGCCTTTTTTTGTCTGTGAAGCTTCTTATTTCCCCTTCAATTTTGAATGATAGCCTTGCTGCATAGAGTATTCTCGGATTCAGTCCTTTGCTTTGCATCACTTTGTAAATTTCAGTCCATTCTTTTCTGTCCTGATGTGTTTCTGTTGAGAAATCATTTGATAATCTAATGGGAGATCCCTTGTGTGTAACTTTCTGTCTCTCTCTTGCAGCCTGTAAGATTCTCTCTTTGTCCTGAGCATTTGCCATGGTAAATATGATGTGTCTTGGTGTGGGTCTTTTCGGGTTCACCTTGTTTGGTACTCTCTGGGCTTGTGTGACTTTTTTCTTCCCCACCTCAGGGAAGTTTTCTGATATTATTTCTTCGAGTAGGTTTTCTAATCCTTGTTCCTCTTTCTGTTGTTCTGGCACCCCTATTATTCGTATGTTGTTTCATTTCATGTTGTCCCAAAGCTCCCTTAGATTCTCCTCCTGTCTTTTAATTTTTTTCTCCAATTGAAGTACAGTTTGGGTGTGTTTTGCTTCCTTGTCTTCTAATTCACTAATTCGGTCTTCCGCTTCTCCTAGTCTACTCTTGATACTTTCAATGGTGTTTTTTGTTGCAGCTATATCGCTCTTCATTTCTTCTTGGGTCTTACTTAAGTTGTTGATTTTTTCATCTGTTTCTTCTAGCTTCTTGAATATGTTATTGATTTTTCATCTGTTTCTTCTAGCTTCTTGAATATGTTATTGATTTTTTCATTTGTTTCTTCTTGCTTCTTGCATAAGTTGTCGATTTTTTCCTCCATCCGGTTTATGCACTCTAGGATCCTTATTCTGAATTCTTTTTCTGTCATGTTGCATGCCTCTGTATCACTTACCTGCTTTTCTGGTGAGTCCTCCTTTTCTTTCCTTTGAGGATTTCTTTGTCTACCCATGTTTGATCTCACTGACATGTATAGATATTGAGTCGTTCAGTCGCTGCTCCCTAGGTGGCAGTGGCTCCTCGGGCTGTGGTTGCTCCTTGGGCGGTTGTGGTATCAGCTGCTCCTCTGTTGGGAGCAGGTCCTCTGATGGGTGCTGTTCACAGCTGTTGTGGCTCTTCTGGCTGGTGGAGGGAGGCTTCACACACAGCAGGTGTTCCTCAGACAGAGCGTGTGGTGATCAGGAGGCCGCTGTTGCTTGGATCTGCTGTGTTGATTTAAAGGCACAAAATACAACACAACAAGGCACAACGTACCAGGCACTGAACACAAATGTATTTTCGGTATTAATAACCCCAAAGAAAGGTGGCCACCTGAGCTAAGAGAGGTGGGGGATAAGGAAGAAAGAAGAGAAAAAGATAGAGAAGAAAACAGAAAGAAAAAAAAGAGAGAGAGAGAAAAGAGAATGAAGTAGAAGAGGGGAGGAGACTATTCATATGAGGAGAAAACTCCGATAGAACCACCACTAATGCGAACAAATTCCAGCAACTGATCCCCGGAGTAAATACAAAGTACAAACAACCAATAATATCAAGTGAGGCAAGGGAAAAGAGAAGCACAAAAATAACCGGGTGTGGGGTGGGGGGGGGGTATTGAAACAGGAAAATAAAAAGAAAAAGCAGCACAACCTCACAAACAATCCAAAAAAACCCCTCAAAAAACCCCAAAACAAACAAACAAACAAAAAACCCCAATATACTCAACAATCAAGCAAACAACAACAAAACAATAGAGAAAAGAAGAGAAAAAAAATTTGGATAATGAAGAAAGATAAAGGAGAGGTGTATAAGGATTTAGAGCAGGTGATTGGAAAAGGGATATATAAGTAGGGTGAAATTTAGATAGGGGGTAAGAAGAATAGGGAAAATCTAAAGCAGGAATAGGGTAAGAGAAACAGGACAGCAAAAGGGGAAAAGTGGGGAAGAGGGTTTTAGCACAGTGGCACAGTTGAGGTAGAGGAAAACGATGCTAAAGGAACGATGAAAATAGAATGGAGAACACTAGTCCCAAAATAAAATAAAGAGAAAATAAAATGACACTTAAAAAAAATGGTAAAATGGTAGCAGTAATAATACCGGTTAAAAATAAAAATGTAGTAATTAAAAGGGTAAAATCAGGTGATGAAAAAAGAAAAAAAATGGTTTCTTAGTTAAAAGGTGAAACAATAATTAAAACAAAATAATAATTAAAAAATGGGCTGTAATGATGGTGCTTCAGATCTTCTGCTCCTCTTTTTGGCATGCCAGGTATTCAGGAGAATGTTGAATTTCCCTCTGATACACTGTTCCTCGGTGTTGTAAGCCACAGTCCTGATTTTAAGGCAGGCTGTATTGGTTTCCCAGACAGCCCTTATCTGTATTTACAGAAGAGTCAGTTCGTGTCTCTGCCTCTGGGTGGCAGTGTGTTGGGATTGACCTCTGAGGCTATAAGACCTCTCTGACCAGGTGTTCTCTATTGTACCTGAAACTGGGAAAGTACTCCGCCCAGAACTGGTTCTTTAATCATCACTCCCCGCTCTGTTTCCCAGGCTCCCCCAAAACAACCTCCCCCCACAGGCTCTGTGACTGACCCCAACTGGGCAATCCCATGCACTGGGTTCAACAATCAAACGCAAAGATTTAAGAGCCTGGGAAGTTGTGCGAACTCGCAAGGCTCCACCTTCCAGATCTGCGTGGAGTCTCTGTGCGTGCTCTGGCTCCTGACACAGAGTAGCCAGCAAACTGGCATAATCTGAGGCTTCCCGTTTGTGTCCAGTCCAACTGTGGGCTTATTTATAGCGTTCCCTTCTGCCAGCAGCCCTGGGGGAGCCCTTCCACACTCGTGGGTCACACTGGCTCCAACGGCTGTGGTCTTTGTGGGGCGCAGAGTTCCCCCCACCCTGCGGGCGTTCCACTCTCCAACCTAAATTGAAAACCGCACCTTTGGGGGAAGTCTAACCTTTCTGTGGGGAGAAGCAGGGCTCCTCTGAGTTCATGTAGTCGCGCTGCTTGAGAGCTGTTGTTGCTGGGTTAGTAGCTGGTCTCTGGATACCAGTAACAGCCAATCAAGATGGCACGGTCTCCGCAGCTGAGCCAGCGCACCTGGAGAGGTTTCAGCCTCAGCCTCTAACCGTTCCCTTTTCCTAGGAGTTCTCTGTCTTTCCGGGCTGCAGACTGTCTCTCAGCTGAATCTCCTCTGCTTATTTGGGCTGTATGTTACCCATTTCAGCTGCTCGCCCTTATCTGCTCTGGGACAAGGCACTGACACGTCCGTCTAAACCTCCGCCATTTTCTTCCTCCTCCATCAATTTTAACTTGAGTGAAATTCCCTTTTTCACCTTAAAGCATGATTTTTATAAAATTAATTGGTTTCAAATTATGAATTAGAGTAAAGACAGAATAGATAAATTTGTTTTAATTGCATGATGCAGTTAGATTCTTTTTAAGAATAAAATTAGAAAACTTCAACTTCAGTGAGAGACAGAAATAGAATATCGGGGACTAGCTACAATGATAAGAAATATTAATCGTGCTCTGTTAACTGTGATTGCTCTGTTCTGATTAGAGAAAGCACATTCCAACTGGCTGAGCAGAGTTGTGCGCCCTGGGACCTGGGAGCTCACATTGGGACGCAATCTACCCTCCTTTCCAGAGAACTGCCCACAGTCCTGGAGAGATTTACAATCTAGTCTTGGAGACGCCCGCCATTTGCACCCCCAGCCCTATTGTCTGTAACCGCCATGCCTTACCTGCTTTCCCCTGCCTGCAGTTCTTATACACCCAAGTAATCTTTGCCTCCTACCCACTATAAACAGCTGGCTTATGGGGGTGCGGAGCAGATTTTTGTGGCTGACCTGCTGCTCTTTCCATGCTGCTGGCAATATTGGAATAAATGCTCATATATGACTCAACCCTGTCTCTGCTTCATTGGATCAAGTAGTGACAGGCAGCACGGACTCCCTGGTTGTGCTTCTGCATATTCTGGTGACTCTCGTGGGACACAAGTGGGGGAGTCCTCTGGGGTAAGCACCGGGGATCCCACTTGCTGCATGGATTGGAGGTCCCTTCCCAGAGCGCTGGTGGGAGCCAGGACCTTCAGGACTACACTTCCCACAGGCCTCCACAGCCCCTCAGAGGTCACTCCTGCTCCGCCTTTAGGCAAGTGGAAAGCTGGGGAACCAATTTCTTAGGTCTCTGGTCCAGGTTCTTTCAGAGCCTGAGGAGGTTAAGGATTTTGTTTTTTTTTTAATGTTTGGTCTTATTTGTTACTCAGATAAACCTCCTTTTTGACTAGTCTTAGGGGTAAAAGCTCTGAGAGAGGACGGCCTGCACATGCTTCTCAGAAAAGGGACAGGTTTGCACCCATCATCCGCTCAATGAATTTCTGGCTACTGGCTGGGTAGGAGGTGGTCAGCTCGATCCTGAAGCAGCCACTGCCTTCCAATAGCCAGGAAACAGGAAGAGGTCAAGGTGTGAATTTGGAATCTTCTGGCAAATGCAAGGGGGTGATCCTCTATTGGCTCCTGAGGGAAATAATCGCATTTTTTCATAAAAGTCATTTGGAGAAATTTGGGGAAATTTTAATTTGGATTGGATATTGAAAATATTAGGGAAAATTACTGTTATGTAAGTATGAAAAATTCTGAAGTTATTTAGAAAAAATTGACTGTTTAAAAAGACATAACGACTGAAGTATTTAGGATTTAAATTGTATGGCTGGTCAAACTATATTAAACAAATCATGTCTGAAGCTCTGGGCCCTTCTTTCGATTCTGGCCAAATGTTAAAACATAGGAGTTTTTGCAGGTGCCGCTGTAAACAGGATGAGCTTGACAGGAACTCAACCTGCAAAGAAGAAATCAACCTGTAGTTAACCAAATAGTACACATAAGAAGTAACTAAGTCTCTCCAAGATAGAGTTTTGGAGATGTGTCTCCTTTATGGGTGCAAGTAAATAATAACTACCTAACAACAACCACGGGTAGTTCTTGAATAGAGCACCCCAAGAGGTGAACGTCTTGATTTCGGTAAAAATCATAATACATTTTAACATAAAAGGTCACAGATGGAGAAAAAGTAGTCACTACATATGTTTATTCAACAAACATTTATTGAAAACTTGCTGCTGTGTAATAGACACCATTCTAGATACCTGGATAGCAACGTCAAACTAAATTCCCGCCCAGCAGGCGTGGCTCAGTGGTTAAGCATCAACTTAGGAACCAGGAGGTCAGTGTTGGATTCCTGGTGGGGGCTCATGCCAGGGTTGCAGCTGGATCCCCAGTGTGGAGTGTGCAGGAGGCAGCCGATCCATGATCCTCACTCATCATTGATGTTTCTATCTTCTGTCCCTCTCCCTTCTTCTCTTGAAAACCAGTAAAAATATATTTCTTAAAAAGATTAAATTCCCTAAACCCCCCTGGAGTTTTTGATTACTTGTTGTGGACACCTATTAGGGTCCCGTCAAGAAATAAGTGCTCACAAATATCAGATTAAAACATGCCCTTTTAATTCCTAATGTTCAAAAGAAGATGATTAGTAAATTTACATTATACATGCCCCAAAATTCATTGCAGGGCTGGGAGCAAAGAAGTCCATGTACTTGCAAAGATGTTAAGTCCTAAAAGCAAAGGAAACGTCAACTAATTATTTTACCCTCACCTGAGGATATTCTGTCCCATTGATTTTCAAGAGAGTGGAAGGGGCCCTAACTGGTTGGGCTCAGTGGATAGAGCATCGGCCTGCGGACTGAAGGGTCCCAGGATTGATTCTGGTCAAGGGCATGTACCTTAGTTGCGGGGACATCCCCAGTAGGGAGTGTGCAGGAGGCAGCTGATAGATATTTCTCTCTCATTGATGTTCCTAACTCTCTATCCCTCTCCCTTCCTCTCTGTTAAAAATCAATAACATATATTTAAAAAAAAAAGGGAGTTGAAGGGAAGAAGTGAAGGAGGAAGGGAAGGAGGGGCAGAGAGGGAGAGAGAGAAACACCAAAGTAATAGAGACACATTGATTGCTTGCATCCTCCCGCCCCCCAACCCCCCCAAGTCTCACCGGGGCCTAGAATCTAAGGTCAAACCCACAACCCAAGAGCATGGCCTGACTGGGTGTTGAATCCGTGACCTTCCCCTGCATGGGACATCACTCTAACCCATGGAGCCACACCTCTGGGCTCAACTATTTCTTTCACGAGCCAGTCCATGCAGGGGGTGAAATGCAAGGACAAGTGGGGAGATGCATGTGATGGTGTCCACTGGGCACTTCAAAGGCTCTGACCGCTGTGCTGGCTTCAAAGGACACGGAAGGCCTGGGAGATGCTTCCCTGCGTCCCCTCCATTGCCCCACAAGGTCAGGGACTCCCTCCCAAGAAGGCTCCTGGGAAAAGACTCCCTGTTTGCTCACTCACAAGGCAGCGTATTGGGGTGCAATCCCTGCTAGCTGCGGGCTCAGCTCTGGATGTGGGGGTTCAGCCCCAGGCAGGTCAGGGCTCGGGTCCACTCCTCAGGAACCTTCTCAGCTGGACCGGGAGGCGGGCGGCCAGGGCAGCCATGGAGGGAGGCCCTGACTCCGGGACTGGCCGCACAGAGAAGCTGGGGAGCCCGGAGGAGGGGCCACATGCCCGCAGGATCTGGGGGCTCCCGCACTGGCTGTGACAGGCTGGGGCCTCCTGGGCCCTGGGGAAGGCGCCTAAGCGCCCGCAGAGCCCGAGGCAGGCAGGGCAGGTGTGGCGCGGGGACCGGGTCTGGAACAGGCTCCTGGTGCAGGGCCAGCGGGTGCCCAGCACCTGCCCCCCAGCTGGAGGCCCAGGTGCTGGAGAGTCAGGAAGGGCGTGGCCAGTGCTGAGGCCCCGCCCCCTGCCCTTTGACCTCTGCTCCTGCGCTGGACAGGCACGTGCACAGTGTCCAGTCTCCGTTGACGTTTCCATGGAGACATCAGAGCTCCTGGCCCACGTTGGCTCAGTGCGTGCGAGAGCCCCAGCGGAGGAGGAAGCGAAGGAGCAGCGCTCCCGGTCTCCACTCTGACCTCGGCTCGCTTGGCGCACAACTTGCTCTCGATGGGCAATTTGCTTTCCAGGTTTCTTGCTTTAATCCGCGGCCTCCTCCACCGGGCCTTGCCTGGTGGCGGCCGCCCGGTGGCTTTCGGGGTGCGCAGGGGGGATGCCCCGCCTGGCCGCGTCCACCCCGCGGCTCCTGCACCTGCCCTGGGCCCTGGGCACCGGGTCCTCCCCCGGGGTCCTGCACCTGCCCTGGGCCCTGGGCACCGGGTCCGCACCCGGGGTCCTGCACCTGCCCTGGGCCCTGGTTACCGGGTCCTCCCCTGGGGTCCTGCACCTGCCCTGGGCCCTGGTTACCGGGTCCTCCCATGGGGACCTGCACCTGCCCTGGGCTCAGGTCACAGGGTCCTCCCCCGGGGTCCTGCACCTGCCTTGGGCTCAGGTCACCGGGTCCTCCCCCGGGGTCCTGCACCTGCCCTGGGCCCTGGTTACAGGGTCCTTCCCCGGGGTCCTGCACCTGCCCTGGGCCCAGGTCACCTGGTCCGCACCTGGAGTCCTGCACCTGCCCTGGGCTCTGGTCACAGGGTCCTCCCCCGGGGTCCTGCACCTGCCCTGGGCCCTGGGTTCGGGCTCTTACCCCGGGGTCCTGCACCAGCAGCAGCTGGCTGTCTCACAGCGGTGGGAAGGCCGGGTCCTCTCCCCAAGACCGACCGATTCCCTCTGGGGCTCCGCCCCTCCGTGGGGTGGGAGGACCCCCCAGAGAAGTGCCGGCTGTGTTTCCGTTATCCCCGGACGGTCTACATCCCTCCTCCCTCGGGCAGACTTGATCTCCCCGGGCCGGAAGTCCAGGTTATGAAGCCCAAACCAGCCAGGACCATCCCACTTCCTCCTCTGAAGGACATGGAGGTGAAGGTCCAAGAAAGGTCCCCAAAAGGGAGGCCAGAGAACCAAGACCATCAGGTACAGAACAAGGGACAGCGTGACCACGACAGCCCCTACCGCCCTGGGGGCCCCCCACTGACATGGAGGGCCCCAGAGCCCACGGGGGTCCTCCCGGCCGGCAAGAGCGGTCCTGGGCCACTGGGCCTCCATGCCCAGCACCCACAGGGCAGCGTGAGTGGGAGCACCCCGCTGTCTCCCAGGAGCTGCTCCTCCAAAGGCGGGGTGGGCGCAGGCTCACGCAGCCCTGAGGGAGGTGCCCTGCCTGCTCTGCAGCCAAACCCAAGCCCCCTTGGCTTCCTGCAGCCACAGAGCCCCGCAGAGGGAGTGCTGCGGGGAGACCCCCCGCCCAGCGTCCCAGTGTCACCACCTTTGTGTGAGGAGGTGGAGGCTCCAAAGCCATCCAGCAGCCATCCTCCACCCGCCTCTGCCCCCAGGAAGTCCCGCAAGAGAACCATGGCCCTGCCCCTCCAGCTCCCGCTGCCCCCACTGCGGTGGGATCGAGGGCAGCTGCCCCCGCCTCCTAAGCTGCCCTGCCTTGCAGGTGCCTGCATCCTGGGCGCTGACCCAGAGGCCAGGGCGGGCTGCAGTGCCACTCAGTCTGCCCCTTCTCCCTCCCCTCCTGGCTCAGCCATGGCAAACACCCTGCCCCTGGCCACTCACCCTGGCCAGGTCGCTGCTCCCGTCACAGCTGGGGCACCTGATGGTCTCACCTCTCAGCCGCCCTTGGATGATGAGGACAGTGAATAGGACACCACTCCCCCTTGCTATGCTCCCACTTACCCTGAGTCCACTGTGAGGATCCGGACAATTTACCAATCCAGTGATGGGCAAAGGGACCCTCCAGGCCCCCCACCGAAAGACAAGCACTGAAGGACCGCTGCCCTCCTCAGACCATCCCATTGGCCCCACCCATCCCTCAGCCCACCTGAGGGACTCCTCCAGGTCCTGGAAGGGACCCTCTTCCCCCAGTGCTCCTGTTAGCGCCCAACTTCACACTATGGCGTTGGCGTTGCCACCGAGATTCTAGACACCGGGAGCAGCAGCTCAGTTAGCCGGTTCCTCGGCAGGCCGACCTGTGGTTATGGGTCCTGCGGCTCCCATGGATGGTGCCAGCTCTGGGGTCAGTATGTCCACCCCAGGCCGCACTCAGCCACAGTAGCCAGAGCATCCGCGTTAGAGGTGGACTGAGGAAGGCACACAGCCCTGCTGCTGCGTCTCCCTTTGGCCATAAGACCAGGGACCCACCTGGCCACAGCCTGGCCGCTGAGGAGGAGGAGCAGGCATCACCCCAGTGCGTGGATACGCTGCTGGTTCCACCTGAAATCCCACCCCCTGGAGCCCTCCTGTCATTACACAGGCGGTGTGGTGACAGGGAGGGCACCAGGCCCCTGACGGAGGCGCTAGTGTTCACTTGCCATCAGTGCACTGTGGCCGCCTGGACAGGGAATCTCCTGCACTCGCAACAGCCACCACCATGGAGAATGAAGGTACGTCCGAGGCATGTGTGTGTCCACCTTTCCTCAGGCCACCCAGGCTATCCTGGCCGCATGGCCTCCATGATCCGTGCAAGTCCCCCTTGTAGTTGCACTTTCTTTCCAAGCCCCGGGAACCACCTGTGCAGAATGCAGGTGATGTGATGGGAGGGCCCAACATCCCTCCCCTGATGGGAGGACCTGTTACTCCCACTTCCCATCAGAACAACTGGGGCCCACCTGGCCAGCACACAGGTGGTGCCTTCACAGGGAGGTGTCTCACCTGTGATGGGAGGCCACCGTGTCACCACCTGCCATCAGATCCCTTGCAGCCAAGCTATCCAGTGATGGGGACAGCACACCTGCAAAGGCTGGATAGGCTTATGGGGCCCCATTCATACTGAGCCTTGGGCACCCCTGCCCCACACAGCAGTGCTATGGGGGAGAGCACCAGGCATCTCCACAGAGAAATGTGTGCTCTCAGTCAAACACCTGCCTCCATCCCCCAAGGTCGGGTGCCCCTCTCCCTTTGGAGGAGCCAGGACTGTGTGTGGAGGCTCCTGCTCAGAGCAACGGTGCCTGTGCTCGGGCAGGGCAAACGCCAGCTTTGCAGTTCGGGCATCTGCCCAGGGATTGCTAAGAGCCACCAACCAGTTCTATCACAAACCTCAACCAATTAGGACACCTTCTCCGCAAACTGTGTGTAGCATGGACTTCGCTCAACTGGGAAGAGGCTTCGCCCCTTCCAGTGAAACTTAACCTGCTGGTCCTACATCAAGTCAGAGGGCCACACCGCAGGGGTCTGTGTGCTTGGGGCAGGCGGCCTTTGAGGGTGAGGGACAAATGAGCCCAGGTGAGAACTACCTGCAACTGAAATCCCTTCAGTAGCCAATCTGCTCGCCTACCCACTCCTCTGCCCTCCCTGCGTTGGGTCTTCTGTATCAGCACATAGAACAGTGGTTCTCAACCTTGGCTGCACATTTAGAATCACCTGGGAATCTTTTTAAAATCCTGGTTTCTGGGCCTCATCCTCCGGAAATCCTGTTTCTTTGTTACTCATGTTGTGGCTCCACCCCATCACAAAGAAACAGAATTTCCGGAGGATGAGGCCCAGAAATCAAAATTTTAAAAAGATTCCCAGGTGATTCTAAATGTGCAGCCAAGGTTGAGAACCACTGACATAGAACTTCCTGCTGTGTTTCCAAATAGCCATTCTGTGCTCAGGCTGTTCTCTCCTTCTAGATACCTCTGCCCTGCCTTCCTTCCCCACCTTCAATTTGATAATCCTTGCCCATCATTTAAGACTTTTCTCAGGCATCTTGTTATTCAAAAGTCTCCTTGGTCTCTTGTCCCATCTGGACTAGGTGCAACTCTTTTATGTCCTTGGAATCCTCCATGCACATCTCTGCCCTCATACTTATCAGATTGTGTTATAATTCACAGTGGATACCTCTCGGGTTCTCCCTAGAACATGAGGTCCTTGATGATGGATGATGTTCATTCATCTCTGAACCTTTTGCAACAGATTTATCTTCTATGTCACACTAGGCACTTCATGAAATGGTTGATGCCTGTATGAGCAAATGAATAAATGGAAGCTTCATCCTTTGGAATCAAGTTTTGATGAGATCAGAGATAATACAAAATCTAAACTTCCCAGCTAAAGAAATAGCCCCATGGCTGTGTTTCTAAACAAATGTAACCAACAGTCAGCACTGAGTTAACGGAATGTGCCAAGTGTGAATGCTGAGCACCTGAAAGACGCGATGCCATTTTTTCCTTGCAAAACCCTCATGTAAGTAGATACCATTTTTATTCCCATTTTACAGGTCAAACTGGGAATATAAGTGAACTGGAGTCTGAGTGGATCTGTGGCCTTTAAGTGGAAGCAGGATTCCTCGGTGACTGTTTAACACGCGGAACTTTCCCTTCTTTGCCGAGCCTGCAGGTCCACCCCGTGTGGATCTGACCCGGTGGTCACTGCTGTCAGCGTGTTTCACACACAGATCAGCTCTGGGTGGCACCGCCTTGAGTAGCTACAGTATATGGTCAGTTCTCCCTAGCATGATGCCTCTATCCACCCCTTTCCTAGGTGCCACTCAACATCCTCCCTGCGTCCCTGCCAAGGTTGATGCTAGGTTTCTGGGTGCTTAGAAAAAGACTTCATTATAGCAGGTGCCACTGTACTTGCAATTGCTTGGACCTTAAACTGGGTCTCAGCCTAGAACAGTGATGGGGAACCTTTTGAGCTCGGTGTGTCAGCATTTTGAAAAACCCTAACGTATCTCTGGTGCCGTGTCACATATAGAAATGTTTTGATATTTGCAACCATAGTAAAACAAAGACGTATATATTTGATATTCATTTTATATATTTAAATGCCATTTAACCAAGAAAAATCACCAAATATAAGTTCGCGTGTCAGAGCTTCGCCATCACTGGCCTAGAAGTCTCTGGGCCCACCATTCATTTTACTCCCAGGTCATCAGCAGGAGGGTTCTTAACTGCTTTCAGGCAGGCACGGCAGGGGTCTGGGATCTCATGGACATGCCCAGGGGGCTGTCCTGGGTCTCCCTGTGCTGGATTTTGTGGGGTTTCCCACAAATAACAGGAAATAGGGTGATGTGCAGTTTGGACAATGCCCTCAATGACACAAACAGGAAGACCCCTGGCTCTGCCTGGCCACTTGGCAGGGCGGGAGCTGAAAACTGCCACTCAGATGAGCAAAGACGTGGAGAAGCAAGAGGAGGAGATAAGAAAAGGACAGACTGGGGGAGGAATAGAAAGAAGAGGAGCGGGAGGAGGAGGAGAGGGGGAGTAGGAGGGGAGAAGCAGGAGGAGGGGAAGGAGAAGGATTAGGGGGAGATGTAGGGACAGTAGGAGGAGGAGGAGAAGGAGGGGGAGGAAGAATAGGGGGAGGGGGAGGAGGAGGGGGTGGAGGGGCAGGAGGAGGTGGAGGAGGAGAGGTGGAAGAGGGGAGGAGGAGGAGGGGGAGGGGGAGGGGGAGAAGGGTGGAAGAGGAGGAGGCAGAGGGGAGGGGAGGAGGAAGAGGGTGAGGGGGAGAACGGTGGAGGAGGAAGAGGGGGAGGAGGGGAGGAGGAGAAGGAGGAGGAGGAGGAGGGGGGAGAGGAGGGAGAGGAGGAGGAACAGGGGGAGGAGAAGGAGGAGGAGAGGTCTAGGGGAGAAAGAGAATTGTCACCCAGTCATGGGTGGGAATAAGACCCTTTCCCGACAACTGCTGAAGTCTTCCCTCCCACACAGGACGGGGAATGTTTCCAATTGTATAAACACAGATTAAAACGATTCTTCCCCACGTATTTGTAAAACAAGAAGAGCACTAAGGCACAGTTTGCTTACCCAGGATTGACCGGGAGTCTGAAATGACTCTACCCTCACGGGAGTCCTGTGGTGACTTAAATGCACAGACATGCGCAGACAGGATCCCACTCAGGGGATGGGCTCCAGCAATAGGACCAGGATATGATGCCACCCACCTCTGTTTCCACCCCTCAAAGGTGGAAGACGTAAGAAGTTCTGCAATTCACAAATTATCTATGTTTGCAGTGTATACAGACACATGATTTACAACCCAAATCACAAGTCAGGGCTCAGCTCAAATGTGGTTCTCTCCCTGAGGCTCCCTGATCACACCAAGCAGACACGATCTCTCCAAGCTCCGTACACCTCGGTCCTAATGCATTTCTCTCTTAGAGCTCTGAGCACAGCAATTTCCATAACATGGATTTGCCTCCTATTACTGTGTCTTAGAAAACACACTTTCTTACTGAATCGCAGTGTTTCTCATCCACAGAACAGGGTTATTCGTGTGGGAAGAACAGATTTTTTAAAGGGCTATTTTATGACCGTGGTAACTAAGGTTTAGAGAAGTTAAATAGCTTGTGTAGAGCTAAAAAGCTAATAATGGAAGTGTTTCTAGAAATGTTTGACTTTATGCTTTCCATTGTATCATGCTTATCTCCCACAGCATTGAGTGTGTGAGTTGTGGAAACAGGATAGTTCTGTAGACACCTGCTTGCCGAGTCTCTTACTTTCCAGCATAAGGGGAAATCACCCACCTAGAATACTGGTTCTGTTGGCCTCGGAAATTGTTTTGTAAGTCGTCCTTCGGCATGCTGTACACAGACTGCAGCATTGTAGGAACTTCGTAGAAACAGCCAACAAAAAGGAAGACAATTTAACACATAATCTAACCTTCCTGCTTCAGGGGCATCAGTAAACGCTTTCAAACATATTCTGTGGTAAAGCTTAGGAAATCATTCTTTTTGGGTTCCTTCCAATGACCTCATTTGTTGGCATTTCGGAGATGAGCTGGCTGTCGGAGAGGATAGCTGTATCTAGAAGACAATCCAGGCCGCCATGGCCATGCAGGGAGGAGAGGTCACTGAGCCACAGTAAGGGTCACACTTGTCAGTGGAGTTTGGCAGGAGGTTCAGCCTGTTTTCCTAAAGGTAATGACATGCATGTCAGCTGGAAGCCGGCTCTGGAACTCAGCTGCTCAGCACTTCCATGTGCAGAGACATATGCTTTGTCAGGTACATAAGCAGAACTGTCATGTTAAGAATGTTTTAGATCTATTTTAAAAAGGGCAGTAAAACTGGCATACTCCTCATTTTTTTACAGATAGCATTACATAGTGTTCGATGCTTCACCTTTACAATGGCAAAACGCTGGAGATACTATTTGCATGTGAAAAATACTCAGCAAACACCTGACTAAATACAAAAACCTGACTTGTTAACAGTCAGTATCAGTTAGTGGAAAACAGAAACAAAATCGTATTCTGATGATCACCTTTAAAAGTCCACAGTAAACAGCACATTGAAGGATGATTCTTGAAAGCTTGGGTCAAGAAGGAGCCAAGGACGAGTGCTCACACTGCTCCTAACATTGACTTGGAAGATGATACCAATGCAATAAAGTCAGACACAGAAAACAGACTGGCTAGGAATAAATGATAGCCTGACAATTTGCAAATAACGTGGCAGTGCATGTAAAATATTGAAAAAAATTACCACCTCTTGGTGGTGCGATTGCGATGACTGAACAGTAACACACGCCCCTGCTCCTGCCACCGTCTGACAAACCCAAGGACCGTCCCCAGGAAGGTGTGGAGGGGCCTCCTTTGTGTGTTGCCAGGGACGCTCCCTGCTGATTTGAACACAGGCCTGAGGAAGCTCCTGTTCCAAGGTGACCTAAAGGGGGGCGTGGCGAGGACTGGAGCAGCAGGCTGACTGTTCCCATTGCTGCTGTGCACTGAGGCCCAGGAGACGGGGGCTGGAGATGTTAACACGGAGTACCTAGGACGGACATGCCATTGCCTCGCCTTCCTTCAGGGCTCCCATATATTTCTGATTTTACTTACCGTGGGGTAGATTTAACATGTATTCATTAAAAATAATCTTCCTTAGATTTGAGACAACATAGACATCTGTTAAATATAGAGTTCTTACTTTATGTATTTTTGCTTTCCTTTTAATTTTAATGCCCATCTCCCAGTGTTATGTCTCTTTTCACTTTTCAATTATTACTAGCCTACATTCAACATTATTTTGCATTAGTTTCACAAAACTAAGTGTTCCCTCAATTTCAGGTACACCCCAGGCCCCATATATACTGATCACAGTCTTATTGACTGTGCTCCCCACGCTATCATCTACTACCAGCAGATTTTGTGCACACCCTTTGGGGTTGTGCTGATAAAATAAAAGGCCAGTGGTGTTTTAGAGAGCTTATACTGGCTACATATTTTATCTGCATCAGGCATTTTTTATAGCACTCCTTTTGAATTTGTTCAACTAATATGTTGAAAAAATTTCAATGAATTGGAATTGCTTGGGCTAAGGATAGTCCAAATTTATAATTTGATTCAAAACCATCTTTCCCCCTAATTGTTGATACTCAGCAATTTTATGAGACTTCAAACTACACAACACTGTTCAACTGAAGAACATTAGGGGTCAGTGTCTTTATTCTGTTCAGTGTGATATTGCAGAGAAATTAGTCTTCGTCACTGCTCAGCATAATCATCGTATATGCCTAATGCTTAGTCATTTGTATTTTTACATTTTATTTATTCCAGTTTCCTTGCATTATATTGTCTCTGTTATTGGTTTCTAAGAGCTTCTTTATGACAAAAGATGTTAATCATTTCTCTTGCATTGCAAATTAAATACCATGTTTCTTGTTATTCTTTTACAGAGGTGTTATACTTTATTGTATACCAAAGTTGTGTATTAAATACAATCATGTTCTGTTTTAAAAAAGGAACAAAATTATAGATTATTAGAATTAATAAGAGTATACAGTAAAGTCACTGCACACATGACCTACATACAAAAATTTATTCTGGCCGAAACCGGTTTGGCTCAGTGGATAGAGCGTCGGCCTGCAGAATGAAAGGTCCCAGGTTCAATTCCGGTCAAGGGCATGCACCTGGGTTGGGGCACATCCCCAGTGGGAGATGTGTAGGAGGCAGCTGATCAATGTTTCTCTCTCATCGATGTTTCTAACTATCTCTCTCCCTTCGTCTCTGTAAAACATTAGTAAAATATATTTTTTAAAAAATTTATTCTGTTTTCATATAGCAGCATCACACAATAGAAAGTAATACTAAAGCAATATGACTTATAACAGCAAGAAATAATCAAATAAGTAAATCTAACAATATGTACAACATCTATACTTAAAATTACAAAATTTTCTTGAGAGAATTAGATAAAACTTCCAAATAATGAGGAATACTTTGTTCATGACTAGGAAGGTTTTATTATTAGGAAAGTGTTCATTTTATCCAAGTTAATTTATGGAGTCAATAAATCATAATCGATGTCCCAGGAGTGTGTGTGTGTGTCTGTGTGTGTCTATGTATGTATACGTGTGTGTGAACTGACATGCTGATTTTAAAACTTAATAGGAAACAGAAAACAATTTAGGTGAAGGGATTCAGAAGTATACATTGGCAGTTACAGCATATTCATGGGTATATAAAGTACAGAATATTGAATATAATCAGTAATATGTCTGGTGCCAGTTGGATATGAACTAGACTTAGCAGGGGATCACTTCCTAAGTCAAATAAATGTGTAACCACCATGGTATACAGCTGAAACTAATATAACATTTAATGTCAACTGCAATTGAAACAACTCCACAGAGAAAAGATACTCTTGAACAATAACAAAGCTGGTAAACTGACAGTACTATATAAGAAGACCTATTATATAAAGCTATAGAAATCATAAGAGTGAGACATTTTTTATATGCTTTTATTGATTTTGAGAGAGAGAGGGAGAGAGAGAAACATCTGTTGGCTGCCTCCTGCATGCACGCTACTGGGGATCAAGGTCACACCCAGGCAACCTGGAATCAAGGTGGAGATGCTCAGTGCCTGGGATGATGCTCAAACATGACCAGCACAGGCCAGGGCATGGTCGTGAGGTCTTTATGGGAAAGCATACAGATGGGACCTTGAAGAGAACCGAGAGTCCAGACCCACATACACAGTCACTTGATTTATGACATAAAAATTACTCTGTGGTTGGAATGGGCAACATTGTCAGTAAATAGTGCTGCCTGGATTGAATGTCTTTATGGGAAAAAAGTGCATCTTGATTCCATTCTTCAAACCAAATCAACTCAAAATACATTGCACGGGCATCCTCTCAATGCATTATAGATCTGAGTGTGAACAGAATTTAAAACATTTTAGAGGAAAACAGAAAATTATTGTTATAACATTCTGGTAGGTTAAGATTTCTAACATGGCACACACATATTATTGTTCATAAAGGATATATGATAAATTTTAATATGTGACAACCAAGATATATTCATCAATAGTCACTATCAACACTAATAAAAGAGAAACATGCAAATTGGTGTCACTCCGCTACGCCCACCAGCCAATCAGAACAACTATGCAAATTAACCAAACAAAGATGGCAGTTAATTTGCATATGCAGGCCCAGAGTGAAGACCAAAGGCTCTGCCTGCAGTGAAGACTGAAGACTGAAGACTGAAGACTGAAGACTGAAGAGGGCTCAGGGTTGCTAGCACAGCAGGGATGGCGGGATCCTCTCCCGCCACCTCAGCAGCGCTAAGGATGTCCGACTGCAGCTTAGGCCTGGTCCCCGCTGGCAAGTGGACATCCCCCGAGGGCTCCTGGGCTGCCAGAGGGATATCTGACTGCCAGCTCAGGCCTGATCCCCTGGGGAGTGGGCCTAAGCCACCAGGTGGACACCCCCCAAGGGGTCCCAGACTGCGAGAGAGCACAGGCCGGGCTGAGGGGACCCCCCCACCGAGTGCACAAATTTTTGTGCCCTGGCCCTCTAGTATATATATAACACTGGTGGAGGTTTCCTAAGTGCTTCATCTGACGTTAGGATGATGAAACAATCCGAATTCCCTGTCTCCTTGAACAGTCCCATTTTTGTTTTTGCATCTTTGCAGTAGCACTGCCTTGGTCATTAACAGTTTGTGTGCCAGCCCTCACTCCTGCAGGCAGGATTCTGTTTCCCAGCGAGATCTGTGTGTATAAGTTGGTCTCCCAGCATCCTAACTACCCAGCCCTGTTCATGTCCTCCGCTACATGAGTGACTTAGGTCATTAAGAAATAGTCCCCGGAGTGTATTTAATCTACTGTAAGTGAGGTGGCACAATGCAGAGCATGTAATTCACCCCTTATTTGCATCATCTGGGAGTTTTGAAATATATACCCCACACTCACCATTAAAATTCAAATCTCTAGTGGTGGGGCCTGAGCATCTGCGTTTTTTTAAAAAGTGCCCCAGATGATTCCAACATGCAGCCAGGGTTGGAAGCCCCAAGTAGGTTGAAGCCTTTGCAAGATTTCAGTCCTTTTGAACCCCGCTTTACTCATTATGGAATGAAATGACGGAAATAGATTATTCGGATAGAAAGGCCTTTCTATTTCTTTGCTGTGGCCTTCCACAATTATGAGAAGCACCTGTAATGAAACCCCAAGATTGTTAGCCCCTCTGATTCAAACAGCCCCTTTGTTTAAACCTCAAGACAAGAGAAGTTACTCTCAAGGCTACATTTTCGCATACCCCTCCTTCCTGCTATTTTTACAACTCAGGGACAGTTAATATGTCCCCTTTAGTCCTCCTCTTCCAACAAGACTCTTTTGAACCCTTCATAACTGTTACTCTAAGGAGGATGCTAACTGAGGAAGACACCTCCCTAGGCCATCTGCCTGGACTGTCTCCTAAAAAAAGCTAACAATGTTTTCAAAGACAACCCCCAGATGTCTGCTCAATGTCAGCCCTGAAATTCCCCCCCCTTCCATGTCACCTACAACAGCAGCCAGGGCTTTCAAAGGGGGAGAAGTTGTTTGTTGCTTGTCCTTGTATTGGTTAGCAATGCACCAGACCTTTCCCTTGGGGAAAGTAAAAATGAACTCCCTCTCTCTGCACCTCTCTCTTCTCTCAGTTGTGACTTCGTTCATAGCCCATGTCACAGGCCAAAAACCCTAACATAGATTATCTTAAGAGTCTACCTATTAAATCTACTCTCTATGAAGAGTGAACATATCTAGAAAGATTAAAAGAAAATTTCCATTTCAGAGTTAAATTATTGAATGTTAATTATTCTGCAATACAGAAAATTTTGAAGGAAGGAAAGATATTAACAAATTTATTGATACCTGCTTCCAGTCTGAATTTAACTGAATGTTAGAAATAAAACTCTATGTGGTGAAATTGTTAGTGTTGCGTACATACAACCTAAATCTAGTTTTAATCCATTAAAAAAATTCTACCTCTATTTGGTTTCATGGATTAAGCAGTAACTTCTAGAAGTTTGTTTTTCTTTCCTCCAATGTGAAGATGAGCATATCAAAATTCAGACACAGATTCAAGTTCTCTGAAACTGAGGAAAATATTTATTTTAATATGCAAGTATTTTCTCTTTTCAGATTTATGTTTTCCATATCTGAAAAAATGTGAGAAATAATCTCCTTCGTAATAATCAATTGCTTTAATTTTTCTTTGAAGACAAATTGTATCTACAAGTGTTCTGTGGAAATGTGGGTGTGGAGGTTCCTAAGTGAGGAAGGAGCCAGAACTGACCAGATGCTAAGTGAGGTGGAAAGGAAGAGGCACCAGGGGAGCTAGAGGCTGGGGTGGAGGAGTGAGGGGGTGGGAGAGTAAAGATGGAGAAGAGACTTCTGAACAGGGATAAATTTCCTTGAAATTGGGGAAAAAGTAAAGGGGAAATAAGAAGAGAAAGAATCAGAAGGTAGTTTTTTATTCGTCCTTCCCTCCCCCCAATATGGAATCTATTCCTCTTGTCCCTGAGCCTCAGTAGCACTCATCTAGTCTCTCATAGGAAGGTGTTAACCCTTTCGCACCTAGTCTTGCTTTTTATTGACATGCATGCCCAAAGTTCCTGTCTTGCATATCACAAGACTTTTCAATTGCAATAGTGCTTCTCAATTACACCACTGTCACAAGAGAAAACTGCATCCAGGTGAGTTCTTTTGGGTTTGCAAAAATATGTGTTTCATCTGAATCAGGTCACTATTGTTAACACAAAAGAGAATCACACCTGAGCCAAAGTTGCTCTGTTTATGAACAATCATTCACTCATTCAATCGCTATTCATTTGAACATGTATGTTGGTGGTTAACCAATCAATCAGATCCCCCCTCCACAGGAGCTTGGTAGTAGGAGGGGGAAAGACCAGGAGGTTGAGAAGTAGAGAGATAAAGGTCACACCAGGGCCAACCACTAGTGAAGACTACTTGAAACTCAATACTCAAAGCCAACTCTTATTCCTCAGGACAAGGAGACTTGAGATGGAGCTCCATTAACACCGCCTGTGAGGACTTTTCAATATAGACATTCCTGGCTGCATTTGTGATTAAGAAAGCACCACAAGTCACGCTAATGAGAATTCCCATTTCAGAGTCACCGATGATGTTATCTGAGGTGTGGCTCGTCCTCCCAATTTGAGAAACTTCAACTACAGTTTTCTATTTTCCGGGCTCTGCTTGAGGAATATGAATGCACCATCTTTGCATGGCTGCCACATGCCCTCCCTCTCCCCACACCATAGACAGGACAATGCTCACACAGAGTAGGGATGGAAGGAGGAAGAGAAGGAAAGTAGGGGTGAGGGAAGTGAAGAGAAAAGGGATTGTCTCTTGAAGGAAAATACAAGAAATGAGCAACCATCTCACATGATCATGGAACAGATGTATAATCTGGCTGAGGGTTGAGAAGTGCTGTTTTGGGTACCTCACATTCTATGGAGAGGCAGGATTTGGCAGTTGGGCTGCAGTTCCAGAATCACTGTCAAAGGACAACCATGTCTTCAGCCTCCGGGTTCCAGCAGCACTGTCTGGGGCCCACATGGGGAAGCCTTCAGTCTATTGGGCTTTTTTTTCTTTCTTTCTAGACTCTAGCATAGATGGAATCCAAATACTACCAAAATGGGAAAATGCTTAACTTTAGGAGAACTTCACTTATTTAGTTCAAACATATCATATTTAACAACCTTTCGAATAAAATTAAGACATGTTCCAAGTGTTTTCTGAAAGACATAACTAATAGGAATACTCCACAATATAGGGGAACAAAGTTTGTGGACAGACTAGGACAGGGGTGGGCAACCTTTTTGTGAGTGTGTGCCAAAACCAGCAAAATCTCTGACTCAGAATTCTTCTGCAGGCCACCCTAATTTTTTGAGAACATGTTATGCGTACTTGATATCTCTTAAGGTGTACATATGTGAAGAACCTTGAAGAAACAATAAAATTCATTTGAGTGACAAAAACACAGTATCTAATGATGAAAAATACATTTATTTATTTATTTATTTATTTATTTATATTTTTTGTTTAAATGATTTTTTAAAAGTATATTTTATTGATTTTATACAGAGAGGAAGGGAGAGGGATAGAGAGTTAGAAACATCAATGACAGAGAAACATTGATCAGCTGCCTCCTGCACACCTCCTACTGGGGATGTGCCCGCAACTAAGGTACATGCCCTTGACCGGAATCAAATCTGGGACCCTTCAGTCCGCAGGCCGACACTCTATTCACTGAGCCAAACCGTTTAGGGGTAGGGCTATTTTTTATTGTATACATGTACACTGATAGTCCGACAGAAAACTTTATGACTCCGATTGATATTATCAGTGGGACTCTTGCTGCTGCCTCACTGATGACAGAGATTTTACATCAGGTTTATATTTCGTGACCTTCAGAGATATGCACGAGCTTCTACTTTCATCCGTCAGGCTACTCCTATTATGAGACTTAACAAAATCCATCACTGAGAACAAAGATTCACAAGCGTATGTGGATGAAACCAAAACACTGGTCGGATCTAGGCAGGCAGGGAGAGTGAAGGCAGAGGCATAGAAATTGCTCTTCCCCTCCCTTGTCAATCCATGTCTATGGCCTTTAAGATAACTTGTTATGTAAAATTACTTATTTAACTAAGATGCACCTACACTGAATTTATCTGATAAATAAAAAAGTCATTATTAAGAAAAAAATTGTAAATGGAAGATTATAAGAGAGGGTTTCGCATGCCAGCAAAAGTTACTGGCATGCCATGTTTGGCATGCGTGCCAGGGGTTGCCCACCCCTGGACTAGTGTCTACATTCTGGTCCTACCGCTTGTCACCTGTGCAGCCTTAGGTGCCCTTGCTGAGCACATTGAACCATTAGGTGTCTAGTGGGTGAGGTGCTGGGTATGGAGGACTATTTTTTTGTGAAAAAGAGGAGGGAGGAAGTTGGTGCACAAGAAGCAGGGCAGAGAGGCAGGAGACAGTTGGGGAACGGAGGGCAGACTAGGATGTGTCCCCAGCCAGTGAAAGAGATTGTTAGCGCTGCTTCCCAGGGCAGAGCCAGGATCCAGACAGAACAATGCTCAGGGAATCCATGTCCTGGGGGAGGGCATGACGGGGCACCAGGGGCTCTGATGAAGCACCGCCTTCCTCCACCTTCCGTAGTTTGCAAAGAGTGGATATTAACAAGGACCCTTTAATCAAAGGACATGGGCAAACGGGTTGCTCAGCTCATAGGAGCACCTTCCTAGAGACCCCCAGGAATGTCTGGAGAGGCCTGGCAACCAAGCGCCAAAGTGCCACAGTCACAGTCAGCACTAACCACCCAGTGTCAGCATCGCTCCTGGGCACAGGCTGGTGCAAGGCCCGGGACATTCAGAGCTCATTTTTCATACAATTGGGAGTGTAGGGATTCATACTAGCTGCCTTCTTTCAGGCTTGACACAATCCACTTTCTGACTAAATGAGAAAGAAATTAAGTGTGGTTTATGGCATTCAATGCTGAATTTCCCAATCTGATCTGGATTGAAGGAGAGAACAGCTTCATCCTGGGGTTGTTTAAAGATAAAAAAAAAAAAAAAAAAAACAGAAGAAAAAAGAGAGAGAGATCGAGAGAGAAGAGAGAGAGAGAGAGAGAGAGAGAGAGAGAGAGAGAGAGAGAGAGAGAGCGCCACACTGGAGGAGCTCATATATTCCCAACTTCTCCAAAGTTCAGCCGGCTCCAGTCCTCACATGTCACTGACAAAGATGAATCAATCCTAGGCCAGGCTTCTGCTCTCAAGACAAGAACCTCCATGGATTTATGTTTCTGATTTCAAATTTTGTGTGTTCGCAAACAATAATAATCATCATTTTATGGATAATTCAGGACAGCATTAATACTCTCTGTGTGGGTGCTTAATAAAAATGAAATAATAACAACAGATTTGCTGTCTCTTGCCAATATTGTCAAAATTATTATTTTTAAAATATATTTTATTGATTTTTCACATAGAGGAAGGGAGAGGGATAGAGAGTTAGAAACATCGATGAGAGAGAAACATGGATCAGCTGCCTCTTGCACACCCCCTACTGTGGATGTGCCTGCAACCAAGGTACATGTCCTTGACAGGAATCAAACCTGAGACCCTTCAGTCCTCAGGCTGACGCTCTATCCTCTAAGCCAAACCAGTTAGGGCTGTCAAAGGAATTTGTTGTGACAAATTACAAGAGCCATGAGGTCGCAGGAAGAACACTAACAAAGCATATGACATCGTCTTGAGCGTCAGCAATTACCTTCTTCCAAAAATCTTACCTTGTCATATTGGTAAAGCAAAGAACTTATCAGGGAAACCACCAGTGAGTCAATTTTAACTTGAGTGAAATTCCCTTTCTCACCTTCAAGTATGATTTTTATAAAATTAACTGGTTTTGAAAGGACAGACTGTGTCCCTGACTCCTCTTCCAAGGAAAAAACCACTAAATGTATTAATCAGCCGCTCTTATATCAGCCAATGGGAATGCAAGGAGAACTAACACAAGACCCTAAAGTATGCTAACCACCCCCCTGTCTATGTGTAACGAGACACTAGCCGCACTCTGTCCTTGCGTCGCTAGCCCCCAGCCCTCACTCAACCAAGCGGAATTGGCCAAATCACTGGTCCGAGTGTGCCCCCACCCCCCGACCCCAAGCCCTATAAATTCTCTGTTCTCTTGGGAATCTGGGCTCTTCACATGCTATTTCTGCATCAATAGGGCGAGGGGACCGGGCCTGGACTATAATAAAGACTCTTTGCTTTTGAATCTAACTCGACTCCCTAGTGGTTTGTCCTTGGGGATCTTGAAAAATGGGCATAACAGTTTTAAATTATGAATGAGAGTAAAGACAGAATAGATAAATTTGTTTTAATTGCATGGTGTAGTTAGATTCTTTTCAAGAATGAAATTAGAAAACTTCAGTTAGAGACAGAAACAGAATATCGGGGACTAGCTACAATGATAAGAAATATTAATCGTGCTCTGTTAACTGTGATTGCTCTGTTCTGATTAGAGAAAGCACATTCCAACCTGGCTGAGCAGAGCTGTACGCCCTGGGACCTGGGAGCTCACTTTGGGACGCAGTCCACCCTCTTTTCCAGAGAACTGCCCACAGTCCTGGAGAGATTTACAATCTAGTGTTGGAGACGCCCGGCATTTGCACCCCCAGCCCTATTGCCTGTAACCGCCATGCCTTGCCTGCTTTCCCCTGCCTGGAGTTCTTATACTCCCAAGTAATCTTTGCCTCCTACCCACTATAAGCAGTTGGCTGATGGGGGTGCAGAGCAGATTTCTGTGGCTGACCTGCTGCTCTCCCATGCTGCTGCCAATATTGGAATAAACGCTCATATATGACTCAACCCTGTCTCTGCTTCTTTGGCTCAAGTAGTGACAGGCAGCCCGGGCCCCCTGGTTGTGCTGCTGCATATTCTGGCGACTCTCGTGGGACACAGGTCGGGGAGTCCTCTGGGGTACTTACTGGGAATCCCACTTGCTGCATGGACTGGAGGTCCCTTCCCAGAGTGCTGGCAGGAGACAGGACCTTCAGGACTACACTTCCCACAGGCCCCCACAGCCCCTCTGAGGTCACTCCTGCTCCGCCTTTAGGCAAATGGAAAGCTGGAGAACCAATTTCTCCTTTCTTTCTTTCTTTCTTTCTTTCTTTCTTTCTTTCTTTCTTTCTTTCTTTCTTTCTTTCTTTCTTTCTTTCTTTCTTTCTTCCTTTCTTTCTTTCTTTCTTTCTTTCTTTCTTTCTTTCTTTCTTTCTTTCTTTCTTTCTTTCTTCCTTTCTTTCTTTCTTTCTTTCTTTCTTTCTTTCTTTCTTTCTTTCTTTCTTTCTTTCTTTCTTTCTCTCCCTCTCTATCTCTCTCTCTATTTCTTTTTTTCTTTTAATTGTTTTATTGTTTAAAGTATTACAAAGAGTATTATATATATATATATATATATATATATATATATATATATATCTCCTTTTTTTTCTCCCCTTCACCTTTCCCTAGCCTCCTATACCCCCCAGTGTCTTGTGTCCTTGGTTATGCTTATATGCATGCATACAAGTCCTTCAGTTGATCTCTTACCCACCCCACCCCCAATCCTCCCTGGCCTTCCCACTCTAGTTTGACAGTCTGTTCAATGTTGCTCTGCCTCTGTATCTATTTTTGTTCATCAGATTATAATGGACTTAATTATCCATAAATGTGTGAGATCCTGTGGTATTTTTCTTTCATTGCCTGGCTTATTTCACTTAGCATAATGCTCTCCAGTTCCATCCATGCTGTTGCAAATGGTAAGAATTCTTTCTTTTTTACAGCAGCATAGTATTCCATCATGTAGATGTACCACAGTTTTCTAATTCATTCATCTGCTGATGGGCACTTAGGCTGTTTCCAGATCTTCGCTATGGTAAATTGTGCTGCTATGAACATAGGGGTGCATATATCCTTTGTGATTGGAGTTTCTGCTTTCTTGGGATATATTCCTAGAAGTGGGAACACTGGGGCCAATGGGAGTTCCATTTTTACCTTTTTGAGGAAACTCCATACTGTCTTCCACAGTGGCTGCACCAGTCTGCATTCCCCCCAACAGTGCACAAGGGTTCCTTTTTCTCCACATCCTCTCCAGCACCAAGGACATAGAGCCAGAATTACTGTATAACTTTAAACACACACACACACACACACACACACACACGCACGCACACACACACACACAGAGACATACACACTAAAGGCCCAGTCCACAAAATACATGCACGGGTAGGGTCCCTAGTGGCTGCCTGCCTCCGGCTGGGACCTCTATTCCCCCCACCCCCTGCCTGCCACCGCCGCCAGCCTGCCTCCCTTTCCAAGGTTGGCTGGCCTGCCCTGCCCCTGGTCACACTCCTTGTCAAACTGCCAGTTGAGGGAACACTTTGCACATTAGGGTTTTATTATATAGAACACAACGCATTAATAGTTGGGCATGGAAATTCTGCAATGGTTTTGCTGAACCTTTATCACGGGATGGCTAAGTAGGAAATGTAGGCGGATGCCATGAGCAATGAGACTTAGGGGGTTGGAAAGAGACTGTCATCTACATGAAGCAATGGCAGTCAAGGAAATATTTCCAGTAGGCGAGGTTGCATTCAATAATGGTGCCTGCAGTATGCCAGCGAGTGTACTAGGGAACTGAGGATGGAACTGTCTGTAGGCTCACACAGATAGAGGACAGAGTTGGAGCCAGGTCTGCAAGTGAGGAGAACATAACATAAAATACTGTCTTCCCTGTCATCTTTGCTAAGGAACATAAAAGACCCAAGTCAAACCTGAACCCACAGCAGTGCACTGAGCAAGCTGTCTCTGCAGCTGAATGGCCTCAGGTGCTCCCAGGAAGGAACACGTGAGTAATGAAACACCTGAAAGGCAAAGACATTTGTGTAATTAGGGAACCTGCTGGGGAAGGAACAGCTGTAATGAAAGCCACAGGGAAAATGTAACACGAGCATTCTGGGTAATCCTCTAATCACACTTTTTAACCAGAGAAAAGCCCTCTTAGGCATGTCCTTTTATTCCCCTACAAACTCAGGGCTGAATTCCTGAAGAGCAAAGTTATTAAAACCAGTGAACATTCTTTAGAATATCTTTACTCACTCAGAAAGACAAATGAAGGGTAAATATTCCAGAAAAATAATCAAGTCCTATAGTTTTCTGTAAGGGAAGTGTTTTCTGTCCTGAGCTCATAGCACGTTCTGATCTAGAAACCAATATTATCACACTCTCCAAGGCAGACGGACTTGCACCCCCGTGTTCTGTGGGCACCGTCACTGGCCTCAGACCTCTCCCTGCTCCTCTAGGACTGTCCTGCCTACATCTGCTCATGGCTGCCATTCCCATTCCCCCAGCTCAACCACAGCACTCCACTCACAGCTTTGGGGAGAGCCGAAAGCACCCGCCATCTACTGCAAAGCACAGGAGTGAGCTTCTGGTCCTTAACACTCATTCTTGACATCCCACCTCCTCCAGGAAAACAATTTTAACTGACAAGAAAAATGATAGCAAATGCACATCCTCTTTTTCATCCTGTGAGTCACCCCAACACCTCCCTCATCTTTTTTCCCAGTTATAGATTACTGCAAAATAACCCCCCAAATCAGTTTCTAAACAATACCCACTATATTATGCTCTGAATTGTACAGCCAGGAATGTAAGCAGGGCCCCACGAAGATGGCTCGTCTGCTCCTTGGGGTCTGAGTTCCCAGCTCAGGGGACTCAGATGCAGAGTGGTGTCACCAGAAGCCTTCTTTACTCGCTCACTCTGTGCCTGGACTGGTGACTCGAAGGCTGGACTCAGCCAGGCCTGGAGCCCTGCATGTGGCTTCTCTGTGGAGAAGGGGCTTCCTCCTAACATGGCTGCTCCAGGGAGGGTGCACTTCTTCCCTGAGGGCCCAGGACTCCACCCGTGTCTAGTAAAGGAGGCAGACGCTGCGTGGCCTTCTATGGCTCCATATCAGAAGGCTCACAGCGTCCTCTCCACCACATTTTTTGGTCAAAGCAGCCAAAAGCCTGTTGAATGCCAAGGAAGGGACAAAGACTGCTGGATGGGAGTGATCCCACTGTGATCAGCTCGTTATTAACAACAGGGAAGGCGCAAAGAGGGAAGCCAGACACTAACGCCATGTCATTGGGGCAGCTTCACCAGGAAGTTGCAACTTTGCACTCCGCAGGGAAACACTGGCCTATTCCCTGTAAACACTGGGGGAAAGGATCAAACAGAAGGGACATAGATGCATGCCCAGTAAAGTTAGGGTGACATGGGGCCAGGACATACGTGTCAGTCAGACCTGGGAGCAGAAGTCATTGGCCAGGATGGCCGTGGCCACTGCAAGCAGGTGGACACTTGGGAATACATAGTCTCCTACACCAAGGAGTTCTGTCTCTCATTGCTCCCTGCTCTTGGTCCCGCGTGTCTCGTGGACTCTCTTGTTTTGCTCCTGCACAGGTTTCCTCCATAGCCACGTGGCACTGTGGCCCCCACATGCAATGGACTAATGCACTGAGCGGGGAAACCCAGTGAAGCCAGCCTGGTGCTGGGCTGGACCCGGCTCCAGTAGGGAAAGGAAACCCTGGACACTGGCTCTGCAGCCCCAGCTACACTTTTATGGCAGGAAAAGGGAATGGCACTTAGGAAACTCAGAAATGTCATTCCACAAAAATAAAGCTTCCTACCATATCTCATCCTTCCATGTGAGTCTCAGAAAACTCCTTTTCTCCGGATATTGCAAGATATCTACCCCCAATAGCACCCCGGGAGATGAGAAACTCTTTCCTCTATGAACAGGAGGAGCTGCAAAAGATATTGTAGCAATTTTTTTTTTTAGTCTAAGAATGATGGGCATTTAGACAATGGCAACAGGCTCACACCTGACAGCGCCACAGCAGGGGCGGGCAGAGCGAAGACAGAGGCAGGGAGTAGGCGCTGCGGGGGCAACAGCCACGGCCTGGGGTTGCCTGTAGTTGCTGGGGTGGGGGAAGGGTGAGAAGGGTTGGCCACAGTGACTCCAGAGTGCCAGATCCAGGTGGTCACAGTCAAGGGCTCACGGAGAGCGGGCATGCCACACACCACCCAGTGCCGGGCACCGCCCGGAGGTCAGCGCAGGGAGAAGCCTCGGGGAGGTGCTCAGGTCCCCCCCGACAGGGCGGGCCAGCCTTCCATCCACGGTGTGGACAGCAGCCTCCCTGGCTGTGTAGCAATGTTCTGACTGCACACACCTCAAAGGTGCTCTGCCTTTGACTCCCATGTGTGGAATGTTCCTTCTCACACCAGCCCGCCCCTCCAGACCACAGTTATTTTCTTCTCATCACCGCCCTGCTCCCCAGCATCATCTCCCTCCTGGACGACCTGACATCTTCACTGCTCTCCCCACACACGCTTGTGCTCTGCTCAGCATACCTGTCTCTGCCCTGTACCTGGGGAATCATGAAAACCCAAGTTTCCTACTCACCAGCTGCCGATGCTTCAGAGGTTAAGATAAGAGTCTGTGGCTTGACCTTGAAGTCCCCGAGTGGTTCATTCCCTGGTGACCTATCTTGTCACGCAGCTCAGGGCGGCTTCACCTTCCCGAATGCCTCGAGGTCTTTGCACATGCTGGCTCCTCTACCTGGAATGCTCTTCCTTGCAAGCCCCTCTCACCTGCACCCAGAAACCCTTACTTACAATGCAGCTCTCAGCCCAACAGCACCGTCACAGAGAAGACTTCTCCACTCCCAGAGTGAACCTGAGCCCCGTGATGCGTTCTGACAATGCCCTGTCCTTTCCCTTCCTCTCTCCTCCTTATTTCATGCCCTTGCCATGTGACCTTGCTAATCGCCCCAACAAGAGGTGGATGTGCACCATGGACTCTTCCAAGGGATTTGCTTTGGCCAATGGGGCATCACAGAACATAACGCAGGAAGCAGTTGGAAAGGTGTGTGTACATCTGGGCTTGCTCTCTTGCTGTGACTGGACCCCCAAGACCACCAAGCCTGCTGCAGGCCACTGAGGTCGCATGGAGAAGAACTAGGGCTCTTTGTGTCCTGGCGGGAGGTCATCCTGTTACGGAATTTACCAAGCAACCGAAGAACACGCAGGAGCACTTGGAGACACAGGAAAAACCCCTTTATTTTCAGACGTTTCACATGTACCAGTAAGGTTACTCCAGAGAGACTGTTTCTCTCCAAATCCTGAGCAAACCAATATGAGGAAGCTTTCCCTTTATACCCTTTGGTGTCTTTGTCCCCCAAATATGGGGTGGGACTTCCAGACCTTTCGCGGGCTTTGCAAAAAGCCCTGTGTGTTGGGGTGGCGCTGTGAGACCACACCTAACGGCGCTGATAACCCCTCCAGGGGCTTGCATGGCTTATGGCCTCTGTAAAATGGGAGCACTTAGGTAAACAAATCTTGCAAGACCAGAGTGTGGAGAAAGGGGCAGCGACTTCATTGTAGGCTAACGGGAATGTGCTTTAGGTCACTGCACAGATTCCGATTGCTAGCCCCCAGAAATGTCTCATTTCCCCATCAATCCTGCAGCAGCCAGCTGCCACCCTGCCCTCTGACTCATCACAGACACAGGAGAGATCAAGCAGACCCCAAGCAAGCTGGCCAGGAGGCAGGAACCAGCTGTGCCGTGATCAGAGGCTTGCGGTTGGGAGCCGCCACAGCTGGGGGGGGGGGGGGCGAGTGGACATTCAGGTACTTCGGGACTTCACAGCATCAGCAGCCTCGCCGGACTGCAGGCTTCATGAAGGCAGGTGCGCTCAGCTCGCCCTCTGGTCGCTGGTGCTCACAGCAGCCCCCAGCGCCACGCAGATGCCCCATGATTTCCCGTGAGCAAATGGAGTGAATAAGTTACACGTCTCCATCGTGAAGACACCATTGCCTGGGTTTCTGGCTGTTAGAAAGAAGGCTCTGCCTTGGTGTTTTCGCACGCTGTCTCTCTGGGTTCTCCGGGGGTCAGTTCTGAGGCGTGTGGAATATTCCTGCTCAAGCTAGCCCACCCTCCCAGCAGCTCTGCTCTGGGCCCTGCCCCACCTGTCCCGTGTCTGTCCGTGTTTTCACCTGAAGCAGCAGCGTGGGGCCAGGCTGTGGGGGAGTAGAAGTTCCGGTGTGACCCCCCTCAGGGAGCACACAAGTCCAGAAGGCCTCCCAGGGCAGGCGGCGGAGGCCTTGCCGCCCCACCCGCACACTCCCAGCTGTTTTCAGCTGCAGGCAGACAAGTGAGCACCCTAACGTTGGAGGCGGGCAAGTCATCGCATGACTTGGGAACAGCCCGCTCCCCAGGGGACAAGGGACCTCTCGGGGTGATGGCAACGGCACAAATCTCCCCAGCGCTGGCGATGCCGCAAGGGCCCATCGTGGCCAGAACGTAGAACAGGTGCGACTCACTGCACAGAAAGTCTCAGCAAAGACCTGCAGAGCCAGTCGGTCCTGCTCTCCCTGCTCCATCTCTGCCAGCTGTGCTCCCTGTCCTCCAGGGTGGGCGCGGGGAGGGATGAGTGAAGGCGGTGCCGCCCAAAACTCTCAGTAGCTCTGTGGGTGCGGTAGGGCTACCCCGGCCGGTCTGTTCTGTCCGCCATGCTTCCAGGGGCAGCAGTACCCCCCAGCCCACGGTGTCCCCAAACTCCAGTGGCCACAGAGCATCCCTCAGCCTGAGCAGCATGGCCCAGGGCCCAGGTTGTCTCAGAGACGTCTGTCTCTCAAGATGCTGAGCCCCTTCCTCCATGGTCCCCCGGAGCTCTCTGGGAACTTGTACTTAGTCTGGGACTCCTCAGGGCTGCAGCTCGCAGGCCCTGGAGGGGAACCGACACACATCCTGTTACAGATGTCCATGTGGGGTCTGGTTCTTGTGTCCGTTGTTGTGGGGCTACTCCCAGCACCCACCGCCCATCCCTGTGGGGATAGCAGCCATGTCTTCCTGGGTAATGGGTTTTCCCCAAAGCAGTCTAGGTGGTTCTAGAAAAGGCGACTCCACGGAGAAATTCAGAGAGCAGCATCAGCGGGACCGAGGGCAGAGGCGCGCCTGGCAGTTACCCAAGGGCGAACATTCTGGCCTGAATCGTGTCCCTCCAGATTTCATTTGTTGAAGCCATAAGCCCCTGCCTGACTGCACTGGGGGATGGGAACTTCAAGAAGGAATTAAGGTTGAGTGAGGCCTAGGGGTGGAGCCCTGTTAGGGTAGGATTGGCCCTGCACACACTCCGCCATGGGAGGACACAGGAAGGAGGTGACTGCCCGCAAGCCAGGGCTGGGACTCACGCCAAGCCCACCATGCTGACACCAGAACCGTGAGAAATGGGTGTGTGCTGGTTAAGCCGCCCAGCTGTGGGCTGTTGTTAGGGCAGCCCAGCTGACTGGGGCAGGACTGGACCAACCAGTGCAAAGGCGTGAGGCTCTGTGAGGTGAGCACAATGGGCAGAGCGGTGATGAGAAAGGCTGTGGCCAGGTGACCCTCATAGGATGTCCTGACTTTGACTTTTGTTCCCAGACTGGAGGCTGGGGGAGGCTTCGATGAGAGCAGGACACTTGCACGTGCATTTGCAGGGTCGCCTGGTCTTGGAGCGGGGTGGGGGCGGGGCGGGAAGGCCTTAGGTGCCTGGAAGCGCTGGGAGGGCGAGGATGGAATCAAGTTCTGTCCTCAGAGTGGAGGCCTGTCCTCAGGAAGTGAGGTGTGAGGTGTGAGGGAAGGAGAGGCCCAGGCCGACACAGCTCTCATCCTGAGCACCTGGAGGGATGGGGTGTCACACTCTGACCCCGAGAAGCTGGGGAGGAGCAGGTTCTTACTTACACACCTGTTTTTAACGTTCAGTTCTCATCACCGGGTTGCAGGCTCTCTTGACATACAAATGAAGGTGATGCGGTCCCCGCTTCTAGGAAGCTCATTCCTATGGGAGCCGCTAACCCTCATGTCCAGCCAGCTCTGCACTATAATGGATGTGCTTAGTTCCTAAGTCCTAGATTCCAGTTATGTATATACAGGAATGAAAATACACTTGAAAAAAAAGTATTCCACTTAGACCAAATTAGGTTGTGCTTTTCAAAACTCCACATTTTTTTCACTAAGAGTTGTAAAAGCTTCACAAACTTTTAATTGACAGAAAGTCATTTTTTCTCTAAGCATTTAAATATATTTTATTGATTTCAGAGAGAAGAAGGGAGAGACAGATGAAACATCAATGAGGAGAGAGAATCATTGATGGGCTGCCCCCTGCAACCCCTCCCTGGGGATGGAACCCGAAACCCAGGCATGTGCCCTGACCAATAATCAAACCACCACCTCCTGTGTTCATGGATCGATGCTCAACCACTGAGCCACGCTGGCCAGGCATCCTGTAATCATTTTTATGAACTTACATGAAGGACGAACACCTCATACGTAGGGAGGGTCTCACCTAGAGAGCAAGTGTGAAAGATGAATTAACAAAGCACTGGGTGTTGCGAGGAATCAGAAAACAAGTGGGAAAAGAGAAAGAAAAGAAAAGGCCAAGTACAAACAAGGAGAACATGACAGCTCTGCAGATGCTGGAGGGGAGGCGCGAGTCTCCCTCCGCTCTGCTGCTCCATGCGCCCGCCTTGGAGGAAGGGCCTTCTGCCGGAGGGAGGACGTCCTGTCCTAGCTCCATGGATTAGCAGTAAAAATGGGACGACACGTGTGACTCTGAGGAGTGGGAGAGAACATGTCACAATTGAATGCGGTGTTACTTGGTTTACCCAGGTCCTCTGCACTGACCTGAAGTTTGGTGCAGCTTCACACAACCCATGACAAAGGACTGTGTGGACCAACGCACACCGATGAGTCCACACACCTCTGTGTAAGGTGCCTGAGCACCGTTAGACACCAGGGAGGCAGGCACTTCCACAGCTACTGGGAGAGCGGCTGCAAGGTTTACAGACTCAGAAGAAAATAAACATCAAGGTTGTGATTTCCCCACAGGGGGTAGCAGATGTTAATAAAACCAGTGCAAACATGGCCACAACTGTTACAAACAATAACTAGGAATGATCTGTCACTGAGTGCACCTCTAAATGATCGCATCATTCAGGTGAGGGAAGTAGCCTGATTCTACTAATACTAGCAGTCTCCTGTTTTATTTTTTTTTTGATTCAGTCTTTATTGTTCAGATTATTACAGTTATTCCTCTTTTTTCCCCCATAACTCCCCTCCACCCAGTTCCCACCCCACCCTCCTCCCTCACTCCCCACCCACTGTCCGCATCCATAGGTGCACGATTGTTGTCCAGTCTCTTCCCACATCCCCCTCACCCCTTCCCCACCCCCCCCAAGAATAGAGAGTCCACTCCCTTTCTATGCCCCTGATTCTATTACAATCACCAGTTCATTCTGTTCATCAGATTATTCACTTGATTTTCAGATTCACTTGTTGATAGATGTGTATTTCTTGTTCATAATTTGTATCTTTACCTTTTTCTTCTTCTTCCTCTTCTTAAAGGATACCTTTCAGCATTTCATATAATACTGGTTTGGTGGTGATGAACTCCTTTAGCTTTTCCTTATCTGTGAAGCTCTTTATCTGGCCTTCAATTCTGAAAGATAGCTTTGCTGGATAAAGTAATCTTGGTTGTAGGTTCTTGGCATTCATCACTTTGAATATTTCTTGCCACTCCCTTCTGGCCTGCAAAGTTTCTGTTGAAATATCAGCTGACAGTCGTATGGGTGTTCCCTTGTAGGTAACTGAGTTTCTTTCTCTTGCTGCTTTTAAGATTCTCTCTTTGTCTTTTGCTCTTGGCATTTTAATGATGATGTGTCTTGGTGTGGTCCTCTTTGGATTCCTTTTGTTTGGGGTTCTCTGTGCTTCCTGGACTTGTAAGTCTCTTTCTTTCACCAGGTAGGGGAAGTTTTCTGTCATTATTTCTTCAAATAGGTTTTCAATATCTTGCTCTCTCTCTTCTGCTGGCACCCCTATAATTTGGATGTTGGTAAGCTTGAAGCTGTCCCAGAGGCTCCTTACACTATCTTCGTATTTTTGGATTCTTTTTTCATTTTGCTTTTCCGGTTGGGTGTTTTTTGCTTCTTCGTATTTCAAATCGGTGACTTGATTCTTGTTATCCTCTAGTCTGCTGTTGGGATTCTATATAATATTCTTTATTTCAGTCAGTGCATGCTTAATTTCCAGTTGGTCCTATATCACAACCTCGAGGGTCTCATTAGATTTCTTGTAGGTCTCATTAATTTATCGGCAGTTTCTAGAAAATTCTTGAAAAACCTTCAAAGTGTGGTTTTGAACTCTATATCCAGTCATTTTCTTTCCTCCCTTTCTGTCATTTGTGTCCTTTTTCTTTGTCTCCACATTTTTTTATGCTTCCCTGTGTTGATAAAGTGGTTTTCTGTGCTAAGTGTCCTCTAGGGCCCAGTGGTCCAGCCTCCCCAATTACCTGAGGAGGACACTCTTGGTGCACCCTTTGTGGTCTTTGTGCACAGTCTTGTTGTAGTTAAGCCTTGATTGTTGTAGGTATCACTGTGAGCAATTGGCCTCCAGGCCAATTGGCTATGAGAATCAGCTGTGTCTGCAGTGGGAGAACTTCTGTGCTGGAGACACCCCTCCGGGGCAAGACTTGCTTCAGTGGGGCTTTGGTGCTCACTGAGTCTGCCCCCTGAGTATGTCCTTTGTGGTTCAAGGGAGCTGCAAACTGGTAGGTCCCACTCTGACCTCTGGCTGCTCCTGGCTCCTGGACTTCTAGGGAGGTGTTAATCTAGCCTCTGCCTTACGCTATCCAGCAAAAGCCTCCCTACAGAGCTTGGCAGGCTGGGTCCCAGGGGATCAACAGGGCAGGGATAGCAGTTATGGCTGCTCTCAGAGGCTCTGCTTCTCAGTGTCTGGGCAATAGCTGCATGCCCCTCTGAGAGAAAGATGCCCTCGAGTTCCGACCAATGCTAGACAGTCCCGCTTCTCCCGTATGAGTTTGGGTCCCCAGAGACTCGCCCAGAACTGGAGCTCAGAGCCTGAGACTCCCTCCCCATTGAAAACAACAACCACGCCCTCAGCTGCCAGCCCTCTCCGCATGCACCTCCGCATCTTAGTATTTTACTTCGGCACTGCGCCTCCTCTGAGTCTCAGTGTGCTTTTCTCTTTCCTTCTAGTTGTGGAATGTCCACTCAGCTAGCCTTCCTGTGGTTCTGGATGATGTCCGTTCCATGTTTTAGTAGTATTTTTGAAGTGGTTGTTCGAGGCAGCAAACTCCAGTGTTCACCTGTGCCGCCATCTTGGTTTCTCCTTCTGCCAGTCTTCTGGAGCGGTACCCAGCAACCTTGCCAATACCTTGATTTGTATATATACTCTTTTGTGAAGTCAATAATCTTCCTGTCACTTTTCTGTGTGTAGTTAGAGCATGGTGTGCATGTTCATGCGACATCGTGCCGGCTATTTACAGCCACTGCCCTTCAAGAAGGTGAGTCTGCTGATAAATATTCATCCTGACAGTTTTCTGGAAATTATGGAAAAGTTCTCATAGCTCAAATACAACATTAGGGGATAAAGATGCTCCTTTACTGCTCTTCTGCCTAGAAAAGCATTTTATTGCCTTTTTTACAGTTTGCATGAAATATATGACAATGCTAGCAAATGAGATTTGATCTGCATTTGTAATTCTATTCAACAAACAAAGGTCTTAAACACAGAAAACATGGTGTAGCACCCCATACTTGCTGTGGTAGCTTGTCCCCCATATACAGACATATATATGCGTACATACACGTTACCACAATGGTAGCTATAAGTCTGGAGTGCATTCTGTTTAAAGATCGCTCTGCTTTGCAAACTTTAGTTCATTTAAACCCCACAGCAACCCTGCAAGGTGGCATTTTACCTCTGATTGTATAGGTGAGGAAGCTGATGTTTTGATAAATTAAATAAAGTGATAACTTTTCTATAACTAGTGAGTATTGGCACTTGGATTTGAGACTAAAAGCCGACTGGACTTCGGAGCCCAGGCCTTCCCCACTGTGCACCTCCAGGCCCTGCTCCCCAGTGGGAGTCTTGCTGGTGGGCTGCGAGGGCAAGGGGAGGCAGCTGCGCCTGGAAGGCAGGGGACATAGTTCAACTTCACGCTGTGTCTGTGTGGCCCTTCACAGGCATTTCCCTGACAGGCAGCTTTTACTAACGCCTTCAGGACCCAATGGTTCCACTCAGTTCTATGAGTCTTAGAGAGCCAGTGTGCATTCCATGGTGCCCACAGTCATGCCCTTCTAGGAAATGGCAGCTCCGCATAAACAAGGCCAAGACCGAGGACGGAAGTTCTGGTAAAACGCATTCACGCACAAACTCTTACTGACTTCCTGCTCCGACTGCAAAAAGTTTACATGGATATACAGGCCTTACATGGTTTTTGCAATTATTTGCAATGTAGTTTTGCAAAATATATTTTTCTGCATTGCATTCACTAAGAGTAGAATTTTGACAATTTTCATGCCAACTTTTACTTTTCTCTTGGTTAAAATGAAGACATTTATAGATTAGATAAATAAATAGGATATTTATATATAGATTGATAAATATATTTATAAATTAGATATTTATAATGGTAAAATATATAAATGTAACCCACATTTCGAAAACTGAGAAGCTGCGTTAATATGTTGTTATGACTGTACCATGAAGTGCTTCATAGAGAATGATGTATCAATAATATACTCATATCGTCTATAAAACAAAATCAATAAACAGATATATT
This sequence comes from Myotis daubentonii, assembly GCF_963259705.1. NCBI lineage: Eukaryota > Metazoa > Chordata > Mammalia > Chiroptera > Vespertilionidae > Myotis > Myotis daubentonii. The sequence goes on from NC_081850.1 coordinate 6,152,044, forward strand.
GTATAGTTTCCTTTCTGTGAGGAATAAGAGTATATTTTCAATTTAAGAGGAAGGTCCTCCCAGCAGTTATATCTCTGGTTGGTGACATTACAGAAGATTTTTATTTTCTTCTGTGTGCTTTTCTTTTTTCTTGAATAAAACTTGCTTTCAGATTGGATTTAATAAAAAATAAATATTGAACATAAATGCAAGCCACAATTCTTATTCTCAAATTCACTTCAAGAAAGTAGAAAGGAGATTATGTGTCTATAAAGAAAATTCCCATCACGGGAATACGCACGGGGCAATGGTAATAAGTGCTGTTGAATGCCAATGCTCACACTGGCACATGCAGGAATTCAGTTGTTCCCGTCTGTGGGAAAAGGCAATACCATTTTTGAAAAGTTTCATGTCATTAAGGTCATCTGTTTTTATAAAATTATATAGGTGGGAATGATGTTCCCTTATACATATAAAGCATCGTGGAGAGAGCTTTGGAAGCCTTTAAAATCAGTTGAGGAGACCTGGGTTCAAATACCGGCTCAGTCCTTTCATAGGTCTGTGAACTTGGGCAAACCACTTAATATCCCTTTCCAAACTGTAACATGAGGAAAATAAGGCCAATGCGTGGTTGGACCCACTGGCTCACACAGGACTTGGCAGCTATTCCTGCTTTTGTGATGATTACTTTTGGACTTCATCCCTTAGCTGTGGGAACAACAATGTCCCACATTGAATCAGAAGGACCTAAGGGCAGACACTGATTGCATGGTGCCACGGACAGCCACTAAGCGGAACCTGCCCTATTCGCCTTCTACGGAAACGGATTCTTTTAGTCATTTGGTAAATGTCTGGTGAATGAGAGCTGCACTTTAGCTCAGCAGCAGAGGCAAAGAGGTGAGACTTAGTTACTTCCTTCATGGAGCTCAGAGTCAGGTGGTGGAGACAAGTGAGTAAGCAGGCAGCTGTCATCCTATGCCAACTGCTAGGAGTTTGGGAAGCACAGAATATAGGCACACCTGGGCACATCACAGACTGCAGATGCCCAACATTTACCTGGTTCTCTAGGGGCACAGAGCCTCCACAGGGCACCATCCTGTGCCCCGCCCAGAGCCAGACTTGGGGAGGACGGAGGTGGAGTCAGAGCGGGTCTCCAGTGGGTGCGATGATCTACTTGAGTCTTAAAGAATGAGGAGACCAATGAGTGAAGACAGCGGGGAAGGATATGCCATGGGCAGGAAAGAGCCGGTATTTGAACCCAGTGCAGTCTGGGAGATGTGGTCTGCCCTCTTCAGGGGCCTCAGAGAGTTCAGTGTGACAGCAGGAAGGCGGCTGGAGGGAGAACGTACGGACACTGGTTAGTACTAAAAGGCCCACCATGCAGTGGCAAATGGTTTGGAAGGGTTTTAATCAAATAGAACTGATAAAAGTACATGACGAAAAAAGAACCATAGTACTTACATTTTCATTTAGCCATTTGTACTTTAGAAAAGAAGATGGTTAAATACAGTTTATTTTTGAATCAATGTCTAGTATTTATCAGACAGGACGTAATACTACTGAGTGTCATTGGTACAAACATAATTAAATGTCCTCACTTTGGGGCAATTTTTTAAAAAATATATTTTTATTGGTTTCAGAGAGGAAGGGAGAACAAGAGAGAAATAGAAATATCAATGATGAGAGAGAATCATGGATCGGCTGCCTCCTGCATGCCGCACACTGGGGATGGAGCCCAGAACCAGCACCGTAACCGTGACCAGAATCGACCCTGGGACCCTTCAGTCCGCAGACCGACACTCTATCCACCGAGCCAAAATCGGTTAGAGGGGGGCAATTTAATTGGAGACTTAACGTGACCTTAAATGAAACTATTCGTCACTGCTGTCTTCTGCTGTATATTTTTTGTGGCTAAAGAGTAAATAATGCTCTCAAATACCACTTTAAAACATGCCGTTTCAATCCCTAATATTCAAGCTGATTAATTAATAAATTAATGTTATACATGTCCCCAAATTCATTGCAGGACTAGATCAAAGAAGTCCATATGCTTGGGACGATTTGAAGCCCCCAAACCAAAGACCACGGCAAATTTTTTTTTTATCCTCTCCTGAGGCTATTTCTTCCCACTGTTTTCTGAGAGAGGCCAAGGGCGGGAAGGAGGGAGAGAGAGAGAAACTTGAAAGTGACTTCAGGTGCATGGGATGATGCTCTAATCCACTGAGCCACACCTCTGGGCCCAACTGTTTCTTTCATGAGCCAGTCCATGCAAAGGGTGAAATGCAAGGACAAGTCAGGAGGTGCATGTGATGGTGTCCGCTGGGCACTTCAAAGGCTCTGACCGCTGTGCTGGCTTCAAAGGACACGGAAGGCCTGGGAGACGCTTCCCTGCGTCCCCTCCATTGCCCCACAAGGTCAGGGACTCCCTCCCAAAAGGCTCCTGGGAAAGGACTCCCTGTTTGCTCACTCACAAGGCAGCGTATTAGGGTGCAATCCTTGCTAGCTGCGGGCTCTGATCTGGATGTGGGGGTGCGGCCCCAGTCAGGTCAGGGCTCGGGTCCACTCCTCAGGAACCTTCTCAGCTGGACCAGGAGGCGGGCGGCCAGGGCAGCCATGGAGGGAGGCCCTGACTCCGGGACTGGCCGCACAGAGAAGCTGGGGAGCCCGGAGGAGGGGCCACATGCCCGCAGGATCTGGGGGCTCCCGCACTGGCTGTGACAGGCTGGGGCCTCCTGGGCCCTGGGGCAGGCGCCTAAGCGCCTGCAGAGCCCGAGGCAGGCAGGGCAGGTGTGGCGCGGGGACCGGGTCTGGAACAGGCTCCTGGTGCAGGGCCAGCGGGTGCCCAGCACCTGCCCCCCAGCTGGAGGCCCAGGTGCTGGAGAGTCAGGAAGGGCGTGGCCAGTGCTGAGGCCCCGCCCCCTGCCCTTTGACCTCTGCTCCTGCGCTGGACAGGCACGTGCACAGTGTCCAGTCTCCGTTGACGTTTCCATGGAGACATCAGAGCTCCTGGCCCACGTTGGCTCAGTGCGTGCGAGAGCCCCAGCGGAGGAGGAAGCGAAGGAGCAGCGCTCCCGGTCTCCACTCTGACCTCGGCTCGCTTGGCGCACAACTTGCTCTCGATGGGCAATTTGCTTTCCAGGTTTCTTGCTTTAATCCGCGGCCTCCTCCACCGGGCCTTGCCTGGTGGCGGCCGCCCGGTGGCTTTCGGGGTGCGCAGGGGGGATGCCCCGCCTGGCCGCATCCACCCCGCGGCTCCTGCACCTGCCCTGGGCCCTGGGCACCGGGTCCTCCCCCGGGGTCCGGCACCTGCCCTGGGCCCTGGTCACCGGGTCCTCCCCCGGGGTCCTGCACCTGCCCTGGGCCCTGGTTACCGGGTCCTCCCCCGGGGTCCTGCACCTGCCCTGGGCTCTGGTTACCGGGTCCTCCCCTGGGGTCCTGCACCTGCCCTGGGCCCTGGTCACCGGGTCCTCCCCCCGGGTCCTGCACCTACCCTGGGCCTTGGTCACAGGGTCCTCCCCCCGGGTCCTGCACCTGCCCTGGGCCCTGGTCACAGGGTCCTCCCCCCGGGTCCTGCACCTGCCCTGGGCCTTGGTCACAGGGTCCTCCCCCGGGGTCCTGCACCCGCCCTGGGCCCTGGGTTCGGGCTCTTACCCCGGGGCCCTGCACCAGCAGCAGCTGGCTGTCTCACAGCGGTGGGAAGGCCGTGTCCTCTCCCTGAGACCGGTGGCTTCCCTCTGAGGCTCCGCCCCTCCGTGAGGTGGGAGGACCCCCCAGAGAAGCCCCGTCTGTGTTTCCGTTATCCCCGGACGGTCTACATCCCTCCTCCCTCGGGCAGACTTCATCTCCCCAGGAAGGAAGTCCAGGTTATGAAGCCCAAACCAGCCAGGACCATCCCACATCCTCCTCCGAAGGACATGGAGGTGAAGGTCCAAGAAAGGTCCCCAAAAGGGAGGGCAGTGAACCAAGACCTTCAGGTACAGAACAAGGGACAGCGTGACCAGGACAGCCCCTACCGCCCTGGGGGTCCCCCACTGACATGGAGGGCCCCAGAGCCCACCGGGGTCCTCCCGGCCGGCAAGAGCGGTCCTGGGCCTCTGGGCCTCCATGCCCAGCACCCACAGGGCAGCGTGAGTGGGAGCACCCCGCTGTCTCCCAGGAGCTGCTCCTCCAAAGGCGGGGTGGGCGCAGGCTCACGCAGCCCTGAGGGAGGTGCCCTGCCTGCTCTGCAGCCAAACCCAAGCCCCCTTGGCTTCCTGCAGCCACAGAGCCCCGCAGAGGGAGTGCTGCGGGGAGACCCCCCGCCCAGCGTCCCAGTGTCACCACCTTTGTGTGAGGAGGTGGAGGCTCCAAAGCCATCCAGCAGCCATCCTCCACCCGCCTCTGCCCCCAGGAAGTCCCGCAAGAGAACCATGGCCCTGCCCCTCCAGCTCCCGCTGCCCCCACTGCGGTGGGATCGAGGGCAGCTGCCCCCGCCTCCTAAGCTGCCCTGCCTTGCAGGTGCCTGCATCCTGGGCGCTGACCCAGAGGCCAGGGCGGGCTGCAGTGCCACTCAGTCTGCCCCTTCTCCCTCCCCTCCTGGCTCAGCCATGGCAAACACCCTGCCCCTGGCCACTCACCCTGGCCAGGGCGCTGCTCCCACCACAGCCGGGACACCTCATGGTCTCACCTCTCAGCCGCCCTTGCATAATGTGGACAGTGAAATGGACACCACTCCCCCTTCCTATGCTCGCACTTACCCTGAGTCCACTGTGAGGATCCGGACAATTTACCAATGCCGTGATCTGCAAAGGGACCCTCCAGGCCCCCCACCGAAAGACAAGCCCTGAAGGACCGCTGCCCTCCTCAGACCATCCCATTGGCCGCACCCATCCCTCAGCCCACCTGAGGGACTCCTCCAGGTCCCAGAAGGGACCCTCTTCCCCCAGTGCTCCTGTTAGCGCCCAACTTCACACTATGGCGTTGGCGTTGCCACCGAGATGCTAGACACCAGGAGCAGCAGCTCAGTTTGCCGGTTCCTCGGCAGGCCGACCTGTGGTTATGGGTCCTGCGGCTCCCATGGATGGTGCCAGCTCTGGGGTCAGTATGTCCACCCCAGGCCGCACTCAGCCACAGTAGCCGGGGCATCCGCGTTAGAGGTGGACTGAGGAAGGCACACAGCCCTGCTGCTGCGTCTCCCTTTGGCCATAAGATCAGGGACCCACCTGGCCACAGCCTGGCCGCTGAGGAGGAGGAGCAGGCATCACCCCAGTGCGTGGATACGCTGCTGGTTCCACCTGAAATCCCACCCCCTGGAGCCCTCCTGTCGTTACACAGGCGGTGTGGTGACAGGGAGGGCACCAGGCCCCTGACGGAGGCGCTAGTGTTCACTTGCCATCAGTGCTCTGTGGCCGCCTGGACAGGGAATCTCCTGCACTCGCAACAGCCACCACCATGGAGAATGAAGGTACGTCCGAGGCATGTGTGTGTCCACCTTTCCTCAGGCCACCCAGGCTATCCTGGCCGCATGGCCTCCATGATCCGTGCAAGTCCCCCTTGTAGTTGCACTTTCTTTCCAAGCCCCGGGAACCACCTGTGCAGAATGCAGGTGATGCGATGGGAGGGCCCAACATCCCTCCCCTGATGGGAGGACCTGTTACTCCCACTTCCCATCAGAACAACTGGGGCCCACCTGGCCAGCACACAGGTGGTGCCTTCACAGGGAGGTGTCTCACCTGTGATGGGAGGCCACCGTGTCACCACCTGCCATCAGATCCCTTGCAGCCCAGCTATCCAGTGATGGGGACAGCACACCTGCAAAGGCTGGATAGGCTTATGGGGCCCCATTCATACTGAGCCTTGGGCACCCCTGACCCACACAGCAGTGCTATGGGGGAGAGCACCAGGCATCTCCACAGAGAAATGTGTGCTCTCAGTCAAACACCTGCCTCCATCCCCCAAGGTCGGGTGCCCCTCTCCCTTTGGAGGAGCCAGGACTGTGTGTGGAGGCTCCTGCTCAGAGCAACGGTGCCTGTGCTCGGGCAGGGCAAATGCCAGCTTTGCAGTTTGGGCATCTGCCCAGGGATTGCTAAGAGCCACCAACCAGTTCTATCACAAACCTCAACCAATTAGGACACCTTCTCCGCAAACTGTGTGTAGCATGGACTTCGCTCCACTGGGAAGAGGCTTCGCCCCTTCCAGTGAAACTTAACCTGCTGGTCCTACATCAAGTCAGAGGGCCACCCTGCAGGGGTCTGTGTGCTTGGGGCAGGCGGCCTTTGAGGGTGAGGGACAAATGAGCCCAGGTGAGAACTACCTGCAACTGAAATCCCTTCAGTAGCCAATCTGCTCGCCTACCCACTCCTCTGCCCTCCCTGCCTTGTATCTTCTGTATCAGCACATAGAACAGTGGTTCTCAACCTTGGCTGCACATTGAGAATCACCTGGGAATCTTTGTAAAATTCTGGTTTTTGGGCCTCATCGTCCGTAAATTCTATTTCTTTCTTACTCATGTTGTGGCCCCACCCCATCACAAAGAAACAGAATTCACGGAGGATGAGGCCCAGAAATCAAAATTTTAAAAAGATTCCCAGGTGATTCTGATGTGCAGCCAAGGTTGAGAACCACTGACATAGAACTTCCTGCTGTGTTTCCAAATAGCCATTCTGTGCTCAGGCTGTTCTCTCCTTCTAGATACCTCTGCCCCGACTTCCTTCCCCAGCTTCAATTTGATAATCCTTGCCCATCATGTAAGACTTTTCTCAGGCATCTTGTCATTCAAAAGTCCCCTTTGTCTCTTGTCCCATCTGGACTAGGTGCAACTCTTTTATGTCCTTGGAATCCTCCATGCACATCTCTACCCTCATACTTACCAGATTGTATTATAATTCACAGTTGATACAGCTTGGGTTCTCGCTAGAACATGAGGTCTTGGATGATGTTTCATTCAATTTGAATCTTTTGCAACAGATTTATCTTCTATCTCACATTAGGCACTTCATTAAAGAGTTGATGCATATATGAATAAATGAATAAATTTAAGCTGCATACATTGGAATCAAGTTTTGATGGGATCAGAGATAATACAAAGTATAAACTTCCCAACTGAAGCAGTAGATTTATGGTATCTTCCCAGAGCTTTTTCTGTTTTAAGTATATTTTTTATTGATTTCATAGAAGAAGGGAGAGGGAGAGAGAAGTAGAAACAACAATGATGAGAGAGAATCATTGATTGGCTGCCTCCTGCACGCCCCCAACAGGAATTGAGGCCCCAACCTGGGCAGGTGCCCTGACTGAGAATTGAACTGTTACCTCCTGAGCCACGCCGTTGGCCAGGCCTGTATCTTTTTCTCAGTCCTTACATGTGAGCAGTAGCACGCACGGAGATCTGATTTAAGAAACAATCCCCTCATAAGTCTGTACAGAATGGAGGAACAGCCGGTTCTATACAGTCATTAAACCAGAGTCCTTGGTCTTATCGGCAGCATGCTCTTTAACCAAAGCAATGAAACAATACTGGAGAAATGTTATCACAAGTCCATTACAAATAGGAAGATATAGGTGATACCTGTGTCTCAGGCTTCACCTCTGAATGTCTGATCCTTTTTTCAAAAGTTGGAAACAGAGCCAAGAGTCAGGCCCCATATCAATAACGAGTGTATGGACAGGAATCTGGGGGCATGTGCGATGGCAGTGTTCCTGTCAGAGACTTGCATTACCTATTGTGCCATTGCTTCCTTGCTGTGGGAGCCTGGCTGCTCAGTTATGGGAGAAGAGGAAAGGTGATGAGCACAGGGAGTTCACAGGGACTCTAAGGCATTTTCAGAGCTCTGCTACGACAGTTTCCTGTCCTCAGACCAAGGAGTCACTGCCAGGGCTTTTTTGTTCTGTATTGGCTATATGATCGCTGAGAGCCAGCCTGCAGCCACAAAGTAAAGAAATCTCCTCTGCTTCTCTCTCGTCGTTCCACAGGTAGTTTCCTGCCTTTCAGTGAGGTGACTTCACAGCAAAAACTACAGAAACGTCCTGCAGTTCATCAGCCTGCATTGCCTTCAGTCTGAACCCTGACTCTTCAATCACAGCGGACTCATTTGGAATCACACAAATTTAAAGGTCATGACATTAATCACAGATTTACCTAAAGCCCTTTCTTCCTTTTTTGAAGGGGTGGCTTGTCATGTGGTAGGCGGAGTCCTTCATGGTTTCTGCTGCTTGATCAATTTCATATGTGGTTTTCTGATATGATTACCAAATATTTGATACCAGGGTTCTATCTACATAAGGTCCAGTGACATAAGGTTATGAGAGATGGTTTGTGGTTTCAGGTAGGGTTCCAATGAAGTCAGCACAGAGCAGTGTTGGTTAGAGGACTATTCATTCTGTCGAACAAGTGAGTGGGTATTCACTTCACTCTAAGCCATAATCTTTATAGAAAGCCCTGTTTTGCTTTTCTTAACAATCAAACCTGGTAGGTCTTATGACCATATAAAGTGGGGGGGGGGCGTGAAAGGGATAGTTCGCGGATGTGCTGGTGATTACGTTTTTATGAATAAGACTCTGAGCAGATGGAAATGAAACCACATCCTTTAATGGCAGGGAGGAGAGAAGGTCTGAAGGAATCTGCACTACCACCTGCACACCTGCCATGTGGAAGCTGGGCGGGCTAAGACGGACTTTCTGTTGATTGAGATGAGTGTGATGGCTCAGGAAAGCTGTGCTGACCTCTGCACTTGGTGTGGTTGCTCTGTGACTGTACAGCCAGGGAGCATGGGGGAGTGTCCCCCACTAGCCAAGATGGCAGGTGGGGATTCTTACACTGAGCATGGAAGATGAATAGAAAGATGAATGGAGAGGGCTCCAGGGCACCAAAAGGTAGAAAGATAACTGGATAGAAAAAAGCCCTACCCCCTCTCTCCCTATAGACCCCCAGCCTTGAGCAGGAAGGGAGATGGTCTTTGAGACAGAAGTGCACCATTTCCCCAACTCGTGGCACCTGAATAAACCTCTTTCCTTTTGCATCAGTACTTGTCTCAGGAGTCTGGCTTTCCCTGGGGCAGGCGGCTGAACCTGCATTTTGGTTTCAGTTCGATAGGCCTCTTTTTACAGTGTCTCATAGTAAAACCCAGAACCTAAATCTATCCATAGCTGTTCTATAAATTGGTTCAAAGATGTCTTCATTTTTCCTAATATTGAAAATATTTTAATGTAATGGATTAACTATAATATAAAATTAAGCTTTAGCGAGGTAATTTATGAAACTAACTCCTTACTCTTTCCTTTTTTGGGGAGCACTAAATAAAAAGAAATGGAGAAAGAAATATAGAACATATAATGTCCCCAAACAATCACCTATCAACATTGATGAAGATCTTACACAAGTAAATGTGAATCAGAAGAAACTTAAATTCCAGAGCTGTGATAAAACATCTTTGGAAAACGCATTCATTCATAACACTGGTTGGAAAACAGGTAAAGTGTGTGCATTTGGTTTGGGACTTTAATAGGTTTATGGGGAATAAAGTGTGGTTTGATTAGTTTCCTTTGTTTTTCCTTTGTACTATGAACTGGACAGATACTTGATGCAAAGGAAACCAAATAGAATATAGAAAATATGAAGTTTAGACAACATTTTAATAATGTGTACAAAAAATTAAATGATTAAAGTTGTAACATCATGTTCCCAAATGATATAACAATGATACCTCCACTAGAAGATGTGATAAATATAATGTAATACATAGTTAATGTAATCTAATCATTCCATCACTTGTTAATCACTTACTCAATCAGGATTTGCTTTTCTTGAATAATACTTTGATCTTGTCTGTATTCAGTAATTGGATATAAAAAAAAGCAATGGACTATAATTAAATTTTAAGAAAAGAGAGTACTAGCCCTTGAATATAAAGTTTAAAATTACTGTATATGTAGAATCCTTAGAAAGCACTGTCCAAGTGTTTTGCCTTGACACTATGTTTAAAAAAACATGCAAAATCTAATACCATAAAAAATCTAATAAATGATAGATAAAATAGTGTTTAAAAATGAACAGCTCTGTTTTTCTAATATATTTTAAAGGAAATTGTATGTATATCAATACGTTAGGTAAAAACAAATGTACTCACGGGGGAAAGATTAGAAAACATATTCTACATTATAATAGCAGCTATGTTGAGGTGGTTTGTTATTAGTGAATATTTCTCTAATTTCCATATTGGGTAATGCAGTTATTTGAATGGAGCAATTTAGGTTTAAATCCCATTAGGGTAGGAATTTTCCTACATCACTGCCTGATACATATTAAATACCCAATAAAAATGTGTTGAATGGAAACTTAGGACATTGATTTCATTATAATGTCTTCATTAGATTCATAAAAGTAGATTGTCCCAATCTTGACATTTCCTGCCCCGGCTTTGTAGGCTGTTACCAGGCAGCGAGGCGTGTCCTCCGGGCAGTTCTCCGTGGAGGGAGGTCAGCCCTTGGCCTGCAGAGGCTCACCTCTGAGCTCACTGCTGCCTGGTGTCGTGCAGTGCTGCCTCGAGCAGGTTACTCTCTGTGACTCAGTCTCCCCATCTGAGCAGTAGGTGTAATGACGTCTCCTTCCTAGGACTGTGTGAGGACCGAATGTTTCCTACATGTAAATCTCTTAGTGGACTGCATGCCCCATTGTAAGGGACAGATCAATGTTGACCGTATTGTTAGTGTGTCGTTGATGTTGTTATTATTATTTTTATTATTAGTGGACGTTTCTACCTCTAGTTGTCTGGCCAGTATGTTGTTTTCAGCCTCTAATGCCCACAGTGGTTTCTGCCTCGTGCAACAAAACCCATGTAAGTCTGACTGAGAGAGACTGAAATCTTGCAATCGGCTCTCAAGGGAATCACTAATCTCCAGATGACTCTTGAAAGACAGATAATATCTGCCTCCAAACTCAAATGAGGAGAATTGAAGACTCTGCAAGTTGTCTCTCAGGGTTCAAACAGGAGAGGGCTAAAGCCCTTCAGAATGGGTGTCTGCCTGCCTTGCCGCAGCCTGGGGCAGAGGTTCTGAGCTCATGGAGCCTGGGGTGAAGGGTGGAGGGATGAGGTGGGGACAGTAGCAGACGCCTGATAGAGATGAGCTGGGAGTGAGGAGGTGGGAGCACTCCCAGGAGAAGGCTTTTCTTCTCTCCACTCGGTCCTTCTCCTTCACGCTGTCCCCTCACTGGCATCACAGGCCTTCGGGAAGCAGAGCTCTGGGGGGACCAGACGACAGGGCAGGGGCGCTGGCCAGCTGGCTGTCTTCTGCTGTGATGGCCCTAGCGTCTAAGGTCTGCGGGTCACTTCACATTTGTGGCAGGAAGGTACATTACACTATTGTGCAGCCACAATGTCAGCTTCCAAAATGGCAACTTATTTTTAAAAATTTATCAAATAAATGATTTTCTTAATGTACCTTTAAGAAAAGGAAATTTAGTTGAAATCTGTAATTGTGAGTTTTAGAAATCTAGATGCGATTTTATTGCCTGCGTGTGTTTTCAGTGGAAATTAATTTCACTGATGATTACCGTCTTGGTGCAGGAGTTTCAGAAATGGCATTCAAAGCAACAGGAAAACCTGTCCCTGGAGAAAATGAACTTTGTCATCTAATGGATCAGAACTTTGTTTAGAAGGACAAAACTCCATTTAAGATAAGTCACTGGTTACTACTTCATTTTGTAAATCACTGAGCTTTTATTTAGCTTATAATTTTATCCTATTTGTTATAAAATGTTATAATTTCTACAGTTATATTTTCTTTACTTGTTAATATCTGCCTTTCTCACGTGACTAAGCTCAGTAGCACCTGTGGGGGGGCTGTTTCTCTCTTTTCCATGTCCCGCATGGAAAAGGAAACAGTCCATTTGCTGAGCGGAGGAGCCTGGGATTAAGAAATTAATAATTATAAGAAAATGCCTAGGTGCCTCCCAGGCAGCCCTCTACATCTCGCCCGTTTTTGTTTTTTTAAGCTACTATAATAAAAGTAAAATTTTAAACATTAATAGTAGGGCTCTAGAATTAAAACAATTGCAAACAATGCAAATGCAAAAACTAAACTACATACATGTTATCATTTTCAAAATTTGAACGTTAAGAACAAAACTGACTATTAAATATTAACAAAACAATGCCAATGCAAAACAACAATATGAGAAATCAGAACTATAGACACATTAACATTTTTGCTACTAAATGAAAAAAAGTCTCTTTTGCTGCTGGTGTATATTTCCTCAGAGTCCTTGGACTTGGCTGCGCCAAACTTTTCAGAAGACTGGCAGCTAACAGATGCTAGCATGAGCAGGAACATGGTTGAAGAAGTAGCTTCAACTTCTTGCTTTTCCACAATCTGTTGCGCTTCAGTCGTTAACTTCTTCAGATGACTCCATATTGGCACAACAGTCCCTTGCGTCTTTCAGTTTTCTTTTTCTTCCCTTTTGCTGTCATTAGGGCAGTACTTAGTCCTTTTGAGTGAATGTCTGAGTCCATTGTAGTGACGGATGTAACGCTCTGGCACCCGAATTGGCTGCATTGCTCCTTCTTCCATGCTCTTGGTCCTGGGCAACCTGTAGCAATGCACAGGTGCTGACTGCTATCATGACAAGGCGTCTTCACCATCACCATCTCTGAACTGTCTTTCCTGTCTTTGTGGCTGGAGCAATCTGATCAGTTGGGATCTGTTGTTGCAGGAATCCACATGGTCTTGAAGCTGTTCTCTGAAAGTATACAAACATATTCTCGACCACAGGTTAATAAAGAAAACCTTACTTGGGATTTTTTCTTTGAAATGATCTTCTCCTGGCTTTCCCTGTCACAATGTGTTTTTTTTCTGGGTGTTTTGCTGTTAGCATTAAATGAAAAATTTTATCTAAACATAATTTAGTTAAAGGATAATTTTCTTTACATGGTATTTTTCCACTATCCCCCCTTTTTTATTTAATTATTAGGAGGCTTTTCGGAAAACTTACAATGCAGTATAGATAACTTTAAATTCCAACTTTTTGCATAAAAATATGTCTGCTTTAGGTTTATAGCATGTTAAGCAGTTTTACCATGAAATTAAAATTTTGGTTAATACTTTTTGAATAATTACTTATTCCAAGTTAGCCAAATTTAATTAATTTGAAAACTTAACTATTTTACTGTCAAATTTAATATTTTAACAATAATCTTAATTTACACTGTAAATATTAATTGAAAGGATCACTTTACATCCTTGAGGAGGCTTAAGCATTTCTGTTGTTAGGCTAGATTTAAATTTAGGGTCTGTTAACTAAGTCTTCGTTTTTCTGGGTACCATTTTCAGCTGGACCAAGTCTTTTGTTATTTGGTTCCTGATCTGGGCTGGGCATGGGAAGCAAGAAGCAGCCATGGGGACAGGAGACCTTCCTCAGAAGGGGCGAGTGTTCAAGCCCCTGCACCATTGGGGGGGTGAGGATCTGTGCCCCACCTTTGTTGCACCCCAAGTTTTCTCCTACTGGCCCCCGACTGTGCCTGTCTTAGGTCGCCCCACCTGTGGGGTCTTACCCGTCTTTGACTACCAGCCATCTCTGGGCCAAGTAGGGTGATGTGAGGTTCAGTTCTGTCTCCTTGTTAACCTATGTCCCTCTGGCCTCCATGCCCAGCAACTGCCTTTGGATCCCTTCGCCTGCTGACAGGGCCCCGGCATTGATCATAGGGAACCCAGGTTTTTTCTCCAGAGAGGGCCCAACTTACGCCATTGGGCAAGAGACAGATCCATGGTACCAGCTTTTCATGATCTCAGTTTGAACGGAGAGCTCAGATAATAGCTATAGACAATTGGATTGTGAGAAGAGGAAATCCTCTTGGCAAAAGGGTCAAGAGAGGTCAATACAGAATGCTTAAGTGCCTTCCCAGGGGGCCTTCCACACAGTGGAAGGGAATAAATCCTTTTATGTTCTTAAATATTAAATTGTTGCCAAACATTCAAAGAATTAATTTGTAAGTTTGTTTGGGATAAATGTATAATATACTGTTTTAAAGCATCAAAATTATTAATGAAACTTGTAGAATAATACCATGTAAGAATATTCTTTAAACCATGTTTTGTCTGCACGGGGAAACTGAGAAGCTAACTTGTATTACAAAATGACTACTGGCGGAAAGCTGATTTCAAAGGAGCCACCTTTTGGCTGCTTGACCTTTTCTTGGACTGTCGCTAGCAAAAGGTGTAGCCATTGAAATGCAAATTAACATTCCTAAAGATGGCTGCTGGCGGGAATTGGATTACCTACACACTAGGGGAAGGGCGTGTCTACCCCTCCTTCCATTAAAAAAGTATGTAGCTTTAAACTTTTTCAATGGCAAGAAAAGAGACTTTTACACTTAAGGATACATTTCAAATAAAATATAAGGCATTTTTAATTAATAGATTAACTTCTATCATCTAGACTTCATACTAGGCATACTCAGATCAACATTTCAGTATTATAAATCTCAATAATTTAGATGATTTGGACTTAAAAGTTTTAAGTTTCCAGCCAATAAGCCTGGCATAGCTGCTAAATTTCAGAATGGTCACAATTTTCCTGCTGGGGAAGTCAAGAAATTTCAAAAGAGCTACTTTAAATTGCCTTGAGAAACCAGCCTGCATTTCTTTCTCAGGTTCATCTCCGCCATTTTTAAGGCCAAAACAGTCTCGGGTTTTTATTCTGTACACAGCAAAGTTCAGCTCAAAACTATGCGCACTCGTTTTTAAACTGGCCTTCTCCCTTTACATGTGCACAGAAATCCCAGATGCATTTATGAATTTGTAAAAGCTTTAAGTCATTAGCTGGAAAAAAAGGATAAAGATGGCGAAGATGAGGTAAAGAAGTGGCTTTCTTGGGGAGTGACGTCCATATTGGATGACCACGTGAGCTTCCCCACCTCATTTCTTAGGGGGAAGACTCAGTAATGGTCTGGCATTTACTCTTTTTACTTTATTTATTTTTCAATTTTTATTTATTTTTATTTTTTTTAAGGAAAGAAAAGATTTTTTAAGATAAAGAATATCGGCAGTTGCTGAGAAATTCCTTTAATCCTTTTCTTCTTGGTTACAAGTAGTTTACACGTGGAGGCAGAGGAGGTGCAGATTGTATTCTTAGAGACTCGCACCCTTCCATTCCAGGCTGTAAGGCCGTGGCTGCACCCCACTTAGACATTCTTAAACTCTCCTGTGCCGAATCAAGGCCATCACCAATTAAAATAGGAATTTTCTCTGGACATTTTGCTGAGTATTGGTCACACAACTGCTTTCTAACCTTTTCCCAGGTTTCAACAAAGCTTAAGAAAGAAATCGAGAATTTGACTACAATTAACAGAGCATAGTTTAAAGCATTTTTTTGAGGATTACCCACGTTTTACACCTAGCTATTTCATATCAATTCACAACAATACACTCCCCTTACCTTATTCCTTTGAATCTGTGTGCACACGCTTCTGGGAGTGACCCCCTCACTTTCTTCTTTTGCCTCCGTACTCAGTCCCTGTTCGGGCACCAAATGTGGGGGGGCTGTTTCTCTCTTTTCCATGTCCTGCATGGAAAAGGAAACAGTCCATTTGCTGAGTGAAGGAGCTGGGGATTAAGAAATTAAAGAAAGACCAAGATGCAGAAATAGATTTTAAGCTGGGGCCAGGTGGGCGCCATCCTCTCTGAGGGAGAGGCGGCAAAAAAGCGGGCTGAGCCACACAGCAGGTTTATTTTAAAGGCCTAGATTTACATATCTAGTTCCGCCCCTGCCTGATTAACATGTCCAGCCTTATTGGGGAAGCATGTTCCCAGGGCATGGCTCTGCCTACCCTCTGAGTTCAGCTGACAATAATTATAAGAAAATGCTGGAGAACCAAGATGGCGGCATAGGTTAACGCCGGAGTTTGCTGCTTTGAACAACCACTTCAAAAGTAAAACTAAAAGACGGAAGGGACATCACCCAGAACCACAGGAACGCTGGCTGAGTGGAAGTCCTACAACTAGGAGGAAAGAGAAACGCATACGGACACTCAGAGGAGCCGCAGTGCTGAAGTCGAATTCTGAGGTGCGGAGTGCGTGGAGCGGGCTGGCGGCGGAGGGCGCGGTTGTTGTTTTCAATCCGGAGGGAGTTGCAGACTCTGAGCTCCAGATACAGGCGAGTCTTTAGGGACCCAGACTCAGGCGGGAGAAGCGGGACTGTCTGGCTTCGGTCAGAGCCAGTGCAGCTTTCTCTCCGAGCTTTGCAGCGGGTGCTGGGACTCAGAGAGGCAGAGCCCCTGGGGACAGGACTGAGAGCCGCCATAACTGCTCTCTCCAGCCCACCCTGTTGATCCTGTGCGACCCGCCCTACCCAAGCCCTGCACAGAGGCATTTGCCGGATAGCCTCAGGCAAAGGCTAGATTAGCACCTCCCTAGAGGACAGAAGTTCTCTCACTGCTGACACAGCTGATTCTCATAGCCACTTGGCCTGGAGGTCAAACCCTCCCTGGGATTAGCTACAACAATCAAGGTTTAACTATAAGACTGCGAACAAAGACCACTAGGGGGTGCACCAAGGAAGCATAACAAAATGCGGAGACAAAGAAACAGGACAAAATTGTCAATGGAAGATATAGAGTTCAGAACCACACTTTTAAGGTCTCTCAAGAACTGTTTAGAAGCCGCCGATAAACTTAATGAGATCTACAAGAAAACTAATGAGACCCTCGATGCTATATTGGGGAACCAACTAGAAATTAAGCATACACGGACTGAAATAACGAATATTATACAGACTCCCGACAGGAGACCAGAGGAGGGCAAGAATCAAGTCAATGATTTGAAATGCAAGGAAGCAAAAAACACCCAACGGGAAAAGCAAAATGAAAAAAGAATCCAAAAATGCGAGGATAGTGTAAGGAGCCTCTGGGACAGCTTCAAGCTTACCAACATCAGAATTATGGGGGTGCCAGAAGATGAGAGAGACCAAGATATTGAAAACCTATTTGAAGAAATATTGACAGAAAACTTCCCCCACCTGGTGAAAGAAATGGACTTACAGGTCCAAGAAGCGTGGAGAACCCCAAACAAAAGGAATCCAAAGAGGACCACACCAAGACACATCATCATTAAAATGCCAAGAGCAAAAGACAAAGAGAGAATCTTAAAAGCAGCAAGAGAAAGAAACCCAGTTACCTACAAGGGAATACCCATACGACTGTCAGCTGATTTCTCAACAGAAACTTTGCAGGCCAGAAGGGAATGGCAAGAAATATTCAAAGTGATGAATACCAAGAACCTACACCCAAGATTACTTTATCCAGCAAAGCTATCTTTCAGAATTGAAGGTCAGATAAAGAGCTTCACAGATAAGGAAAAGCTAAAGGAGTTCATCACCACCAAACCAGGATTATATGAAATGCTGAAAGGTATACTTTAAGAAGAGGAAGAGGAAGAAAAAGGTAAAGATACAAATTATGAACAACAAATATGCATCTATGAACAAGTGAATCTAAGAATCAAGTGAATAAATAATCTGATGAACAGAATGATCTGGTGATTATAATAGAATCAGGGACATAGAAAGGGAATGGACTGACTATTTTGGGGGGGGAAAGGGGTGTGGGAGATTCGGGAAGAGACTGGACAAAAATCGTGCACATATGGATGAGGACAGTGGGTGGGGAGTGAGGGCGGAGGGTGAGGCGGGAACTGGGAGGAGGGGAGTTATGGGGGGGAAAAAAGAGGAACAAATGTAATAATCTGAACAATAAAGATTTAATTGAAAAAAAAAAAAAGAAAATGCCTAGGTGCCTCCCAGGCACCCTCTACAAGCACCCAAATTTCATTTTCCACTTACTGGTAACTGAGAATGCACACTACAGATGATCAAGAAATGTTGATGAGAAAATGAACGAATAAATTTTTTTTCCGTATCCCCGTAGGAACAAAAGGGGGCAGGATTTTTATCAATATACTAGTGAATGAATGAAATAAAAAATAAAATGAAGAAAATTTCAGCTTCAAACTTTTCTAAATAAATATAATAAATAATGAGTGTGGGATGAAATAAACACTTTCAAACATTTCTGGAGAGAGTATGAGTGGTAGACTTTCTGGGAAACAGTTTGTTGTTTTTATCAAGAACTTTAAATATTTCATGCTCAGTTTCCATCATTTTAATCTGTAGCAATTTAGTCTAAAGCATAATTAAAGACATGCTCAAAAAATGGGAAAAGATTCATTTACAATAATATTAAGTTCAAACAAAAGGTAATGACTAGATACATTATGAAATATTACACATCTTGTAAAAATAATGTTTTTGAATGATTTACATAAAATGGTTCAACATTAGACATTAATGCTTTTTAATTTTTTAAAGATATGAATGGTTTAAAAAGTATGAAATAGTATACAGGGTATCATAATTTCAACTTTATAAAACTAATTCGAGGCTGAGAGTACAGAATTTACTCAAATGAACCAGGTTTGAGTACTGACTCTGCCATTTAGTTGTGGGTTAAAGACATGACATTGTAAAAATTATTTAACTTACCTAAGTTTTTATTTTTTCCTGTAAAATTGACATAATATTATTAGCACCTGCTTATGAAGTTATTATGAGGATTAAATGAGGGACTGAATTATTTCTAATATAAAAATAATTGAGGGAAATCAAGAAAACATTGAGATTTCTCTCTTTGTGATGGCATACAAGTGACTTTCCCCTTTAATATTCCCATATTTTCTAAATCACCTATAATGAAACTATTCTTTTATCATCCAAAATAGATATTTATAATAAAAAAGAGTCCTCTTGAAGGACTCAAATTTTTTTTAATGTGAGTGAGCACATTCATATTTATAACATAATTTCTTTTGTATATATACTACATATTCTGAAAGAAAACACATTTATCAAGTTTTGTTTGTCAAGGAAATAAACATCAGTTCATTAAGCACATAACATACTCACTTCTGAGAGTTTAGCTCTCTCACAATATCACTAATTTAGAACAAAGATGAATGTCAAGAAAAACTCTGACAACAACACAAGCCCTGAACCAGCCAAATAAATGGTGGAGAATCTGCACTAAACCTCCTCTATTTTCTTATTTAAAAGGCCCTCAGACTTCTCTCAGTGCCATTGTCTGCCTGTCCTTTGTCTGTGTAAATTCTCTTCCTGTCATTGTGGGAGCAGGGGCCTGAGGGGCACCCTCCACTTGCTCCTCTTTTCTGGCCTTCAGCCTTTCACAGTCACATTTCCCCAGGCTGTCCCTAGATGGTGTGGGAGGTCAGAGGGAAATTCAAACCACCTTTGTGTCTTAGTGGCTTATTGAATGTTTCTGAATTGGTCTCCTCCTCTCTAGTCTTCAACTCTTTCATGTCACCCCCTTGTTCCCCGTCCCGCCCCCCTTTATACCCTTTAGCTGAAATGCATCAAGACTTGCCATTGCTCTGGAGACCAAACTGCAGGCAGGGGCTGCCTCCCTGACCTTCCTGTGTGGTCCCTGCCTGCTTCTCCAGCTGCATGTCTCCTCGCTGTCACTTATGCTCAGCTGAAATCACAACACACACTCCTTCCCATTGCCTACATTTCTCATATTTGCTTGCCTATTGGCCTTTCCCAATACGGACCTCTGACTTGAACACACACTCGGCTCTTCTCCTTTTCACCTGTGAGCTCTAAGCTGCTCATCCTTTGGGGCTCAGCGTAGACACCTTCTTGGAGCGGCTTTGCTGATCACCCAAGGCAGGAGCCCCTGATGCCATCCTCTGCTTCACACCCGCTGTTCCTCGGATCACAGCCCTGACTGCACATTAGTCTTCTCAGAGGCTGTCTGTTCTTCCCTTGATTATACTAGTGACTCCTACACTAGCTGAGCCACTTCCTTTCCAAGCACCATGTGAGGAGCACCCATTATAAGTGAGAGTAAAAGCCGTTATTGACAGATACACCGACCAAAGTAGAAATGAACAAGCTAGAGAGGAGACAACATAAGGAACTGAAAAGTCTTGGTATCTTTTAGATAGAAGCAAAGTCCTTGAAAGTTTTATTAATAGAGTTCAAGACCATGTCCAAAACAGTATCTCAGAGAGAGGCATGTCAAGTCAAATAGAATGAAACTATATTTGAAATACCTGCAAAATAGTTGAAATCACATTTGATCATTTATTACATTTGATAATTGCTTTAGTAAATTAACATGACTTCAGTGTCACCTGGTAATCTCAAAGTGGTCATTTCTGTTCTAGGTGTGTCTACCGTGTTTCCTTCGTCATTGCAGGATGATAAATGATAGTAAATGCAGTTGTGTATACATGTAATTGATAAAATGTTCTCAAAATATGCAGTATATAGAATTATACAATTTGAAGAATTCTGCAGATAGAATTGATTGAACTGGTAAATTACTTTACTGTCTTTGCTGACTTTGCGCAGCCTTTGTATGTAACAAAACCAACATTGTTACATTGATAGATGCAAATCTACTGCTTTGATGTGGACCAATGTTCAAGGTTTAAGGAAGCGGTTAAAGGAAAAGGGAAGATAAGAGCTTTACCCATTGCATTTGAGGTAATCATTACAAACAAATTAAACACCAACTTAATTCTTCTTTAATCACACGAAGTATTGATGTGAAATATCTAAACAAGCTCTGGAACAAATAGAAGAGCTCACAAGGAGAGTGGTCACTGCTGGTTATTTTCAAAGAGAACAAGCCCTTGGCTGGGAAGCAGGAAGGGCCTCTTGCATTAGTTTGCGGGACCTTCTGTGTGCGCCCATCTGCCCATTGCATCTGCCGAGCGTCATAATGACACAGCAGTGACTGTGCATCGTGACATTAAAGTGTTCTTTTCTCGGTGGGAAATTTAAAAATGGAATAAGTGACCATTTGGAGGGCATTACTTTTAAATGATTAAAGTGGAAATCCCTAATCTTTACATTTCATTGAACACTTAATTGAATCTTTTATCCCATTTTAAAAATGTCATTCTTCTTTCACAGGTTTCAGAAATATATGGGAGCCCTGGAGGAAGGCCTGGCAATGGCACATTTTAGGCTTCTCGGTGTGACTGTGACCAACACCCCGTCTCCTGGGCCTCAGTCCAGCAGCAGCAATGGGAACAGTCAGCATGCTGCTCCAGTCCTCTCCATGCCCCCCTTTAGGTCACCTTGGAACATGAGCTTCCTCAGTCCTGTTTCCAAACCACCAGGGAGTGTCCGTGGCAACGCATGAAAGAAGCCTCTCCCCAGCTTTCTGAGGACGGTCCTTGGGTTGGTAAGACGGTGGCAGGAGCAGTGGCGTGTGTTCCTGTTCAGTCATCGCAATCACACCGCCAAGAGGTGGTAATTTTTTTCAATATTTTACATGCACAGTCATGTTATTTGAAAATTGTGATGTTATCATTTATTCCCATAGAGTCCTTTTTCCTTTATCTGATTTTATTGCAGTGTATACTCTCCAGGGCCATCCATGTTGCACAAAAGTAAGATTTCTTTCTTTTTAATGGCCACATAGTATTCCATTGTGTAAATGTACGGCACTACAGCGTCTTTATCCACTCTTCTATTGATGGGCACTTGGACTGCTTCCAGATCTTGGCCATCTCTACTAATAACAGAGGAATGTGCAAATTGTCCTGGATGCCTTCACAGCAATTGTAATGACCAATCAGCAGGCTGCGTGGGACGACCAGGCCGGCAGGGGGGTCAGTGAGGGACGACCACATGACTGAACAGCAGGCTGCGTGGGGCGACCAGGCCGGCAGGGGGGTCAGTGAGGGACGACCACATGACTGAACAGCAGGCTGCGTGGGGCGACCAGGCCGGCAGGGGGGTCAGTGAGGGACGACCACATGACCAAACAGCAGGCTGCTGGGGGCGACCAGGCCTACTAAGGGGTCAGTGAGGGATGACCACTTGACCGAACAGCGGGCTGCGTGGAGCGACCAGGCCAGCTGGGGGGTCAGTGAGGGATGACCACATGACCGAACAGCAGGCTGCGTGGGGCGACCAGGCCGGCAGGGGGGTCAGTGAGGGACGACCACATGACTGAACAGCAGGCTGCGTGGGGCGACCAGGCCGGCAGGGGGGTCAGTGAGGGACGACCACATGACCAAACAGCAGGCTGCTGGGGGCGACCAGGCCTACTAAGGGGTCAGTGAGGGATGACCACTTGACCGAACAGCGGGCTGCGTGGAGCGACCAGGCCAGCTGGGGGGTCAGTGAGGGATGACCACATGACCGAACAGCAGGCTGTGTGGGGCGACCAGACCGCCAGGGGGGTCAGTGAGGGACGACCAAATGACCGAACAGCAGGCTGCGTGGGGCGACCAGACCGGCAGGGGGGGTCAGTGAGGGACGACCACATGACCGAACAGCAGGCTGCGTGGGGCGACCAGGCCGGCAGGGGGGTCAGTCAGGGACGACCAAATGCCTGAACAGCCCTGCCGGCCTGGTCACCCCACGCAGCCTGCTGTTCGGTCATGTGGTCGTCCCTCACTGACGCCCCTGCTGGCCTGGTCCCCCCACGCAGCCTGCTGTTCGGTCATGTGGTCGTCCCTCACTGACCCCCCTGCCGGCCTGGTCACCCCACGCACCTGCTGTTTGGTCATGTGGTCCTCCCTCACTAACCCCCTGCCATCCTGTTCGCCACACGCAGCCGGCTCTTTGGTCATGTGGTCATCCATCACTAACCCATCTGCCGGCCTGGTCACCCCACGTACCTGCTCTTTGGTCATGTGGTCGTCCCTCACTAACCCCTGCCATCCTGGTCGCCACACGCAGCCTGCTGTTCGGTCATATGGTCGTCCCTCACTGACCCCCCTGCCGGCCTGGTTGCCCCACGCAGCCTGCTGTTCGGTCATGTGGTCTTCCCTCGCTGACCCCCCTGCCGGCCTGGTCGCCCCATGCACCTTCTGTTCAGTCATGTGGTCGTCCCTCACTGACCCCCCTGCCGGCCTGGTCTCCCCACGCAGCCTGCTCTTCTGTCATATGGTCGTCCCTCACTAACCCCCCTGCCGGCCTGGTCACCCCACGCACCTGCTGTTTGGTCATGTGGTCGTCCCTCACTGACCCCCCTGCCTGCCTGGTCACCCCACGCACCGGCTGTTCGGTTATATGGTCGTCCCTCACTGACCCCCCTGCTGGCCTGGTCGACTCACCCAGCCTGCTGTTCGGTCATGTGGTCGTCCCTCACTGACCCCCCTGCTGGCCTATTCCCCCCACGCAGCCTGCTGTTTGGTCATATGGTCGTCCCTCACTGACCCCCCTGCCTGCCTGGTCACCCCACGCACCGGCTGTTCGGTTATATGGTCGTCCCTCACAGACACCCCTGCTGGCCTGGTCGACTCACCCAGCCTGCTGTTCGGTCATATGGTCATCCCTCACTGACCCCCCTGCCGGCCTGGTCGCCCCACGCAGCCTGCTGTTCGGTCATGTGGTCGTCCCTCACTGACCCCCCTGCCGGCCTATTCCCCCCACGCAGCCTGCTGTTCGGTCATGTGGTCGTCCCTCACTGACCCCCCTGCCGGCCTGGTCACCCCACGCACCTGCTGTTTGGTCATGTGGTCCTCCCTCACTAACCCCCTGCCATCCTGTTCGCCACACGCAGCCGGCTCTTTGGTCATGTGGTCGTCCATCACTAACCCATCTGCCGGCCTGGTCACCCCACGTACCTGCTCTTTGGTCATGTGGTCGTCCCTCACTAACCCCTGCCATCCTGGTCGCCACACGCAGCCTGCTGTTCGGTCATATGGTCGTCCCTCACTGACCCCCCTGCCGGCCTGGTTGCCCCACGCAGCCTGCTGTTCGGTCATGTGGTCTTCCCTCGCTGACCCCCCTGCCGGCCTGGTCGCCCCATGCACCTTCTGTTCAGTCATGTGGTCGTCCCTCACTGACCCCCCTGCCGGCCTGGTCTCCCCACGCAGCCTGCTCTTCGGTCATATGGTCATCCCTCACTAACCCCCCTGCCGGCCTGGTCACCCCACGCACCTGCTGTTTGGTCATGTGGTCGTCCCTCACTGACCCCCCTGCCTGCCTGGTCGACTCACCCAGCCTGCTGTTCGGTCATATGGTCATCCCTCTGACCCCCCTGCCGGCCTGGTCGCCCCACGCAGCCTGCTGTTCGGTCATGTGGTCGTCCCTCACTGACCCCCCTGCCGGCCTATTCCCCCCACGCAGCCTGCTGTTCGGTCATATGGTCGTCCCTCACTGACCCCCCTGCCTGCCTGGTCACCCCACGCACCGGCAGTTCGGTCATATGGTCGTCCCTCACTGACCCCCCTGCTGGCCTGGTCGACTCACCCAGCCTGCTGTTCGGTCATATGGTCGTCCCTCACTGACCCCCCTGCCGGCCTGGTCGCCCCACGCAGCCTGCTGTTCGGTCATGTGGTCGTCCCTCACTGACCCCCCTGCCGGCCTGGTCGACTCACCAGCCTGCTGTTCGGTCATGTGGTCGTCCCTCACAGACCCCCCTGCCTGCCTGGTCACCCCACGCACCGGCTGTTCGGTCATGTGGTCGTCCCTCACTGACCCCCCTGCCTGCCTGGTCACCCCACGCACCGGCTGTTCGGTCATATGGTCGTCCCTCACTGACCCCCCTGCCTGCCTGGTCACCCCACGCACCGGCTGTTCGGTCATGTGGTCGTCCCTCACTGACCCCCCTGCCGGCCTGGTCGTCCCATGCAGCCTGCTGTTCGGTCATGTGGTCGTCCCTCACTGACCCCCCTGCTGTCCTGGTCGCCCCACGCAGCCTGCTGTTCAGTCATGTGGTCGTCCCTCACTGACCCCCCTGCTGTCCTGGTCGCCCCACGCAGCCTGCTGGTCGGTCATCCATCCGGTTGTTTTGGTTGTGACGGCCCCTGCCTGTTTATATTCTTTAGGTCTGTTCTCTGCAGATTAGAAATTTAAGAGAAAAAACAAACGTGTTCCATCAGCACAAGGTGTGAACAGCTAGAGAAGCACAGCCATAACGCACCCCCTGACCCACCTGGGACCCCAGCCTCACCCCTCTGACCATTTTGTTTCTCCAAACATGCTGTTCCCTCTCCCGGGGTTCCCTTCCATAGCACACCCTCCGCTTTCAGAAGTTGTCAACCAGCGTCTACAGCAGGCACACTGGGGGTGCCCAAGAATTCCTAAAACATCCACCACCTGATTATTCACTCAGGGCACTGACCTCTCTTCCCTTAGAAGTTCAAATAAAAACAATGACAGCAGCCAACTCAAAAGTCACCTGGTGTGAATGAATCAAAATGATACCAATGTTTTTGTCTGATCTGCAAAACACATATATATATCTGTTGTGCCACAGAACTTTCGTACTTAATTTATGTGCAGCGTGAGATGAAAAAGATTAGAAATCGCTGTCCTATTCTATTAAACCAGCTGGTTTAAACTGTCTCAACCAGCTGTGGGAAGCCCCCTTTTGTCTTCAGTAGCAGAGAGGTGTGGACAAGGAGCCTGGAAGGCTGGTGACCCTTGATGCCCTGGCAAAGGTCAGGGCTGTGCACCCACTGTTAGTTCAGACAATGGTAGCTGAAGCAACTTCCCCATTTCTTATTATGGAAATCCTTGCTGATGGGCTAGTCTGCCTGTTCCTGGAAATTGCCTGCCTAAGGGCTATGGGTGGATCCCAAACCAATAAAAGGCTGGTGAGGCCTGAGCACCAGTGGAAGTCCTTCTCCTTGAGTTGGACTTGCCCGCCTGGCCCCCCAATATTTCCAAATTATAATTTCTTGTCTTGTCTCTTTCATTTGTGTGCGGCCCTCTCCCCAATCCTGAACCCTGAACCACACAGGATGTGAGGGGAACAAAGAAACATACAACTCTACACACCAGCTTTCTAAATGCTATTCCAGTTTGCAAAATTCCATTCATTTATTCGATCATTAAATGTTCACAAGAATCTCACTATAAATTTTATAGAGATTTTTAATGCATAAATATCGTACAGTACTCGATCCCTCTTCCTATGGCTATGTACATTTGCTAGTCAAATGTCATCTCTCTCAGATGATAATTTTCTGGGTCATTTGGATGCTAAACCTTATTGTTTATGTTTAAGGCTGGCATCGAAATATATGACCTTCCCTGGCAGGTATCGCTCCATGGTTAGAGCTTGAATCTGGGATTGGGTGTGATTCACGGTCAAGAGCACATACCTGGGTTGCAGGTTCTCTCCCAGGCTCCAGTGGGGGCCTGTGTGAGAGGCAATGAATCCATGTGTCTCTCTCACATCAATGTTTCCCTCCCTCTCTCTTTCTCACAATCTTCTGCCACTCCCCTCTCCCTCAGTCTCGCTCAAAAATCAATGGAAAAATATCCGCCAGTGAGGATTAACAAATATCGATGTCACTCCTTCCAGAAGTGCTCTACCAACTACTGCTAGCTTTTAGCCAAATTGGTATGGTATATGTTTTGGTTCTATCAGACTGCAACCTTTGACCTTCCATATAGAAGAGGAAGGTTTGTCCAAACCTGGAGGCACACAGGTACTTGCTACCCAAGATGGAAATTCATAGGG
This sequence comes from Myotis daubentonii, assembly GCF_963259705.1. Classification (NCBI taxonomy): domain Eukaryota; kingdom Metazoa; phylum Chordata; class Mammalia; order Chiroptera; family Vespertilionidae; genus Myotis; species Myotis daubentonii. Next base: position 6,178,500 of record NC_081850.1, read on the forward strand.
CAACTCACAACACCACAGACCAAAAGGACAAAGCAGAGGGCAAGGAGTGCAGCTAAGAAGGCTTTAGGGAGGAGCGGGGCAGGCAGAGAGGGGCTGCACACAGCAAGGACTGTGCCGATTGTCAGGGCCAACCTCGAGGATCAGCATTTTAGTGAAAGACTGTATGAGCTCCTTCTAGTTATTTGTTAGTTCCATCATTTTTGTTTAAAAAGAGACAACATTAGCCCCAACCCAAGCCAAAGCCCATAGCGTTTAGTCTCTCCAAAGCCAAAGAAAAACCTTGTGGGACCTGGATAGTCAAGGCCAATGGAATCACAAAGGCCTTGTTACCAATACACCAGAATGGCCAAAGGCCGCTCTGGGCATGTGCCTAAACGGGATGTCCAAGGACTCTGAGCCTGGGCATCCTAACCAGGCCAAGATACCATGAGCGGGTACAAGGACACACGGTGGACTTGGCCCTTCAGTAGCCAGTGTGATTGATGTAACTATTGGCCTGAAGCCTTCTTTGTCTAAATGGTGTAAAAGTTGGTGACTGACCAGCTGGCTGGCTGGAGTAGGCTGGAGTGGGTGAAGAAGTCTGCTGGAGAGAGCAGCTGGGCAGGAGAGAAAGGAGACGCTGCTGAGCGGAGAGCTCAGGTACCGCTATGATGTGAGGCGGTGAGTCCAGGGGGCAGCGTGCGGCTGCTCAGAGAACAGCTGTGGGTACAGAGACGGATGCTGCTTGATGGGAAAGATGCATATTCACCAGCCGGTGTCCGGCTGCCTGCCTGTGTGGACTTGGCTGTGAGGACTGTCTTGTCTCATGGCTGTGTGGCCACTGGCTTCAGCAATAAAGACTCATGCTTATACACCCACAACCTCTCATGGCTTCTCCGTCTAAGACCCAGTATCCAAGGAGGTCTAGCCCCAGGCAGAAGGCCGGACCCGACACCTGTTACTGCGAGCAGAGGAGAGAGGAGGAACTTGGGCTAAGTTCCCAACAGTTATCCAGCAGGCAGGGCTCAGGCAGGAGCCAGCCTGGCAAAGTGAAACAGGAGCGTTTGGAGAATAATGGCCTCAGCCACTCAGAGCACCAGGGCTCGTGCAGGGCTCCTGCTGCTGCTGACAAAACTGCAGCACCCACAGAACTGGAGCCCTGTGTCCTCAACACCCCCCAAAAGAAACACACACACAACAACCTAAAACCCAGTTCCAAAGACATGCGATTCTCTTGAACACACAGCTAAGCCCAGAAATGGCCCCGCCTCCAGCAGGAGCTGAACTTCATATTCCTTAGGTGGTGGAGGGACACCACATCCTCTCTTCTTTGTAGCAATTCTTGGGTCTAACACAGGGAACAGGTTCAGATAATACAGCCCCCCGCCCCCCTCGATCCAACTGGATTCATAACCGCAGCCTCCCCTCCTTCCGTGACCCTCCCTCCCTTCCTCTCCCCTCCTCTGTCTGGGATGGGGGCGTGGTGTGGGAGGAGACACACACACACACACACACACACACACACACACACACCCAAGAGGCAAAGGCAGATCTCCTGGGGACTAGGAACAGAAAGCAGCAGGAGGTGACCTCGGAGGTCACTGGGGAAGCTGCGTTCACGTTCACTTCTGTAGGGAATTCTCAAGTCCTAGCCCCATGGCTGTGTTTCTAAACAAATGTAACCAACAGTCAGCACTGAGTTAACGGAATGTGCCAAGTGCGAATGCTGAGCACCTGAAAGACGCGATGCCATTTTTTCCTTGCAAAACCCTCATGTAAGTAGATACCATTTTTATTCCCATTTTACAGGTCAAACTGGGAATATAAGTGAACTGGAGTCTGAGTGGATCTGTGGCCTTTAAGTGGAAGCAGGATTCCTCGGTGACTGTTTAACACGCGGGACTTTCCCTTCTTTGCCGAGCCTGCAGGTCCACCCCGTGTGGATCTGACCCGGTGGTCACTGCTGTCAGCGTGTTTCACACACAGATCAGCTCTGGGTGGCACCGCCTTGAGTAGCTCCAGTACATGGTCAGTTCTCCCCAGCACGATGCCTCTATCCACCCCTTTCCCAGGTGCCACTCAACATCCTCCCTGTGTCCCTGCCAAGGTTGATGCTAGGTTTCTGGGTGCTTAGAAAAAGACTTCATTATAGCAGGTGCCACTGTACTTGCAATTGCTTGGACCTTAAACTGGGTCTCAGCCTAGAACAGTGATGGCGAACCTTTTGAGCTCAGTGTGTCAGCATTTTGAAAAACCCTATGGTAACTCTGGTGCCATGTCACATATAGAAATGTTTTGATATTTGCAACCATAGTAAAACAAAGTCGTATATATTTGATATTTATTTTATATATTTAAATGCCATTTAACAAAGAAAAATCAACCAAAATATAAGTTCGCGTGTCAGAGCTTCGCCATCACTGGCCTAGAAGTCTCTGGGCCCACCATTCATTTTACTCCCAGGTCATCAGCAGGAGGGTTCTTAACTGCTTTCAGGCAGGCCCAGCAGGGGTCTGGGATCTCATGGACATGCCCAGGGGGCTGTCCTTGGTCTCCCTGTGCTGGATTTTGTGGGGTTGCCCACAAATAACAGGAAATAGGGTGATGTGCAGTTTGGACAACGCCCTCAATGACACAAACAGGAAGACCCCTGGCTCACCACTGGCTCTGCCAGGCCACTTGGCAGGACGGGAGCTGAAAACCGCCACTCAGATGAGCAAAGACGTGGAGAAGCAAGAGGAGGAGAGAAGAAAAGGACAGACTGGGGGAGGAATAGAAAGAGGAGGAGCGGGAGGAGGAGGAGAAGGGGGAGTAGGAGGGGAGAAGCAGGAGGAGGGGAAGGAGAAGGAGGAGGGGGAGATGTAGGGACAGAAGGAGGAGGAGGAGAAGGAGGGGGAGGAAGAATAGGGGGAGGGGAGGAGGAGGAGGGGGATAAGGAGGAGGAGGAGGAGGGGAGGGGAGGAGGAAGAGGGTGAGGTGGAGAAGGGTGGAGGAGGAAGACGGGGAGGAGGGGAGGAGGAGAAGGAGGAGGAGGAGGAGGAACAGGGGGAGGAGATGGAGGAGGAGAGGTCTAGAGGAGAAGAGAAGTTTCACCCAGTCAGGGGTGGGAATAAGACCCTTTCCCGACAACTGCTGAAGTCTTCCCTCCCACACAGGACGGGGAATGTTTCCAATCGTATAAACACAGATTGAAACGATTCTTCCCCACGTTTTTGTAAAACAAGAAGAGCACTAAGGCACAGTTTGCTTACCCAGGATTGACCGGGAGTCTGAAATGACTCTACCCTCACGGGAGTCCTGTGGGGACTTAAATGCACAGACATGCGCAGACAGGCTCCCACTCAGGGGATGGGCTCCAGCAATAGGACCAGGATATGATGCCACCCACCTGTTTCCACCCCTCAAAGGGGGAAGACGTAAGAAGTTCTGCAATTCACAAATTATCTATGTTTGCAGTGTACACAGACACATGGTTTACAACCCAAATCACAAGTCAGGGCTCAGCTCAAATGTGGTTCTCTCACTGAGGCTCCCTGATCACACCAAGCAGACACGATCTCTCCAAGCTCCGTACACCTCGGTCCTAATGCATTTCTCTCTTAGAGCTCTGAGCACAGCAAGTTCCATAACGTGGATTAGCCTCCTATTACTGTGTCTTAGAAAACACACTTTCTCACTGAATCGCAGTGTTTCTCATCCACAGAACAGGGTTATTCGTGTGGGAAGAACAGATTTTTTAAAGGGCTATTTTATGACCGTGGTAACTAAGGTTTAGAGAAGTTAAATAGCTTGTGTAGAGCTAAAAAGCTAATAATGGAAGTGTTTCTAGAAATGTTTGTCTTAATGCTTTCCATTGTATCATGCTTATCTCCCACAGCATTGAGTGTGTGAGTTGTGGAAACAGGATAGTTCAGTAGACACCTGCTTGCCGAGTCTCTTCCTTTCCAGCATAAGAGGAAATCACCCACCTAGAATACTGGTTCTGTTGGCCTCGGAAATTGTTTTGTAAGTAGTCCTTCGGCATGCTGTACACAGACTGCAGCATTGTATGAACTTCGCAGAAGCAGCCAACTAAAAGGAAGACAATTTAACACATAATCTAACCTTCCTGCTTCAGGGGCATCAGTAAACGCTTTCAAACATATTCTGTGGTAAAGCTTAGGAAATCATTCTTTTTGGGTTCCTTCCAATGACCTCATTTGTTGGCATTTCGGAGATGAGCTGGCTGTCGGAGAGGATAGCTGTATCTAGAAGACAATCCAGGCCGCCGTGGCCATGCAGGGAGGAGCGGTCACTGAGCCACCGTAAGGGTCACACTTGTCAGTGGAGTTTGGCAGGAGGTTCAGCCTGTTTCCCTAAAGGTAATGACATGCATGTCAGCTGGAAGCCGGCTCTGGAACTCAGCTGCTCAGCACTTCCATGTGCAGAGACATATGCTTTGTCAGGTACGTAAGCAGAATTGTCATGTTAAGAATGTTTTAGATCTATTTTAAAAAGGGCAGTAAAACTGGCATACTCCTCATTTTTTTACAGATAGCATTACATAGTGTTAGATGCTTCACCTTTACAATAGCAAAATGCTGGAGATACTATTTGCATATGAAAAATACTCAGCAAACACGTGACTAAATACAAAAACCTGACTTGATAACAGTCAGTATCAGTTAGTGGAAAACAGAAACAAAATCGTATTCTGATGATCACCTTTAAAAGTCCACAGTAAACAGCACATTGAAGGATGATTCTTTTTTTTTTTTTGATATATTTTATTGCTTTTTTACAGAGAGGAAGGGATAGGGATAGAGAGTTAGAAACATCGATCAGCTGCCTCCTGCACTCCCCACTGGGTATGTGCCCTCAACCAAGGTACATGCCCTTGACTGGAATTGAACCTGGGACCCTTGAGTCTGCAGGCTGACGCTTCATCCACTGAGCCAAGTGGATGAAGGGCGAAGGATGATTCTTGAAAGCTTTTCCCCTTGGGTCAAGAAGGAGCCAAGGACGAGTGCTCACACTGCTCCTAACATTGACTTGGAAGATGATACCAATGCAATAAAGTCAGACAAAGAAAATAGACTGGCTAGGAATAAATGATAGCATGACAATTTGCAAATAACGTGGCAGTGCATGTAAAATATTGAAAAAAATTACCACCTCTTGGTGGTGCGATTGCGATGACTGAACAGTAACACCCTCCCCTGCTCCTGCCACCATCTGACAAACCCAAGGACCGTCCTCAGGAAGGTGTGGAGGGGCCTCCTTTGTGTGTTGCCAGGGACGCTCCCTGCTGATTTGAACACAGGCCTGAGGAAGCTCATGTTCCAAGGTGACCTAAAGGGGGGCGTGGTGAGGACTGGAGCAGCAGGCTGACTGTTCCCATTGCTGCTGTGGACTGAGGCCCAGGAGACGGGGGCTGGAGGTGTTAACACCGAGTACCTAGGACGGACATGCCATTGCCTCGCCTTCCTCCAGGGCTCCCATATATTTCTGATTTTACTTACCGTGGGGTAGATTTAACATGTATTCATTAAAAATAATCTTCCTTAGATTTGAGACAACATAGACATCTGTTAAATATAGAGTTCTTACTTTATGTATCTTTGCTTTCCTTTTCATTTTAATGCCCATCTCCCAGTGTTATGTCTCTTTTCACTTTTCAATTATTACTAGCGTACATTCAATATTATTTTGCATTAGTTGCACAAAACTAAGTGTTCCCTCAATTTCAGGTACACCCCAGGCCCCATATATACAGATCACAGTCTTATTGACTGTGCTCCCCACGCTATCATCTACTACCAGCAGATTTTGTGCACACCCTTTGGGGTTGTGCTGATTAAATGAAAGGCCAGTGGTGTTTTAGAGAGCTTATACTGGCTGCATATTTTATCTGCATCAGGCATGTTTTTATAGCACTCCTTTTGAATTTGTTCAACTAATATGTTGAAAAAATTTCAATGAATTGGAATTGCTTGGGCTAAGGATAGTCCAAATTTATAATTTGATTCAAAACCATCTTTCCCCCTAATTGTTGATACTCAGCAATTTTATGAGACTTCAAACTACACAACACTGTTCAACTGAAGAACATTAGGGGTCAGTGTCTTTATTCTGTTCAGTGTGATATTGCAGAGAAATTAGTCTTCGTCACTGCTCAGCACAATCATCATATATGCTTAATGCTTAGTCGTCATTTGTATTTTTACATTTTATTTTTTCCCGTTTCCTTGCATTATATTGTCTCTGTTATTGGTTTCTAAGAGCTTCTTTATGACAAAAGATGTTAATCATTTCTCTTGCATTGCAAATTAAATACCATGTTTCTTGTTATTATTTTACAGTGGTGTCATACTTTACTGTATACCAAAGTAGTGTATTAACTATAATCATGTCTGCTTTATAAAAAGAATAAAATTATAGATTATTAGAATTAATAAGTGTATTCAGTAAAGTCACTGCACACATGACCTACATAGAAAAATTTATTCTGGCCAAAACCGGTTTGGCTCAGTGTATAGAGCATCGGCCTGCGGACTGAAAGGTCCCAGGTTCAATTCCGGTCAAGGGCATGTACCTGGGTTGGGGGCACATCCCCAGTGGGAGTTGTGTAGGAGGCAGCTGATCGATGTTTCTCTCTCATCGATGTTTCTAACTCTCTATCTCTCTCCCTTCCTCTCTGTAAAAAATCAATACCATATATTTTTTAAAAAATTTATTCTCTTTTCATATAAAGTATCACACAATAGAAAGTAATATTAAAGCAATATAACTTATAACAGCAACAAATAATCAAATAAGTAAATCTAACAATGTGTACAATATCTATACTTAAAATTACAAAATTTTCCTGAGGGAAGTAGATAAAACTTCCAAATAATGAGGAATACTTTGTTCATGAGTAGGAAGGTTTGATTATTAGGAAGGTGTCGATTTTATCCAAGTCAATTTATGGAGTCAATAAATCTTAATCGATGTCCCAGGAGTGTGTGTGTGTGTGTGTCTGTGTGTGTCTATGTATGTATACGTGTGTGTGAACTGACATGCTGATTTTAAAACTTAATAGGAAACACAAAAGAATTTAGGTGAAGGGATTCAGAAGTATACATTGGCAGTTACAGGGTTGTCATGGGGATATAAAGTACGGAATAGTGAATATAATCAGTAATATGTAGGTGCCAGTTGGATATGAACTAGACTTAGCAGGGGATCACTTCCTAAGTCAAATAAATGTGTAACCACCATGGTATACAGCTGAAACTAATATAATATTTAATGTCAACTGCAGTTGAAACAACTCCACAGAGAAAAGATACTCTTGAACAATAACAAAGCTGGTAAACTGACAGTACTAGATAGGAAGACCTATTATATAAAGCTATATAAATCATAATAGTGAGACAGTTTTTATATGCTTTTATTGATTTTGAGAGAGAGAGGGAGAGAGAGAAACATCTGTTGGCTGCCTCCTGCATGCACCCTACTGGGGATCAAGGTCACACACAGGCAACCTGGAATCAAGCTGGAGATGCTCAGTGCCTGGGATGATGCTCAAACATGACCAGCACTGGCCAGGGCATGGTCGTGAGGTCTTTATGGGAAAGCAAACAGATGGGACCTTGAAGAGAACCGAGAGTCCAGACCCACATACACAGTCACTTGATTTATGACATAAAAATTACTCTGTTGTTGGAATGGGCAACATTTTCAGTAAATAGTGCTGCCTGGGTTGAATGTCTTTATGGGAAAAAAGTGCATCTTGATTCCATTGTTCACACCAAATCACCTCAAAATACATTGCACGGACATCCTCTCAATGCATTATAGATCTGAGTGTGAACAGAATTTAAAACCCTTTTAGAGGAAAACAGAAAATTATTGTTATAACATTCTGGTAGGTTAAGATTTCTAACATGGCACACACATATTATTGTTCATAAAGGATATATGATAAATTTTAATATGTGACAATCAAGATATATTCATCAATAGTCACTATCAACACTAATAAAAGAGAAACATGCAAATTGTGTCACTCCGCTACACCCACCAGCCAATCAGAACAACCATGGAAATTAACCCAACAAAGATGGTAGTTAATTTGCATATGCAGGCCCAGAGCGAAGACCGAAGGCTCTGGCTGCAGTGAAGACTGAGGAGTGAAGACTGAAGACTGAAGAGGGCTCACGGCTGCTAGAACAGCAGGGATGGCTGGATCCTCTCCCGCCACCTCAGCAGCGCTAAGGATGTCCGACTGCAGCTTAGGCCTGGTCCCCGCTGGCAAGTGGACATCCCCCGAGGGCTCCTGGGCTGCCAGAGGGATGTCTGACTGCCAGCTCAGGCCTGATCCCCTGGGGAGTGGCCCTAAGCCACCAGGTGGACACCCCCCAAGGGGTCCCAGACTGCAAGAGAGCACAGGCCGGGCTGAGGGAGCCCCCCACCGAGTGAACAAATTTTTGTGCACAGGGCCTCTAGTATATATATAACACTGGTGGAGGTTTCCTAAGTGCTTAATATGACCTTAGGATGATGAAACAATCTGAATTCCCTGTCTCCTTGAATAGTCCCATTTTTGTTTTTGCATTTTTTCAGTAGCACTGCCTTGGTCATTAACTGTTTGTGTGCCAGCCCTCACTCCTGCAGGCAGGATTCGGCTTCCCAGTGAGATCTGTGTATAAGTTGGTCTCCCAGCCTCCTAACTACCCAGCCCTGTTCATGTCCTCCGCTACATGAGTGACTTAGGTCATTAAGAAATAGTCCCCGGAGTGTATTTAATCTACTGTAAGTGAGGTGGCACAATGCAGAGCATGTAATTCACCCCTTATTTGCATCATCTGGGAGTTTTGAAATATATACCCCACACTCACCATTAAAATTCAAATCTCTAGTGGTGGGGCCTGAGCATCTGCGTTTTTTTAAAAAGTGCCCCAGATGATTCCAACATGCAGCCAGGGTTGGAAGCCCCAAGTAGGTTGAAGCCTTTGCAAGATTTCAGTCCTTTTGAACCCCACTTTACTCATTATGAAATGAAATGACGGAAATAGATTATTAGGATAGAAAGGCCTTTCTATTTCTTTGCTGTGGCCTTCCACAATTATGAGAAGCACCTGTAATGAAACCCCAAGATTGTTAGCCCCTCTGATTCAAACAGCCCCTTTGTTTAAACCTCAAGACAAGAGAAGTTACTCTCAAGGCTACATTTTCGCATACCCCTCCTTCCTGCTATTTTTACAACTCAGGGACAGTTAATACGTCCCCTTCACTCCTCCTCTTCCAACAAGACTCTTTTGAACCCTTCATAACTGTTACTCTAAGGAGGATGCTAACTGAGGAAGACACCTCCCTAGGCCATCTGCCTGGACTGTCTCCTAAAAAAAGCTAACAATGTTTTCAAAGACAACCCCCAGAGGTCTGCTCAATTTCAGCCCTGAAAATCCCCTCCCTTCCATGTCACCTACAAGAGCAGCCAGGGCTTTAAAAGGGGGAGAAGTTGTTTATCGCTTGCCCTTGTATTGGTTAGCAATGCACCAGCCCTTTCCCTTGGGGAAAGTAAAAATGAACTCCCTCTCTCTGCACCTCTCTCTTCTCTCAGTTGTGAATTCTTTCACAGCCCATGTCACAGGCCAAAAACCCTAACATAGATTATCTTAAGAGTCTACCTATTAAGTCTACTCTCTATGAAGAGTGAACATATCTAGAAAGATTAAAAGAAAATTTCCATTTCAGAGTTAAATTATTGAATGTTAATTATTCTGCAATACAGAAAATTTTGAAGGAAGGAAAGATATTAACAAATTTATTGATACCTGCTTCCAGTCTGAATTTAACACTGAATGTTAGAAATAAAAATCTCTGTGCTGAAATTGATAGTGTTGCATACACACAACCTAAATCTATTTTTAATCCATTTAAAAATTTTCTACCTCTATTTGGTTTCATGGATTAAGCAGTAACTTCTAGAAGTATGTCTTTCTTTCCTCCAATGTGAAGATGAGCATATCAAAATTCAGACACAGATTCAAGTTCTCTGAAACTGAGGAAAATATTTATTTTAATATGCAAGTATTTTCTCTTTTCAGATTTATGTTTTCCATATCTGAAAAAATGTGTGATGAAATAATCTCCTTCGTAATAATCAATTGCTTTAATTTTTCTTTGAAGACAAATTGTATCTACAAGTGTTCTGTGGAAATGTGGGTGTGGAGGTTCCTAAGTGAGGAAGGAGCCAGAACTGACCAGATGCTAAGTGAGGTGGAAAGGAAGAGGCACCAGGGGAGCTAGAGGCTGGGGTGGAGGGGAGAGGAGGTGGGAGAGGAAAGATGCAGAAGAGACTTCTGAACAGGGATAAATTTCCTTGAAATTGGGGAAAAAGTAAAGGGGAAATAAGAAGAGAAAGAATCAGAAGGTAGTTTTTTATTCGTCCTTCCCTCCCCCCAATATGGAATCTATTCCTCTTGTCCCTGAGCCTCAGTAGCACTCATCTAGTCTCTCATAGGAAGGTGTTAACCCTTTCGCACCTCGTCTTGCTTTTTATTGACATGCATGCCCAAAGTTCCTGTCTTGCATATCACAAGACTTTTCAATTGCAATAGTGCTTCTCAATTACACCACTGTCACAAGAGAAAACTGCATCCAGGTGAGTTCTTTTGGGTTTACAAAAATATGTGTTTCATCTGAATCAGGTTACTATTGTTAACACAAAAGAGAATCACGCCTGAGCCAAAGTTGCTCTATTTGCGAACAATCATTCATTCATTCATTCATTCAATCGCTATTCATTTGAACATATATGTTGGTGGTTAACCAATCAATCAGATCCCCCCTCCATAGGAGCTTGGTAGTAGGACGGGGAAAGACCAGGAGGTTGAGAAGTAGAGAGATAAAGGTCACACCAGGGCCAACCACTAGTGAAGACTACTTGAAACTCAATACTTAAAGCCAACTCTTATTCCTCAGGACAAGGAGACTTGAGATGGAGCTCCATTAACACCGCCTGTGAGGACTTTTCAATATAGACATTCCTGGCTGCATTTGTGATTAAGAAAGCACCACAAGTCACGCTAATGAGAATTCCCATTTCAGAGTCACCGATGATGTTATCTGAGGTGTGGCTCCTCCTCCCAATTTGAGAAACTTCAACTACAGTTTTCTATTTTCCGGGCTCTGCTTGAGGAATATGAATGCACCATCTTTGCATGGCTGCCACATGCCCTCCCTCTCCCCACACCATAGACAGGACAATGCTCACACAGAGTAGGGATGGGAGGAGGAAGAGAAGGAAAGTAGGGGTGAGGGAAGTGAAGAGAAAAGGGTTTGTCTCTTGGAGAAAAATACAAGAAATGAGCAACCAGCCCACAGGATCATGAAACAGATGTATAATCTGGCTGAGGGTTGAGAAGTGCTGTTTTGGGTACCTCACATTCTATGGAAAGGCAGGATTTGGCAGTTGGGCTGCAGTTCCAGAGTCACTGTCAAAGGACAACCATGTCTTCAGCCTCCGGGTTCCAGCAGCACTGTCTGGGGCCCACATGGGGAAGCCTTCAGTCTATTGGGCTTTTTTTTTTCTTTCTAGACCCTAAAATAGATTGAATCCAAATACGACCAATGGGAAAATGCTTAACTTTAGGAGAACTTCACTTATTTACTTCAAACATATCATATTTAACAACCTTTCGTATAAAATTAAGACATGTTCCAAGTGTTTTCTGAAACATATAACTAATAGGAATACTACCCAATATAGGGGAACAAACTTTGTGGACAGACTAGGACAGGGGTGTGCAAACTTTTTGTGAGTGTGTGCCAAAACCAGCAAAATCTCTGACTCAGAATTATTCTGCATGCCACCCTAATTTTTTGAGAACATGCTATGCCTACTTGATATCTCTTAAGGTGTACGTATGTGAAGAACCTTGAAGAAATAATAAAATTCAATTGAGTGACAAAAACACAGTATATGATGATGAAAAATACATTTATTTATTTATTTATTCTTTTTATTTAAATGATTTTTTTAAAGTATATTTTATTGATTTTGTACAGAGAGGAAGGGAGAGGGATAGAGAGTTAGAAACATGAATGACAGAGAAACATTGATCAGCTGCCTCCTGCACACCTCCTACTGGTGATGTGCCCGCAACCAAGGTTCATGCCCTTGACCGGAATCAAATCTGAGATCCTTCAGTTCGCAGGCCACCGCTCTATCCACTGAGCCAAACCGTTTAGGGCTAGGGCTATTTTTTATTGTATACATGTACACTGATAGTCCAACAGAAAACTTTATGACTCCGTTTGATATTATCAGTTGGACTTTTGCTGCTGCCTCACTGATGACAGTGATTTTACATCAGGTTTATATTTCGTGACCTTCAGAGATATGCACGAGCTACTACTTTCATCCATCATGCTACTCCTATTATGAGACTTAACAAAATTCATCACTGAGAACAAAGATTCACAAGCGTATGTGGATGAAACCAAAACACTGGTCGGATCTAGGCAGGCAGGGAGAGTGAAGGCAGAGGCATAGAAATTGCTCTTCCCCTCTCTCGTCAATCCATGTCTATGGTCTTTAAGATAACCTGTTATGTAAAATTATTTATTTAACTAAGATGCACCTACACTGAATTTATCTGATAAATAAAAAAGTCATTATTAAGAAAAAAATTGTAAATGGAAGATTATAAGAGAGGGTTTCGCGTGCCAGCAAAAGTTACTGGCATGCCATGTTTGGCATGCGTGCCAGGGGTTGCCCACCCCTGGACTAGTGTCTACATTCTGGTCCTACCGCTTGCCACCTGTGCAGCCTTAGGTGCCCTTGCTGAGCACATTGAACCATTAGGTGTCTAGTGGGTGAGTTGCTGGGCATGGAGGACTATTTTTTTGTGAAAAAGAGGAGGGAGGAAGTTGGTGCACAAGAAGCAGGGCAGAGAGGCAGGAGACAGTTGGGGAACGGAGGGCAGACTAGGATGTGTCCCCAGCCAGTGAAAGAGATTGTTAGCGCTGCTTCCCAGGGCAGAGCCGGGATCCAGACAGAACAATGCTCAGGGAATCCATGTCCTGGGGGAGGGCATGACGGGGCACCAGGGGCTCTGATGAAGCACCGCCTTCCTCCACCTTCCGTAGTTTGCAAAGAGTGGATATTAACAAGGACCCTTTAATCAAAGGACATGGGCAAACGGGTTGCTCAGCTCATAGGAGCACCTTCCTAGAGACCCTCAGGAATGCCTGGAGAGGCCTGGCAACCAAGCGCCAAAGTGCCACAGTCACAGTCAGCACTAACCACCCAGTGTCAGCATCGCTCCTGGGCGCAGGCTGATGCAAGGCCTGGGACATTCAGAGCTCATTTTTCATACAATTGGGAGTGTAGGGATTCATACTAGCTGCCTTCTTTCAGGCTTGACACAATCCACTTTCTGACTAAATGAGAAAGATAATAAGTGTGGTTTATGGCATTCAATGCTGAATTTCCCAATCTGATCTGGATGGAAGGAGAGAACAGCTTCATCCTGGGGTTGTTTAAAGTTAAAAAAAAAAAACAGAAGAAGAAAGAGACAGAGAGAGAGAGAGAGAGAGAGAGAGAGAGAGAGAGAGAGAGAGAGAGAGCCACACTGGAGGAGTTCATATATTCCCGACTTCTCCAAAGTTGAGCCGACTCCAGTCCTCACATGTCACTGACAAAGATGAATCAATCCTAGGCCAGGCTTCTGCTCTCAAGAAAAGAACCTCCATGGATTCATGTTTCTGATTTCAAATTTTGTGTGTTCGCAAACAATAATAATAATCATTTTATGGATAATTCAGGACAGCATTAATACTCTCTGTGTGGGTGCTTAATAAGAATGAAATAAAAACAACAGATTTGTTGTCTCTTGCCAATATTGTCAAAAGAATTTTTTAAAAATATATTTTATTTTTTTTTTCACAGAGAAGAAGGGAGAGGGATAGTTAGAAACATCGATGAGCGAGAAACATGGATCAGCTGCCTCCTGCACACCCCCTACTGTGGATGTGCCTGCAACCAAGGTACATGCCCTTGACCGGAATCAACCCTGGTACCCTTCAGTCCTCAGGCTGTCGCTCTATCCGCTAAGCCAAATCAGTTAGGGCTGTCAAAAGAATTTGTTGTGACAAATTACAAGAGCCATGAGGTGGCAGGAAGACACTAACAAAGCATATGACATCCTCTTGAGCGTCCGCAATTACCTTCTTCCAAAAATCTTACCTTGTCATATTGGTAAAGCAAAGGACTTATCAGGGAAACCACCAGTGAGTCAAGTTTAACTTGAGTGAAATTCCCTTTTTCACCTTCAAGCATGATTTTTATAAAATTAACTGGTTTTGAAAGGACAGACTGTGTCCCTGACTCCTCTTCCAAGGAAAAACCACTAAATGTATTAGTTAATCAGCTGCCCTTAAATCAGCCAATGGGAATGCAAGGAGAACTAACACAAGACCCTAAAGTATGCTGACCACCCCCCTGTCTATGTGTAACCAGACGCTAGCCGCACTCTGTCCTTGCGTCACTAGCCCCCAGCCCTCACTCAACCAAGCGGAATTGGCCAAATCACTGGTCTGAGTGTGCCCCCACCCCCCGACCCCAAGCCCTATAAATTCTTTGTTCTCTTGGGAATCGGGGCTCTTCACACGCTATTGCTGCATCAATAGGGCGAGGGGACCGGGCCCGGATTATAATAAAGACTCTTTGCTTTTGCATCGAACTCAGCTCCCTAGTGGTTTGTCCTTGGGGATCTTGAACTATGGGCATAACAGTTTCAAATCATGAATGAGAGTAAAGACAGAATAGATAAATTTGTTTTAATTGCATGATGCAGTTAGATTCTTTTCAAGAATGAAATTAGAAAACTTCAGTTAGAGACAGAAACAGAATATCGGGGACTAGCTACAATGATAAGAAATATTAATCGTGCTCTGTTAACTGTGATTGCTCTGTTCTGATTAGAGAAAGCACATTCCAACCTGGCTGAGCAGAGCTGTACGCCCTGGGACCTGGGAGCTCACTTTGGGACGCAGTCCACCCTCTTTTCCAGAGAACTGCCCACAGTCCTGGAGAGATTTACAATCTAGTGTTGGAGACGCCCGCCATTTGCACCCCCAGCCCTATTGCCTGTAACCGCCATGCCTTGCCTGCTTTCCCCTGCCTGGAGTTCTTATACTCCCAAGTAATCTTTGCCTCCTACCCACTGTAAGCAGTTGGCTGATGGGGGTGCAGAGCAGATTTCTGTGGCTGACCTGCTGCTCTCCCATGCTGCTGGCAATATTGGAATAAACGCTCATATATGACTCAACCCTGTCTCTGCTTCTTTGGCTCAAGTAGTGACAGGCAGCCCGGACCCCCTGGTTGTGCTGCTGCATATTCTGGCGACTCTCCTGGGACACAGGTCGGGGAGTCCTCTGGGGTACTTACTGGGAATCCCACTTGCTGCATGGACTGGAGGTCCCTTCCCAGAGCGCTGGCGGGAGCCAGCACCTTCAGGACTACACTTCCCACAGGCCCCCACAGACCCTCTGAGGTCACTCCTGCTCCGCCTTTAGGCAAATGGAAAGCTGGAGAACCAATTTCTCCTTTCTTTCTTTCTTTCTTTCTTTCTTTCTTTCTTTCTTTCTTTCTTTCTTTCTTTCTTTCTTTCTTTTTTTTTTCTTTCTTTCTCTCTCTCTCTGCCTCTCTCTCTCTCTCTCTTTCTTTTAATTGTTTTATTGCTTAAAGTATTACAAAGAGTAATATATATATATATATATATATGTATATATATATATATATATATATCTCCTTTTTTTTTTCCCCTTCACCTTCCCCTAGCCTCCTATACCCCCCAGTGTCTTGTGTCCTTGGTTATGCTTATATGCATGCATACAAGTCCTTCAGTTGATCTCTTACCCACCCCACCCCCAATCCTCCCCGGCCTTCCCACTCTAGTTTGACAGTCTGTTCGATGTTGCTCTGCCTCTGTATCTATTTTTGTTCAACAGATTATAATGGACTTAATTATCCACAAATATGTGAGATCATGTGGTATTTTTCTTTCATTGCCTGGCTTATTTCACTTAGCATAATGCTCTCCAGTTCCATCCATGCTGTTGCAAATGGTAAGAATTCTTTCTTTTTTACAGAAGCATAGTATTCCATCGTGTAGATGTACCACGGTTTTCTAATTCATTCATCCGCTGATGGGCACTTAGGCTGTTTCCAGATCTTCGCTATGGTAAATTGTGCTGCTATGAACATAGGGGTGCATATATCCTTTGTGATTGGAGTTTCTGCTTTCTTGGGATATATTCCTAGAAGTGGGATCTCTGGGGCCAATGGGAGTTCCATTTTAGACTTTTTGAGGAAACTCCATACTGTCTTCCACAGTGGCTGCACCAGTCTGCATTCCCCCCAACAGTGCACAAGGGTTCCTTTTTCTCCACATCCTCTCCAGCACCAAGGACATAGAGCCAGAATTACTGTATAACTTTAAATACACACACACACACACACAGACATACACACTAGAGGCCCAGTCCACAAAATACATGCACGGGTAGGGTCCCTAGTGGCTGCCTGCCTCCAGCTGGGACCTCTATTCCCCCCACCCCCTGCCTGCCACGGCCACCAGCCTGCCTCCCTTTCCAAGGTTGGCCGGCCTGCCCTGCCCCTGGTCACACTTCCTGTCAAACTCCCAGTTGAGGGGACAATTTGCACTTTAGGTTTTTATTATATAGAATACAACGCATTAATAGTTGGGCATGGAAATTCTGCAATGGTTTTGCTGAAGCTTTATCACAGAATGGCTAAGTAGGAAAGGTAGGTGGATGCCATGAGCAATGAGACTTAGGGGGTTGGAAAGAGACTGTTATCTACACGAAGCAATGGCAGTCAATGAAATGTTTCCAGTAGGCGAGGTTGCATTCAATAATGGTGCCTGCAGTATGCCAGCGAGTGTACTAGGGAACTGAGGATGGAACTGTCTGTAGGCTCACACAGATAAAGGACAGAGTAGGAGCCAGGTCTGCAAGTGAGGAGAACATAACGTAAAATACTGTCTTCCCTGTCATCTTTGCTAAGGAACATAAAAGACCCAAGTCAAACCTGAACCCACAGCAGTGCATTGAGCAAGCTGTCTCTGCAGCTGAATGGCCTCAGGTGCTCCCAGGAAGGAACACGTGAGTAATGAAACACCTGAAAGGCAAAGACATTTGTGTAATCAGGGAACCTGCTGAGGAAGGAACAGCTGTAATGAAAGCCACAGGGAAAATGTAACACGGAGCATTCTGGGTAATCCTCTATTCACACTTTTTAACCAGAGAAAAGCCCTCTCAGGCATGTCCTTTTATTCCCCTACAAACTCAGGGCTGAATTCCTGAAGAGCAAAGTTATTAAAACCAGTGAACATTCTTTAGAATATCTTTACTCACTCGGAAAGACAAATGAAGGGTAAATATTCCAGAAAAATAATCAAGTCCTATAGTTTTCTGTAAGGGAAGTAAGTGTTTTCTGTCCTGAGCTCATAGCACGTTCTGATCTAGAAACCAATATTATCACACTCTCCAAGGCAGACGGACTTGCACCCCCGTGTTCTGTGGGCACCGTCACTGGCCTCAGACCTCTCCCTGCTCCTCTAGGACTGTCCTGCCTACATCTGCTCATGGCTGCCATTCCCGTTCCCCCAGCTCAACCACAGCACTCCACTCACAGCTTTGGTGAGAGCCGAAAGCACCTGCCATCTATTGCAAAGCACAGGAGTGAGCTTCTGGTCCTTAACACTCATTCTTGACATCCCACCTCCTCCAGGAAAACAATTTTAACTGACAAGAAACATGATAGCAAATGCGCATCCTCTTTTTTATCCTGTGAGTCACCCCAACACCTCCCTCATCTTTTTTCCCAGTTATAGATTACTGCAAAATAACTCCCCAAATCAGTTTCTAAACAATACCCACTATATTATGCTCTGAATTCTACAGCCAGGAATGTAAGCAGGGCCCCACGAAGATGGCTTGTCTGCTCCTCGGGGTCTGAGTTCCCAGCTCAGGGGACTCAGATGCAGAGTGGTGTCACCAGAAGGCTTCCTTACCCGCTCACTCTGTGCCTGGACTGGTGACTCGAAGGCTGGACTCAGCCAGGCCTGGAGCCCTGCATGTGGCTTCTCTGTGGAGAAGGGGCTTCCTCCTAACATGGCTGCTCCAGGGAGGGTGCACTTCTTCCCTGAGGGCCCAGGACTCCACCCGTGTCTAGTAAAGGAGGCAGACGCTGCGTGGCCTTCTATGGCTCCATATCAGAAGGCTCACAGCGTCCGCTCCGCCACATTTTTGGTCAAAGCAGCCAAAAGCCTGTTGAATGCCAAGGAAGGGACAAAGACTGCTGGATGGGAGTGATCCCACTGTGATCAGCTCGTTATTAACAACAGGGAAGGAGCAAAGAGGGAAGCCAGACACTAACGCCATGTCATTGGGGCAGCTTCACCAGGAAGTTGCAACTTTGCACTCCGCAGGGAAACACTGGCCTATTCCCTGTAAACACTGGGGGAAAGGATCAAACAGAAGGGACATAGATGCATGCCCAGTAAAGTTAGGGTGACATGGGGCCAGGACATACGTGTCAGTCAGACCTGGGAGCAGAAGTCATTGGCCAGGATGGCCGTGGCCCCTGCAAGCAGGTGGACACTTGGGAATACATAGTCTCCTACACCAAGGAGTTCTGTCTCTCATTGCTCCCTGCTCTTGGTCCTGCGTGTCTCGTGGACTCTCTTGTTTTGCTCCTGCACAGGTTTCCTCCATAGCCACGTGGCACTGTGGCCCCCACATGCAATGGACTAATGCACTGAGCGGGGAAACCCAGTGAAGCCAGCCTGGTGCTGGGCTGGACCCGGCTCCAGTAGGGAAAGGAAACCCTGGACACTGGCTCTGCAGCCCCAGCTACACTTTTATGGCAGGAAAAGGGAATGGCACTTAGGAAACTCAGAAATGTCATTCCACAAAAATAAAGCTTCCTACCATATCTCATCCTTCCATGTGAGTCTCAGAAAACTCCTTTTCTCTGGATATTGCAAGATATCTACCCCCAATAGCACCCCGGGAGATGAGAAACTCTATCCGCTATGAACAGGAGGAGCTGCAAAAGATATTGTAGCAATTTTTTTTTTTTTAGTCTAAGAATGATGGGCATTTAGACAATGGCAACAGGCTCACACCTGACAGCGCCACAGCAGGGGCGGGCAGAGCGAAGACAGAGGCAGGGAGTAGGCGCTGCGGGGGCAACAGCCACGGCCTGGGGTTGCCTGTAGTTGCTGGGGTGGGGGAAGGGTGAGAAGGGTTGGCCACAGTGACTCCAGAGTGCCAGATCCAGGTGGTCACAGTCAAGGGCTCACAGAGAGCGGGCATGCCACACACCACCCAGTGCCGGGCACCGCCCGGAGGTTAGCGCAGGGAGAAGCCTCGGGGAGGTGCTCAGGTCCCCCCCAACAGGGCGGGCCAGCCTTCCATCCACGGTGGGGACAGCAGCCTCCCTGGCTGTGTAGCAATGTTCTGACTGCACACACCTCAAAGGTGCTCTGCCTTTGACTCCCACGTGTGGAATGTTCCTTCTCACACCAGCCTGCCCCTCCAGACCACAGTTCTTTTCTTCTCATCACCGCCCTGCTCCCCAGCATCATCTCCCGCCTGGACGACCTGACATCTTCACTGCTCTCCCCACACACGCTTGTGCTCTGCTCAGCATACCTGTCTCTGCCCTGTACCTGGGGAATCATGAAAACCCAAGTTTCCTACTCACCAGCTGCCGATGCTTCAGAGGTTAAGATAAGAGTCTGTGGCTTGACCTTGAAGTCCCCGAGTGGTTCATTCCCTGGTGACCTATCTTGTCACCCAGCCCTGGGCGGCTTCACCTTCCCGAATGCCTCGAGGTCTTTGCACATGCTGGTTCCTCTACCTGGAATGCTCTTCCTTGCAAGCCCCTCTCACCTGCACCCAGAAACCCTTACTTACAATGCAGCTCTCAGCCCAACAGCACCGTCACAGAGAAGACTTCTCCACTCCCAGAGTGAACCTGAGCCCCGTGGTGCGTTCTGACAATGCCCTGTCCTTTCCCTTCCTCTCTCCTCCTTTAATTCACGCCCTTGCCATGTGACCTTGCTAATCGCCCCAACAAGAGGTGGATGTGCACCATGGACTCTTCCGAGGGATTTGCTTTGGCCAATGGGGCATCACAGAACATAACGCAGGAAGCAGTTGGAAAGGTGTGTGTACATCTGGGCTTGCTCTCTTGCTGTGACTGGACCCCCAAGACCACCAAGCCTGCTGCAGGCCACTGAGGTCGCATGGAGAAGAACTAGGGCTCTTTGTGTCCTGGCGGGAGGTCATCCTGTTACGGAATTTACCAAGCAACCGAAGAACACGGAGGAGCACTTGGAGACACAGGAAAAACCCCTTTATTTTCAGACGTTTCACATGTACCATTAAGGTGACTCCAGAGAGACTGTTTCTCTCCAAATCCTGAGCAAACTAATATGAGGAAGCTTTCCCTTTATATCCTTTGGTGTCTTTGTCCCCCAAATATGGGGTGGGACTTCCAGACCTTTCGCGGGCTTTGCAAAAAGCCCTGTGTGTTGGGGTGGCGCTGTGAGACCACACCTAACGGCGCTGATAACCCCTCCAGGGGCTGTGCATGGCTTATGGCCTCTGTAAAATGGGAGCACTTAGGTAAACAAGTCTTGCAAGACCAGAGTGTGGAGATAGGGGCAGCGACTTCATTGTAGGCTAACGGGAATGTGCTTTAGGTCACTGCACAGATTCCGATTGCTAGCCCCCAGAAATGTCTCATTTCCCCATCAATCCTGCAGCAGCCAGCTGCCACCCTGCCCTCTGACTCATCACAGACACAGGAGAGATCGAGCAGACCCCAAGCAAGCTGGCCAGGAGGCAGGAACCAGCTGTGCCGTGATCAGAGGCTTGCGGTTGGGAGCCGCCACAGCTGGGGGGGGGGGGGGCGAGTGGACATTCAGGTACTTCGGGACTTCACAGCATCAGCAGCCTCGCCGGACTGCAGGCTTCATGAAGGCAGGTGCGCTCAGCTCGCCCTCTGGTCGCTGGTGCTCACAGCAGCCCCCAGCGCCACGCAGATGCCCCATGATTTCCCGTGAGCAAATGGAGTGAATAAGTTATGCGTCTCCATCGTGAAGACACCATTGCCTGGGTTTCTGGCTGTTAAAAACAAGGCTCTGCCTTGGTGTTTTCTCACGCTGTCTCTCTGGGTTCTCCGGGGGTCAGTTCTGAGGCGTGTGGAATATTCCTGCTCAAGCCAGCCCACCCTCCCAGCAGCTCTGCTCTGGCCCCTGCCCCGCCTGTCCCGTGTCTGTCCGTGTTTTCACCTGAAGCAGCAGCGTGGGGCCAGGCTGTGGGGGAGCAGAAGTTCCGGTGTGACCCCCCTCAGGGAGCACACAAGTCCAGAAGGCCTCCCAGGGCAGGCGGCGGAGGCCTTGCCGCCCCACCCGCACACTCCCAGCTGTTTTCAGCTGCAGGCAGACAAGTGAGCACCCTAAGGTTGGAGGCAGGCAAGTCATCGCATGACTTGGGAACAGCCCGCTCCCCAGGGGACAAGGGACCTCTCGGGGTGATTGCAACGGCACAAATCTCCCCAGCGCTGGCGATGCCGCAAGGGCCCATCGTGGCCAGAACGTAGAACAGGTGCGACTCACTGCACAGAAAGTCTCAGCAAAGACCTGCAGAGCCAGTCGGTCCTGCTCTCCCTGCTCCCTCTCTGCCAGCTGTGCTCCCTGTCCTCCAGGGTGGGCGCGGGGAGGGATGAGGGAAGGCGGTGCCGCCCAAAACTCTCAGTAGCTCTGTGGGTGCGGTAGGGCTACCCCGGCCGGTCTGTTCTGTCCGCCATGCTTCCAGGGGCAGCAGTACCCCCCAGCCCACGGTGTCCCCAAACTCCAGTGGCCACGGAGCATCCCTCAGCCTGAGCAGCATGGCCCAGGGCCCAGGTTGTCTCAGAGACGTCTGTCTCTCAAGATACTGAGCCTCTTCCTCCTTGGTCCCCCCGGAGCTCTCTGGGAACTTGTACTTAGTCTGGGACTCCTCAGGGCTGCAGCTCGCAGGCCCTGGAGGGGAACCGACACACATCCCGTTACAGATGTCCATGTGGGGTCTGGTTCTTGTGTCCGTTGTTGTGGGGCTACTCCCAGCACCCACCGCCCATCCCTGTGGGGATAGCAGCCATGTCTTCCTGGGTAATGGGTTTTCCCCAAAGCAGTCTAGGTGGTTCTAGAAAAGGCGACTCCACGGAGAAATTCAGAGAGCAGCATCAGCGGGACCGAGGGCAGGGGCGCGCCTGGCAGTTACCCAAGGGCGAACATTCTGGCCTGAATCGTGTCCCTCCAGATTTCATTTGTTGAAGCCATAAGCCCCTGCCTGACTGCACTGGGGGATGGGAACTTCAAGAAGGAATTAAGGTTGAGTGAGGCCTAGGGGTGGAGCCCTGTTAGGGTAGGATTGGCCCTGCACTCACTCCGCCATGGGAGGACACAGGAAGGAGGTGACTGCCCGCAAGCCAGGGCTGGGACGCACAGCAAGCCCACCATGCTGACACCAGAACCGTGAGAAATGGGTGTGTGCTGGTTAAGCCGCCCAGCTGTGGGGTGTTGTTAGGGCAGCCCAGCTGACTGGGGCAGGACTGGAGCATCCAGTGCAAAGGCGTGAGGCTCTGTGAGGTGAGCACAATGGGCAGAGCGGTGATGAGAAAGGCTGTGGCCAGGTGACCTTCATAGGATGTCCTGACTTTGACTTTTGTTCCCAGACTGGAGGCTGGGGGAGGCTTCGATGAGAGCAGGACACTTGCACCTGCATTTGCAGGGTCACCTGGTCTTGGAGCCGGGTGGGGGCGGGGCGGGAAGGCCTTAGGTGCCTGGAAGCGCTGGGAGGGCGAGGATGGAATCAAGTTCTGTCCTCAGAGTGGAGGCCTGTCCTCAGGAGGTGAGGTGTGAGGTGTGAGGGAAGGAGAGGCCCAGGCCGACACAGCTCTCATCCTGAGCAACTGGAGGGATGGGGTGTCACACTCTGACCCCGAGAAGCTGGGGAGGAGCAGGTTCTTACTTACACACCTGTTTTTAACGTTCAGTTCTCATCACCCGGTTGCAGGCTCTCTTGACATACAAATGAAGGTGATGCGGTCCCCGCCTCTAGGAAGTTCATTCCTATGGGAGCCGCTAACCCTCATGTCCAGCCAGCTCTGCACTATAATGGATGTGCTTAGTTCCTAAGTCCTAGATTACAGTTATGTATATACAGGAAGGAAAATACACTTGAAAAAAAAGTATTCCACTTAGACCAAATTAGGTTGTGCTTTTCAAAACTCCACATTTTTTTCACTAAGAGTTGTAAAAGCTTCACAAACTTTTAATTGACAGAAAGTCATTTTTTCTCTAAGCATTTAAATATATTTTATTGGTTTCAGTGAGAAGAAGGGAGAGACAGATAGAAACATCAATGAGGAGAGAGAATCATTGATGGGCTGCCCCCTGCACACCCCTCCCTGGGGATAGAACCCGAAACCCAGGCATGTGCCCTGACCAGGAATCAAACCACCACCTCCTGTGTTCATGGATCGATGCTCAACCACTGAGCCACGCTGGCCAGGCATCCTGTAATCATTTCTATGAACTTACATGAAGGACAAACACCTCATACGTAGGGAGGGTCTCACCTAGAGAGCAAGTGTGAAAGATGAATCAACAAAGCACTGGGTGTTGCGAGGAATCAGAAAACAAGTGGGAAAAGAGAAAGAAAAGAAAAGGCGAAGTACAAACAAGGAGACCATGACAGCTCTGCAGATGCTGTAGGGGAGGCACGAGTCTCCCTCCGCTCTGCTGCTCCATGCGCCCGCCTTGGAGGAAGGGCCTTCTGCCAGAGGGAGGACGTCCTGTCCTAGCTCCATGGATTAGCAGTAAAAATGGGACGACATGTGTGACTCTTGGGGAGTGGGAGAGAACATGTCACAATTGAATGCAGTGTCTCTGGGTTTACCCGGGTCCTCTGCACTGACCTGAAGTTTGGTGCAGCTTCACACAACCCATGACAAAGGACTGTGTGGACCAACGCACACCGATCAGTCCACACACCTCTGTGTAAGGTGCCGGAGCACCGTTAGACACCAGGGAGGCAGGCACTTCCACAGCTACTGGGAGAGCGGCTACAAGGTTTACAGACTCAGAAGAAAATAAACATCAAGGTTGTGATTTCCCCACAGGGGGTAGCAGATGTTAATAAAACCAGTGCAAACATGGCCACAACTGTTACAAACAATAACTAGGAATGATCTGTCACTGAGTGCACCTCTAAATGATCGCATCATTAACGTGAGGGAAGTAGCCTGATTCTACTAATACTAGCAGTCTTCTGTTTTATTTTTTTTTGATTCAGTCTTTATTGTTCAGATTATTACAGTTATTCCTCTTTTTTCCCCTATAACTCCCCTCCACCCAGTTCCCACCCCACCCTCCTCCCTCACTCCCCACCCACTGTCCGCATCCATAGGTGCACGATTGTTGTCCAGTCTCTTCCCACATCCCCCTCACCCCTTCCCCACCCCCCCAAGAATAGAGAGTCCACTCCCTTTCTATGCCCCTGATTCTATTACAATCACCAGTTCATTCTGTTCATCAGATTATTCACTTGATTTTCAGATTCACTTGTTGATAGATGTGTATTTGTTGTTCATAATTTGTATCTTTACCTTTTTCTTCTTCTTCCTCTTCTTAAAGGATACCTTTCAGCATTTCATATAATACTGGTTTGGTGGTGATGAACTCCTTTAGCTTTTCCTTATCTGTGAAGCTCTTTATCTGGCCTTCAATTCTGAAAGATAGCTTTGCTGGATAAAGTAATCTTGGTTGTAGGTTCTTGGCATTCATCACTTTGAATATTTCTTGCCACTCCCTTCTGGCCTGCAAAGTTTCTGTTGAAATATCAGCTGACAGTCGTATGGGTGTTCCCTTGTAGGTAACTGAGTTTCTTTCTCTTGCTGCTTTTAAGATTCTCTCTTTGTCTTTTGCTCTTGGCATTTTAATGATGATGTGTCTTGGTGTGGTCCTCTTTGGATTCCTTTTGTTTGGGGTTCTCTGTGCTTCCTGGACTTGTAAGTCTCTTTCTTTCACCAGGTAGGGGAAGTTTTCTGTCATTATTTCTTCAAATAGGTTTTCAATATCTTGCTCTCTCTCTTCTGCTGGCACCCCTATAATTTGGATGTTGGTAAGCTTGAAGCTGTCCCAGAGGCTCCTTACACTATCTTCGTATTTTTGGATTCTTTTTTCATTTTGCTTTTCCGGTTGGGTGTTTTTTGCTTCTTCGTATTTCAAATCGGTGACTTGATTCTTGTTATCCTCTAGTCTGCTGTTGGGATTCTATATAATATTCTTTATTTCAGTCAGTGCATGCTTAATTTCCAGTTGGTCCTATATCACAACCTCGAGGGTCTCATTAGATTTCTTGTAGGTCTCATTAATTTATCGGCAGTTTCTAGAAAATTCTTGAAAAACCTTCAAAGTGTGGTTTTGAACTCTATATCCAGTCATTTTCTTTCCTCCCTTTCTGTAATTTGTGTCCTTTTTCTTTGTCTCCACATTTTTTTATGCTTCCCTGTGTTGATAAAGTGGTTTTCTGTGCTAAGTGTCCTCTAGGGCCCAGTGGTCCAGCCTCCCCAATTACCTGAGGAGGACACTCTTGGTGCACCCTTTGTGGTCTTTGTGCACAGTCTTGTTGTAGTTAAGCCTTGATTGTTGTAGGTATCACTGTGAGCAATTGGCCTCCAGGCCAATTGGCTATGAGAATCAGCTGTGTCTGCAGTGGGAGAACTTCTGTGCTGGAGACACCCCTCCGGGGCAAGACTTGCTTCAGTGGGGCTTTGGTGCTCACTGAGTCTGCCCCCTGAGTATGTCCTTTGTGGTTCAAGGGAGCTGCAAACTGGTAGGTCCCACTCTGACCTCTGGCTGCTCCTGGCTCCTGGAATTCTAGGGAGGTGTTAATTTAGCCTCTGCCTTACGCTATCCAGCAAAAGCCTCCCTACAGAGCTTGGCAGGCTGGGTCCCAGGGGATCAACAGGGCGGGGATAGCAGTTATGGCTGCTCTCAGAGGCTCTGCTTCTCAGTGTCTGGGCAATAGCTGCATGCCCCTCTGAGAGAAAGCTGCCCTCGAGTTCCGACCAATGCTAGACAGTCCCGCTTCTCCCGTATGAGTTTGGGTCCCCAGAGACTTGCCCAGAACTGGAGCTCAGAGCCTGAGACTCCCTCCCCATTGAAAACAACAACCACGCCCTCAGCTGCCAGCCCTCTCCGCATGCACCTCCGCATCTTAGTATTTTACTTCGGCACTGCGCCTCCTCTGAGTCTCAGTGTGCTTTTCTCTTTCCTTCTAGTTGTGGAATGTCCACTCAGCTAGCCTTCCTGTGGTTCTGGATGATGTCCGTTCCATGTTTTAGTAGTATTTTTGAAGTGGTTGTTCGAGGCAGCAAACTCCGGTGTTCACTTATGCCGCCATCTTGGTTTCTCCTTCTGCCAGTCTTCTGGAGCGGTACCCAGCAACCTTGCCAATACCTTGATTTGTATATATACTCTTTTGTGAAGTCGATAATCTTCCTGTCACTTTTCTGTGTGTAGTTAGAGCATGGTGTGCATGTTCATGCGACATCGTGCCGGCTATTTACAGCCACTGCCCTTCAAGAAGGTGAGTCTGCTGATAAATATTCATCCTGACAGTTTTCTGGAAATTATGGAAAAGTTCTCATAGCTCAAATACAACATTAGGGGATAAAGATGCTCCTTTACTGCTCTTCTGCCTAGAAAAGCATTTTATTGCCTTTTTTACAGTTTGCATGAAATATATTACAATGCTAGCAAATGAGATTTGATCTGCATTTATAATTCTATTCAACAAACAAAGGTCTTAAACACAGAAAACATGGTGTAGCACCCCATACTTGCTGTGGTAGCTTGTCCCCCATATACAGACATATATATGCGTACATACACGTTACCACAATGGTAGCTATAATTCTGGAGTGCATTCTGTTTAAAGATCGCTCTGCTTTGCAAACTTTAGTTCATTTAAACCCCACAGCAACCCTGCAAGGTGGCATTTTACCTCTGATTGTATAGGTGAGGAAGCTGATGTTTTGATAAATTAAATAAAGTGATAACTTTTCTATAACTAGTGAGTATTGGCACTTGGATTTGAGACTAAAAGCCGACTGGACTTCGGAGCCCAGGCCTTCCCCACTGTGCACCTCCAGGCCCTGCTCCCCAGTGGGAGTCTTGCTGGTGGGCTGCGAGGGCAAGGGGAGGCAGCTGCGCCTGGAAGGCAGGGGACATAGTTCAACTTCACGCTGTGTCTGTGTGGCCCTTCACAGGCATTTCCCTGACAGGCAGCTTTTACTAACGCCTTCAGGACCCAATGGTTCCACTCAGTTCTATGAGTCTTAGAGAGCCAGTGTGCATTCCATGGTGCCCACAGTCATGCCCTTCTAGGAAATGGCAGCTCCGCATAAACAAGGCCAAGACCGAGGACGGAAGTTATGGTAAAACGCATTCACGCACAAACTCTTACTGACTTCCTGCTCCGACTGCAAAAAGTTTATATGGATATACAGGCCTTACATGGTTTTTGCAATTATTTGCAATGTAGTTTTGCAAAATATATTTTTCTGCATTGCATTCACTAAGAGTAGAATTTTGACAAATTTCATGCCAACTTTTACTTTTCTCTTGGTCAAAATGAAGACATTTATAGATTAGATAAATAAATAGGATATTTATATATAGATTGATAAATATATTTATAAATTAGATATTTATAATGGTAAAATATATAAATGTAACCCACATTTCGAAAACTGAGAAGCTGCGTTAATATGTTGTTATGACTGTACCATGAAGTGCTTCATAGAGAATGATGTATCAATAATATACTCATATCGTCTATAAAACAAAATCAATAAACAGATATATTGTGTAGTTTCATTTCTGTGAGGAATAAGAGTATATTTTCAATTTAAGAGGAAGGTCCTCCCAGCAGTTATATCTCTGGTTGGTGACATTACAGAAGATTTTTATTTTCTTCTGTGTGCTTTTCTCTTTTCTTGAATAAAACTTGCTTTCAGATTGGATTTAATAAAAAATAAATATTGAACATAAATGCAAGCCACAATTCTTATTCTCAAATTCACTTCAAGAAAGTAGAAAGGAGATTGTGTGTCTATAAAGAAAATTCCCATCACGGGAATACGCACGGGGCAACGGTAATAAGTGCTGTTGAATGCCAATGCTCACACTGGCACATGCAGGAATTCAGTTGTTCCCGTCTGTGGGAAAAGGCAATACCATTTTTGAAAAGTTTCATGTCATTAAGGTCATCTGTTTTTATAAAATTATATAGGTGGGAATGATGTTCCCTTATACATATAAAGCATCGTGGAGAGAGCTTTGGAAGCCTTTAAAATCAGTTGAGGAGACCTGGGTTCAAATACCGGCTCAGTCCTTTTATAGGTCTGCGAACTTGGGCAAACCACTTACTATCCCTTTCCAAACTGTAACATGAGGAAAATAAGGCCAATGCGTGATTGGACCCACTGGCTCACACAGGACTTGGCAGCTATTCCTGCTTTTGTGATGATTACTTTTGGACTTCATCCCTTAGCTGTGGGAACAACAATGTCCCACATTGAATCAGAAGGACCTAAGGGCAGACACTGATTGCATGGTGCCACGGACAGCCACTAAGCGGAACCTGCCCTATTCGCCTTCTACGGAAACGGATTCTTTTAGTCATTTGGTAAATGTCTGGTGAATGAGATCTGCACTTTAGCTCAGCAGCAGAGGCAAAGAGGTGAGACTTAGTTACTTCCTTCATGGAGCTCAGAGTCAGGTGGTGGAGACAAGTGAGTAAGCAGGCAGCTGTCATCCTATGCCAACTGCTAGGAGTTTGGGAAGCACAGAATATAGGCACACCTGGGCACATCACAGACTGCAGATGCCCAACATTTACCTGGTACTCTAGGGGCACAGAGCCTCCACAGGGCACCATCCTGTGCCCCGCCCAGAGCCAGACTTGGGGAGGATGGAGGGGGAGTCAGAGCGGGTCTCCAGTGGGTGCGATGATCTACTTGAGTCTTAAAGAATGAGGAGACCAATGAGTGAAGACAGCGGGGAAGGATATGCCAAGGGCAGGAAGGAGCCGGTATTTGAACCCAATGCAGTCTGGGAGATGTGGTCTTCCCTCTTCAGGGGCCTCAGAGAGTTCAGTGTGACAGCAGGAAGGCGGCTGGAGGGAGAACGTACAGACACTAGTTAGTACTAAAAGGCCCACCATGCAGTGGCAAATGGTTTGGAAGGGTTTTAATCAAATAGAACTGATAAAAGTACATGACGAAAAAAGAACCATAGTACTTACATTTTTATTTAGCCATTTGTACTTTAGAAAAGAAGATGGTTAAATACAGTTTATTTTTGAATCAATGTCTAGTATTTATCAGACAGGATGTAATACTACTGAGTGTCATTGGTACAAACATAATTAAATGTCCTCACTTTGGGGCAATTTTTTTAAAAATATATTTTTATTGGTTTCAGAGAGGAAGGGAGAACAAGAGAGAAATAGAAATATCAATGATGCGAGAGAATCATGGATCGGCTGCCTCCTGCATGCCGCACACTGGGGATGGAGCCCAGAACCGGCACCGTAACCTTGACCAGAATCGACCCTGGGACCCTTCAGTCCGCAGACCGACACTCTATCCACCGAGCCAAAAACGGTTAGAGGGGGGCAATTTAATTGGAGACTTAACGTGACCTTAAATGAAACTATTCGTCACTGCTGTCTTCTGCTGTATATTTTTTGTGGCTAAAGAGTAAATAATGCTCTCAAATACCACTTTAAAACATGCCGTTTCAATCCCTAATATTCAAGCTGATTAATTAATAAATTAATGTTATACATGTCCCCAAATTCATTGCAGGACTAGATCAAAGAAGTCCATATGCTTGGGACGATTTGAAGCCCCCAAACCAAAGACCACGGCAATTTTTTTTTTTTATCCTCTCCTGAGGCTATTTCTTCCCACTGTTTTCTGAGAGAGGCCAAGGGCGGGAAGGAGGGAGAGAGAGAGAAACTTGAAAGTGACTTCAGGTGCATGGGATGATGCTCTAATCCACTGAGCCACTCCTCTGGGCTCAACTGTTTCTTTCATGAGCCAGTCCATGCAAAGGGTGAAATGCAAGGACAAGTCAGGAGATGCATGTGATGGTGTCCGCTAAGCACTTCAAAGGCTCTGACCGCTGTGTTGGCTTCAAAGGACACGGAAGGCCTGGGAGACGCTTCCCTGCGTCCCCTCCATTGCCCCACAAGGTCAGGGACTCCCTCCCAAGAAGGCTCCTGGGAAAGGACTCCCTGTTTGCTCACTCACAAGGCAGCGTATTAGGGTGCAATCCTTGCTAGCTGCGGGCTCAGCTCTGGATGTGGGGGTGCGGCCCCAGTCAGGTCAGGGCTCGGGTCCACTCCTCAGGAACCTTCTCAGCTGGACCGGGAGGCGGGCGGCCAGGGCAGCCATGGAGGGAGGCCCTGACTCCGGGACTGGCGGCACAGAGAAGCTGGGGAGCCCGGAGGAGGGGCCACATGCCCGCAGGATCTGGGGGATCCCGCACTGGCTGTGACAGGCTGGGGCCTCCTGGGCCCTGGGGAAGGCGCCTGAGCGCCCGCAGAGCCCGAGGCAGGCAGGGCAGGTGTGGCGGGGGGACCAGGTCTGGAACAGGCTCCTCGTGCAGGGCCAGCGGGTGCTCAGCACCTGCCCCACAGCTGGAGGCCCAGGTGCTGGAGAGTCAGGAAGGGCGTGGCCAGTGCTGAGGCCCCGCCCCCTGCCCTTTGACCTCTGCTCCCGCGCTGGACAGGCACGTGCACAGTGTCCAGTCTCCGTTGACGTTTCCATGGAGACATCAGAGCTCCTGGCCCACGTTGGCTCAGTGCGTGCGAGAGCCCCAGCGGAGGAGGAAGCGAAGGAGCAGCGCTCCCGGTCTCCACTCTGACCTCGGCTCGCTTGGCGCACAACTTGCTCTCGATGGGCAATTTGCTTTCCAGGTTTCTTGCTTTAATCCGCGGCCTCCTCCACCGGGCCTTGCCTGGTGGCGGCCGCCCGGTGGCTTTCGGGGTGCACAGGGGGGATGCCCCGCCTGGCCGCGTCCACCCCGCGGCTCCTGCACCTGCCCTGGGCCCTGGGCACCGGGTCCTCCCCCGGGGTCCTGCACCTGCCCTGGGCCCTGGTCACCGGGTCCTCCCCTGGGGTCCTGCACCTGCCCTGGGCCCTGGTTACCGGGTCCTCCCCCGGGGTCCTGCACCTGCCCTGGGCCTTGGTCACAGGGTCCTCCCCGGGGGTCCTGCACCTGCCCTGGGCCTTGGTCACAGGTTCCTCCCCCGGGGTCCTGCACCTGCCCTGGGCCCTGGTCACAGGGTCCTCCCCCGGGGTCCTTCACCTGCCCTGGGCCTTAGTCACAGGGTCCTCCCCCGGGGTCCGGCACCTGCCCTGGGCCTTAGTCACAGGGTCCTCCCCCAGGGTCCTGCACCTGCCCTGGGCCCTGGGTTCGGGCTCTTACCCCGGAGCCCTGCACCAGCAGCAGCTGGCTGTCTCACAGCGGTGGGAAGGCCTTCTCCTCTCCCTGAGACCGGAGGCTTCCCTCTGAGGCTCCGCCCCTCCGTGGGGTGGGAGGACCCCCCAGAGAAGCCCCGGCTGTGTTTCCGTTATCCCCGGACGGTCTACATCCCTCCTCCCTCGGGCAGACTTGATCTCCCCAGGAAGGAAGTCCAGGTTATGAAGCCCAAACCAGCCAGGACCATCCCACTTCCTCCTCCGAAGGACATGGAGGTGAAGGTCCAAGAAAGGTCCCCAAAAGGGAGGGCAGTGAACCAAGACCTTCAGGTACAGAACAAGGGACAGCGTGACCACGACAGCCCCTACCGCCCTGGGGGCCCCCCACTGACATGGAGGGCCCCAGAGCCCACCGGGGTCCTCCCTGCCAGCAAGAGCGGTCCTGGGCCACTGGGCCTCCATGCCCAGCACCCACAGGGCAGCGTGAGTGGGAGCACCCCGCTGTCTCCCAGGAGCTGCTCCTCCAAAGGCGGGGTGGGCGCAGGCTCACGCAGCCCTGAGGGAGGTGCCCTGCCTGCTCTGCAGCCAAACCCAAGCCCCCTTGGCTTCCTGCAGCCACAGAGCCTCGCAGAGGGAGTGCTGCGGGGAGACCCCCCGCCCAGCGTCCCAGTGTCACCACCTTTGTGTGAGGAGGTGGAGGCTCCAAAGCCATCCAGCAGCCATCCTCCACCCGCCTCTGCCCCCAGGAAGTCCCGCAAGAGAACCATGGCCCTGCCCCTCCAGCTCCCGCTGCCCCCACTGCGGTGGGATCGAGGGCAGCTGCCCCCGCCTCCTAAGCTGCCCTGCCTTGCAGGTGCCTGCATCCTCGGCGCTGACCCAGAGGCCAGGGCGGGCTGCAGTGCCACTCAGTCTGCCCCTTCTCCCTCCCCTCCTGGCTCAGCCATGGCAAACACCCTGCCCCTGGCCACTCACCCTGGCCAGGTCGCTGCTCCCACCACAGCCGGGGCACCTCATGGTCTCACCACTCAGCCGCCCTTGCATAATGTGGACAGTGAAATGGACACCACTCCCCCTTCCTATGCTCGCACTTTCCCTGAGTCCACTGTGAGGATCCGGACAATTTACCAATCCCGTGATCTGCAAAGGGACCCTCCAGGCCCCCCACCGAAAGACAAGCACTGAAGGACCGCTGCCCTCCTCAGACCATCCCATTGGCCCCACCCATCCCTCAGCCCACCTGAGGGACTCCTCCAGGTCCCAGAAGGGACCCTCTCCCCCCAGTGCTCCTGTTAGCGCCCTACTTCACACTATGGCGTTGGCGTTGCCACCGAGATGCTAGACACCGGGAGCATCAGCTCAGTTTGCCGGTTCCTCGGCAGGCTGACCTGTGGTTATGGGTCCTGCGGCTCCCATGGATGGTGCCAGCTCTGGGGTCAGTATGTCCACCCCAGGCCGCACTCAGCCACAGTAGCCGGAGCATCCGCGTTAGAGGTGGACTGAGGAAGGCACACAGCCCTGCTGCTGCGTCTCCCTTTGGCCATAAGATCAGGGACCCACCTGGCCACAGCCTGGCCGCTGAGGAGGAGGAGCAGGCATCACCCCAGTGCGTGGATACGCTGCTGGTTCCACCTGAAATCCCACCCCCTGGAGCCCACCTGTCGTTACACAGGCGGTGTGGTGACAGGGAGGGCACCAGGCCCCTGACGGAGGCGCTAGTGTTCACTTGCCATCAGTGCACTGCGGCCGCCTGGACAGGGAATCTCCTGCACTCGCAACAGCCACCACCATGGAGAATGAAGGTACGTCCGAGGCATGTCTGTGTCCACCTTTCCTCAGGCCACCCAGCCTATCCTGGCCGCATGGCCTCCATGATCCGTGCAAGTCCCCCTTGTAGTTGCACTTTCTTTCCAAGCCCCGGGAACCACCTGTGCAGAATGCAGGTGATGCGATGGGAGGGCCCAACATCCCTCCCCTGATGGGAGGACCTGTTACTCCCACTTCCCATCAGAACAACTGGGGCCCACCTGGCCAGCACACAGGTGGTGCCTTCACAGGGAGGTGTCTTACCTGTGATGGGAGGCCACCGTGTCACCACCTGCCATCAGATCCCTTGCAGCCCAGCTATCCAGTGATGGGGACAGCACACCTGCAAAGGCTGGATAGGCTTATGGGGCCCCATTCATACTGAGCCTTGGGCACCCCTGCCCCACACAGCAGTGCTATGGGGGAGAGCACCAGGCATCTCCACAGAGAAATGTGTGCTCTCAGTCAAACACCTGCCTCCATCCCCCAAGGTCGGGTGCCCCTCTCCCTTTGGAGGAGCCAGGACTGTGTGTGGAGGCTCCTGCTCAGAGCAACGGTGCCTGTGCTCGGGCAGGGCAAACGCCAGCTTTGCAGTTTGGGCATCTGCCCAGGGATTGCTAAAAGCCACCAACCAGTTCTATCACAAACCTCAACCAATTAGGACACCTTCCTCGGCAAACTGTGTGTAGCATGGACTTCGCTCAACTGGGAAGAGGCTTCGCCCCTTCCAGTGAAACTTAACCTGCTGGTCCTACATCAAGTCAGAGGGCCACACCGCAGGGGTCTGTGTGCTTGGGGCAGGCGGCCTTTGAGGGTGAGGGACAAATGAGCCCAGGTGAGAACTACCTGCAACTGAAATCCCTTCAGTAGCCAATCTGCTCGCCTACCCACTCCTCTGCCCTCCCTGCCTTGTATCTTCTGTATCAGCACATAGAACAGTGGTTCTCAACCTTGGCTGCACATTTAGAATCACCTGGGAATCTTTGTAAAATCCTGGTTTCTGGGCCTCATCCTCCGGAAATCCTGTTTCTTTGTTACTCATGTTGTGGCCCCACCCCATCACAAAGGAACAGAATTCACGGAGGATGAGGCCCAGAAATCAAAATTTTAAAAAGATTCCCAGGTGATTCTAATGTGCAGCGAAGGTTGAGAACCACTGACATAGAACTTCCTGCTGTGTTTCCAAATAGCCATTCTTTGCTCAGGCTGTTCTCTCCTTCTAGATACCTCTGCCCTGACTTCCTTCCCCACCTTCAATTTGATAATCCTTGCCCATCATTTAAGACTTTTCTCAGGCATCTTGTCTTTCAAAAGTCTCCTTGGTCTCTTGTCCCATCTGGACTAGGTGCAACTCTTTTATGTCCTTGGAATCCTCCATGCACATCTCTGCCCTCATACTTATCAGATTGTGTTATAATTCACAGTGGATACCTCTTGGGTTCTCCCTAGAACATGAGGTCTTTGATGATGGATGATGTTCATTCATCTCTGAACCTTTTGCAACAGATTTATCTTCTATGTCACACTAGGCACTTCATGAAATGGTTGATGCCTGTATGAACAAATGAATAAATGAAAGCTTCATCCTTTGGAATCAAGTTTTGATGGGATCAGAGATAATACAAAATCTAAACTTCCCAGCTGAAGCAATAGATTGACGGTATCTTCCCAGAGCTTTTTCTTTTTTAAATATATTTTATTGATTTCATAGAAGAAGGCAGAGGGAGAGAGAAGTAGAAACATCAATGATGAGAGAGAATCACTGATTGGCTGCCTCCTGCACGCCCCCACCAGGAACTGACCCCCCAACCTGAGCATGTGCCCTGACTGAGAATTGAACTGTTACCTCCTGGGACACCTACTGAGCCACGCCGTTGGCCGGGCCCATATCTTTTTCTCAGTCCTTGCATGTGAGCAGTAGCACGCACGGAGGAGATCTGATTTAAGAAACAATCCCCTCATAAGACTGTACAGAATGGAGGAACTGCAGGTTCTATACAGGCATTAATCCAGAGTCTTTGGGCATATAGGCAGCATGCTCTTTAACCAAAGCAATGAAACAATACTGGAGAGATGTTATCACAAGTCCCATCACAAGCAGGAAGGTATGGGTGATACCTGTGTCTCAGGCGTCACCTCTGAATGTCTGATCCTTTTATCAAAAGTAGGAAACAGAGCCCAGAGTCAGGCCCCAAGTCAATAACAAGTGTGTGGGCAGGAATCCTGGGAGCATGCCCAGCAAAAACTACAGAAACGTCCTGCAGTTCATCAGCCTGCGTTGCCTTCAGTCTGAACCCTGACTCTTCAATCACAGCGGACTCATTTGGAATCACACAAATTTAAAGGTCATGACATTAATCACAGATTTACCTAAAGCCCTTTCTTCCTTTTTTGAAGGGGTGGCTTGTCGTGTGGGAGGCGGAGTCCTTCATGGTTTCTGCCGTTTGATCAATTTCATATGTGGTTTTCTGATATGATTACCAAATATTTGATACCAGGGTTCTATCTACATAAGGTCCAGTGACATAAGGTTATGAGAGTGGTGCGTGGTTTCAGGTAGGGGTGCAATGAAGTCTGCACAGAGCAGTGTTGGTTAGAGGACTATTCATTCTGTGGAACAAGTGAGTGGGCATTCAATTCACTCTAAGCCATAATCTTTATAGAAAGCCCTGTGTTGCTTTTCTTAACAATCAAACCTGGTAGGTCTTATGACCATATAAAGTGGGGGGGGGGCGTGAAAGGGATAGTTCAAGGATGTGCTGGTGATTACGTTTTTATGAATAAGACTCTGAGCAGATGGAAATGAAACCACATCCTTTAATGGCAGGGAGGAGAGAAGGTCTGAAGGAATCTGCACTATCACCTGCACACCTGCCATGTGGAAGCTGGGCGGGCTAAGACGGACTTTCTGTTGATTGAGATGAGTGTGATGGCTCAGGAAAGCTGTGCTGACCTCTGCACTTGGTGTGGGTGCTCTGTGACTGTACAGCCAGGGAGCATGGGGGAGTGTCCCCCACTAGCCAAGTTGGCAGGGGGAGATTCTTACACTGAGCATGGAGGATGACTAGAAAGATGAATGGAGAAGGCTCCAGGGCACTAAAAGCTAGAAGGATAACTGGATAGAAAAAAGCCCTCCCCCCTCTCTCCCTGTAGACCTCCAGCCTTGAGCAGAAAGGGGTGATGGTCTTTGAGACAGAAGTCCACCATTTCCCCAACTCATGGCACCTGAATTAACCTCTTTCCTTTTGCAGCAGTACTTGTCTCAGGAGTCTGGCTGTCACTGGGTCAGGCAGCTGAACCTGCATTTTGGTTTCAGTTCGATAGGCCTCTTTTTATAGTGTCTCATAGTTAATCCCAGAACCTAAATCTATCCGTAGCTATTCTATAAATTGTTACAAAGATGTCTTCATTTTTCCTGATTTTGAAAATATTTTCATGTAATGGATTAGCTATAATATAAAATTAAGCTTTTGCGAGGTAATTTATGAAACTAACTGCTTACTCTTTCATTTTTTTTTGGGGGGGTGGGGGCACTACATAAAAAAATTGGAACAAGAAAAATACAGCATGTCATAGCCCCAAACAATCACCTATCAACATTGATGAAGATCTCACACAAGTAAATGCGTATCAGAAGAAACTTAAATCCCAGAGCTGGGATCAAACTGCTTTGGAACACGCGTTCATTCATGACACTTGTTGGAAAACAGGTAAAGTGTGTGCATTTGGTATGGGTCTTTAATAGGTTTGTTGGGCATAAAGTGTGGTTCGATTAGTTTCATTTGTTCTTTATTGTACTATGAACTGGACAGAAACTCGGTGCAAAGGAAACCAAATAGAATACAGAAAACTGGAAGTTTAGACAACATTTTAAAAATGTGTACAAAAAATGAAATGATTAAAGTTGTAACGAATGATATAACAATAATGATACCTGCACTAGAAGATGTGATAAATATAATGTCATACATAGTTAATGTAATCTAATCATTCCATCACTTGTTAATCACTTACTCAAACAGCATTTGCTTTTCTTGAATAGGGCTTTGATCTGGTCTGTATTCAGTAATTGGATATAAAAAAAAGGAATGGACTATAATTAAATTTTAAGAAAAGAGAGTACTAGCCATTGAATATAAAGTTTAAAATTACTGTATATGTAGAATCCTTAGAAAGCATTCTCCAAGTGTTTTGACTTGAGACAATGTTTCAAAAAACATACAAAATACAACACCATAACCAATCTAATAAATGATAGATAAAATAGTGTTTAAAAATGAACAGCTCTGTTTTTCTAATATATTTTAAAGGAAATTATATGTATATCAATAAGTTAGGTAAAAACAAATGTATTCACGGGGGAAAGATTAGAAAACATATTCAAAATTATAATAGTAGCTATGTTGAGGTGGTTTATTATTAGTGAATATTTCTCTAATTTCCATATTGGGTAATGCAGTTATTTGAATGGAGCAATTTATGTTTCAATCCCATTAGGGTAGGAATTTTCCTACATCACTGCCTGATACATATTAAATACCCAATAAAAATGTGTTGAATGAAAACTTAGGACATTGATTTCATTATAATGTCCTCATTAGATTCATAAAAGTAGATTGTCCCAATCTTGACATTTCCTGCCCCGGCTTTGTAGGCTGTTACCAGGCAGCGAGGCGTGTCCTCCGGGCAGTTCTCCGTGGAGGGAGGTCAGCCCTTGGCCTGCAGAGGCTCACCTCTGAGCTCACTGCTGCCTGATGCCGTGCAGTGCGGCCTCGAGCAGGTTACTCTCTGTGACTCAGTCTCCCCATCTGAGCAGTAGGTGTAATGACGTCTCCTTCCTAGGACTGTGTGAGGACCGAATGTTTCCTACATGTAAATCTCTTAGTGGACTGCATGCCCCATTGTAAGGGACAGATACATGTTGACCCTATTGTCAGTGTGTTGTTGAGGTTGTTATTATTATTTTTATTATTAGTGGACGTTTCTACCTCTAGTTGTCTGGCCAGTATGCTGTTTTCAGCCTCTAATGCCCACAGTGGTTTCTGCCTTATGCAACAAAACCCATGTAAGTCTGATTGAGAGAGATTAAAATCTTGCATTAGGCTCTCAAGGGAATCATTAATCACCGGATCAGTCTTGAAATACAGATAATATCTGCCTCAGAACTCAAAGGAGGAGAATTGAAGACTCTGAAAGTTGTCTCTCAGGGTTCAAACAGGAGAGAGCTAAAGCCCTTCAGAATGGGTGTCCGCCTGCCTTGCCGCAGCCTGGGGCAGAGGGTCTGAGCTCATGGAGCCTGGGGTGAAGGGTGGAGGGATGAGGCGGGGATGGGAGCAGAGGCCTGATAGAGATGAGCTGGGAGTGAGGAGGTGGGAGCACTCCCAGGAGAAGGCTTTTCTTCTCTCCACTCGGTCCTTCTCCTTCACGCTGTCCCCTCACTGGCCTCACAGGCCTTCGGGAAGCAGAGCTCTGGCGGGACCAGACGACGGGGCAGGGGTGCTGGCCAGCTGGCTGTCTTCTGCTGTGATGGCCCCAGCGTCTAAGGTCTGCAGGTCACATCACATTTGTGGCAGGAAGGTACATTACGCTATTGTGCAGCCACAATGTCAGCTTCCAAAATGACAACTTCTTTTAAAAAATTTATCAAATAAATGATTTTCTTAACGTGCCTTTAAGGAAAGGAAATTTAGTTGAAATCTGTAATTGTGAGTTTTAGAAATCTAGATGCGATTTTATTGCCTGCGTGTGTTTTCAGTGGAAATTAATTTCACTGATGATTACGGTCTCGGTGCAGGAGTTTCAGAAATGGTGTTCAAAGCAACAGGAAAACTGTCCCCGGAGAAAATGAACTTGGTCATCTAATGGATCAGAACTTTGTTTAGAAAGACAAAACTCCACTTAAGATAAGTCACTGGTTACTACTTCATTTTATAAATCACTGAGCTTTTATTTTGCATATAATTTTATTCTATTGTTATCACGTGTTGTAATTTCTACAGTTATATTTTGTTTACTTTTTAATATCTGCCTTTCTCACGTGACTAAGCTCAGCAGCACCCACATTTCATTTTCCACTTACTGGTAACTGAGAATGCACACTACAGATGATCAAGAAACGTTGATGAGAAAATGAATGAATGATTTTTTTTTCCGTATCCCCGTAGGAAGAAAGGGGGCAGGATTTTTACCAATATACTAGCGAATGAAAGAAATACAATATAAAATGAAGAAAATTTCAGCTTCAACTTTTAAAAATAAATATAATAAATAATGAGTGTGGGATGAAATAAGCACTTTCAAAGATGTCTGGAGAGAGTATGAATTGTAGACTTTCTGGGAAACAGTTTGCTTGTTTTTATCAAAAACTTTAAATATTTCATTCTCAGTTCTCACCATTTTAATCTGTAGCAATTTAGTCTAAAACATAATTAAAGACATGCTCAAAAAATGGGAAAAGATTCATTTACACTAATATTAAGTTCAAACAAAAGGAAATGATTAGATACATTATGAAATATTACATATCTTGTAAAAATAATGTTTTTGAATGATTTACATCAAATGGTTCAACATGAGACATTAATGCTTTTAAATTTTTAATGATATAAATGGTTTAGTAAGTATGACCTAGTATACATGGTATCATAATTTCAACTTTATAAAATGAATTAGAGGCTGAGAGTACAGAACTGAGTCAAATGAACCAGGTTTGAGTACTGACTCTGCATTTAGTTGTGAGTTAAAGACATGACATTATAAAAATTATTTAACCTACCGAAGTTTTTATTTTTTTCTGTAAAATTGACATAATATTATTAGCATCTACTTATGAAGTTATGATGAGGATTAAATGAGAGAATGCATTATTACTCATATAAAATAATTGAGGGAAATTAAGAAAACACTGTGATTTCTCTCTTTGTGATGGCATACAAGTGACTTTCCCCTTAAATATTCCCACATTTTCTAAATCACCTATAATGAAAGTATTCTTTTATGATCCAAAATAGATATTGATAATAAAGCAGAGTCCTCTTAAAGGACTCAAATTTTTTTAATGTGAGTGAGCACATTCATATTTATAACTTACAATTTCTTTTTTAAATATTCTATGTATTCTTAAAGAAAACGCATTTATCAAGTTTTGTTTGTCAAGGAAATAAACATCAGTTCATTAAGCACATAACATTCTCACTTCTGAGAGTTTAGCTCTCTCACAATATCACTAATTTAGAACAAAGATGAATATTAAGAAAAACTCTGACAACAACATAAGCCCTGAACCAGCAAAATAAAGGGTAGAGAATCTGCACGAAACCTCGTCTATTTTCTTATTTAAAAGGCCCTCAGTCTTCTCTCAGTGCCATTGTCTGTTCTAGTTTGCATTCATCTCCAGGGAGCTGTTGCTGGAATTTGTTGGGATTAATGGCTGTTCTATAGGAGTATTCTCCTCATATAAAAAGTCTCTTCCCCTCTTCCACTTCATTCTCTCTTCTCGCTCTTTTTTTTTTCTTTTCTTTTCTCGCTTTTATTTCCCCCCCTCCTTTTTCCCAATTTCTTTTTTGCACTCCTTTTTTTGGTCCCTACTTTTCTTTTCTTTTTTCTCTTTTATCTTTTTCTCTTCTTTCTTCCTTATCCCCTAATTCTCTTAATTCAGGTGGTCAACTTTATTTGGGGTTATTAATATCGTGAATATATTTGTGTATAGTGCCTGGTACGTGGTGCCTTGTTGTGTTGTATTTTGTGCCTTTAAATCAACGCAGCAGATGCAAGCAACAGCAACCTCCTGAGCACTACATCCTCTGCTGAGGAACAGCAGCTGTACATGAAACCTCGCCCCCCAGCCAGAAGAGCCACCACAGCTGTGAACAGCACCCACCAGAGGAGCTGCTTCCAACTGAAGAGCAGCTGCTACCACAACCACCCGAAGAACAACCACAGACCAAGGAGTCACTGCCACCAAGGGAGCAACCACTGAACGACTCAAGGTCTAGATATGTCAGTGAGATCAAACATGGGTAGACAAAGAAACCCCCAAAGGAAAGAGAAGGAGGACTCTCCAGAAAAGAAGCTAAGTAATACAGAGGCATGCAACATGACAGATAAAGAATTCAGAATAAGGGTCCTAGAGTGCATAAACCGGATGGAGGAAAAAATCGACAACCTCTGCAAGAAGCAAGAAGAAACAGATGAAAAAATCGATAACATATGGAAGAAGCTAGAAGAAACAGATGAAAAAATCAACAACTTAAGTAAGACCCAAGAAGAAATGAAGAGTGATATAGCTGCAACGAAAAACTCCATTGAAAGTATCAACAGTAGACTAGGAGAAGCGGAGGACCGAATTAGTGAATTAGAAGACAAGGAAGCAAAACACATCCAAAATGTACTGCAATTGGAGAAAAAAATTAAAAGACAGGAGGAGAGCCTAAGGGAGCTTTGGGACAACATGAAACGAAACAACATACGAATAATAGGAGTACCAGAACAACAGAAGGACGAACAAGGATTAGAAAACCTACTCAAAGAAATAATATCAGAGACCTTTCCTGAGGTGGGGAAGAAAAAAGTCACACAAGCCCAGAGAGTCCCAAACAAGGTGAACCCGAAAAGACCCACACCAAGACACATCATAATCACCATGGCAAATGTTCAGGACAAAGAGAAAATCTTACAGGCTGTACGAGAGAGACGGAAAGTTACATACAAGGGATCTCCCATTAGATTGTCAAATGACTTCTCAACAGAAACACACCAGGCTAGAAAAGAATGGACTGAAATTTACAAAGTGATGCAAAGCAAAGGACTGAATCCAAGAATACTCTATCCAGCAAGGCCATCATTCAAACTTGAAGGGGAATTAAGAAGCTTCACAGACAAAAAAAGGCTAAGGGAGTTTGTCACCACCAAGCCAGCAATGCAAGGAATGCTAAAGGGACTGGTATAAAAAGAAGAAATAAAAAGCTCAGTAAGAAAACAGCCACACAAAAAAAGAAATGGCTACAAACAAGTACCTTTCAATAATAACTTTAAACGTAAACGGACTAAATGCTCCAAACAAAACACATCGAGTGGCTGAATGGATAAAAAAACATGACCCATACATCTGCTGTCTACAAGAAACCCACCTCATTAGAAGGGACTCATACAGACTGAAAGTGAAAGGATGGAAAAATATCTTTCAGGCAAATGGAAAGGAAAAGAAAGCTGGGGTAGCAATACTTATATCGGACAAAATAGACCTCAAAGTGAAGGCCATAACAAGAGACAAGGAAG
This sequence comes from Myotis daubentonii, assembly GCF_963259705.1. Taxonomy (NCBI): domain Eukaryota; kingdom Metazoa; phylum Chordata; class Mammalia; order Chiroptera; family Vespertilionidae; genus Myotis; species Myotis daubentonii. The sequence goes on from NC_081850.1 coordinate 6,221,176, forward strand.
GCCACTTCATAATACTAAAGGGATCAATACAACAAGAAGATATAACCCTGGTAAACATATATGCACCCAATGCAGAAGCACCCAAATTCATAAAAAAACTCCTGGAAGATATCAAAGGAGAGATCGACAACAATACAATCATAGTAGGAGACTTTAATACACCACTGACAGCACTGGATAAGCCCTCTAAACAAACAATCAGCAAAGATACAGCAATCCTAAATGACTCACTAGATCAGATGGACTTAATAGACATCTTCAGAACACTTCACCCCAAAGCCAGGGAATAGACATTCTACTCAAATGCTCATAAGACATCTTCAAAAATAGACCATATATTGGGTCACAAGCAAAGTATTCCCAAATTCAAGAAGATTGAAATCATAAAAAGCGTCTTCGCAGACCACGATGGCATAATATTAAAAATAAACTACAATAAAAACAACCCAAAATACTCAAACACCTGGAAGCTGAATAGCATGCTATTAAATATTGATTGGGTTACCAATGAGATCAAAGAAGAAATTAAAAACATCCTGGAAACTAATGACAATGAAAACACAACAATCCAAAACCTATGGGATGCAATGAAAGCAGTCCTGAGAGGGAAGTTTATAGCTCTACAGGCCTATCTCAACAAACAAGAAAAAATGGTAGTAAATCATCTAACTCTACAACTCAAAGAATTAGAAAGACAGCAACAAGAAAATCCCAGAGTGAGCAGAAGGAAGGAGATAATAAAGATTAGAGCAGAAATAAATGACATAGAGACCAAAAAAGCAATACAGAAAATCAATGAAACCAAGAGCTGGTTCTTTGAAAGGATAAACAAGATTGACAAACCTCTAGCCAGACTCACCAAGAAGCAGAGAGAGAGGACCCAAATAAACAAAATCAGAAACGATAGAGGCGAAATAACAACAGACCCCACAGAAATACAAATGATTGTTAAAAAATACTATGGACAGCTCTACTCCAACAAACTAGACAACCTGGAGGAAATGGACAAATTCCTAGAAAAATACAACATTCCAAAACTCAATCAGGAACAATCTAAAAATCTCAACAGGCCAATAACTATGGAAGAAATTGAAGCAGTCATCAAAATGCTTCCATCAAACAAAAGCTGAGGACCAGATGGCTTCACAGGGGAGTTTTACCAAACATTCAAGGAAGAACCAAAACCTATCCTCCTCAGACTACTACAAAAAATTCAAGAGGAAGGAACACTTCCAAGCTCATTCTATGAAGCCAGCATCACCCTCATACCAAAACCAGGTAAAGACAACACAATGAAAGAGAATTATAGGCCATTATCCCTCATGAACATAGATGCCAAAATCCTCAACAAAATCTTAGCAAATCGGATCCAGCAGTACATCAGAAAGATCATACACCATGACCAAGTTGGATTTATCCCAGGGATGCAAGGATGCTACAATATCCGCAAATCAATAAACGTGATACATCACATAAACAAGTTGAAAGAAAAAAACCACATGGTCATATCAATTGATGCAGAAAAAGCATTTGACAAAATTCAACACCCATTTTTGATAAAAACTCTCAGCAAGGTCAGAGTAGAAGGATCATACCTCAACATAATAAAAGCCATATATGACAGGCCCACAGCCAACATCATACTCAATGGACAAAAACTAACACCATTTCCCCTAAGAACAGGAACAAGACAGGGATGCCCCCTCTCACTACTCCTGTTCAGCATAGTACTGGAAGTGTTAGCCATTGCAATTCGGCAAGAAGAAGAAATAAAAGGCATCCGAATTGGAAAAGAGGAAGTAAAACTGTCCTTATTTGCAGACGACATGATATTATACATACAAAACCCTAGAGATTCCATCAAAAAGCTACTAGACTTAATACATGAATTTGGCAATGTAGCAGGATACAAAATTAACCCCAAGAAATCTGAGGCATTTCTATACACCAATAGTGAACTTTCAGAAAGAGAGATTATAAAAACAATCCCGTTTACCATCGCACCAAAAAAATTAAGCTACCTAGGAATAAACTTAACTAAAGAGGTAAAAGACCTCTACTCAGAAAACTACAGGACGTTGAAAAAAGACATAGAGGAAGACATAAACAGATGGAAGAACATACCGTGTTCATGGATTGGTAGAATCAACATCATTAAAATGTGCATACTACCCAAAGCAATCTATAAATTCAACGCACTTCCCATTAAAGTACCAACAGCATACTTCAGAGATCTAGAACGAACTTTCCAAAAATTCATCTGGAATAAAAAAAGACCCCGAATAGCTGCAGCAATCCTGAAAAAGAACAAAGTAGGTGGGATCTCAATACCAGATATCAAGTTGTATTACAAAGCCACTGTTCTCAAAACTGCCTGGTACTGGCACAAGAATAGGCATATAGATCAATGGAATAGAATAGAGAGCCCAGAAATCGGCCCGAACCAATATGCTCAATTAATATTTGACAAAGGAGGCAAGAACATACAATGGAGCCAAGATAGTCTCTTCAACAAATGGTGTTGGGAAAATTGGACAGATATATGCAAGAAAATGAAACTAGACCACCAACTTACACCATACACAAAAATAAACTCAAAATGGATAAAGGACTTAAATGTTCGACAGGATACCATAAAAATTCTAGAAGAATCCAAAGGCAAGAAAATCTCAGACATATGCCGAAGCAATTTCTTCACTGATACAGCTCCTAGGGCACTTGAAACTAAAGAAAAAATGAACAAATGGGACTACATCAAAATAAAAAGCTTCTGCACAGCAAAAGAAACCATCAACAAAACAACGAGAAAACCCACTGTGTGGGAAAACATATTTGCCAATGACATATCTGATAAGGGCCTAATCTCCAAAATTTATAGGGAACTCATACAACTTAACAAAAGGAAGATAAACAATCCAATCAAAAAATGGGCAAAGGACCTAAATAGACACCTTTCAAAAGAGGACATTCAGAAAGCCAAGCGACATATGAAAACATGCTCAAAGTCACTAATCATCCGAGAGATGCAAATCAAAACAGCAATGAGGTACCATCTCACACCTGTCAGACTGGCTATCATCAACAAATCAACAAACGACAAGTGCTGGAGAGGATGTGGAGAAAAAGGAACACTTGTGCACTGCTGGTGGGAATGCAGACTGGTGCAGCCACTATGGAAGACAGTATGGAGTTTCCTTAAAAAACTGAAAATGGAACTCCCATTTGACCCTGTGATCCCACTTCTAGGAATATATCCCAGGAAACCAGAAACACCAATCAGAAAGGATATATGCACCCCTATGTTCATAGCAGCACAATTCACCATAGCTAAGATCTGGAAACAGCCTAAGTGCCCATCAGTAGATGAATGGATTAGAAAACTGTGGTACATCTACACGATGGAATACTATGCTGCTGTAAAAAGGAAGGAACTCTTACCATTTGCAACGTCATGGATGGAACTGGAGAGCATTATGCTAAGTGAAATAAGCCAGTCAATAAAGGAAAAGTACCACATGATCTCACTCATTCATGGACAATAGAGACCATTATAAACTTTTGAACAATAATAGATACAGAGGCAGAGCTGCCTCAAACAGATTGTCAAACTGCAGCGGGAAGGCCGGGGAGGGTTGGGGGGCAGGAGGTAGGGGGGTAAGAGATCAACTAAAGGACTTGTATGCATGCATATAAGCATAACCAATGGACATAAGACACTGGGGGATAGGGGAGGCTAGGGGACTGTCTAGGGCGGGGGGATAAAATGGATACATATGTAATACCCTTTGTAATACTTTAAGCAATAAAAAAACAAAACAAAACAAAAAAAACCAAACAAAAAAACACAAAATAGATATTGATAATAAAAAAGAGTCCTCTTAAAGGACTCAAATTTTTTTAATGTGAGTGAGCACATTCATATTTATAACTTACAATTTCTTTTTTAAATATTCTATGTATTCTTAAAGAAAACACATTTATCAAGTTTTGTTTGTCAAGGAAATAAACATCAGTTCATTAAGCACATAACATTCTCACTTCTGAGAGTTTAGCTCTCTCACAATATCACTAATTTAGAACAAAGATGAATATCAAGAAAAACTCTGACAACAACATAAGCCCTGAACCAGCAAAATAAAGGGTAGAGAATCTGCACTAAACCTCGTCTATTTTCTTATTTAAAAGGCCCTCAGTCTTCTCTCAGTGCCATTGTCTGTCTGTCCTTTGTGTAAATTCTCTTCCTGTCACTGTGTGAGCAGGGGCCTGAGGGGCACCCTCCACTTGCTCCTCTTTTCTGGCCTTCAGCCTTCCACAGTCACGTTTCCCCAGGCTGTCCCTAGATGGTGTGGGAGGTCAGAGGGAAATTCAAACCACCTTTGTGTCTTATGTGGCTTATTGAATGTTTCTGAACTGGTCTCCTCCTCTCTAGTCTTCAACTCTTTCATGTCACCCCCTTGTTCCCCATCCCGCCCCCTCTTCATACCCTTTAGCTGAAATGCATCAAGACTTGCCATTGCTCAGGAGACCAAACTGCAGGCAGGGCTGCCTCCCTGACCTTCCTGTGTGGTCCCTGCCTGCTTCTCCAGCTGCATCTCTCCTTGCTGTCACTTTTGCTCAGCTGAAATCACAACACACACTCCTTCCCGTTGCCTACATTTCTCATATTTGCTTGCCTATTGGCCTTTCCCAATATGGACCTCTGACTTGAACACACACTCGGCTCTTCTCCTTTTCACCTGTGAGCTCTAAGCTGCTCATCCTTTGGGGCTCAGCGTAGACACCTTCTGGGAGAGGCTTTGCTGATCACCCAAGGCAGGAGCCGCTGATGCCATCGTCTGCTTCACACCCGCTGTTCCTCGGATCACAGCCCTGACTGCACATTCCTCTTCTCAGAGGCTGCCTGCTCTTCCCTTGATTATACTAGTTACTCCTACACTAGCTGAGCCACTTCATTTCCAAGCACCATGTGAGGAGCACCCATTATAAGTGAGAGTAAAGCCGTTATTGACAGATACACCGACCAAAGTAGATATGAATAAGCTGGAGAGGAGACAACATAAGGAACTGAAAAGTCTTGGAATCTTTTAGATAGAAGCAAAGTCCTTGAAAGTTTTATTAATAGAGTTCAAGACCATGTCCAAAAACCGTATCTCAGAGAGAGGCATGTCAAGTCAAATAGAATGAAACTATATTTGAAATACCCGCAAAATAGTTGAAATAACATTTCATCATTTATTACATTTGATAATTGCTTTAGTAAATTATCATGCCTTCAGTGTCACCTGGTAATCTCAAAGTGGTCATTTCTGTTCTAGGTGTGTCTACCGTGTTTCCTTCGTCATTGCAGGATGATAAATGATAGTAAATGCAGTTGTGTATACATGTAATTGATAAAATGTTCTCAAAATATGCAGTATATAGAATTATACAATTTGAAGAATTCCGCAGATAGAATTGATTGAACTGGTAAATTAGTTTACTGTCTTTGCCGACTTTGCGTAGCCTTTGTATATAACAAACCAACATTGTTACATTGATAGATGCAAATCTACTGCTTTGATGTGGACCAATGTTCAAGGTTTAAGGAAGCGGTTAAAGGAAAAGGGAAGATAAGAGCTTTACCCATTGCATTTGAGGTAATCATTACAAACAAATTAAACACCAACTTAATTCTTCTTTAAACACACGAAGTATTGATGTGAAATATCTAAACAAGCTCTGGAACAAATAGAAGAGCTCACAAGGAGAGTGGTCACTGCTGGTCGTTTTCAAGGAGAACAAGCCCTTGGCTGGGAAGCAGGAAGGGCCTCTTGCATTAGTTTGCTGGCCCTTCTGTGTGCGCCCATCTGCCCATTGCATGTGCCAAGCGTCATAATGACACAGCAGTGACTGTGCATCGTGACATTAAAATGTTCTTTTCTCGGTGGGAAATTTAAAAATGGAATAAGTGACCATTTGGAGGGTATTACTTTTAAATGATTAAAGTGGAAATCCCTAATCTTTACATTTCATTGAACACTTATATTTTATCCCATTTTTCAAATGTCATTCTTCTTTCACAGGTTGTAATAGAAGGAAATTTGGATGACAAAGCTATTATTGATGGAGTCGGGAAAGGTAGTCGCCTTGGTAAGCAAGCCATTTGTAGAAACGTCCCTCCAGATTCGGATGCATATGAGTTTTTACAATATTACAAAAACCCGCTGTTCCAAAAGCAGAAAGGAGCAATCGCTCACTTTTCACACTTGATGATTGACACATTGCACACTAAAGAACAACTTATCCGTCATTTTTGTCTCTAATCCATATATTAGCACTACGTGTCCCAACTGCTACTAGGCACTATATGAAGTCCTGCTCTACGTAGGTTCCTCCTGAAAGGCAGGAGTAAGAGTTATTAAGAACATTTTTTTGGTAAATACACCCAAATATTTTCATCCCTACTGGATTGAATTAGTTGTCGTTCAGCAAGACCAACAGTAGTCAGCAGTCAAGAGCCCTATTACAGTGAATGCTGCCTTCGGAAGACGCCCTCAAGGCATTCCCTGGGTTCACTCACCCATTCTTCCCTCTGGGGCCCTCTTCCTGCTGGTGTGATGGAGCCAGTGCTTCACACTGAACGGAATAAAGACACTGACCCCTAATGTTCTTCAGTTGAACAGTGCTGTGTAGTTTGAAGTCTCATAAAACATTGATGAGTATCAACAATTAGGGGGGAAGATGGTTTTGAATCAAAATATAAATTTGGACTATCCTTAGCGCAAGCAATTCCAATTCATTGAAATTTTTTCAACGTATTAGTTGAACAAATTCAAAAGGAGTGATATAGAAACTTGTCTAATGCAGACAAAATATGTAGCCAGTATAAGCTCTCTAAGACACCACTGGCCTTTTATTTTATCAGCACAACCCCAAAGGGTGTGCACAAGATCTATTGGTAGTAGATGATAGTGTGGCGAGCACAGTCTATAAGACTGTGATAAGTATGTATGTGCCTGGTGCGTACCTGAAATTGAGGGAACACTGTGCAGTACAGCTGCAACTCACACAAAATGATACCGAATGTAAACGAATTGAAAAATAAAATGAGACATAACATGAGGGATGGGGGGAGTATTCAAATTAAAAGGAAAATAAAGAGACATAAAGCAACAACTATATACTTAACAGATGTGTATGTTGTCTAAAATCTAAGAAAGATTATTTTTAATGAATACATTTTACATCTACCCCACGGTGAGTAAAATCAGAAATATATGGGAGCCCTGGAGGAAGGCCTGGCAATGGCACATTCTAGGTTTCTCGGTGTGACTGTGACCAACACCCCGTCTCCTGGGCCTCAGTCCAGCAGCAGCATTGGGAACAGTCAGCATGCTGCTCACAGTCCTCTCCATTCCACCCTTTAGGTCACCTTGGAACATGAGCTTCCTCAGTCCTGTGTTCCAAATCAGCAGGGAGTGTCCGTGGCAACGCATGAAAGAAGCCTCTCCCCAGCTTTCTGAGGACGGTCCGTGGGTTGGTAAGACGGTGGCAGGAGCAGTGGCGTGTGTTCCTGTTCAGTCATTGCAATCACACTGCCAATAGGTGGTAATTCTTTTCAATATTTTACATGCACAGTCATGTTATTTGAAAATTATGATGTTATCATTGATTCCCATCGAGTCTTTTTTCCTTTATCTGACTTTATTGCAGTGTATACTCTCCAGGGCCATCCATGTTGCACAAAAGTAAGATTTCTTTCTTTTTAATGGCCACATAGTATTCCATTGTGTAAATGTATGGCACTACAGCGTCTTTATCCACTCTTCTATTGATGGGCACTTGGACTGCTTCCAGATCTTGGCCATCTCTACTAATAATAGAGGAATGTGCAAATTGTCCTGGATGCCTTCACAGCAATAGTAATGACCAATCAGCAGGCTGCGTGGGACGACCAGGCCAGCTGGGGGGTCAGTGAGGGACGACCACATGACTGAACAGCAGGCTGCGTGGGGCGACCAGGCTGGTGGGGGTGGCCATGAGGGGCCACCATGCTGGCGGGAGAAGGGGGTTGGTAGGTGAAGGAAACCCCAGGCTGGCAGGGGGTGCAGTAAGGGGCAACCAGGCTGGTGAAGGGGGGTAATGAGGGGTGACCAGGCCAGAGGAGAGTCAGTTGGGGGTTTCCTGGCTGGTGGGGGTGGCAGTTAGGGACGATCAGGCTGGCAGGCAGGTAAGCAGTTAGGAACCAGCAGTCCCAGATTGTTAGAAGGATGTCTGACTGCCAGTTTAGGCTCGATCCCCGGGATTGGATCTAAACTGGCAGTTGAATATCCCCTGAGTGGTCCTGGATTGGAGTGGGTGCAGGCTGGGTTGAGGGGATCCCCCCATGGACCGATTTTGTGCACCGGGCATCCAGTTGTAAATAACACTGCAATGTACATAGGGTGTCCATATTCTTTTGAATTAGTGTTTCAGCGTTCTTAGGATCTATGCCAGCCGTGGGCAAACTCCGGCCCGTTTGAAATGAATAAAACTAAAAAAAAAAAAGAAAAAAGTACCCTTTTATGTAATGATGTTTTCTCTGAATTGATATTAGTTCACATAAACACTCCATCCATGCTTTTGTTCTGGCCCTCTGGTCCAGTTTAAGAACCCATTGGGGCCCTCGATTCAAAATGTTTGCCCACCCCTGATATGCCCAGAAATGGAATCGCTGGATCAAAAGCCAGTTTCATTTTTATCTGGTTGAGGAAACTCCACGCTATTTTCTACAGTGCCTGCAGGAGTCTGGAGGATGGAAATAGAGGTTGCTTGGGGCGATGACTCAAGGTGCAGTGAGCAGGTGATGTTTCATTGAATTGTATACTTGAATGGTGTACGGTTTTACAAACCAATGTCATCACAATAAACACAATTAATGAAGAAAAAAGACATAGAAAATTAGCACTTATAGACCTGTATATAACATGATTATTTTTCTAGTAAATCATTGTTGTTGGATTTTATAAAAGTACTAGTGGCCTAGTGCATGAATTCGTGCACATTGAAAGGAAATTAATTAGGAGAAATATTTTAATATTGCTACTTCCCCTTTATCGACAATAGCAGTTTCAACCAAATTCATGATAGACAATGACCGATAGAAACACATGCATTTAATTGGCTCCAGAGAGCTCTATATGTATTGCGCATGCGCGAGTCAACTTAGCCTTTTATAGGTATAGAATAAACTTGTTTAGTTAGACCTATTTTCTGATTTAGCGAAACATTTTTCCAGTCCAGTGAAGTACCCCAACTTCTCTTTCAGGTAATTGTCAGCAACACAGCAGTAAATATCAACAGGAAGCAGATTATGATTGTAGATCATGCAGGGAGAACGAAGGTTAAAATATTTAACTGCATTAGTGTTTGACTATATTCTGTGCAGTGAGAAAGTCTGAAGTCATTTTCCAGGTCCTTCATTTGTTACTATTTTTCAGCGGGGTCAAGTTTCTAAGCTTTCTAAATCTCCATTTTCTGGCTAATGAAAAGAGAATAGAATTCCACCAAGTCTCCTACCTACCTATTCCAGGACTTGTGTGAGGATCAAATGAAATGTTCACAGGAAAACGCTTCACAGGCAATTGGTTAAAGTGTGAGATGTTTGCACCTGGCCATAAAGGAAGTCATGTTCCTGGGCTAAAGAAATTCCAACAAGGCTAGTCGGTAGGGAGAGGAAGCTGGGCGTTGCCACTTGATGTCATTACCTGGATCCCACAGCAACCGTTTCCTGGCTGGGTTTGCCTCTGGGTCGCATTCTGTGCCATGGGGTTTTGGCAGCATTGGCTGCGATTTGGTGGGGTGTCGCTCTGGGGTGGTTGTGAGTTCTGTGTCCCACTTGGGGGAAGCTGAGTGTTGGTTTGTCAGGGCCAGGTCCGCGGTGCTGACCAGTGCACATCATGGCAGCTCCCACATTGTGTATCTGTCTCCTGGTGGTCAGTGAGCGTATAACGACTGGTCGGATGGCAGGAGGGACACTTAGCGTATTAGCCTTTCATATATATATATATAGACTAGAGGCCCAGTGCACGAAATTCATACATGTGGGGGGGTGTCCCCTCAGCCTAGCCTGCACCCTCTCCAATACAGAACCTCTCTGGGGTTCTCAGACTGCCGGTTTAGGCCCGATCCCTTTGGCCCCATCACCAGGATCGGGTCTAAACCAGCAGTCGGACATCCCTATCACAATCTGGGACCGCTGGCTCCTAACTGCTCACCTGCCTGGCAGCCTGGGTGCCCCCAACTGCCCCACCCCACCAGCCTGGTCACCCCCAACTATCCACCTCCCGCCCCCTGTCACAAGCCTAGTCACCCCTGACTGACCCCCCTGCTGGCCTGGTTGCCCCTAACTACCCCCCTGGTGGCTTGGTCGCCAGTTCCTGTTAACCCACTGGCACAGTCGCCAACAACTGGCTCCCAACTGGCCTGGTCACCACCAACTGGACCCCCTGCTAGCCTTGTTGCCCCCAACTCACCCTTTCCACCTCTGGCTTGGTCACACCCAGCTGCCTCTCCCTCCCAGCCTGATCTCCCCACACAGCCTGCTGTTCGGTCATGTGGTCTTCCTTCACTGACCCCCTGCCGGCCTGGTCGCCCCACGCAGCCTGCTGTTCAGTCATGTGGTCATCCCACACTGACCCCCCTGCGGGCCTGGTCGCCCCACGCAGACTGCTGTTCGGTCATGTGGTCGTCCTTCAGTGACCCCCCTGCTGGCCTGGTCGCCCCACGCAGACTGCTGTTCGGTCATGTGGTCGTCCTTCAGTGACCCTCCTGCCGGCCTGGTAGCCCCACGCAGCCTGTTGTTCGGTCATGTGGTCGTCCTTCAATGACCCCCCTGCCGGCCTGGTCGCCCCATGCAGCCTGCTGTTCAGTCATGTGGTCGAACCTCACTGACCCACCTGCCGGCCTGGTCGCCCCACGCAGCCTGCTGTTCAGTCATGTGGTCGTCCCTCACTGACCCCCCTGCAGGCCTGGTCGCCCCACACAGCCTGCTGTTCGGTCATGTGGTCGTCCCTCACTGACCCCCCTGCCGGCCTGGTCGCCCCACACAGCCTGCTGTTCGGTCATGTGGTCGTCATTCAGTGTCGCCCCTGCCGGCCTGGTCGACCCACTAAGCCTGCTGTTCGGTCATGTGGTCGTCCTTCAGTGACCCCTCTGCCGGCCTGGTCGCCCCACGCAGCCTGCTGTTCGGTCATGTGGTCGTCCCTCACTGACCCTCCTGCAGGCCTGGTCGCCGAACGCAGCCTGCTGTTCGGTCATGTGGTCGTCTCTCACTGACACCCTGCTGGCCTGGTCGCCCCACGCAGCCTCCTGTTCGGTCATATGGTTGCCCCTCACTCACCCCCCTGCCGGCCTGGTCGCTCCCCGCAGCCTGCTGTTCGGTCATGTGGTCGTACCTCACTGACCCCCCTGCCGGCCTGGTCGCCCCACGCAGCCTGCTGTTCGGTCATGTGGTCGTCCCTCACTGACCCCCCTGCCGGCCTGGTCGCCCCACGCAGCCTGCTGGTCGGTCATCTATCCGGTTGTTTTGGTTGTGACGTCCCCTGCCTTTTTATATTCTTTAGGACTGTTCTCTGCAGATTAGAAATTTAAGAGAACAAAACAAACGTGTTCCATCAGCACAAGGTGTGAACAGCTTGAGAAGCACAGCCATAAAGCACCCCCTGACCCACCTGGGACCCCAGCCTCACCCCCTCTGACCATTTTGTTTCTCCAAACATGCTGTTCCCTTTCCCGGGGTTCCCTTCCATAGCACACCCTCCGATTTCAGAAGTTGTCAACCAGCGTCCACAGCAGGCACCCTGGGGGTTCCCAAGAATTCCTAAAACATCCACCACCTGACTATTTACTCAGGGCACTGACCTCTTCCCTTAGAATTTCAAATAAAAACAATGACAGCAGCCAACTCAAAAGTCATCTGGTGTGAATGAATCAAAATTATACCAATGTTTTTGTCTGATCTGCAAAAAATATATATATATCTGTTGTGCAACAGAACTTTCGTACTTAATTTATGTGCAGCGTGAGATGAAAAAGATTAGAAATCGCTGTCCTATTCTATTAAACCAGCTGGTTTAAACTGTCTCAACCAGCTGTGGGAAGCCCCCTATTGTCTTCAGTAGCAGAGAGGTGTGGACAAGGAACCCGGAAGGCTGGTGACCCTTGATGCCCTGGCAAAGGTCAGGGCTGTGCACCCACTGTTAGTTCAGACAATGGTAGCTGAAGCAACTTCCCCATTTCTTATTATGGAAATCCTTGCTGATGGGCTAGTCTGCCTGTTCCTGGAAATTGCCTGCCTAAGGGCTATGGGTGCATCCCAAACCAATAAAAGGTTGGTGAGGCCTGAGCACCAGTGGAAGTCCTTCTCCTGGAGTTGGACTTGCCCGCCTGGCCCCCCAATATTTCCAAATTATAATTTCTTGTCTTGTCTCTTTCATTTGCGTGCGGCCCTCTCCCCAATCCTGAACCCTGAACCACACAGGATGTGCGGGGAACAAATAAACATACAACTCTACACACCAGCTTTCTAAATGCTATTGCAGGCTGCAAAATTCCACTCATTTATTCGATCATGCAATGTTCACAAGAAGCTCACTATGAATTTTATAGAGATTTTTAATGCATAGATATCGTACAGTACTCGATTCCTCTTCTTATGGCTATGTACATTTGCTAGTCAAATGTCATCTCTCCCAGATGATAATTTTCTGGATCATTTGGATGCTAAACCTTATTGTTTATGTTTAAGGTTGGCATCGAAATATACGAACTTCCCTGGCAGGTATAGCTCCATGGTTAGAGCTTGACTCCGGGATTGGGTGTGATTCACGGTCAAGAGCACATACCTGGGTTGCAGGTTCTGTCCCAGGCTCCAGTGGGGGCCTGTGTGGAAGGCAATGAATCCATGTGTCTCTCTCACATCAATGTTTCCCTCCCTCTCTCTTTCTCACAATCTTCACCCCCGCCCCTCTCCCTCAGTCTCTCTCAAAAATCAATGGAAAAATATCCGCCAGTGAGGATTAACAAATATCGATGTCACTCCTTCCAGAAGTGCTCTACCAACTACTGCTAGCTTTTAGCCAAATTGGTATGGAAGACGTTTTGGTTCTATGAGACTGCAACCTCTAACCTTCCATATAGAAGAGGAAGGTTTGTCCAAACCTGGAGGCACACAGGTACTTGCTACCCAAGATGGAAATTCATAGGGCAACTCACAACACCACAGACCAAAAGGACAAAGCAGAGGGCAAGGCGTGCAGCTAAGAAGGCTTTAGGGAGGAGAGGGGCAGGCAGAGAGGGGCTGCACACAGCAAGGACTGTGCCGATGGTCAGGGCCAACCTCGAGGATCAGCATTTTAGTGAAGGACTGTATGAGCTCCTTCTAGTTATTTGTTAGTTCCATCAGTTTTGTTTAAAAAGAGAGAACATTAGCCCCAACCCAAGCCAAAGCCCATAGCATTTATTCTCTCCAAAGCCAAAGAAAAACCTTGTGGGGCCTGGATAGTCAAGGCCAATGGAATCACAAAGGCCTTGTTACCAATACACCAGAATGGCCAAAGGCCGCTCTGGGCATGTGCCTAAACGGGATGTCCAAGGACTCTGAGCCTGGGAATCCTAACCAGGCCAAGATACCAGGAGCGGGTACAAGGACACAGGGTGGACTTGGCCCTTCAGTAGCCAGTGTGATTGATGTAACTATTGGCGTGAAGCCTTCTTTGTCTAAATGGTGTAAAAGTTGGTGACTGACCAGCTGGCGGGCTGGAGTAGGCTGGAGTGGGTGAAGAAGTCTGCTGGAGAGAGCAGCTGGGCAGGAGAGAAAGGAGACGCTGCTGAGCGGAGAGCTCAGGTACCGCTATGATGTGAGGCGGTGAGTCCAGGGGGCAGCGTGCGGCTGACCAGAGAACAGCTGTGGGTACAGAGACGGATGCTGCTTGATGGGAAAGATGCATATTCACCAGCCGGTGTCCGGCTGCCTGCCTGTGTGGACTTTGCTGTGAGGACTGTCTTGTCTGATGGCTGTGTGGCCACTGGCTTCAGCAATAAAGACTCATGCTTATACACCCACAACCTCTCATGGCTTCTCCGTCTAAGACCCAGTATCCAAGGAGGTCCAGCCCCAGGCAGAAGGCCGGACCCGGCACCTGTTACTGCGAGCAGAGGAGAGAGGAGGAACTTGGGCTAAGTTCCCAACAGTTATCCAGCGGGCAGGGCTCAGGCAGGAGCCAGCCTGGCGAAGTGGAACAGGAGCATGTGGAGAATAATGGCCTCAGCCACTCAGAGCACCAGGCCTCGTGCAGGGCTCCTGCTGCTGCTGACAAAACTGCAGCACCCACAGAACTGGAGCCCTGTGTTCTCAACACCCCCCAAAACAAACACACACACAACAACCTAAAACCCAGTTCCAAAGACATGCGATTCTCTTGAACACACAGTTAAGCCCAGAAATGGCCCCGCCTCCAGCAGGAGCTGAACTTCATATTCCTTAGGTGGTGGAGGGACACCACATCCTCTCTTCTTTGTAGCAATTCTTGGGTCTAACACAGGGAACAGGTTCAGATAATACAGCCCCCCCTCCCTCGACCCAACTGGATTCATAACCGCAGCCTCCCCTCTTTCTGTGACCCTCCCTCCCTTCCTCTCCCCTCCTCTGTCTGGGATGGGGGGGTGGTGTGGGAGGAGACACACACACACACACACACACACACACACACACACCCAAGAGGAAAAGGCAGATCTCCTGGGGACTAGGAACAGAAAGCAGCAGGAGGTGACCTCGGAGGTCACTGGGGAAGCTGCGTTCACGTTCACTTCTGTAGGGAATTCTCAAGTCCTAGCCCCATGGCTGTGTTCCTAAACAAATGTAACCAACAGTCAGCACTGAGTTAACGGAATGTGCCAAGTGCGAATGCTGAGCACCTGAAAGACGTGATGTCATTTTTTCCTTGCAAAACCCTCATGTAAGTAGATACCATTTTTATTCCCATTTTACAGGTCAAACTGGGAATATAAGTGAACTGGAGTCCGAGTAGATCTGTGGCCTTTAAGTGGAAGCAGGATTCCTCGGTGACTGTTTAACACGCGGGACTTTCCCTTCTTTGCCGAGCCTGCAGGTCCACCCCGTGTGGATCTGACCCGGTGGTCACTGCTGTCAGCGTGTTTCACACACAGATCAGCTCTGGGTGGCACCGCCTTGAGTAGCTCCAGTACATGGTCAGTTCTCCCCAGCACGATGCCTCTATCCACCCCTTTCCCAGGTGCCACTCAACATCCTCCCTGCGTCCCTGCCAAGGTTGATGCTAGGTTTCTGGGTGCTTAGAAAAAGACTTCATTATAGCAGGTGCCACTGTACTTGCAATTGCTTGGACCTTATACTTGGTCTCAGCCTAGAACAGTGATGGCGAAACTTTTGAGCTCAGTGTGTCAGCATTTTGAAAAACCCTATCGTAACTCTGGTGCCATGTCACATATAGAAATGTTTTGATATTTGCAACCATAGTAAAACAAAGACGTATATATTTGATATTTATTTTATATATTTATATGGCATTTAACAAAGAAAATTCAACCAAAATATAAGTTCGCGTGTCAGAGCTTCGCCATCACTGACCAAGAAGTCTCTGGGCCCACCATTCATTTTACTCCCAGGTCATCAGCAGGAGGGTTCTTAACTGCTTTCAGGCAGGCACGGCAGGGGTCTGGGATCTCATGGACATGCCCAGGGGGCTGTCCTTGGTCTCCCTGTGCTGGATTTTGTGGGGTTGCCCACAAATAACAGGAAATAGGGTGATGTGCAGTTTGGACAACGCCCTCAATGACACAAACAGGAAGACACCTGGCTCACCACTGGCTCTGCCAGGCCACTTGGCAGGACGGGAGCTGAAAACCGCCACTCAGATGAGCAAAGACGTGGAGAAGCAAGAGGAGGAGAGAAGAAAAGGACAGACTGGGGGAGGAATAGAAAGAGGAGGAGGGGGAGGAGGAGGAGAAGGGGGAGTAGGAGGGGAGAAGCAGGAGGAGGGGAAGGAGAAGGAGGAGGGGGAGATGTAGGGACAGAAGGAGGAGGAGGAGAAGGAGGGGGAGGAAGAATAGGAGAGGAGGAGGAGGAGGAGGAGGAGGAGGGGGAGGGGTAGAAGGGTGGAGAAGGAGGAGGAGGAGGTGAGGGGAGGGGAAGAGGAAGAGGGTGAGGGGGAGAAGGGTGGAGGAGGGGGAGGAGGAGGGGAGGGGAGGAGGAAGAGGGTGAGGTGGAGAAGGGTGGAGGAGGAAGACGGGGAGGAGGGGAGGAGGAGAAGGAGGAGGAGGAGGAGGGGGGAGAGGAGAGGGAGGAGGAGGAACAGGGGGAGGAGAAGGAGGAGGAGAGGTCTAGAGGAGAAGTTTCACCCAGTCAGGGGTGGGAATAAGACCCTTTCCGGACAACTGCTGAAGTCTTCCCTCCCACACAGGATGGGGAATGTTTCCAATCGTATAAACACAGATTGAAAAGATTCTTCCCCATGTTTTTGTAAAACAAGAAGAGCACTAAGGCACAGTTTGCTCACCCAGGATTGACCGGGAGTCTGAAATGACTCTCCCCTCACGGGAGTCCTGTGGTGACTGAAATGCACAGACATGCGCAGACAGGATCCCACTCAGGGGATGGGCTCCAGCAATAGGACCAGGATATGATGCCACCCACCTCTGTTTCCACCCCTCAAAGGGGGAAGACGTAAGAAGTTCTGCAATTCACAAATTATCTATGTTTGCAGTGTACACAGACACATGATTTACAACCCAAATCACAAGTCAGGGCTCAGCTCAAATGTGGTTCTCTCCCTGAGGCTCCCTGATCACACCAAGCAGACACGATCTCTCCAAGCTCCGTACACCTCGGTCCTAATGCATTTCTCTCTTAGAGCTCTGAGCACAGCAAGTTCCATAACGTGGATTTGCCTCCTATTACTGTGTCTTAGAAAACACACTTTCTTACTGAATCGCAGTGTTTCTCATCCACAGAACAGGGTTATTCGTGTGGGAAGAACAGATTTTTTAAAGGGCTATTTTATGACCGTGGTAACTAAGGTGTAGAGAAGTTAAATAGCTTGTGTAGAGCTAAAAAACTAATAATGGAAGTGTTTCTAGAAATGTTTGTCTTTATGCTTTCCATTGTATCATGCTTATCTCCCACAGCATTGAGTGTGTGAGTTGTGGAAACAGGATAGTTCAGTAGACACCTGCTTGCCGAGTCTCTTCCTTTCCAGCATAAGAGGAAATCACCCACCTAGAATACTGGTTCTGTTGGCCTCGGAAATTGTTTTGTAAGTAGTCCTTTGGCATGCTGTACACAGACTGCAGCATTGTAGGAACTTCGCAGAAGCAGCCAACTAAAAGGAAGACAATTTAACACACAATCTAACCTTCCTGCTTCAGGGGCATCAGTAAACGCTTTCAAACATATTCTGTGTTAAAGCTTAGGAAATCATTCTTTTTGGGTTCCTTCCAATGACCTCATTTGTTGGCATTTCGGAGATGAGCTGGCTGTCGGAGAGGATAGCTGTATCTAGAAGACAATCCAGGCCGCCGTGGCCATGCAGGGAGGAGAGGTCACTGAGCCACCGTAAGGGTCACACTTGTCAGTGGAGTTTGGTAGGAGGTTCAGCCTGTTTCCCTAAAGGTAATGACATGCATGTCAGCTGGAAGCCGGCTCTGGAACTCAGCTGCTCAGCACTTCCATGTGCAGAGACATATGCTTTGTCAGGTACATAAGCAGAACTGTCATGTTAAGAATGTTTTAGATCTATTTTAAAAAGGGCAGTAAAACTGGCATACTCTTCATTTTTTTACAGATAGCATTACATAGTGTTCGATGCTTCACCTTTACAATGGCAAATCGCTGGAGATACTATTTGCATGTGAAAAATACTCAGCAAACACGTGACTAAATACAAAAACCTGACTTGTTAACAGTCAGTATCAGTTAGTGGAAAACAGAAACAAAATTGTATTCTGATGATCACCTTTAAAAGTCCACAGTAAACAGCACATTGAAGGATGATTCCTGAAAGCTTTTCCCCTTGGGTCAAGAATGAGCCAAGGAAAAGTGCTCACACTGCTCCTAACATTGACTTGGAAGATGATACCAATGCAATAAAGTCAGACACAGAAAACAGACTGGCTAGGGATAAATGATAGCATCACAATTTGCAAATATAGTGGCAGTGCATGTAAAATATTGAAAAAAATTACCACCTCTTGGTGGTGCGATTGTGATGACTGAACAGTAACACACGCCCCTGCTCCTGCCACCGTCTGACAAACCCAAGGACCGTCCTCAGGAAGGTGTGGAGAGGCCTCCTTTGTGTGTTGCCAGGGACGCTCCCTGCTGATTTGAACACAGGCCTGAGGAAGCTCATGTTCCCAGGTGACCTAAAGGGGGGTGTGGCGAGGACTGGAGCAGCAGGCTGACTGTTCCCATTGCTGCTGTGGACTGAGGCCCAGGAGGCGGGGGCTGGAGGTGTTAACACCGAGTGCCTAGGACGGACATGCCATTGCCTGGCCTTCCTCCAGGGCTCCCATATATTTCTGATTTTACTTACCGTGGGGTAGATTTAACATGTATTCATTAAAAATAATCTTCCTTATATTTTAGACAACATAGACATCTGTTAAATATAGAGTTGTTACTTTATGTATCTTTGCTTTCCTTTTAATTTTAATGCCCATCTCCCAGTGTTATGTCTCTTTTCACTTTTCAATTATTACTAGCGTACATTCAATATTATTTTGCATTAGTTTCACAAAACTAAGTGTTCCCTCAATTTCAGGTACACCCCAGGCCCCATATATACAGATCACAGTCTTATTGACTGTGCTCCCCACGCTATCATCTACTACCAGCAGATTTTGTGCACACCCTTTGGGGTTGTGCTGATAAAATAAAAGGCCAGTGGTGTTTTAGAGAGCTGATACTGGCTACATATTTTATCTGCATCAGGCATGTTTTTATAGCACTCCTTTTGAATTTGTTCAACTAATATGTTGAAAAAATTTCAATGAATTGGAATTGCTTGGGCTAAGGATAGTCCAAATTTATAATTTGATTCAAAACCATCTTTCCTCCTAATTGTTGATACTCAGCAATTTTATGAGACTTCAAACTACACAACACTGTTCAACTGAAGAACATTAGGGGTCAGTGTCTTTATTCCGTTCAGTGTGATGTTGCAGAGAAATTAGTCTTCGTCACTGCTCAGCATAATCATTGTATATGCCTAATGCTTAGTCATTTGTATTTTTACATTTTATTTATTCCAGTTTCCTTGCATTATATTGTCTCTGTTATTGGTTTCTAAGAGCTTCTTTATGACAAAAGATGTTAATCATTTCTCTTGCATTGCAAATTAAATACCATGTTTCTTGTTATTCTTTTACAGTGGTGTTATACTTTATTGTATACCAAAGTTGTGTATTAAATATAATCATGTTCTGTTTTAAAAAAGGAACAAAATTATAGATTATTAGAATTTATAAGAGTATACAGTAAAGTCACTGCACACATGACCTACATACAAAAATTTATTCTGGCCAAAACCGGTTTGGCTCAGTGGATAGAGTGTCGGCCTGCAGAATGAAAGGTCCCAGGTTCAATTCCGGTCAAGGGCATGTACCTGGGTTGGGGGCACATCCCCAGTGGGAGATGTGTAGGAGGCAGCTGATCAATGTTTCTCTCTCATCGATGTTTCTAACTCTCTATCTCTCTCCCTTCCTCTCTTAAAAAATCAGTAAAATATATATTTTTAAAAAATTATTCTGTTTTCATATAACAGCATCACACAATAGAAAGTAATATTAAAGCAACATAACTTATAACAGCAAGAAATAATCAAATAAGTAAATCTAACAATATGTACAACATCTATACTTAAAATTACAAAATATTCTTGAGAGAATTAGATAAAACTTCCAAATAATGAGGAATACTTTGTTCATGACTAGGAAGGTTTTATTATTAGGAAAGTGTTGATTTTATCCAAGTTAATTTATGGAGTCAATTAATCTTAATCGATGTCCCAGGAGTGTGTGTGTGTGTGTCTGTGTGTGTCTATGTATGTATACATGTATGTGTGTGAACTGACATGCTGATTTGAAAACTTAATAGGAAACACAAAAGAATTTAGGTGAAGGGATTCAGAAGTATACATTGGCAGTTACAGGATAGTCATGGGGATATAAAGTACAGAATAGTGAATATAATCAGTAATATGTCTGGTGCCAGTTGGATATGAACTAGACTTAGCAGGGGATCACTTCCTAAGTCAAATAAATGTGTAACCACCATGGTATACAGCTGAAACTAATATAATATTTAATGTCAACTGCAGTTGAAACAACTCCACAGAGAAAAGATACTCTTGAACAATAACAAAGCTGGTAAACTGACAGTACTAGATAGGAAGACCTATTATATAAAGCTATAGAAATCATAATAGTGAGACATTTTTTATATGCTTTTATTGATTTTGAGAGAGAGAGAGGGAGAGAGAGAAACATCTGTTGGCTGCCTCCTGCATGCACCCTACTGGGGATCAAGGTCACACCCAGGCAACCTGGAATCAAGGTGGAGATGCTCAGTGCCTGGGATGATGCTCAAACATGACCAGCACAGGCCAGGGCATGGTCGTGAGGTCTTTATGGGAAAGCAAACAGATGGGACCTTGAAGAGAACCGAGAGTCCAGACCCACATACACAGTCACTTGATTTATGACATAAAAATTACTCTGCGGTAGGAATGGGCAACATTTTCAGTAAATAGTGCTGCCTGGATTGAATGTCTTTATGGGAAAAAAGTGCATCTTGATTCCATTCTTCACACCAAATCACCTCAAAATACATTGCACAGACATCCTCTCAATGCATTATAGATCTGAGTGTGAACAGAATTTAAAACCCTTTTAGAGGAAAACAGAAAATTATTGTTGTAACATTAGGGTCGGTTAAGATTTCTAACATGGCACACACATATTATTGTTCATAAAGGATATATGATAAATTTTAATATGTGACAATCAAGATATATTCATCAGCCCTAACTGGTTTGCCTCAGTGGATAGAGCATCAGCCTGCAGACTCAAGATATATTCATCAATAGTCACTATCAACACTAATAAAAGAGAAACATGCAAATTGGTGTCACTCAGCTACGCCCACCAGCCAATCAGAACAACTATGCAAATTAACCCAACAAAGATGGCAGTTAATCTGTATACGCAGGCCCAGAGCGAAGACCGAAGGCTCTGGCTGCAGTGAAGACTGAAGACTGAAGACTGAAGACTGAAGAGGGTTCAGGGCTGCTAGCACAGCAGGGATGGCTGGATCCTCTCCTGCCACCTCAGCAGTGCTAAGGATGTCCGACTGCAGCTTAGGCCTGGTCCCCGCTGGCAAGTGGACATCCCCGGAGGGCTCATGGGCTGCCAGAGGGATGTCTGACTGCCAGCTCAGGCCTGATCCCCTGGGGAGTGGGCCTAAGCCACCAGGTGGACACCCCCCAAGGGGTCCCAGACTGCGAGAGAGCACAGGCCGGGCTGAGGGGACCCCACACCGAGTGCACAAATTTTTGTGCCCTGGCCCTCTAGTATATATATAACACTGGTGGAGGTTTCCTAAGTGCTTCATCTGACCTTAGGATGATGAAACAATCCGAATTCCCTGTCTCCTTGAATAGTCCCATTTTTGTTTTTGCATCTTTTCAGTAGCACTGCCTTGGTCATTAACAGTTTGTGTGCCAGCCCTCACTCCTGCAGGCAGGATTCTGTTTCCCAGAGAGATGTGTGTATAAGTTGGTCTCCCAGCCTCCTAACTACCCAGCCCTGTTCATGTCCTCCGCTACATGAGTGACTTAGGTCATTAAGAAATAGTCCCCGGAGTGTATTTAATCTACTGTACGTGAGGTGGCACAATGCAGAGCATGTAATTCACCCCTTATTTGCATCATCTGGGAGTTTTGAAATATATACCCCACACTCACCATTAAAATTCAAATCTCTAGTGGTGGGGCCTGAGCATCTGTTTTTTTTAAAAAAGTGCCCCAGATGATTCCAACATGCAGCCAGGGTTGGAAGCCCCAAGTAGGTTGAAGCCTTTGCAAGATTTCAGTCCTTTTGAACCCCACTTTACTCATTATGGAATGAAATGACGGAAATAGATTATTAGGATAGAAAGGCCTTTCTATTTCTTTGCTGTGGCCTTCCACAATTATGAGAAGCACCTGTAATGAAACCCCAAGATTGTTAGCCCCTCTGATTCAAACAGCCCCTTTGTTTAAACCTGAAGACAAGAGAAGTTACTCTCAAGGCTACATTTTTGCATACCCCTCCTTCCTGCTATTTTTACAACTCAGGGACAGTTAATACGTCCCCTTCACTCCTCCTCTTCCAACAAGACTCTTTTGAACCCTTCATAACTGTTACTCTAAGGAGGATGCTAACTGAGGAAGACGCCTACCTAGGACATCTGCCTGGACTGTCTCCTAAAAAAAGCTAACAATGTTTTCAAAGACAACCCCCAGATGCCTGCTCAATGTCAGCCTGAAATTCCCCTCCCTTCCATGTCACCTACAGCAGCAGCCAGGGCTTAAAAGGGGGAGAAGTTGTTTATCGCTTGCCCTTGTATTGGTTAGCAATGCACCAGACCTTTCCCTTGGGGAAAGTAAAAATGAACTCCCTCTCTCTGCACCTCTCTCTTCTCTCAGTTGTGAATTCTTTCACAGCCCATGTCACAGGCCAAAAACCCTAACATAGATTATCTTAAGAGTCTACCTATTAAATCTACTCTCTATGAAGAGTGAACCTATCTAGAAAGATTAAAAGAAAATTTCCATTTCAGAGTTAAATTATTGAATGTTAATTATTCTGCAATACAGAAAATTTTGAAGGAAGGAAAGATATTAACAAATTTATTGATACCTGCTTCCAGTCTGAATTTAACACTGAATGTTAGAAATAAAAATCTCTGTGCTGAAATTGATAGTGTTGCATACACACAACCTAAATCTAGTTTTAATCCATTAAAAGAAATTCTACCTCTATTTGGTTTCATGGATTAACAGGTAACTTCTAGAAGTTTGTTTTTCTTTCCTCCAATGTGAAGATGAGTATATCAAAATTCAGACACAGATTCAAGTTCTCTGAAACTGAGGAAAATATTTATTTTAATATGCAAGTATTTTCTCTTTTCAGATTTATGTTTTCCATATCTGAAAAAATGTGTGATGAAATAATCTCCTTCGTAATAATCAATTGCTTTAATTTTTCTTTGAAGACAAATTGTATCTACAAGTGTTCTGTGGAAATGTGGGTGTGGAGGTTCCTAAGTGAGGAAGGAGCCAGAACTGGCCAGATGCTAAGTGAGGTGGAAAGGAAGAGGCACCAGGGGAGCTAGAGGCTGGGGTGGAGGGGTGAGGGGGTGGGAGAGGAAAGATGCAGAAGAGACTTCTGAACGGGGATAAATTTCCTTGAAATTGGGGAAAAAGTAAAGGGGAAATAAGAAGAGAAAGAATCAGAAGGTAGTTTTTTATTCGTCCTTCCCTCCCCCCAATATGGAATCTATTCCTCTTGTCCCTGAGCCTCAGTAGCACTCATCTAGTCTCTCATAGGAAGGTGTTAACCCTTTCGCACCTCGTCTTGATTTTTAAAGACATGCATGCCCAAAGTTCCTGTCTTGCATATCACAAGACTTTTCAATTGCAATAGTGCTTCTCAATTACACCACTGTCACAAGAGAAAACTGCATCCAGGTGAGTTCTTTTGGGTTTGCAAAAATATGTGTTTCATCTGAATCAGGTCACTATTGTTAACACAAAAGAGAATCACACCTGAGCCAAAGTTGCTCTATTTGTGAACAATCATTCATTCATTCAATCGCTATTCAATTGAACATATATGTTGGTGGTTAACCAATCAATCAGATCCCCCCTCCATAGGAGCTTGGTAGTAGGAGGGGGAAAGACCAGGAGGTTGAGAAGTAGAGAGATAAAGGTCACACCAGGGCCAACCACTAGTGAAGACTACTTGAAACTCAATACTCAAAGCCAACTCTTATTCCTCAGGACAAGGAGACTTGAGATGGAGCTCCATTAACACCGCCTGTGAGGACTTTTCAATATAGACATTCCTGGCTGCATTTGTGATTAAGAAAGCACCACAAGTCACGCTAATGAGAATTCCCATTTCAGAGTCACCGATGATGTTATCTGAGGTGTGGCTCCTCCTCCCAATTTGAGAAACTTCAACTGCAGTTTTCTATTTTCCGGGCTCTGCTTGAGGAATATGAATGCACCATCTTTGCATGGCTGCCACATGCCCTCCCTCTCCCCACACCATAGACAGGACAATGCTCACACAGAGTAGGGATGGGAGGAGGAAGAGAAGGAAAGTAGGGGTGAGGGAAGTAAAGAGAAAAGCGTTTGTCTCTTGAAGGAAAATACAAGAAATGAGCAACCATCTCACATGATCATGAAACAGATGTATAATCTGGCTGAGGGTTGAGAAGTGCTGTTTTGGGTACCTCACATTCTATGGAGAGGCAGGATTTGGCAGTTGGGCTGCAGTTCCAGAATCATTGTCAAAGGACAACCATGTCTTCAACCTCCGGGTTCCAGCAGCACTGTCTGGGGCCCACATGGGGAAGCCTTCAGTCTATTGGGCTTTTTTTTTTTGTTTCTATCTAGACCCTAAAATAGATGGAATCCAAATACGACCAATGGGGAAATGCTTAACTTTAGGAGAACTTCACTTATTTACTTCAAACATATCATATTTAACAACCTTTCGAATAAAATTAAGACATGTTCCAAGTGTTTTCTAAAACACATAACTAATAGGAATACTCCCCAATATAGGGGAACAGACTTTGTGGACAGACTAGGACAGGGGTGGGCAAACTTTTTGTGAGTGTGTGCCAAAACCAGCAAAATCTCTGACTCAGAGAACATGTTATGCGTACTTGATTTCTCTTAAGGTGTACGTATGTGAAGAACCTGGAAGAAATGATAAAATTCATTTGAGCGACAAAAACACTGTATATGATGATGAAAAATACATTTATTTATTTATTTTTTTTTTATTTAAATGATTATTTTTAAATGTATATTTTATTGATTTTATACAGAGAGGAAGGGAGAGGGATAGAGAGTTAGAAACATCGATGAGAGAGAAACATTGATCAGCTGCCTCCTGCACACCTCCTAGTGGGGATGTGCCCGCAACCAAGGTTCATGCCCTTGACCGGAATCAAATCTGGGACCCTTCAGTCCGCAGACCGACACTCTATCCACTGAGCCAAACCGTTTAGGGGTAGGGCTATTTTTTATTGTATACATGTACACTGATAGTCCGACAGAAAACTTTATGACTCTGTTTGATATTTTCAGTGGGACTTTTGCTGCTGCCTCACTGATGACAGTGATTTTACATCAGGTTTATATTTCGTGACCTTCAGAGATATGCACGAGCTACTACTTTCATCCGTCAGGCTACTCCTATTATGAGACTTAACAAAATGCATCACTGAGAACAAAGATTCACAAGCGTATGTGGATGAAACCAAAACACTGGTTGGATCTAGGCAGGCAGGGAGAGTGAAGACAGAGGCATAGAAATTGCTCTTCCCCTCTCTCGTCAATCCATGTCTATGGCCTTTAAGATAACTTGTTATGTAAAATTATTTATTTATCTAAGATGAACCTACACTGAATTTATCTGATAAATAAAAAAGTCATTATTAACAAAAAAATTGTAAATGGAAGATTATAAGAGAGGGTTTCGCATGCCAGCAAAAGTTACTGGCATGCCATGTTTGGCATGCGTGCCAGGGGTTGCCCACCCCTGGACTAGGATCTACATTCTGGTCCTATCGCTTGCCACCTGTGCAGCCTTAGGTGCCCTTGCTGAGCACATTGAACCATTAGGTATCTAGTGGGTGAGTTGCTGGGCATGGAGGACTATTTTTTTGTGAAAAAGAGGAGGGAGGAAGTTGGTGCACAAGAAGCAGGGCAGAGAGGCAGGAGACAGTTGGGGAACGGAGGGCAGACTAAGATGTGTCCCCAGCCAGTGAAAGAGATTGTTAGCGCTGCTTCCCAGGGCAGAGCCAGGATCCAGACAGAACAAGGCTCAGGGAATCCATGTCCTGGGGGAGGGCACGACGGGGCACCAGGGGCTCTGATGAAATACCGCCTTCCTCCACCTTCCATAGTTTGCAAAGAGTGGATATTAACAAGGACCCTTTAATCAAAGGACATGAGCAAACGGGTTGCTCAGCTCATAGGAGCACCTTCCTAGAGACCCTCAGGAATGCCTGGAGAGGCCTGGCAACCAAGCGCCAAAGTGCCCCAGTCACAGTCAGCACTAGCCACCCAGTGTCAGCATCGCTCCTGGGCGCAGGCTGGTGCAAGGCCCGGGATATTCAGAGCTCATTTTTCATACAATTGGGAGTGTAGGGATTCATACTAGCTGCCTTCTTTCAGGCTTGACACAATCCACTTTGTTTGTTTTTTTTATAATTTCAATATTTTATTTTATTATTATTTTTTATTTGGTTACATGTTTTATTTTTTAAAATATATTTTTATTGATTTACGAGAGGGAGAGGGAGAGATAAAAACATCAATGATGGGCAAATGGAGCGAGCAGCTGAAGCTAGTAACACTCACACCGAATTGGCGAAATTGCTCAGCTGGTGAGAGGGTTTGCATCCGGGAAGAGCAGAACTCCCCTGGAAAGGTAAAAAAAAAACCAGGGATTTGGGCAGGAAAGTTTGCCAGACCTCTGAGCCCAGAGAGTCGGAGGGAGACCACGTGGCAGACAGCCGAGTCCCTTGGGACAGGCACAGCCCCTGACGGGGGGAAAGGAGAACCGCCGGATTCCTGGCGCCGCCAGGGAAATTGAGAGCTGGGTTCTGTGATCACGGAGGACTGAGCCTAAAGGGGGTAGCCTGAAGAGCTGACCTGACCATGCAGTCCCGGTAAGAGAAGAAGCTTACAGAAACCAAGCCTTCCCCGTTTCCGCGGCCGGCATTTGTTTGTTTGTTTTCACTGAATCCTGTTCATGGGACATTTCGGATACAGACACTCACCTGTGCTGAAGAGAGGGAGAGTGGGCTGAGGAGTGGAATCTGGGGAGAGACTGGGGAAAGAGGGGGAGCCGGGAGAGGTGGTAGTGAATTGAGTGCTGAGACACCCCTGAGCCCAGGACTGGGGCAGCCACCCTCTCCAGAGAGTGAGACTCCTCCCCCCAGCCCCCAGGCAAGGAGCACAGCCACACCCAGATTCCACCCTGTATGAGATCAAGGATTAAGGTAACCTGATCAGTCCCTGGGAGTTAACAGGGTCTGGCCTATAGGGGGATTTTCAATCCCAGCAACAACATAGCGCTGGTAACTAACTATTACGCAGTCAGCTCTGGGCAGTGAACTTCCACTGGACAGTGAGGCTCTATAGCCTCAGAGGCCAACCCCAGAACACTGCCACCCAGAGGCTGACCCACAAACTGACTCTTTGCTAAACACAAAATAAGGCGGTGTGGGAAACAAATATGACCTGCTTTAAAATAAGGACTGTGGTTTACAACACAGAGGAACAGTATATCGCAGGGAAACTCAACACTCTCCTGAATACCTGGAAGGTCTAAGGCAAGCCACACTGAAGAATAGAAGAAACGAAGGACCTTCACTACTGCAATCTTTTTTCTTTTTTCACTTTTTAACTAAGAAACCAATATTTTTTCATTCTTTTTTTTTTCTGTTCTTTTTTTTTTTCTTTTCTTCTTTTTCCATCACCTGATTTTACCCTTTTAATTACTACCTTCTTATTTTTAACCAGTATTATTACTGCTACCATTTTACCATTTTTTAAAGTGCCATTTTATTTTTTCTTTATTTTATTTTGGGATTAGTGTTCACCATTCTATTTTCATCGTTATATTATTGGTTGTTTCTAGTTTGCATTCATATCCAGGGAGCTGTTGCTGGAATTTGTTGGGATTAATGGCTGTTCTATAGGAGTATTCTCCTCATATAAAAAGTCTCTTCCCCTCTTCCACTTCATTCTCTCTTTTCTTTTTTCTTTTCTTTTCTCGCTTTTATTTTCCCCCTTCCTTTTTCCCAATTTCATTTTTGCACTCCCTTTTTTTGGTCCCTACTTTTCTTTTCCTTTTTCTCTTTTATCTGTTTCTCTTCCTTCTTCCTTATCCCCTAATTCTCTTAATTCAGGTGGTCACCTTTAATTGGGGTTATTAATATCGTGAATATATTTGTGTATAGTGCCTGGTACGTGGTGCCTTGTTGTGTTGTATTTTGTGCCTTTAAATCAACGCAGCAGATGCAAGGAACAGCAACTTCCTGAGCACCACATCCTCTGCTGAGGAACAGCCGCTGTACGTGAAACCTCGCCCCACCAGCCAGAAGAGCCACCACAGCTGTGAACAGCACCCACCAGAGGAGCTGCTGCCAACTGAAGAGCAGCTGCTACCGCAACCGCCCGAAGAGCAACCACAGACCAAGGAGTCACTGCCACCAAGGGAGCAACCACTGAACAACTCAACGTCTAGATATGTCAGTGAGATCAAACATGGGTAGACAAAGAAACCCCCAAAGGAAAGAGAAGGAGGACTCTCCAGAAAAGCAGCTAAGTAATACAGAGGCATGCAACATGACAAATAAAGAATTCAGAATAAGGATCCTAGAGTGCATAAACCGGATGGAGGAAAAAATCGACAACCTCTGCAAGAAGCAAGAAGAAACAGATGAAAAAATCGATAAGATATGGAAGAAGCTAGAAGAAACAGATGAAAAAATCGATAACATATGGAAGAAGATAGAAGAAACAGATGAAAAAATCAACAACCTAAGTAAGACCCGAGAAGAAATGAAGAGTGATATAGCTGCAATGAAAAACTCCATTGAAAGTATCAACAGTAGACTAGGAGAAGCAGAGGACAGAATTAGTGAATTAGAAGACAAGGAAGCAAAACACACCCAAAATGTACTGCAATTGGAGAAAAAAATTAAAAGACAGGAGGAGAGCCTAAGGGAGCTTTGGGACAACATGAAACGAAACAACATACGAATAATAGGAGTACCAGAACAACAGAAGGATGAACAAGGATTAGAAAACCTACTCGAAGAAATAATATCAGAAAACTTTCCTGAGGTGGGGAAGAAAAAAGTCACACAAGCCCAGAGAGTCCCAAACAAGGTGAACCCAAAAAGACCCACACCAAGACACATCATAATCACCATGGCAAATGTTCAGGACAAAGAGAAAATCTTACAGGCTGCAAGAGAGAGACGGAAAGTTACATACAAGGGATCTCCCATTAGATTGTCAAATGACTTCTCAACAGAAACACATCAGGCCAGAAAAGAATGGACTGAAATTTACAAAGTGATGCAAAGCAAAGGACTGAATCCAAGAATACTCTATCCAGCAAGGCTATCATTCAAACTTGAAGGGGAAATAAGAAGCTTCACAGACAAAAAAAGGCTAAGGGAGTTTGTCACCACCAAGCCAGCAATGCAAGGAATGCTAAAGGGACTGGTATAAAAATAAGAAATAAAAAGCTCAGAAAGAAAACAGCCACACACACACACAAAAAGAAATGGCTACAAACAAGTACCTTTCAATAATAACTTTAAACGTAAACGGACTAAATGCTCCAACCAAAAGACATCGAGTGGCTGAATGGATAAAAAAACATGACCCATACATCTGCTGTCTACAAGAAACCCACCTCATTAGAAGGGACTCACACAGCCTGAAAGTGAAAGGATGGAAAAATATCTTTCAGGCAAATGGAAAGGAAAAGAAAGCTGGGGTAGCAATACTTATATCGGACAAAATAGACCTCAAAGTGAAAGCCTTAACAAGAGATAAGGAAGGCCACTTCATAATACTAAAGGGAGCAATACAACAAGAAGATATAACCCTGGTAAACATATATGCTCCCAATGTAGGAGCACCCAAATTCATAAAAAAAACTCCTGGAAAATATCAAAGGAGAGATCGACAACAATACAATCATAGTAGGGGACTTTAATACACCATTGACAGCACTGGATAAGTCCTATAGACAAACAACCAGCAAAGATACAGCAATCCTAAAAGACTCACTAGATCAGATGGACTGAATAGACATCTTCAGAACACTTCACCCAAAGCCAGAGAGTATACGTTCTTCTCAGGTGCTCATGGGACATCTTCAAAAATAGACCACATATTGGGTCACAAGCAAAGTATCCCCAAATTCAAGAAGATTGAAATCATAAAAAGCGTCTTCGCAGACCACGATGGCATAATATTAGAAATAAACTACAATAAAAACAACCCAAAATACTCAAACACCTGGAAGCTGAATAGCATGCTATTAAATATTGATTGGGTTACCAATGAGATCAAAGAAGAAATTAAAAACATCCTGGAAACTAATGACAATGAAAAAACAACAATCCAAAACCTATGGGACACATTGAAAGCAGTCCTGAGAGGGAAGTTTATAGCTCTACAGGCCTATCTCAAAAAACAAGAAAAAATGGTAGTAAATCATCTAACTCTACAACTCAAAGAATTAGAAAGAGAGCAACAAGAAAACCCCAGAGTGAGCAGAAGGAAGGAGATAATAAAGATTAGAGCAGAAATAAATGACATAGAGACCAAAAAAAACAATACAGAAAATCAATGAAACCAAGAGCTGGTTCTTTGAAAGGATAAACAAGATTGATAAACCTCTAGCCAGACTCACCAAGAAGCAGAGAGAGAGGACCGAAATAAATAAAATCAGAAACGATAGAGGCGAAATAACAACAGACCCCACAGAAATACAAATGATTGTTAAAAAATACTATGGACAGCTTTACTCCAACAAACTAGACAACCTGGAGGAAATGGACAAATTCCTAGAAAATTACAACATTCCAAAACTCAATCAGGAAGAATCTAAAAATCTCAACAGGCCAATAACTATGGAAGAAATTGAAGCAGTCATCAAAAAGCTTCCAGCAAACAAAAGCCCAGGACCAGACGGCTTCACAGGGGAGTTTTACCAAACATTCAAGGAAGAACCAAAACCTATCCTCCTCAGACTACTACAAAAAATTCAGGAGGAAGGAACACTTCCAAGCTCATTCTATGAAGCCAGCATCACCCTAATACCAAAACCAGGTAAAGACAACACAATGAAAGAGAATTATAGGCCAATATCCCTCATGAACATAGATGCCAAAATCCTCAACAAAATCTTAGCAAATCGGATCCAGCAGTACATCAGAAAGATCATACACCATGACCAAGTAGGATTTATCCCAGGGATGCAAGGATGGTACAATATCCGCAAATCAATAAACGTGATACATCACATAAACAAATTGAAAGAAAAAAACCACATGGTCATATCAATTGATGCAGAAAAAGCATTTGACAAAATTCAACA
The DNA here is from genome assembly GCF_963259705.1 of Myotis daubentonii. NCBI lineage: Eukaryota > Metazoa > Chordata > Mammalia > Chiroptera > Vespertilionidae > Myotis > Myotis daubentonii. Next base: position 6,252,643 of record NC_081850.1, read on the forward strand.
CCCATTTTTGATAAAAACTCTCAGCAAGGTGGGAGTAGAAGGATCATACCTCAACATAATAAAAGCCATATATGACAGGCCCACAGCCAACATCATACTCAATGGACAAAAACTACCACCATTTCCCCTAAGAACAGGAACAAGACAGGGATGCCCCCTCTCACCACTCCTGTTCAACATAGTACTGGAAGTGTTAGCCATTGCAATTCGGCAAGAAGAAGAAATAAAAGGCATCCGAATTGGAAAAGAGGAAGTAAAACTGTCCTTATTTGCAGACGACATGATATTATACATACAAAACCCTAGAGATTCCATCAAAAAGCTACTAGACTTAATACATGAATTTGGCAATGTAGCAGGATACAAAATTAACCCCAAGAAATCTGAGGCATTTCTATACACCAATAGTGAACTTTCAGAAAGAGAGATTACAAAAACAATCCCGTTTACCATTGCACCAAAAAAATTAAGCTACCTAGGAATAAACTTAACTAAAGAGGTAAAAGACCTCTACTCAGAAAACTACAGGACGTTGAAAAAAGACATAGAGGAAGACATAAACAGATGGAAGAACATACCGTGTTCATGGATTGGTAGAATCAACATCATTAAAATGTCCATACTACCCAAAGCAATCTATAAATTCAACGCACTTCCCATTAAAATACCAACAGCATACTTCAGAGATCTAGAACGAACTTTCCAAAAATTCATCTGGAATAAAAGAAGACCCCGAATAGCTGCAGCAATCCTGAAAAAGAACAAAGTAGGTGGGATCTCAATACCAGATATCAAGTTGTATTACAAAGCCACTGTTCTCAAAACTGCCTGGTACTGGCACAAGAATAGGCATATAGATCAATGGAATAGAATAGAGAGCCCAGAAATCGGCCCGAACCAATATGCTCAATTAATATTTGACAAAGGAGGCAAGAACATACAATGGAGCCAAGATAGTCTCTTCAACAAATGGTGTTGGGAAAATTGGACAGATACATGCAAGAACATGAAACTAGACCACCAACTTACACCATACACAAAAATAAACTCAAAATGGATAAAGGACTTAAATGTACGACAGGATACCATAAAAATTCTAGAAGAATCCAAAGGCAACAAAATCTCAGACATATGCCGAAGCAATTTCTTCACTGATACAGCTCCTAGGGCACTTGAAACTAAAGAAAAAATGAACAAATGGGACTACATCAAAATAAAACGCTTCTGCACAGCAAAAGAAACCATCAACAAAACAACGAGAAAACCCACTGTGTGGGAAAACATATTTGCCAATGACATATCTGATAAGGGCTTAATCTCCAAAATTATAGGGAACTCATACAACTTAACAAAAGGAAGATAAACAATCCAATCAAAAAATGGGCAAAGGACCTAAATAGACACCTTTCAAAAGAGGACATTCAGAAAGCCAAGAGACATATGAAAACATGCTCAAAGTCACTAATCATCCGAGAGATGCAAATCAAAACAGCAATAAGGTACCATCTCACACCTGTCAGACTGGCTATCATCAACAAATCAACAAACGACAAGTGCTGGAGAGGATGTGGAGAAAAAGGAACACTTGTGCACTGCTGGTGGGAATGCAGACTGGTGCAGCCACTATGGAAGACAGTATGGAGTTTCCTTAAAAAACTGAAAATGGAACTCCCATTTCCCCTGTGATCCCACTTCTAGGAATATATCCCAGGAAACCAGAAACACCAATCAGAAAGGATATATGCACCCCTATGTTCATAGCAGCACAATTCACCATAGCTAAGATCTGGAAACAGCCTAAGTGCCCATCAGTAGATGAATGGATTAGAAAACTGTGGTACATCTACACGATGGAATACTATGCTGCTGTAAAAAGGAAGGAACTCTTACCATTTGCAACGTCATGGATGGAACTGGAGAGCATTATGCTAAGTGAAATAAGCCAGTCAATAAAGGAAAAATACCACATGATCTCACTCATTCATGGACAATAGAGACCATTATAAACTTTTGAACAATAATAGATACAGAGGCAGAGCTGCCTCAGACAGATTGTCAAACTGCAGCGGGAAGGCCGGGGAGGGTTGGGGGGCAGGAGGTAGGGGGGTAAGAGATCAACTAAAGGACTTGTATGCATGCATATAAGCATAACCAATGGATATAAGACACTGGGTGATAGGGGAGGCTAGGGGACTGTCTAGGGCAGGGGGATAAAATGGATACATATGTAATACCCTTTGTAATACTTTAAGCAATAAAAAAAAAGAAAGAAAGAAAAAGAAACATCAATGATGAGAATCATTGACCAGGTGCCTCCCGCACTGATTGGGGATCCAGCTTGAAACCCGGGCATGTGTCCTAGACTGGAATTGAACCCTGACCCTTCAGTCCACAGGCTGACACCAAAACCACTGAACAAAACTGGCTAGGGCATCAATATTTTATTTTTTAAATAGGCTTCTTGTCTATTATTTTTGTTGGTGCTTCCCCATGATGCCTTGTTTCCTTTATGGTTTATTTATTTTTTTAAATCCTCATGTGAGGATATTTTGCCTTGATTTTTAGAGAGAGTGGAAGAGAGGGAAAGAGAGAAATATCGATATGAGAGAAACACATCAACTGGTTGCCTCCTGCAGGAGCCCTGACCAGGGCCCTGGTCGGGGAGGAGCCTGCAACTGAGGTATGTGGAATCGAACCCGGGACCGTTTGGTCCCCAGGCAGACACTCTATCAACTGAGCCAATGCGGATAGGGCCATGTTTTATTTTTACTGTGAGTGCTAATTTTCCTTGAAAAGTTTTCTACGGAAATTCCTCCAGAAAAGTTTTACATTTACTTCCTATTTCCAGGCATTTCAGCATATTGCCAGTCCAAAACTACTTTTATTTATTTTTTAAATTAAATCATTATTGTTCAGATTATTACAGTTGTTCCTCTTTTCCCCCCCATAGCTCCCCTCCACCCAGTTCCCACCTCTCCCTCCTCCCTCACTCCCCCACTATCCTCATCCATAAGTGCACGATTTCTGTCCAGTCTATTCCCGCATGCCCCACACCCCTTTCCCCCCAAGAATAGTCAGTCCACTCCCTTTCTATGCCCCTGATTCTATTATATTCACCAGTTTATTCTGTTCATGATTTTTTATTCACTTGATTTTTAGATTCACTTGTTGATAGATGTGTATTTGTTGTTCATAATTTGTATCTTTACCTTTTTCTTCTTCTTCCTCTTCTTAAAGAATACCTTTCAGCATTTCATATAATACTGGTTTGGTGGTGATGAACTCCTTTAGCTTTTCCTTATCTGTGAAGCTCTTTATCTGACCTTCAATTCTGAATGATAGCTTTGCTGCATGAAGTAATCCTGGTTGTAGGTTCTTGTAAGTCTCTTTCTTTCACCAGGTAGGGGAAGTTTTCTGTCACTATTTCTTCAAATAGGTTTTCAATATCTTGCTCTCTCTCTTCTTCTGGCACCCCTATAATTCGGATGTTGGTACGCTTGAAGCTGTCCCGTAGGCTCCTTACGCTATCTTCGTATTTTTGGATTCTTTTTTCCTTTTGCTTTTCCGGTTAGGTAATTTTTGCTTCTTCATATTTCAAATCTTTGACTTGATTCTTGCGATCCTCTATTCTGCTGTTGGAATTCTGCATAATATCCTTCATTTCAGTCAGTGTATGCTTAATTTCTAGTTGGTCCTTTTTCATAACCTCGAGGGTCTCACTAGAGTTCTTGAGGGTCTCACTACATTTATCGGCGGTCTCACCAGTCTTTTTGAGGGTCTTACTAAATTTATCAGCGGTTTCAAGAAAGTTCTTGAAAAACCTTAAAAGTGTGGTTTTGAACTCTATATCCAGTTGTTTGCTTTCCTCCATTTCTGTCATTTGTGACCTCTTTCTTTGTCTCTGCATTTTTTATGCTTCCCTGTGTTGATAGAGTGGCTTTCTGTGCGAGGTGTCCTATAGGGCCCAGTGGCTCAGCCTCCCCAATTACCTGAGGTGGACACTGTTGGTGCACCCCTTTGTGGTCTTTGTGCACAGTCTTGTTGTAGTTAAGCCTTGATTGTGGTAGGTATCACTGGGAGGAATTGACCTCCAGGCCAATTGGCTGTGAGAATCAGCTGTGTCTACAGTGGAAGAACGTCTGTGCTGGAGACACCCTTATCAGGCAAGACTTGCTTCAGTGGGGCTTTGGTGCTCCCTGAGTCTGCCCCCTGAGTGTGTCCCTTATGGGTCTGATGAGTTGTAATTTGATGGTCCCACTCTGACCACTGGGTACACTGGCTCTTGGATCTATGGAGGTGCTAATTTAGCCTCTGCCTGAGGCTACCCAGCAGGAGCTACAAAGAGATCTTCAGATTCCCCTTCCTTGTTTGGGGTTTGGAGGTGCCCGAATGAGGCCCAGCTGTGAAGCAATGCAAGCTGCTGTGGGGCCTTGAACCTTCTTTTGGATGTTCTGGGTCTCTCTGACCCAGCTGCAGTTTGTTAGGTAATTTTCAGATTGCAAAGGGCCACGGCATTCATATGCTAAATCCTCTGCGGCAGCTTGGTTGGGGGGTAGTCTCAGGGGATCAACAGGGCGGAGCAAACAACTATGGCTGATCCTCAGCACTGCCCTTAGAGGCCCCGTGTCTCAGTGTCCTGGTAATTGCTGCAAGGACCTCTGAGGGAAAGCCGCCCTCAAGTTCTGAGTTCTGGCCGCTGCCAGACAGCCCAGTTTCTCCCCATATGAGTCCTGGGTCCCCAGAGACTCACCCAGAACTGGAGTTCACAGCATTCGGGGGCTTGTGACTCCCTCCCGATTCAGAAACACAGCCTCGTCCTCAGTCGCCAGCCTTTGCCGCGATCGTCTCCGTACCGCTCCACTTCCACACCTCCTCTGAGTCTCAGTGTGCTTTTCTCTTTCCCTCTAGTTGTAGAATTTCCACTCAGCCAGCCTTCCTGTGGTTCTGAATGATGTCTGTTTTGTCTTTTAGTTGTATTTTTGAATTTGTTGTAGGAGGCAGTATTTTCCGGTGTTTACCTATGCCTCCATCTTGGTTTTCCCCACAATCCACTTTCTTACTAAATGAGAAAGAAATTAACTGTGGTTCATGGCATTCAATGCTTAATTTCCCAATCTGATCTGGATGGAAGGAGAGAACAGCTTCATCCTGGGTTTGTTTAAACCTTTAAAAAAAAAAAAGAAAGAGAGAGAGAGAGAGAGAGAGAGAGAGAGAGAGAGAGCCACACTGGAGGAGTTCATATATTCCTGACTTCTCCAAAGTTCAGTTGGCTCCAGTCCTCATATGTTACTGACAAAGATGAATCAATCCTAGGCCAGGTTTCTGCTCTCAAGAAAAGGATCTACATTGATTTTTTTTTTCTGATTTCAAAATTTGTGGGTTTACAAACAACAATAATAATCATTTTATGGATAATTCAGGACAGCGTTAATACTCTGTGTGCCGGTGCTTAATAAAAATAAAATAACAACAACAGGTTTGCTGTCTCTTGCCAATGTTGTCAAAAGCATTTGTTGTGACAAATTACAAGAGCCATGAGGTAGCAGGGAGAACACTAACAAAGCATATGGCATCCTCTTGTGCGTCAGCAATGACCTTCTTCCAACAATCTTACCTTGTCATATTGGTAAAGCAAAGCACTTATCAGGGAAACCACCAGTGAGTCAATTTTAACTTTTTAAAAAAAAAAATTTTTTTTTTATTGCTTAATGTATTACAAAGGGTATTACATGTGTATCCACTTTATCCCCCCGCCCTAGACAGTCCCCTAGCCTCCCCTATCACCCAGTGTCTTATGTCCATTGGTTATGCTTATATGCATGCATACAAGTCCTTTAGTTGATCTCTTACCCCCCTACCTCCTGCCCCCCAACCCTCCCCAGCCTTCCCGCTGCAGTTTGACAAACTGTCTGAGGCAGCTCTGCCTCTGTATCTATTATTGTTCAAAAGTTTATAATGGTCTCTATTGTCCATGAATGAGTGAGATCATGTGGTATTTTTCCTTTATTGACTGGCTTATTTCACTTAGCATAATGCTCTCCAGTTCCATCCATGACGTTGCAAATGGTAAGAGTTCCTTCCTTTTTACAGCAGCATAGTATTCCATCGTGTAGATGTACCACAGTTTTCTAATCCATTCATCTACTGATGGGCACTTAGGCTGTTTCCAGATCTTAGCTATGGTGAATTGTGCTGCTATGAACATAGGGGTGCATATATCCTTTCTGATTGGTGTTTCTGGTTTCCTGGGATATATTCCTAGAAGTGGGATCACAGGGTCAAATGGGAGTTCCATTTTTAGTTTTTTGAGGAAACTCCATACTGTCTTCCATAGTGGCTGCACCAGTCTGCATTCCCACCAGCAGTGCACAAGTGTTCCTTTTTCTCCACATCCTCTCCAGCACTTGTCGTTTGTTGATTTGTTGATGATAGCTAGTCTGACAGGTGTGAGATGGTACCTCATTGCTGTTTTGATTTGCATCTCTCGGATGATTAGTGACTTTGAGCATGTTTTCATATGTCTCTTGGCTTTCTGAATGTCCTCTTTTGAAAGGTGTCTATTTAGGTCCTTTGCCCATTTTTTGATTGGATTGTTTATCTTCCTTTTGTTAAGTTGTATGAGTTCCCTATAAATTTTGGAGATTAGGCCCTTATCAGATATGACATTGGCAAATATGTTTTCCCACACAGTGGGTTTTCTTGTTATTTTGTTGATGGTTTCTTTTGCTGTGCAGAAGCTTTTTATTTTGATGTAGTCCCATTTGTTCATTTTCTCTTTAGTTTCAAGTGCCCTAGGAGCTGTATCAGTGAAGAAATTGCTTAGGCATATGTCTGAGATTTTGTTGCCTTTGGATTCTTCTAGAATTTTTATGGTTTCCTGTCGTACATTTAAGTCCTTTATCCATTTTGAGTTTATTTTTGTGTATGGTGTAAGTTGGTCGTCTAGTTTTATTTTCTTGCATGTATCTGTCCAATTTTCCCAACACCATTTATTGAAGAGACTATCTTGGCTCCATTGTATATTCTTGCCTCCTTTGTCAAATATTAATTGAGCATATTGGTTCGGGCCGATTTCTGGGCTCTCTATTCTGTTCCATTGATCTATATGTCTGTTCTTGTGCCAGTACCAGGCGGTTTTGAGAACAGTGGCTTTGTAATACAGCTTGATATCTGGTATTGAGATCCCACCTACTTTGTTGTTTCTCAGGATTGCTGCAGCTATTCGGTGTCCTTTTTATTCCAGATGAATTTTTGGAGAGTTCGTTCTAGATCTGTGAAGTATGCCGTTGGTGTTTTAATGGGAAGTGTGTTGAATTTATAGATAGCTTTGGGTAGTATGGGCATTTTAATGATGTTGATCCTACCAATCCATGAACACGGTATGTTCTTCCATCTGTTTATGTCTTCCTCTATCTCTTTTTTCAACCTCCTGTAGTTTTCTGAGTAGACGTCTTTTACCTCTTTAGTTAAGTTTATTCCTAGGTAGCTTAATTTTTTTGGTGCGATGGTAAATGGGATTGTTTTTGTAATCTCTCTTTCTGAAAGTTCACTATTGGTGTATAGAAATGCCTCAGTTTTCTTGGGGTTAATTTTGTATCCTGCTACATTGCCAAATTCATGTATTAAGTCTAGTAGCTTTTTGAAGGAATCTCTAGGGTTTTGTATGTATAATATCATGTCGTCTGCAAATAAGGACAGTTTTACTTCCTCTTTTCCAATTTGGATGCCTTTTATTTCTTCTTCTTGTCTAATTGCAATGCCTAATACTTCCAGTAGTATGTTGAACAGGAGTGGTGAGAGCGGGCATCCCTGTCTTGTTCCTGTTCTTAGGGGAAATGGTGTTAGTTTTTGTCCATTGAGTATGATGTTGGCTGTGGGTCTGTCATATGTGGCTTTTATTATGTTGAGGTATGATCCTTCTACTCCCACCTTGCTGAGAGTTTTTATCAAAAATGGGTGTTGGATTTTGTCAAACGCTTTTTCTGCATCAATTGATATGACCATGTGGTTTTTTTCTATCAACTTGTTTATGTGATGTATCACGTTTATTGATTTGCGGATATTGTACCATCCTTGCATCCCTGGGATAAATCCAACTTGGTCATGGTGTATGATCTTTCTGATGTACTGCTGGATCCTATTTGCTAAGATTTTGTTGAGGATTTTGGCATCTATGTTCATGAGGGATATTGGCCTGTAATTCTCTTTCATTGTGTTGTCTTTACCTGGTTTTGGTATTAGGGTGATGCTGGCTTCATAGAATGAGCTTGGAAGTGTTCCTTCCTCTCTAATTTTTTGTAGTCGTCTGAGGAGGATAGGTTTTGGTTCTTCCTTGAATGTTTGGTAAAACTCCCCTGTGAAGCCGTCTGGTCCTGGGCTTTTGTTTGATGGAAGCTTTTGGATGACTGCTTCAATTTCTTCCATAGTTATTGGCCTGTTGAGATTTTTAGATTCTTCCTGATTGAGTTTTGGAATGTTGTATTTTTCTAGGAATTTGTCCATTTCCTCCAGGTTGTCTAGTTTGTTGGAGTAGAGCTGTCCATAGTATTTTTTAACAATCATTTGTATTTCTGTGGGGTCTGTTGTTATTTCGCCTCTATCGTTTCTGATTTTATTTATTTCGGTCCTCTCTCTCTGCTTCTTGGTGAGTCTGGCTAGAGGTTTGTCAATCTTGTTTATCCTTTCAAAGAACCAGCTCTTGGTTTCATTGATTTTCTGTATTGTTTTTTTGGTCTCTATGTCATTTATTTCTGCTCTAAGCTTTATTATCTCCTTCCTTCTGCTCACTCTGGGGTTTTCTTGTTGCTCTCTTTCTAATTCTTTGAGTTGTAGAGTTAGATGATTTACTACCATTTTTTCTTGTTTTTTGAGATAGGCCTGTAGAGCTATAAACTTCCCTCTCAGGACTGCTTTCATTGTGTCCCATAGGTTTTGGATTGTTGTGTTTTCATTGTCATTAGTTTCCAGGATGTTTTTAATTTCTTCTTTGATCTCATTGGTAACCCAATCAATATTTAATAGCATGCTATTCAGCTTCCAGGTGTTTGAGTATTTTGGGTTGTTTTTATTGTAGTTTATTTCTAATATTATGCCATCGTGGTCTGCGAAGACGCTTTTTATGATTTCAATCTTCTTGAATTTGGGGATACTTTGCTTGTGACCCAATATATGGTCTATTTTTGAATATGACTTATGAGCACATGAGTATAATGTATATTCCCTGGCTTTGGGGTGAAGTGTTCTGAAGATGTCATTTAAGTCCATCTGATCTAGTGAGTCATTTAGGATTGCTGTATCTTTGCTGATTGTTTGTCTAGAGGACTTATCCAGTGCCGTCAGTGGTTTATTAAAGTCCCCAACTATGATTGTATTGTTGTCGATCTCTCCTTTGATATCTTCCAGGAGTTTTTTTTATGAATTTGGGTGCTCCTGCATTCGGTGCATATATGTTTACCAGGGTTATATCTTCTTGTTGTATTGATCCCTTTAGTATTATGAAGTGGTCTTCCTTATCTCTTGTTATGGCCTTCACTTTGAGGTCTATTTTGTCCAATATAAGTATTGCTACTCCAGCTGTCTTTTCCTTTCCATTTGCCTGAGAGATATTTTTCCATCCTTTCACTTTCAGTCTGTGTGAGTCCCTTCTAATGAGGTGGGTTTCCTGTAGCCACCAGATGTATGGGTCATGTTTTTTTATCTATTCAGCCACTTCATGTCTTTTGGTTGGGGCATTTAGTCCGTTTACGTTTAAAGTTATTATTGAAAGGTACTTGTTTGTAGCCATTTCTTTTTTTGTGTGGCTGTTTTCTTTCTGAGCTTTTTATTTCTTCTTTTTATACCAGTCCTTTTAGCATTCCTTGCATTGCTGGCTTGGTGGTGACAAACTCCCTTAGCCTTTTTTTTTTTTTCTGGGAAGCTTCTTATTTCCCCTTCAAGTTTGAATGATAGCCTTGCTGGATAGAGTATTCTTGGATTCAGTCCTTTGCTTTGCATCACTTTGTAAATTTCCATCCATTCTTTTCTGGCCTGGTGTGTTTCTGTTGAGAAATCATTTGATAATCTAATGGGAGATCCCTTGTATGTAACTTTCCGTCTCTCTCTTGCAGCCTGTAAGATTCTCTCTTTGTCCTGAACATTTGCCATGGTGATTATGATGTGTCTTGGTGTGGGTCTTTTTGGGTTCACCTTGTTTGGGACTCTCTGGGCCTGTGTGACTTTTTTCTTCCCCACCTCAGGAAAGTTTTCTGATATTATTTCTTCGAATAGGTTTTCTAATCCTTGTTCATCTTTATGTTGTCTGGCACCCCTATTATTCGTATGTTGTTTCGTTTCATGTTGTCCCAAAGCTCCCTTAGGCTCTCCTCCTGTCTTTTAATTTTTTTCTCCAATTGCAGTACATTTTGGGTGTGTTTTGCTTCCTTGTCTTCTAATTCGGTAATTCGGTCTTCCGCTTCTCCTAGTCTACTGTTGATACTTTCAATGGTGTTTTTCATTGCAGCTATATCACTCTTCATTTCTTCATGGGTCTTACTTAAGTTGTTGATTCATTCATCTGTTTCTTCTAGCTTCTTGCATATGTTATTGATTTTTTCCTCCGTCCAGTTTATGAACTCTAGGACCCTTAATCTGAAATCTTTTTCTGTCATGTTGCATGCCTCTGTATCACTTAGCTGCTTTTCTGGCGAGTCCTCTTTTTCTTTCCTTTGGGGGTTTCTTTGTCTACCCATGTTTGATCTCACTGACATATCTAGACGTTGAGTCATTCAGTGGCTGCTCACTGGGTGGCAGTGACTCCTTGGTCTGTGGTTGTTCTTCAGGCGGTTTCAGTAGCAGCTGCTCCTCAGTTGGCAGCAGCTCCTCTGGTGGGTGCTGTTCACAGCTGTGGTGGCTCTTCTGGCTGGTAGGGGGAGGCTTCACGTACAGCTGCTGTTCCTCAGCAGAGGGTGTGGTGCTCAGGAGGCTGCTGTTGCTTGGATCTGCTGCGTTTATTTAAAGGCACAAAATACAACACAACAAGGCACCACGTACCAGGCACTATACACAAATATATTCACGATATTAATAACTCCAAATAAAGGTGACCACCCGAATTAAGAGAATTAGGGGATAAAGAAGAAGGAAGAGAAAAAGATAAAAGAGAAAAAAGAAAAGAAAAGTAAGGACCAAAAAAAGGAGTGCAAGAATGAAATTGGGAAAAAGGAGGGTTGGAAAATAAAAGCGAGAAAAGAAAAGAAAAAAAAAAGAGCGAAAAAAGAGAAAGAAGTGGAAGAGTGGAAGAGATTTTTTATGTTCGGAGAATACTCCTATAGAACCGCCACTAATCCCAACAAATTCCAGCAACAGCTCCCTGGAGATGGATGCAAACTCGAAACAACTAATAATATAACGATGAAAATAGAATGGAGGACACTAATCCCAAAATAAAATAAAGAAAAAATAACATGGCACTTTAAAAAATGGTACAATGGTAGCAGTAATAATACTGGTTAAAAATAAGAAGGTAGTAATTAAAAGGGTAAAATCAGGTGATGGAAAAAGAAGAAAAAAAAAGAAAGAAAAAAAGAAAAAAATTGGTTTCTTAGTTAAAAGGTGAAAAAAGAAAAAAAAATTTGCAGTAGTGAAGGTCCTTCAGTTCTTCTATTCTTCAGTCTGGTCCACCTTTAGTCCTGCCAGATATTCAGGAGAGTGTTGAGTTTCCCTGCGATACACTGTTCCTCTGTGTTGTAAACCACAGTCCTTATTTTAAAGCAGGTCATATTTGTTTCCCAGACCGCCTTATTTTGTGTTTAGCAAAGAGTCAGTTTGTGGGTCAGCCTCTGGGTGGCAGTGTTCTGGGGTTGGCCTCTGAGGCTATACGGCTTCTCTATTGCACTTAAAACTGATTTGGAGAGGTCAACTATCCAGAGCTGGTTCCCTAATAGTTACCCGCTCTGTGTTGTTGCTGGGATTGAAAATCCCTCTATAGGCCAGACCCTGTTAACTCCCAGGGACTGATCAGGTTATTTTAATCCTTGATCTCCTACAGGGTGGAATCTGGGTGTGGCTGTGCTTGCCTGGGGGCTGGGCGGAGGAGTCTCACTCTCCAGAGAGAATGGCTGCCCCAGTCCTGGGCTCAGGAGTGTCTCAGCGCTCAATTCGCTGCCACCTCTTTTGGCCCCCCTTCTCTCCTCAGTCTCTCCCCAGATTCCACTCCTCCGCACCCTCTCCCTCTCTTCAGCACAGGTGAGTGTCTGTATCCGAAATATCTTATGAAAAGGATTCAGTGAAAACCAACAAACAAACGCCGGCCGCAGAAACGGGGAAGGCTTGATTTCTGTAAGCTCTTCTCTTACTGGCACTGCATGGTCTGGTCAGCTCTTCAGGCTGCCCCCTTTAGGCTCAGTCCTCCGTGATCACAGAACCCAGCTCTCAAATCCCCCAGCGGTGCTGGGAATCCCGCAGATCTCCTTTCCCCAGTCAGGGGCTGTGCCTGTCCCAAGGGACTCGGCTGTCTGCCACCCGGTCTCCCTCCGACCCTCTGGGCTCAGAGGTCTGGCAAACTTTCCTGCCAAAATTCCTGGGTTGTTTTTTTTTTTACCTTTCCAGGGGAGTTCTGCCCTTCCAGGCTGCAAACGGTCTCACCAGCTGAGCAATTTCGCCAATTCAGGGTGGGTGTTATTAGTTTCAGCTACTCACTCCATTTGCTCCAGGACACGACCTGGGATGCGTCTGCCTAAATCGCTGCCATCTTCAGAATGTGCAAGCCGTCCTCTCTCAGAGCTTCCACTCCTGAGTCCAGTCAAAAAGGAGGTTATCCGAGTCACAGATAAATAAGAACAGACATTAAAAACACCCTGATCGGTTTGGCTCAGTGGATAGAGCATTGGCCTGCGGACTGAAGGGTCCCAGGTTTGAATCTGGTCAAGGGCATGTACCTTGGCTGTGGGCACATCCCCAGTAGGGAGTGTGCAGGAGGCAGCTGATTGATGTTTCTCTCTCATGGATGTTTCTAACTCTCTATCCCTCTCCTTCCTCTCTGCAAAAAATCAACAAAATATATTTTTTAAAAAAATAAAAAATAAATAAAAAATAAAAACACCCTTAACCTCCACGGGCTCTGAAAGAACCTGGGCGGGACACTTAAGAAATTGGTTCTCAGCTTTCCGCTGCCTAAAGGCGGGGCAGGAGTGACGTCAGAGGGCCGTGGAGGCCTGTGGGAAGTGTAGTCCTGACGCTCCTGGCTCCTGCCAGCTTCCTGGGAGGGGATCCTGGGCTCTTTCTGGGCAAGTGCAGCTGGGGGAGCATTCAGGGACCTCAGGGTCTACTGGGGACATGAAGGGCCTGCACCCGGATGAGCGCTGGGAGGGGTGCACCCGAGACAAGGATTGGGAGCTGGAGGCGCTTGGACCCCTCCCCACGCCCTCAGCGCCAAGTGTCAGGCCTGACAGCCCTCGGGGCGGCTGGGCCCTCGGACCCAGGCGCGGGTGGGGCTGAGCCCAGTGCAGAGCTGAGCCCGTGGGGAGCTGGTGCTGAGTGCGGCCCGGGTGCGGGGACCCGAGAGCAGCCCGTGCCGGCGTGGATGGTGAGCGGGCAGCAAGCTCGGAGAGCCGGCAGCGAGAGCCCAGCTCCCGCAGGAAAGACCAGGAAAGGCCAGCGCTGCCCCTGTCTGCAGGGACAGCGGGACCGGCATGAGAGTCAGTTTCGCATCTGAAAATGACGATGTCAATGGCTCCTTCGTGGTTGTTTTGACACCTGGATCCAGGCCGTCACTTGTAAAATACAGAGCAAGTGCCAGGGAGGAAGCACCACGTGGCCGCTGTTCTCTTAGGGGACGCGCTGCTCCGTTCCCTTCTGTCCTTTTCGTTGTGTGGCCGCCTGTCCCCTCGCAGCCCCCGCAGCGGACCCCGAGCTCAGGCTGGGGGAGCGCTGGGCCCGCGTGTGCGCACCGACGGGAGGGCTGGGGGGCTGCACAAACAGGCTTTGCCACAACACAGTGAGGCGGGATCTCTGTGCTGGCGGGGTCTCCGCCTTCGATGTGTAAAACACGCCCACCGGTGAAGCACATGAAGCAAGGTGTGCCCGTGCTGGCAACCTCAGGCTTTGTGTGGACGTCACACCTGCCCACGCCAGCCCGCAGCCCTCACAGGCAGGGCACAGCGACCTGCCCGAGTGCCAGGGGCAGAAGGGAAAGCGCACAGGTGGGCTGTACCATGTGTGAAATGGACTCTGGGTTTCCAGTGTCTCTCCGATCCCAGGGGCAGGCAGAGGTTTCTGGCCCTTCTGCTCGGTCAGGCTCTTAGGTCTGATGTACAATGAGTTCTAAGAGTCAGGGCTTGGCCCCTCAGATGCATCTTTCTCAGGTCTATGTTTCAGTTCCCTGGAAACAAGAAACCCCTGTAGCAGTGATTCCCAAAGTGGGCGCTACCGCCCCCTGGTGGGCGCTGCAGCGATGGGGGGGGGCGGTGATGGCCACAGGTGCATTTGTTTTAACTTTTGTTGTATTACCTTTCTATTCTGAGTTCAATAAATAGTTTCATAATTTCAAACTTCAATGTTTCTAATTTACACCTTTCTTTACTATATTTTACGAAAAAGGTAGAAACATTAATACATATATCTTTGTTTAATTGCTATTAAAATTTTTTAAAAAAATTAATTTCCAGGGGGCGCTGAGTAATATTTTTTCTGGAAAGGGGGCGGTAGGCCAAATAAGTTTGGGAACCACTGCCCCATAGGAAGCAGGGCTCTGTGCGCAGCCTCCCCTGGAAGGAGCACCCTCTGACCACAGGCCTCTGGGCGGAGCTTCAGAGCAGAGGCAGAGGAGCCCAGGGGAGCAGACTGTGCATCTGCAAGGACAGAAGCAGCTCTTGGTCGCTCTGGCCAGGATGGGCCAGTCCTGGTGCTGACACCACCCCCAGAAGCCTCCACATGGTGGCCTGGCCGGTGGGGGCGGGTGGAGCTAGGTGAGTTGGGTGGCCCAGGGGCCAGGGCTCAGCGAGGGCTAGGTCCTTGGACAGCTTGTGAGTGAGGCCTGGGGGGAGGGGTCACCAGGCAGGGGGAGGAAGGTCTCCACTTTCCCTAAACATCCTCCACCCTTTACAGATGCTGTGCTGCGGGCACGCTGTCCATCACCCGGGACACTGCTGACATCCTGAGCTCAGGGGACCCCAGAGTGAGGACCGGAAGGCTCTTCCAAGGTCATCAATTTCTGACTTTTTTGAAGATTCATCTGCAAACCTTCAGGGACTGGTCCAGGGAAATTTAGCTTGTGAGTCAGGAGGAAAACATTGTTCTTGTCTCTCCTACAAATAAGTTCCCAAAAAATCCTACCAAAAGGGCTTTTTGAGACGCATCAAAGCTGAAACCGCCAAATAAAAAAATTTTGCCTTACAACACCCATCTTTTTAACTCGGTGTAAATGATATTACTGCAAAAAGTAAATAATGTCACTGAGTGTATTTCTGATATGTTAATCTGAGTGGCCTTCCTTTGGTGTAATTTCATTCAATGAATCCTCAGTTTTTATCTCTTTGTTCGTCAGGAGGACACGTGCGTTGTTGATAATGAGTGGAGGAAAGTGTGTGTTCACGAGGCGACTCCTGTGAGGCACAGGCCGGGGTGTGACCTGGGGAGTGCATCTAGGAGCTGGAAGGCAGGCCAGGTCTTGTACCCACACCTTCTTTCTGTCCCCTCAGCTGAACCTCAGTTCTCCACACTCTCCCAAGAGCCACAGAAAATGAACGTTCCTCAGGGGAGCTCCTTATCCATTCCCCGCTGTCTCTTGTAATGGATTTATGAGGGTTAGAGGGCTCTGCGTTACATAGAAAAAGAAATAGAAATAGATGAAGTCAATCTTGAGGGAAATTATTTTTATATTTTACTGTGAGCTGTGATGTTTGCTGTCAGCTCTTGGTAGGTGACCGTTGTCAGTGTAACCAGATACCTATCAGTGGGTTTGCTGGGTCTTTTGGTAAGTTTATGTGTAATTTTATAAGAAACCGCCAGATGTTTCCAAGTTGGCTCTACTGTTTCTCATGCCCATCAGTAATGTCCCAGAATTCTCATTGCTCTTTGGTTTCCAAGATTTGGTTTGGCCTTATTATTTTTAACCGTTGTAGTTGGTGTCTAGTTAAATCTTACTGGGTTGTAATTTGCATTTCCCTGGTGACTAACAATGTTAAGCCTCTTTTCGTGTGCTTTTTAACCATTCATAATCTCCTTTAATGAAGCGTCTGATTAGATGATCAAATCTTTGTTCATTTTTTTTTTCATATTGGGGGGGGGTTGGTGGGCTTCTTTTCGGTCTTGTTGAACTGAAAGAGTTTATCAAATATATGTTTTGCAATTTTTTCTCCATCTCATGCTTGCTTTTTTTAAAATCCTCACCCAAGGATATTTTTTCCATTGCTTTTTAGAGAGAGTGGAAGAGATGGAGGAGAGAAAGAGGGGAGGGAGGGAAGGAGGAAGGGAGGGAGGGAGAGAGAGAGAAAGAAAGAGAGAGAAACATTAATGTGAGAAACAAATACATCGATTGGTTGCCTCCACATTCCTGACCAGGTCAAGGGATCTAACCTGCAACCCAGATACATGCCTTTGACCAAGAAGCCAATCTCGACCTTTGGTGTGAAGGTCGATGATCTACCTGCTGAGTCACACCAGCCAGGGCTCTTGCTGGCTTATTTAAGAAGAAAATGTTTTCAGATTGTTTTTAGGTTTTGCATATACTTAAAAAGGTTTTATATGGCATAATTATAGATTCATAGGAATTAGCACTATTGTATTCTTCACAAATTTTCCCCATTATTTGTTTTAGTTATTTCATGACTATGATATAGTCTCGACATTATTTGTAAATAGACGTTGGTGCAATGTGTGTGAGTAGCTCTATGTCATTTTGTCACATGTGGAGATTCATGTAACCACCACCTCAAATAAGATACAGCACTATTCTATCACCACCATAGATTTCTCTTGTGTCACATCTTTATAATCGTATCCAAGCCCTTCTTCTGTACCATTCCTAATCTCAGCCAACTACTGATATACCCTTCATCTCCACAATTTTGCCATTTCAAGAACAGTATATAAATGGAATCATACAGTTGAAATTGAGATCCATCCAAGTTTTAGTGTGTACAAATAGTTTATTTCTTTTATTACTAAAGTGGTATTCCACATCTGACTGTATCATAGTTTGTTTAGCCATTCATGTATTAAGACATTTTAGTTGTTTCTAATTTGGGGCTGTTTTATTTTTATTTATTGATTTTTGAGAGAGAGAGAGAGAGAGAGAGAGAGAGAGAAACATTGATTTTTTATTTCACTTTTTTATGCGTTCATTGGTTGATTTTGTGTATGTGCCCTGACTGGGGATCAAACCCGCAACCTTGGCGTGTCAGGATGATGCTCAAGCCAACTGAGCTACCCAGACAGGGATGGGCTGTTTTAAATAAAGCTGCTATGGCCCTGACTGGTGTTGCTCAGTGGTTAGAGTGTCAGCCCACCCACAGAAGGGTCTGAGGGTTCAATTCCCTTGCAGGTTTGATCCCAGCTCCATCAAAGAGCAGGCAGGAGGCAGCCAATTGTGTAGTCTCTCACATAGACGTTTTTTTCTCTTCCTGTCCCTTGCCCTCTCTGTCCCTCCCCTTCCACTCTCTCTAAAAATCAATGGAAAAAGTATCCTAGGGTGAGGATTAATAAAATAAAATAATAATAAATAAATAAAGCTGCTATGCCTACTCATGTTCAGGTTTTTGTGTGAACATAATTATTTCTTTGAGATAAATACCCAGGTGTGTGATTGTGCCTGTTGGTAAGTACCATATTTTTCCGTGTCTAAGACACTGTTTTTTTCTAAAATCACACTGAAAATCGAGGGGCATCTTATACACGGAAGTCAGCCGAGGAGGGAGCTCTGTGGGTGTGTAGCTGCTCACACCTTGTCAGACAGGCTTCCTCCCATCACGAGTCTTATTGTTACTGACGTCAGCTGATGCCTTGGAGGTGGAGGTGGAGAGTGTGCAGATGCAACAGGGACCTGAGCATTCTAGCCTATAAAGATGTCAAAAAATAAAAAGATAAATACCTGCAAGTGATTGTCTTACTCTGCAAAATTCAAACTGAATGCAATCAGCTGTGCAAAAGAGCATGGAAATAGAGCTGCAGAGAGACAATGTGGACCTCCTCCCACTGAGTGTAGGCTCAGACAGCGGAGAAAACAGGAAGAACAACTCCTTAAGATGCCAAAAAAGAAGGCATTAAGAGGAAAATCAGCAAAATGTTTAAAATATTGATTTCTTAATTTGGGGTTGGAAAAGTGGAGGCATCTTATACATGGGGATGTCTTATACACAGAAAAATATGGCATGTGTTTTGTTCTTTAAGAAACTGCCAAACTATTTTCCAGAGTAGCTGTACCATTTTTCATTGCTACCAGCAGTGTTTAAGAACTTCAGTGACTTTCTGTCCTTCCTCGTACTTGGTATTATCATTATTTTTTTGTATTAGTGGTTATAATAAGTGTATAATGATAATTAATCATGGTTGTAATGTGTATTTCCTTAATGGATAGCGATGTTAAATACCTTTTCATGTGTTCATATGCCATATGTAGTAAATGTCTGTTTATGGTGTTGTACATTGCCCCCATTTTTACTGAGGTATAATTTCAAATAAAAATTGTGTATATTTAAGTCTTAAGACTTGATATTGTGTTGTACATAGACATTGTGAAATACTGCCACGATGAAGCAAATTTACATGCCCATGACCTGACATAGTTACAGTCACCTGTTGGGGAATGATTTGAGAACACTTACCCTCTTGCCATATTTCAAGTACAGACACACCTGATTTTATCGTGCTTCGCAGATGTTGTGTGTGTTACAAATTGAAGGCAACGCCCTCTACCAGCAAAAGAGTACAAGTGCCTATATTGTGAGACTTCATTAGTGGTCTTCTGGAACCAAGCCCACATTATCTCTGAGGTCTGCCTGTGTATAATACAGTATTGTTAACTGTAGTCACATTGCTGCACATTACGACTCCCTAGTTTATTTATTTGGCATAACTGAAGTTTGTTCCCCTTTACAACATCTCCCCATTCCCCGTTTCCCTAGCCTGTGGAAACCAACACTCACTTTCTATGAATTTAACTGTTTTTTATTCCAATGAGGTTATGCAACATTTGTCTTTCTGTGTTTGGCTTATTTCACTTAGTAAATGTCCTCCTGTTTTGTCCAAGTTGGGGCAAAAGTCAGAATTTCCTTTCTCTTTCTGGATTAATAATATTCCATCAGATATACTATGTTTTCTTTAATCATCCATCTGTTGGTGGACAGACTGTTTCCATGTCTTGACTATTGTGAATAATGCTGCAATGAAAATGGGTGTGTACATGTCTCTTTGAGATCCTGATTTCATTGCCTTTGGTATATACATAGAAGTGGGATTGCTGGATCTTTAAGTAGTTTCATTTTTGTTTCTTTGAGGAACTTTCACACTGTTTTCCATAATGACTGAACCAATTTAGCATCCCCACTAACAGTGTACAGGGGTTCCATCTTCTCCACATCCTTGCCAACACTTGTTATCTTTTGAATGTTTTACAATTTCAGGTCTTAAGTCTCTAATCCACCTTGAGTTGATTTTTGTATTAGTGTGAATAAGAATCCAGATTCATTACTCTGCATGTGGATATCCAGTTTTTTCACACCATTTAAAAAAATATATTTTTATTGATTTCAGAGAGGAAGAGAGAGCCTCCTGCACACCCCCTACGGGGGAGCGAGCTCGCAACCTGGACCTGTGCCCTGACTGGGAATCAAACTGTGACCTCTTAGTTCATAGGTTGGTGCTCAATCACTGAACCACACTGGCCAGGCTTTCACCATTTATTGAAGAGACTCTTCTTTTCCCATTGTGTGTTCTTGGCACCCTTGTTGAAGACCAGTTATCAATAGTTGTGGATATATTTCTGGGTTCTCTGTACTGTTTCATTGGTTTGTGTGTCTCTATCTACTATAACTTTGTAATATATTTTGCAGTTAGGAAGTGTGATGCCTCTAAGCATTGTTCTTTCTCAAGATTGCTTTGGCTATCTAAGTCTTTTGTGGTTCCAATGGGTTTTTAAGATAGTAGATAAATAAAATTGATTAACCTCTAACCAATCTAATAAAAAAGAGAGGTGACACAAATTACTAATATCGAAATGGAAAGTTGGGATATCACTACAGATGCCATGGACATTAGAAGGATAACAAAGGAATGCTATGAATAACTCTGCCCACAAATGTGAAAACCCAGACGAAATGGATCAATTCCCTGAAATACATAAAACTCACATAAAAAGAAATAGACCATCTGAATAGGCCTATATCTATTAGAGAAATTAAATCAATAATTTCTAACCTTCCAACACATATGCCAGGCCCAGATGAGTGCACTTGTGAATCCCACCAAACATTTAAAGAAGAGATTATACCAATTCTCTACAGTCCCTTCCGGAAGACAGGAGCAAAAGAATACTTGGTGATCTGTTCTCCAAGGACAGCATTACCCTAATACCAAGCCAAACAAAGACATCACAAGAAAAGAAAACTGCAGACCAATATCTATCATTAACATAGGTACAAAAAATCTCAACAAAATATTAGCAAATGGAATCAATGTATAAAGAGGATTATATACCACAACCAAGTGGGGTTTATCCTACTTATGCAAGGCTAGTTCCAGATTTAAAAATCAAGTAATGTGATATTACCTATCACATCAATACAACAGGTTAAAGAAGAAAATGCATATGATCATATTAATAGATCTAGAAAAATGATTTAACAAAATCCAAATTTATTAACAATAAAAATTCTCAGCAAACCAGGAATAGAGGGGAACTTCCTCAACTTGATAAAGATCATCCACAAAAATCTTACAACTAATGGCAAGAAACTAGAAGCTTTCCCACTAAGATCAGGAACAAGCAAGGATGTCCCCTCTCACCATTCCTCTTCAACATTGTACTGGAAGTCCTAGTAATATAATAAGGCAAATAAAGGAAATAAAGTGTATACATGATTAAAAGAAAGAAATCAAACTAATTTTGTTCACAAATGACATGACTCTCTATGTAAAACATTTGAAAGAATCTACAAAAAATATTCCTGGAGCTAATAAGCAATTATAGCAATATTGCAGGATATAAGGTTAATATTCAAATGCCAATTGTTTTCCTATTTTCTGGCAATGAATAAGTGAAATTTGAAATTAAGGACACAATACCATTTACATTAACACCCCCAAAAAATGAAATACTTAAATGTAAATATAATAAAATATATACAAAATCTATATGAGGAAAACTATAAAACTCTGATGAAAGAATAAACAAATGAAGAGATATTCCATCCTCACAGATAGGAAGACTCAATATTGCCACAATGTCAATTTTTCCAAATTTGATCCATAAATTCAATGTGATTCCCAAGTTAATAAATTCAAAATCCCAAGTTATTTTGTGGATACAAACAAACTGATTCCAAAGTTTAGGTAGAGAAGCAAAAGACCCACATGAGCCAATACAAAATTGAAAGATAAGAACAAAGTCTGACAATTGACTTTACCTAACTTCAAGACTTACCATAAAGCTGCAGTAGTAAGACAATGTGATATTGGTAAAAGAACAGACCAGCAGATCAATGAAACTGAGCAAGGAGTATACAGCAACCTCTGGCGTCGGGAACTGCCTGCCACTTAGAGCCTGGCTGCTGCTGGGAGCTGTCTTGGTGCTCAAAGCTGTGTTTTCCTGTTGAACGCAAGTCATCCCGCAGAACGCTAGCTGACCAGGCATTCTGTGACCATGATGCCGTGAGACAGACAGAAACAAGCCTGCTGTGCCCTCTCACAATTCCAGACGCCCCTCCGCTGCTATGAGTGACTGCGGCTTTTATTACTGATTTATGTGTTGCAGCATCCAATCCCGACCAAATTCCGCTGCCTTGGAACCTCTGCAAAATGAACTAACCAGAGCTCAAACCCTATAATTCCTTCCTAGCACTCTCTTACTAAAATGCTTCATGCAACGACCTCATTGCAACCCTATTGAAATCCAAGTTGCTCAGTTGCAAGTGTGTCGCTGATGGGATTTGGCTGCAGCATTGACATGGTCCACAGTTATTCATTGGAGTTCTGCTAGGAGGCTCTGTCCCTTACTCATTCCTTCCTTTTATTTATGTGGGCACCTGGAGATTATTCCATCCCTCGGGCTCTAATCCACTCCTGTATTTATCATTTTGCTAAATATGTCCCAGCTTTGGTCGTTGGGAGCTCTATCAGGATGGCTCTGTGTCCATTTCTCCCCGGAATTAGAGGCTTCCAGGGCAGTTTTACGTTCAGAGCAGAATTGAGCAGAGTGCAGAGCGTTCCCGTCTGTTTTCTGTGCCCCAATCCCTGTAGCCCTCCCTACTATGAGCATTCTGCCGCAGAGCGGTACATTGGCTGCTCAGTGAGCTGACCTTGACAAACCATGACCCCAGATGTATGTGTAACATAAGAAAGGGGGCTTATCTTACAAATCTAAACTAAGGCAGACTGGACTTATGCGGAACATCTGTTAAGGAACCTACCACATTCATCACAACCCTCCACCTCAGCGTTTGTTAGCTTTCTCCACCCTAGAAGCTAGGACCTTGCATGTGAGGAAATCTCTGATCTAGCAATCATGCCGTTTCCTGTTGCCCCTTCAAGCGCGCTGTAACACTTGCTCTTGTCCAAAATCCATCGGAAGAGCGATCCATTGCTTGCTAGGCATGTACTTCCCCATTCTGTGGTTTGTTCTCCCCTGAATAAAGTGCATGAAACTCATGCTAGATTGTTTTAGTTTTGGCATTTGACTCGTATGTCTTTACCTTAAAAGGTACACTTTGAACAGTCCAAAAGTTTCACTTTATATTAGTTTCCAAACACATAGAAAAGTAGAAAACAGTAAAATGAGAATACCAATATTCTAGAGGTAGAACATGATAACATTTTCCTATATTTGCCTTTCTAGTTAATTACAAATAAATAAAACAACGCTAAGTACTTTAATATGCATCTCGAAGAAAGTAAACTTGCCTAGATAATCCCAATGTTATAAGAATGAACAAAAGTAACGATTACTTCCCTTAATACCGGTCCTATACCAATTTCCACATTGTTCCCCAATGTTTTGTTTTCTCCGGTCAGGTCAGGACCCAATCGAGAACCACACACTGTGAAAGTTTAGCCCTTACCTCTGGGCCTGTGGTAGAATCTGCTCTCCAGTTACCAGTAGACTGTTAATAGCACCTTATTATCACACACACACACACACACACACACACCCACACCCCCACACACACACACACACACACACCCTCGCGCAGCATTGTGGGAACCTACGGCCTGTGCTTTCCTCTGCGCATGTGCGACCACCCGCCACTGTCCTGTCCGGCTCGCTGGCGCCGAGGGTTTGCAGACAGGTGAGAGCTTTGGGGGCTGCCACCGCCTCTCCAGGGGCCAGGCCTGGGGTCCCCCGGAAGCGGGTGGGGCGGGCCAGCCCCGCGGCCTCCAGGGCGAAGGTGGGTCTCAGTCGGGTCAGAAGATGCTGGAAGCAGGCGGAGTGCGGGAGCCGCCGCTCATGCCTGGGAAATCCGGCCGGGGCAGAGGGAGAGGGGTGCGTGTAGCGCTGACCGTGAACCTGGAGGGAGGGGCGCGCGTGTAGCGCTGACCGTGAACCTGGAGGGAGGGGGCGCGTGTAGCGCTGACTGTGAACCTGGAGGGAGGGGGCGCGTGTAGCGCTGACAGTGAACCTGGAGGGAGGGGGCGCGTGTAGCGCTGACTGTGAACCTGGAGGGAGGGGGCGCGTGTAGCGCTGACCTGAACCTGGAGGGAGGGGGCGCGTGTAGCGCTGACAGTGAACCTGGAGGGAGGGGGCGCGAGTAGCACTGACCTGAACCTGGAGGGAGGGGGCGCGTGTAGCGCTGACCGTGAACCTGGAGGGAGGGGGGCGCGTGTAGCGCTGACCGTGAACCTGGAGGGAGGGGGGCGCGTGTAGCGCTGACAGTGAACCTGGAGGGAGGGGGCGCGTGTAGCGCTGACCGTGAACCTGGAGGGAGGGGGGCGGCGCTGACCGTGAACCTGGAGGGAGGGGGCGCGTGTAGCGCTGACCGTGAACCTGGAGGGAGGGGGGCGGCGCTGACCTGAATCTCAGGCCCAGCTCGCTGGCCGCGGGTCTGCAGAGAGGCCGAGGCAGGAGCTGGAGGAGCGGGTGAGTGCTGACGCTTGGGCCTGGGGGAGGTTTGTCATGGGGGGGGGGGGGGCTAATTAGTAAAAACTGCGTGGTGACGTTGTTCAGAGAGAGAATCGTTCCTTGGACAGCATTTGTTTAACCCCGTGCTAGTTGATGGGCACTAATAAGCACTGGTTCATAGGCCGCCGTTACATGTTGGCTCCCAGCCCGTTTGGAAGAGAGGGTTGTTCTTTTCGTTTAGCGTTTCATTTAATTCTCACAGCCGCCCTCTCTGTAGTTCTTACACGTCATCAGAAAGTGAGAGCCAGCGTGGGCTCGGAGGAGTACAGTGTACAGACCCTGTCACCAAGGCGAGGGGCCAGGAGGCAAGTGCCGGGCTGCGTCACCACATGCAGCCCTCCCCTGCCCCGCCTGCCTGGGCCCGGCTGCAGCCTGCACAGCACTCGCAGAGCGTCTGTGCCCGACCCCCAGCACTGGGATTATAAAGCCAGTGCCAGCCGACCTCCCTCTGCGGCAAGCAAGCGTATGTACTCTGGGGTTTCTGCATGTCTCCAAAGCCCCGGGGGCTCCTGCCGCCCCCCAGGCTGTGCCTGCCTTCAGAGGCACAATCTGATAGCCCAGGGCAGTGCTCGCCCCGATAGAAAGATACGGTGCGCCTCAGATACAATGGCAACGGCTCTAGTAGCCACATTAAAAACTAAAAGAAACATGTGAAGATAATTTTAAGAACCTACAGCAGGCCCTTGAATAATGGCATTTAACTCAACAGCGCTTTGTAATAACGTTGGTGAAGGAGGCGAATGAATCAATTCCAGCTCCGCCACTGTGTGGAGGAGTTTGCACGTTCTGCCCCGTGCGCGTGGGTTTTCGCCAGGGACTTCCATTTCCTCCCAAACCCCAAAGATGTGCAGGTGAGGTTAGCTGACATGTCTGCACTGTCCCGGCCTGAGTGGGGGTGTGTGAGGTGAGGTTAGCTGACATGTCTGCACTGTCCCGGCCTGAGTGGGGGTGTGTGAGGTGAGGTTAGCTGACATGTCTGCACTGTCCCGGCCTGAGTTGGGGTGTGTGAGGTGAGGTTAGCTGACATGTCTGCACTGTCCCGGCCTGAATGGGGGGGTGTGAGCTGAGGTTAGCTGACATGTCTGCACTGTCCCGGCCTGAGTGGGGGTGTGTGAGGTGAGGTTAGCTGACATGTCTGCAGTGCCCCGGCCTGAGTGGGGGTGTGTGAGGTGAGGTTAGCTGACATGTCTGCACTGTCCCGGCCTGAGTGGGGGTGTGTGAGGTGAGGTTAGCTGACATGTCTGCACTGTCCCGGCCTGAGTGGGGGTGTGTGAGGTTAGGTTAGCTGACATGTCTGCACTGCCCCGGCCTGAGTGGGGGTGTGTGAGGTGAGGTTAGCTGACATGTCTGCACTGCCCCGGCCTGAGTGGGGGTGTGTGAGGTGAGGTTAGCTGACATGTCTGCACTGCCCCGGCCTGAGTGGGGGTGTGTGAGGTTAGGTTAGCTGACATGTCTGCACTGCCCCGGCCTGAGTGGGGGTGTGTGAGGTGAGGTTAGCTGACATGTCTGCACTGTCCCGGCCTGAGTGGGGGTGTGTGAGGTGAGGTTAGCTGACATGTCTGCACTGTCCCGGCCTGAGTGAGGGTGTGTGAGGTTAGGTTAGCTGACATGTCTGCACTGTCCCGGCCTGAGTGGGGGTGTGTGAGGTGAGGTTAGCTGACATGTCTGCACTGCCCCGGCCTGAATGGGGGTGTGTGAGGTTAGGTTAGCTGACACGTCTGCACTGTCCCGGCCTGAGTGAGGGTGTGTGCGGTTAGGTTAGCTGACATGTCTGCACTGTCCCGGCCTGAGTGAGGGTGTGTGAGGTTAGGTTAGCTGACATGTCTGCACTGTCCCGGCCTGAGTGAGGGTGTGAGTGAGGGCATGTGGTGTGAGCTGCCCTGCGATGGAAGGGTGTCCTGTCGGGGGTGGGGGTCCTGCCTTGCACCGAGCTGCTGGGACGCTCTGGACACCCTGAACCTGAATAAGCAGGCTAGACTAGAACAATCATCTTACTTGTTTTCATTAATCCGTCTTAAAAACATATGTAGCTCACATTTATATCAATGTTTAGTATTGGGGGTATTTGGGGTCTTTATGTAGAAGTTTGGTGATGTTTTTATGACCAGAAATAAGCCATAGGAACTTAACTCTTGCTTATCTCAATTAGCCCGTGTTCAAATGGATTGTGACACACCATTTCACTTAAAGCTGCCACTTCCAAGAACCTGTCGAGGGTGTTAAGTGAGGATCTGTTGCCTTTATCTTAACGTGCAGAATGTCTTTATTCACCTTGCGGCGCTAGCCACATTTCAGGTGCTCAGTAGCAGGATGTGGCCAGTGGCTATAGTAATGGATAGAACAGTCTAGTGTATTCCAAGAGAATCTGGTGTAACGCGATCATGTCACTAGGGTGATTTGCTCCTCAGCGGACTTTTGAAATGTCTAGAGATGTGTTTGGTGTCACGGCTGGGAGGAGGGTGCCGCTAGCACCTGGTGAGTAGGGGCCGGCATTGCTGCTAGACAGCCCGCACTGACGGGCAGCCCCCACGATAAAGGCCTAGCCAGCCCACGGGTCAGCAGTGTTGAAGTGGAGAAACACTGAGATGGATTTGCTTCCTAGGCCTAGGTCTCAACATCGCTGGAACAAAGTGGCTCTTGGGTGGCAGGAAGGAGGGAGCCATAGGGACAGGCGTCCCACCTGGAAGAACCCCGGTTGGGACTCACCAGAGCTTCAGAACAGCTGCTGCAGAACTCGGAACGGAGCGCGTCTGGATTTGCTCCACCAGCAGCAGTCCTTAGTCACCTTGTCCAGAGGCAGCCAGACTTGGTGATGTCCCCACATCCAGAAGCCCAGGTGACAGCGGAAACTGGACCAGCCTGCAGAAGGTGGGAAGCTGGGGCTGAGAGCGATGGGTGACTGTCAGGCTGCACAGGAAAAGCCACAGCAATGGCCAAGGAAATTGGTCTTCTTCTGAAATAGCCCTCCATTCTCTTCCTTCTTCCTTCTGCCCAGATCCTGAGCCATTCTCATATCATGTCCGTCACATGTGGTGCCCAGAGATATGCTGAAGCTTCCTTTACCTGAACAGATACAATCACAAAATGATAGTCTAGGAAGGGATTTCTGTTTCCAACTCTTGAAACCTTAAAGGTGTCGAACCTGGGATGTATGTCCCCTGGTCACCCGGGACAGAACTAGGAGCAAAGCAGTATTCATTCTGTCACAGGTAAGTCACTAGAAGTGTCTTATCGAAAGTCTTTTTTATTTTTAATAAGACTTTTGGGAGCTAGGGCAAGGTAGAAGAGGATAGAGGAGGGATAAATGGTGATGGGAGGAGACTTGACTTTGAGTAGTGAACATTCAATACAGTATACAAATCATCTATTATAGAATTATATACTTAAAACCTATATAATTTTATTAACTAATGTCACCCCAATAAATTCAATACATTTTTTGAAAATTCAAAAACAAAGCAGATTCAAGAGAAATAAGTAAATTTGACTCAAGAATTTAGGCATCGGGAGGAGAATAAAAAGGGAAACTTAGCTGAGAAGAAAAAAGGCTTTTTGAGAAATTTCAACAAATTAGAACAAAAGGATTTTACATTTTTTTAATCAGTATGTATCTTACCATTCTTTTCCATTTTCTGTTGATTTTCTAACTCTAGGTGTAAATAATGACAATATTAACAAATAACAAAAAATCAAGACAGGATTAATATTACCATTATATTTAATAACATCATTAATTACATTAGTCAGAGGGAACATACTTTTTAAAATCAATAGTAACATAATTTACAATCACCCAATAAAAAACAGCAAGGTGACATCCATGCGCTCATATCAGATGCGCATTTCCGGGAGCATGGTCTCTGCGTGCTGCTGCCTGCCCTTCTCAAGGGCCAGAGAAACATTCCCTCAGGCAGGCCTCGCCCCGGCGGGGGTGGTGAGACTTTTGGGCAAGTGACACAGAAGCGCACCAGACCTCTCACGACTCCATTCCTCCTTCCTTGCCCCAGCGTATCCTTCACAGTCTCCACACTCTCCCGAGAGCAGCAGAGAATGAACAAACCTCAGGTGAGTTATTTATTAACACCCTTTTTACAGTGCATTTTATCGGTGGTTAAAGAACCATATATTGATATGGACAAATAGAACTAGAAAATGTGCCGGCATCATTCAAGGAAGATAGAGGAAAGCCGATGAATAGCACAGCAGAGCTGTTGTGTAGGTAGATGCACATCCTCATGTCGCAGATTTTCCGAAGTGCTACTGCACATTTCTTCCTGACTTTTCTGATAGGCATGTCAGGGTCGGGCACACAATATTAGTTTAAAGATGTGTGTCGATAACAAGCTTAAGCCAAACATTCCTCATGGGACCTAAAATCCTCCAAGTCAGGAAGAAATGTCTGTTGGTCTCCATGGTGACAGTGCACATCTTTCTAATAACGTCCCTGCAATGAATGCAGGAGGTTGTTTCCGCTCCCTCCTCAGTGGAAGCAGAGGACACATTAGTTACCTGGACACATTCCAGTTGTCCAGGTAACTAAAACAGAAGTTAGATATTTTCCTGACCATCCTGTAGAATTCAGAAATCATTCTTAGACTAGCTGGAGGTCAGCATGAATGATCTAAACATCCACATCCTTAAAATATTTCTCCATAAATATTTCTCCCAAGTACCTGCCATAAACGAGTTGTTCGTTCTATTCTCTGGCAGATGTTGCCACACTTTCCATTCACACCTTCGCATGAGGCCTTGATGTCTCTCCTCCCACACCCATGCCCTGCACCCACCAGTGACCTAATCACCGTAAAATTGCGTGGGTCCTGCCTCGTCCTCACCTCACTAGACCTGTGTGCAGCGCCTGACTGCCCGCACTCCTCCCTCTGGAAGAACTTTTGTCTCTTGTTAGCGTCTTCCCCCTCCTCTGTGGCTGTCCTGCCTCTCACTCATTTCATGGAGCCATCGTCCTTCTCTTGCCCTTGCACGTGTGTCATCCACGTTTCCATCCTTTCTCGCTACCCTTCCAACTGGTCTTGACTCATCCCTCCCCCTCTCTGGCTCGTTCTCCCAAAGGTGGCCCTGCGGCCCCCTCTGGCCATGGCACTTTGGGTGAGGATGGAAAGGGGCTATACCTGCCCTGTCCAGAGTGGTGGCACGAGCCACCTGCGCCTGTTGAACACCTGAGATGTGACTTCTTTGACTGAGGAACTGAATTTTTAAGTTTTAAATGGCCACATGTGGCTGGTGGCTACCACATTGGACATAACTGACTTAGCATCTCCCTGTAGGTGTCTGCAGCTCAACTGATTCAAAGTAAAAGCCACCATTGCCAGTCCTTCCCAAACTACTTTTCCTCATCTTTCCCTATTCCCTGGTAAACCCTGTTTTGCCAGACACCCAAACCACAAAAGTGGGTGCATCCATCCGTGGATCCCCTTGCTCTCGCTCTCACTCTTTCTTTTTCTCAACTCCTGTCGGTGCTGGTCAGTAATCATGTTTTGCTACTTTTTCTATTTGAGTCTGTCAGAAATAATAGCACTTGTATATGGTCCCACCTAATGTCTTTAAATGCATTTCTCTACTTCATTCCCCTATCCTAGGGCCTCTCCACTCAACTGTTGGAATAGCTTCTCTACTACTCTGCCCACTTCTTTCCTCGCCTCCTCACACACATTTCACACGGCTGTTCACCTGACTGCTCCTGAGGTAATGCCCCTCCCGCGTGTGAATCACCTCAGTGGCTCCGCACCCGTCGGCAGTAACGTTCTGTCTCTCAAGGTGACCAGGGCAGGCTTTGGAGGCACCGCCCCTTCCCCTTTCTCCTTTCCCTTCATTGCTGCTCTAGCTTGATTGACGTTTATTTGCTGACAGCCAAGATGTTCCAGCGAATTGACATGTGTTATAGTCGCGCTTAAACAACACAGGTAGTTTATTTTCTTAATGTTAACAATCTAGTGCAGTGGTTCTCAACCTTCCTAACGCCACGGCCCTTTAACACAGCTCCTCATGGTGTGGTGACCCCCAATTTATTGTTACAAATTGAACATAATTAAAGCATAGTGATTAATCAGAAAATCAATATGTAATTATATATGTGTTTTCCGATGGTCTTAGGCGACCCCTGTGAAAGGGTCGTTCGACCCCCAAAGGGTCGCGACCCACAGGTTGAGAACTGCTGATCTAGTGGGAAGTATAATATTAAAAAATTCAGTATGTAACTTTATTCTAAAGCAAAGCCAAACCTCATTTAGCTTGTTCCTGGCGCTGCCTCTTAGTATGTTCTCATTGTCTTCTCTGGATTGAACCATATTTTCATTGTGTTCACCTGGTGCTGTGGACTGAGCTGCGCCCTGTTCCGCCCCCCACTCCCAATTCATGTGCTGGAGCCCTAACCCCTAATGCTACTGTATTTGGAGACAGAGCTTTCAGGGGGTAATGAAAGTTAAATGGGGGCACCAGGCTCTGAGCAAAGTCCATGCACGGACAGTGAGCAGGTGGCCGTCTGTAAGCCAGGAAGAAAGCCTCACCAGAATACACCATGCTGATGCCTCACACACGTCCAGCCTCTAGAACTGGCAGGAAATACCTCTGTTGGTTAAACCACTAGTCTGGTGTTTGGTTATGGCAGCCTGTGAAGCTAGGGCACCTGGCTCTTTACCTTTTTTTTTTTTTTAATTGTGGTAAAATGCAGGTAGCATGAAATGTTCCATTTTAGCCATTTTTTAAGTGTATAGCTTAGTAGTGTTAAGTACATTCATATTGTTGTGCATCCAATCTCCAGAATTGTTTTCATCTTGCAAACCTAAAGGTCTAGATCCATTAAATAGCAATTCCCCATTCCTTCAGCCCCTGGCAAACACCATTCTACTTTCTATCTATGAATTCCACTACTCATAGAAGTGGAATCGTATGGTGTTTGTCTTTTTGTGACTGGCTTATTTCATTAGCATAAGTTCTCAAAGTTCATCCATGTTGTAGCATATATCAGAATATACTTCCATATTAAGGCTAAATAATATTGTATTGTGCGTATTTACCCCACTTCATTTATCCATTCATCCAGTGATGGACACCTAGGGTGCTTCCACCTTTTTGTTTTTGTTGTTAATCCTCACCTCTAGGATATATTTTTTCCATTGATTTTTTTTTGAGAGAGAGGAAGGAAGGAAGGAAGGAAGGAAGGAAGGAAGGAAGGAAGGAAGAAGGGAGGGAAGGAGGGAGAGAGAGAGAAACGTCAATGTGAGAGACACATTGGTTGCCTCCCACATGCGCCCCAACCAGGATTGGGGAACAAACCTACAACCAGGTAAGTGCCCTTGACCAGGAGTCGACCCACAATCCTTTGGTGCTTGGGCCATGCTCTGACTGAGAAACACTGGCCAGGCGCTTCCACCTTTTGACTATTGTGACTAATACTGCTATGGATAAAGGTATACCAATATCTCTCCGAGACCCGGCCTTTAATTCTTGTGGATGTATACCCAGAAGTAGATTGTCTTGATTCTGTTGCTTTATAGTTAAGTTGCGAAGTCAGGAGGTCCTCAAAGGTCAGTGTCAGTGTCTTCTTTAATGGTAGTCCTCTGTGTGTCATTGTTGAAAGGTGTTTCTCTACCCCAAGATCATGAAGGTATTTTATGCTTTAGCAGATGCTTGATGACTTAAGTTTGGCCACCTGGAATTGCTTCAGTGTGTGATATCATGTCAAGGCTCATATTTCCATATGGATATCAAGTTACTCTGGTAACATTTCTTTAAAAGACCATCCTCTGTCCACTGAATTGCAACAGGGCCTCTGTTGTCAATCAAATGACTGTGTGTGTGTGTGTGTGTGTCTATATCTACACTGCATTCTATTCCTTTTGAAAGAATAAAAGAATCTTACAAACTGCACAGGCCCAGCTGCCAGGCCTAGCTGCCTGTTTTATCTCAACTCCCTAGGCTTCCCCCACTAGAGATAGGAACAGAGGGAATGACGCCCTCCCCAAGGCTATTACAGGAGATAGCCCCAACAAAGGATGGGTTGAGTAAACCCAGCTTCAATCAACCTTGAGAGGAACAGGCTGTAAAACACCAGGAAGAAGTGCCTTATCCCTATCAAGACACAAACAATTTCTTTCTCCTCTTACCCTCCTGCATGCAACCCCTCCCTGATGTGTGATTTTAGCATATAATTAGCTGAAAAACCCCTTGCTGGGCGCACAACTCCTCTGCTCCTGCGTGAGTACGGGTTGGGCCCCAGCGCGCTGGAATAAAGAATAAAGCCTCTTGCGTTTTGCATCAAGTAACGTCTCCTGCGGTTGATTGGGGTCGCCGTCAATCTGTGGGACAGAGTGAGGGTCCCTCTTGGGGGTCTCACACTTTGATCCAATTATTTATCCTTTTGCTAGTACTTCACTGTCATAATTACTATTGCATTGTAGTAAATCATGAAATATGGTAGCGTAAGGCCTTAAAATTAATAAAAAACTTATTGGCTAATTTTGGTCCTTTGCATTTTCATAGAAATACTAGAGGCCTGATGCACAAAATTCGTGCAAGGGGCTTGGCCCCCGCCACCACGGCTTTGTCCGGAAGGACACCGGTCTAATTAGCATATTAGCTTTTATTATTATAGATTGTCAGTTTCACCCTAGCTGGTTTGGCACAGTGGACAGAACGTTAACCTGTGGACTGAAGGGTCCCAGGTTCAGTTCTGGTCAAGGGCACATACCTTGGTTGCAGGCTTGATCCCTGACCCCAGTTGGGACACATGAGGAAGGCAACCAATAGATATGTCTTTCTCACATTGATGTTTCTCTCTGTCTCTCCCCCTCCCTTCCACTCTCTATAATGGAGAAGTATCCTCAGGTGGGGATTAAAAAAATAAAACAAAAAAACCTACTTTGCCGGGCAGCGGCAGCTCAGAGCATTGACCTATGAACCAGTAGCCATAGTTTGATTTCCAGTCAGGGCACATGCCTGGGTTTCGGGCTTGATCCCCAGTAGGGGGCGTGCAGGAGGCAGCCAATCAATGACTCTCTCTCATCATTGATGTTTCTCTCTCTCCCTTTCCCTTCCTCTAGATTAAAAAAAAAGAAAGAAAGAAAAGAAGTATTGTCAGTTTCCACAGAAAATCCTGCTGGGTAGCTTTTCAGATTAGAGATGAAGTCTTTGACATGTTTCATTAGATTTATCCCTATGTATTTGGTCTATTTTGATATTGTTAATAATACTATTTTTTATTTTCTAATTGTTTATTGTTGGTTTATTAAAATACAATGTATTTTTAAATACAGGCATACCTCAGAAATATTGCGGGTTTGATTCTACACCTGAATAAAGCAAATATCACAGTAAAGTGGGTCACATGATTTTTTTGGTTTCCCAGTGCATATAAAAGTTTTTACACTAAACTATAGTCTATAAAGTGTGCAATAGCATTATCAAAAAAATTGTACATATCTTAATTGAAAAATAGTTTATTGCCAAAAAATGCTAACCAGTATTTGAACCTTCAGTGAGTCATGTTTTTGGTGGAGGTCTTAACTTCAATTTTGGAAAAAAACACAATATCTGTAAAGTGTAATAAAATGTATTCATTAATTTCATATCTAATAATTTATTTTAATAGCTTGTTTGTAGATTCTTTTTATTTTAAATATGCACAATTAGATCTTTTAAAAATAAAAACGTTTTACTTTTCCAATCTTTATGTCTTTAATTTCTTTTTAAGCTTTATTCTTGTACTTTCAGAACAACGCTGAATACAAGTGATAATAACAGAAATCCTTTTCTTACACCTCACCTGAGGGGGAAAGTACTCAATATTTCTGGTTTCTTTTGTATATGTCCTTTGTTAGAATGAAGAGATTCTGCCCTAGCTGGTTTGGCTCAGCGGATACAGTGTTGGCCTGTGGACTGAAGGGTCCCAGGTTCAATCTGGCCCTGGTCGGAGCATGCAGGAGGCAACCAATCAATGTGTCTCTCTCACATTGGTCTTTCTCTCTGTTTCTCCCGCTCTCTTCCACTCTCTCTAAAAATCAATGGAAAAAATATCCTCGAGTGAGGATTTTAAAAAAAAAAGAATAAGGAAGTTCTTTTTCTGTTCTTAGTTTTCTTAACGTGTTTATGACATATAGGTATTAAAATCTGTCGAGTGTTTTTCTGCATCTAGTGAGATAATAAAATTTTATTCCTTTATTGTGTTAAAGGGGTAAATTATATTGATTCATTGCATTCTTGAGATAATTCCCACCTGGTCATGAAGTACTATCCCTTTAATATGTCTTGGATTCAACTTGTTGGTATTTCAATTAGTATTTCTCAGTATGCATTAATGAAGAGGTAATTGGCCTGAACTTTTCTTTTCATGTAATGTCTTAGTATTAATGTTATACTCATAAAATGGTTTTCTATTTTCTGTTTTATGCAAGAGTTTAAGATAGTTGTTATTTCCTCTTTAAGTCTTTGGAAAATATATTCTTAAAGCAAGTTTGCCTATGGGTTTCTTTGTGTCTGGTTTTTAATTATTAATTCAATTTCTGTAATAGACATAAAAGATCTGAAAATGCCCATTTTTCTGGTGTCCTTTTCAAAACCAACTTCATGGAAATAAAAATCGCATACCTTACAAGTCACACATTTAAAGTAGTCAGTGGATTTTAGTATATTCACTATTGTGCAATCATCACCACAGTCAATTTTAGAACATCTTTATCACTTAAAAAAAACTCCATATCATTAACTATCACACACCCCTCTCCCAACATACCCCTAGCCCCACCCTAAGCAACCACTAATCTACATTTTGTCTCTATAGATTGGCTTAGACTGGACATTTCAAATAAATCAAATTGTATAATCTGTGATCTTTGTGACTGTTTCTTTCACTTAGTATAATGTTTTCAAAATTTTTTTATACGGATACATCACTTTTTGTTTATACCCTCATCAACTGTTGGGCTTAGGGTGTTTCTACCTTGGCAGTTATGAATAGATTGCTATTAACATCAAATACATAGATAGGTAGATACATAGATATGTGGATATACACACGTACTTGTATGAACACCTGTTTTTCATTTCTTTAGGGAATAAATCTAGGCGTGGGATCACTGAGTCATATGATAACACTACATTTATCTTATTGCCAAACTATTTACCACAACGATACCATTTTACATTCCCATTGGCAGTGTATTAGGTTTCCAAATCATCCACATTGTCACCACCATTTGTTTAACTTTGTTGTTATCCTCACCCAAGGATATGTTTATTGATTTTTAGAGAAAGAGAGAGAAACATTGATCGGTTGCCCTCCATATGTGCCCCATTGGGATCGAATCTACAACCAAGGTATGTGCCCTGACTGGGAATTGAACCTTCAACATTTTGATGTATAGGATGATGCTCCAACTAACTGAGCCAGCTGGCCAGGGCTAACTTTTTGTTGTTGTTGTTGTTGTTGTTTTTAATTATGACCATCTTAGAGTGTGAAGTTGTAGCTCACTAGAGTTTTAGGTTTTGATTTGCATTTCCCTGACAATAATATTGAGCATCTTTTCATGTGCTTACTAGCCATTTTTGTATCTTTAAAAAAAAAAAATATATATATATATATATATATTAATAATTTCAGAGAGGAAGAGAGAGATAGAAACATCAATGATGAGAGAGAATCACTGATTGGCTGCCTCCTACACAACCCCCACTGGGGATCAAGCTCACAACACATGCATACGTCCTTGACTGGTATTGAACCTGGGACCCTTCAGTCTGCAGGCCGACACTCTATCCACTGAGCCAAACCAGCTAGGGCATTTGTGTGTCTTTGAAGAAAAGTCTATTCAGATTTTTTGCCCATTTTTAAAATTAGGTTTTGTTTTTGTTGTTCAGTTGTAAGAGTTATTTATATATTCTGGCTACTAGATACTCCTGGATGATTACGTCCTGATAAATCCATTGTTAAGTTGAAAATATATGTAAAAAATGCATTTAACATACCTAACCTATGGAATGTCATAGTGAAGCTTCTCCTATTTTTAGCATGCTCAGAATGCTTACCTTAGCCTTCAGTTGGGCAAAATCATATTACACAAAGCCTATCTTATAATAAAATCTTGAGTAGCTCATGTAATTTATTATGTATCACTTCCACACTATTAATAAGTAAAAAAAAATTATAAGTCAAACCATTGTAAGTCAAGGGTTCTGTATATAATTCATGAATATTTCTTCTCATTCTGTGGGTTGTCTTTTCACTATCTTGAATGTGTCCTTTGATGCAGTTTTTAACTTTTATTAAATCCAGATTATTATTTTTTCTTTGGTTTCTTCTGTTTTTGGTGTAGCATCTGGGAAAGCATTGTCAAATCCAAGGTCATGAAGATTTATCTCCCATTTCTTCCAAGAGTTTCATACCTTACACTTATATTTAAGTCTTTGATTCATTATGAGATAAATTTTTTAATATGGTATGAGTAGGATTTCAATTTCATTCTTTTGCATGTACCTATCCAGTTTTCCCAGCATCATTTATTGAAAAGACTATTCTTTTCCTATGAAATGATTGCATGAATGAGTTTATTTCTAGACTATTAGTTCTATTCCATGAATCCATATATCTGCACCAGCACCACACTGTCTTAATTACTGTTGCTTTATAAATAAGTTTTGAAACCAGGAAATTCAAGTCCTCAAACTTTGTTATTCTTTTAAGATTGTTTTGGCTACTCAAGGGTCCCTTGTGATTTCAATATGAATGTTAGGATTGACATTTCTACAAAATAAGCCGTTGGGGTTTTGATACAGATTTCACTGAATCTGTAGATCACTTTTGTGAGTATTACCATTGTAACAGTATTAAATCTTCCAATCCATAAACATAGAACTTTCCATTTACTTTCCATTTACTTAGGTCTTCTTTAATTATTCTTAGCAATGTTTTCTAGTGTTGAATGCCTAAGTATTTGACATTGTAAATTCAATTGTTTTATTAAACTTTTTGTAGTTCATTGTTAGTATATAGGAATACACTAACAATGAACAATAAATGGTTTTAGTGTGTTCATTTTGAATCCTAAAAGTTGCTGAATTCATTTGTTAGCTCTAATAGATTTTTGTAGATTCTTTAATATTTGTAGACATTAATTTTCAATTTGCCCAGCTTTTTTCTTGTTGTAATGATGTTACTACAGTCATGCGTCACATAATGATGTGCATATATAATGCTGGTATACCATATAGCCTAGGTGTGCTTTCGGCTATACCATCAGGTTTGTGTAAGCACACTATATGATGTTCACACAGCGATGAAATTGCCTAAGAAAGCATGTCTTAGAACATGTCCCCATTGTTAAGTGGTGCGTCACTGCACTGCTCCTTTCAGCTCTACATCTCTGAGCAAAAATTCAAAGCCACTGTGGATGCAATTTTTTTCTGATTTTGTGAGACTTACTGTGTTTGTATTTTAGTGTGAAAAGTGCATAAGAATGATTTATGTTATGATCAGGTTATCCTATATATTTCATTAGTCAAGTTGGTCAATCATTTAAATTTTCTGTAACAGTGGCCAGCAAACTTTATGTAAATGTTAGATAGTAGGCTTTGTTAGAACTCCCAAACTCTACAGTTTTAGTGCTATAGCAACTATAAATAACACGTAAACAGAGGAATGTGACTGTGTCCCAATAACATTTTACTTATAAAAGAACCAGCAGTGGTTAGATTTGGCTTCTGAGCTATAGTCTGCTGACCCCTCTTCCAAATACCTTTTGTTTGTTTTTTGTTTGTTTTTCATACTGCTTGTCCTGTCAGTTACTGAGTTGTGTTAAAATCACTAATTATAACTGCGGGTCTGTCTATCTAATTTCTGTTAACTTTTATTCATATACAGTAAATTCTAATTATTCTCAGTAGTTATGTTCTAAGTTACCACAAACACTGAAGGAGCAAATACTGAATTTTTACTCC
Source organism: Myotis daubentonii (assembly GCF_963259705.1). Lineage (NCBI taxonomy): Eukaryota > Metazoa > Chordata > Mammalia > Chiroptera > Vespertilionidae > Myotis > Myotis daubentonii. The sequence continues at coordinate 6,290,894 of NC_081850.1, forward strand.
GAGGGGAAATACAGGGTTAGGTTCCTTTGAGCCTCTGGTCACAACATTTGGGACAATCAGTCAGTACATAATCTGAAAACACCTTATTTGATATTATTGTTGATCCATGCTCTAACAGCCAACAGCACCATAATTAATGCTTGAACAAAGCTTATCTAACACCCCTGTTTTCTCCATAAGGCAGAGCACAATCTTCTTGTACTCAGGAACATTAGGCAGCATTTCACAGGGGGGCGGGGGTGGTGGTGGCTGTTTTACAAAGTGAAATCACAAGAAAAAGCAGGAAAAAATGCTAAATAGACTGCAAAAAAGACACATGTTTACTCTGTGACAGCTGAAACACGAAGGCAAAGCATTATCCTGTTCAACCTCAGCTGGGAAAGCTTGTATTGGGCACTCAAATTTTTCTCCATTTTGTGAATGGCCACAAATGGCCACAAACTCATGAGTATTGATTATGAAGTTCCAAGTAAATCTTAGTGAGTAGGCGAATTTGCAAATTCAGAATCTCTGAATAATAAGGATCGACTATTTAGAAGCTATATTTTCAAGTGCATACCAGTTTGTTATATTTGCTGTTAAAAGGACCATTTTGTCTTTATGTTGTTGTTATGTTTTTATCATTTGTTCTTACCTTCAAATCTACTGCTATTCTTGTTAATATAACCAAATCAATTTTCTTTACGTTGATGATTACTTGTGTATCTTTTTCCATCTCTTACTTTCAACCTATATATATCACTCTCTACAAATTGTGTTGTTTTTTAAAATACGTTTTTATTGATTTTTTTTTAGAGAGAGAAAGCAAAGGAGAGGGAGAGAGAGAGAGAGAGAATGAGAGAAACATCAACATTGATGGGCTGCCTCCTGCATGCTACCTGCTGGGTGGGGATCGAGCCCACAACCCTGGCATGTGCCCTGACTAGGAATCAAACTGGTAACCTCCTGGTGCGTGGGTTGACACTCAACCACTGAGCAACACCAGCTGGGCTCTATAAATTCTGTTTGATTTGTTGTTTTTATACTGTCAATCTTTCCTTTAGTTGGATTGGTTAGTCCAGAAGTTGACAAATTTGTTCTGTAATGGACCAGAGAGTACATATCTGCCTTTAATAGTTACAAGGTCTCTTATGGAACTACTAGGTGGTGCTAGTTCAGCACAAGAGCAACTATAGACAGTACTAAATAACTGGGTGTGTGTGACTATGTCCCAATGAAACTTGACTGAAAAAGTGGCAAACTGAAATTGGCCAAGGTCATGTTTGCTGACCCTCACCTAAGTATGTATACCTGGGGTTGTATATTGAGGGTGTGGGATAAAAATTGTAGGAACTTGATATTTTTTTGCTAAAAAAAATTCAAGCAAAAAAATCTTTACTAATGTGCTTATTGATTGTACATGTATATAATTCAAAAATATATACAATAAGTTACAAATACTTTTACTAATTAACTCCAAAGTATAAAATTAGACCCCAAATAGGCGTCTTTATTTTCATTTGTGTTTTAAGCTCTTTACAGTAAGCATAAGAATTGTTTTCATATGTATTTTTCTATGTCACCTAATTCTGAACCCTTCAAATTGAACAGAAGCGTATGCAGGCATCAGTGTCATTCAGGGACGTGACTGTGGAGTTCACCCAGGAGGAGTGGCAGCACATGGGTCCTATTCAAAGGACGCTGTACAGAGATGTGACGCTGGAGAACTACAGCAACCTCGTTGCAGTGGGTGAGCATAGCACACAATTTACTTTTGTAACTCTGTCTAGAAGGCATTTCTTTTTCAAGCATTAGTACACATGGCTACTTTACTTAGGGCTTTCATTCAGGAGTATAAAGTCACTAAGCCCTGTTGAGCAATGTGCTATCAACTCCCAATGATAAATTCAATGAGGATCTTCAGGCTGCTCTTCCTGAAGCTGCATCTTTTTCCACTTTTGGAGACCAAAAAGCTTATCCTCTGCCCTAAGTACTCCATTGTTCCTACTTCTAGGGAACTGCCATTTCAAACCAGAGGTCATCTTCAAGTTGGAGCAAGGAGAAGATCCTTGGTTCTTAGAGGAAGAATTCTCAAACCAGGGCCACCACGGTGAGTTACTGAGCACCAGCAGACAGAATTCGGTGGCGCTAGACTCTAGAAGGTCAGCTTAGCAGTGAACACCTATGTATTTCAAGACTTTTAAAAGGCACACAAAGCACCAATAGAAGGAAATGATTAACAGACTTTACTAAATTAAAATTGAGCCGAAACCGGTTTGGTTCAGTGGATAGAGCGTCGGCCTGCGGACTGAAAGGTCCCAGGTTCGATTCCGGTCAAGGGCATGTACATGGGTTGCGGGCACATCCCCAGTAGGAGGTGTGCAGGAGGCAGCTGGTCGATGTTTCTCTCTCATCGATGTTTCTGACTCTCTATCCCTCTCCCTTCCTCTCTGTAAAAAATCAATAAAATGTATTTTTAAAAAAATAAAAATAAAAAAATAATAATAAAATTGAGAACTTTGTTCATAAAAGATCATTAAAAGGATGAAAAAACAAGCCACAGAGTAGCAGAATAGTCATACAATAAAATTAACCTAAGAAGGATACACATCCTGAAAATGTAAGAACTTTTGCAGGTAAATATAGGTAAAGGTAGCAATCCAGTTGGCTAGAGACTTTGAATAGGAACTTTGAAATGGCCAATTAAATCTTTGAAAATGATTAACCTTATTAGTTTTCACAGAGTGCAAAAAATATATGAGGTGAGATAAGAGAGATGCATGATATGCAATGAGATCCACAAATTTGGTAATGCCAGGTCCTGATGAGAATGTGAAATATCAAAGATCTTCACACACTGAGTGAAAATGTGAACTGGTAAAACCACTGTGGAATTAGGAGGATGTTATCAAATCAAGTTGAAGTTTTACATACCTTGTCACCAAGCAGTCCCTTTCCTAACTGTATCACCTACAGAAAGGCATGATTGTATTCTCTAGAACAGCAGTCGCCAACCTTTCAGACCTCATGGACCACCAGTATCCACAGACCACCGATTGGCGACTGCTGCTCTAGAATGAATAAAAGAATATTTATGGCAATTTTGCTTATTTTTGCCAAAAATTAGGCTCAGCAGAATAAGGAAATAATTGTTTTCCTACGGGAGAATTATAAAGCTACGTAAAATCTTATATACTGATTATAAATATACTAGAGGCCTGATGCACAAAATTCCTGCAAGGGTAGGCCCTCCTTCCCCCAGCTGCTGGCACCAGCTTCATCTGGAAGGACATCTGGTCTAATTAGCATATTATGCTTTTATTATTATAGATTAAGTAAAAGAAACAAAAAATATAAATATGTCTATATGATTATATGTTAGAAAAAGGCAAAACTCAGTTACATTTTTAAGAAGTCATATATTGGTCTAAAACTACAAAGAAAATACAGGAAATTATTACATAAACATTAGGCGACATAAACATGAAGAAAGTGTAACCAGGGAGAGTCAAATAGGGATTTTTGCAGAGCAATTTGTATTCTGTTTTTTGACATGATTTCTAATTCCATGAGTTCACTGTATACTGTTATATTGTACATATAAGTTAGATGCAGATATAAATTATGTTTCATGCTTAATGGAGTGTTAAGAGATGAGTAAAAAGTAGATGATATTTGCAAGTTATATAATCCATAAATGATGGGTATTCAGAATACATAAAGAATTTAGACCTTTCTTAAGTGTCGTCTTTGCCTTAAGATTTTCCATAATACCCCATTTAAAACTGCATCCTCATATAAAATTAAAATGTGAAAATTTAGGATGAGGTAGTGATCAGGGTCACTTATTGTTCAATTTTGATAGATAGAATAAATCAAAGGAGAATCTAATTTGGTTGCAAGAATGGATTTTCCTTTCATCAGTTTTACTCTTGTTTGTATTACTATATAGACTCACAGCTATAAGGTGGACTAAATCCTTCCCCTTTTGAGCCTAGCCCATTAATGCTCATTAAGTTCTTATTTTTCTTATTACTTAAGTATAGTCTTGTTGTATCCATCCCATAATCTGGTTTTCCTGCTGTCTAAAATAACCATTCCAATAAAAGTCCAATTTCTATTATCTTTTAATTTTCCATCCAGGTAGCAAAATTCAATCTATCTAAAATTCAAATATAAATATGTATTTATTGCCATTTTCCTCTCTCATTTTTGCTATATCAATATTTTTTTAAAAGAGAGTGAATAGACATATATCTACATACATATGTGTATGCATGCAAATTATTTAATCTTGAAAAATCAAAAACTGAAATGTAACATAAGGTATATGTCTGTAAGCCCCACTCACAAAAAAATGTAAGACTCATAAGATATTTTCCATTTTTCCCCAGTGTTAGAACATTACAGAAATGATGACCTGATCAAGAGGAACAAGAAAATAAAAGACAAACACTTGCAGCAAATAACACTGATCAATAATAAGCCTTTGACTAGAAAAGAAGAGGAAATTTTGGGGAAACCATTTAATCTACACATAGCTCCTGTTTCTTCAACAAAAATGCCCTGTAAATATGTCTCATGGGGAGTGAATTTGCAAAATATTTCTCATTATGTCATTAATAGAACCTATTCAACAACAAAAACGGGTTGCTGTAGTGTCTGTGAAAATGTGCCTTTCAAAATTAACTTTGAGAGAACTCATACTGGAGATAAATTTTTTGAATGTAATAAAAATGGGAAAGCCCTCATTTATAAAGAAAATTTTCTTGAGCATCAAAAGTGTCAAATTTTGGAGCAAGGTTCTGAATATAATTCTGAAAAATTCCATGATGAGGCTGACTTTGTTACACACAAGAGTATTCACACAGGAGAAAAGTCCTGTAAAGATGATGGATATAGCAAAAATCGTGATAAGATAAAACTCTTTGATCAAAAAAGCACTGGAACAGAAGATAAATACTCTAATCTTAAACAGTGTGGGAAATCCTTCTGTGACAAGTCAGCTGTCATGGAACACCATAAAGTTAACATGGCTGTGAAACACTATGTATATAATGCCAGTGAGAATAATTTCAACAGGAAGTATCATCTCGCTCAGTCTCAGAGAATTGCCACAGAAGAGAATGCATTGGTATATAATGACAAAACACAAACTGGGGATAAATCCTTTGAATATCATGAAAATAGAAAATCCTACCTGATGTCAGCCCACAAGGTATGCCAAAGAACTCACTCTAACATAAAATCCTATAAATGTAATGAATGTGGGAAATCCTTCTGTCAAAAAGGACATCTCATTCAACACCAGAGAACCCACACAGGAGAGAAACCATTTGAATGTAATGAGTGTGGAAAAACTTTCTCCCAGAAGTCTCATCTCAGTACACATCAGAGAATTCACACAGCAGAGAAACCCTATAAGTGTAATGAATGTGGGAAAACATTTGTCCAGAAATCAACCCTCAGAGGACATCAGAGAATTCATACAGGAGAGAAGCCCTATGAATGTAGTGAGTGTGGGAAAACTTTTGTTCAAAAGTCAACCCTCAGAGACCATCATAGAATTCACACAGGGGAGAAATCATTTCGATGTAATGAATGTGGTAAAACTTTTGGCCAGAAATCAAACCTCAGAATACATCAGAGAATTCATGGTGGTGAGAAAACTTATCAATGTAATGAATGTGAAAAATCTTTCTGGCGAAAAGACCATCTCATTCAACATCAGAAAACACACACAGGAGAGAAACCATTTAATTGTAATGAATGTGGGAAAACTTTTGCCCGGACATCAACCCTCCAAGTTCATCAGAGAATTCACACTGGGGAGAAACCATTTAAATGTAATGAATGTGGGGAAAAATTTGTCCGGAAGGCAATCCTTAGTGATCATCATAGAATTCACACAGGGGAGAAACCCTTTCAATGTAATAAATGTGGGAAAACTTTTGGCCAGAAATCAAACTTCAGAATACATCAGAGAACTCACAGCGGGGAGACTTCTTATAAATGTAATGAATATGAAAAATTGTATAAGAAGTCAACCCTAAATGTAGGCCAGAGAATTCAGGGAGGAAGAAAACCCTATTGATATAACAACTAAGGAAAATCCTTCTGGCTAAAGACAAACCCATTTGACATTAGAAAATTCACATAGAATGAAAACCATATAAATATGAATGTAGGAAGAATTTTGTCCAACAGGTAACCCTGAGAGTATATCAGAGAATTCACACAAGCTACTATGGAGAAAGCCCTTTTGAATACAGTCATGCCCTATTAGAACTCTTGCAATAACAAAGGCTGGTAATCTGTTTACTAGTAAGAATTTCATTTTTTCCTCTAGGCACATAGCTAATCTAAATTTCTCAGTCTCCCCTTCATCTAAGTGGGACTTTGTGACTGGCTAGTGAAACGTGGATGCTCATATTGTATTCCACATCCAGTTCTGACAAAAGACTTCCCCAACAAGTGACCAGGCTGCTGTAAGGGTAACATGGAGATGACTTCCAGGCCAGCCTGGTATGCTGTGGATTAATGTGGCATGGAACAAGATGAAAGCCAGGGTGCCTGAAATATGTGGAACCAAATTTTCTTCCACATCTTTCCTTTTGAAGATTTTGTGAGCAAGACTTGGGCTTGTATTCTGTTAAGCACTTATTTTTGCAGGTCTGTTTCTGCACATAACTTAACCATCCCAATGCTGGAGAACAGAATACTACTGCGTAAGCCAAGCTTACATCAGCCAGTGGGCACAGTCCTTATTAGAGAGTTGATATGTGAAGGGGTCCTTCAAAGATCATCAGAGAATTTATACAAAAGACTTCCTTTCAGTATCATGAGATAAGATCATACCACCTGATACTGGGCTTTGGATGAATAAAAAAAGTTGGAAGATCTTAAAAATTAGATGAATGGTGAGCAGCTATCATGTAACTAAAGTAAACCTGGCTTGTTTAGCGGCATGAAGCCACGCTCCCTCCACACCTCCTGGCACTTGCTCTACCCCAACCTCAGCTGCTTTATGGGAAGAGGTTTTCCTGTCTCCAGCGGGGACTCAAGGCCTTTGGCATGCACCCAGTTATTCTGGGGAACTTCGAGGGAGGGGAAGGAAAGTGTTTATGGTCCTATAGGATACAGGTACCCAAGTCAACATCTTACCAGTTCCCATGGAGTTGGGGGTACCTAGATTTAGTTATTGTCCTCAGGGAAGGGTTCACGGTAGGGAAGGAAAATGAATGTAACCTTCTCAGTAAATGGGCCATTTGCACCAGTGCAATGTACTGTGGTTACTTCTGTATCTGAAAATATAGTCAAAATTAATGTAGCCCTGGCCAGTGTGGCTCAGTTGGTTGAGCATCATCCCATCCACTGTGAGGCTGACAGTTCGGTTCCTATTTGGGGCACATGCCTGGATTGTGGGCTCGATCCCCAGTAGGGAGCATTCAGGAGGCAACTGATCAATGTTACCTTCTCACATCGATGTTTCCCTCTCTCTTCCCCTTTCTCTGAAATAAACAATAATTTTTTTAATTTTTAAAAGAAATTAATGTCATATGTTATACTCCCCCTTCCCATAAGGCACAGGGAGAATTCCCCCAGTCAGGAAGTAAGATGCCTTTGAGGCCCCACAGCCCTTAGTGGGCTTCAACTCTCTGACTGATTTTATTGACTCAAACTTCCAGCAAAAGGAGGCCCCTTGCGGGTGAGGGGACAGGGTGGTTTGGCTTGATGCCCTGGCAAAGCTACCAAGCATATCCCCTTTTTAGGTACCTATTAACTTAGTCTTGAGCTCTCTTACACTGAACATCTGCCTCCCAAAGACCTCTGACTTGATTGTGGAGTGTATCATCTTAGACCAACTAACAAGATGGAAAGGACTTCGTGGTATGTTCAAGAATACAGCTCTCCTAGTCCCAGCAGTATCAGCCATACATGAAATAGTAGCTATCCCTTAGAGAAGAAGTTTATCCCCACGCTGCTGCCTGGGGCAAAGCTGCTGGCTCAGCAGGGCCCTACATCCACAGAGGTTACTCTGAGCAGCCCTTATTTCCCTGATGGTTTGACCAGTTGAAATCACTCAGAACCTGTGACTATTCAACCTGTCACTATGCAGACCCAAAACTTGATGTGTTCTCAACTCTAGCCAGCATTCCCTTTGATCAAACTCGGTGTGTTTTTATTTACTCTTGGGCTCTTACTGTGCCTACCTGACATGTCAGATGTAACGCACGCCACAGAATGACAAAAGCAGCCCCCTGGTTCTGTGAACTGTGGGGAAAGGCACAGCTGCTGAGCATCATACTTGGGTTGTTTAACTAGATGCCGTGGTAAGAGACTATTCTCTGACAAAACTGACTGGAATCAAGTTGTTGATGAAGACTTCACTATCCTGATAGCCAGCATTGCTACCTGGATCAACTGTCCTACTGACAGCAAAACATCCACCATCATGCACTGGATACAAAGTAAAGGTCCCTGTTTATCAAGTGCCTCACTTGATGTAATTTGATATTAGAATCTATACTTTATTTTCTTCTGGATTAATAGGCAATGTTCAATATACCATTTTATTAATTCACCCCTTTCCTACTGATTTTAAATGTCTTCATACGCTAACTTGTCATTTGTAAAGATATTGCCTGTGGGGCTGCTCATGGCCCATTCCCTACATTCTGTTATACTAGTGTCTCGGTGTATGGATTCATGCACATTGAAAAGAAATTAATTAGAAGAAATATTTTAATATCTCTATTTGTGTCTTGCTAATAAAAAGAAAATAGGATTCTACCGAGTCTCCTATCTACCTACTCCAGGACTTCTGTGAGGATCAAATGAGATGAGGCATGGGAAAATGCTTCACAAACATTTGGTTAAACTATAAAATGTTTGCACCTGGCTATAAAGCAAGTTGGGTTCCTGGGCTGAAGAAACTCCAAGGAGGCTAGTTGCTAGGGAGAGGAAGCTGGGCGTTGCTACGTGACGCCATTACCTGGTGCCCACAGACACTTTCCAAGCTGGGCTGGGCTGTGGGCCGCATTTTGCGCCAGGGGGGTCTTGGCAGCATTGGCTGCAATTTGGTGGGGTGTTGCTCCAGGGTGGTGGCGGGGTCTGTGTCCCACTTGGGGGAAGCCGAGTGTTGGTTTGTTGGCACCAGGTCTGTGGTGCCATTTATTTTTAAATGGCCAGTACGTGTCATGGCAGCTCCTGCATTGAGCGTTTGCCCCCTGGTGGTCAGTGTGTGTCATAGTGACCAGTCATTCCCAGTCTTCCTGCTGTTAGGGTCAGTTTGCATATTACCCTTTTACTATATAGGATAGAGGCCTGGGGCACAGGTGGGGGCTAACTGGTTTGCCCTGAAGGGTGTCCCGGATCTGGGTGGGGGTCCTGCTTGGGTGCCTGGCCAGCCTCGGTGAGGGGCTGATGGCTGTTTGCAGCTAGTCACACCCCCTTCAGGGTGGGGGTCCACTTGGGTGCCTGGCCAGCCTCGGTGAGGGGCTGATGGCTGTTTGCAGCTGGTGGCACCCTCTTCAGGGTGGGGGTCCCCACTTGGGTGCCTGGCCAGTCTGGGTGATGAGATGATGGCTGTTTGCAGCTGGTCACACCCCTTTCAGGGTGGGGGGTCCCCACTGGGGTGCCTGGCCAGCCTGGCTGAGGGGCTGATGGCTATTTTCAGGCTGGCGGGCAACTGAAGCTCCTAACCTTTCCTTTTTTTCTTTTTCTTTTTCTATTCTGGGATTTATTTACCTTCTATGGCTGTCACTGGAGCTGAGAGCCGGCTTTAGCTCTGGGGCCAGCTCCAGCTTGAGGCCTCGGCTGCTGAAAGCAGGCATCTGGGGTTTGTTTGGCTTCTATAATTGAAACACTGTTGCAGCTCCAGCTCTGAGGCCTCCGCTGCTGAAAGCAGGTTTCTGGGGTTTGTTTAGCTTCTATAATTGCTACATTGTTTCTTAGAGTGCAGCTCAGAGCCGGGCAGCGGCAGGCAGGGAACCTTGGCTTCCTCCATCACTGGAGCAGGCAAGCCTCCCGTTCGCTTCAGCTGCCTGGCTGCGGCCGCCATCTTGGTTAGCAGTTAATTTGCATATCGCCCTGATTAGCCAAAGGGAAGCCTGTCGGAGGTACGGTTAATTACCATGTTTGTCTATTATTAGATAGGATAGATATAGATTAGTAACAGATCCTCCTTTTGTGAACAGGGCTACTTTTTGTGAGCCCAAGTACTCCATCTTTCTGGCTGGATACTGAAGGTTTCACTGAAAGATGTTTGAATCAAGTTTACAGAAGAAGAATACCTCCCAGGAGGTTGGAAATGGAACATCACAGACTCGTTACATGTTACTCTAGAGCAGTGGTCGGCAAACCGCAGCTCGCGATCCACATGCGGCTCTTTGGCCACTTTGAGTGTGGCTCTTCCTCAAAATACCACGTGCGGTCACGCAGGTACAGTGTGATTGAAACTTCGTGGCCCATGCGCAGAAGTCGGTTTTCGGAAAGGAGATACACAAAACAAGTATACAAGACGAGTGTGGATGGGAGAGTTGGAAGGGGTGATTAATCACAAAAACAATATGTCATTATATATGTGTTTTCCGATGGTCTTAGGCGACCCCTGTGAAAGGGTAGTTCGACCCCCAAAGGGGTAGCGACCCACAGGTTGAGAACCGCTTATTTAGAGGAATAAAAGCAAACATGGAGTGGCAGGACAAGGAGTTGGTGAGCATCCAGAAGAGGAGGAGGAAGTAGGAAGAGCCAGTATCCCACCCGCTGCCAGATGTGCTTCTGCATCTCTGCGGCCGGGAACCCCTTCCTTCCTGCTCCTTGGCTGGCGGCCAGACAGCCCAGGGGACACGGAGTGATTTCAGGACGAGCCCGGCAGCCCTGTCTGGCCACCGACAGGAGGACTGCATGAATTGACCGTCACCGTCACCAGAGTGAAAAGCTTTTAACTCTCCTGTCCAAAGTCCTCTGAGAATTTCTTAACTTTCAGGAGGCCATCTGCATTCACTGTGGGCCGGGTGGTGGCCAAAGACCGGGGCATGTCCGACATGCAAACCACAGGCTCTAAGAGTTTGTCACTAGGGACATCCATCCCAGTCATCTCCACGGCCCCTGGGTCCCCTGGGGAGCATGGGGTCAGGAGGTCATCAGTCATAATGTTAGGGTTGGTGCGGGAAGGGACCTTTCTGAGGTGTGTTGCTGACTGTACTTTTCTCACGGGCTGCGTGAGGCAGTCCCGCACAACGATGCTGATGTCGGCACCTGAGTAGCCCTCTGTCTTCCGGGCCAGCTCCTGGATACTGGCGTCCGTGAGGCTGTGTGGTGTGCTGCCCAGATGCAACCGAAACATCTGGGAACCGGCAGCCTCCTCCGGCCACGGGATGTGAATCCGCTTTTCAAACCTCCTTCTAATGCTGAATCCGACACCCAGGGGGTGTTTGTGGCACCAAGAACCAGAGTCCCACCGTTGTTGTTCCCACTCCTTGCATCTGGACCAAGAGCTCTGTTTGGATCCTTCGGGCAGCCTCGCCCTCATTTTCATTGCGGGATCCGCAGAGGGAACCCACCTCGTCGATGAAGATTACGGAAGGCTTGTGCTGCCTGGCCAGCCTAAACAGGTTCTTGACTAGCTTCTCACTCTCCCCCAACCACTTAGACATCAAGTCTGAGGAGGACTCAGAGAAGAAGGTGGAGTTGTTGCCCTCTGTTGCCACCGCTTTGGCCAGGTAGGATTTCCTGGTGCCTGGGGTCCAAAGAGCAGTACCCCTCGCCACGGGTACGCTTGCCTGTGAACAAGTGTGGGGATTTAATTGGCAAAATGACAGCTTCTTCGAGGGCCTCCTCGGCCAACTCCAGCCTGGCCCGTCACTCCACCGAATGTTGGGCTTCTCCATCATGACGGCCCCTGTCAGTTGTTCTTGCGATTTCTTCTTCTCTGGATTACCCCCTGCACTGTCACCATCACTGCCCTTGCTGTCACTCTGGTTCTCTGACTGGCTTCTTGCCGTGCTTCTCTTTGTTCCATAGGTAACCCTTCAGCTCCTCTGCCCGGTCTAGGCACTGCATGCACTTGGCTCGAATCTCTCCTTGGCCTCGTCGCTGTGTGCCTCATATTTGATAGCGTGTAGGAAACACTCCACCGCGCGCTGGTGGAGCTGGAGCGCCTCCTCGTAATTCTTGGCTTTATCCTCTTCTGTGGCTTTTGTCACCAGATCAATGGCTTTCTGGAGGGTTGACGTTGTGGACGGAGCTCTGTGAGCCACACTTCGCATTGCTCACAACAAGCAACAACCACAAGACTATCGGGGGAAATACTTAAATTTCCATTTAACGAAGAACCAAGGTATTAGTTATGCTTTTGTAAAAAAAAAAAAAAAGACACACATGCACACACACACACAGGTTACATACACAATTAGGGTGCATGCTATGCTGCCTGTTGATATTACCGTCTGTGGTCACTGTGATTAGATTGTGAGATGCGGAGACGAAGCTGGGTTGTCCCGGTGACCCCAATGTAGCCACAGAGGTCCTTACCAGGGAAGGCAGGAGGTCAGAGTGAGTGGGAATTTGAGGATCCACAGAGAGGTGCAGTGCTGTGTGGAAGGGGTCAAGGGCCGGGGTGCAGGCGGCTGCGAGGAGCTGAAAAGGCACGGAGTGGATTCCCCCACACAGCCCGCGGGGTGCAGAGCCCACGGGAGGCTGAGCCCGCGGGGGTGGGGGTGGGGGTGGGGGGGGCAGAGCCCGCGGAGGCAGCAGCCCATCCTCCGGAAATTCTGTTTCTTTGTTACTAATGTTGTGGCCCCGCCCCATAACAAAGAAACAGAATTTCCAGAGGACGGGGCCCAGAAATCAGGATTTTAAAAAGGTTCCCAAATTGATTCTAATGTGCACCCAAGGTTGAGAACCACTGCCCTAGTGGGTCGCCAGACCCATCTTGTAGTGACTTCCCCATTTCTAAAATTCCTAATTGGAACAGGCATACTCAGCGGTGGCAGAATTCCCACATTGGCTCCCAGGTCTGTGGAATGGGGCCACTGTGGTAGGAAGGCGAGCAGAAGCTACTAGAACTTGTCTCTTCCAAGGAAAACAGTGAACCAAAAGCAAAGCTGCATCCCTGGAGGGACTGCAGGGATTAGAGCCCCCATCGAGGACATGAAAGATGCGGGGGTGGCGATTCCTACCACATCATTGTTCATCTTACCTATTTGGCCTGGCAGAAAACATGTGGGTCTTGGAGACTGACAATGGATTATCATAAATTTAATTAAAGGGTGACTCTAATTGCAGATGTGGTTTCATTGCTGGAGCAAAGTAATACATCCCTGTTACTCAGTAGCAGCTACTGATCTGGCAAATGCTTTCTTCTGAGTACTTATGAGAAAAAACCACCAGAAGTAGTTTGCTTTCAGCTGGCAGAGCCAACAACACAACTTCACTCTCTTACCTCAGGGGTGTGATAACTCTTCAGCTCTATATCATGATTTAGGTCACAAAAGCCACGATTGCCTTTCCCTTCCACAAGACATCACAGTGGTCCATTACACTGACGTTATGTTGACTGGACCTAGTGAGTATGGAGTAGCAACTACTTCTAGAGTTAATGGTAAGACAGTCGCATGTCGGGGAGTGGGAAATAAATCCAATAAACATTCAGGGGCCTTCTACCTCCATGAAATTCCTAGGGGCACAGTGATGGGGGCATGCCATAATATCTCTTCTAAGGTGAAGGATAAGTTGCTGCATCTGGCCCATCCCATAACCACAAAAGAGGCGCAATGCCTGTGGGACTCAATGGATTTCAGACACAACATATTCCTCATTCTGGTGCGCTACTCTGGCCCATTTACCAAGTAACCCGAAAGCCACTGTTTTGAAGAGGGCCTGGACAAGAGAAGGCTTTGCAACAGGTCCAGGCTCTCGTGCAAGCTGCTCTGCCAGTTGGGCAAATGGTCCAGGAGATCCACTGATGCTTGAAGTGGCAGTGGCAGAGAGAGGTGCTGTTTGGAGCCTTTGGCAGAACCTTAAGATTCTGTAGCAAGGTCATACCTTCCTATGGCTTCCTATTCCTACTATGAATAACTATTCTCATTTTGAGAAACGGTCTTTGGCCTGCTACTGGGCCTTCGTAAAGACCAAACACTTAATTATGGGCCATCAAGTTGTCATGCACCTGGGCTGCCAATCATGAATGGGTGTGTCTTTACCCAGCAGATAAAGTTGGGCACTCCATCATCACATGGAAGCAGCACATATGAGATTAGGCTTGCATGAGAACGTCGCCCAAATGCCCGTAGTCCCCATTCCTTCTACATTATCTCTGCCTCCCAGCCTGCACATATGGCCTCCTGGGAAATTCCTACAATAAGGTGGCAGAGATAGAGACTGCACAATATGCAGGCACCACCGAAAAGTGGACAGCTGCAGCACCTCAGCACCTTTCTGGGGTGCCCCTGGAGGAGAGTGATGAAGGGAAATCCTCCAGGGGGCAGAACTTCAAGTGCACCCGGTGTTTCACTTTGCTTGGAAGAAGTAGTGACCAGATGAACGATTAGATACAGATTCATGGACTATGGTCAATGGTTTGGCCGGATGGTCAGAAACGTGGAAGGAATATGATTAGAAAATTGGTGTCTAAAGGTCTAAGAAAGAGTAAGTGTACCCAGCTCTCTAAATGAGTGAAAAGAAAGTTATTGTGTCCCATGTGAACGCTCACCAAAGGATGGCCTCAGCAGAGGAGGATTTTAATTAACCAAGTGGATACGATGACCAGTCCTGTGCGTACTAGTCAGCCTCTCTCCTGCTACCACTGTCATCACTCAATGGGCTCATGAAAAGAATGGCTATGGTGGCAGAGATGGAGGTTGTGCATGGACTCAGTAACACCAAGGCTGACCGGGCTCCAGCCACACTGAGTGCTCAGTGTGCCAGCACCAGAGCCCAGCACTGAGCCCCCAGATAGCACCATTTCCAGGGTGATCAGCCGCTGCCTGGGCAGGTTGGTTACGTTTGTACCACTCCCTCATGGACACAGCAGCATTTTGTCCTTCCTGAAGCAGACACTCTGGATACAGATTTGCCTTCCCTGCATGCAATGCTTCTGCCAATCCCCCACCTATTGTTGTGGAGTGCGAGCGACAGAATGAGCAGAACTCCAGACTGATTACAATTAGAGAGCCTTTACTGGCTGGCCAGTGTCCGCTCCTCCGCTCGGGAAGCCCAAGAGAGAAGCGGCCCCGACCATCTGCAGAGTCCAATATTTAAAGGGGACAACTACATCCATGTTCAGGTTCCCATAGCAGGCAAAGCCAAGTAACAAAAGCTCATGCTCATTGCGTAGCTTTAGCCAAGCTACTCATCCTCCTCCTGTTACTCATTTCTGGGTAACGTAAAGGTCAGGACTGGTCTTAATTTTGATTTGTCTGTGCTTTGTGGGCCATGGCTCCGGTGTGTGAGCTCAGTTCCTAGAGACTTTGCACAGGCTGGCAAGCTGCTGAGGTGGCTAGGCAATTAAGCAGGCCTAAACATGTTCTACTCTGTAACACTGTGGCCTTACAGAATACCTCACCTACCATCGCGGTATTCCACAGAGTACTGCTTCTGATCACGGAACTTGCTTTACAGCAAATGAAGGGCGGTGCAGTGCACACCCCTCCCGTTCCCTCTCCTGGCACATCGCTCTCCCGGCACCTCAAAGCTCTCCAAACCCAGCCAGTGAGGGGTTTGGGGAGGTTCCATTACATAGACATGACTGTTTAAACCATTGGCCAGTGGTGCTTATCTGTCTCCAATTCCTATCCCTTCCCCAGGGGTCAGGGGTGGGACCAAAAGTTCCAACCTTCTAAGCACATGGTTGGTTCCTCTGGCAACCAGCCCCCATCCTCCAAGAGTCACTTCATTAGCATAAACTCAGTTATGCCTCATTAGCATAAACTCAGTATGTTTGCAAGGGGCTTACTATGAACAAAAATGATGCTCTTCTCACTTCCATCACTTGGAATTACGAGGGTCTTAGCATTCTGTGACAGGAACCAGGATGAAGACCAAATATATATTCTTTTCTTTTATCACAGTGTCTCTCAGTACTACCATGCCTGTGATTAAAGTTAATGGAAAAGTCTAACAATCCAATTCACATACGACTACTAATGGCCAAACTATTCAGAATGAAGGTTTGGTTCATCCCCCAATGAAGAGCCACAAGGAGCTGAGGTGCTTGCTGAGCATAGAAGGAATATGGAATGCGTGGTGGAAGGAGGTAGTCATCAATACCAGCTAGAGACACGGAACAAGCTGCTCATCACGGGAATTGTCATGAATGTGTCTTCCTTATGTTATTATGACTGTATATTTATGTATGCACATGAGTTTCTGTATTATCTTTGTTTTCTCTTTATCACTTTGTCATAGGGCATGGCCTGCATTAACCTTAGATCATTGTATTCCAGCCACAGGATATCAAGAAGCGTGAACATCACCCAAGTACTTTGCATAATTTCTGCGACAAGGTTGTGGGTGTTGTTGCTTTTTCAGTTTCAGGGGTTATGTATAGGTGCCAAGCTGACAAGAGGTAAACTGTCAATTTGGGGAGGCTATGGTGCCCAACAATTGGGTCACACACCAGTCTCAATGTTGTTTGAAAGGTATTTTTTAGATGTGACTCACATTGAAATCAGTAGACTTCGAGGAAAGCAGACACCCTCCATAAGGTAGATGGCCTCATCCAATCAGTTGAAGGTCTTAAGAGCCAAGATTGGCTTTCTGAAGATGAAGAACTTCCCCTCAAGACTGCAGTATTGACACTCTGCCTGTGCTTCCAGCCTCCCATCCTGCGAAATTCTAGTTCAAATCTTACCTGCTGGCCTAACCTACAGATTTCAGACTTGTCAGCCCCACAATCATATGAGTGAATTCCTTACAATTGATTTTCTCCTCTCTCTCTCCCTCTCGCTCTCTCCCAATTTATAACATGTTGAGACTAATACAACATTAAAAAAAAATAATGGACTATACACCTATGTTCATAGCTGCATTATTTGTAATAACCAAAAAGTGGAAACAACCCAAATGTCCATCAACAGAGGAGTGGAAAATTATCATTCAGCCTTAAACAGGCAGGAAATCAGTTATATGCTAGAAGAGGGATGAACCTTGAGGACATTATGCTAAGGGTAACAAGCCAGTCACAAAAGGACAAATACTGTGTGATTCCACTCACCTGAGGAACCTAGAGTAGTCAAATTCATAGAGACAGAAAGCAGAGTGGTCAGGGGGCAGGAGGTGGGGGGTGAGGGGGGGATTACTGGTGCATGAGTATAGAACTTTGGTTTGGAAATATGAAAAGAAATCTGGACATGGATGCTGGTTATGGTGCACAGCAATGCAAGTATACTTAATGCCATTGAATCATACACTTAGAATAGCTAAAATGGTAAATTTTATATTAAGTATATTTTACCACAATTTTTTAAATGGGAAAGAAAGATTTTTAAAAATTCAGGAACTAAGAAATAACTTACACATCCTCTTTCTCATCCACTCAGGGCTTTATTCTTGGCAGTTGAATCTACTGTTGAACTTGTCAGAAGATATTTCGGGGCCAGAGGCTTTTCTTGGGCAACAAGGTGGTTCCTATAGGCAACTGCACTCCAGGTAGAGCTGTCTCTGTGTGCACATGGCTTTCAAAGCCTATCCTTTGTTTTTATTTTAAATCATGGACATAGGAGGAGCATTTTCCCTGGATAAACCACCAAATAGTAGCATGTCATCATCATAATAAAAGGCTAATATGCAAATAGTTGTCACTCCATCATGCCACCACAGCAGGGACCTGAGGCTGCGTGGTGCCAGGCTGGGGTGGGTGACATGAGGCTGCACCCCCCACCCTGGTGTTGGCCAGGGGACCTGAGTCTGTGTCCCCCTCCCGGTGTTAGCCGGGGGACCTGAGGCCATGCCCCCCACCCTGGTGCCGGGGCCGGGGGACCTGAGGCTGCGCCCCCTCCCCAGCACCTGGATGTGAGGCTGCATGCCCTGCCTGGCAGGGCTTGACGGGGGTGGGGCCGGCCGGGTCTTGGTGTCGCCCAATGGGGGTGGAGCCGGCTGGACATTTCTATTATAGAAAAAGAGCACATAGCCAATATTAAAATATTTCCTCTAATTAGTTCCCTTTTACTGTGCATGAATTTCGTGCACCAGGCCACTAGTTGTTAAATAATAGCAGAATGGAAACAATAGTTCACATGGACACTCCCTTTAGCAGAGTCTCTAAGGCACTGTATTAGTCTGGGCCCAATATGGAGATTGAAAGTACAATTTAGATTAAATGGGGGAAGTTTAATATAAAGATTTATTAAACTTGGACTAAAGTATGACTAGAAAATATAAGGAAACTAAGACTGAGGGAGTGTACTCAAGGAAGGCAACCTTAAATGGGTCCCTTCCCCAAAAGGTCTGGGGTGCAGACCTCATTGGAGAAGACGCAGTTAGACCTACTGGATAGCAGAGAAGTTTGCTGGCTCTCCCAAGATGGTCAATGTCAAAGGCATGCCATCAGCGTGCAAGCGGGAAGCAGCCCTCCAGAGTGCAGGTGAGGCACAGGGGGTCCGCCACCAGAGGCCTGAGTGTGCAGGAGCAGCCAGGGTGCTGGGGAGCTGCGCAGAGTGCCACGCAGGCCTGCAGAGAGAGTGCTGGCTGGGTGGGAGCCCCTGTGGTGCAGGTGCCATGGTGGAAGCAGGAGGGCTTCGGGACGCAAGAAAGTTATTGCTAGATCAGGTCCTGGCTGCAAGGTTGCTGAGGACATGTGTGTCCTGAGCACATGGCTGGGGAAGAGCTCCACCCAGGGAACCAACAGGCTGCAGCTGGGAACAGGGGCAACCCCTTCCTCCTGCAGGCCCCCCAGGCGCCCACCCCTGAAAATGCTTAAGCATCATGCTTACTGGAAAGGAGAGTCACTTAAAGGAAATCTGTTTAGTAGCACAGAGTACATGCTGAAGGTTAATGTGAGCTGAGAGGCAATAAACTGATAACTGTTGCAGGCATTTACCTCTCAGATCCCCTCCCTGGCTCCGTCACATGCTGAGGCTCCCTACACAATCCCTCTAATTCCTGCATTTGTAGTGGCTTCCATCCCTCCCACAAAATTGCTGTCTCATGATGTATGAGTTTATTGCTCTGCTAAAATTGCAATGAATAAGTTATATGGCTCTTTATATTTGAAAATGAAATAGTCTCATCTGTAATTTGTATTTCACGTGAAATATAGCTCTGAGAGCAGTAATATCAAAGGAAAGTTCATTCATTGATATTAACAATTAATTAGAGCTGTCAAAATACAAGCAGCTGTTTTCTTTTTTTAAATTTTATTTTCTTGTTGACAGTATTACAGATGTCTCCCATTTTCTCCCTTTTCCCCCCCTCCACACAACCATTAAAAAAATTCAAAAAGAAGGAACACTTCCAAGCTCTTTGTATGAGGCCAATATTACCCTAAACCCAATTCCAGATAAAGACACTAGAAAAACAAAGAGAATTACAGGCCAATATCCCTGATGAACATAGACGCTAAAATCCTCAACAAAATTCTAGCATATCAGATCCAGCAATACATTAGAACAGTGGTTCTCAACCTTGGCTGCACATTAGAATCACCTGAGAATCAGGATTTTTAAAAGATTCCCAGGTGATTCTAACATGCAACCAAGGTTGAGAACCACTGCATTAGAAAGATCAGACACCATGACCAAGTAGGATTTATTCCAGGGATGCAAGGCTGGTACAATATCTGCAAATCAATAAATGTGATACATCACATAAGCAAACTGAAAAGTAAAAACCACATGATCATATCCATAGATACAGAAAAAGCACTCAACAAAATCTAACACTCATTTTTGATAAAAACTCTCAATAAAGTGGGAATGGAGGGATCATATTTCAACATAATAAAAGCCTTATATGACAAACCTACACCCAACATCATACTCAAAGGGCTAAAACTAAAACCATTTTCCATAAGAACAGGAGCAAGACAGGGGTGCCCACCTTCATAACTCTAGTTCAACATGGTACTAGAAGTGTTAGCTGTAGCAATCAGGCAAGAAGAAGAAATAAAAGGCATCCAAATTGGAAAGGAGGAAATAAAACTGTCACTATTCGCAGACAACACAATACTGTACATAGAAAACCCTAAAGGCTCCATCAAAAAACTACTAGATTTAATAAATGAATTAGGCAATGTAGCAGGATAAAAAATTAATACCTAGAAATCTATGGCATTTTTATACACCAATAATGAACTCTCTGAAAGAGAAACTAAACAAACAACCCAATTACCACTGCAACACAAAAATTAAGATACTTAGGAATAAACTTAACCAAGGAGGTAAAAGACTGTACTTGGAAAACTACAGAACATTGAAAAAGAGATAGAGGAAGATATATGCAAGTGGAAAAATATACTGTGTTCATGGTTTGGTAGAATCAACATCATTAAAATGGCCATACTACCCAAAGCAATCTATAGATTCAATGTATTCCCTATCAAAATACCAACTACTTATTTCACAAACGTAGAACAAATATTCCAAAACTGTACATGGAATATCTACATTAAAAAAGACCCCAAATAATTGCAGCAATCTTGAGAAAGAAAAACAAAGTTAGAGGGATCACAATACCAGGCATCAAGTTATACTACAAAGCCACTTTACTCAAAACAGCCTGGTACAGGCACAAGAACAGTCATATATATCAATGGAACAGAACAGAGAATCCAAAAATTGACCCAAGTCATTATGCTCAATTAATATTTTACAAAGAAGGCAAGAGCATACAATGGAGTCAAGACAGTCTCTTCAATAAATGGTGTTGGGAAAATTGGACAGATACATGCAAAAACAGTGAAATTAGAACACCAACTGACACCATACACAAAAATAAACTCAAAATGGATAAAGGACTTAATGTAAGATGTGAAACCATAAAAATCCTAGAAGAAACCATAGGCAGCAAAATCTCAGACATCTCTCGTAGCAATACATTTACAGATACATCTCATAGGGCAAAGGAAACTAAGGGGAAAATGAACAAATGGGACGACATCAAAATAAAAAGCTTCTGCACAGCAAAAGCAACCATCAACGAAATAACATGAGCGCTCACTGCATGGGAGAACATATTTGCCAATGATAGATCCGATAAGGGATGAACCTCCAAAATTTATAGGGAACTCATAAAACTCAACAAAAGGAAGACAAACAATCCAATTTAAAAATGGGCAAAGGCAGCGGTGTGAGCAGCCCATACGAGGAACAGCATCGCCGCAAGCAGCCTGCTCCCATTCAAGGAGCAGTCGCAGCCCAAGCAGTCTCCCCCAGTCCAAGGAGCAGCAGCTACACGAGCAGACCACCCACGTCTGAGGAGCGGCAGCCCTGCACAATCCTCACTGGTCTGAGGAGCAGCAGACACACACAGCCTGCACCTGTCCGATGAGCAACAGCTGGGTGAGCGGCCTGCCCCCATCCGAGGAGCAGCAGCCACGCGAGCAGACAGCCCCCGTACGAGGAGCAGCAGCCGCACCTGCAGCTCGCCCCTGTCCGAGGAGTAGCAGCCACACAAAGAGATAGACCGACCACATCTGAGGAGCGGCAGCCCTGTGCAGCCCACACTGGTCCAAGGAACAGCAGCCACATGCAGCCTGCACCTGTCCGATGAGCAACAGCTGGGTGAGCATCCCGCTCCCATCTGAGGAGCAGCAGCCACACGTGCAGCTCATTCCCGCCCGAGGAGCAACAGTCACGCAAGCAACCTGCCCCTGTCCAAAGAGCAGTAGCCTCACAAGCAGCCTGCCACATCTGAGGAACAGCAGCAGCATGTAGCCAGCCCTGATCCAAGGAGCAGCAGCCACGTGAGAAGTCCACGGCCATCCAAGGAGCAGAAGCCACGTGAACAACCCGCTCCTGTCCAAGGAGCAGCAGCCACGCTCAACCTGCCCCAACCTGAAGAGCAGCGGCCTTGTGATCAGCCCACCCATGTCCAAGGAACAGAAGCTGGGCAAGCAGCCTCACCTACCAGCCAGAGGAGACACCACTGCTGTGAACAGCATCCACCAGAGGAGCCGCTGCCAACTGAGGAGCAGCCACTACTGCGACAACTAGAGGGGCAAGTGCAGCCCGATGAACCACTGCCACCCAAGGAGCAGCCCCTGCACGACTTGACATCTAGATCAGTCAGTGAGAACAAAAGTGGTAGACAAAGACAACCCCAAATGAAAGAAAAGGATAAATTGCCAGAAAAGTGGCTAAGTGGAACAGAGGCATGCAATATGTCAGAAAAAGAATTCAGACTAAGGGTCCTAGAGTGCATAAACTAGATGTAGGAAAAAAATCAACAACTTATGCAAGAATCAAGAAGAAATGAAGAGTGATATAGCTGCAATAAAAAAAAAACACATGGAAAGTTTCAAAAGTAGACTAGAAGAAGCGGAGGGCCGAATTAGCGAATTAGAAGACAGCGAAGCAAAACACACCCAAACGGAACTGCAATTGGAGAAAAAAATTAAACGACAGGAGGAGAGTCTAAGGGAGCTATGGGACAACATGAAACGAAGAAACATATGAATAACAGGTGTGCCAGAACAACAGGAAGAAGAACAAGACTTAGAAAACCTATTCGAAAAATGTTGTCTGAAAACTTCCCTGATGTGGGGAAAAAAAACTCACACAAGCACAGAGAGTACCAAACAAGATGAATCCGAAAAGACCCACACCAAGACACATCATAATTATGATGGCAGATGTTCAGGACAAAGAGAGAATCTTAAAGGCTGCAAGAGAGAGACAGAAAGTTACGTACAAGGGATCTCCCATTAGATTATCAAATGATTTCGCAACAGAAACACATCAGGCCAGAAAAGAATGGAAGGAAATTTACAAAGTGATGCAAAGCAAGGGACTGAATCCAAGAATACTCTATCCAGCAAGGCTATCATTCAAAATTGAATGGGAAATAAGGAGCTTCACAGAAAAAAAAAGGCTAAGGGAGTTTATCACTACCAAACAAGCAATGCAAGAAATGCTAAAGGCATAATATTAGAAATGAACTACAATAAAAACAACCCCAAATACTCAAACACTTGGAAGCTGAATAACATGTTATTAAATATTGACTGGTGTAAAAAGAAGAAATAAAGACGTAAGAAAGAACACAGGCACAAAAAATAAAAATGGCTACAAACAAATACTTTTCAATAATAACTTTAAACGTAAATGGACTAAATGCTCCAATCAAAAGACATCCAGTGGCTGAACAGATAAAAAAAAAAAATGACCCATACATTTGCTGTCTACAAGAGACCCACCTCAGAAGAAGGGACTCACACAGACTGAAACTGAAGGGATGGAAAAATATCTTTCAGGCAAATGGAAATGAAAAAAAAACCTGGGGTAGCAATACTTATATCAGACAAAATAGACCTCAAAGTGAAGGCCATAACAAGAGATAAGCAAGGCCAATTCATAGTACTAAAGGGATCAATACAACAAGAGGATATAACCCTGAAAAACATATATGCACCCAATGTAGGAGCACCCAAATACATAAAAAAACACTCCTGGAAGATATCAAGGGAGAGATTGACAACAATACAATCATACTAGGGGACTTTAATACACCACTGACATCACTGGATAAGTCCTCTAGACAAAAAAATCAGCAAAGAAACAACAATCCTAAATGACTCACTAGATCAGATGGACTTAATTGACATCTTCAGAACATTTCACCCCAAAGCCGCAGAATATATGTTCTTCTCAAGTACACATGGGACATTTTCAAAAATAGACGACATATTGGGTCACAAACAAAGTCTCCCCAAATATAAGAAGACAGAAATCATACCAAGCATCTTCTCAAGCCACAATGGCGTAATATTAGAAATGAACTACAATAAAAACAACCCAAAATACTCAAACACTTGGAAGCTGAATAACATGTTATTAAATATTGATTGGGTTACCAATGAGATCAAAGAAGAAATTAAAAACATCCTGGAAACTAATGACAATGAAAACACAACAATCAAAAACCTATGGGACACAATGAAAGCAGTCCTGAGAGGGAAGTTTATAGCTCTACAGGCCTACCTCAAAAAGCAAGAAAAAATGGTAGTAAATCATCTAATTCTACAACTCAAAGAATTAGAAAGAGAACAACAAGAAAATCCCAGAGTTAGCAGAAGGAAGGAGATAATAAACATCAGAGCAGAAATAAATGACATAAAGACCAAAAACAAAAAAAAAAACAAAAAAAAACACACACAAAAAAACACATAAGATCAATGAAACCAAGAGCTGGTTCTTTGAAAGGATAAACAAGATTGATGAACCTCTAGCCAGGCTCACCAAGATGCAAAGAGAGAGGACCAAAATAAACAAAATCAGAAATGACAGAGGTGAAATAACAACAGACCCCACAGAGATACAATGATTGTTAAAAAAAAAAAATACTATGAACAACTCTACTCCAACAAACTAGACAACCTGGAGGAAATGGACATATTCCGAGAAAAATACAACCTTCCAAAACTCAATCAGGAAAAATCTACAAATCTCAATAGGCCAATAACTATGGAAGAAATTGAAGCAGTCATCAAAACCTTCCAGCAAACAAAAGCCAGGGCTAGACGGCTTCACGGGGGAGTTTTACCAAACATTCAGGGAAGAACTAAAACCTATCCTTCCCAGACTATTCCAAAAAATTCAAGAGGAAGGAACACTTTCAAGCTCATTCTATGAAGCCAGCATCACCCTCATACCAAAACCAGATAAAGACAACACAATGAAAGAGAATTACAGGCCAATATCCCTCATGAACATAGATGCCAAAGTCCTCAACAAAATCTTAGCAAATCAGATATTGCAGTACATCAGAAAGATCACACACCATGACCAAGTAGGATTTATCCCAGGGATGCAAGGATGGTACAATATCCACAAATCAATAAACGTGATTCATCACAAAACAAATTGAGAGAAAAAATCCACATAGTCGTATCAATTGATGCAGAAAAAGCATTTGACAAAATCCAACACCCATTTTTGATAAAAACTCTCAGCAAGGTGGGAATAGAAGGCTCATACCTCAACATAATAAAAGCCATATATAACAAGCCCACAGCCAACATTATACTCAATGGACAAAAACTAAAACCATTTCCCCTAGGGACAGGAACAAGACAGGGATGCCCACTCTCACCATGCCTGTTAGACATAGTACTAGAAGTATTAGCCATTGTGATTAGACAAGAAGAAGAAATAAAGGGCATTCAAATTGGAAAAGAAGAAGTAAAACTGTCCTTATTTGCAAATGACATGATATTGTATATAAAAAAACCGTAAAGACTCCTTCAAAAAGCTATTAGACTTAATAAATGAATTCAGCAATGTAGCAGGATACAAAATCAATACCAAGAAATCTATGGCATTTCTATACACCAATAGTGAACTTATAGGAAAAGAGACTAAAAAAGCAATCCCATTTACCATCACACCAAAAAAATTAAGATACCTAGGAATAAACCTAACTAAAGAGGTAAAAGACCTCTACTAAGAAAACTACAGGACGTTGAAAAAAGAGATAGAGGAAGAACAGATGGAAGAACATACCATGTTCATGGATTGGTAGAATCAACATCATTAAAATGTCCATACTACCCAAAGCAATCTATAAATTCAACACACTTCCCATTAAAATACCAACGGCATATTTCACAGGCCTAGAACGGACTCTCCAAAAATTCATCTGGAATTAAAAAAGACCCCGAATAGCTGCAGCAATCCTGAGAAAGAAGAACAAAGTAGGTGAGATCTCAATACCTTATATCAAGCCACTGTTCTCAAAACTGCCTGGTACTGGCACAAGAACAGACATATAGATCAATAGAACAGAATAGAGAGCCCAGAAATTGACCTGAACCAATATGCTAAATTAATATTTGACAAAGGCAAGAACATACAATGGAGTCAAGATAGTCTCTTCAATAAATGGTGTTGGGAAAATTAGACAGATACATGCAAGAAAATGAAACTAGACCACCAACTTACACCATACACAAAAATAAACTCAAAATGGATAAAGGACTTAAATGTACGACAGGAAACCATAAAAATACTAGAAGAATCCAAAGGCAACAAAATCTCAGACATATGCCAAAGAAATTTCTTCACCGATACAGCTCCTAGGGCATTGGAAACTAAAGAGAAAATAAACAAATGGGAATACATCAAAATAAAAAGCTTCTGCACAGCAAAAGAAACCATCAATAAAACAATAAGAAAGCCCACTACATGGGAAAACATATTTGCCAATGTTATATCTGATAAGGGCCTAATCTCCAAAATTTATAGGGAACTCATACAACTTAACAAAAAGAAGATAAACAATCCAATCAAAAAATGGGCAAAGGACCTAAATAGACACCTTTCAAAAGAGGACATTCAGAAAGTCAAGAGACATATGAAAACTTGCTCAAAGTCACTAATCATCCGAGAGATGCAAATCAAAATAACAATGAGGTACCATCTCACACCTGTCAGAATGGCTATCATCAACAAATCCACAAATGACAAGTGCTGGAGAGGATGTGGAGAAAAAGGAACACTCATGCACTGCTGGTGGGAATGCAGACTGGTGCAGCCACTATGGAAGACAGTATGGAGTTTCCTCAAAAACCTAAAAATGGAACTCCCATTTGACCCTGTGATCTCACTTCTAGGAATATATCCCAAGAAACTAGAAACACCAATCAGAAAGGATATATGCACCCCTATGTTCATAGCAGCACAATTCACCATAGCTAAGATCTGGAAACAGCCTAGTGCCCATCAGTAGATGAATGGATTAGAAAACTGTGGTACATCTACATGAGGGAATACTATGCTGCGGTAAAAAAGAAGGAACTCTTACCATTTGCATCGGCATGGATGGAACTGGAGAGCATTATGCTAAGTGAAATAAGCCAGTTAATGTAGGAAAAATACCACATGATCTCACTCACTCATGGATAATAAAGACCATTATAAACTTTTGAACAAAAATAGATACAGAGGCAGAGCTGCCTCGAACAGACGGTCAAACTACAGCGGAAAAGCGGGGGAGGGTTGAGGGGCCGGGGGCGGGGGGGGGGGTTTAAGAGATCAACCGAAGGACTTGTATGCAAGCATATAACCAATGGACATAAGACACTGGGGGGTAGGGGAGGCTGGGGGATTGTTAAGGGCGGGAAAAAAGGAGACATATGTAATACTCTTTGTAATACTTTAAGCAATAAAACAATTTTAAAAAAAGATTTCTTAGAGTTCTTTTTTTTATTGAAATACCCTTCTAGGGATGTAGAGTAAAACATGCTATGTTTTAGAGTCATTTGAAATAGTTCTTCAATATGTGGATATGCCATCAGCTTGGAATACAGCTATGTTCATTTATGTTTATTTTTTCAATTAAGGGATTACATTACAATTGAACCAGCCAACAACAAGGCTCATACTGGAGTCAAAACTTACTTGCCTACTTAACTCTGTGGTTTTCTCTCAGTCCATCCAGTTTTTCCAAACAGAAGAGTTCATTGGACCTAGGACATAGTAGGTGCTCAATAAATGAGTGCTGATTATTAAATGGATGAATGAGTAAACAAATAGACTCACCATCATGACTTCTTTTCAGTGATGATGTTCCTAACAATCCAAACAAGTAGATTACAATTCAACATGAAATTAGAATGTTTCCTAAATCCAAGAATTCCTGCATTTCAAACTGGCTTTTACATAACGGATGAAACATTATTTCTTCATCTGTTTACTAAGTTATTGTTTATTACTTACTAACTTCATAAAGAAACACTCAGTGACCAGGACTGGCAAGTTTTACAGAAAGAATAAAAAGGTTCTCTTTGCCCGGCTGATGTGGCTCAGTGGTTGAGCGTCAAACTATGAACCCGGAGGTCAAGATAGATTCTCCCTCAGGGTTGATGGCTCAGATCCCCAGTAGGGGGCGTGCAGGAGGCAGCTGATCAATGATTCTTATCATTGATGTTTCTATGTCTCCCCCTCTCCCATTCTCTCTGAAATTATATATATATAAATGTAACTCTACACTTAAGTATATATTACCCCGTTAATGATTACTCGGAAAAGAAAGTGGCAGGGGCTGGGTTAGAAACGGAATATAAGCTAACACAATAGCAATGCTATTGGATCCCAGATATGTTGTCCTGGGTAAGAAAATCCTGGGCAACTGGTTCTCCTGAGTAAGAACTCAGGTCAGTCTGCCCAAGAAACTGCTTTCTTCCTAAATAACACTTTCCTCGCTCGGACCCATCTCACTTCCTACCAGGACTTTCTGTCAGGAACGCACAGGCATCCAGACCTGCAGCGCCCAGTAGAAACCAAACCCGCAGATCCTCACCGCGGAGCCGCTGGACGTGAGCAGCTCAACCCAGTGATCCGGACTCCGCGAAGACCCGCTTCCCTGCTTCCCCGCTTCCCCGCGTCCCCCCGCGGCGCCCCGCGCCTCCCGCGCCCCACTCCCCGCTGAGCCCCGCCTCCCCGGGTCCCGCGCCTCCCGCTGCGACCCGCCTCCTCGCGACCCGCCCCCAGTAAGCCCCGCCTCCCGCGCCCCGTCTCCCGCTGAGCCCGCCTCCCGCGCCGCCCCCCCACGCTGCGCCCCGCGCCTCCCGCGCCCCGCCCCAGTAAGCCGCGCCTCTCGCGGTGCCCCGCTCCCCGAGTACCGCCCGCCCCCCGCTGAGCCCCGCCTCCTCGTGCCCCGCGCCTCTTGCTGTGACCCACCTCCCCGCGCCCCGCCCCCCGGTAAGCCCCGCCTCCCGCGCCCCGCCCCCCCGCTGAGCCCCGCCTCCCGTGACCCTGGCGCCCACCTCGGGCCTATTTGTCCCACCCACTCGGGGCAAGAACGCGGGCCCTCAGACTCAGGACGCGATGGCCGCCCCGGCCCTGGCCCCGATCACGCGGCAGGTCAGCGGCCGCACCGCCGCAGTCCCGGTCCCGAGCGGCCCCGAGCGCGGGCAGCCACTGGCCGCCTCCGTGGCCGAGCTCCCCGTGCTGGACGCGAATGGACGGCGGGTGCCGTTCGGCGCGCTGTTCCGGGAGCGCCGAGCCATCGTGGTCTTCGTGCGGGTGAGCGCGAGCGGCGGGGCGACCGGAGCAGGGACCTCGCCAGCAGCCGGGGTGGAGGTGGCTTCCCCAGCCGCGGCCGGGAGACCCTTCAGGGCAGAGGGTCGGGTCGGAGGCGGCATCCGCCCGCCCTTCCCAGGGCCGCCCACTGGGGGCGTCGGGAGCGCGGAGAGCCGCTGGCTTCCCAGAGGGGATGGACCAGGAGCCGCCAGGCCCAGGCCCTTCCTCCGCCAGCGAGGAGGCCTCGCGGGGACGGGGCGCCCCGTTTTCAAGCGCATTGGGCGCCGCGATACCCTTTGCTACCCAACCTGGGTGCTGCTTAGCGTCCTGCGGACCGACGCGCTGGGTGCCGCTGCCCCGGAGGGTGTGGGCTCTGACTTGTTCTCTTTGCCGGTGGGGTTGCAGCATTTCCTGTGTTACACCTGCCAGGAGTACGTGGAAGATCTGGCCAAAATCCCCAGGAGTTTCTTACAAGTAAGTTTCCGAGAACAGCAGCGCGCCCTGCTCCGGGGCTGGGGCACGTCCCCCACATTTATCAGCAGGCGGTGGGGTGGGGGCGGGGGAGCACCTTACCCGGTTCTCACCTCCCGCCTCTCCAGCTCCTCCTAAGGGGCGCCTTAGAGACCATTCCGGCTCCATGTGTTGGTGCTGCGGCTTATGAACATGCCAACCACAGTAATACTTTTGCCGCTACCCAGTAACCTGCCTACTCACAAATGTTGGGTGATGAAGACCAAAAACACAAATGCTGGCAATTACTGATATTTCTTTCCTTAATTTTATAATAAAAACACTCCAGATAGTTGCTCATTACAGGGAAATACATATATCTTAAAGGTGAAAAATCCATGCTTTTCGTCAGGCACATGCATAGAGATTTGTCCCTAGGTAAGCTTTCCAGTGAAGGCATTGGGCAGCTTTTGTAAAACTCAGGTCTGTTTTCCCCAGACCTTACCATTGGGATGTGAAAAAATAAAACTGATTAAATAATACTACTTTAATCATTTTTATTCTTTGCTGTAGTATTTTTATTGATTCGTTTTTAGAGAGAGGACAAGGGAGAGGGAGAGAAACATCAGTGTGAGAGTGAAACATCAATAGGCTGCCTCCTGCACGCCCCCTAGTGGGGACTGAACCCACAGCCTTCTGTTGCACAGGACACCACCCAGCTAACTGGGCCACCTCAGCCAGGGCTATTCTTCTTTAAAGTACACTTTTGGGGGGAGTGTAGAGAATTACTGACTACTAGAGGCCTGGTGCACGAAATTCGTGCACAGCTGGGGGGGGGGGTGTCCCTCAGCCCAGCCTGCACCCTCTCCAATCCAGGACCCCTGCCTGCCTGATCCCCCTTACTGCTCTCCCCTGCTGGCCTGATCCCCCTTACTGCTCTCCCCTGCTGGCCTGATACCCCTAACCGCTCTCCCCTGCCAGCCTGATACCCCTAACTGCTCTCCCCTGCCAGCCTGATGGCCCCTAACCACCTCTGCCTTGGCCCCGCCACCATGGCTTTGTCCGAAAGGACTTCTGGAAGGATATCCGGAAGATGTCTGGTCTAATTAGCATATTACTCTTTTTTTAGTATGGATATAAAAGTTCTTACTTAGCAAAAGATCATCAGACTGAAACATTTTACCATACATTTCTTTGCTGTGACTCACACTTCCCATTTATTCCATTCTTCTAGAAGCCTATAATTAGCTTTGGAATGGAACAAAAGAGTTGGATAAGGGGAAGTTGTAGGGAACATAATTTCTAATAGTATGTACATGTGTGTTTTTTCTCCTAAAGGAGGCAAATGTCACCCTTATAGTGATTGGACAGTCATCCTACCATCATATTGAGGTAAATGTATAACAAATTGAAAAATTAACACATTAAAACTAACAGACATAGCAAGTATATGATTTGAACCAATAAGTGTAGGTTGTATTTACTGAAATTAAGTTAGATTATAATTACTTTTCTCTCTTATATAATTTTTTTTCTTGTAAAGGTCTCACATATTCTCTTTTTGCAGCCTTTTTGCAAACTGACTGGGTATTGTCATGAAATCTACGTTGATCCTGAGAGAGAAATTTATAAAAGATTGGGAATGAAAAGAGGTGAAGAAGTTACCTCCTCAGGTAACTTACACATGACATGTCTCAAATAGAAAACACTGATGATGTATTTTTACATTTGAATCTATATGCTTAGGGAAAGAAATGCTAAGTTAATAACTCAGACTGTTTCTTATGATTCCTGTAAGCAGTCCAGATCCACCAGACCCTAAAAGATTCCTTTCTGGGGGTGTAATGACATGGAAAGCTGAAAAGTACTAAACATACTTTATGTGTGTGTGTGTGTGTGTGTGTGTGTAATGGAAAAGATTTTAAAAGATATTGCAGTGCTAACCCCAGTGAATGGAAGTGAGAAAAATGGCTTTTATGTGTTTTTAAAATGAGTACATTTTACCTTTATGATTAAAAGAAAATAATTGCTTAAGTTAATATACTAGTACTTTTACTAGGAGCCTAGTACACGAATTCATGCACCCTGAAAGGAACTGTGGGCCGGAAGGCTGCTGTGGGCACAGGGGCGGGTCTTGGCCCATCCTCCGCACCCAAGCCCGGCCCCTCCTGCCGCAGCCCCATTCCCTGTCTGCCAGCAGCCCTGCTCTCATCACCACGCTCCTATATGCTGACAGCACCGGCTCCACCCGAACCTGCTGACTGTGCGGAGCCATTGGGGCTGGTGCCAGCAGTGGGTGCAAGTGGGGCTGGTGCCAGCAGTGGGTGTGAGTGGAGGCTGCTTCCCCAATTGCCCCTCAGGACCAGGGGGAGGTGGAGAAGCCCTCAGGGGCAATCAGGGTCAGCAGCCACCACACGCACCTGCTGACGATGCTGAGTGATTGGGGCCGGCGTTGGGTGCCGGCTGCAGATGCGAACAGTGGCTCCGGTGCCAGCAGCCAGTACAGGCGGAGCTGGCGCTGACAGCAGGTGCAAGCACCCAGCGGGACCATGGTGCGTGGAAGCAAATAATTTTCAGTAATCACCAGAGGCTCACCCGATGATAGCGACCAGCGCCCTATCTTGGTCTGGTGCCCCCACTCACCTACTCCACCATCCCGCCGCAGCCGATGCCTGCCATGTTCTGTGGGCACCTCCTGGTGGTCAGAGCACGTCATAGCGACCAGTTGTTTGGTTGTTCAATTGTTCTGCTGTTCAGTCTATTTGCATATTAGGGTTTTATATACTATACTAGAGGCCCATTGCCTTCCCTTCCCCTGGCTGCCGGCACCGGTTTTCCTCCGGCACCCGGGACCCAGGCCTTCGCTGCTCCGGCCAGAGCCTTCAGTCTTTGCTCCACTGCTTCTTGCCTGTGTAAACAAATTAACTGCCATCTTTCTTGGGTTAATTTGCATACTCTCCTGATTGGCTGGTGAGCATAGCGGAGGGATGGTCAATTTACATGTTTGTCTATTATTAGGTAAGATAGATTCCTCATCTTCATGACTTAAAATACTTAATGTCCTTTCGTTGAAGAAATCTTGGTTTCATTTGAAGCCCAACTCAAAGGGGCGCTTAATAGTTCTTCAAGCAACTGCTTCCCTCGCTGTATTTTAACAGCACCTTGTACTTCCCTATATACTTAGTTACTGTGTGTGAAGTGGCTGGGAGTGTAGTTAGTTGAAGAGTTTGATGTTTTATTCACAATTATGTGGTCCATATTCCTGGCCCTTAGCACAATTCTTTATAATTAATAGAGCTTAGTAAGCTTCAGGTGAACTGTTAAGATGTGTTTTAGGTAGGAAGAACTTGGCTTCTGAAATGCCAAGTAAGAAAACTCAGATCATTCATCTCAACAAACATTACTGAGCTCTCATTAGTGACAACCACTGTGTTGGGCACTCCGGGAGGTGGTGATAGAAGACCGACACATCATCTACTCTGAGAGCCAGAAGCAAACAGCTCGTTATGATCCCGGTTAAGGGTTTGTAAGAGAGGAAAGCATGTGCTGGGAATACCTGTGCCAGAAAAGTGAGGAGAGAGAGCCTGGGAAGGCTTCTCAGAGGAGTTCTTGGAGGTGGCACTCTAAGCTCACTTTTTAAATACATTTTTATTGATTTTTTTTTTCTTTTAGAGATAGAGAGGAAGAGAGAGGGAGTGAGATATAGAATCCTATAAAACAGTACAATTTAGTCTTTTCCCCATGTCTCCAAGCTAATGAGCCTGTGTTTTTTCTTGGTAAGATGACTGTCCATTCTCATGTAAACATGAAAGAAATAGAGGAGTTCAAGAGATGGAGGAAAATAACAGGTTTCTGGGAATATTAAGAAATCAGGCAGGTCACCCTGGCCAGGTAGCTCAGCTGGTGAGAGCATCGTCCCCATATGCCAAAGTTGCAGGTTCAATCTCCAGTCAAGGCACATACAAGAATCAACCAATGAATGCATAAATAAGTGGAACAATCTCTCTCGCTTGCTCTCTTGTTCTCTCGTTCTCCCTCCCTTCTTCCTCTTCCTCCCTCCCTTCCTCTCCAAAATCAACAAATAAAAAATTTTTAAAAAGATATCCTCAACCTGGGACAATTCTGCCCCCAGGGGACATTTGACATTGTCTGGAGAATGCTTAGTCCTCACATCTTGGTGGGTAGTGGGTGCCGTGTCATCTAATGGGTGTAGAGGGCAAGGGTGCTGCTCAGCACCTACATTGCACAGGACAAAGAATGCTCTCATCAAAAGCATCAGCAGCGGAGGCTGAGAAACCGTTCCTTGAAAGAAAACTAGGCAAGTCGAAAGTTCGGATGACACAAGAAAGAGAAGGCGTAACATCATCTTTTTAATATCTACTCATTGGAATATACAATGATAGCATCTAAAGACGCTTTCTAATATCGCAGGACCGAGCCCCCATGTAAAGTCAAACATCTTCTCAGGAAGCATGTGGAGCCTGTGGCGGGCGGTGACCGGCCCTCCTTTTGATTTTCAAGGAGACCCAGGTCAGCAAGGTGGGACCCTCATTGTAGGTCCAGGTAAGCATCCAGCCCAGACCCAAAGGACACTTGGTGCACTTCCGAAGTCCAGGGGCTACCTGCTTCTTCATAAAATAGCGGCCACGTGAAAGTGGGCAGCTGGGCATTGCGGCAGTCAGGATCTGTGCTTTCTCGGGGCACCTTGTGTTTTCAAAGGCGTGTGTGCATTTTGATGTCTGTCTATTGGATGTAATGTGCCCATCATTCCATGCCCGAGGGTTTTCAGGTATTTGGGACCGGAAAGGTCAGCGGTGGTTTGGTGAACTGTATGTGGCTGTAACACTTGGAAAAATTCAATGGAAGCCCTGGCCAGGTGGCTCAGTTGGTTGGAGCGTCATTCTGTACACCAACCAAAGGGTTGCGGGTTAGATATCTGGATAGGGCACATACCTAGTTGCAGGGTCAATCCCTCGTCTGTGAGTGTATGGGAGGCAACTGATGGATGTTTTCCTCTCACATTTCTCTCTCTCTCTCTCTCTCTCTCTCTCTCTCTCTCTCTCTCTCTCTCTCTTTCTCTCTTTCTCTCTCTTTCTCTCTCTCTCCCTCCCTCTCTCCCTCTCCCTCTCCCTCTCTCTCAAACCAATAAAAAAATATCCTTGGTCTCACCAATGTGGCTCAGTGGTTGAGCGTGGACCCATGAACCAGGAGGTCGTGGTTTGATTCCAGGTCATGGCACATGCCCGGGTTTTGAGCTCTATCCGCAGTGGGGGGTGTGCAGGAAGCAGCTGATTGATAATTCTCTCTCATCATTGCTGTTCCTATTTCTCTCCCTCCTTCTCTCCCTCTCCCTTCCTCTCTCTGAAAAATCAGTAAAAACATTTTAAAAACATGTCCTTGAGTGAGGATTAAAAAAAAAAAAGGAAGTTCAATGGAGGTGAACATTCCAAATCAGAGAGTCATCAAGCACTGTTTTTGGGTCAATAGATGAGTCAATCTAGGTAGTTCTACCTACAAAACTAGGAGATGTGCTCAGTTCAGAAGGCAAGGCAGCCCCAGGGACCGCTCATCCAATAACAGTTACTAAGGCCACATGCTTGCAATGGCTTTGTTGGTCAGTTTGGACCACCTGGAACTCCTTGGCCCCACTCTGCTAAGTGGTTGAGTGTTGAATCTCTACCACCTTCAAGTACTGCAGTCAGGGACAAACTCCCAACCTGACAGTGCCAAAAAGCAGTTGTAAACTGTCTTTCTTGGCTCTTCTTCCTTTTAAAATTGTCCACGTGAGTGAGTGTAGCTTCTAAGGGTTCTAAAATTTACATTTACTTTAATAAATTCCAGATAGCTAGAAGGCATTTAGAGAGAGGACTTTGAGCAAGCATTATGACGTTGGGGCTCTTTGCGTGTGGAACACTACAACAAGCTAAACCGTTACTTAAGCTCCCTTTCCCTCTCATGAGTTCACACCAGTTAGACCCGCGGAGAAGGAGCCATGTTTTATGACTGAGTCCTAGGATTCGCCCAGAACAACATTAGCCACATTTCCCGTGGACTCGTTCCCATCCTCAGAGCCCCTCAGCTCCACGTCGCGGTGTCACGGGGCCACATGTGCAGTTGTGTGAGGATGAAGAGCGCAGGGAGAGTGTCATTTGTGTCCAAGTTGGGAACATACTTTATAGGAGATTTTGATACACCTCCTGGGAGAAATAGAGCTCCTCTAAGGAGAAAGCGAGGTGTGCGTATTTACACAAATCTATCTCATGGCAAAACCAGTGTTTCATTTGCCTTATTTGTATTATTTGATAATAAGCCAGTTTATGATATTAAATCTATAGTGATGACTAGAGACAGCAGATAAGTACAATGCAGAAAACATGCCTCTAATAATGTTTCCTTAATCTACTGTTTTAAGTTAAAATTCTCATCTTGAGCCCAAGAATATAAGTAAACAGAACTGGAGTATAAATTATGACTTATTTATATTTGAGCAGTAAAAGAATTGTGGACATCTAAGTGTATCCTAAGTGATTGTCTTAATGTCCTTATTTTCAGCTTCTTTTGGTCTACAGTTATACTAGTAATGCAGATAGCCTTTTTTAAAAGATTTTTTTATTGGGGGGTGGGTGAAGATGTACAAAGGAGGGGAACACCTACGATAATGTCAACATTAAAAAATTTTAATAAATAAAAATAACAAAAAAAATGCTTGCAAAGTGAAAAGAAAAAAATCTTTCTTTTTTCTTTTTAGAGAGAGAGGAAGGGAGAGGGAGAGGGAGAGGGAGAGGGAGAGGGAGAGGGAGGGAGAGAGAGAGAGAGAGAGAGAGAGAGAGAGAGAGAGAGAGAGAGAGGATGTGATTGCAAAACATCCATGTGAGAGTGAAACATGAATGGCTACCTCCTGCACACCCACTACCGAGCTTGGGACCCTGGCATGTGCCCTGACCGGGAATAGTATGGGCAATCTTTCAGTGCACAGGACAACGCCGAACCAATTGAGCTACACCGGCCAGCGGGCAGATAGCGAGTGATTTATTCCATTATTACATTTAAGAAACAGATGTGATTTTCCAGCTTGCTGTCTATGTTAGTTCCATTTTCTGCCTGTGTGACAGGATATTTTATTTAATTATAACCTAATAGAAGGTCATCATTTAAGAATCATGCCCCTTGGACCTCATAAACATTAAGCATCACTCTTATTTAACCATGTCCTTGTCATGCTTTATTACCTTAATTTAAAATTACTATGGCGCTACACACAGAATATAATGTACTCTGAGTGAGTAATTTTTTCCTGTGGACTAATTAAAAGTTGACAAGCGTCCTTGATTCTAGGAAGCAATAAATCCAATAGGGAATAATAGATGCCAACCTCTGCCTTTTATTCTTATTGCCTTCTAGGTCACTACATCCATTTTATACACCGTGACAGGAATAGACTGGATCACAAACCCATCAACTCTGTTTTACAGCTTGTAGGAGTCCAGCAGGTAGACTTCACAGGCAGACCCTCAGTCATCCATGTGTGACAGACAGACTGTCACTTTCCGATGGACCCTGAGACATGGCGCGAAATGTCGGAGTATATCCTTGTGCAGTGTCTACTCTGTCAGCCCTTGAGGAGTTCTGAAAACATAGAGACATGTACCCGTTGAACCGCATGCTGAGAGGCATTGATTGTCAAAAAATATGATGTATATTTATAATTTTATGGCTTTTAAAGTTTTAAACAAAATTTTATTTATACAAAATAAAACTTTTGTGTGTTTTTTTCTTTGTTACTCCTCACTCGAGAATATTTTCTCCATTCATTTACACAGAGAGTGGAATGGAGGAGGAGAGACAGAGAGAGAGAGACATCAATTGAGAGAGACACATCGATTGGTTTCTCCCGCATGGACCCTGACCCAGAGCTGGGATCAAGCCTGCAACTGAAGTATGTGCCCTTGACTGGAATTGAACCTGCAACCCTTCAGTCTAGGCCAGTTCTCTATCCATGGAGCCAAACTGGCTAGGGCCAAAATAAAACTTTAAAACCCATAAAATTGTAAATACTATTCTTATATTATGGTATATTCATTCAATGTAAGGTTTTGGGGGGCCATAAAAAGCATAAATCCTTATGAAGAACATATAAGGGGAAAGTTAAGCAACTCGACATAATTTTATCCAGTGGAAAACAAGTTTAAAAAAGGATATTAAATTCTTATCTATTATTATATAATCACATTTTTGTATGTATTTGTTTATATTTTTGTGTGTTTAGAAAAAAAGAAACAGAATCTTTTTTAAATTTATTATTTGTTTTAAGCCTGACCCAAGGATATTTTTCCATTGCTTTTTTAGCTAGAGTGAAAGAAAGGGAGGAGGGGGAGAGAGAGAGAGATCAATGTGAGATAGACACATCGATTGGTTGCCTCCCACATGTGCCCAACCTGGCCTGGGGAACAAACCTACAACACAGGATGTGTCCTTGCTTGGGAATCAAACCCAAGACCCTCTGGCGCCTGGGATGGCGCTCTAACCACTGAGCTATGCCAGCTAGGGCAACACACCAGAATCTTGCTTGTAGGTATCTCTGTATGGCAGCATTTATTTTCTTTTTCACGCTGTTCTATATTTCCCAACTGTTACATAGTGAGCAT
The DNA here is from genome assembly GCF_963259705.1 of Myotis daubentonii. NCBI lineage: Eukaryota > Metazoa > Chordata > Mammalia > Chiroptera > Vespertilionidae > Myotis > Myotis daubentonii. The sequence goes on from NC_081850.1 coordinate 6,329,148, forward strand.
TATTCATTTTTTGGCCAGGAAAAGGTCTTTAAAAATTACATGAAGAATATATTCCTGCGCAACAAGCTCCAGGCCCTCAACAGTGCCATTATAGAGGCTGCACGGCCATATATTTCTATCGCAATTGCTCTACTCGGAGGAAATGAGGCAAACCACACCTTCCTATAGTCTGTTCAAAGCACCTTGTCACCCACACCCACTATCCATTTCACTAGGACCTTTTTTGGGGGGTGGGGGGGGGCAATTCTCTGATTATCAGTGGAGCTGAGCGTCTGTCCATAAGCTTTTGGATATCCAGGTCATTTCACTGTGAATCACCCATTCACATCCATTGCCAATTTTCTACTGGGTTGTACTGGGTTGTTTGATTTTTCCTTACTGGTCTGTAAATCTGTGCACATCCTGGACCCTAACTGTGTCAGTTACATGCACTGCACACATCTCAGACATCTCCACTCGGTCTACAGCTTGTCTTCTCACTTGGTTATAATGTGTTTTAGTATTTGCCAGGTTTAATTTTAATATCATGAAATTTTCCTTTATGATTTATGGGTATTTTTGTTTTATGTGAGAACTCTCTACATATGAATGGAGACCTCAGAAATTCATTCCTCGGGATTTTTGGGGGGGAGGGCAGAGGAGAAAAATATATTTTAGATATTTAAGATACATATTTAAAATATGGTGGACATGCTTTTTTTTGTTTTTAAGGGAATTTTAAGAATTGCTTAGCCCTGGCTGGTTTGAAGTGGTTAGAGCACAGAGGGTGGCAAGTTTGATTCCTGGTCAAGGGCACATACCTGGGATGCAGGTTCAATCCTTGGCCCCAGTCGGAATGCATGAGGGAGGCAACCAATCAATGTGTGTCTCTCACATGGATGTCTCTCTCCCTCTCCCTCCCTTCCTCTCTCTCTTTCTCTCTAAAGCAATGGAAAAAAGATCCTCGGGTAAGAATTAACAACAATGAAAAAAAAAAAACAGGAAAAAATTGTTTAAACGAAAAATACTTTATAACTTAAATTTGTACTGTGATTTGTTTACTTTCTAGACAGCTTCCATTTCTTACCCCCAAATTGCTTTTATTTAGTGGATTGTCATCTTTTATTTTTTTCTGGAACCTTAATATGAAATATCCCAAAAATTTTGATAAAAATTATCTCAAAGTCAAAATACAGGGTGGAGCAAAAGTAGGAGTTTATAGTTGTTCATATGGAAAAAATACAATAATTAACAAATAACAAACTCTGTTTTATACACTCACAACTGTAAACCTACCTTGCCCAGCCCTGTGTTGGTAATTATTAGCAAGTATAATACTGCCTTGAATTTACAATTTTTTAATATAGAGCATATGAAGTCAAACAAAAATATATATTTAAAGTATCTAAATATTTGAATGTATTTTCATGTACATATACATGCACAATCATGTTCTTAATAAAAAAATTGCGCATAAAATTGAATATTAAGCAATTTTGTGCTATGTTTTGTAGTAAGGAAAGACCGATGGTAACACAGATCCCTTTGCTGATTTTAGACTTAAAACTGCTGAGTCATAGCTTACACAAAATTTATACACTTAGAAATGTACACATTTTTTCTAAAATATATAAATGTTCTTTATGTGACTGCAGGGAGGTACAGTTACATTTATAAGACAGTGGTAGAAAGAAACCAAGATGGCGGCATAGGTAAACACCAGAAATTGCTGCCTCGCACAACCACTTCAAAAATACAACTAAAAGACAAAACGGACATCATCCAGAACGACAGGAAGGCTGGCTGAGTGGAAATTCTACAACTAGAAGGAAAGAGAAAAGCACTGAGACTCAGAGGAGGTGTGGAAGTAAAGTGCAGAGGTACAGGGGCGCACGCCTAAAGGGCTGGTGGCTGAGGACACGGTTGTCTTTTTCAATCGGGAGGGAGTCTCAAGCTCCCGACTGCTCTGAACTCCAGTTCCAGGTGAGTCTCTGGGGACCCAGACTCATACGGGGAGAAACTGGACTGTCTGGCATTGGGCAGAACTCGAGGGCGACTTTCAGAGGTGCTTGCAGCGATTACTGGGACACTGAGACACAGGGCCTCTTAGGGTAGGACTGGGGAGCAGATGTAGCTGCTTGCTCCGCCCTGTTGATCCCCTGAGATCCCGCCCCACCCAAGCATATGCACAGAGAAATGCATATGAATGCCCTGGCCCTTTGCAACCTGAAAATTACCTAACAAACTGCAGCTGGGTCAGAGAGACCCAGAACTTCCAAAAGAAGGTCCAAGGCCCCACAGCAGCTTACATTGCTTCACAGCTGGGCCTCATCTGGGCACCTCCAAACCCCAAACAAAGAAGAGGAATCTCTCCATAGCTCCTGCTGGGTAGCCTCAGGCAGAGGCAAAATTAGCATCTCCTTAGAGATCCAAGTGCCAGTGTGGTCAGAGTGGGACCATCCAGATTACAACTCCTCAGATCCATAAGGGACACACTCAAGGGGCAGACTCAGTGAGCACCAAAGCCCCACTGAAGCAAGTCTTGCCCCAGAAAAGTGTCTCCAGCTCATAAGTTCTCCCACTGCACACAGCCAATTGGCCTGGAGGTCAATTCCTCCCAGTGATACCTACAACAATCAAGACTTAACTACAACAAGACTGTGCACACAGCCCACAAAGGGGTGCACCAAGAGTGTCCACCTCAGGTAATTGGGGAGGCTGAGCCACTGGGCCTTATAGGACACCTAGCACAGAAAGCCACTCTATCAACACAGGGAAGCAATAAAAAATGCAGAGACAAAGAAACAGGTCACAAATGACAGAAATGGAGGAAAGCAAACTACTGGATACAGAGTTCAAAACCACACTTTTAAGGCTTTTCAAGAATTTTCTAGAAACTGCCAATAAATTTAGTGAGACCCTCGAGGTTATGAAAAAGGACCAACTAGAAATTAAGCATACACTGACTGAAATAAAGGATATTATGCAGAGTTCCAACAGCAGACTAGAGGATCGCAAGAATCAAGTCAAAGATTTGAAATATGAAGAAGCAAAAATCACCCAACTGGAAAAACAAAAAGAAAAAAGAATCCAAAAATATGAAGATAGTGTAAGGAGCCTCTGGGACAACTTCAAGCGTACCAACATCAGAATTATAGGCGTGCCAGAAGAAGAGAGAGAGCAAGATATTGAAAACCTATTTGAAGAAATAATGACAGAAAACTTCCCCTACCTGGTGAAAGAAATAGACTTACAAGTCCAGGAAGCGCTGAGAACCCCAAACAAAAGGAATCCAAAGAGGACCACACCAAGACACATCATAATCAAAATGCCAAGAGCAAAAGACAGAGAGAATCTTAAAAGCAGCAAGAGAAAGAAACTCAGTTACCTACAAGGGAACAGTGCAAGAATGGGCTACAACAGGGCAAGTATGGGCTACAACGGGGCAAGAATGGGCTACAACGGGGCAAGAATGGGCTACAACGGGGCAAGAATGGGCTACAACAGGGTAGGAATGGCCTACAACGGGGCAAGAATGGCCTACAATGGGGCAAGAATGGCCTACAACAGGGCAAGTATGGGCTACAACGGGGCAAGAATGGGCTACAACGGGGCAAGAATGGGCTACAACGGGGCAAGAATGGCCTACAACGGGGCAAGAATGGCCTACAACGGGGCAAGAATGGGCTACAACGGGGCAAGTATGGGCTACAACGGGGCAAGAATGGGCTACAACAGGGCAAGAATGGCCTACAACAGGGCAAGTATGGGCTACAACGGGGCAAGAATGGGCTACAACGGGGCAAGAATGGCCTACAACAGGGCAAGTATGGGCTACAACGGGGCAAGAATGGGCTACAACGGGGCAAGTATGGGCTACAACGGGGCAAGAATGGGCTACAACGGGGCAAGAATGGGCTACAACGGGGCAAGTATGGGCTACAACGGGGCAAGAATGGGCTACAACGGGGCAAGAATGGCCTACAACGGGGCAAGAATGGGCTACAACGGGGCAAGAATGGGCTACAACGGGGCAAGAATGGCCTACAACGGGGCAAGTATGGGCTACAACAGGGCAAGAATGGGCTACAACGGGGCAAGAATGGCCTACAACGGGATAAGAATGGCCTACAATGGGATAAGAATGGGCTACAACGGGGCAAGAATGGGCTACAACGGGGCAAGAATGGCCTACAACGGGGCAAGTATGGGCTACAACGGGTTAAGAATGGGCTACAACGGGGCAAGAATGGGCTACAACCGGGTAAGAATGGGCTACAATGGGGCAAGAATGGCCTACAACGGGGCAAGAATGGCCTACAACGGGGCAAGAATGGCCTACAACGGGGCAAGAATGGCCTACAACGGGGCAAGAGTGGCCTACAACGGGATAAGAATGGGCTACAACGGGGCAAGAATGGCCTACAACGGGGCAAGAATGGCCTACAACAGGGCAAGTATGGCCTACAACGGGGCAAGAATGGGCTACAACGGGGCAAGAATGGGCTACAACGGGATAAGAATGGGCTACAACGGGGCAAGAATGGGCTACAACGGGGCAAGAATGGGCTACAACGGGGCAAGTATGGGCTACAACGGGGCAAGAATGGGCTACAACGGGGCAAGAATGGGCTACAACGGGGCAAGTATGGGCTACAACGGGGCAAGAATGGGCTACAACGGGGCAAGAATGGGCTACAACGGGGCAAGAATGGGCTACAACGGGGCAAGTATGGGCTACAACGGGGCAAGAATGGGCTACAACGGGGCAAGAATGGGCTACAACGGGGCAAGTATGGGCTACAACGGGGCAAGAATGGGCTACAACGGGGCAAGAATGGCCTACAACGGGGCAAGAATGGGCTACAACGGGGCAAGAATGGGCTACAACGGGGCAAGAATGGCCTACAACGGGGCAAGTATGGGCTACAACAGGGCAAGAATGGGCTACAACGGGGCAAGAATGGCCTACAACGGGATAAGAATGGCCTACAATGGGATAAGAATGGGCTACAACGGGGCAAGAATGGGCTACAACCGGGTAAGAATGGGCTACAATGGGGCAAGAATGGCCTACAACGGGGCAAGAATGGCCTACAACGGGGCAAGAATGGCCTACAACGGGGCAAGTATGGCCTACAACGGGATAAGAATGGGCTACAACGGGGCAAGAATGGGCTACAATGGGATAAGAATGGGCTACAATGGGGCAAGAATGGGCTACAACGGGATAAGAATGGGCTACAACGGGGCAAGAATGGGCTACAACGGGGCAAGAATGGGCTACAATGGGATAAGAATGGGCTACAATGGGGCAAGAATGGGCTACAACGGGGCAAGAATGGCCTACAACGGGATAAGAATGGCCTACAATGGGATAAGAATGGGCTACAATGGGGCAAGAATGGGCTACAACGGGGCAAGAATGGGCTACAATGGGGCAAGAATGGCCTACAACGGGGCAAGAATGGCCTACAACGGGGCAAGAATGGGCTACCATCACATCCATCTATAGACCAAGGAACCCAGTGAGGACATGTTGTAAGCCTTCTGTAATGAACAATTGGGGCAACAAAAATTAACAATAAAATGAAAGTGCACGTTTAATTTTGAAAAATCAAATACTTTTTTTCTCAAGAAGATTAATGATGAGCTAGTAATTGAATAAAATATTAGTTTTTGTTACCATCTACTTTCTTGCTTTTTAAAATAAGTATGTGAAAATGAAAATTTTCCTCTAAGCACTGCCTTATCTGATAAAAAATATATATTTAAAAATGTGGTACAAGTTTTAAAATGACGGTAAGAATTCTAAACACTTGACAGATGGCTCTTATTTGCTAGGTTGTGGGAAAGAACCTGGCACTCTAGATGGCTGGCTCTCCCGTATATAAAGGCAGAATCTAGGCGTTTCAAAGTAAAGTTAGCACCCTGTGACCGTCAATTCCGCTAGGATGAGTGAAACAGACTCCTGTGTGCCCCAGCTCCACCCCCGCCCCGTTAGCGTCCGTCTTCAACGACAGACAGGGTTATTCTTTTAAACTGTACGTCAGCACTACGCTTCAACCCAAATGGAGAAAAACCAAAACCCTCAAAACCCTCCAGCCCACCTTCTGAAATGAAGACAGATACTGTGCTCATGAACTGGAACACTCAACATGACCAACCTGAGTCCTCCCTACACTGATGTAAACTACAGATGCTACAGACGCAGTGCAATCAAAAGGAAGGGCTCAGCAGGCCTTTTGACAGAAAACACTTTCTACAAACAAAGGATTTAGAACATCCAAAACAACTTTCAAAAAGACAAAGTTGCAAGACTTACATGACCTGTTTTCAAGACTGACTGTAAAGAGACACTCATCAAGACAACATGGTATGACAAAAGGATTAGTACAGATCAGCGGAAGTGAACAGAGGCCAGAAACAGAGCCACACAGAGCTTACCAGCTGGTGTCCCTCAGAGTGCCAAGGCAATGCCATGTGGAAAGCATATCCTTGTCAACAGATGGGCTGACAGGCGGGTATGCAAAGGTGGAGGGGATAGACACGGCAAGTGTATGTTCCTCTACTGCAGTGGTTGTCAACCTTGGCTGCACATTAGAATCACCTGGGAATCTTTTAAATCCTGATTTCTGGGCCTCATCCTCCGGAAATTCTGTTTCTTTGTGATGGGGTGGGGCCACAACATGAGTAACAAAGAAACAGAATTTCTGGAGGATGAGGCCCAGAAACCAGGATTTAAAAAGATTCCCAGGTGATTCTAAATGTGCAGCTAAGGTTGAGAAGCACTGCTACTCCCAATATTGAGAGTCTACGGCCAGCACAACAGGGGAAGACTCTCAAACCCGGACTTCGAGGCTTCAGACGGGACGGATTTTGTCCTTTACTATTAGCAGTCCTTGCACTAAATAAAATTCAAAACTAATCAAAGGAGGAAACCCTTGACACACAGTTAAAGACCTGGGGTTCCTAAGAGAATACTATCATCAGCTTTTATGAAAATACATTTAAAAATGAAATAAAGGAGTTCGGAAAATGGCGGAGGTATAAACGGACGTGTCCGATGCCTTGTCCTGGAGCAGATAAGGGTGAGCAGCTGAAACGGGTAACATGCAGCCCAAATAGGCAGAGGATTTTCGGCTGAGAGACTGTCTGCAGCTAGGAAAGACCGAGAACCCCCCAGGAAAAAGGGGAAGGTTGGAGACTGCGGCTGAAGCCTCTTGTGGTGCGCCAGCTGAGCGGCGGAGACTGCGCCATCTTGGGTGGTTGTTGCCGGCGTCCAGAGACCAGCTACTAACCTGGAAACAGGGGATCTCAAGCAGCGTGGCTGGGTGAACTCAGACGAACACTGCTTCTTCTCACGGAAAGGTTGGACATCCCCTAAAGGTGTGGTTTGCAGTTCGGGTTGGAGGGAGGACCGAGCACGCGCGCGCAGGGCAGAATCTGCGCCCTACAGAGTCCGCAGCCTTGGGACCAGCACGACCCGCGAGTGGGGAAGGGGCCCCACAGGGCTGCTGGCAGAAGGGAACGCGAAAAATGAGCCCATAGCTGGACTGGATGTAAAGGAGCAGCCTTGGACTTTGCCAATCTGCTGGCTGCTTGGTGCCAGGGGCGAGTGGGCTTGCAGTGACTGCGCGCGGAGACTGTGCGTGGAGACTGTGCGCAGACCTGGAAGGTGGAGGCTAGCGAATTCGCACAACGTATCAGGCTCTTGTCACAGTTCCCCTTAGATCCGTGCATTTGATTATTAAACCCAGTGCATGGGATTCCCAGTTGGGGTCATTCGCAGAGCCTGTAGGGGAAAGTTCTTTTTGGGGAGCCTGGGAAACAGCGGGCAGTGGCAAGGAACCAGCTCTGGGCAGTGGTCTTTCCTGAATCAGTTCCAAATACCATAGAGGAAAAAAACAAAAAAAAAACAAAACCCTACTGATAGAGAGGACTTATAGCCTCGGAGGTCAATCCAGACACACTGCCACCCAAAGGCAGAGCCATGAACTGTCTCTTCTGCGATCACAAATAAAGGCAGTCTGGTAAACAAATACAACCTGCCTTAAAATCAGGTCTGTGGTTTACTGCACGGAGGGACAGTGTATCGCAGGGAAGTTCAACACTCTCCTGAATGCCTGGCAGGACTGAGGCGTGCCAAAAAGAAGAGTGGAAGATCTGAAGCACCTTCACTTCCGAATATTTTTATATATTTTTTTTAATTCTTTTTTCACCATTTCATTAAGAACCTATTTTATTATATTTTTATTTTTTATTTTTTTCATCACTTGATTTTACCTTTTTAATTACTACGTTTTTTAACCAGTATTATTGCTATCCTTTTACCATTTTTTCAAGTGTCATTTTATTTTTTTATTATTTTTTTTATTTTTCTTTATTTTATTTTGGGATTAGTGTTCTACACTCTATTTTCATCATTCCTTTAGCATCATTTCTCTCTACCTCACATTTACCCTTAAGCCAAAACTCTCTTCCTCACTTTTCCCCTTTTGTTGTCCTGTTTCTCTTACCCTATTCCTGCTTTGGATTTTACCTATTCCTTCTTTCTACCCACTGTCTAAATTTCACCCTACTTATATACCTAATTTCCAATCCCTCGCTCTCCCCATACAAATATCCTCTTCCCCACCTCTATTTCATTCTCTTACTTTTTTTTTGTCTTTTTGTTTTTTTCTTCTCTCCCTTTTCCCAATCTCATTTCAGCACTCCTTTTTGTTTTTTATTTTTCTCTTTAATCTTTTTCTCTTTTTTCTTCTTTATCCCCTAATTCTCTTCGCTTGGGGGGTCACCTTTATTTGGGGTTATTAATATCGTGAATGCATTTAGTTCGGTGCCTTGTACGTTGTGCCTTGTTGTGTTGTATTTTGTGCCTTTGAATCAGCACAGCAGAGAGAGAACTACATAACCAAACACCTTGAGAAGAGAAATCATGGTGAAACAAAGAACCAACCCAAATATGAAAGAAAAACAGGCATCATCAGAAAAGGAAGTAAACGAAATGGAGGCAATGGAGGCAAGCAACCTGTCAGAGAAAGAATTCAGAGTAATGGCCATAAGGTGGATGAAAAGAATGGAAGACCAATTCAACAATATGTGTAGGAACCAAGAGGAAATGAAGAAGAACCAGGAGGAAATGAAGAGAAACCAAGAAGAAATGAAAAACGACATCACTGCCATAAAGAACTCAATAGAAAGCATCAACAGTAGACTAGAAGAAGCAGAGGACCGCATCAGCGAGCTAGAAGACAAGGTAGAAAAAAATACCCAAACAGAACAGCTTCTAGAAAAAAAAATTAAAAAGCAAGAGGAGAGCCTAAGAGAACTCTGGGACAATGCTAAACGAAACAACATCCGAATAATAGGGGTGCCAGAAGGAGAGGAAACTGAGCAAGGAATAGAAAACCTGTTTGAAAAAATAGTAACAGAAAATTTCCTGATATAGGGAGGAAAAAACTCACACAAATCCAAGAAGCTCACAGAGTCCCAAACAAAATGAACCCGAAAAGACCGACACCAAGGCACATAATAATTAAATTGGCAAACACCAACGACAAAGCAAGAATCTTAAAAGCAGCCAGAGAGAGACAGAAAGTTACCTACAAAGGATCCCCCATCAGACTAGCGACCGATTTCTCAACAGAAATACATCAGGCAAGAAGGGAATGGAATGAAATATACAAAGTCATGCAAAGGAAGGGTCTGAATCCAAGAATACTATACCCAGCAAGGCTATCAATCAAAATTGAGGGTCAAATCAGGAGCTTCACAGACAAAAACAGTCTATGGGAGTTTATTACAACCAAACCAGGATTGCAAGAAATGCTAAAGGGTCTGCTGTAAATAGAAAAAACAGGAAACAAAGAAGGAACGCAGCGGTAAAGAACAAAAATGGCGACTAACAAGTTTCTATCAATAATAACTTTAAATGTAAATGGATTAAATTCCCCAGTCAAAAGGCATAGGGTAAATGAGTGGATAAGAAAACATGACCCATATATCTGTTGTCTACAGGAAACCCACCTCAGAAAAAAAGACGCACACAGACTGATGGTGAAGGGATGGAAAAAGGTTTTTCAGGCCAATGGAAGTGAAAAAAAAGCCGGGGTAGCAATACTTATATCTGATAAATTAGATCTCAAAGTGAAGGAAATAAAAAGAGATCAAGAAGGCCACTTCATAATACTAAAGGGAGCAGTCCAACAAGAAGAAATAACACTGGTAAATATATATGCACCCAATACAGGAGCACCCAAATACGTAAGAAATCTTCTGGAGAAGATCAAGGGAGAGATTGACAGCAATACAATCATAGTAGGGGACCTTAACACCCCATTATCTCCACTGGACAAATCCTCTAAACAGAAACTCAGCAGAGAAACATCAATCCTAAATGACTCACTAGATCAGATGGAATTAATTGACATCTTCAGAACATTTCACCCCAAAGCCACAGAATATACATTCTCTTCAGGTGCACATTTGTCATCTTCAAAGATAGACCATATATTGGGTCACAGACAAAGTCTCTTCAAATTCAAGAAAATTGAAATCATATCAAGTATCTTCTCAGACCACAAAGGCATAAAGCTGGAAATCAACTACAACAAAAACAATCCAAAAAAATCAAACACATGGAGACTAAATAGCATGCTATTAAACAACGACTGGGTCACCTGTGAGATCAAAGAAGAAATAAAAACATCATGGCAACAAATGACAATGAAAACACAACAATCCAAAACCTATGGGACACAGCAAAAGCAGTCTTGAGAGGGAAGTTCATAGCTCTACAAGCCTACTGCAAGAAACAAGAAACAATGAGAATAAATGACCTAACTCTACAACTCGAAGAATTAGAAAGAGAGCAACAAAAAAAGCCCACTGTAAGCAGAAGGAAGGAAATAACAAAGATCAGAGCGGAGATAAACGACATAGACACCAAAAAAACAATACAAAAGATCAACAAAACCAAGAGCTGGTTCTTTGAAAGGATAAACAAGATTGATACACCTCTAGCCAGGCTCACCAAGGAACAAAGAGAGAGGACCCAAATAAACAAAATCAGAAATGAAAGAGGAGAAATAACAACAGACCCCATAGAAATACAAAGGATTGTTAGAAAATACTATGAACAACTCTACTCCAACACACTAGACAACCTGGAGGAAATGGACATATTCCTAGATAAATACAACCTTCCAAAACTTAACCAGGAAGAATCTAAAAATCTCAATAGGCCAATAACTATGGAGGAAATCAAAGCAGTCATCAAAAAGCTTCCATCAAACAAAAGCCCGGGGCCAGATGGCTTCACAAGGGAGTTTTACCAAACATTCAAGGAAGACCTAAAACCTATCCTCCTCAGATTATGTCAAAAGATCCAAGAGGAAGGAACACTTCCCAGCTCATTCTATGAAGCCAACATCACCCTAATCCCAAAACCAGATAAAGACAATACAATGAAAGAGAATTATAGGCCAATATCCCTCATGAACATAGATGCCAAAATCCTCAACAAAATCCTAGCAAATCGGATTCAGCAGTACATCAAAAAGATCATACACCATGACCAAGTAGGATTTATCCCAAGGATGCAAGGATGGTACAATATCTGCAAATCAATAAACGTGATACATCACATAAACAAATTGAGAGAAAAAAACCACATAGTCATATCAATTGATGCGGAAAAAGCATTTGACAAAATTCAACACCCCTTCTTGATAAAAACTCTCAGCAAGATAGGAATTGAGGGATCATACCTCAACATAATAAAAGCCATATATGACAAACCCACAGCCAACATCATAATCAATGGGCAAAAACTAAAACCATTCCCCCTAAAAACAGGAACAAGACAGGGATGCCCCCTCTCACCACTCCTGTTCAACATAGTACTGGAAGTACTAGCCGTTTCAATCAGACACGAAGAAGAAATAAAAGGCATCCAGATTGGAAACGAAGAAGTAAAACTGTCCTTATTTGCAGATGACATGATACTGTACATACAGAACCCAAAAGACTCCATCAAAAAATTATTAGACTTAATAAATGAATTTGGCAATGTAGCAGGATACAAAATTAATGCTAAGAAATCCATGGCATTTCTTTACACCAATAGTGAACTTACAGAAAGTGAAACTACAGAAGCAATCCCATTTACCATTGCACCAAAAAAATTAAAATACCTAGGAATAAACTTAACTAAGGAGGTAAAAGACTTATATGCTGAAAACTACAGGACACTGAAAAAAGAGATAGAGGAAGACATAAACAGATGGAAAAATATACCGTGTTCATGGATTGGTAGAATCAACATCATCAAAATGTCCATACTACCCAAAGCAATTTATAGATTCAATGCAATCCCCATTAAATTACCAACGGCATTTTTCACAAATCTAGAACGAACGTTCCAAAAATTAATCTGGAATAAAAAAAGACGCCGAATAGCTGCAGCAATCCTGAGGAAGAACAAAGTAGGTGGGATCTCAATACCAGATATCAAACTGTATTACAAAGCCACTGTTCTTAAAACAGCTTGGTACTGGCACAAGAACAGACATATAGATCAATGGAATAGAATAGAGACCCCAGAAATCGACCCAAACCACTATGCCCAATTAATATTCGACAAAGGAGGCAAGAGCATACAATGGAGTCAAGACAGTCTTTTCAATAAATGGTGTTGGGAAAATTGGACAGATACATGCAAAAGGATGAAACTAGATCACCAACTTACACCATACACAAAAATAAACTCAAAATGGATAAAAGACTTAAACGTAAGACGGGAAACCATAAAAATACTAGAGGAATCCACAGGCAGCGAAATCGCAAACATATGCCGAAGAAATTTCTTCTCTGATAATGCACCTAGGGCAATGGAAACTAAAGAGAAAATAAACAAATGGGACTACATCAAAATAAAAAGCTTTTGCACAGCAAAGGAAACCATCAACAAAACAACAAGAAGACCCACTACATGGGAGAACATATTTGCCAATGATACCACCGATAAGGGTTTAATTTCCAACATTTACAGGGATCTCATGAAACTTAACAAAAGGAAGATAAACAATCCAATAAATAAGTGGGCAACGGACCTAGATAGACACTTTTCGAAAGAAGACATACAGAAGGCCGAAAGACATATGAAAACATGCTCAAAGTCACTAATTATACGAGAGATGCAAATCAACACAACAATGCAGTATCATCTCACACCTGCCAGAATGGCTATCATCAACAAATCAACAAACAACAAGTGCTGGAGAGGATGTGGAGAAAAAGGAACCCTTCTGCACTGCTGGTGGGAATGCAGACTGGTGCAGCCACTGTGGAGAACAGTATGGAGCTACCTCAGAAGACTAAAAATGGAACTCCCATTTGACCCAGTGATCCCACTACTAGGAATATATCCCAAGAAACTAGAAACGCCAATCAGAAAGGATATATGCACCCCTATGTTCATAGCAGCACAATTCACCATAGCTAAGATTTGGAAACAGCCTAAGTGCCCATCAGCAGATGAGTGGATTAGAAAACTGTGGTACATATATACAATGGAATACTATGATACGGTAAAAAAAAAAAAGGAACTCTTGCCTTTTGCAACAGCATGGATGGAACTGGAGAGCATTATGCTAAGTGAAATAAGCCAGTCAGAGAAAGATAAATACCACATGATCTCACTCATTTGTGGATTATAGAAAACAACATAGACTGATGAAAAGGGACAGACCCAAAGACTGAGAAACAGCGATCAGGCTATCAATCCCCAGAAGGAAAGTAGGGGTGGGCGGGGGTAAGGGGAAGAGATCAACCGAAGGACTTGTATACATGTATATAAGCCAAACCAATGGACACGGACAACAGGGGGATGGGAGCATGAGTTTGTGTGGGGGGGGGAGGTTGGGGGTTAATGGGGAGGATGAGGACACATTTGTAATACCTTAACTAATAATAAAAAATAAAAATAAAAAATAAAAAAAAATCTTAAAAAAATGAAATAAAAATAAAAACTTTCTATAAAAATGCAATGAGAAGCGTTATACCGAAAACATACAAATTCAGTATAGACTCACCACTAACAAACTAATTTAATAATCAAGCCCTGGCTGGTGCTGCTCAGTGGTTAGTGTTGGCCCACGCATTGAAGGGTCGTGGATTTGATTCCTGCTCAAGGGCACCTACCTAGTTGCTATTTCTCTCCCCACTCGCCCAGCAGGGGTGCGTGCGGGAGGCAAGCAGTGGATGTGTCTCTTTCGCATGGATGTTTTTCTCTTTCTCCCAACCTTCACCCACTCTCCCTGAAAAGCAGTGGAAAAAATATCCTCATGTGAAGATTAACAAGAAGTTAGTACTAATCAAAATGTTCATGCAAAAAGTCCTCTCGAGGCCCAAATTTATAGGTGAGTTTCACAAAATCTACCCATAACATGACCTTCTCATCTGCGTGATTAGAAAAGAAAAGGAGCAGGAAAGCGCCCATTTCCTTTTATGAGGCTACGAACATGCTACACAACTGGGAAGGGAAGCAACAAGTATCGTCTAAAACTTGCAACTAGTGGATAAGCACGTTCTGGAGACCGAAGGCTCAACACAGTGATTATAGCCAACACTGTATTATAAACTTGAAGTTGCGAAGAAACTAATTCTTAACTGTCCTCAACACACAAAAATAGAAATATGTGACCCAATAAAGGTGTGAGCTAATGCGACTGTAGTAATCATACACAATACGTAAATATATCAAGCCAACAGGTTGTGCACCTTAAACTTAATGTCAATTATATCCCAAGTAAAAGAAGAAAGTACAGTCCAATCCAACTTGGATACAAAAAGAGAACATCTTAAATACAGTATCAGCAAAAAGCTTTAGGAAAATTTGCAAAAAGCAACTTACCACCCTATTAGCAACTTGGGTCTATTTGGAATTCAAGTTAATATTAGAAAACCCACTATATTGTGTAAAATATGTACACATTAAAGGAAATAAGTGTAGCTTTATGTCAATACGTACACAAGTGGTATTCAATATAGTTCCATGCACATTCATGACTAACATGCAATCTCAGCAAACTAGCCTTGAAGGGGACCTCGTTACCCTGACAACGGTCACCTGCCAAGAGCTCACAGCAAACGTCACAGCTCACAGTAAAATATAAACTATTTTCCCTCAAGATTGACTTGATCTATTTCTATTTCTTTTTCCATGTAACGCAGAGCCCTCTAACCCTCATAAATCCATTACAAGAGACAGTGGGGAATGGATAAGGAGCTCACCTGAGGAACGTTCATTTTCTGTGGCTCTTGGGAGAGTGTGGAGAACTGAGGTTCAGCTGAGGGGACAGAAAGAAGGTGGGGGTACAAGACCTGGCCTGCCTTTCAGCTCCTAGATGCACTCCCCAGGTCACACCCCGGCCTGTGCCTCACAGGAGTCGCCTCGTGAACACACACTTTCCTCCACTCATTATCAACAACACACGTGTCCTTCTGACCAACAAAGAGATAAAAACTGAGGATTCATTGAATGAAATTACACCAAAGGAAGGCCACTCAGATTAACATATCAGAAATACACTCAGTGACATTATTTACTTTTTGCAGTAATATCATTTACACCGAGTTAAAAAGATGGGTGCTGTAAGGCAAAATTTTTTTATTTGATTGTTTCAGCTTTGATGCGTCTCAAAAAGCCCTTTCGGTAGGATTTTTTGGGAACTTACTTGTAGGAGAGACAAGAACAATGTTTTCCTCCTGACTCACAAGCTAAATTTCCCTGGACCAGTCCCTGAAGGTTTGAAGATGAATCTTCAAAAAAGTCAGAAATTGATGACGTTGGAAGGGCCTTCCGGTCCTCACTCTGGGATCCCCTGAGCTCAGGATGTCAGCAGTGTCCCGGGTGATGGACAGCGTGCCCGCAGCAGAGCATCTGTAAAGGGTGGAGGATGTTTAGGGAAAGTGGAGACCTTCCTCCCCCTGCCTGGTGACCCCTCCCCCCAGGCCTCACTCACAAGCTGTCCAAGGACCTAGCCCTCGCTGAGCCCTGGCCCCTGGGTCACCCAGCTCACCTAGCTCCACCCGCCCCCACCGGCCAGGACACCGTGTGGAGGCTTCTGGGGGTGGTGTCAGCACCAGGACTGGCCCATCCTGGCCAGAGCGACCAAGAGCTGCTTCTGTCCTTGCAGATGCACAGTCTGCTCCCCTGGGCTCCTCTGCCTCTGCTCTGAAGCTCCGCCCAGAGGCCTGTGGTCAGAGGGTGCTCCTTCCAGGGGAGGCTGCGCACAGAGCCCTGCTTCCTATGGGGCAGTGGTTCCCAAACTTATTTGGCCTACCGCCCCCTTTCCAGAAAAAATATTACTCAGCGCCCCCTGGAAATTAATTTTTTTAAAAAATTTTAATAGCAATTAAACAAAGATATATGTATTAATGTTTCTACCTTTTTCGTAAAATATAGTAAAGAAAGGTGTAAATTAGAAACATTGAAGTTTGAAATTATGAAACTATTTATTGAACTCAGAATAGAAAGGTAATACAACAAAAGTTAAAACAAATGCACCTGTGGCCATCACCGCCCCCCCATCGCTGCAGCGCCCACCAGGGGGCGGTAGCGCCCACTTTGGGAATCACTGCTATAGGGGTTTCTTGTTTCCAGGGAACTGAAACATAGACCTGAGAAAGATGCATCTGAGGGGCCAAGCCCTGACTCTTAGAACTCATTGTACATCAGACCTAAGAGCCTGACCGAGCAGAAGGGCCAGAAACCTCTGCCTGCCCCTGGGATCGGAGAGACACTGGAAACCCAGAGTCCATTTCACACGTGGTACAGCCCACCTGTGCGCTTTCCCTTCTGCCCCTGGCACTCGGGCAGGTCACTGTGCCCTGCCTGTAAGGTCTGCGGGCTGGTGTGGGCAGGTGTGACGTCCACACAAAGCCTGAGGTTGCCAGCACGGGCACACCTTGCTTCATGTGTTTCACCGGTGGGCGTGTTTTACACATCGAAGGCGGAGGCCCCGCCAGCACAGAGATCCCGCCTCGCTGTGTTGTGGCAAAGCCTGTCTGTGCAGCCCCCCCAGCCCTCCTGTCAGTGCGCACGCGCGGGCCCAGCGCTCCCCCAGCCTGAGCTCGGGGTCCGCTGCAGGGGCTGCGAGGGGACGGAGGCCACACAACGAAAAGGACAGAAGGGAACGGAGCAGCGCGTCCCCTAAGAGAACAGCGGCCACGTGGTGCTTCCTCCCTGGCACTTGCTCTGTATTTTACAAGTGACGGCCTGGATCCAGGTGTCAAAACAACCACGAAGGAGGCATTGACATCGTCATTTTCAGATGCGAAACTGACTCTCATGCCAGTCCCGCTGTCCCCTGCAGACAGGGGCAGCGCTGGCCTTTCCTGGTCTTTCCTGCGGGAGCTGGGCTCTCGCTGCCGGCCCTCCGAGCTTGCTGCCCGCTCACCATCCACGCTGGCACGGGCTGCTCTCGGGTCCCTGCACCCGGGCCGCACTCAGCACCAGCTCCCGACGGGCTCAGCTCTGCACTGGGCTCAGCCCCACCTGCGCCCGGGGTCCGAGGGCCCAGCCGCCCCGAGGGCTGTCAGGCCTGACACTTGGCGCTGAGGGCATGGGGAGGGGTCCAAGCGCCTCCAGCTCCCAATCCTTGTCTCGGGTGCACCCCTCCCAGCGCTCATCCGGGTGCAGGCCCTTCATGTCCCCATTAGACCCTGAGGTCCCTGAACGCTCCCCCAGCTGCACTTGCCCAGAAAGAGCCCAGGATCCCCTCCCAGGAAGCTGGCGGGAGCCAGGAGCGTCAGGACTACACTTCCCACAGGCCTCCACGGCCCTCTGACGTCACTCCTGCCCCGCCTTTAGGCAGCGGAAAGCTGAGAACCAATTTCTTAAGTGTCCCGCCCAGGTTCTTTCAGAGCCCATGGAGGTTAAGGGTGTTTTTATTTTTTATTTATTTTTTATTTTTTTAAAAAATATATTTTATTGATTTTTTACAGAGAGGAAGGCAGAGGGATAGAGAGTTAGAAACATCCATGAGAGAGAAACATCAATCAGCTGCCTCCTGCACACTCCCTACTGGGGATGTGCCCACAGCCAAGGTACATGCCCTTGACCAGATTCAAACCTGGGACCCTTCAGTCCGCAGGCCAGTGCTCTATCCACTGAGCCAAACCGGTCAGGGTGTTTTTAATGTCTGTTCTTATTTATCTGTGACTCGGATAACCTCCTTTTTGACTGGACTCAGGAGTGGAAGCTCTGAGAGAGGACGGCTTGCACATTCTGAAGATGGCAGCGATTTAGGCAGACGCATCCCAGGTCGTGTCCTGGAGCAAATGGAGTGAGTAGCTGAAACTAATAACACCCACCCCGAATTGGCAAAATTGCTCAGCTGGTGAGACCGTTTGCAGCCTGGAAGGGCAGAACTCCCCTGGAAAGGTAAAAAAAAAAAAAACAACCCAGGAATTTGGGCAGGAAAGTTTGCCAGACCTCTGAGCCCAGAGGGACGGAGGGAGACCGGGTGGCAGACAGCCGAGTCCCTTGGGACAGGCACAGCCCCTGACTGGGGAAAGGAGATCCGAGGGATTCCCAGCACCGCTGGGGGATTTGAGAGCTGGGTTCTGTGATCACGGAGGACTGAGCCTAAAGGGGGCAGCCTGAAGAGCTGACCAGACCATGCAGTGCCAGTAAGAGAAGAGCTTACAGAAATCAAGCCTTCCCCGTTTCCGCGGCCGGCGTTTGTTTGTTTTCACTGAATCCTGTTCATAAGATATTTCGGATACAGACACTCACCTGTGCTGAAGAGAGGGAGAGGGTGCGGAGGAGTGGAATCTGGGGAGAGACTGAGGAGAGAAGGGGGGCCAGGAGAGGTGGCAGCGAATTGAGCACTGAGACACCCCTGAACCCAGGACTGGGGCAGCCATTCTCTCTGGAGAGTGAGACTCCTCCCCCCAGCCCCCAGGCAAGCGCAGCCACACCCAGATTCCACCCTGTAGGAGATCAAGGATTAAAATAACCTGATCAGTCCCTGGGAGTTAACAGGGTCTGGCCTATAGAGGGATTTTCAATCCCAGCAACAACACAGAGCGGGTAACTATTAGGGAACCAGCTCTGGATAGTTGACCTCTCCAAATCAGTTTTAAGTGCGATAGAGAAGCCGTATAGCCTCAGAGGCCAACCCCAGAACACTGCCACCCAGAGGCTGAGCCACAAACTGACTCTTTGCTAAACACAAAATAAGGCAGTCTGGGAAACAAATATGACCTGCTTTAAAATAAGGACTGTGGTTTACAACACAGAGGAACAGTATATCGCAGGGAAACTCAACACTCTCCTGAATATCTGGCAGGACTAAAGGTGAGCCAGACTGAAGAATAGAAGAACAGAAGGACCTTCACTAGTGCAATTTTTTTTTTCTTTTTTCACCTTTTAACTAAGAAACCAATTTTTTTTCTTTTTTTCTTTCTTTCTTTTTTCTTCTTTTTCCATCACCTGATTTTACCCTTTTAATTACTACCTTCTTATTTTTAACCAGTATTATTACTGCTACCATTTTACCATTTTTTAAAGTGCCATTTTATATTTTCTTTATTTTATTTTGGGATTAGTGTCCTCCATTCTATTTTCATCGTTATATTATTAGTTGTTTCGAGTTTGCATCCATCTCCAGGGAGCTGTTGCTGGAATTTGTTGGGATTAGTGGTGGTTCTATAGGAGTATTCTCCGAACATAAAAAATCTCTTTCCCGGGAGGAACCAAGATGGCGGCATAGGTTAACGCCGGAGTTTGCTGCTTTGAACAACTACTTCAAAAGTGAAACCAAAAAACGGAAGGGACATCACCCAGAACCACAGGGGCGCTGGCTGAGTGGAAGTCCTACAACTAGGAGGAAAGAGAAACGCATAAGGACACTCAGAGGAGGCGCAGTGCTGAAGTCAAAGTCTGAGGTGCGGAGTGCGCGGAGCGGGCTGGCGGCGGAGGGCGCGGTTGTTGTTTTCAATCGGGAGGGAGTCGCAGACTCTGAGCTCCAGATACAGGCGAGTCTTTAGGGACCCAGACTCAGGCGGGAGAAGCGGGACTGTCTGGCTTCGGTCAGAGCCAGTGCAGCTTTCTCTCCGAGCTTTGCAGCGGGTGCTGGGACTCAGAGAGGCAGAGCCCCTTGGGACAGGACTGAGAGCCGCCATAACTGCTCTCTCCGGCCCACGCTGTTGATCCTGTTCGACCCGCCCTGCCCAAGCCCTGCACAGAGGCATTTGCCGGATAGCCTCAGGCAAAGGCTAGATTAGCACCTCCCTAGAGGACAGAAGTTCTCTCACCGCTGACACAGCTGAATCTCATAGCCACTTGGCCTGGAGGTCAAACCCTCCCTGGAATTAGCTACAACAAAGATTTATCTATAAGACTGCGAACAAAGACCACTAGGGGGTGCACCAAGGAAGCATAACAAAATGCGGAGACAAAGAAACAGGACAAAATTGTCAATGGAAGAAATAGAGTTCAGAACCACACTTTTAAGGTCTCTCAAGAACTGTTTAGAAGCTGCCGATAAACTTAATGAGATCTACACGAAAACTAATAAGACCCTCGATCTTATATTGGGGAACCAACTAGAAATTAAGCACACACGGACTGAAATAACGAATATTATACAGACGCCCGACAGCAGACCAGAGGAGCGCAAGAATCAAGTCAATGATTTGAAATGCGAGGAAGCAAAAAACACCCAACCGGAAAAGCAAAATGAAAAAAGAATCCAAAAATGCGAGGATAGTGTAAGGAGCCTCTGGGACAGCTTCAAGCGCACCAACATCAGAATTATAGGGGTGCCAGAAGATGAGAGAGAGCAAGATATTGAAAACCTATTTGAAGAAATAATGACAGAAAACTTCCCCCACCTGGTGAAAGAAATGGACTTACAGGTCCAAGAAGCACGGAGAACCCCAAACAAAAGGAATCCAAAGAGGACCACACCAAGACACATCATCATTAAAATGCCAAGAGCAAAAGATAAAGAGAGAATCTTAAAAACAGCAAGAGAAAGAAACTCAGTTACCTACAAGGGAATACCCATACGACTGTCAGCTGATTTCTCCACAGAAACTTTGCAGGCCAGAAGGGAGTGGCAAGAAATATTCAAAGTGATGAATACCAAGAACCTACAACCAAGATTACTTTATCCAGCAAAGCTATCATTCAGAATTGAAGGTCAGATAAAGAGCTTCACAGATAAGGAAAAGCTAAAGGAGTTCATCACCACCAAACCAGGATTATATGAAATGCTGAAAGGTATCCTTTAAGAAGAGGAAGAGGAAGAAAAAGGTAAAGATACAAATTATGAACAACAAATATGCATCTATCAACAAGTGAATCTAAGAATCAAGTGAATAAATAATCTGATGAACAGAATGAACTGTTGATTATAATAGAATCAGGGACATAGAAAGGGAATGGACTGACTATTCTTGGGGGGGAAAGGGGTGTGGGAGATGTGGGAAGAGACTGGACAAAAATCGTGCACCTATGGATGAGGACAGTGGGTGGGGAGTGAGGGCGGAGGGTGGGGCGGGAACTGGGAGGAGGGGAGTTATGGGGGGAAAAAAAAAAGGAACAAATGTAATAATCTGACCAATAAAGATTTAATTAAAAAAAAATAAAAAATTAAAAAAAAAAAAATCTCTTTCCCTCTTCCACTTCTTTCTCTTTTTTCGCTCTTTTTTTTTCTTTTCTTTTCTCGCTTTTATTTTCCAACCCTCCTTTTTCCCAATTTCATTTTTGCACTCCTTTTTTTGGTCCCTACTTTTCTTTTCTTTTTTCTCTGTTATCTTTTTCTCTTCCTTCTTCTTTATCCCCTAATTCTCTTAATTTGGGTGGTCACCTTTATTTGGAGTTATTAATATCGTGAATATATTTGTGTTTAGTGCCTGGTACGTGGTGCCTTGTTGTGTTGTATTTTGTGCCTTTAAATAAACGCAGCAGATCCAAGCAACAGCAGCCTCCTGAGCACCACACCCTCTGCTGAGGAACAGCAGCTGTACGTGAAGCCTCCCCCTACCAGCCAGAAGAGCCACCACAGCTGTGAACAGCACCCACCAGAGGAGCTGCTGCCAACTGAGGAGCAGCTGCTACTGAAACCGCCTGAAGAACAACCACAGACCAAGGAGTCACTGCCACCCAGTGAGCAGCCACTGAACGACTCAACGTCTCGATATGTCAGTGAGATCAAACATGGGTAGACAAAGAAACCCCCAAAGGCAAGAAAAAGAGGACTCGCCAGAAAAGCAGCTAAGTGATACAGAGGCATGCAACATGACAGAAAAATAATTCAGAATAAGGGTCCTAGAGTTCATAAACTGGACGGAGGAAAAAATCAATAACATATGCAAGAAGCTAGAAGAAACAGATGAATAAATCAACAACTTAAGTAAGACCCAAGAAGAAATGAAGAGTGATATAGCTGCAATAAAAAACACCATTGAAAGTATCAACAGTAGACTAGGAGAAGCGGAAGACCGAATTAGTGAATTAGAAGACAAGGAAGCAAAACAAACCCAAACTGTACTTCAATTGGAGAAAAAAATTAAAAGATAGGAGGAGAGTCTAAGGGAGCTTTGGGACAACATAAAATGAAACAATATACGAATAATAGGGGTGCCAGAACAACAGAAAGAGGAACAAGGATTAGAAAACCTATTCGAAGAAATAATATCAGAAAACTTCCCTGAGATGAGGAAGAAAAAAGTCACACAAGCCCAGAGAGTCCCAAACAAGGTGAACCCGAAAAGACCCACACCAAGACACATCATAATCACCATGGCAAATGTTCAGGACAAAGAGAGAATCTTACAGGCTGCAAGAGAGAGACGGAAAGTTACATACAAGGGATCTCCCATTAGATTATCAAATGATTTCTCAACAGAAACACATCACGCCAGAAAAGAATGGATGGAAATTTACAAAGTGATGCAAAGCAAAGGACTGAATCCAAGAATACTCTATCCAGCAAGGCCATCATTCAAACTTGAAGGGGAAATAAGAAGCTTCACAGACAAAAAAAGGCTAAGGGAGTTTATCACCACCAAGCCAGCAATGCAAGAAATGCTAAAGGGACTGGTGTAAAAAGAAGAAATAAAAAGCTCAGAAAGAAAACAGCCACACAAAAAAAGAAATGGCTACAAACAAGTACCTTTCAATAATAACTTTAAATGTAAACAGACTAAATGCTCCAACCAAAAGAAATCGAGTCGCTGAATGGATAAAAAATCATGACCCATACATTTGCTGTCTACAAAAGACCCACCTCATTAAAAGGGACTCACACAGACTGAAAGTGAAGGGATGGAAACATATCTTTCAGGCAAATGGAAAGGAAAAGAAAGCTGGGGTAGCAATACTTATATCAGACAAAATAGACCTCAAAGTGAAGGACATAACAAGAGATACGGAAGGCCACTTCCTAATACTAAAGGGATCAATACAACAAGAGGATATAACCCTGATAAACATATATGCACCCAATGCAGGAGCACCCACATACATAAAAAAACTCCTGGAAGATATCAAAGGAGAGATCGACAACAATACAATCATAGTAGGGGACTTTAATACACCACTGACATCACTGGATAAATCCTCTAGACAAACAATCAGCAAAGATACAGCAATCCTAAATGACTCACCAAATCAGATGGACTTAATTGACATCTTCAGAACACTTCACCCCAAAGCCACGGAATATACATTCTTCTGAAGTGCTCATAGGACAGATTCAAAAATAGACCACATATTGGGTCACAAACAAAGTCTCCCCAAATTTAAGAAGATTGAAATCATACCAAGCAACTTCTCAGACCACAAGGCCATAATATTAGAAATAAACTACAATAAAAACAACACAAAGTACTCAAACACTTGGAAACTGAATAGCATGCTATTAAATATTGATTGGGTTACCAATGAGATCAAAGAAGACATTAAAAACTTCCTGGAAACTAATGACAATGAAAACACAACAATCCAAAACCTATGGGATGCAATGAAAGCAGTCCTGAGAGGGAAGTTTATAGCTCTACAGGCCTATCTCAAAAAACAAGAAAAAGTGGTAGTAAATCATCTAACTCTACAACTCAAAGAATTAGAAAGAGAGCAGCAAAAAAACCCCAGAGTGAGCAGAAGGAAGGAGATAATAAAGATTAGAGCAGAAATAAATGACATAGAGACCAAAAAAATAATACAGAAAATCAATGAAACCAAGAGCTGGTTCTTCGAAAGGATAAACAAGATTGACAAACCTCTAGCCAGACTCACCAAGAAGCAAAGAGAGAGGACCCAAATAAACAAAATCAGAAACGATAGAGGCGAAATAACAACAGACCCCACAGAAATACAAATGATTGTTAAAAAATACTATGGACAGCTTTACTCCAACAAACTAGACAACCTGGAGGAAATGGACAAATTCCTAGAAAAATACAACATTCCAAAACTCAATCAGGAAGAATCACTTCTGAGCTCATTCTATGAAGCCAGCATCACCCTCATACCAAAACCAGGTAAAGACAACACAATGAAAGAGAATTACAGGCCAATATCCCTCATGAACATAGATGCCAAAATCCTCAACAAAATCTTAGCAAATCAGATCCAGCAGTACATCAGAAAGATCATACACCATGACCAAGTTGGATTTATCCCAGGGATGCAAGGATGGTACAATATCTGCAAATCAACAAACGTGATACATCACATAAACAAGTTGAAAGGAAAAAACCACATGGTCATATCAATTGATGCAGAAAAAGCATTTGACAAAATTCAACACCCATTTTTGATAAAAACTCTCAGCAAGGTGGGAGTAGAAGGATCATACCTCAACATAATAAAAGCCACATATGACAGACCCACAGCCAACATCATACTCAACGGACAAAAACTAACACCATTTCCCCTAAGAACAGGAACAAGACAGGGATGCCCGCTCCCACCACTCCTGTTCAACATAGTACTGGAAGTATTAGCCATTGCAATTCGGCAAGAAGAAGAAATAAAAGGCATCCAAATTGGAAAAGAGGAAGTAAAACTGTCCTTATTTGCAGACGACATGATATTATACAAACAAAACCCTAGAGACTCCATCAAAAAGCTACTAGACTTAATACATGAATTTGGCAATGTAGCAGGATACAAAATTAACCCCAAGAAAACTGAGGCATTTCTATACACCAATAGTGATCTTTCAGAAATAGAGATTACAAAAACAATCCCATTTACAATCGCACCAAAAAAATTAAGCTACCTAGGAATAAACTTAACTAAAGAGGTAAAAGACCTCTACACAGAAAACTACAGGACGTTGAAAAAAGAGATAGAGGAAGACATAAACAGATGGAAGAACATACCGTGTTCATGGATTGGTAGAATCAACATCATTAAAATGTCCATACTACCCAAAGCTATCTATAAATTCAACGCACTTCCCATTAAAACACCAACGGCATACTTCACAGATCTAGAACGAACTCTCCAAAAATTCATCTGGAATAAAAATGACACTGAATAGCTGCAGCAATCCTGACAAACAACAAAGTAGGTGGGATCTCAATACCAGATATCAAGCTGTATTACAAAGCCACTGTTCTCAAAACCGCCTGGTACTGGCACAAGAACAGACATATAGATCAATGGAATAGAATAGAGAGCCCAGAAATAGGCCCGAACCAATATGCTCAATTAATATTTGACAAAGGAGGCAAGAACATACAATGGAGCCAGGATAGTCTCTTCAATAAATGGTGTTGGGAAAATTGGACAGATATATGCAAGAAAATGAAACTAGACCACCAACTTACACCATACACAAAAATAAACTCAAAATGGATAAAGAACTTAAATGTACGACGGGAAACCATAAAAATTCTAGAAGAATCCAAAGGCAACAAAATCTCAGACATATGCCGAAGCAATTTCTTCACTGATACAGCTCCTAGGGCACTTGAAACGAAAGAGAAAATGAACCCATGGGACTACTTCAAAATAAAAAGCTTCTGCACAGCAAAAGAAACCATCAACAAAATAACAAGAAAACCCACTGTGTGGGAAAACATATTTGCCAATGTCATATCTGATAAGGGCCTAATATCCAAAATTTATAGGGAACTCATACAACTTAACAAAAGGAAGATAAACAATCCAATCAAAAAATGGGCAAAGGACCTAAATAGACACCTTTCAAAAGAGGACATTCAGAAAGCCAACAGACATATGAAAACATGCTCAAAGTCACTAATCATCCGAGAGATGCAAATCAAAACAGCAATGAGGTACCATCTCACACCTGTCAGATTGGCTATCATCAACAAATCAACAAACGACAAGTGCTGGAGAGGATGTGGAGAAAAAGGAACACTTGTGCACTGCTGGTGGGAATGCAGACTGGTGCAGCCACTATGGAAGACAGTATGGAGTTTCCTCAAAAAACTAAAAATGGAACTCCCATTTGACCCTGTGATCCCACTTCTAGGAATATATCCCAGGAAACCAGAAACACCAATCAGAAAGGATATATGCACCCCTATGTTCATAGCAGCACAATTCACCATAGCTAAGATCTGGAAACAGCCTAAGTGCCCATCAGTAGATGAATGGATTAGAAAACTGTGGTACATCTACACGATGGAATACTATGCTGCTGTAAAAAAGAAGGAACTCCTATCATTTGCAACGGCATGGATGGAACTGGAGAGCATTATGCTAAGTGAAATAAGCCAGTCAATGAAGGAAAAATACCACATGATCTCACTCATTCATGGATAGTAGAGACCAGTATAAACTTTGAACCGTAATAGATACAGAGGCAGAGCTGCCTCGAACAGATTGTCAAAATGTAGCGGGAAGGCCGTGGAAGTTGGGGGGCAGAAGGGAGGGGTATAAGAGATCAACCGAAGGACTTGTATGCATTCATATAGGCATAACCAATGGACATGGGTCGCTGGGGGTTGGGGGAGGCCAGGGGATAGTTAAGGGCGGGGGGCGGGGGGGAAGACACATATGTAATATCCTCTGTAATACTTTAAGCAATAAAAAAAATTTTTTTTTTTTTAAAAAGTTAAAATTGACTCACTGGTGGTTTTCCTGATAAGTGCTTTGCTTTACCAATATGACAAGGTAAGATTTTTGGAAGAAGGTCATTGCTGACGCACAATAGGATGCCATATGCTTTGTTAGTTTTCTCCCTGCTACCTCATGGCTCTTGTAATTTGTCACAACAAATGCTTTCGACAACATTGGCAAGAGACAGCAAACCTGTTGTTGTTATTTTATTTTTATTAAGCACCGGCACACAGAGTATTAACTCTGTCCTGAATTATCCATAAAATGATTATTATTGTTGTTTGTAAACCCACAAATTTTGAAATCAGAAAAAAAAATCAATGTAGATCCTTTTCTTGAGAGCAGAAACCTGGCCTAGGATTGATTCATCTTTGTCAGTAACATATGAGGACTGGAGCCAACCGAACTTTGGAGAAGTCAGGAATATATGAACTCCTTGTCCTTGGCTCCTTCTTGACCCAAGCTTTCAAGAATCATCCTTCAATGTGCTGTTTACTGTGGACTTTTAAAGGTGATCATCAGAATACGATTTGGTTTCTGTTTTGCACTAACTGATACTGACTGTTAACAAGTCAGGTTTTTGTATTTAGTCAGGTGTTTGCTGAGTATTTTTCACATGGAAATAGTATCTCCAGCGTTTTGCCATTGTAAAGGTGAAGCATCGAACACTATGTAATGCTATCTGTAAAAAAATGAGGAGTATGCCAGTTTTACTGCCCTTTTTAAAATAGATCTAAAACATTCTTAACATGACAATTCTGCTTATGTACCTGACAAAGCATATGTCTCTGCACATGGAAGTGCTGAGCAGCTGAGTTCCAGAGCCGGCTTCCAGCTGACATGCATGTCATTACCTTTAGGGAAACAGGCTGAAGCTCCTGCCAAATTCCACTGACAAGTGTGACCCTTACGGTGGCTCAGTGACCGCTCCTCCCTGCATGGCCACGGCGGCCTGGATTGTCTTCTAGATACAGCTATCCTCTCCGACAGCCAGCTCATCTCCGAAATGCCAACAAATGAGGTCACTGGAAGGAACCCAAAAAGAATGATTTCCTAAGCTTTACCACAGAATATGTTTGAAAGCGTTTACTGATGCCCCTGAAGCAGGAAGGTTAGATTATGTGTTAAATTGTCTTCCTTTTAGTTGGCTGCTTCTGCGAAGTTCGTACAATGCTGCAGTCTGTGTACAGCATGCCGAAGGACTACTTACAAAACAATTTCCGAGGCCAACAGAACCAGTATTCTAGGTGGGTGATTTCCTCTTATGCTGGAAAGGAAGAGACTCGGCAAGCAGGTGTCTACTGAACTATCCTGTTTCCACAACTCACACACTCAATGCTGTGGGAGATAAGCATGATACAATGGAAAGCATTAAGACAAACATTTCTAGAAACACTTCCATTATTAGCTTTTTAGCTCTACACAAGCTATTTAACTTCTCTAAACCTTAGTTACCACGGTCATAAAATAGCCCTTTAAAAAATCTGTTGTTCCCACACGAATAACCCTGTTCAGTGGATGAGAAACACTGCGATTCAGTAAGAAAGTGCGTTTTGTAAGACACAGTAATAGGAGGCAAATCCACGTTATGGAACTTGCTGTGCTCAGAGCTCTAAGAGAGAAATGCATTAGGACCGAGGTGTACGGAGCTTGGAGAGATCGTGTCTGCTTGGTGTGATCAGGGAGCCTCAGTGAGAGAACCACATTTGAGCTGAGCCCTGACTTGTGATTTGGGTTGTAAATCATGTGTCTGTGTACACT
Source organism: Myotis daubentonii (assembly GCF_963259705.1). NCBI lineage: Eukaryota > Metazoa > Chordata > Mammalia > Chiroptera > Vespertilionidae > Myotis > Myotis daubentonii. The sequence continues at coordinate 6,358,006 of NC_081850.1, forward strand.
GCAAACATAGATAATTTGTGAATTGCAGAACTTACGTCTTCCCCCTTTGAGGGGTGGACACAGAGGTGGGTGGCATCATATCCTGGTCCTATTGCTGGAGCCCATCCCGAGTGGGATCCTGTCTGCGCATGTCTGTGCATTTAAGTCCCCACAGGACTCCCGTGAGGGTAGAGTCATTTCAGACTCCCGGTCAATCCTGGGTAAGCAAACTGTGCCTTAGTGCTCTTCTTGTTTTACAAAAACGTGGGGAAGAATCTTTTCAATCTGTGTTTATACGATTGGAAACATTCCCCGTCCTGTGTGGGAGGGAAGACTTCAGCAGTTGTCGGGAAAGGGTCTTATTCCCACCCCTGACTGGGTGACACTTCTCTTTCTCCCCTAGACCTCTCCTCCTCCTTCTCCTCCCCCTGTTCCACCTCCTCTCCCTCCTCTCCCCCCCCTCCTCCTCCTCGTTCTCCCCCTCCCCCTCTTCCTTCTCCCCTCCCCTCCTCCTCCTCCTCCTCCACCTTTCTCCCCTTCCCCCTCTTCCTCCTTCCCCTCTCCTCCCCCTCCTCCTCCTCCTCCTCCCCCTCTTTCTCTTCCTCCTTAACCCCTCCTCCCCCTCCCCCTCTTCCTCTTCCACCTCTCCTCTTCCACCTCCTCCTGCCCCTCCCCCTCCTCTTCCTCCCCCTCCCCCTATACTTCATCCCCCTCCTTCTCCTCCTCCTCCTTCTGTCCCTACATCTCCCCCTCCTCCTTCTCCTCCCCATCCTCCTGCTTCTCCCCTCCTACTCCCCCTTCTCATCCCCCTCCTCCACCTCCCCCTCTTCCTCCTTCCCCTCTCTTCCCCCTTCTCCACCTCCTCCTTCCCCTCCACCTCATCCTCCTCTCCCTCCCCCTATACTTCCTCCCCCTCCTTCTGTCCCTACATCTCCCCCTCCTCCTACTCCTCCCCATCCTCCTGCTTCTCCCCTCCTACTCCCCCTTCTCATCCTCCTCCTCCCCCTCCTCCTCTTTCTACTCCTCCCCCAGTCTGTCCTTTTCTTCTCTCCTCCTCTTGCTTCTCCCCGTCTTTGCTCATCTGATTGGCGGTTTTCAGCTCCCGCCCTGCCAAGTGGCCTGACAGAGCCAGTGGTGAGCCAGGGGTCTTCCTGTTTGTGTCATTGAAGGCATTGTCCAAACTGTACATCACCTTATTTCCTGTTATTTGTGGGCAACCCCACAAAATCCAGCACAGGGAGATCCAGAACAACCCCCTGGGCATGTCCATGAGATCCCAGACCCCTGCCGTGCCTGCCTGAAAGCAGTTAAGAACCCTCCTGCTGATGACCTGGGAGTAAAATGAATGGTGGGCCCAGAGACTTCTAGGCCAGTGATGGCGAAGCTCTGACACGCGAACTTATATTTTGGTTGATTTTTCTTTGTTAAATGCCATTTAAATATATAAAATAAATATCAAATACATAAGTCTTTGTTTTGCTATGGTTGCAAATATCAAAACATTTCTATATGTGACACGGCACCAGAGTTACATTACGGTTTTTCAAATGCTGACACACCGAGCTCAAAAGGTTCGCCATCACTGTTCTAGGCTGAGACCAAGTATAAGGTCCAAGCAATTGCAAGTACAGTGGCACCTGCTATAATGAAGTCTTTTTCTAAGCACCCAGAAACCTAGCATCAACCTTGGCAGGGACGCAGGGAGGATGTTGAGTGGCACCTGGGAAAGGGGTGGATAGAGGCATCGTGCTGGGGAGAACTGACCATGTACTGGAGCTACTCAAGGCGGTGCCACCCAGAGCTGATCTGTGTGTGAAACACGCTGACAGCAGTGACCACCGGGTCAGATCCACACGGGGTGGACCTGCAGGCTCGGCAAAGAAGGGAAAGTCCCGCGTGTTAAACAGTCACCGAGGAATCCTGCTTCCACTTAAAGGCCACAGATCTACTCAGACTCCAGTTCACTTATATTCCCAGTTTGACCTGTAAAATGGGAATAAAAATGGTATCTACTTACATGAGGGTTTTGCAAGGAAAAAATGGCATCGCGTCTTTCAGGTGCTCAGCATTCGCACTTGGCACATTCCGTTAACTCAGTGCTGACTGTTGGTTACATTTGTTTAGAAACACAGCCATGGGGCTAGGACTTGAGAATTCCCTACAGAAGTGAACGTGAACGCAGCTTCCCCAGTGACCTCCGAGGTCACCTCCTGCTGCTTTCTGTTCCTAGTCCCCAGGAGATCTGCCTTTGCCTCTTGGGTGTGTGTTTGTGTGTGTGTGTGTGTGTGTGTGTGTGTGTGTGTGTGTGTCTCCTCCCACACCACGCCCCCATCCCAGACAGAGGAGGTGGGAGGAAGGGAGGGAGGGTCACGGAAGGAGGGGAGGCTGCGGTTATGAATCCAGTTGGATCGAGGGGGGCGGGGGGCTGTATTATCTGAACCTGTTCCCTGTGTTAGACCCAAGAATTGCTACAAAGAAGAGAGGATGTGGTGTCCCTCCACCACCTAAGGAATATGAAGTTCAGCTCCTGCTGGAGGCGGGGCCATTTCTGGGCTTAGCTGTGTGTTCAAGAGAATCGCATGTCTTTGGAACTGGGTTTTAGGTTGTTGTGTGTGTGTGTGTTTGGGGGGTGTTGAGAACACAGGGCTCCAGTTCTGTGGGTGCTGCAGTTTTGTCAGCAGCAGCAGGAGCCCTGCACGAGGCCTGGTGCTCTGAGTGGCTGAGGCCATTATTCTCCAAATGCTCCCGTTCCACTTCACCAGGCTGGCTCCAGCCTGAGCCCTGCCCGCTGGAGAACTGTTGGGAACTTAGCCCAAGTTCCTCCTCTCTCCTCTGCTCGCAGTAACAGGTGTCGGGTCCGGCCTTCTGCCTGGGGCTGGACCTCCTTGGATACTGGGTCTTAGACGGAGAAGCCATGAGAGGTTGTGGGTGTATAAGGATGAGTCTTTATTGCTGAAGCCAGTGGCCACACAGCCATCAGACAAGACAGTCCTCACAGCAAAGTCCACACAGGCAGGCAGCCGGACACCGGCTGGTGAATATGCATCTTTCCTATCTAGCAGCATCCGTCTCTGTACCCACAGCTGTTCTCTGAGCAGCCGCACGCTGCCCCCTGGACTCACCGCCTCTCATCATAGCGGTACCTGAGCTCTCCGCTCAGCAGCGTCTCCTTTCTCTCCTGCCCAGCTGCTCTCTCCAGCAGACTTCTTCACCCACTCCAGCCTACTCCAGCCAGCCAGCTGGTCAGTCACCAACTTTTACACCATTTAGACAAAGAAGGCTTCAGGCCAATAGTTACATCAATCACACTGGCTACTGAAGGGCCAAGTCCACCGTGTGTCCTTGTACCCGCTCATGGTATCTTGGCCTGGTTAGGATGCCCAGGCTCAGAGTCCTTGGACATCCCGTTTAGGCACATGCCCAGAGCGGCCTTTGGCCATTCTGGTGTATTGGTAACAAGGCCTTTGTGATTCCATTGGCCTTGACTATCCAGGCCCCACAAGGTTTTTCTTTGGCTTTGGAGAGAATAAACGCTATGGGCTTTGGCTTGGGTTGGGGCTAATGTTGTCTCTTTTTAAACAAAAATGATGGAACTAACAAATAACTAGAAGGAGCTCATACAGTCCTTCACTGAAATGCTGATCCTCGAGGTTGGCCCTGACCATCGGCACAGTCCTTGCTGTGTGCAGCCCCTCTCTGCCTGCCCCGCTCCTCCCTAAAGCCTTCTTAGCTGCACGCCTTGCCCTCTGCTTTGTTCTTTTGGTCTGTGGTGTTGTGAGTTGCCCTATGAATTTCCATCTTGGGTAGCAAGTACCTGTGTGCCTCCAGGTTTGGACAAACCTTCCTCTTCTATATGGAAGGTCAGAGGTTGCAGTCTGATAGAACCAAAGCGTATTCCATACCAATTTGGCTAAAAGCTAGCAGTAGTTGGTAGAGCACTTCTGGAAGGAGTGACATCGATATTTGTTAATCCTCACTGGCGGATATTTTTCCATTGATTTTTGAGGGAGACTGAGGGAGAGGGGAGTGGGTGAAGATTGTGAGAAAGAGAGAGGGAGGGAAACATTGATGTGAGAGAGACACATGGATTCATTGCCTCCCACACAGGCCCCCACTGGAGCCTGGGACAGAACCTGCAACCCAGGTATGTGCTCTTGACCGTGAATCACACCCAATCCTGGAGTCAAGCTCTAACCATGGAGCGATACCTGCCAGGGAAGGTCATATATTTTGATGCCAGCCTTAAACATAAACAATAAGGTTTAGCATCCAAATGACCCAGAAAATTATCATCTGGGAGAGATGACATTTGACTAGCAAATGTACATAGCCATAGGAAGAGGGATCGAGTACTGTATGATATTTATGCATTAAAAATCTCTATAAAATTTATAGTGAGATTCTTGTGAACATTTAATGATCGAATAAATGAATGGAATTTTGCAAACTGGAATAGCATTTAGAAAGCTGGTGTGTAGAGTTGTATGTTCCCTTGTTCCCCTCACATCCTGTGTGGTTCAGGGTTCAGGATTGGGGAGAGGGCCGCACGCAAATGAAAGAGACAAGAAATTATAATTTGGAAATATTGGGGGGCCAGGCGGTCAAGTCCAACTCAAGGAGAAGGACTTCACTGGTGCTCAGGCCTCACCAGCCTTTTATTGGTTTGGGTTCCACCCATAGCCCTTAGGCAGGCAATTTCCAGGAACAGGCAGACTAGCCCATCAGCAAGGATTTCCATAATAAGAAATGGGGAAGTTGCTTCAGCTACCATTGTCTGAACTAACAGTGGGTGCACAGCCCTGACCTTTGCCAGGGCATCAAGGGTCACCAGCCTTCCGGGCTCCTTGTCCACACCTCTCTGCTACTGAAGACAATAGGTGGCTTCCCACAGCTGGTTGAGACAGTTTAAACCAGCTGGTTTAATAGGACAGCGATTTCTAATCTTTTTCATCTCACGCTGCACATAAATTAAGTACGAAAGTTCCCTGGCACAACAGATATATATATATTTTTTGCAGATCAGACAAAAACATTGGTATCATTTTGATTCATTCACACCAGATGACTTTTGAGTTGGCTGCTGTCATTGTTTTTATTTGAACTTCTAAGGGAAGAGGTCAGTGCCCTGAGTAAATAGTCAGGTGGTGGATGTTTTAGGAATTCTTGGGCACCCCCAGGGTGCCTGCTGTGGACGCTGGTTGACAACTTCTGAAATCGGAGGGTGTGCTATGGAAGGGAACCCCGGGAAAGGGAACAGCATGTTTGGAGAAACAAAATGGTCAGAGGGGGTGAGGCTGGGGTCCCAGGTGGGTCAGGGGGTGCGTTATGGCTGTGCTTCTCTAGCTGTTCACACCTTGTGCTGATGGAACACGTTTGTTTTGTTCTCTTAAATTTCTAATCTACAGAGAACGGTCCTAAAGAATATAAACAGGCAGGGGCCGTCACAACCAAAACAACCGGATGGATGACCGACCAGCAGGCTGCGTGGGGCGACCAGGCCGGCAGGAGGGTCAGTGAGGGACGACTACATGACCGAACAGCAGGCTGCATGGGGCGACCAGGACAGCAGGGGGGTCAGTGAGGGACAACCACATGACCGAATAGCAGGATGCGTGGGACGACCAGGACGGCAGGGGGGTCAGTGAGGGATGACCACATGACTGAACAGCAGGCTGCGTGGGGCGACCAGGCCGGCAGGGGGGTCAGCGAAGGATAACCACATGACCGAACAGCAGGTTGCGTGGGGTGACCAGCCCGGCAGGGGGTTAGTGAGGGAGGACCACATGACCGAACAGAAGGCTGCGTGTGGCGACCAGGCCGGCAGGGGGGTCAGTGAGGGACGACCACATGACCGAGCAGCAGGTGCGTGGGGCGACCAGGCCGGCAGGGGGGTCAGCGAGGGAAGACCACATGACTGAACAGCAAGCTGCATGGGGCGACCAGGCCGGCAGGGGGGTCAGCGAGCGACGACCATATGACCGAAAAGCAGGCTGCGTGGGGCGACCAGGCCGGCAGGAGGGTCAGTGAGGGACGACCACATGACTGCACAGCAGTCTGCGTGGGGCTACCAGGCCTGCAGGGGGGTCAGTGAGGGACAACCACATGACCGAACAGCAGGTGCGTGGGCGACGAGGCCGGCAGGGGGGTCAGTGAGGGACAACCACATGACTGAACAGCAGGCTACATGGGGCGACCAGGACGGCAGGGGGGTTAGTGAGGGACGACCATATGACCAAAGAGCAGGTGCGTGGGCGACCAGGCCGGCAGGGGGGTCAGTGAGGGACAACTATATGACCGAACAACAGGCTGCGTGGGGCGACCAGGCCGGCAGGGGGGTCAGTGAGGGACGACCATATGACTGAACCGCAGGCTGCGTGGGCGACCAGGCCGGCAGGGGGGTCAGTGACGGACGACCATATGACTGAACCGCAGGCTGCGTGGGGGACCAGGCCGGCAGGGGGGTCAGTGAGGGACGACCACATGACCGAACAGCAGGTGCGTGGGCAACCAGGCCGTCAGAGGGGTCAGTGAGGGACGACCACATGACCAAACAGCAGGTGCGTGGGCGACCAGGGCTGCAGCGGGGTCAATGAGGGACGACCACATGACCGAACAGCAGGCTGCATGGGTCGACCAGGCCGGCAGGGGGGTGAGTGAGGGACAACTATATGACCAAACAGCAGGCTGCGTGGCGCGACCAGGCCGGCAGGGGGGTCATTGAGGTACGACCAAATGACTGAACAGCAGGCTGTTTGGTCATGTGGTTGTCACTACCTAACTCCCCGGCCGGCCTGTTCGCCACACGCAGCCTGCTGTTCAGGCATTTGGTCGTCCCTCACTGACCCCCCAGCTGGCCTGCTCGCCCCACGCAGCCTGCTGTTCAGTTATGTGGTCGTCCCTCACTGAGCCCCCTGCCGGCCTGTTCGCCCCACGCAGCCTGCTGTTCAGGCATTTGGTCGTCCCTCACTGACCCCCCAGCTGACCTGGTCCCCCCACGCAGCCTGATGTTCAGTCATTTGATCGTCCCTCGCTGACCCCCCATTGGCCTGGTCGCCCCACACAGCCTGCTGTTCTTTCATTTGGTCGTCCCTCACTGACCCCCCAATTGGTCTGGTCGTCCCACGCAGCCTGCTGTTCAGGCATTTGGTCGTCCCTCACTGACCCCCCTGCCGGCCTGGTCGCCCCTGCAGCCTGCTGTTCAGGCATTTGGTCGTCCCTCACTGACCCCCCTGCCGGCCTGGTCGCCCCACACAGCCTGCTGTTCGGTCATGTGGTCGTCCCTCACTGACCCCACAATTAGCCTGGTCGCCCCACGCAGCCTGCTGTTCTGTCATGTGGTCATCCCTCACTGACCCCCCATTGACCTGGTCGCCCACACAGCCTGCTGTTTGGTCACATGGTTGTCCCTCACTGACACCCTGCCTGCCTGGTCGCCCCACACAGCCTGCTGTTCAGGCATTTGGTCGTCCCTCACTGACCCCCCTGCCGGCCTGGTCGCCCCACGCAGCCTGCTGATCGGTCATTTGGTCGTCCCTCACTGACCCCCCTGCCGGCCTGGTCGCCCCACGCAGCCTGCTGATCGGTCATTTGGTCGTCCCTCACTGACCCCCCTGCCGGCCTGGTCGCCCCACGCAGCCTACTGTTCGGTCATTTGGTCATCCCTCACTGACCCCCCTGCCGGCCTGGTCGCCCCACGCAGCCTGCTGTTCAGTCAAGTGGTCATCCCTCACTGACCCCCAGCTGGCCTGGTTGCCCCACGCAGCCTGCTGTTCGGTCAAGTGGTCATCCCTCACTGACCCCCCTGCCGGCCTGGTCGCCCCACGCCGCCTGCTGTTCAGGCATTTGGTCGTCCCTCACTGACCCCCCTGCCGGTCTGGTCGCCCCACACAGCCTGCTGTTCAGTCATTTGGTCGTCCTTCACTGACCCCCCTGCCGGTCTGGTCGCCCCACGCAGCCTGCTGTTCGGTCATTTGGTCGTCCCTCACTGACCCCACAATTGGCCTGGTCGCCTCACACAGCCTACTGTTCAGTCATTTGGTCATCCCTCACTGACCCCCCTGCCGGCCTGGTCGCCCCACGCAGCCTGCTGTTCAGGCATTTGGTCGTCCCTCACTGACCCCCCTGCCGGCCTGGTCGCCCCACGCAGCCTGCTGATCGGTCAAGTGGTCATCCCTCACTGACCCCCCTGCCGGCCTGGTCGCCCCACGCAGCCTGCTGTTCGGTCAAGTGGTCATCCCTCACTGACCCCCAGCTGGCCTGGTTGCCCCACGCATCCTGCTGTTCGGTCAAGTGGTCATCCCTCACTGACCCCCCTGCCGGCCTGGTCGCCCCACGCCGCCTGCTGTTCACGCATTTGGTCGTCCCTCACTGACCCCCCTGCCGGTCTGGTCGCCCCACGCAGCCTGCTGTTCGGTCAAGTGGTCATCCCTCACTGACCCCTTAGTCGGCCTGGTCGCCTCACACAGCCTGCTGTTCGGTCATTTGGTCGTCCCTCACTGACCCCACAATTGGCCTGGCCGCCCCACACAGCCTGTTGTTCGGTCATTTGGTCGTCCCTCACTGACCCCACAATTGGCCTGGTCGCCCCACGCAGCCTGCTGTTCGGTCATGTGGTCGTCCCTCACTGACCCCCCATTGACCTGGTCGCCCACACAGCCTGCTGTTCGGTCATATGGTCGTCCCTCACTGACACCCTGCCTGCCTGGTCGCCCCACGCAGCCTGCTGTTCAGGCATTTGGTCGTCCCTCACTGACCCCCCTGCCGGCCTGGTCGCCCCATGCAGCCTGCTGTTCAGTCATGTGGTCGTCCCTCACTAACACCCCTGCCAGCCTGGTCGTCCCACGCAGCCTGCTGATTGGTCCTTACAATTGCTGTGAAGGCATCCAGGACAATTTGCACATTCCTCTGTTAGTAGTAGAGATGGCCGAGATCTGGAAGCAGTCCAAGTGCCCATCAATAGAAGAGTGGATAAAGACGCTGTACTGCCGTACATTTACACAATGGAATACTATGTGGCCATTAAAAAGAAAGAAATCTTACTTTTGTGCAACATGGATGGCCCTGGAGAGTATACACTGCAATAAAATCAGATAAAGGAAAAAGGACTCAATGGGAATAAATGATAACATCACAATTTTCAAATAACACGACTGTGCATGTAAAATATTGAAAAAAATTACCACCTATTGGCGGTGTGATTGCGGTGACTGAACAGAAACACACGCCACTGCTCCTGCCACCGTCTTACCAAACCAAGGGCCATCCTCAGAAAGCTGGGGAGAGGCTTCTTTCATGCGTTGCCACGGACACTCCCTGCTGATTTGGAAACAGGACTGAGGAAGCTCATGTTCCAAGGTGACCTAAAGGGGGGCATGGAGAGGACTGGAGCACCACGCTGACTGTTCCCATTGCTGCTGCTGGACTGAGGCCCAGGAGACGGGGTGTTGGTCACAGTCACACCGAGAAGCCTAGAATGTGCCATTGCCAGGCCTTCCTCCAGGGCTCCCATATATTTCTGAAACCTGTGAAAGAAGAATGACATTTTAAAAATGGGATAAAAGATTCAATTAAGTGTTCAATGAAATGTAACGATTAGGGATTCCCACTTTAATCATTTAAAAGTAATGCCCTCCAAATGGTCACTTATTCCATTTTTAAATTTCCCACCGAGAAAAGAACACTTTAATGTCACGATGCACAGTCACTGCTGTGTCATTATGACGCACGGCAGATGCAATGGGCAGATGGGCGCACACAGAAGGGCCAGCAAACTAATGCAAGAGGCCCTTCCTGCTTCCCAGCCAAGGGCTTGTTCTCTTTGAAAACGACCAGCAGTGACCATTCTCCTTGTGAGCTCTTCTATTTGTTCCAAAGCTTGTTTAGATATTTCACATCAATACTTCGTGTGATTAAAGAATTAAGTTGGTGTTTAATCTATTTGTAATGATTACCTCAAATGCAATGGGTAAAGCTCTTATCTTCCCTTTTCCTTTAACCGCTTCCTTAAACCTTGAACATTGGTTCACATCAAAGCAGTAGATTTGCATCTATCAATGTAACAATGTTGGTTTTATTACATACAAAGGCTGCGCAAAGTCGGCAAAGACAGTAAACTAATTTACCAGTTCAATCAATTCTATCTGCAGAATTCTTCAAATTGTATAATTCTATATACTGCATATTTTGAGAACATTTTATCAATTACATGTATACACAACTGCATTTACTATCATTTATCATCCTGCAATGACGAAGGAAACACGGTAGACACACCTAGAACAGAAATGACCACTTTGAGATTACCAGGTGACACTGAAGGCATGATAATTTACTAAAGCAATTATCAAATGTAATAAATGATGAAATGTTATTTCAACTATTTTGCGGGTATTTCAAATATAGTTTCATTCTATTTGACTTGACATGCCTCTCTCTGAGATATGGTTTTTGGACATGGTCTTGAACTCTATTAATAAAACTTTCAAGGACTTTGCTTCTATCTAAAAGATTCCAAGACTTTTCAGTTCCTTATATTGTCTCCTCTCCAGCTTATTCATATCTACTTTGGTCGGTGTATCTGTCAATAACGGCTTTTACTCTCACTTATAATGGGTGCTCCTCACATGGTGCTTGGAAATGAAGTGGCTCAGCTAGTGTAGGAGTAACTAGTATAATCAAGGGAAGAGCAGACAGCCTCTGAGAAGAGGAATGTGCAGTCAGGGCTGTGATCCGAGGAACAGCGGGTGTGAAGCAGACGATGGCATCAGCGGCTCCTGCCTTGGGTGATCAGCAAAGCCTCTCCCAGAAGGTGTCTACGCTGAGCCCCAAAGGATGAGCAGCTTAGAGCTCACAGGTGAAAAGGAGAAGAGCCGAGTGTGTGTTCAAGTCAGAGGTCCGTATTGGGAAAGGCCAATAGGCAAGGAAATATGAGAAATGTAGGCAACAGGAAGGAGTGTGTGTTGTGATTTCAGCTGAGCATAAGTGACAGCGAGGAGACATGCAGCTGGAGAAGCAGGCAGGGACCACACAGGAAGGTCAGGGAGGCAGCCCTGCCTGCAGTTTGGTCTCCTGAGCAATGGCAAGTCTTGATGCATTTCAGCTAAAGGGTATGAAGGGGGGCGGGACGGGGAACAAGGGGGTGACATGAAAGAGTTGAAGACTAGAGAGGAGGAGACCAGTTCAGAAACATTCAATAAGCCACGTAAGACACAAAGGTGGTTTGAATTTCCCTCTGACCTCCCACACCATCTAGGGACAGCCTGGGGAAACGTGACTGTGGAAGGCTGAAGGCCAGAAAAGAGGAGCAAGTGGAGGGTGCCCCTCAGGCCCCTGCTTTCAGAATGACAGGAAGAGAATTTACACAAAGGACAGACAGACAATGGCACTGAGAGAAGACTGAGGGCCTTTTAAATAAGAAAATAGACGAGGTTTAGTGCAGATTCTCTACCCTTTATTTTGCTGGTTCAGGGCTTATGTTGTTGTCAGAGTTTTTCTTGATATTCATCTTTGTTCTAAATTAGTGATATTGTGAGAGAGCTAAACTCTCAGAAGTGAGTATGTTATGTGCTTAATGAACTGATGTTTATTTCCTTGACAAACAAAACTTGATAAATGTGTTTTCTTTAAGAATACATAGAATATTTAAAAAAGAAATTGTAAGTTATAAATATGAATGTGCTCACTCACATTAAAAAAATTTGAGTCCTTTAAGAGGACTCTTTTTTATTATCAATATCTATTTTGTGTTTTTTTTTTGTTTGTTTGTTTTTTTTATTGCCTAAAGTATTACAAAGGGGCCTTCCCGCTGCAGTTTGACAATCTGTCTGAGGCAGCTCTGCCTCTGTATCTATTATTGTTCAAAAGTTTATAATGGTCAATATTGTCCATGAATGAGTGAGATCATGTGGTATTTTTCCTTTATTGACAGGCTTATTTCACTTAGCATAATGCTCTCCAGTTCCATCCATGACGTTGCAAATGGTAAGAGTTCCTTCCTTTTTAGAGCAGCATAGTATTCCATCGTGTAGATGTACCACAGTTTTCTAATCCATTCATCTACTGATGGGCACTTAGGCTGTTTCCAGATCTTAGCTATGGTGAATTGTGCTGCTATGAACATAGGGGTGCATATATCCTTTCTGATTGGTGTTTCTGGTTTCTTGGGATATATTCCTAGAAGTGGGAACACAGGGTCAAATGGGAGTTCCATTTTCATTTTTTTAAGGAAACTCCATACTGTCTTCCATAGTGGCTGCACCAGTCTGCATTCCCACCAGCAGTGCACAAGTGTTCCTTTTTCTCCACATCCTCTCCAGCACTTGTCGTTTGTTGATTTGTTGATGATAGCCAGTCTGACAGGTGTGAGATGGTACCTCATTGCTGTTTTGATTTGCATCTCTCGGATGATTAGTGACTTTGAGCATGTTTTCATATGTCTCTTGGCTTTCTGAATGTCCTCTTCTGAAAGGTGTCTATTTAGGTCCTTTGCCCATTTTTTGATTGGATTGTTTATCTTCCTTTTGTTAAGTTGTATGAGTTCCCTATAAATTTTGGAGATTAGGCCCCTATCAGATATGACATTGGCAAATATGTTTTCCCACACAGTGGGTTTTCTCGTTGTTTTGTTGATGGTTTCTTTTGCTGTGCAGAAGCTTTTTATTTTGATGTAGTCCCATTTGTTCATTTTTTCTTTAGTTTCAAGTGCCCTAGGAGCTGTATCAGTGAAGAAATTGCTTCGGCATATGTCTGAGATTTTGTTGCCTTTGGATTCTTCTAGAATTTTTATGGTTTCCCGTCGTACATTTACGTCCTGTATCCATTTTGAGTTTATTTTTGTGTATGGTGTAAGTTGGTGGTCTAGTTTCATTTTCTTGCATATATCTGTCCAATTTTCCCAACACCATTTATTGAAGAGACTATCCGGGCTCCATTGTATGTTCTTGCCTCCTTTGTCAAATATTAATTGAGCATATTGGTTCGGGCCGATTTCTGGGCTCTCTATTCTATTCCATTGATCTATATGCCTATTCTTGTGCCAGTACCAGGCAGTTTTGAGAACAGTGGCTTTGTAATACAACTTGATATCTGGTATTGAGATCCCACCTACTTTGTTCTTTTTCAGGATTGCTGCAGCTATTCGGGGTCTTTTTTTATTCCAGATGAATTTTTGGAAAGTTCGTTCTAGATCTCTGAAGTATGCCGTTGGTATTTTAATGGGAAGTGCGTTGAATTTATAGATTGCTTTGGGTAGTATGGACATTTTAATGATGTTGATTCTACCAATCCATGAACACGGTATGTTCTTCCATCTGTTTATGTCTTCCTCTATATCTTTTTTCAACGTCCTGTAGTTTTCTGTGCAGAGGTCTTTTACCTCTTTAGTTAAGTTTATTCCTAGGTAGCTTAATTTTTTTTGGTGCGATGGTAAACGGGATTGTTTTTGTAATCTCTCTTTCTGAAAGTTCACTATTGGTGTATAGAAATGCCTCAGATTTCTTGGGGTTAATTTTGTATCCTGCTACATTGCCAAATTCATGTATTACGTCTAGTAGCTTTTTGATGGAATCTCTAGGGTTTTGTATGTATAATATCATGTCGTCTGCAAATAAGGACAGTTTTACTTCCTCTTTTCCAATTCGGATGCCTTTTATTTCTTCTTCTTGCCGAATTGCAATGGCTAACACTTCCAGTACTATGCTAAACAGGAGTGGTGAGAGGGGGCATCCCTGTCTTGTTCCTGTTCTTAGGGGAAATGGTGTTAGTTTTTGTCCATTGAGTATGATGTTGGCTGTGGGCCTGTCATATATGGCTTTTATTATGTTGAGGTATGATCCTTCTACTCTGACCTTGCTGAGAGTTTTTATCAAAAATGGGTGTTGAATTTTGTCAAATGCTTTTTCTGCATCAATTGATATGACCATGTGGTTTTTTTCTTTCAACTTGTTTATGTGATGTATCACGTTTATTGATTTGCGGATATTGTACCATCCTTGCATCCCTGGGATAAATCCAACTTGGTCATGGTGTATGATCTTTCTGATGTACTGCTGGATCCGATTTGCTAAGATTTTGTTGAGGATTTTGGCATCTATGTTCATGAGGGATATTGGCCTGTAATTCTCTTTCATTGTGTTGTCTTTACCTGGTTTTGGTATTAGGGTGATGCTGGCTTCATAGAATGAGCTTGGAAGTGTTCCTTCCTCTTGAATTTTTGTAGTAGTCTGAGGAGGATAGGTTTTGGTTCTTCCTTGAATGTTTGGTAAAACTCCCCTGTGAAGCCGTCTGGTCCTCGGCTTTTGTTTGATGGAAGCTTTTTGATGACTGCTTCAATTTCTTCCATAGTTATTGGCCTGTTGAGATTTTTAGATTCTTCCTGATTGAGTTTTGGAATGTTGTATTTTTCTAGGAATTTGTCCATTTCCTCCAGGTTGTCCAGTTTGTTGGAGTAAAGCTGTCCATAGTATTTTTTAACAATCATTTGTATTTCTGTGGGGTCTGTTGTTATTTCGCCTCTATCGTTTCTGATTTTGTTTATTTGGGTCCTCTCTCTCTGCTTCTTGGTGAGTCTGGCTAGAGGTTTGTCAATCTTGTTTATCCTTTCAAAGAACCAGCTCTTGGTTTCATTGATTTTCTGTATTGTTTTTTTGGTCTCTATGTCATTTATTTCTGCTCTAATCTTTATTATCTCCTTCCTTCTGCTCACTCTGGGATTTTCTTGTTGCTCTCTTTCTAATTCTTTGAGTTGTAGAGTTAGATGATTTACTACCATTTTTTCTTGTTTTTTGAGATAGGCCTGTAGAGCTATAAACTTCCCTCTCAGGACTGCTTTCATTGCATCCCATAGGTTTTGGATTGTTGTGTTTTCATTGTCATTAGTTTCCAGGATGTTTTTAATTTCTTCTTTGATCCCATTGGTAACCCAATCAATATTTAATAGCATGCTATTCAGCTTCCAGGTGTTTGAGTATTTTGGGTTGTTTTTATTGTAGTTTATTTTTAATATTATGCCATCGTGGTCTGCGAAGACGCTTTTTATGATTTCAATCTTCTTGAATTTGTGGATACTTTGCTTGTGACCCAATATATGGTCTATTTTTGAAGATGTCCCATGAGCACCTGAGAAGAACGTATATTCCCTGGCTTTGGGGTGAAGTGTTCTGAAGATGTCTATTAAGTCCATCTGATCTAGTGAGTCATTTAGGATTGCTGTATCTTTGCTGATTGTTTGTTTAGAGGGCTTATCCAGTGCTGTCAGTGGTGTATTAAAGTCTCCTACTATGACTGTATTGTTGTCGATCTCTCCTTTGATATCTTCCAGGAGTTTTTTTATGAATTTGGGTGCTCCTGCATTGGGTGCATATATGTTTACCAGGGTTATATCTTCTTGTTGTATTGATCCCTTTAGTATTATGAAGTGGCCTTCCTTATCTCTTGTTATGGCCTTCACTTTGAGGTCTATTTTGTCCGATATAAGTATTGCTACCCCAGCTTTCTTTTCCTTTCCATTTGCCTGAAAGTTATTTTTCCATCCTTTCACTTTCAGTCTGTGTGAGTCCCTTCTAATGAGGTGGGTTTCTTGTAGACAGCAGATGTATGGGTCATGTTTTTTTATCCATTCAGCCACTCGATGTCTTTTGTTTGGAGCATTTAGTCCGTTTACGTTTAAAGTTATTATTGAAAGGTACTTGTTTGTAGCCATTTCTTTTTTTGTGTGGCTGTTTTCTTTCTGAGCTTTTTATTTCTTATTTTTATACCAGTCCCTTTAGCATTCCTTGCATTGCTGGCTTGGTGGTGACAAACTCCCTTACCCTTTTTTTGTCTGTGAAGCTTCTTATTTCCCCTTCAAGTTTGAATGATGGCCTTGCTGGATAGAGTATTCTTGGATTCAGTCCTTTGCTTTGCATCACTTTGTAAATTTAAGTCCATTCTTTTCTAGCCTGATGTGTTTCTGTTGAGAAATCATTTGACAATCTAATGGGAGATCCCTTGTATGTAACTTTCCGTCTCTCTCTTGCAGCCTGTAAGATTTTCTCTTTGTCCTGAACATTTGCCATGGTGATTATGATGTGTCTTGGTGTGGGTCTTTTCGGGTTCACCTTGTTTGGGACTCTCTGGGCTTGTGTGACTTTTTTCTTCCCCACCTCAGGAAAGTTTTCTGATATTATTTCTTTGAGTAGGTTTTCTAATCCTTGTTCGTCCTTCTGTTGTTCTGGTACTCCTATTATTCGTATGTTGTTTCGTTTCATGTTGTCCCAAAGCTCCCTTAGGCTCTCCCCCTGTCTTTTAATTTTTTTCTCCATTTGCAGTACATTTTGGATGTGTTTTGCTTCCTTGTCTTCTAATTCACTAATTCGGTCCTCCGCTTCTCCTAGTCTACTGTTGATACTTTCAATGGAGTTTTTCATTGCAGCTATATCACTCTTCATTTCTTCTTGGGTCTTACTTAAGTTGTTGATTTTTTCATCTGTTTCTTCCAGCTTCTTCCATATGTTATCGATTTTTTCATCTGTTTCTTCTTGCTTCTTACAGAGGTTGTCGATTTTTTCCTCCATCCGGTTTATGCACTCTAGGACCCTTATTCTGAATTCTTTATCTGTCATGTTGCATGCCTCTGTATTACTTAGCTTCTTTTCTGGAGAGTCCTCCTTCTCTTTCCTTTGGGGGTTTCTTTGTCTACCCATGTTTGATCTCACTGACATATCTAGACGTTGAGTCGTTCAGTGGTTGCTCCCTTGGTGGCAGTGACTCCTTGGTCTGTGGTTGCTCTTCGGGCGGTTGCGGTAGCAGCTGCTCTTCAGTTGGCAGCAGCTCCTCTGGTGGGTGCTGTTCACAGCTGTGGTGTCTCTTCTGGCTGGTGGGGCGAGGTTTCACGTACAGCTGCTGTTCCTCAGCAGAGGATGTGGTGCTCAGGAGGTTGCTGTTGCTTGCGTCTGCTGCGTTGATTTAAAGGCACAAAATACAACACAACAAGGCACCACATACCAGGCACTATACACAAATATATTCACGGTATTAATAACCCCAAATAAAGGTGACCACCTGAATTAAGAGAATTAGGGGATAAGGAAGAAGGAAGAGAAAAAGATAAAAGAGAAAAA
This sequence comes from Myotis daubentonii, assembly GCF_963259705.1. Lineage (NCBI taxonomy): Eukaryota > Metazoa > Chordata > Mammalia > Chiroptera > Vespertilionidae > Myotis > Myotis daubentonii. The sequence continues at coordinate 6,375,081 of NC_081850.1, forward strand.
AGAAAAGAAAAGTAGGGACCAAAAAAAGGAGTGCAAAAAAGAAATTGGGAAAAAGGAGGGGGGGAAATAAAAGCGAGAAAAGAAAAGAAAAAAAAAGAGCGAAAAGAGAGAATGAAGTGGAAGAGGGGAAGAGACTTTTTATATGAGGAGAATACTCCTATAGAACAGCCATTAATCCCAACAAATTCCAGCAACAGCTCCGTGGAGATGAATGCAAACTAGAACAGACAATGGCACTGAGAGAAGACTGAGGGCCTTTTAAATAAGAAAATAGACGAGGTTTAGTGCAGATTCTCTACCCTTTATTTTGCTGGTTCAGGGCTTATGTTGTTGTCAGAGTTTTTCTTGATATTCATCTTTGTTCTAAATTAGTGATATTGTGAGAGAGCTAAACTCTCAGAAGTGAGAATGTTATGTGCTTAATGAACTGATGTTTATTTCCTTGACAAACAAAACTTGATAAATGCGTTTTCTTTAAGAATACATAGAATATTTACAAAAGAAATTGTAAGTTATAAATATGAATGTGCTCACTCACATTAAAAAAATTTGAGTCCTTTAAGAGGACTCTTTTTTATTATCAATATCTATTTTGGATCATAAAAGAATACTTTCATTATAGGTGATTTAGAAAATGTGGGAATTTTTAAGGGGAAAGTCACTTGTATGCCATCACAAAGAGAGAAATCACAATGTTTTCTTAATTTCACTCAATTATTTTTATATTAGTAATAATGCATTCTCTCATTTAATCCTCATCATAACTTCATAAGCAGATGCTAATAATATTATGTCAATTTTACAGGAAAAAATAAAAACTTCGGTAGGTTAAATAATTTGTATAATGTCATGTCTTTAACTCACAACTAAATGGCGGAGTCAGTACTCAAACCTGGTTCATTTGACTCAGTTCTGTACTCTCAGCCTCTAATTCGTTTTATAAAGTTGAAATTATGATACCATGTATACTAGGTCATACTTACTAAACCATTTATATCATTAAAAATTTAAAAGCATTAATGTCTCATGTTGAACGATTTGATGTAAATCATTCAAAAACATTATTTTTACAAGATATGTAATATTTCATAATGTATCTAATCATTTCCTTTTGTTTGAACTTAATATTAGTGTAAATGAATCTTTTCCCATTTTTTGAGCATGTCTTTAATTATGTTTTAGACTAAATTGCTACAGATTAAAATGGTGAGAACTGAGAATGAAATATTTAAAGTTTTTGATAAAAACAAGCAAACTGTTTCCCAGAAAGTCTACAATTCATACTCTCTCCAGACATCTTTGAAAGTGCTTATTTCATCCCACACTCATTATTTATTATATTTATTTTTAAAAGTTGAAGCTGAAATTTTCTTCATTTTATATTGTATTTCTTTCATTCGCTAGTATATTGGTAAAAATCCTGCCCCCTTTCTTCCTACGGGGATACGGAAAAAAAAAATCATTCATTCATTTTCTCATCAACATTTCTTGATCATCTGTAGTGTGCATTCTCAGTTACCAGTAAGTGGAAAATGAAATTTGGGTGCTGCTGAGCTTAGTTACGTGAGAAAGGCAGATATTAAAAAGTAAACAAAATATAACTGTACAAATTACAACACGTGATAACAATAGAATAAAATTATATGCGAAATAAAAGCTCAGTGATTTATAAAATGAAGTAGTAACCAGTGACTTATCTTAAGTGGAGTTTTGTCCTTCTAAACAAAGTTCTGATCCATTAGAAGACCAAGTTCATTTTCTCCAGGGACAGTTTTCCTGTTGCTTTGAACACCATTTCTGAAACTCCTGCACCGAGACGGTAATCATTAGTGAAATTAATTTCCACTGAAAACACACGCAGGCAATAAAATCGCATCTAGATCTCTAAAACTCACAATTACAGATTTCAACTAAATTTCCTTTCCTTAAAGGCACGTTAAGAAAATCATTTATTTGATAAATTTTTAAAAAGAAGTTGTCATTTTGGAAGCTGACATTGTGGCTGCACAATAGCATAATGTACCTTCCTGCCACAAATGTGAAGTGACCCGCAGACCTTAGACACTGGGGCCATCACAGCAGAAGACAGCCAGCTGGCCAGCACCCCTGCCCCGTCGTCTGGTCCCGCCAGAGCTCTGCTTCCCGAAGGCCTGTGAGGCCAGTGAGGGGACAGCGTGAAGGAGAAGGACCGAGTGGAGAGAAGAAAAGCCTTCTCCTGGGAGTGCTCCCACCTCCTCACTCCCAGCTCATCTCTATCAGGCGTCGGCTCCCGTCCCCACCTCATCCCTCCACCCTTCACCCCAGGCTCCATGAGCTCAGACCCTCTGCCCCAGGCTGCGCCAAGGCAGGCGGACACCCATTCTGAAGGGCTTTAGCTCTCTCCTGTTTGAACCCTGAGAGACAACTTTCAGAGTCTTCAATTCTCCTCCTTTGAGTTCCGAGGCAGATATTATCTGTATTTCAAGACTCATTTGGAGATTAATGATTCCCTTGAGAGCCTAATGCAAGATTGTAATCTCTCTCAATCAGACTTACATGGGTTTTGTTGTACGAAGCAGAAACCACTGTGGGCATTAGAGGCTGAAAACAACATACTGGCCAGACAACTAGAGGTAGAAACGTCCACTAATAATAAAAATAATAACAACAACCTCAACAACACACTGACAATAGGGTCAACATGTATCTGTCCTTACAATGTGGCATGCAGTCCACTAAGAGATTTACATGTAGGAAGCATTCGGTCCTCACACAGTCCTAGGAAGGAGACGTCATTAAACCTACTGCTCAGATGGGGAGACTGAGTCACAGAGAGTAACCTGCTCGAGGGCGCACTGCATGGCATCAGGCAGCAGTGAGCTGAGAGGTGAGCCTCTGCAGGCCAAGGGCTGACCTCCCTCCACGGAGAACTGCCCGGAGGACACGCCTCGCTGCCTGGTAACAGCCTACAAAGCCGGGGCAGGAAATGTCAAGATTGGGACAATCTACTTTTATGAATCTAATGAAGACATTATAATGAAATCAATGTCCTAAGTTTTCATTCAACACATTTTTATGGGTATTTAATATGTATCAGTCAGTGATGTAGGAAAATTCCTACCCTAATGGGATTGAAACATAAATTGCTCCATTCAAATAACTGTATTACCCTATATGGAAAATAGAGAAATATTCACTAATAATAAACCACCTCAACATAGCTACTATTATAATTTTGAATATGTTTTCTAATCTTTCCCCCGTGAATACATTTGTTTTTACCTAACTTATTGATATACATACAATTTCCTTTAAAATATATTAGAAAAACAGAGCTGTTCATTTTTAAACACTATTTTATCTATCATTTATTAGATTGGTTATGGTGTTGTATTTTGTATGTTTTTTGAAACATTGTCTCAAGTCAAAACACTTGGAGAATGCTTTCTAAGGATTCTACATATACAGTAATTTTAAACTTTATATTCAATGGCTAGTACTCTCTTTTCTTAAAATTTAATTATAGTCCATTGCTTTTTTTAATATCCAATTACTGAATACAGAACAGATCAAAGCCCTATTCAAGAAAAGCAAATGCTGTTTGAGTAAGTGATTAACAAGTGATGGAATGATTAGATTACATTAACTATGTATGACATTATATTTATCACATCTTCTAGTGCAGGTATCATTATTGTTATATCATTCGTTACAACTTTAATTATTTCATTTTTGTACACATTTTTAAAATGTTGTCTAAACTTCCAGTTTTCTGTATTCTATTTGGTTTCCTTTGCACCGAGTTTCTGTCCACTTCATAGTACAAATAAAGAACAAATGAAACTAATCGAACCACACTTTATGCCCAACAAACCTATTAAAGACCCATACCAAATGCACACACTTTACCTGTTTTCCAACAAGTGTCATGAATGAACGCGTGTTCCAAAGCAGTTTGATCCCAGCTCTGGGATTTAAGTTTCTTCTGATTCGCATTTACTTGTGTGAGATCTTCATCAATGTTGATAGGTGATTGTTTGGGGCTATGACATGCTGTATATTTCTTGCTCCAATTTTTTTATGTTGTGCCCCCCCAAAAAAAAAAACAAAAAAAAAATGAAAGAGTAAGCAGTTAGTTTCATAAATTACCTCGCAAAAGCTTAATTTTATATTATAGCTAATCCATTACATGAAAATATTTTCAAAATCAGGAAAATGAAGACATCTTTGTAACAATTTATAGAATAGCTACGAATAGATTTAGGTTCTGGGATTAACTATGAGACACTATAAAAAGAGGCCTATCGAACTGAAACCAAAATGCAGGTTCAGCTGCCTGACCCAGTGACAGCCAGACTCCTGAGACAAGTACTGCTGCAAAAGGAAATAAGTTAATTCAGGTGCCATGAGTTGGGGAAATGGTGGACTTCTGTCTCAAAGACCATCCCCCTTCCTGCTCAAGGCTGGGGGTCTACAGGGAGAGAGGGGGGAGGGCTTTTTTCTATCCAGTTATCTTTCTAGCTTTTAGTGCCCTGGATCCCTCTCCATTCATCTTTCTAGTCATTCTCCATGCTCAGTGTAAGAATCTCCCCCTGCCATCTTGGCTAGTGGGGGACACTCCCCCATGCTCCCTGGCTGTACAGTCACAGAGCAACCACACCAAGTGCAGAGGTCAGCACAGCTTTCCTGAGCCATCACACTCATCTCAATCAACAGAAAGTCCGTCTTAGCCCGCCCAGCTTCCACATGGCAGGTGTGCAGGTGGTAGTGCAGATTCCTTCAGACCTTCTCTCCTCCCTGCCATTAAAGGATGTGGTTTCATTTCCATCTGCTCAGAGTCTTATTCATAAAAACGTAATCACCAGCACATCCTTGAACTATCCCTTTCACGCCCACGCCCCCCACCCACTTTATATGGTCATAAGACCTACCAGGTTTGATTGTTAAGAAAAGCAACACAGGGCTTTCTATAAAGATTATGGCTTAGAGTGAAGTGAATGCCCACTCACTTGTTCCACAGAATGAATAGTCCTCTAACCAACACTGCTCTGTGCAGACTTCATTGCACCCCTACCTGAAACCACGCACCACTCTCATAACCTTATGTCACTGGACCTTATGTAGATAGCACCCTGGTATCAAATATTTGGTAGTCATATCAGAAAACCACATATGAAATTGATCAAGCAGCAGAAACCATGAAGGACTCCGCCTACCACATGACAAGCCACCCCTTCAAAAAGGGAAGAAAGGGCTTTAGGTAAATCTGTGATTAATGTCATGACGTTTAAATTTGTGTGATTCCAAATGAGTCCGCTGTGATTGAAGAGTCAGGGTTCAGACTGAAGGCAATGCAGGCTGATGAACTGCAGGACGTTTCTGTAGTTTTTGCTGTGAAGTCACCTCACTGAAAGGCAGGAAACTACCTGTGGAACGACGAGAGAGAAGCAGAGGAGATTTCTTTACTTTGTGGCTGCAGGCTGGCTCTCAGCGATCATATAGCCAATACAGAACAAAAAAGCCCTGGCAGTGACTCCTTGGTCTGAGGACAGGAAACTGTCGTGGCAGAGCTCTGAAAGTGCCTTAGAGTCCCTGTGAACTCCCTGTGCTCATCACCTTTCCTCTTCTCCCATAACTGAGCAACCGGGATCCCACAGCAAGGAAGCAATGGCACAATAGGTAATGCAGGTTTCTGACAGGAACACCGCCATCGCGCATGCCCCCAGGATTCCTGCCCACACACTTGTTACTGACGTGGGGCCTGACTCTGGGCTCTGTTTCCTACTTTTGATAAAAGGATCAGACATTCAGAGGAGACGCCTGAGACACAGGTATCACCCATAGCTTCCTACTTGTGATGGGACTTGTGATAACATCTCTCCAGTATTGTTTCATTGCTTTGGTTAAAGAGCATGCTGCCTATATGAACAAAGACTCTGGTTTCATGCCTGTATAGAACCTGCAGTTCCTCCATTCTGTACAGACTTATGAAGGGGTTGTTTCTTAAATCAGATCTCCTCCGTGCGTGCTACTGCTCACATGCAAGGACTGAGAAGAAGATATGGGCCCGGCCAATGGCATGGCTCAGTAGGTGTCCCAGGAGGTAACAGTTCAATTCTCAGTCAGGGTACATGCCCAGGTTGGGGGGTCAATTCCTGGTGGGGGCGTGCAGGAGGCAGCCAATCAGTGGTTCTCTCTCATCATTGATGTTTCTACTTCTCTCTCCCTCTGCCTTCTTCTATGAAATCAATAAAAAATATATTTAAAAAAGAAAAAGCTCTGGGATGATACCGTCAATCTATTGCTTCAGCTGGGATGTTTATATTTTGTATTATCTCTGATCCCATCAAAACTTGATTCCAAAGCATGAAGCTTTCATTTATTCATTTGTTCATACAGGCATCAACCATTTCATGAAGTGCCTAGTGTGACATAGAAGATAAATCTGTTGCAAAAGGTTCAGAGATGAATGAACATCATCCATCATCAAAGACCTCATGTTCTAGGGAGAACCCAAGAGGTATCCACTGTGAATTATAATACAATCTGATAAGTATGAGGGCAGAGATGAGCATGGAGGATTCCAAGGACATAAAAGAGTTGCACCTAGTCCAGATGGGACAAGAGACAAAGGAGACTTTTGAATGACAAGATGCCTGAGAAAAGTCTTAAATGATGGGCAAGGATTATCAAGTTGCAGGTGGGGAAGGAAGTCGGGGCAGAGGTATCTAGAAGGAGAGAACAGCCTGAGCACAGAATGGCTATTTGGAAACACAGCAGGAAGTTCTATGTCAGTGGTTCTCAACCTTGGCTGCACATCAGAATCACCTGGGAATCTTTTTAAAATTTTGATTTCTGGGCCTCATCCTCCGGAAATTCTGTTTCTTTGTGATGGGGTGGGGCCACAACATGAGTAACAAAGAAACAGGATTTCCGGAGGATGAGGCCCAGAAACCAGGATTTTACAAAGATTCCCAGGTGATTCTAAATGTGCAGCCAAGGTTGAGAACCACTGTTCTATGTGCTGATACAGAAGATACAAGGCAGGGAGGGCAGAGGAGTGGGTAGGCGAGCAGATTGGCTACTGAAGGGATTTCAGTTGCAGGTAGTTCTCACCTGGGCTCATTTGTCCCTCACCCTCAAAGGCCGCCTGCCCCAAGCACACAGACCCCTGCGGGGTGGCCCTCTGACTTGATGTAGGACCAGCAGGTTAAGTTTCACTGGAAGGGGCGAAGCCTCTTCCCAGTGAAGCAAAGTCCATGGCTACACACAGTTTGCGGAGAAGGTGTCCTAATTGGTTGAGGTTTGTGATAGAACTGGTTGGTGGCTCTTAGCAATCCCTGGGCAGATGCCCAAACTGCAAAGCTGGCATTTGCCCTGCCCGAGCACAGGCACCGTTGCTCTGAGCAGGAGCCTCCACACACAGTCCTGGCTCCTCCAAAGGGAGAGGGGCACCCGACCTTGGGGGATGGAGGCAGGTGTTTGACTGAGAGCACACATTTCTCTGTGGAGATGCCTGGTGCTCTCCCCCATAGCACTGCTGTGTGGGTCAGGGGTGCCCAAGGCTCAGTATGAATGGGGCCCCATAAGCTTATCCAGCCTCTGCAGGTGTGCTGTCCCCATCACTGGATAGCTGGGCTGCAAGGGATCTGATGGCAGGTGGTGACACGGTGGCCTCCCATCACAGGTGAGACACCTCCCTGTGAAGGCACCACCTGTGTGCTGGCCAGGTGGGCCCCAGTTGTTCTGATGGGAAGTGGGAGTAACAGGTCCTCCCATCAGAGGAGGGAGGTTGGGCCCTCCCATCGCATCACCTGCATTCTGCACAGGTGGTTCCCGGGGCTTGGAAAGAAAGTGCAACTACAAGGGGGACTTGCACGGATCATGGAGGCCATGCGGCCAGGATAGCCTGGGTGGCCTGAGGAAAGGTGGACACACACATGCCTCGGACGTACCTTCATTCTCCATGGTGGTGGCTGTTGCGAGTGCAGGAGATTCCCTGTCCAGGCGGCCACAGTGCACTGATGGCAAGTGAACACTAGTGCCTCCGTCAGGGGCCTGGTGCCCTCCCTGTCACCACACCGCCTGTGTAATGACAGGAGGGCTCCAGGGGGTGGGATTTCAGGTGGACCCAGCAGCGTATCCACGCACTGGGGTGATGCCTGCTCCTCCTCCTCAGCGGCCAGGCTGTGGCCAGGTGGGTCCCTGGTCTTATGGCCAAAGGGAGACGCAGCAGCAGGGCTGTGTGCCTTCCTCAGTCCACCTCTAACGCGGATGCTCCGGCTACTGTGGCTGAGTGCGGCCTGGGGTGGACATACTGACCCGAGAGCTGGCACCATCCATGGGAGCCGCAGGACCATAACCACAGGTCGGCCTGCCGAGGAACCGGCAAACTGAGCTGCTGCTCCCGGTGTCTAGCATCTCGGTGGCAATGCCAACGCCATAGTGTGAAGTTGGGCGCTAACAGGAGCACTGGGGGAAGAGGGTCCCTTCTGGGACCTGGAGGAGTCCCTCAGGTGGGCTGAGGGATGGGTGGGGCCAATGGGATGGTCTGAGGAGGGCAGCGGTCCTTCAGGGCTTGTCTTTCGGTGGGGGGCCTGGAGGGTCCCTTTGCAGATCACGGCATTGGTAAATTGTCCGGATCCTCACAGTGGACTCAGGGTAAGTGCGAGCATAGGAAGGGGGAGTGGTGTCCATTTCACTGTCCACATTATGCAAGGGCGGCTGAGAGGTGAGACCATGAGGTGCCCCGGCTGTGGTGGGAGCAGCGCCCTGGCCAGGGTGAGTGGCCAGGGGCAGGGTGTTTGCCATGGCTGAGCCAGGAGGGGAGGGAGAAGGGGCAGACTGAGTGGCACTGCAGCCCGCCCTGGCCTCTGGGTCAGCGCCCAGGATGCAGGCACCTGCAAGGCAGGGCAGCTTAGGAGGCGGGGGCAGCTGCCCTCGATCCCACCGCAGTGGGGGCAGCGGGAGCTGGAGGGGCAGGGCCATGGTTCTCTTGCGGGACTTCCTGGGGGCAGAGGCGGGTGGAGGATGGCTGCTGGATGGCTTTGGAGCCTCCACCTCCTCACACAAAGGTGGTGACACTGGGACGCTGGGCGGGGGGTCTCCCCGCAGCACTCCCTCTGCGGGGCTCTGTGGCTGCAGGAAGCCAAGGGGGCTTGGGTTTGGCTGCAGAGCAGGCAGGGCACCTCCCTCAGGGCTGCGTGAGCCTGCGCCCACCCTGCCTTTGGAGGAGCAGCTCCTGGGAGACAGCGGGGTGCTCCCACTCACGCTGCCCTGTGGGTGCTGGGCATGGAGGCCCAGTGGCCCAGGACCGCTCTTGCCGGCCGGGAGGACCCCGGTGGGCTCTGGGGCCCTCCATGTCAGTGGGGGGCCCCCAGGGCGATAGGGGCTGTCCTGGTCACGCTGCCCCTTGTTCTGTACCTGATGGTCTTGGTTCTCTGGCCTCCCTTTTGGGGACCTTTCTTGGACCTTCACCTCCATGTCCTTCGGAGGAGGATGTGGGATGGTCCTGGCTGGTTTGGGCTTCATAACCTGGACTTCCGGCCCGGGGAGATCAAGTCTGCCCGAGGGAGGAGGGATGTAGACCGTCCGGGGATAACGGAAACACAGACGGGGCTTCTCTGGGGGGTCCTCCCACCCCACTGAGGGGCGGAGCCTCAGAGGGAAGCCACCGGTCTCAGGGAGAGGACACGGCCTTCCCACCGCTGTGAGACAGCCAGCTGCTGCTGGTGCAGGGCCCCGGGGTAAGAGCCCGAACCCAGGGCCCAGGGCAGGTGCAGGACCCCGGGGGAGGACCCTCTGACCAAGGCCCAGGGCAGGTGAAGGACCCCGGGGGAGGACCCTGTGACCAAGGCCCAGGGCAGGTGCAGGACCCCGGGGGAGGACCCTGTGACCAGGGCCCAGGGCAGGTGCAGGACCCCAGGGGAGGACCCGGTGACCAGGGCCCAGGGCAGGTGCAGGACCCCCGGGGAGGACCCTGTGACCAAGGCCCAGGACAGGTGCAGGACCCGGGGGGAGGACCCTGTGACCAGGGCCCAGGGCAGGTGGAGGACCCCGGGGGAGGACCCGGTGACCAGGGCCCAGGGTAGGTGCAGGACCCCAGGGGAGGACCCGGTGACCAGGGCCCAGGGCAGGTGCAGGACCCCATGGGAGGACCCGGTAACCAGAGCCCAGGGCAGGTGCAGGACCCCGGGGGAGGACCCGGTGACCAGGGCCCAGGGCAGGTGCAGGACCCCGGGGGAGGACCCGGTGACCAGGGCCCAGGGCAGGTGCAGGACCCCAGGGGAGGACCCGGTAACCAGGGCCCAGGGCAGGTGCCGGACCCCGGGGGAGGACCCGGTGCCCAGGGCCTAGGGCAGGTGCAGGAGCGGCGGGGTGGCCGCGGCCAGGCGGGGCATCCCCCCTGCGCACCCCGAAAGCCACCGGGCGGCCGCCACCAGGCAAGGCCCGGTGGAGGAGGCCGCGGATTAAAGCAAGAAACCTGGAAAGCAAATTGCCCATCGAGAGCAAGTTGTGCGCCAAGCGAGCCGAGGTCAGAGTGGAGACCGGGAGCGCTGCTCCTTCGCTTCCTCCTCCGCTGGGGCTCTTGCATGCACTGAGCCAACGTGGGCCAGGAGCTCTGATGTCTCCATGGAAACGTCAACGGAGACTGGACACTGTGCACGTGCCAGGCCAGCGCGGGAGCAGAGGTCAAAGGGCAGGGGGCGGGGCCTCAGCACTGGCCACGCCCTTCCTGACCCTCCAGCACCTGGGCCTCCAGCTGGGGGGCAGGTGCTGGGCACCCGCTGGCCCTGCACCAGGAGCCTGTTCCAGACCTGGTCCCCGCGCCACACCTGCCCTGCCTGCCTCGGGCTCTGCGGGCGCTTAGGCGCCTTCCCCAGGGCCCAGGAGGCCCCAGCCTGTCACAGCCAGTGCGGGAGCCCCCAGATCCTGCGGGCATGTGGCCCCTCCTCCGGGCTCCCCAGCTTCTCTGTGCGGCCAGTCCCGGAGTCAGGGCCTCCCTCCATGGCTGCCATGGCCGCCCGCCTCCTGGTCCAGCTGAGAAGGTTCCTGAGGAGTGGACCCGAGCCCTGACCTGACTGGGGCCGCACCCCCACATCCAGATCAGAGCCCGCAGCTAGCAAGGATTGCACCCTAATACGCTGCCTTGTGAGTGAGCAAACAGGGAGTCCTTTCCCAGGAGCCTTCTTGGGAGGGAGTCCCTGACCTTGTGGGGCAATGGAGGGGACGCAGGGAAGCGTCTCCCAGGCCTTCCGTGTCCTTTGAAGCCAACACAGCGGTCAGAACCTTTGAAGTGCCCAGCGGACACCATCACATGCACCTCCTGACTTGTCCTTGCATTTCACCCTTTGCATGGACTGGCTCATGAAAGAAACAGTTGGGCCCAGAGGTGTGGCTCAGTGGATTAGAGCATCATCCCATGCACCTGAAGTCACTTTCAAGTTTCTCTCTCTCTCCCTCCTTCCCGCCCTTGGCCTCTCTCAGAAAACAGTGGGAAGAAATAGCCTCAGGAGAGGATAAAAAAAAAATTTGCCGTGGTCTTTGGTTTGGGGGCTTCAAATCGTCCCAAGCATATGGACTTCTTTGATCTAGTCCTGCAATGAATTTGGGGACATGTATAACATTAATTTATTAATTAATCAGCTTGAATATTAGGGATTGAAACGGCATGTTTTAAAGTGGTATTTGAGAGCATTATTTACTCTTTAGCCACAAAAAATATACAGCAGAAGACAGCAGTGACGAATAGTTTCATTTAAGGTCACGTTAAGTCTCCAATTAAATTGCCCCCCTCTAACCGATTTTGGCTCGGTGGATAGAGTGTCGGTCTGCGGACTGAAGGGTCCCAGGGTCGATTCTGGTCACGGTTACGGTGCTGGTTCTGGGCTCCATCCCCAGTGTGTGGCATGCAGGAGGCAGCCGATCCATGATTCTCTCTCATCATTGATATTTCTATTTCTCTCTTGTTCTCCCTTCCTCTCTGAAACCAATAAAAATATATTTTTTAAAAAATTGCCCCAAAGTGAGGACATTTAATTATGTTTGTACCAATGACACTCAGTAGTATTACGTCCTGTCTGATAAATACTAGACATTGATTCAAAAATAAACTGTATTTAACCATCTTCTTTTCTAAAGTACAAATGGCTAAATGAAAATGTAAGTACTATGGTTCTTTTTTCGTCATGTACTTTTATCAGTTCTATTTGATTAAAACCCTTCCAAACCATTTGCCACTGCATGGTGGGCCTTTTAGTACTAACCAGTGTCCGTACGTTCTCCCTCCAGCCGCCTTCCTGCTGTCACACTGAACTCTCTGAGGCCCCTGAAGAGGGCAGACCACATCTCCCAGACTGCACTGGGTTCAAATACCGGCTCCTTCCTGCCCATGGCATATCCTTCCCCGCTGTCTTCACTCATTGGTCTCCTCATTCTTTAAGACTCAAGTAGATCATCGCACCCACTGGAGACCTGCTCTGACTCCACCTCCGTCCTCCCCAAGTCTGGCTCTGGGCGGGGCACAGGATGGTGCCCTGTGGAGGCTCTGTGCCCCTAGAGAACCAGGTAAATGTTGGGCATCTGCAGTCTGTGATGTGCCCAGGTGTGCCTATATTCTGTGCTTCCCAAATTCCTAGCAGTTGGCATAGGATGACAGCTGCCTGCTTACTCACTTGTCTCCACCACCTGACTCTGAGCTCCATGAAGGAAGTAACTAAGTCTCACCTCTTTGCCTCTGCTGCTGAGCTAAAGTGCAGCTCTCATTCACCAGACATTTACCAAATGACTAAAAGAATCCGTTTCCATAGAAGGCGAATAGGGCAGGTTCCGCTTAGTGGCTGTCCGTGGCACCATGCAATCAGTGTCTGCCCTTAGGTCCTTCTGATTCAATGTGGGACATTGTTGTTCCCACAGCTAAGGGATGAAGTCCAAAAGTAATCATCACAAAAGCAGGAATAGCTGCCAAGTCCTGTGTGAGCCAGTGTGTCCAACCACGCATTGGCCTTATTTTCCTCATGTTACAGTTTGGAAAGGGATATTAAGTGGTTTGCCCAAGTTCGCAGACCTATAAAAGGACTGAGCCGGTATTTGAACCCAGGTCTCCTCAACTGATTTTAAAGGCTTCCAAAGCTCTCTCCACGATGCTTTATATGTATAAGGGAACATCATTCCCACCTATATAATTTTATAAAAACAGATGACCTTAATGACATGAAACTTTTCAAAAATGGTATTGCCTTTTCCCACAGACGGGAACAACTGAATTCCTGCATGTGCCAGTGTGAGCATTGGCATTCAACAGCACTTATTACCATTGCCCCGTGCGTATTCCCGTGATGGGAATTTTCTTTATAGACACACAATCTCCTTTCTACTTTCTTGAAGTGAATTTGAGAATAAGAATTGTGGCTTGCATTTATGTTCAATATTTATTTTTTATTAAATCTAATCTGAAAGCAAGTTTTATTCAAGAAAAGAGAAAAGCACACAGAAGAAAATAAAAATCTTCTGTAATGTCACCAACCAGAGATGTAACTGCTGGGAGGACCTTCCTCTTAAATTGAAAATATACTCTTATTCCTCACAGAAATGAAACTATACAATATATCTGTTTATTGATTTTGTTTTATAGACGATATGAGTATATTATTGATACATCATTCTTTCTGAAGCACTTCATGGTACAGTCATAACAACATATTAACGCAGCTTCTCAGTTTTCGAAATGTGGGTTACATTTATATATTTTACCATTATAAATATCTAATTTATAAATATATTTATCAATCTATATATAAATATCCTATTTATTTATCTAATCTATAAATGTCTTCATTTTAACCAAGAGAAAAGTAAAAGTTGGCATGAAAATTGTCAAAATTCTACTCTTAGTGAATGCAATGCAGAAAAATATATTTTGCAAAACTACATTGCAAATAATTGCAAAAACCATGTAAGGCCTGTATATCCATGTAAACTTTTTGCAGTCGGAGCAGGAAGTCAGTAAGAGTTTGTGCGTGAATGCGTTTTACCAGAACTTCCGTCCTCGGTCTTGGCCTTGTTTATGCGGAGCTGCCATTTCCTAGAAGGGCATGACTGTGGGCACCATGGAACGCACACTGGCTCTCTAAGACTCATAGAACTGAGTGGAACCATTGGGTCCTGAAGGCGTTAGTAAAAGCTGCCTGTCAGGGAAATGCCTGTGAAGGGCCACACAGACACAGCGTGAAGTTGAACTATGTCCCCTGCCTTCCAGGGGCAGCTACCTCCCCTTGCCCTCGCAGCTCACCAGCAAGACTCCCACTGGGGAGCAGGGCCTGGAGGTGCACAGTGGGGAAGGCCTGGGCTCCGAAGTCCAGTTGGCTTTTAGTCTCAAATCCAAGTGCCAATACTCACTAGTTATAGAAAAGTTATCACTTTATTTAATTTATCAAAACATCAGCTTCCTCACCTATACAATCAGAGGTAAAATGCCACCTTGCAGGGTTGCTGTGGGGTTTAAATGAACTAAAGTTTGCAAAGCAGAGCGATCTTTAAACAGAATGCACTCCAGACTTATAGCTACCATTGTGGTAACGTGTATGTACGCATATATATGTCTGTATATGGGGGACAAGCTACCACAGCAAGTATGGGGTGCTACACCATGTTTTCTGTGTTTAAGACCTTTGTTTGTTGAATAGAATTACAAATGCAGATCAAATCTCATTTGCTAGCATTGTCATATATTTCATGCAAACTGTAAAAAAGGCAATAAAATGCTTTTCTAGGCAGAAGAGCAGTAAAGGAGCATCTTTATCCCCTAATGTTGTATTTGAGCTATGAGAACTTTTCCATAATTTCCAGAAAACTGTCAGGATGAATATTTATCAGCAGACTCACCTTCTTGAAGGGCAGTGGCTGTAAATAGCCGGCACGATGTCGCATGAACATGCACACCATGCTCTAACTACACACAGAAAAGTGACAGGAAGATTATTGACTTCACAAAAGAGTATATATACAAATCAAGGTATTGGCAAGGTTGCTGGGTACCGCTCCAGAAGACTGGCAGAAGGAGAAACCAAGATGGCGGCACAGGTGAACACTGGAGTTTGCTGCCTCGAACAACCACTTCAAAAATACTACTAAAACATGGAACGGACATCATCCAGAACCACAGGAAGGCTAGCTGAGTGGACATTCCACAACTAGAAGGAAAGAGAAAAGCACACTGAGACTCAGAGGAGGCGCAGTGCCGAAGTAAAATACTAAGATGCGGAGGTGCATGCGGAGAGGGCTGGCAGCTGAGGGCGTGGTTGTTGTTTTCAATGGGGAGGGAGTCTCAGGCTCTGAGCTCCAGTTCTGGGCGAGTCTCTGGGGACCCAAACTCATACGGGAGAAGCGGGACTGTCTAGCATTGGTCGGAACTCGAGGGCATCTTTCTCTCAGAGGGGCATGCAGCTATTGCCCAGACACTGAGAAGCAGAGCCTCTGAGAGCAGCCATAACTGCTATCCCCGCCCTGTTGATCCCCTGGGACCCAGCCTGCCAAGCTCTGTAGGGAGGCTTTTGCTGGATAGCGTAAGGCAGAGGCTAGATTAACACCTCCCTAGAAGTCCAGGAGCCAGGAGCAGCCAGAGGTCAGAGTGGGACCTACCAGTTTGCAGCTCCCTTGAACCACAAAGGACATACTCAGGGGGCAGACTCAGTGAGCACCAAAGCCCCACTGAAGCAAGTCTTGCCCCGGAGGGGTGTCTCCAGCACAGAAGTTCTCCCACTGCAGACACAGCTGATTCTCATAGCCAATTGGCCTGGAGGCCAATTGCTCACAGTGATACCTACAACAATCAAGGCTTAACTACAACAAGACTGTGCACAAAGACCACAAAGGGTGCACCAAGAGTGTCCTCCTCAGGTAATTGGGGAGGCTGGACCACTGGGCCCTAGAGGACACTTAGCACAGAAAACCACTTTATCAACACAGGGAAGCATAAAAAAATGTGGAGACAAAGAAAAAGGACACAAATGACAGAAAGGGAGGAAAGAAAATGACTGGATATAGAGTTCAAAACCACACTTTGAAGGTTTTTCAAGAATTTTCTAGAAACTGCCGATAAATTAATGAGACCTACAAGAAATCTAATGAGACCCTCGAGGTTGTGATATAGGACCAACTGGAAATTAAGCATGCACTGACTGAAATAAAGAATATTATATAGAATCCCAACAGCAGACTAGAGGATAACAAGAATCAAGTCACCGATTTGAAATACGAAGAAGCAAAAAACACCCAACCGGAAAAGCAAAATGAAAAAAGAATCCAAAAATACGAAGATAGTGTAAGGAGCCTCTGGGACAGCTTCATGCTTACCAACATCAGAATTATAGGGGTGCCAGAAGATGAGAGAGAGCAAGATATTGAAAACCTATTTGAAGAAATAATGACAGAAAACTTCCCCTACCTTGTGAAAGAAAGAGACTTACAAGTCCAGGAAGCACAGAGAACCCCAAACAAAAGGAATCCAAAGAGGACCACACCAAGACACATCATCATTAAAATGCCAAGAGCAAAAGACAAAGAGAGAATCTTAAAAGCAGCAAGAGAAAGAAACTCAGTTACCTACAAGGGAACACCCATACGACTGTCAGCTGATATTTCAACAGAAACTTTGCAGGCCAGAAGGGAGTGGCAAGAAATATTCAAAGTGATGAATGCCAAGAACCTACAACCAAGATTACTTTATCCAGCAAAGCTATCTTTCAGAATTGAAGGCCAGATAAAGAGCTTCACAGATAAGGAAAAGCTAAAGGAGTTCATCACCACCAAACCAGTATTATATGAAATGCTGAAAGGTATCCTTTAAGAAGAGGAAGAAGAAGAAAAAGGTAAAGATACAAATTATGAACAAGAAATACACATCTATCAACAAGTGAATCTGAAAATCAAGTGAATAATCTGATGAACAGAATGAACTGGTGATTGTAATAGAATCAGGGGCATAGAAAGGGAGTGGACTCTCTATTCTTGGGGGGGTGGGGAAGGGGTGAGGGGGATGTGGGAAGAGACTGGACAACAATCGTGCACCTATGGATGCGGACAGTGGGTGGGGAGTGAGGGAGGAGGGTGGGGTGGGAACTGGGTGGAGGGGAGTTATGGGGGAAAAAAGAGGAATAACTGTAATAATCTGAACAATAAAGACTGAATCAAAAAAAAAAATAAAACAGGAGACTGCTAGTATTAGTAGAATCAGGCTACTTCCCTCACCTGAATGATGCGATCATTTAGAGGTGCACTCAGTGACAGATCATTCCTAGTTATTGTTTGTAACAGTTGTGGCCATGTTTGCACTGGTTTTATTAACATCTGCTACCCCCTGTGGGGAAATCACAACCTTGATGTTTATTTTCTTCTGAGTCTGTAAACCTTGTAGCCGCTCTCCCAGTAGCTGTGGAAGTGCCTGCCTCCCTGGTGTCTAACGGTGCTCAGGCACCTTACACAGAGGTGTGTGGACTCATCGGTGTGCGTTGGTCCACACAGTCCTTTGTCATGGGTTGTGTGAAGCTGCACCAAACTTCAGGTCAGTGCAGAGGACCTTGGTAAACCCAGTAACACCGCATTCAATTGTGACATGTTCTCTCCCACTCCTCAGAGTCACACGTGTCGTCCCATTTTTACTGCTAATCCATGGAGCTAGGACAGGACGTCCTCCCTCCGGCAGAAGGCCCTTCCTCCAAGGCGGGCGCATGGAGCAGCAGAGCGGAGGGAGACTCGCGCCTCCCCTCCAGCATCTGCAGAGCTGTCATGTTCTCCTTGTTTGTACTTGGCCTTTTCTTTTCTTTCTCTTTTCCCACTTGTTTTCTGATTCCTCGCAACACCCAGTGCTTTGTTGATTCATCTTTCACACTTGCTCTCTAGGTGAGACCCTCCCTACGTATGAGGTGTTCGTCCTTCATGTAAGTTCATAGAAATGATTACAGGATGCCTGGCCAGCGTGGCTCAGTGGTTGAGCATCGATCCATGAACACAGGAGGTGGTGGTTTGATTATTGGTCAGGGCACATGCCTGGGTTTCGGGTTCCATCCCCAGGGAGGGGTTGCAGGGGGCAGCCCATCAATGATTCTCTCTCCTCATTGATGTTTCATCTGTCTCTCCCTTCTTCTCTCTGAAATCAATAAAATATATTTAAATGCTTAGAGAAAAAATGACTTTCTGTCAATTAAAAGTTTGTGAAGCTTTTACAACTCTTAGTGAAAAAAATGTGGAGTTTTGAAAAGCACAACCTAATTTGGTCTAAGTGGAATACTTTTTTTTCAAGTGTATTTTCATTCCTGTATATACATAACTGGAATCTAGGACTTAGGAACTAAGCACATCCATTATAGTGCAGAGCTGGCTGGACATGAGGGTTAGCGGCTCCCATAGGAATGAACTTCCTAGAGGCGGGGACCGCATCACCTTCATTTGTATGTCAAGAGAGCCTGCAACCGGGTGATGAGAACTGAACGTTAAAAACAGGTGTGTAAGTAAGAACCTGCTCCTCCCCAGCTTCTTGGGGTCAGAGTGTGACACCCCATCCCTCCAGGTGCTCAGGATGAGAGCTGTGTCGGCCTGGGCCTCTCCTTCCCTCACACCTCACACCTCACCTCCTGAGGACAGGCCTCCACTCTTAGGACAGAACTTGATTCCATCCTCACCCTCCCAGCGCTTCCAGGCACCTAAGGCCTTCCCGCCCCGCCCCCACCCCGCTCCAAGACCAGGCGACCCTGCAAATGCAGGTGCAAGTGTCCTGCTCTCATCAAAGCCTCCCCCAGCCTCCAGTCTGGGAACAAAAGTCAAAGTCAGGACATCCTATGAAGGTCACCTGGCCACAGCCTTTCTCATCACCACTCTGCCCATTGTGCTCACCTCACAGAGCCTCACGCCTTTGCACTGGTTGGTCCAGTCCTGCCCCAGTCAGCTGGGCTGCCCTAACAACACCCCACAGCTGGGCGGCTTAACCAGCACACACCCATTTCTCACGGTTCTGGTGTCAGCATGGTGGGCTTGGCGTGCGTCCCAGCCCTGGCTTGCGGGCAGTCACCTCCTTCCTGTGTCCTCCCATGGGGGAGTGTGTGCAGGGCCAATCCTACCCTAACAGGGCTCCACCCCTAGGCCTCACTCAACCTTAATTCCTTCTTGAAGTTCCCATCCCCCAGTGCAGTCAGGCAGGGGCTTATGGCTTCAACAACTGAAATCTGGAGGGACACGATTCAGGCCAGAATGTTCGCCCTTGGGTAACTGCCAGGCGCGGCCCTGCCCTCGGTCCCGCTGATGCTGCTCTCTGAATTTCTCCGTGGAGTCGCCTTTTCTAGAACCACCTAGACTGCTTTGGGGAAAACCCATTACCCAGGAAGATGGCTGCTATCTCCACAGGGATGGGCGGTGGGTGCTGGGAGTAGCCCCACAACAACGGACACAAGAACCAGACCCCACATGGACATCTGTAACGGGATGTGTGTCGCTTCCCCTCCAGGGCCTGCGAGCTGCAGCCCTGAGGAGTCCCAGACTAAGTACAAGTTCCCAGAGAGCTCCGGGGGACCATGGAGGAAGGGGCTCAGCATCTTGGGAGACAGACGTCTCTGAGACAACCTGGGCCCTGGGCCATGCTGCCCAGGCCGAGGGATGCTCTGTGGCCACTGGAGTTTGGGGACACCGTGGGCTGGGGGGTACTGCTGCCCCTGGGAGCATGGCGGACAGAACAGACCGGCTGGGGTAGCTCTACAGCACCCACAGAGCTACTGAGAGTTTTGGGTGGCACCGCCTTCCCTCATCCCTCCCCGCGCCCACCCTGGAGTACAGCGAGCACAGCTGGCAGAGAGGGAGCGAGGAGAGCAGGACCAACTGGCTCTGCAGGTCTTTGCTGAGACTTTCTGTGCAGTGAGTCGCACCTGTTCTACGTTCTGGCCACGATGGGCCCTTGCGGCATCGCCAGCGCTGGGGAGATTTGTGCCGTTGCCATCACCCCGAGAGGTCCCTTGTCCCCTGGGGAGCGGGCTGTTCCCAAGTCATGCGATGACTTGCCCGCCTCCAACGTTAGGGCGCTCACTTGTCTGCCTGCAGCTGAAAACAGCTGGGAGTGTGCGGGTGGGGCGGCAAGGCCTCCGCCGCCTGCCCTGGGAGGCCTTCTGGACTTGTGTGCTCCCTGAGGGGGGTCACACCGGAACTTCTACTCCCCCACAGCCTGGCCCCACGCTGCTGCTTCAGGTGAAAACACGGACAGACACGGGACAGGCGGGGCAGGGGCCAGGGCAGAGCTGCTGGGAGGGCGGGCTGGCTTGAGCAGGAATATTCCACACGCCTCAGAACTGACCCCCGGAGAACCCAGAGAGACAGCGTGCGAAAACACCAAGGCAGAGCCTTCTTTCTAACAGCCAGAAACCCAGGCAATGGTGTCTCCACGGTGGAGACGCGTGACTTATTCACTCCATTTGCTCACGGGAAATCATGGGGCGTCTGCGTGGTGCTGGGAGCTGCTGTGAGCACCAGCGACCAGAGGGCGAGTGAGCGCACCTGCCTTCATGAAGCCTGCAGTCCGGCGAGGCTGCTGATGCTGTGAAGTCCCGAAGTACCTGAATGTCCACTCGCCCCCCCCCCCCCCCAGCTGTGGCCGCTCCCAACCGCAAGCCTCTGATCACGGCACAGCTGGTTCCTGCCTCCTGTCCAGCTTGCTTGGGGTCTGCTCGATCTCTCCTGTGTCTTTGATGAGTCAGAGGGCAGGGTGGCAGCTGGCTGCTGCAGGATTGATGGGGAAAATGAGACATTTCTGGGGGCTAGCAATCAGAATCTGTGCAGTGACCTAAAGCACATTCCCGTTAGCCTACAATTAAGTCGCTGCCCCTTTCTCCACACTCTGGTCTTGCAAGACTTGTTTACCTAAGTGCTCCCATTTTACAGAGGCCATAAGCCATGCACAGCCCCTGGAGGGGTTATCAGCGCCGTTAGGTGTGGTCTCACAGCGCCACCCCAACACACAGGGCTTTTTGCAAAGCCCGCGAAAGGTCTGGAAGTCCCACCCCATATTTGGGGGACAAAGACACCAAAGGGTATAAAGGGAAAGCTTCCTCCATATTGGTTTGCTCAGGATTTGGAGAGAAACAGTCTCCCCGGAGTCACCGTACTGGTACATGTGAAACGTCTGAAAATAAAGGGGTTTTTCCTGTGTCTCCAAGTGCTCCTGCGTGTTCTTCGGTTGCTTGGTAAATTCCGTAACAGGATGACCTCCCGCCAGGACACAAAGAGCCCTAGTTCTTCTCCATGCGACCTCAGTGGCCTGCAGCAGGCTTGGTGGTCTTGGGGGTCCAGTCACAGCAAGAGAGCAAGCCCAAATGTACACACACCTTTCCAACTGCTTCCTGCGTTATGTTCTGTGATGCCCCATTGGCCAAAGCAAATCCCTTGGAAGAGTCCATGGTGCACATCCACCTCTTGTTGGGGCGATTAGCAAGGTCACATGGCAAGGGCATGAAATAAGGAGGAGAGAGGAAGGGAAAGGACAGGGCATTGTCAGAACGCATCACGGGGCTCAGGTTCACTCTGGGAGTGGAGAAGTCTTCTCTGTGACGGTGCTGTTGGGCTGAGAGCTGCATTGTAAGTAAGGGTTTCTGGGTGCAGGTGAGAGGGGCTTGCAAGGAAGAGCATTCCAGGTAGAGGAACCAGCATGTGCAAAGACCTCGAGGCATTTGGGAAGGTGAAGCCGCCCAGGGCTGGGTGACAAGATAGGTCACCAGGGAATGAACCACACGGGGACTTCAAGGTCAAGCCACAGACTCTTATCTTAACCTCTGAAGCATCGGCAGCTGGTGAGTAGGAAACTTGGGTTTTCATGATTCCCCAGGTACAGGGCAGAGACAGGTATGCTGAGCAGAGCACAAGCGTGTGTGGGGAGAGCAGTGAAGATGTCAGGTCGTCCAGGCGGGAGATGATGCTGGGGAGCAGGGCGGTGATGAGAAGAAAAGAACTGTGGTCTGGAGGGGCAGGCTGGTGTGAGAAGGAACATTCCACACATGGGAGTCAAAGGCAGAGCACCTTTGAGGTGTGTGCAGTCAGAACATTGCTACACAGCCAGGGAGGCTGCTGTCCACACCGTGGATGGAAGGCTGGCCCGCCCTGTCAGGGGGGACCTGAGCACCTCCCCGAGGCTTCTCCCTGCGCTGACCTCCGGGCGGTGCCCGGCACTGGGTGGTGTGTGGCATGCCCGCTCTCCGTGAGCCCTTGACTGTGACCACCTGGATCTGGCACTCTGGAGTCACTGTGGCCAACCCTTCTCACCCTTCCCCCACCCCAGCAACTACAGGCAACCCCAGGCCGTGGCTGTTGCCCCCGCAGCGCCTACTCCCTGCCTCTGTCTTCGCTCTGCCCGCCCCTGCTGTGGCGCTGTCAGGTGTGAGCCTGTTGCCATTGTCTAAATGCCCATCATTCTTAGACTAAAAAAAAAAAAATTGCTACAATATCTTTTGCAGCTCCTCCTGTTCATAGCGGATAGAGTTTCTCATCTCCCGGGGTGCTATTGGGGGTAGATATCTTGCAATATCCGGAGAAAAGGAGTTTTCTGAGACTCACATGGAAGGATGAGATATGGTAGGAAGCTTTATTTTTGTGGAATGACATTTCTGAGTTTCCTAAGTGCCATTCCCTTTTCCTGCCATAAACGTGTAGCTGGGGCTGCAGAGCCAGTGTCCAGGGTTTCCTTTCCCTACTGGAGCCGGGTCCAGCCCAGCACCAGGCTGGCTTCACTGGGTTTCCCCGCTCAGTGCATTAGTCCATTGCATGTGGGGGCCACAGTGCCACGTGGCTATGGAGGAAACCTGTGCAGGAGCAAAACAAGAGAGTCCACGAGACACACGAGACCAAGAGCAGGGAGCAATGAGAGACAGAACTCCTTGGTGTAGGAGACTATGTATTCCCAAGTGTCCACCTGCTTGCAGGGGCCACGGCCATCCTGGCCAATGACTTCTGCTCCCAGGTCTGACTGACACGTATGTCCTGGCCCCATGTCACCCTAACTTTACTGGGCATGCATCTATGTCCCTTCTGTTTGGTCCTTTCCCCCAGTGTTTACAGGGAATAGGCCAGTGTTTCCCTGCGGAGTGCAAAGTTGCAACTTCCTGGTGAAGCTGCCCCAATGACATGGCGTTAGTGTCTGGCTTCCCTCTTTGCGCCTTCCCTGTTGTTAATAACGAGCTGATCACAGTGGGATCACTCCCATCCAGCACTCTTTGTCCCTTCCTTGGCATTCAACAGGCTTTTGGCTGCTTTGACCAAAAAATGTGGCGGAGCGGACGCTGTGAGCCTTCTGATATGGAGCCATAGAAGGCCACGCAGCGTCTGCCTCCTTTACTAGACACGGGTGGAGTCCTGGGCCCTCAGGGAAGAAGTGCACCCTCCCTGGAGCAGCCATGTTAGGAGGAAGCCCCTTCTCCACAGAGAAGCCACATGCAGGGCTCCAGGCCTGGCTGAGTCCAGCCTTCGAGTCACCAGTCCGGGCACAGAGTGAGCGAGTAAAGAAGCCTTCTGGTGACACCACTCTGCATCTGAGTCCCCTGAGCTGGGAACTCAGACCCCAAGGAGCAGACAAGCCATCTTCGTGGGGCCCTGCTTACATTCCTGGCTGTAGAATTCAGAGCATAATATAGTGGGTATTGTTTAGAAACTGATTTGGGGAGTTATTTTGCAGTAATCTATAACTGGGAAAAAAGATGAGGGAGGTGTTGGGGTGACTCACAGGATAAAAAAGAGGATGTGCATTTGCTATCATGTTTCTTGTCAGTTAAAATTGTTTTCCTGGAGGAGGTGGGATGTCAAGAATGAGTGTTAAGGACCAGAAGCTCACTCCTGTGCTTTGCAATAGATGGCAGGTGCTTTCGGCTCTCACCAAAGCTGTGAGTGGAGTGCTGTGGTTGAGCTGGGGGAACGGGAATGGCAGCCATGAGCAGATGTAGGCAGGACAGTCCTAGAGGAGCAGGGAGAGGTCTGAGGCCAGTGACGGTGCCCACAGAACACGGAGGTGCAAGTCCGTCTGCCTTGGAGAGTGTGATAATATTGGTTTCTAGATCAGAACGTGCTATGAGCTCAGGACAGAAAACACTTACTTCCCTTACAGAAAACTATAGGACTTGATTATTTTTCTGGAATATTTACCCTTCATTTGTCTTTCCGAGTGAGTAAAGATATTCTAAAGAATGTTCACTGGTTTTAATAACTTTGCTCTTCAGGAATTCAGCCCTGAGTTTGTAGGGGAATAAAAGGACATGCCTGAGAGGGCTTTTCTCTGGTTAAAAAGTGTGAATAGAGGATTACCCAGAATGCTCCGTGTTACATTTTCCCTGTGGCTTTCATTACAGCTGTTCCTTCCTCAGCAGGTTCCCTGATTACACAAATGTCTTTGCCTTTCAGGTGTTTCATTACTCACGTGTTCCTTCCTGGGAGCACCTGAGGCCATTCAGCTGCAGAGACAGCTTGCTCAGTGCACTGCTGTGGGTTCAGGTTTGACTTGGGTCTTTTATGTTCCTTAGCAAAGATGACAGGGAAGACAGTATTTTACGTTATGTTCTCCTCACTTGCAGACCTGGCTCCTACTCTGTCCTTTATCTGTGTGAGCCTACAGACAGTTCCATCCTCAGTTCCCTAGTACACTCGCTGGCATACTGCAGGCACCATTATTGAATGCAACCTCGCCTACTGGAAACATTTCCTTGACTGCCATTGCTTCGTGTAGATAACAGTCTCTTTCCAACCCCCTAAGTCTCATTGCTCATGGCATCCACCTACCTTTCCTACTTAGCCATTCCGTGATAAAGCTTCAGCAAAACCATTGCAGAATTTCCATGCCCAACTATTAATGCGTTGTATTCTATATAATAAAAACCTAAAGTGCAAATTGTCCCCTCAACTGGGAGTTTGACAGGGAGTGTGACCAGGGGCAGGGCAGGCCGGCCAACCTCGGAAAGGGAGGCAGGCTGGTGGCGGTGGCAGGCAGGGGGTGGGGGGAATAGAGGTCCCAGTTGGAGGCAGGCAGCCACTAGGGACCCTACCCGTGCATGTATTTTGTGGACTGGGCCTCTAGTGTGTATGTCTGTGTGTGTGTGTGTGTGTGTGTGTGTGTGTGTGTGTGTGTATTTAAAGTTATACAGTAATTCTGGCTCTATGTCCTTGGTGCTGGAGAGGATGTGGAGAAAAAGGAACCCTTGTGCACTGTTGGGGGGAATGCAGACTGGTGCAGCCACTGTGGAAGACAGTATGGAGTTTCCTCAAAAAGTCTAAAATGGAACTCCCATTGGCCCCAGAGATCCCACTTCTAGGAATATATCCCAAGAAAGCAGAAACTCCAATCACAAAGGATATATGCACCCCTATGTTCATAGCAGCACAATTTACCATAGCGAAGATCTGGAAACAGCCTAAGTGCCCATCAGCGGATGAATGAATTAGAAAACCGTGGTACATCTACACGATGGAATACTATGCTTCTGTAAAAAAGAAAGAATTCTTACCATTTGCAACAGCATGGATGGAACTGGAGAGCATTATGCTAAGTGAAATAAGCCAGGCAATGAAAGAAAAATACCACATGATCTCACATATTTGTGGATAATTAAGTCCATTATAATCTGTTGAACAAAAATAGATACAGAGGCAGAGCAACATCGAACAGACTGTCAAACTAGAGTGGGAAGGCCGGGGAGGATTGGGGGTGGGGTGGGTAAGAGATCAACTGAAGGACTTGTATGCATGCATATAAGCATAACCAAGGACACAAGACACTGGGGGGTATAGGAGGCTAGGGGAAGGTGAAGGGGAAAAAAAAAAGGAGATATATATATATATATATATATACATATATATATATATATATTACTCTTTGTAATACTTTAAGCAATAAAACAATTAAAAGAAAGAGAGAGAGAGAGAGAGGCAGAGAGAGAGAGAAAGAAAGAAAAAAAAAAGAAAGAAAGAAAGAAAGAAAGAAAGAAAGAAAGAAAGAAAGAAAGAAAGAAAGAAAGAAAGGAGAAATTGGTTCTCCAGCTTTCCATTTGCCTAAAGGCGGAGCAGGAGTGACCTCAGAGGGTCTGTGGGGGCCTGTGGGAAGTGTAGTCCTGAAGGTCCTGGCTCCCGCCAGCACTCTGGGAAGGGACCTCCAGTCCATTCAGCAAGTGGGATTCCCAGTGCTTACCCCAGAGGACTCCCCCACCTGTGTCCCAGGAGAGTCTCCAGAATATGCAGCAGCACAACCAGGGGGTCCGGGCTGCCTGTCACTACTTGAGCCAAAGAAGCAGAGACAGGGTTGAGTCATATATGAGCGTTTATTCCAATATTGCCAGCAGCATGGGAGAGCAGCAGGTCAGCAACAGAAATCTGCTCTGCACCCCCATAAGCCAACTGCTTACAGTGGGTAGGAGGCAAAGATTACTTGGGAGTATAAGAACTCCAGGCAGGGGAAAGCAGGCAAGGCATGGCGGTTACAGGCAATAGGGCTGGGGGTGCAAATGGCGGGCGTCTCCAACACTAGATTGTAAATCTCTCCAGGACTGTGGGCAGTTCTCTGGAAAAGAGGGTGGACTGCGTCCCAAAGTGAGCTCCCAGGTCCCAGGGCGTACAGCTCTGCTCAGCCAGGTTGGAATGTGCTTTCTCTAATCAGAACAGAGCAATCACAGTTAACAGAGCACGATTAATATTTCTTATCATTGTAGCTAGTCCCCGATATTCTGTTTCTGTCTCTAACTGAAGTTTTCTAATTTCATTCTTGAAAAGAATCTAACTGCATCATGCAATTAAAACAAATTTATCTATTCTGTCTTTACTCTCATTCATGATTTGAAACTGTTATGCCCATAGTTCAAGATCCCCAAGGACAAACCACTAGGGAGCTGAGTTCGATGCAAAAGCAAAGAGTCTTTATTATAATCCGGGCCCGGTCCCCTCGCCCTATTGATGCAGCAATAGCGTGTGAAGAGCCCCGATTCCCAAGAGAACAAAGAATTTATAGGGCTTGGGGTCGGGGGGTGGGGGCACACTCAGACCAGTGATTTGGCCAATTCCGCTTGGTTGAGTGAGGGCTGGGGGCTAGTGACGCAAGGACAGAGTGCAGCTAGCGTCTGGTTACACATAGACAGGGGGGTGGTCAGCATACTTTAGGGTCTTGTGTTAGTTCTCCTTGCATTCCCATTGGCTGATTTAAGGGCAGCTGATTAACTAATACATTTAGTGGTTTTTCCTTGGAAGAGGAGTCAGGGACACAGTCTGTCCTTTCAAAACCAGTTAATTTTATAAAAATCATGCTTGAAGGTGAAAAAGGGAATTTCACTCAAGTTAAACTTGACTCACTGGTGGTTTCCCTGATAAGTCCTTTGCTTTACCAATATGACAAGGTAAGATTTTTGGAAGAAGGTAATTGCGGACGCTCAAGAGGATGTCATATGCTTTGTTAGTGTCTTCCTGCCACCTCATGGCTCTTGTAATTTGTCACAACAAATTCTTTTGACAGCCCTAACTGATTTGGCTTAGCGGATAGAGCGACAGCCTGAGGACTGAAGGGTACCAGGGTTGATTCCGGTCAAGGGCATGTAACTTGGTTGCAGGCACATCCACAGTAGGGGGTGTGCAGGAGGCAGCTGATCCATGTTTCTCGCTCATCGATGTTTCTAACTATCCCTCTCCCTTCTTCTCTGTGAAAAAATAAATAAAATATATTTTTAAAAAATTCTTTTGACAATATTGGCAAGAGACAACAAATCTGTTGTTTTTATTTCATTCTTATTAAGCACCCACACAGAGAGTATTAATGCTGTCCTGAATTATCCATAAAATGATTATTATTATTGTTTGCGAACACACAAAATTTGAAATCAGAAACATGAATCCATGGAGGTTCTTTTCTTGAGAGCAGAAGCCTGGCCTAGGATTGATTCATCTTTGTCAGTGACATGTGAGGACTGGAGTCGGCTCAACTTTGGAGAAGTCGGGAATATATGAACTCCTCCAGTGTGGCTCTCTCTCTCTCTCTCTCTCTCTCTCTCTCTCTCTCTCTCTGTCTCTTTCTTCTTCTGTTTTTTTTTTTTTTTAACTTTAAACAACCCCAGGATGAAGCTGTTCTCTCCTTCAATCCAGATCAGATTG
Source organism: Myotis daubentonii (assembly GCF_963259705.1). Taxonomy (NCBI): domain Eukaryota; kingdom Metazoa; phylum Chordata; class Mammalia; order Chiroptera; family Vespertilionidae; genus Myotis; species Myotis daubentonii. Next base: position 6,403,194 of record NC_081850.1, read on the forward strand.
GGAAATTCAGCATTGAATGCCATAAACCACACTTATTATCTTTCTCATTTAGTCAGAAAGTGGATTGTGTCAAGCCTGAAAGAAGGCAGCTAGTATGAATCCCTACACTCCCAATTGTATGAAAAATGAGCTCTGAATGTCCCGGGCCTTGCACCAGCCTGTGCCCAGGAGCGATGCTGACACTGGGTGGTTAGTGCTGACTGTGACTGGGGCACTTTGGCGCTTGGTTGCCAGGCCTCTCCAGGCATTCCTGAGGGTCTCTAGGAAGGTGCTCCTATGAGCTGAGCAACCCGTTTGCTCATGTCCTTTTATTAAAGGGTCCTTGTTAATATCCACTCTTAGCAAACCACGGAAGGTGGAGGAAGGCGGTGCTTCATCAGAGCCCCTGGTGCCCCGTCATGCCCTCCCCCAGGACATGGATTCCCTGAGCCTTGTTCTGTCTGGATCCTGGCTCTGCCCTGGGAAGCAGCGCTAACAATCTCTTTCACTGGCTGGGGACACATCTTAGTCTGCCCTCCGTTCCCCAACTGTCTCCTGCCTCTCTGCCCTGCTTCTTGTGCACCAACTTCCTCCCTCCTCTTTTTCACAAAAAAATAGTCCTCCATGCCCAGCAACTCACCCACTAGACACCTAATGGTTCAATGTGCTCAGCAAGGGCACCTAAGGCTGCACAGGTGGCAAGCGGTAGGACCAGAATGTAGACACTAGTCCAGGGGTGGGCAACCCCTGGCACGCATGCCAAACATGGCATGCCAGTAACTTTTGCTGGCATGCGAAACCCTCTCTTATAATCTTCCATTTACAATTTTTTTCTTAATAATGACTTTTTTATTTATCAGATAAATTCAGTGTAGGTGCATCTTAGTTAAATAAATAATTTTACATAACAAGTTATCTTAAAGGCCATAGACATGGATTGACAAGGGAGGGGAAGAGCAATTTCTATGCCTCTGCCTTCACTCTCCCTGCCTGCCTAGATCCGACCAGTGTTTTGGTTTCATCCACATACGCTTGTGAATCTTTGTTCTCAGTGATGGATTTTGTTAAGTCTCATAATAGGAGTAGCCTGACGGATGAAAGTAGAAGCTCGTGCATATCTCTGAAGGTCACGAAATATAAACCTGATGTAAAATCTCTGTCATCAGTGAGGCAGCAGCAAGAGTCCCACTGATAATATCAAACGGAGTCATAAAGTTTTCTGTCGGACTATCAGTGTACATGTATACAATAAAAAATAGCCCTACCCCTAAACGGTTTGGCTCAGTGAATAGAGTGTCGGCCTGCGGACTGAAGGGTCCCAGAGTTGATTCCAGTCAAGGGCATGTACCTTAGTTGCGGGCACAACCCCAGTAGGAGGTGTGCAGGAGGCAGCTGATCAATGTTTCTCTGTCATTGATGTTTCTAACTCTCTATCCCTCTCCCTTCCTCTCTGTATAAAATCAATAAAATATACTTTTAAAAAATCATTTAAACAAAAAATAAAAATAAATAAATAAATGTATTTTTCATCATTAGATACTGTGTTTTTGTCACTCAAATGAATTTTATTGTTTCTTCAAGGTTCTTCACATATGTACACCTTAAGAGATATCAAGTACGCATAACATGTTCTCAAAAAATTAGGGTGGCCTGCAGAAGAATTCTGAGTCAGAGATTTTGCTGGTTTTGGCACACACTCACAAAAAGGTTGCCCACCCCTGTCCTAGTCTGTCCACAAACTTTGTTCCCCTATATTGTGGAGTATTCCTATTAGTTATGTGTTTCAGAAAACACTTGGAGCATGTCTTAATTTTATTCGAAAGGTTGTTAAATATGATATGTTTGAACTAAATAAGTGAAGTTCTCCTAAAGTTAAGCATTTTCCCATTTTGGTAGTATTTGGATTCCATCTATGTTAGAGTCTAGAAAGAAAGAAAAAAAGCCCAATAGACTGAAGGCTTCCCCATGTGGGCCCCAGACAGTGCTGCTGGAACCCAGAGGCTGAAGACATGGTTGTCCTTTGACAGTGATTCTGGAACTGCAGCCCAACTGCCAAATCCTGCATCTCCATAGAATGTGAGGTACCCAAAACAGCACTTCTCAACCCTCAGCCAGATTATACATCTGTTTCATGATCCTGTGGGCTGGTTGCTCATTTCTTGTATTTTCCTTCAAGAGACAATCCCTTTTCTCTTCACTTCCCTCACCCCTACTTTCCTTCTCTTCCTCCTCCCATCCCTACTCTGTGTGAGCATTGTCCTGTCTATGGTGTGGTGAGGGGGAGGGCATGTGGCAGCCATGCAAAGATGGTGCATTCATATTCCTCAAGCAGAGCCCGGAAAATAGAAAACTGTAGTTGAAGTTTCTCAAATTGGGAGGACGAGCCACACCTCAGATAACATCATTGGTGACTCTGAAATGGGAATTCTCATTAGCGTGACTTGTGGTGCTTTCTTAATCACAAATGCAGCCAGGAATGTCTATATTGAAAAGTCCTCACAGGCGGTGTTAATGGAGCTCCATCTCAAGTCTCCTTGTCCTGAGGAATAAGAGTTGGCTTTGAGTATTGAGTTTCAAGTAGTCTTCACTAGTGGTTGGCCCTGGTGTGACCTTTATCTCTCTACTTCTCAACCTCCTGGTCTTTCCCCCTCCTACTACCAAGCTCCTATGGAGGGGGGATCTGATTGATTGGTTAACCACCAACATACATGTTCAAATGAATAGCGATTGAATGAGTGAATGATTGTTCATAAACAGAGCAACTTTGGCTCAGGTGTGATTCTCTTTTGTGTTAACAATAGTGACCTGATTCAGATGAAACACATATTTTTGCAAACCCAAAAGAACTCACCTGGATGCAGTTTTCTCTTGTGACAGTGGTGTAATTGAGAAGCACTATTGCAATTGAAAAGTCTTGTGATATGCAAGACAGGAACTTTGGGCATGCATGTCAATAAAAAGCAAGACGAGGTGCGAAAGGGTTAACACCTTCCTATGAGAGACTAGATGAGTGCTACTGAGGCTCAGGGACAAGAGGAATAGATTCCATATTGGGGGGAGGGAAGGACGAATAAAAAACTACCTTCTGATTCTTTTTCTTCTTATTTCCCCTTTATTTTTTCCCCAATTTCAAGGAAATTTATCCCTGTTCAGAAGTCTCTTCTCCATCTTTACTCTCCCACCCGCTCACTCCTCCACCCCAGCCTCTAGCTCCCCTGGTGCCTCTTCCTTTCTGCCTCACTTAGCATCTGGTCAGTTCTGGCTCCTTCCTCACTTAGGAACCTCCACACCCACATTTCCACAGAACACTTGTAGATACAATTTGTCTTCAAAGAAAAATTAAAGCAATTGATTATTACGAAGGAGATTATTTCTCACATTTTTTCAGATATGGAAAAGATAAATCTGAAAAGAGAAAATACTTGCATATTAAAATAAATATTTTCCTCAGTTTCAGAGAACTTGAATCTGTGTCTGAATTTTGATATACTCATCTTCACATTGGAGGAAAGAAAAACAAACTTCTAGAAGTTACTGCTTAATCCATGAAACCAAATAGAGGTAGAATTTTTTTTAATGGATTAAAACTAGATTTAGGTTGTATGTACGCAACACTAACAATTTCACCACATAGATTTTTATTTCTAACATTCAGCTAAATTCAGACTGGAAGCAGGTATCAATAAATTTGTTAATATCTTTCCTTCCTTCAAAATTTTCTGTATTGCAGAATAATTAACATTCAATAATTTAACTCTGAAATGGAAATTTTCTTTTAATCTTTCTAGATATGTTCACTCTTCATAGAGAGTAGATTTAATAGGTAGACTCTTAAGATAATCTATGTTAGGGTTTTTGGCCTGTGACATGGGCTATGAACGAAGTCACAACTGAGAGAAGAGAGAGGTGCAGAGAGAGGGAGTTCATTTTTACTTTCCCCAAGGGAAAGGTCTGGTGCATTGCTGACCAATACAAGGACAAGCAACAAACAACTTCTCCCCCTTTGAAAGCCCTGGCTGCTGTTGTAGGTGACATGGAAGGGGGGGGAATTTCAGGGCTGACATTGAGCAGACATCTGGGGGTTGTCTTTGAAAACATTGTTAGCTTTTTTTAGGAGACAGTCCAGGCAGATGTCCTAGGGAGGTGTCTTCCTCAGTTAGCATCCTCCTTAGAGTAACAGTTATGAAGGGTTCAAAAGAGTCTTGTTGGAAGAGGAGGACTAAAGGGGACATATTAACTGTCCCTGAGTTGTAAAAATAGCAGGAAGGAGGGGTATGCGAAAATGTAGCCTTGAGAGTAACTTCTCTTGTCTTGAGGTTTAAACAAAGGGGCTGTTTGAATCAGAGGGGCTAACAATCTTGGGGTTTCATTACAGGTGCTTCTCATAATTGTGGAAGGCCACAGCAAAAATAGAAAGGCCTTTCTATCCGAATAATCTATTTCCGTCATTTCATTTCATAATGAGTAAAGTGGGGTTCAAAAGGACTGAAATCTTGCAAAGGCTTCAACCTACTTGGGGCTTTCAACTCTGGCTGCATGTTGGAATCATCTGGGGCACTTTTTAAAAAAACGCAGATGCTCAGGCCCCACCACTAGAGATTTGAATTTTAATGGTGAGTGTGGGGTATATATTTCAAAACTCCCAGATGATGCAAATAAGGGGTGAATTACATGCTCTGCATTGTGCCACCTCACTTACAGTAGATTAAATAGACTCCGGGGACTATTTCTTAATGACCTAAGTCACTCATGTAGCGGAGGACATGAACAGGGCTGGGTAGTTAGGATGCTGGGAGACCAACTTATACACACAGATCTCGCTGGGAAACAGAATCCTGCCTGCAAGAGTGAGGGCTGGCACACAAACTGTTAATGACCAAGGCAGTGCTACTCCAAAGATGCAAAAACAAAAATGGGACTGTTCAAGGAGACAGGGAATTCGGATTGTTTCATCATCCTAAGGTCAGATGAAGCACTTAGGAAGCCTCCACCAGTGTTATATATATACTAGAGGGCCAGGGCACAAAAATTTGTGCACTCGGTGGGGGGTCCCCTCAGCCTGGCCTGTGCTCTCTCGCAGTCTGGGACCCCTTGGGGGGTGTCCACCTGGTGGCTTAGGCCCACTCCCCAGGGGATCAGGCCTGAGCTGGCAGTCAGATATCCCTCTGGCAGCCCAGGAGCCCTCAGGGGATGTCCACTTGCCAGCGGGGACCAGGCCTAAGCTGCAGTCGGACATCCTTAGCGCTGCTGAGGTGGCGGGAGAGGATCCCGCCATCCCTGCTGTGCTAGCAACCCGGAGAACTTCAGTCTTCAGTCTTCAGTCTTCAGTCTTCAGTCTTCACTGCAGGCAGAGCCTTTGGTCTTCGCTCTGGGCCTGCATATGCAAATTAACTGCCATCTTTGTTGGGTTAATTTGCATAGTTGTTCTGATTGGCTGGTGGGCGTAGCGGAGTGACACCAATTTGCATGTTTCTCTTTTATTAGTGTTGATAGTGACTATTGATGAATATATCTTGATTGTCACATATTAAAATTTATCATATATCCTTTATGAACAATAATATGTGTGTGCCATGTTAGAAATCTTAACCTACCAGAATGTTATAACAATAATTTTCTGTTTTCCTCTAAAATGTTTTAAATTCTGTTCACACTCAGATCTATAATGCATTGAGAGGATGCCCGTGCAATGTATTTTGAGGTGATTTGGTGTGAACAATGGAATCAAGATGCACTTTTTTCACATAAAGACATTCAATCCAGGCAGCACTATTTACTGAAAATGTTGCCCATTCTAACAACAGAGTAATTTTTATGTCATAAATCAAGTGACTGTGTATGTGGGTCTGGACTCTCGGTTCTCCTCAAGGTCCCATCTGTATGCTTTCCCATAAAGACCTCACGACCATGCCCTGGCCTGTGCTGGTCATGTTTGAGCATCATCCCAGGCACTGAGCATCTCCAGCTTGATTCCAGGTTGCCTGGGTGTGACCTTGATCCCCAGTAGGGTGCATGCAGGAGGCAGCCAACAGATGTTTCTCTCTCTCCCTCTCTCTCTCAAAATCAATAAAAGCATATAAAAAATGTCTCACTATTATGATTTCTATAGCTTTATATAATAGGTCTTCTTATATAGTACTGTCAGTTTGCCAGCTTTGTTATTGTTCAAGAGTATCTTTTCTCTGTGGAGTTGTTTCAATTGCAGTTGACATTAAATGTTATATTAGTTTCAGCTGTATACCATGGTGGTTACACATTTATTTGACTTAGGAAGTGATCCCCTGATAAGTCTAGTTCATATCCAACTGGCACCAGACATATTACTGATTATATTCACTATTCTGTACTTTATATCCCCATGACTATCCTGTAACTGCCAATGTATACTTCTGAATCCCTTCACCTAAATTGTTTTCTGTTTCCTATTAAGTTTTAAAATCAGCATGTCAGTTCACACACACGTATACATACATAGACACACACAGACACACACACACACTCCTGGGACATCGATTATGATTTATTGACTCCATAAATTAACTTGGATAAAATGAACACTTTCCTAATAATAAAACCTTCCTAGTCATGAACAAAGTATTCCTCATTATTTGGAAGTTTTATCTAATTCTCTCAAGAAAATTTTGTAATTTTAAGTATAGATGTTGTACATATTGTTAGATTTACTTATTTGATTATTTCTTGCTGTTATAAGTCATATTGCTTTAATATTACTTTCTATTGTGTGATGCTGCTATATGAAAACAGAATAAATTTTTTAAAAAATATATTTTACTAATTTTTTACAGATACGAAGGGAGAGAGATAGTTAGAAACATCGATGAGAGAGAAACATTGATCAGCTGCCTCCTACAGATCTCCCACTGGGGATGTGCCCCAACCCAGGTACATGCCCTTGACCGGAATTGAACCTGGGACCTTTCATTCTGCAGGCCGACACTCTATCCACTGAGCCAAACCGGTTTTGGCCAGAATAAATTTTTGTATGTAGGTCATGTGTGCAGTGACTTTACTGTATACTCTTATTAATTCTAATAATCTATAATTTTGTTCCTTTTTTAAAACAGAACATGATTGTATTTAATACACAACTTTGGTATACAATAAAGTATAACACCTCTGTAAAAGAATAACAAGAAACATGGTATTTAATTTGCAATGCAAGAGAAATGATTAACATCTTTTGTCATAAAGAAGCTCTTAGAAACCAATAACAGAGACAATATAATGCAAGGAAACTGGAATAAATAAAATGTAAAAATACAAATGACTAAGCATTAGGCATATACGATGATTATGCTGAGCAGTGACGAAGACTAATTTCTCTGCAATATCACACTGAACGGAATAAAGACACTGACCCCTAATGTTCTTCAGTTGAACAGTGTTGTGTAGTTTGAAGTCTCATAAAATTGCTGAGTATCAACAATTAGGGGGAAAGATGGTTTTGAATCAAATTATAAATTTGGACTATCCTTAGCCCAAGCAATTCCAATTCATTGAAGTTTTTTCAACATATTAGTTGAACAAATTCAAAAGGAGTGCTATAAAAACATGCCTAATGCAGATAAAATATGTAGCCAGTATCAGCTCTCTAAAACACCACTGGCCTTTCATTTTATCAGCACAACCCCAAAGGGTGTGCACAAAATCTGCTGGTAGTAGATGATAGCGTGGGGAGCACAGTCAATAAGACTGTGATCTGTATATATGCGGCCTGGGGTGTACCTGAAATTGAGGGAACACTTAGTTTTGTGAAACTAATGCAAAATAATGTTGAATGTAGGCTAGTAATAATTGAAAAGTGAAAAGAGACATAACACTGGGAGATGGGCATTAAAATGAAAAGGAAAGCAAAGATACATAAAGTAACAACTCTATATTTAAGAGATGTCTATGTTGTCTAAAATCTAAGGAAGATTATTTTTAATGAATACATGTTAAATCTACCCCACGGTAAGTAAAATCAGAAATATATGGGAGCCCTGGAGGAAGGCCAGGCAATGGCATGTCCGACCTAGGTACTCCGTGTTAACATCTCCAGCCCCCGTCTCCTGGGCCTCAGTGCACAGCAGCAATGGGAACAGTCAGCCTGCTGCTCCAGTCCTCGCCACGCCCCCCCTTTAGGTCACCTTGGAACATGAGCTTCCTCAGTCCTGTGTTCAAATCAGCAGGGAGCGTCCCTGGCAACACACAAAGGAAGCCTCTCCACACCTTCCTGAGGACGGTCCTTGGGTCTGTCAGACGGTGGCAGGAGCAGGGGCGTGTGTTACTGTTCAGTCATCGCAATCGCACCACCAAGAGGTGGTAATTTTTTTCAATATTTTACATGCACTGCCACGTTATTTGCAAATTGTCATGCTATCATTTATTCCTAGCCAGTCTGTTTTCTGTGTCTGACTTTATTGCATTGGTATCATCTTCCAAGTCAATGTTAGGAGCAGTGTGAGCACTCGTCCTTGGCTCCTTCTTGACCCAAGCTTTCAAGAATCATCCTTCAATGTGCTGTTTACTGTGGACTTTTAAAGGTGATCATCAGAATACGATTTTGTTTCTGTTTTCCACTAACTGATACTGACTGTTAACAAGTCAGGTTTTTGTATTTAGTCAGGTGTTTGCTGAGTATTTTTCACATGCAAATAGTATCTCCAGCGTTTTGCCATTGTAAAGGTGAAGCATCGAACACTATGTAATGCTATCTGTAAAAAAATGAGGAGTATGCCAGTTTTACTGCCCTTTTTAAAATAGATCTAAAACATTCTTAACATGACAGTTCTGCTTACGTACCTGACAAAGCATATGTCTCTGCACATGGAAGTGCTGAGCAGCTGAGTTCCAGAGCCGGCTTCCAGCTGACATGCATGTCATTACCTTTAGGGAAACAGGCTGAACCTCCTGCCAAACTCCACTGACAAGTGTGACCCTTACTGTGGCTCAGTGACCTCTCCTCCCTGCATGGCCACGGCGGCCTGGATTGTCTTCTAGATACAGCTATCCTCTCCGACAGCCAGCTCATCTCCGAAATGCCAACAAATGAGGTCATTGGAAGGAACCCAAAAAGAATGATTTCCTAAGCTTTACCACAGAATATGTTTGAAAGCATTTACTGATGCCCCTGAAGCAGGAAGGTTAGATTATGTGTTAAATTGTCTTCCTTTTTTTGGCTGTTTCTGCGAAGTTCCTACAATGCTGCAGTCTGTGTACAGCATGCCGAAGGACGACTTACAAAACAATTTCCGAGGCCAACAGAACCAGTTTTCTAGGTGGGTGATTTCCCCTTATGCTGGAAAGTAAGAGACTCGGCAAGCAGTGTCTACTGAACTATCCTGTTTCCACAACTCACACACTCAATGCTGTGGGAGATAAGCATGATACAATGGAAAGCATAAAGTCAAACATTTCTAGAAACACTTCCATTATTAGCTTTTTAGCTCTACACAAGCTATTTAACTTCTCTAAACCTTAGTTACCACGGTCATAAAATAGCCCTTTAAAAAATCTGTTCTTCCCACACGAATAACCCTGTTCTGTGGATGAGAAACACTGCGATTCAGTAAGAAAGTGTGTTTTCTAAGACACAGTAATAGGAGGCAAATCCATGTTATGGAACTTGCTGTGCTCAGAGCTCTAAGAGAGAAATGCATTAAGACCGAGGTGTACGGAGCTTGGAGAGATCGTGTCTGCTTGGTGTGATCAGGGAGCCTCAGGGAGAGAACCACATTTGAGCTGAGCCCTGACTTGTGATTTGGGTTGTAAATCATGTGTCTGTATACACTGCAAACATAGATAATTTGTGAATTGCAGAACTTCTTACGTCTTCCACCTTTGAGGGGTGGAAACAGAGGTGGGTGGCATCATATCCTGGTCCTATTGCTGGAGCCCATCCCCTGAGTGGGATCCTGTCTGCGCATGTCTGTGCATTTAAGTCACCACAGGACTCCCGTGAGGGTAGAGTCATTTCAAACTCCCGGTCAATCCTGGGTAAGCAAACTGTGCCTTAGTGCTCTTCTTGTTTTACAAAAACGTGGGGAAGAATCGTTTTAATCTGTGTTTATACGATTGGAAACATTCCCTGTCCTGTGTGGGACGGAAGACTTCAGCAGTTGTCGGGAAAGGGTCATTCCCACCCATGACTGGGTGACACTTCTCTTTCTCCCCTAGACCTCTCCTCCTCCTTCTCCTCCCCCTGTTCCTCCTCCTCTCCCTCCTCTCCCCCCTCCTCCTCCTCCTCCTTCTCCTACTCCCCTCCTCCCCCTCTTCCTCCTCCACCCTTCTCCCCCTCACCCTCTTCCTCCTCCCCTCCCCTCTGCCTCCTCCTCTTCCACCCTTCTCCCCCTCCCCCTCCCGCTCCTCCTCCTTATCCCCCTCCTCCTCCTCCCCCTCTTCCACCTCTCCTCCTCCACCTCCTCCTGCCCCTCCACCCCCTCCTCCTCCCCCTCCCCCTATTCTTCTTCCCCTCCTTCTCCTCCTCCTCCTTCTGTCCCTACATCTCCCCCTAATCCTTCTCCTTCCCCTCCTCCTGCTTCTCCCCTCCTACTCCCCCTCTCCTCCTCCTCCTGCTCCTCTTCTTTCTATTCCTCCCCCAGTCTGTCCTTTTCTTATCTCCTCCTCTTGCTTCTCCACGTCTTTGCTCATCTGAGTGGCAGTTTTCAGCTCCCGCCCTGCCAAGTGGCCAGGCAGAGCCAGGGGTCTTCCTGTTTGTGTCATTGAGGGCATTGTCCAAACTGCACATCACCCTATTTCCTGTTATTTGTGGGAAACCCCACAAAATCCAGCACAGGGAGACCCAGGACAGCCCCCTGGGCATGTCCATGAGATCCCAGACCCCTGCCGTGCCTGCCTGAAAGCAGTTAAGAACCCTCCTGCTGATGACCTGGGAGTAAAATGAATGGTGGGCCCAGAGACTTCTAGGCCAGTGATGGCGAACCTCTGACACGCGAACTTATATTTGGTTGATTTTTCTTGGTTAAATGGCATTTAAATATATAAAATAAATATCAAATATATACGTCTTTGTTTTACTATGGTTGCAAATATCAAAACATTTCTATATGTGACATGGCACCAGAGTTACGTTAGGGTTTTTCAAAATGCTGACACACCGAGCTCAAAAGGTTCCCCATCACTGTTCTAGGCTGAGACCCAGTTTAAGGTCCAAGCAATTGCAAGTACAGTGGCACCTGCTATAATGAAGTCTTTTTCTAAGCACCCAGAAACCTAGCATCAACCTTGGCAGGGACGCAGGGAGGATGTTGAGGGGCACCTAGGAAAGGGGTGGATAGAGGCATCGTGCTAGGGAGAACTGACCATGTACTGGAGCTACTTAAGGCGGTGCCACCCAGAGCTGATCTGTGTGTGAAACACGCTGACAGCAGTGACCACCGGGTCAGATCCACACGGGGTGGACCTGCAGGCTCGGCAAAGAAGGGAAAGTTCCGCGTGTTAAACAGTCACCGAGGAATCCTGCTTCCACTTAAAGGCCACAGATCCACTCAGACTCCAGTTCACTTATATTCCCAGTTTGACCTGTAAAATGGGAATAAAAATGGTATCTACTTACATGAGGGTTTTGCAAGGAAAAAATGGCATCGCGTCTTTCAGGTGCTCAGCATTCGCACGTGGCACATTCCGTTAACTCAGTGCTGACTATTGGTTACATTTGTTTAGAAACACAGCCATGGGGCTATTTCTTTAGCTGGGATGTTTATATTTTGTATTATCTCTGATCCCATCAAAACTTGATTCCAAAGGATGAAGCTTTCATTTATTCATTTGCTCATACAGGCATCAATCATTTCATGAAGTGCCTAGTGTGACATAGAAGATAAATCTGTTGCAAAAGGTTCAGAGATGAATGAACATCATCCATCATCAAAGACCTCATGTTCTAGGGAGAACCCGAGAGGTATCCACTGTGAATTATAATACAATCTGATAAGAATGAGGGCAGAGATGTGCATGGAGGATTCCAAGGACATAAAAGAGTTGCACCTAGTCCAGATGGGACAAGAGACAAAGGAGACTTTTGAATAACAAGATGCCTGAGAAAAGTCTTAAATGATGGGCAAGGATTATCAAATTGAAGGTGGGGAAGGAAGGCAGGGCAGAGGTATCTAGAAGGAGAGAACAGCCTGAGCAAAGAATGGCTATTTGGAAACAAAGCAGGAAGTTCTATGTCAGTGGGTCTCAACCTTGGCTGCACATTTAGAATCACCTGGGAATCTTTTTAAAATTTTGATTTCTGGGCCTCATCCTCCGGAAATTCTGTTTCTTTGTGATGGGGTGGGGCCACAACATGAGTAACAAAGAAACAGGATTTCCGGAGGATGAGGCCCAGAAACCAGGATTTTACAAAGATTCCCAGGTGATTCTAAATGTGCAGCCAAGGTTGAGAACCACTGTTCTATGTGCTGATACAGAAGATACAAGGCAGGGAGGGCAGAGGAGTGGGTAGGCGAGCAGATTGGCTACTGAAGGGATTTCAGTTGCAGGTAGTTCTCACCTGGGCTCATTTGTCCCTCACCCTCAAAGGCCGCCTGCCCCAAGCACACAGACCCCTGCGGGGTGGCCCTCTGACTTGATGTAGGACCAGCAGGTTAAGTTTCACTGGAAGGGGCGAAGCCTCTTCCCAGTTGAGCGAAGTCCATGCTACACACAGTTTGCCGAGGAAGGTGTCCTAATTGGTTGAGGTTTGTGATAGAACTGGTTGGTGGCTTTTAGCAATCCCTGGGCAGATGCCCAAACTGCAAAGCTGGCGTTTGCCCTGCCCGAGCACAGGCACCGTTGCTCTGAGCAGGAGCCTCCACACACAGTCCTGGCTCCTCCAAAGGGAGAGGGGCACCCGACCTTGGGGGATGGAGGCAGGTGTTTGACTGAGAGCACACATTTCTCTGTGGAGATGCCTGGTGCTCTCCCCCATAGCACTGCTGTGTGAGGCAGGGGTGCCCAAGGCTCAGTATGAATGGGGCCCCATAAGCCTATCCAGCCTTTGCAGGTGTGCTGTCCCCATCACTGGATAGCTGGGCTGCAAGGGATCTGATGGTAGGTGGTGACACGGTGGCCTCCCATCACAGGTGAGACACCTCCCTGTGAAGGCACCACCTGTGTGCTGGCCAGGTGGGCCCCAGTTGTTCTGATGGGAAGTGGGAGTAACAGGTCCTCCCATCAGGGGAGGGATGTTGGGCCCTCCCATCGCATCACCTGCATTCTGCACAGGTGGTTCCCGGGGCTTGGAAAGAAAGTGCAACTACAAGGGGGACTTGCACGGATCATGGAGGCCATGCGGCCAGGATAGCCTGGGTGGCCTGAGGAAAGGTGGACACAGACATGCCTCGGACGTACCTTCATTCTCCATGGTGGTGGCTGTTGCGAGTGCAGGAGATTCCCTGTCCAGGCGGCCACAGTGCACTGATGGCAAGTGAACACTAGCGCCTCCGTCAGGGGCCTGGTGCCCTCCCTGTCACCACACCGCCTGTGTAATGACAGGAGGGCTCCAGGGGGTGGGATTTCAGGTGGAACCAGCAGCGTATCCACGCACTGGGGTGATGCCTGCTCCTCCTCCTCAGCGGCCAGGCTGTGGCCAGGTGGGTCCCTGGTCTTATGGCCAAAGGGAGACGCAGCAGCAGGGCTGTGTGCCTTCCTCAGTCCACCTCTAACGCGGATGCCCCGGCTACTGTGGCTGAGTGCGGCCTGGGGTGGACATACTGACCCCAGAGCTGGCACCATCCATGGGAGCCGCAGGACCCATAACCACAGGTCGGCCTGCCGAGGAACCGGCAAACTGAGCTGCTGCTCCCGGTGTCTAGCATCTAGGTGGCAACGCCAACGCCATAGTGGGAAGTTGGGCGCTAACAGGAGCACTGGGGGGAGAGGGTCCCTTCTGGGACCTGGAGGGGTCCCTCAGGTGGGCTGAGGGATGGGTGGGGCCAATGGGATGGTCTGAGGAGGGTAGGGTCCTTCAGTGCTGTTTGGCCAGTGGGGGGCCTGGAGGGTCCCTTTGCCCATCACTGGATTGGTAAATTGTCCGGATCCTCACAGTGGACTCAGGGTAAGTGCGAGCATAGCAAGGGGGAGTGGTGTCCTATTCACTGTCCTCATCATCCAAGGGCGGCTGAGAGGTGAGACCATCAGGTGCCCCGGCTGTGATGGGAGCAGCGACCTGGCCAGGGTGAGTGGCCAGGGGCAGGGTGTTTGCCATGGCTGAGCCAGGAGGGGAGGGAGAAGGGGCAGACTGAGTGGCACTGCAGCCCGCCCTGGCCTCTGGGTCAGCGCCGAGGATGCAGGCACCTGCAAGGCAGGGCAGCTTAGGAGGCGGGGGCAGCTGCCCTCGATCCCACCGCAGTGGGGGCAGCGGGAGCTGGAGGGGCAGGGCCATGGTTCTCTTGCGGGACTTCCTGGGGGCAGAGGCGGGTGGAGGATGGCTGCTGGATGGCTTTGGAGCCTCCACCTCCTCACACAAAGGTGGTGACACTGGGACGCTGGGCGGGGGGTCTCCCCGCAGCACTCCCTCTGCGGGGCTCTGTGGCTGCAGGAAGCCAAGGGGGCTTGGGTTTGGCTGCAGAGCAGGCAGGGCACCTCCCTCAGGGCTGCGTGAGCCTGCGCCCACCCCGCCTTTGGAGGAGCAGCTCCTGGGAGACAGCGGGGTGCTCCCACTCACGCTGCCCTGTGGGTGCTGGGCATGGAGGCCCAGAGGCCCAGGACCGCTCTTGCCGGTCGGGAGGACCCCGGTGGGCTCTGGGGCCCTCCATGTCAGTGGGGGGCCCCCAGGGCGGTAGGGGCTGTCGTGGTCACGCTGTCCCTTGTTCTGTACCTGATGGTCTTGGTTCTCTGCCCTCCCTTTTGGGGACCTTTCTTGGACCTTCACCTCCATGTCCTTCGGAGGAGGAAGTGGGATGGTCCTGGCTGGTTTGGGCTTCATAACCTGGACTTCCGGCCCGGGGAGATCAAGTCTGCCCGAGGGAGGAGGGATGTAGACCGTCCGGGGATAACGGAAACACAGACGGGGCTTCTCTGGGGGGTCTTCCCACCCCACGGAGGGGCGGAGCCCCAGAGGGAATCGGCCGGTCTTGGGGAGAGGACCCGGCCTTCCCACAGCTGTGAGACAGCCAGCTGCTGCTGGTGCAGGGCCCCGGGGTAAGAGCCCGAACCCAGGGCCCAGGGCAGGTGCAGGACCCCGGGGGAGGACCCTGTGACCAGAGCCCAGGGCAGGTGCAGGACTCCGGGTGCGGACCAGGTGACCTGGGCCCAGGGCAGGTGCAGGACCCCGGGGAAGGACCCTGTGACCTGAGCCCAGGGCAGGTGCAGGTCCCCATGGGAGGACCCGGTAACCAGGGCCCAGGGCAGGTGCAGGACCCCAGGGGAGGACCCGGTAACCAGGGCCCAGGGCAGGTGCAGGACCCCGGGTGCGGACCCGGTGCCCAGGGCCCAGGGCAGGTACAGGAGCCGCGGGGTGGGCGCGGCCAGGCGAGGCATCCCCCCTGCGCACCCCGAAAGCCACCGGGCGGCCGCCACCAGGCAAGGCCCGGTGGAGGAGGCCGCGGATTAAAGCAAGAAACCTGGAAAGCAAATTGCCCATCGAGAGCAAGTTGTGCGCCAAGCGAGCCGAGGTCAGAGTGGAGACCGGGAGCGCTGCTCCTTCGCTTCCTCCTCCGCTGGGGCTCTCGCACGCACTGAGCCAACGTGGGCCAGGAGCTCTGATGTCTCCATGGAAACGTCAACGGAGACTGGACACTGTGCACGTGCCAGGCCAGCGCGGGAGCAGAGGTCAAAGAGCAGGGGGCGGGGCCTCAGCACTGGCCACGCCCTTCCTGACCCTCCAGGACCTGGGCCTCCAGATGGGGGGCAGGTGTTGGGCACCGGCTGGCCCTGCAGGAGGAGCCTGTTCCAGACCGGGTCCCCGCGCCACACCTGCCCTGCCTGCTTCGGGCTCTGCGGGCGCTTAGGCGCCGTCCCCAGGGCCCAGGAGGCCCCAGCCTGTCACAGCCAGTGCGGGAGCCCCCAGATCCTGCGGGCATGTGGCCCCTCCTCCGGGCTCCCCAGCTTCTCTGTGCCGCCAGTCCCGGAGTCAGGGCCTCCCTCCATGGCTGCCCTGGCCGCCCGCCTCCCGGTCCAGCTGAGAAGGTTCCTGAGGAGTGGACCCGAGCCCTGACCTGCCTGGGGCCGCACCCCCACATCCAGAGCTGAGCCCGCAGCTAGCAGGGATTGCACCCCAATACGCTGCCTTGTGAGTGAGCAAACAGGGAGTCTTTTCCCAGGAGCCTTCTTGGGAGGGAGTCCCTGACCTTGTGGGGCAATGGAGGGGACGCAGGGAAGCATCTCCCAGGCCTTCCGTGTCCTTTGAAGCCAGCACAGCGGTCAGAGCCTTTGAAGTGCCCAGTGGACACCATCACATGCATCTCCCCACTTGTCCTTGCATTTCACCCCCTGCATGGACTGGCTCGTGAAAGAAATAGTTGAGCCCAGAGTTGTGGCTCCATGGGTTAGAGTGATGTCCCATGCAGGGGAAGGTCACGGATTCAACACCCAGTCAGGCCCTGCTCTTGGGTTGTGGGTTTGACCTTAGATTCTAGGCCCCGGTGAGACTTGGGGGGGTTGGGGGGCGGGAGGATGCAAGCAATCAATGTGTCTCTATTACTTTGGTGTTTCTCTCTCTCCCTCTCTGCCCCTCCTTCCCTTCCTCCTTCACTTCTTCCCTTCCACTCCCTTTTTTTTTTTAAATATATGTTATTGATTTTTAACAGAGAGGAAGGGAGAGGGATAGAGAGTTAGAAACATCAATGAGAGAGAAATATCTATCAGCTGCCTCCTGCACACTCCCTACTGGGGATGTCCCCGCAACTAAGGTACATGCCCTTGACCAGAATCAATACTGGGACCCTTCAGTCCGCAGGCCGATGCTCTATCCACTGAGCCCAACCCGTTAGGGCCCCTTCCACTCTCTTGAAAATCAATGGGACAGAATATCCTCAGGTGAGGGTAAAATAATTAGTTGACCTTTCCTTTGCTTTTAGGACTTAACATCTTTGCAAGTACATGGACTTCTTTGCTCCCAGCCCTGCAATGAATTTTGGGGCATGTATAATGTAAATTTACTAATCATCTTCTTTTGAACATTAGGAATTAAAAGGGCATGTTTTAATCTGATATTTGTGAGCACTTATTTCTTGACGGGACCCTAATAGGTATCCACAACAAGTAATCAAAAACTCCAGGGGGGTTTAGGGAATTTAATCTTTTTAAGAAATATATTTTTACTGGTTTTCAAGAGAAGAAGGGAGAGGGACAGAAGATAGAAACATCAATGATGAGTGAGGATCATGGATCGGCTGCCTCCTGCACACTCCACACTGGGGATCCAGCTGCAACCCTGGCATGAGCCCCCACCAGGAATCCAACACTGACCTCCTGGTTCCTAAGTTGATGCTTAACCACTGAGCCACGCCTGCTGGGCGGGAATTTAGTTTGACGTTGCTATCCAGGTATCTAGAATGGTGTCTATTACACAGCAGCAAGTTTTCAATAAATGTTTGTTGAATAGACATATGTAGTGACTACTTTTTCTCCATCTGTGACCTTTTATGTTAAAATGTATTATGATTTTTACCGAAATCAAGACGTTCACCTCTTGGGGTGCTCTATTCAAGAACTACCCGTGGTTGTTGTTAGGTAGTTATTATTTACTTGCACCCATAAAGGAGACACATCTCCAAAACTCTATCTTGGAGAGACTTAGTTACTTCTTATGTGTACTATTTGGTTAACTACAGGTTGATTTCTTCTTTGCAGGTTGAGTTCCTGTCAAGCTCATCCTGTTTACAGCGGCACCTGCAAAAACTCCTATGTTTTAACATTTGGCCAGAATCGAAAGAAGGGCCCAGAGCTTCAGACATGATTTGTTTAATATAGTTTGACCAGCCATACAATTTAAATCCTAAATACTTCAGTCGTTATGTCTTTTTAAACAGTCAATTTTTTCTAAATAACTTCAGAATTTTTCATACTTACATAACAGTAATTTTCCCTAATATGTTCAATATCCAATCCAAATTAAAATTTCCCCAAATTTCTCCAAATGACTTTTATGGGAAAATGCGATTATTTCCCTCAGGAGCCAATAGAGGATCACCCCCTTGCATTTGCCAGAAGATTCCAAATTCACACCTTGACCTCTTCCTGTTTCCTGGCTATTGGAAGGCAGTGGCTGCTTCAGGATCGAGCTGACCACCTCCTACCCAGCCAGTAGCCAGAAATTCATTGAGCGGATGATGGGTGCAAACCTGTCCCTTTTCTGAGAAGCATGTGCAGGCCGTCCTCTCTCAGAGCTTTTACCCCTAAGACTAGTCAAAAAGGAGGTTTATCTGAGTAACAAATAAGACCAAACATTAAAAAAAAACAAAACCCTTAACCTCCTCAGGCTCTGAAAGAACCTGGACCAGAGACCTAAGAAATTGGTTCCCCAGCTTTCCACTTGCCTAAAGGCGGAGCAGGAGTGACCTCTGAGGGGCTGTGGAGGCCTGTGGGAAGTGTAGTCCTGAAGGTCCTGGCTCCCGCCAGCGCTCTGGGAAGGGACCTCCAATCCATGCAGCAAGTGGGATCCCCGGTGCTTACCCCAGAGGACTCCCCCACCTGTGTCCCACGAGAGTCGCCAGAATATGCAGCAGCACAACCAGGGAGTCCGTGCTGCCTGTCACTACTTGATCCAATGAAGCAGAGACAGGGTTGAGTCATATATGAGCATTTATTCCAATATTGCCAGCAGCATGGGAGAGCAGCAGGTCAGCCACAAAAATCTGCTCCGCACCCCCATAAGCCAGCTGTTTATAGTGGGTAGGAGGCAAAGATTACTTGGGTGTATAAGAACTGCAGGCAGGGGAAAGCAGGTAAGGCATGGTGGTTACAGACAATAGGGCTGGGGGTGCAAATGGCGGGCGTCTCCAAGACTACATTGTAAATCTCTCCAGGACTGTGGGCAGTTCTCTGGAAAGGAGGGTAGATTGCGTCCCAATGTGAGCTCCCAGGTCCCAGGGCGTACAACTCCGCTCATCCAGGATGGAATGTGCTTTCTCTAATCAGAACAGAGCAATCACAGTTAACAGAGCATGATTGATATTTCTTATCATTGTAGCTAGTCCCCGATATTCTATTTCTGTCTCTCACTGAAGTTGAAGTTTTCTAATTTTATTCTTAAAAAGAATCTAACTGCATCATGCAATTAAAACAAATTTATCTATTCTGTCTTTACTCTAATTCATAATTTGAAACCAATTAATTTTATAAAAATCATGCTTTAAGGTGAAAAAGGGAATTTCACTCAAGTTAAAATTGATGGAGGAGGAAGAAAATGGCGGAGGTTTAGACGGACGTGTCAGTGCCTTGTCCCAGAGCAGATAAGGGCGAGCAGCTGAAACGGGTAACATACAGCCCGAATAAGCAGAGGAGATTCAGCTGAGAGACAGTCTGCAGCCAGGAAAGACAGAGAACTCCTAGGAAAAGGGAACGGTTAGAAGCTGAGGCTGAAACCTCTCCAGGTGCGCTGGCTCAGCTGCGGAGACCATGCCATCTTGATTGGCTGTTACTGGTATCCAGAGACCAGCTACTAACCCAGCAACAACAGCTCTCAAGCAGCGCGACTACATGAACTCAGAGGAGCCCTGCTTCTCCCCACAGAAAGGTTAGACTTCCCCCAAAGGTGCGGTTTTCAATTTAGGTTGGAGAGTGGAATGCCCGCAGGGTGGGGGGAACTCTGCGCCCCACAAAGACCACAGCTGTTGGAGCCAGTGTGACCCACGAGTGTGGAAGGGATCCCCCAGGGCTGCTGGCAGAAGGGAACGCTATAAATAAGCCCACAGTTGGACTGGACACAAACGGGAAGCCTCAGATTATGCCAGTTTGCTGGCTACTCTGTGTCAGGAGCCAGAGCACGCACAGAGACTCCACGCAGATCTGGAAGGTGGAGCCTTGCGAGTTCGCACAACTTCCCAGGCTCTTAAATCTTTGCGTTTGATTGTTGAACCCAGTGCATGGGATTGCCCAGTTGGGGTCAGTCACAGAGCCTGTGGCGGGAGGTTGTTTTTGGGGAGCCTGGGAAACAGAGCAGGGAGTGACGATTAAAGAACCAGTTCTGGGCAGAGGACTTTCCCAGTTTCAGGTACAATAGAGAACACCTGGTCAGAGAGGTCTTATAGCCTCAGAGGTCAATCCCGACACACTGCCACCCAGAGGCAGAGACACAAACTGCCTCTTCTGTAAATACAGATAAGGGCTGTCTGGGAAACCAATACAGCCTGCCTTAAAATCAGGACTGTGGCTTACAACACCGAGGAACAGTGTATCAGAGGGAAATTCAACATTCTCCTGAATACCTGGCTTGCCAAAAAGAGGAGCAGAAGATCTGAAGCACCATCATTACAGCCCATTTTTTAATTATTATTTTGTTTTAATTATTGTTTCACCTTTTAACTAAGAAACCATTTTTTTCTTTTTTCATCACCTGATTTTACCCTTTTAATTACTACATTTTTATTTTTAACCGGTATTATTACTGCTACCATTTTACCATTTTTTTTTAAGTGTCATTTTATTTTCTCTTTATTTTATTTTGGGACTAGTGTTCTCCATTCTATTTTCATCGTTCCTTTAGCATCGTTTTCCTCTACCTCAACTGTGCCACTGTGCTAAAACCCTCTTCCCCACTTTTCCCCTTTTGCTGTCCTGTTTCTCTTACCCTATTCCTGCTTTAGATTTTCCCTATTCTTCTTACCCCCTATCTAAATTTCACCCTACTTATATATCCCTTTTCCAATCACCTGCTCTAAATCCTTATACACCTCTCCTTTATCTTTCTTCATTATCCAAATTTTTTTTCTCTTCTTTTCTCTATTGTTTTGTTGTTGTTTGCTTGATTGTTGAGTATATTGGGGTTTTTTGTTTGTTTGTTTGTTTTGGGGTTTTTTGGGGGGGGGGGTTTTGGATTGTTTGTGAGGTTGTGCTGCTTTTTCTTTTTATTTTCCTGTTTCAATACCCCCCCCCACCCCACACCTGGTTATTTTTGTGCTTCTCTTTTCCCTTGCCTCACTTGATATTATTGGTTGTTTGTACTTTGTATTTACTCCGGGGATCAGTTGCTGGAATTTGTTGGCATTAGTGGTGGTTCTATCGGAGTTTTCTCCTCATATGAATAGTCTCCTCCCCTCTTCTACTTCATTCTCTTTTCTCTCTCTCTCTTTTTTTTCTTTCTGTTTTCTTCTCTATCTTTTTCTCTTCTTTCTTCCTTATCCCCCACCTCTCTTAGCTCAGGTGGCCACCTTTCTTTGGGGTTATTAATACCATAAATACATTTGTGTTCAGTGCCTGGTACGTTGTGCCTTGTTGTGTTATATTTTGTGCCTTTAAATCAACACAGCAGATCCAAGCAACAGCGGCCTCCTGATCACCACACGCTCTGTCTGAGGAACACCTGCTGTGTGTGAAGCCTCCCTCCACCAGCCAGAAGAGCCACAACAGCTGTGAACAGCACCCATCAGAGGACCTGCTCCCAACAGAGGAGCAGCTGATACCACAACCGCCCAAGGAGCAACCACAGCCCGAGGAGCCACTGCCACCTAGGGAGCAGCGACTGAACGACTCAATATCTATACATGTCAGTGAGATCAAACATGGGTAGACAAAGAAATCCTCAAAGGAAAGAAAAGGAGGACTCACCAGAAAAGCAGGTAAGTGATACAGAGGCATGCAACATGACAGAAAAAGAATTCAGAATAAGGATCCTAGAGTGCATAAACCGGATGGAGGAAAAAATCGACAACTTATGCAAGAAGCAAGAAGAAACAAATGAAAAAATCAATAACATATTCAAGAAGCTAGAAGAAACAGATGAAAAAATCAATAACATATTCAAGAAGCTAGAAGAAACAGATGAAAAAATCAACAACTTAAGTAAGACCCAAGAAGAAATGAAGAGCGATATAGCTGCAACAAAAAACACCATTGAAAGTATCAACAGTAGACTAGGAGAAGCGGAAGACAGAATTAGTGAATTAGAAGACAAGGAAGCAAAACACACCCAAACTGTACTTCAATTGGAGAAAAAAATTAAAAGACAGGAGGAGAATCTAAGGGAGCTTTGGGACAACATGAAATGAAACAACATACGAATAATAGGGGTGCCAGAACAACAGAAAGAGGAACAAGGATTAGAAAACCTATTCGAAGAAATAATATCAGAAAACTTCCCTGAGGTGGGGAAGAAAAAAGTCACACAAGCCCAGAGAGTACCAAACAAGGTGAACCCGAAAAGACCCACACCAAGACACATCATACTTACCATGGCAAATGCTCAGGACAAAGAGAGAATCTTACAGGCTGCAAGAGAGAGACAGAAAGTTACACACAAGGGATCTCCCATTAGATTATCAAATGATTTCTCAACAGAAACACATCAGGACAGAAAAGAATGGACTGAAATTTACAAAGTGATGCAAAGCAAAGGACTGAATCCAAGATTACTCTATGCAGCAAGGCTATCATTCAAAATTGAAGGGGAAATAAGAAGCTTCACAGACAAAAAAAGGCTAAGGGAGTTTATCACCACCAAGCCAGCAATGCAAGAAATGCTAAAGGGACTGGTGTAAAAAGAAGAAATAAAAAGCTCAGAAAGAAAACAGCCACACAAAAAAAGAAATGGCTACAAACAAGTACCTTTCAATAATAACTTTAAATGTAAACGGGCTAAATGCTCCAACCAAAAGACATCGAGTGGCTGAATGGATAAAAAATCATGACCCATACATTTGCTGTCTACAAGAGACCCACCTCATTAGCAGGGACTCACACAGACTGTAAGTGAAGGGATGGAAACATATCTTTCAGGCAAATGGAAAGGAAAAGAAAGCTGGGGTAGCAATACTTATATCAGACAAAATAGACCTCAAAGTGAAGGCCATAACAAGAGATAAGGAAGGCCACTTCATAATACTAAAGGGATCAATACAACAAGAAGATATAACCCTGGTAAACATATATGCACCCAATGCAGGAGCACCCAAATACATAAAAAAACTCCTGGAAGATATCAAAGGAGAGATCGACAACAATACAATCATAGTAGGGGACTTTAATACACCACTGACATCACTGGATAAATCCTCTAGACAAACAATCAGCAAAGATACAGCAATCCTAAATGACTCACTAGATCAGATGGACTTAATAGACATCTTCAGAACACTTCATCCCAAAGCCACGGAATATACATTCTACTCAAGTGCTCATAGGACAGATTCAAAAATAGACCACATATTGGGTCACAAACAAAGTCTCCCCAAATTTAAAAAGATTGAAATCATACCAAGGATCTTCTCAGACCACAAGGCCATAATATTACAAATAAACTACAATAAAAACAACCCAAAATACTCGAAAACTTGGAAGCTGAATAGCATATTATTAAATATTGATTGGGTTACCAATGAGATCAAAGAAGAAATTAAAAACATCCTGGAAACTAATGACAATGAAAACACAACAATCCAAAACCTATGGGACACAATGAAAGCAATCCTGAGAGGGAAGTTTATAGCTCTACAAGACTATCTCAAAAAACAAGAAAAAATGGTAGTAAATCATCTAACTCTACAACTCAAAGAATTAGAAAGAGATCAGCAAAAAAACCCCAGAGTGAGCAGAAGGAAGGAGATAATAAAGATTAGAGCAGAAATCAATGACATAGAGACCAAAAAAATAATACAGAAAATCAATGAAACCAAGAGCTGGTTCTTTGAAAGGATAAACAAGATTGACAAACCTCTAGCCAGGCTCACCAAGAAGCAAAGAGAGAGGACCCAAATAAACAAAATCAGAAACAATAGGGGCGAAATAACAACAGACCCCACAGAAATACAAATGATTGTTAAAAAATATTATGGACAGCTCTACTCCAACAAACTAGACAACCTGGAGGAAATGGACAAATTCCTAGAAAAATACAACATTCCAAAACTCAATCAGGAAGAATCTAAAAATCTCAATAGGCCAATAACTATGGAAGAAATTGAAGCAGTCATCAAAAAGCTTCCAGCAAA
Organism: Myotis daubentonii; assembly: GCF_963259705.1. Classification (NCBI taxonomy): domain Eukaryota; kingdom Metazoa; phylum Chordata; class Mammalia; order Chiroptera; family Vespertilionidae; genus Myotis; species Myotis daubentonii. The sequence continues at coordinate 6,427,268 of NC_081850.1, forward strand.
CAAAAGCCCAGGACCAGACAGCTTTACAGGGGAGTTTTACCAAACATTCAAGGAAGAACCAAAACCTATCCTCCTCAGACTACTACTAAAAATTCAGGAGGAAGGAACACTTCCAAGCTCATTCTATGAAGCCAGCATCACCCTCATACCAAAACCAGGTAAAGACAACACAATGAAAGAGAATTACAGGCCAATATCCCTCATGAACATAGATGCCAAAATCCTCAACAAAATTTTAGCAAATCGGAACCAGCTGTACATCAGAAAGATCATACATCATGACCAAGTAGGATTTATCCCAGGGATGCAAGGATGGTACAATATGCGCAAATCAATAAACGTGATACATCACATAAACAAATTGAAAGAAAAAAAACACATGGTCATATCAATTGATGCAGAAAAAGCATTTGACAAAATTGAACACCCATTTTTGATAAAAAAAAACTCTCAGCAAGGTGGGAGTAGAAGGATCAAACCTCAACATAATAAAAGCCATATATGACAGACCCACAGCCAACATCATACTCAATGGACAAAAACTAACACCATTTCCCCTAAGAACAGGAACAAGACAGGGATGCCCGCTCTCACCACTCCTGTTCAACATACTACTGGAAGTATTAGCCATTGCAATTAGACAAGAAGAAGAAATAAAAGGCATCCAAATTGGAAAAGAGGAAGTAAAACTGTCCTTATTTGCAGACGACATGATATTATACATACAAAATCCTAGAGACTCCATCAAAAAACTACTAGACTTAATACATGAATTTGGCAATGTAGCAGGATACAAAATTAACCCCAAGAAATCTGAGGCATTTCTATACACCAATAGTGAACTTTCAGAAAGAGAGATTATAAAAACAATCCCATTTACCATCGCACCAAAAAAATTAAGCTACCTAGGAATAAACTTAACTAAAGAGGTAAAAGACCTCTACTCAGAAAACTACAGGACGTTGAAAAAAGAGATAGAGGAAGACATAAACATATGGAAGAACATACCGTGTTCATGGATTGGTAGGATCAACATCATTAAAATGTCCATACTACCCAAAGCAATCTATAAATTCAACGCACTTCCAATTAAAACACCAACGGCATACTTCACAGATCTAGAACGAACTCTCCAAAAATTCATCTGGATTCAAAAAAGACCCCGAATAGCTGCAGCAATCCTGAGAAACAACAAAGTAGGTGGGATCTCAATACCAGATATCAAGTTGTATTACAAAGCCACTGTTCTCAAAACCACCTCGTACTGGCACAAGAACAGGCATATAGATCAATGGAATAGAATAGAGAGCCCAGAAATCGGCCCGAACCAATATGCTCAATTAATATTTGACAAAGGAGGCAAGAACATACAATGGAGCCCAGATAGTCTCTTCAATAAATGGTGTTGGGAAAATTGGACAGATACATGCAAGAAAATGAAACTAGACCACCAACTTACACCATACACAAAAATAAACTCAAAATGGATAAAGGACTTAAATGTACAACAGGAAACCATAAAAATTCTAGAAGAATCCAAAGGCAACAAAATCTCAGACATATGCCGAAGCAATTTCTTCACTGATACTGCTCCTAGGGCACTTGAAACGAAAGAGAAAATGAACAAATGGAACTACTTCAAAATAAAAAGCTTCTGCACAGCAAAAGAAACCATCAACAAAACAACAAGAAAACCCACTGTGTGGGAAAACATATTTGCCAATGTCATATCTGATAAGGGCCTAATCTCCAAAATTTATAGGGAACTCATACAACTTAACAAAAGGAAGATAAACAATCCAATCAAAAATGGGCAAAGGACCTAAATAGACACCTTTCAAAAGAGGACATTCAGAAAGCCAAGAGACATATGAAAACATGCTCAAAGTCACTAATCATCCGAGAGATGCAAATCAAAACAACAATGAGGTACCATCTCACACCTGTCAGACTGGCTATCATCAACAAATCAACAAACGACAAGTGCTGGAGAGGATGTGGAGAAAAAGGAACACTTGTGCACTGCTGGTGGGAATGCAGACTGGTGCAGCCACTATGGAAGACAGTATGGAGTTTCCTTAAAAAACTGAAAATGGAACTCCCATTTGACCCTGTGATCCCACTTCTAGGAATATATCCCAGGAAACCAGAAACACCAATCAGAAAGGATATATGCACCCATATGTTCATAGCAGCACAATTCACCATAGCTAAGATCTGGAAACAGCCTAAGTGCCCATCTGTAGATGAATGGATTAGAAAACTGTGATACATCTACACGATGGAATACTATGCTGCTGTAAAAAAAAAAAAGGAACTCCTACCATTTGCAAAGGCATGGATGGAACTGGAGAGCATTATGCTAAGTGAAATAAGCCAGTCAATGAAGGAAAAATACCACGTGATCTCACTCATTCATGGATAATAGAGACCAGTATAAACTTTTGAACAGTAATAGATACAGAGGCAGAGCTTCCTCGAACAGATTGTCAAAATGCAGCGGGAAGACCGGGGAAAGTTGGGGGGCAGAAGGGAGGGGTATAAGAGATCAACCGAAGGACTTGTATGCATTCATATATGCATAACCAATGGACATGGGACGCTGGGGGGTGGGGGAGGCCAGGGGATAGTCAAGGGCAGGGGGGCGGGAAAGACACATATGTAATATCCTTTGTAATACTTTAAGCAATAAAAAAAAAAAATTTTTTTAAAACGTTAAAATTGACTCTCTGGTGGTTTCCCTAATAAGTCCTTTGCTTTACCAATATGACAAGGTAAGATTTTTGGAAGAAGGTCATTGCTGACGCACAAGAGGATGCCATATGCTTTGTTAGTGTTCTCCCTGCTACCTCATGGCTCTTGTAATTTGTCACAACAAATGCTTGTGACAACATTGGCAAGAGACAGCAAACCTGTTGTTGTTATTTTATTTTTATTAAGCACCGGCACACAGAGTATTAACGCTGTCCTGAATTATCCATAAAATGATTATTATTGTTGTTTGTAAACCCACAAATTTTGAAATCAGAAAAAAAAATCAATGTAGATCCTTTTCTTGAGAGCAGAAACCTGGCCTAGGATTGATTCATCTTTGTCAGTAACATATGAGGACTGGAGCCAACCGAACTTTGGAGAAGTCAGGAATATATGAACTCCTCCAGTGTGGCTCTCTCTCTCTCTCTCTCTCTCTCTCTCTCTCTCTCTCTCTCACTCACTGTGTGTGTCTCTCTCTCTCTCTTTCTTTTTTTTTTAAAGGTTTAAACAAACCCAGGATGAAGCTGTTCTCTCCTTCCATCCAGATCAGATTGGGAAATTCAGCATTGAATGCCATAAACCACAGTTAATTTCTTTCTCATTTAGTAAGAAAGTGGATTGTGGGGAAAACCAAGATGGAGGCATAGGTAAACACCGGAAATTACTGCCTCCTACAACAAATTCAAAAATACAACTAAAAGACAAAACAGACATCATTCAGAACCACAGGAAGGCTGGCTGAGTGGAAATTCTACAACTAGAGGGAAAGAGAAAAGCACACTGAGACTCATAGGAGGTGTGGAAGTGCAGAGGTACGGAGGCGAATGCGGCAAAGGCTGGCAACTGAGGACGCGGCTGTGTTTCTGAATCGGGAGGGAGTCACAAGCCCCCAAATGCTCTGAACTCCAGTTCTGGGTGAGTCTCTGGGGACCCAGGACTCATATGGGGAGAAACTGGACTGTCTGGCAGCGGGCATAACTCGGAACTTGAGGGCGGCTTTCCCTCAGAGGTCCTTGCAGCAATTACCAGGACACTGAGACACGGGGCCTCTAAGGGCAGTGCTGAGGATCAGCCATAGTTGTTTGCTCCGCCCTGTTGATCCCCTGAGACTACCCCCCAACCAAGCTGCCGCAGAGGATTTAGCAATCTGAAAATGACCTAACACACTGCAGCTGGGTCAGAGAGACCCAGAACATCCAAAAGAGGGTTCAAGGCCCCACAGCAGCTTGCATTGCTTCACAGCTGGGCCTCATTTCGGCACCTCCAAACCCCAAACAAGGAAGGGGAATCTGAAGATCTCTTTGTAGCTACTGCTGGGTAGCCTCAGGCAGAGGCTAAATTAGCACCTCCATAGATCCAAGAGCCAGTGTACCCAGTGGTCAGAGTGGGACCATCAAATTACAACTCATCAGATCCATAAGGGACACACTCAGGGGGCAGACTCAGGGAGCACCAAAGCCCCACTGAAGCAAGTCTTGCCTGATAAGGGTGTCTCCAGCACAGACGTTCTTCCACTGTAGACACAGCTGATTCTCACAGCCAATTGGCCTGGAGGTCAATTCCTCCCAGTGATACCTACCACAATCAAGGCTTAACTACAACAAGACTGTGCACAAAGACCACAAAGGGGTGCACCAACAGTGTCCACATCAGGTAATTGGGGAGGCTGAGCCACTGGGCCCTATAGGACACCTCGCACAGAAAGCCACTCTATCAACACAGGGAAGCATAAAAAATGCAGAGACAAAGAAAGAGGTCACAAATGACAGAAATGGAGGAAAGCAAACAACTGGATTTAGAGTTCAAAACCACACTTTTAAGGTTTTTCAAGAACTTTCTTGAAACCGCTGATAAATTTAGTAAGACCCTCAAAAAGACTGGTGAGACCGCCGATAAATATAGTGAGACCCTCAAGAACTCTAGTGAGACCCTCGAGGTTATGAAAAAGGACCAACTAGAAATTAAGCATACACTGACTGAAATAAAGGATATTATGCAGAGTTCCAACAGCAGAATAGAGGATCGCAAGAATCAAGTCAAAGATTTGAAATATGAAGAAGCAAAAATTACCTAACCGGAAAAGCAAAAGGAAAAAAGAATCCAAAAATACGAAGATAGCATAAGGCGCCTACAGGACAGCTTCAAGCGTACCAACATCCGAATTATAGGGGTGCCAGCAGAAGAGAGAGAGCAAGATATTGAAAACCTATTTGAAGAAATAATGACAGAAAACTTCCCCTACCTGGTGAAAGAAAGAGACTTACAAGAACCTACAACCAAGATTACTTCATGCAGCAAAGCTATCATTCAGAATTGAAGATCAGATAGAGAGCTTCACAGATATGGAAAAGCTAAAGGAGTTCATCACAACCAAACCAGTATTATATGAAATGCTGAAAGGTATTCTTTAAGAAGAGGAAGAAGAAGAAAAAGGTAAAGATACAAATTATGAACAACAAATACACATCTATCAACAAGTGAATCTAAAAATCAAGTGAATAAAAAATCATGAACAGAATAAACTGGTGAATATAATAGAATCAGGGGCATAGAAAGGGAGTGGACTGACTATTCTTGGGGGGAAAGGGGTGTGGGGGATGAGGGAATAGACTGGACAGAAATCGTGCTCTTATGGATGAGGATGGTGGGGGAGTGAGGGAGGAGGGAGGGGTGGGAACTGGGTGGAGGGGAGCGATGGGGGGAAAAGAGGAACAACTGTAATAATCTGAACAATAATGATTTAATTTAAAAAATAAATAAGTAAAGTAGTTTTGGACTGGCAATATACTGAAATGCCTGGAAATAGGAAGTAAATGTAAAACTTTTCTGGAGGAATTTCCGTAGAAAACTTTTCAAGGAAAATTAGCACTCACAGTAAAAATAAAACATGGCCCTATCCGCATTGGCTCAGTTGATAGAGTGTCTGCCTGGGGACCAAAGGGTCCCGGGTTCGATTCCACATACCTCAGTTGCAGGCTCCTCCCCGACCAGGGCCCTGGTCAGGGCTCCTGCAGGAGGCAACCAGTTGATGTGTTTCTCTCATATCGATATTTCTCTCTTTCCCTCTCTTCCACTCTCTCTAAAAATCAAGGCAAAATATCCTCACATGAGGATTTAAAAAAATAAATAAACCATAAAGGAAACAAGGCATCATGGGGAAGCACCAACAAAAATAATAGACAAGAAGCCTATTTAAAAAATAAAATATTGATGCCCTAGCCAGTTTTGTTCAGTGGTTTTGGTGTCAGCCTGTGGACTGAAGGGTCAGGGTTCAATTCCAGTCTAGGACACATGCCCGGGTTTCAAGCTGGATCCCCAATCAGTGCCGGAGGCACCTGGTCAATGATTCTCATCATTGATGTTTTTATCTCTCCCTCTCCCTCTCGTCAAAAATAAAAATATATTTTAAAAAAAAAAACAAACATGTAACCAAATAAAAAATAATAATAAAGTAAAATATTGAAATTACAAAAAAAAACAAAGTGGATTGTGTCAAGCCTGAAAGAAGGCAGCTAGTATGAATCCCTACACTCCCAATTGTATGACAAATGAGCTCTGAATGTCCCGGGCCTTGCACCAGCCTGCGCCCAGGACCAATGCTGACACTGGGTGGTTAGTGCTGACTGTGACTGGGGCACTTTGGCGCTTGGTTGCCAGGCCTCTCCAGGCATTCCTGAGGGTCTCTAGGAAGGTGCTCCTATGAGCTGAGCAACCCGTTTGCCCATGTCCTTTGATTAAAGGGTCCTTGTTAATATCCACTCTTTGCAAACTACGGAAGGTGGAGGAAGGCGGTGCTTCATCAGAGCCCCTGGTGCCCCGTCATGCCCTCCCCCAGGACATGGATTCCCTGAGCATTGTTCTGTCTGGATCCTGGCTCTGCCCTGGGAAGCAGCGCTAACAATCTCTTTCACTGGCTGGGGACACATCTTAGTCTGCCCTCCCTTCCCCAACTGTCTCCTGCCTCTCTGTCCTGCTTCTTGTGCACCAACTTCCTCCCTCCTCTTTTTCACAAAAAAATAGTCCTCCATGCCCAGCAACTCACCCACTAGATACCTAATGGTTCAATGTGCTCAGCAAGGGCACCTAAGGCTGCACAGGTGGCAAGTGATAGGACCAGAATGTAGACACTAGTCCAGGGGTGGGCAACCCCTGGCACGCATGCCAAACATGGCATGCCAGTAACTTTTGCTGGCATGCGAAACCCTCTCTTATAATCTTCCATTTACAATTTTTTTTCTTAATAATGACTTTTTTATTTATCAGATAAATTCAGTGTAGGTGCATCTTAGATAAATTAATAATTTTACATAACAAGTTATCTTAAAGGCTGTAGACATGGATTGACGAGAGAGGGGAAGAGCAATTTCTATGCCTCTGCCTTCACTCTCCCTGCCTGCCTAGATCCGACCAGTGTTTTGGTTTCATCCACATACGCTTGTGAATCTTTGTTCTCAGTGATGAATTTTGTTAAGTCTCATAATAGGAGTAGCATGATGGATGAAAGTAGTAGCTCGTGCATATCTCTGAAGGTCACGAAATATAAACCTGATGTAAAATCACTGTCATCAGTGAGGCAGCAGCAAAAGTCCCACTGAAAATATCAAACGGAGTCATAAAGTTTTCTGTCGGACTATCAGTATACATGTATACAATAAAAAATAGCCCTACCCCTAAACGGTTTGGCTCAGTGGATAGAGTGTCAGCCTGCGGACTGAAGGGTCCCATATTTGATTCCGGTCAAGGGCATGTACCTTGGTTGCGGGCACATCCCCACTAGGAGGTGTGCAGGAGGCACCTGATCAATGTTTCTCTCTCATCGATGTTTCTAACTCTCTATCCCTCTCCCTTCCTCTCTGTATAAAATCAATAAAATATACATTTAAAAAAATAATCATTTTAATAAAAAAAATAAATAAATAAATGTATTTTTCATCATCATATACTGTGTTTTTGTCGCTCAAATGAATTTTATCTTTTCTTCAAGGTTCTTCACATACGTACACCTTAAGAGATATCAAGTACGCATAACATGTTCTCTGAGTCAGAGATTTTGCTGGTTTTGGCACACACTCACAAAAAGGTTGCCCACCCCTGTCCTAGTCTGTCCACAAAGTTTGTTCCCCTATATTGGGGAGTATTCCTATTAGTTATGTGTTTCAGAAAACACTTCGAACCTGTCTTAATTTTATTCGAAAGGTTGTTAAATATGATATGTTTGAAGTAAATAAGTGAAGTTCTCCTAAAGTTAAGCATTTTCCCATTGGTCGTATTTGGATTCAATCTATTTTAGGGTCTAGAAAGAAAGAAAAAAAGCCCAATAGACTGAAGGCTTCCCCATGTGGGCCCCAGACAGTGCTGCTGGAACCCGGAGGCTGAAGACATGGTTGTCCTTTGACAATGACTCTGGAACTGCCGCCCAATTGCCAAATCCTGCCTCTCCATAGAATGTGAGGTACCCAAACCAGCACTTCTCAACCCTCAGCCAGATTATACATCTGTTTCATGATCCTGTGGGCTGGTTGCTCATTTCTTGTATTTTTCTCCAAGAGAAAACCCTTTTCTCTTTACTTCCCTCAGCCCTACTTTCCTTCTCTTCCTCCTCCCATCCCTACTCTGTGTGAGCATTGTCCTGTCTATGGTGTGCTGAGAGGGAGGGCATGTGGCAGCCATGCAAAGATGGTGCATTCATATTCCTCAAGCAGAGCCCGGAAAATAGAAAACTGTAGTTGAAGTTTCTCAAATTGGGAGGACGAGCCACACCTCAGATAACATCATCGGTGACTCTGAAATGGGAATTCTCATTAGCGTGACTTGTGGTGCTTTCTTAATCACAAATGCAGCCAGGAATGTCTATATTGAAAAGTCCTCACAGGCGGTGTTAATGGAGCTCCATCTCAAGTCTCCTTGTCCTGAGGAATAAGAGTTGGCTTTAAGTATTGAGTTTCAAGTAGTCTTCACTAGTGGTTGCCCCTGGTGTGACCTTTATCTCTCTACTTCTCAACCTCCTGGTCTTTCCCCCTCCTACTACCAAGCTCCTATGGAGGGGGGATCTGATTGATTGGTTAACCACCAACATATATGTTCAAATGAATAGCGATTGAATGAATGAATGATTGTTCACAAATAGAGCAACTTTGGCTCAGGCGTGATTCTCTTTTGTGTTAACAATAGTGACCTGATTCAGATGAAACACATATTTTTGCAAACCCAAAAGAACTCACCTGGATGCAGTTTTCTCTTGTGACAGTGGTGTAATTGAGAAGCACTATTGCAATTGAAAAGTCTTGTGATATGCAAGACAAGAACTTTGGGCATGCATGTCAATAAAAAGCAAGATGAGGTGCGAAAGGGTTAACACCTTCCTATGAGAGACTAGATGAGTGCTACTGAGGCTCAGGGACAAGAGGAATAGATTCCATATTGGGGGGAGGGAAGGACGAATAAAAAACTACCTTCTGATTCTTTCTCTTCTTATTTCCCCTTTACTTTTTCCCCAATTTCAAGGAAATTTATCCCTGTTCAGAAGTCTCTTCTGCATCTTTCCTCTCCCACCCGCTCACTCCTCCACCCCAGCCTCTAGCTCCCCTGGTGCCTCTTCCTTTCCACCTCACTTAGCATCTGGTCAGTTCTGGCTCCTTCCTCACTTAGGAACCTCCACACCCACATTTCCACAGAACACTTGTAGATACAATTTGTCTTCAAAGAAAAATTAAAGCAATTGATTATTACGAAGGAGATTATTTCATCACACATTTTTTCAGATATGGAAAACATAAATCTGAAAAGAGAAAATACTTGCATATTAAAATAAATATTTTCCTCAGTTCCAGAGAACTTGAATCTGTGTCTGAATTTTGATATGCTCATCTTCACATTGGAGGAAAGAAAGACATACTTCTAGAAGTTACTGCTTAATCCATGAAACCAAATAGAGGTAGAATTTTTTTTAATGGATTAAAAATAGATTTAGGTTGTGTGTATGCAACACTATCAATTTCAGCACAGAGATTTTTATTTCTAACATTCAGTGTTAAATTCAGACTGGAAGCAGGTATCAATAAATTTGTTAATATCTTTCCTTCCTTCAAAATTTTCTGTATTGCAGAATAATTAACATTCAATAATTTAACTCTGAAATGGAAATTTTCTTTTAATCTTTCTAGATATGTTCACTCTTCATAGAGAGTAGATTTAATAGGTAGACTCTTAAGATAATCTATGTTAGGGTTTTTGGCCTGTGACATGGGCTGTGAAAGAATTCACAACTGAGAGAAGAGAGAGGTGCAGAGAGAGGGAGTTCATTTTTACTTTCCCCAAGGGAAAGGGCTGGTGCATTGCTAACCAATACAAGGGCAAGCGATACACAACTTCTCCCCCTTTTAAAGCCCTGGCTGCTGCTGTAGGTGACATGGAAGGGAGGGGAATTTCAGGGCTGACATTGAGCAGACATCTGGGGGTTTTTTTGAAAACATTGTTAGGTTTTTTTTAGGAGACAGTCCAGGCAGATGTCCTAGGTAGGCGTCTTCCTCAGTTAGCATCCTCCATAGAGTAACAGTTATGAAGGGTTCAAAAGAGTCTTGTTGGAAGAGGAGGAGTGAAGGGGACGTATTAACTGTCCCTGAGTTGTAAAAATAGTAGGAAGGAGGGGTATGCGAAAATGTAGCCTTGAGAGTAACTTCTCTTGTCTTGAGGTTTAAACAAAGGGGCTGTTTGAATCAGAGGGGCTAACAATCTTGGGGTTTCATTACAGGTGCTTCTCATAATTGTGGAAGGCCACAGCAAAGAAATAGAAAGGCCTTTCTATCCTAATAATCTATTTCCGTCATTTCATTCCATAATGAGTAAAGTGGGGTTCAAAAGGACTGAAATCTTGCAAAGGCTTCAACCTACTTGGGGCTTCCAACCCTGGCTGCATGTTGGAATCATCTGGGGCACTTTTTTAAAAAATGCAGATGCTCAGGCCCCACCACTAGAGATTTGAATTTTAATGGTGAGTGTAGGGTATATATTTCAAAACTCCCAGATGATGCAAATAAGGGGTGAATTACATGCTCTGCATTGTGCCACCTCACTTACAGTAGATTAAATACACTCCGGGGACTATTTCTTAATGACCTAAGTCACTCATGTAGCGGAGGACATGAACAGGGCTGGGTAGTTAGGAGGCTGGGAGACCAACTTATACACAGATCTCACTGGGAAGCAGAATCCTGCCTGCAGGAGTGAGGGCGGGCACACAAACAGTTAATGACCAAGGCAGTGCTACTGAAAAGATGCAAAAACAAAAATGGGACTATTCAAGGAGACAGGGAATTCAGATTGTTTCATCATCCTAAGGTCAGATTAAGCACTTAGGAAACCTCCACCAGTGTTATATATATATACTAGAGGCCCTGTGCACAAAAATTTGTTCACTCGGTGGGGGGCTCCCTCACCCGGCCTGTGCTCTCTTGCAGTCTGGGACCCCTTGGGGGGTGTCCACCTGGTGGCTTAGGGCCACTCCCCAGGGGATCAGGCCTGAGCTGGCAGTCAGACATCCCTCTGGCAGCCCAGGAGCCCTCGGGGGATGTCCACTTGCCAGCGGGGACCAGGCCTAAGCTGCAGTCGGACATCCTTAGCGCTGCTGAGGTGGTGGGAGAGGATCCAGCCATCCCTGCTGTGCTAGCAGCCCTGAGCCCTCTTCAGTCTTCAGTCTTCACTCCTCAGTCTTCACTGCAGCCAGAGCCTTCGGTCTTCGCTCTGGGCCTGCGTATGCAAATTAACTACCATCTTTGTTGGGTTAATTTCCATGGTTGTTCTGATTGGCTGGTGGGTGTAGCGGAGTGACACCAATTTGCATGTTTCTCTTTTATTAGTGTTGATAGTGACTATTGATGAATATATCTTGATTGTCACATATTAAAATTTATCATATATCCTTTATGAACAATAATATGTGTGTGCCATGTTAGAAATCTTAACCTAACAGAATGTTATAACAATAATTTTCTGTTTTCCTCTAAAAGGGTTTTAAATTCTGTTCACACTCAGATCTATAATGCATTGAGAGGATGTCCGTGCAATGTATTTTGAGGTGATTTGGTGTGAACAATGGAATCAAGATGCACTTTTTTCCCATAAAGACATTCAATCCAGGCAGCACTATTTACTGAAAATGTTGCCCATTCCAACAACAGAGTAATTTTTATGTCATAAATCAAGTGACTGTGTATGTGGGTCTGGACTCTCGGTTCTCTTCAAGGTCCCATCTGTATGCTTTCCCATAAAGACCTCACGACCATGCCCTGGCCAGTGCTGGTCATGTTTGAGCATCATCCCAGGCACTGAGCATCTCCAGCTTGATTCCAGGTTGCCTGGGTGTGACCTTGATCCCCAGTAGGGTGCATGCAGGAGGCAGCCAACAGATGTTTCTCTCTCTCCCTCTCTCTCTCAAAATCAATAAAAGCATATAAAAACTGTCTCACTATTATGATTTCTATAGCTTTATATAATAGGTCTTCCTATCTAGTACTGTCAGTTTACCAGCTTTGTTATTGTTCAAGAGTATCTTTTCTCTGTGGAGTTGTTTCAACTGCAGTTGACATTAAATGTTATATTAGTTTCAGCTGTATACCATGGTGGTTACACATTTATTTGACTTAGGAAGTGATCCCCTGATAAGTCTAGTTCATATCCAACTGGCACCTACATATTACTGATTATATTCACTATTCCGTACTTTATATCCCCATGACTATCCTGTAACTGCCAATGTATACTTCTGAATCCCTTCACCTAAATTGGTTTGTGTTTCCTATTAAGTTTTAAAATCAGCATGTCAGTTCACACACACGTATACATACATAGACACACACAGACACACACACACACACACTCCTGGGACATCGATTAAGATTTATTGACTCCATAAATTGACTTGGATAAAATCGACACCTTCCTAATAATCAACACCTTCCTACTCATGAACAAAGTATTCCTCATTATTTGGAAGTTTTATCTACTTCTCTCAGGAAAATTTTGTAATTTTAAGTATAGATATTGTACACATTGTTAGATTTACTTATTTGATTATTTGTTGCTGTTATAAGTTATATTGCTTTAATATTACTTTCTATTGTGTGATACTTTATATGAAAAGAGAATAAATTTTTTAAAAAATATATGGTATTGATTTTTTACAGAGAGGAAGGGAGAGAGATAGAGAGTTAGAAACATCGATGAGAGAGAAACATCAATCAGCTGCCTCCTACACAACTCCCACTGGGGATGTGCCCCCAACCCAGGTACATGCCCTTGACCGGAAATGACCCTGGGACCTTTCAGTCCGCAGGCCGATGCTCTATCCACTGAGCCAAACCGGTTTTGGCCAGAATAAATTTTTCTATGTAGGTCATGTGTGCAGTGACTTTACTGAATACACTTATTAATTCTAATAATCTATAATTTTATTCTTTTTATAAAGCAGACATGATTATAGTTAATACACTACTTTGGTATACAGTAAAGTATGACACCACTGTAAAATAATAACAAGAAACATGGTATTTAATTTGCAATGCAAGAGAAATGATTAACATCTTTTGTCATAAAGAAGCTCTTAGAAACCAATAACAGAGACACTATAATGCAAGGAAACTGGAAAAAATAAAATGTAAAAATACAAATGACGACTAAGCATTAAGCATATATGATGATTGTGCTGAGCAGTGACGAAGACTAATTTCTCTGCAATATCACACTGAACAGAATAAAGACACTGACCCCTAATGTTCTTCAGTTGAACAGTGTTGTGTAGTTTGAAGTCTCATAAAATTGCTGAGTATCAACAATTAGGGGGAAAGATGGTTTTGAATCAAATTATAAATTTGGACTATCCTTAGCCCAAGCAATTCCAATTCATTGAAATTTTTTCAACATATTAGCTGAACAAATTCAAAAGGAGTGCTATAAAAACATGCCTGATGCAGATAAAATATGTAGCCAGTATAAGCTCTCTAAAACACCACTGGCCTTTTATTTTATCAGCACAACCCCAAAGGGTGTGCACAAAATCTGCTGGTAGTAGATGAGAGCGTGGGGAGCACAGTCAATAAGACTGTGATCTGTACATATGGGGCCTGGGGTGTACCGGAAATTGAGGGAACACTTAGTTTTGTGCAACTAATGCAAAATAATATTGAATGTAAGCTAGTAATAATTGAAAAGTGAAAAGAGACATAACACTGGGAGATGGGCATTAAAATGAAAAGGAAAGCAAAGATACATAAAGTAACAACTCTATATTTAACAGATGTCTATGTTGTCTAAAATCTAAGGAAGATTATTTTTAATGAATACATGTTAAATCTACCCCACGGTAAGTAAAATCAGAAATATATGGGAGCCCTGGAGGAAGGCCAGGCAATGGCATGTCCGTCCTAGGCTCTCGGTGTTAACATCTCCAGCCCCCGTCTCCTGGGCCTCAGTGCACAGCAGCAATGGGAACAGTCAGCCTGCTGCTCCAGTCCTCGCCACGCCCCCCTTTAGGTCACCTTGGAACAGGAGCTTCCTCAGGCCTGTGTTCAAATCAGCAGGGAGCGTCCCTGGCAACACACAAAGGAGGCCTCTCCACACCTTCCTGAGGACGGTCCTTGGGTCTGTCAGATGGTGGCAGGAGCAGGGGCGTGTGTTACTGTTCAGTCATCGCAATCGCACCACCAAGAGGTGGTAATTTTTTTCAATATTTTACATGCACTGCCACGTTATTTGCAAATTGTCATGCTATCATTTATTCCTAGCCAGTCTATTTTCTTTGTCTGACTTTATTGCATTGGTATCATCTTCCAAGTCAATGTTCGGAGCAGTGTGAGCACTCGTCCTTGGCTCCTTCTTGACCCAAGGGGAAAAGCTTTCAAGAATCATCCTTCGCCCTAACTGGTTTGGCTCAGTGGATAAAGCGTCAGCCTGCAGACTCAAGGGTCCCAGGTTCGATTCCAGTCAAGGGCATGTACCTTGGTTGAGGGCACATACCCAGTGGGGAGTGCAGGAGGCAGCTGATCGATGTTTCTAACTCTCTATCCCTATCCCTTCCTCTCTGTAAAAAAGCAATAAAATATATCAAAAAAAAAAAAGAATCATCCTTCAATGTGCTGTTTACTGTGGACTTTTAAAGGTGATCATCAGAATACGATTTTGTTTCTGTTTTCCACTAACTGATACTGACTGTTATCAAGTCAGGTTTTTGTATTTAGTCACGTGTTTCCTGAGTATTTTTCATATGCAAATAGTATCTCCAGCATTTTGCTATTGTAAAGGTGAAGCATCTAACACTATGTAATGCTATCTGTAAAAAAATGAGGAGTATGCCAGTTTTACTGCCCTTTTTAAAATAGATCTAAAACATTCTTAACATGACAATTCTGCTTACGTACCTGACAAAGCATATGTCTCTGCACATGGAAGTGCTGAACAGCTGAGTTCCAGAGCCGGCTTCCAGCTGACATGCATGTCATTACCTTTAGGAAAACAGGCTGAACCTCCTGCCAAACTCCACTGACAAGTGTGACCCTTACGGTGGCTCAGTGACCTCTCCTCCCTGCATGGCCACGGCGGCCTGGATTGTCTTCTAGATACAGCTATCCTCTCCGACAGCCAGCTCATCTCCGAAATGCCAACAAATGAGGTCATTGGAAGGAACCCAAAAAGAATGATTTCCTAAGCTTTACCACAGAATATGTTTGAAAGCGTTTACTGATGCCCCTGAAGCAGGAAGGTTAGATTGAGTGTTAAATTGTCTTCCTTTTAGTTGGCTGCTTCTGCGAAGTTCGTACAATGCTGCAGTCTGTGTACAGCATGCCGAAGGACTACTTACAACACAATTTCCGAGGCCAACAGAACCAGTTTTCTAGGTGGGTGATTTCCTCTTATGCTGGAAAGGAAGAGACTCGGCAAGCAGGTGTCTACTGAACTATCCTGTTTCCACAACTCACACACTCAATGCTGTGGGAGATAAGCATGATACAATGGAAAGCATAAAGTCAAACATTTCTAGAAACACTTCCATTATTAGCTTTTTAGCTCTACACAAGCTATTTAACTTCTCTAAACCTTAGTTACCACGGTCATAAAATAGCCCTTTAAAAAATCTGTTCTTCCCACACGAATAACCCTGTTCTGTGGATGAGAAACACTGCGATTCAGTAAGAAAGTGTGTTTTCTAAGACACAGTAATAGGAGGCAAATCCACGTTATGGAACTTGCTGTGCTCAGAGCTCTAAGAGAGAAATGAATGAGGACCGAGGTGTACGGAGCTTGGAGAGATCGTGTCTGCTTGGTGTGATCAGGGAGCCTCAGTGAGAGAACCACATTTGAGCTGAGCCCTGACTTGTGATTTGGGTTGTAAATCATGTGTCTGTGTACACTGAAAACATAGACAATTTGTGAATTGCAGAACTTCTTATGTCTTCCCCCTTTGAGGGGTGGAAACAGAGGTGGGTGGCATCATATCCTGGTCCTATTGCTGTGCATTTAAGACACCACAGGACTCCCGTGAGGGAAGAGTCATTTCAAACTCCCGGTCAATCCTGGGTAAGCAAACTGTGCCTTAGTGCTCTTCTTGTTTTACAAAAACGTGGGGAAGAATCTTTTCAATCTGTGTTTATACGATTGGAAACATTCCCCGTCCTTGTGGGAGGGAAGACTTCAGCAGTTGTCGGGAAAGGGTCTTATTCCCACCCCTGACTGGGTGACACTTCTCTTTCTCCCCTAGACCTCTCCTTCTCCTTCTCCTCCCCCTGTTCCTCCTCCTCTCCCTCCTCTCCCCCCTCCTCCTCCTCCTCCTTCTCCTCCTCCCCTCCTCCCCATCTTCCTCCTCCACCATTCTCCCCCTCACCCTCACCCTCCTCCTCCTTATCCCCCCCCTCCTCCTCCCCCTCTTCCTCTTCCACCTCTACTCCTCCACCTCCTCCTGCCCCTCCACCTCCTCCTCCTCCCCCTCCCCCTATACTTCCTCCCCCTCCTTCTCCTCCTCCTCCTTCTGTCCCTACATCTCCCCCTCCTCCTTCTCCTTCCCCTCCTCCTGCTTCTCCCCTCCTACTCCCCCTTCTCCTCCTCCTCCCCCTCCTCCTCTTTCTATTATTCCCCCAGTCTGTCCTTTTCTTCTCTCCTCCTCTTGCTTCTCCACGTCTTTGCTCATCTGAGTGGCGGTTTTCAGCTCCCGACCTGCCAAGTGGCCTGGCAGAGCCAGTGGTGAGCCAGGGGTCTTCCTGTTTGTGTCATTGAGGGCATTGTCCAAACTGCACATCACCCTATTTCCTGTTATTTGTGGGCAACTCCACAAAATCCAGCACAGGGAGACCCAGGACAGCCCCCTGGGCATGTCCATGAGATCCCAGACCCATGCTGTGCCTGCCTGAAAGCAGTTAAGAACCCTCCTGCTGATGACCTGGGAGTAAAATGAATGGTGGGCCCAGGGACTTCTAGGCCAGTGATGGCGAACCTCTGGCACGTGAAATTATATTTTGGTTGATTTTTCTTTGTTAAATGGCATTTAAATATATAAAATAAATATCAAATATATACATCTTTGTTTTACTATGGTTGCAAATATCAAAACATTTCTATATGTGACATGGCACCAGAGTTACGTTAGGGTTTTTCAAAATGCTGACACACCGAGCTCAAAAGGTCCCCATCACTGTTCTAGGCTGAGACCCAGTTTAAGGTCCAAGCAATTGCAAGTACAGTGGCACCTGCTATAATGAAGTCTTTTTCTAAGCACCCAGAAACCTAGCATCAACCTTGGCAGGGACGCAGGGAGGATGTTGAGTGGCACCTGGGAAAGGGGTGGATAGAGGCATCGTGCTGGGGAGAACTGACCATGTACTGGAGCTACTCAAGGCGGTGCCACCCAGAGCTGATCTGTGTGTGAAACACGCTGACAGCAGTGACCACCGGGTCAGATCCACACGGGGTGGATCTGCAGGCTCAGCAAAGAAGGGAAAGTCCCGCGTGTTAAACAGTCACCGAGGAATCCTGCTTCCACTTAAAGGCCACAGGTCCACTCAGACTCCAGTTCACTTATATTCCCAGTTTGACCTGTAAAATGGGAATAAAAATGGTATCTACTTACATGAGGGTTTTGCAAGGAAAAAATGGCATCGCGTCTTTCAGGTGCTCAGCATTCTCACTTGGCACATTCCGTTAACTCAGTGCTGACTGTTGGTTACATTTGTTTAGAAACACAGCCATGGGGCTAGGACTTGAGAATTCCCTACAGAAGTGAACGTGAACGCAGCTTCCCCAGTGACCTCCGAGGTCACCTCCTGCTGCTTTCTGTTCCTAGTCCCCAGGAGATCTGCCTTTGCCTCTTGGGTGTGTGTGTGTGTGTGTGTGTGTGTGTGTGTGGCTCCTCCCACACCACGCCCCCATCCCAGAGGGAGGAGGTGAGAAGAAGGGAGGGAGGGTCAGGGAAGGAGGGGAGGCTGCGGTTATGAATCCAGTTGGATCGAGGGGGGCGAGGGGCTGTATTATCTGAACCTGTTCCCTGTTTAGACCCAAGAATTGCTACAAAGAAGAGAGGATGTGGTGTCCCTCCACCACCTAAGGAATATGAAGTTCAGCTCCTGCTGGAGGCGGGGCCATTTCTGGGCTTAGCTGTGTGTTCAAGAGAATCGCATGTCTTTGGAACTGGGTTTTAGGTTGTTGTGTGTGTGTTTGTTTGGGGGGTGTTGAGAACACAGGGCTCCAGTTCTGTGGGTGCTGCAGTTTTGTCAGCAGCAGCAGGAGCCCTGCACGAGGCCTGGTGCTCTGAGTGGCTGAGGCCATTATTCTCCACATGCTCCCGTTCCACTTCGCCAGGCTGGCTCCTGCCTGAGCCCTGCCCGCTGGAGAACTGTTGGGAACTTAGCCCAAGTTCCTCCTCTCTCCTCTGCTCGCAGTAACAGGTGCCGGGTCCGGCCTTCTGCCTGGGGCTGGACCTCCTTGGATACTGGGTCTTAGACGGAGAAGCCATGAGAGGTTGTGGGTGTATAAGCATGAGTCTTTATTGCTGAAGCCAGTGGCCACACAGCCATCAGACAAGACAGTCCTCACAGCCAAGTCCACACAGGCAGGCAGCCGGACACCGGCTGGTGAATATGCATCTTTCCCATCAAGCAGCATCCGTCTCTGTACCCACAGCTGTTCTCTGGTCAGCCGCACGCTGCCCCCTGGACTCACCGCCTCACATCATAGCGGTACCTGAGCTCTCCGCTCAGCAGCGTCTCCTTTCTCTCCTGCCCAGCTGCTCTCTCCAGCAGACTTCTTCACCCACTCCAGCCTACTCCAGCCCGCCAGCTGGTCAGTCACCAACTTTTACACCATTTAGACAAAGAAGGCTTCACGCCAATAGTTACATCAATCACACTGGCTACTGAAGGGCCAAGTCCACCGTGTGTCCTTGTACCCGCTCATGGTATCTTGGCCTGGTTAGGATTCCCAGGCTCAGAGTCCTTGGACATCCCGTTTAGGCACATGCCCAGAGCGGCCTTTGGCCATTCTGGTGTATTGGTAACAAGGCCTTTGTGATTCCATTGGCCTTGACTATCCAGGCCCCACAAGGTTTTTCTTTGGCTTTGGAGAGAATAAATGCTATGGGCTTTGGCTTGGGTTGGGGCTAATGTTGTCTCTTTTTAAACAAAAATGATGGAACTAACAAATAACTGGAAGGAGCTCATACAGTCCTTCACTGAAATGCTGATCCTCGAGGTTGGCCCTGACCATCGGCACAGTCCTTGCTGTGTGCAGCCCCTCTCTGCCTGCCCCGCTCCTCCCTAAAGCCTGCTTAGCTGCACTCCTTGCCCTCTGCTTTGTTCTTTTGGTCTGTGGTGTTGTGAGTTGCCCTATGAATTTCCATCTTGGGTAGCAACTACCTGTGTGCCTCCAGGTTTGGACAAACCTTCCTCTTCTATATGGAAGATCAGAGGTTGCAGTCTGATAGAACCAAAGCGTATTCCATACCAATTTGGCTAAAAGCTAGCAGTAGTTGGTAGAGCACTTCTGGAAGGAGTGACATCGATATTTGTTAATCCTCACTGGCGGATATTTTTCCATTGATTTTTTAGGGAGACTGAGGGAGAGGGGAGGGGGTGAAGATTGTGAGAAAGAGAGAGGGAGGGAAACATTGATGTGAGAGAGACACATGGATTCATTGCCTCCCACACAGGCCCGCACTGGAGCCTGGGACACAACCTGCAACCCAGGTATGTGCTCTTGACTGTGAATCACACCCAATCCCGGAGTCAAGCTCTAACCATGGAGCTATACCTGCCAGGGAAGGCCGTATATTTCGATGCCAACCTTAAACATAAACAATAAGGTTTAGCATCCAAATGATACAGAACATTATCATCTGAGAGAGATGACATTTGACTAGCAAATGTACATAGCCATAGGAAGAGGAATCGAGTACTGTACGATACTTATGGATTAAAAATCTCTATAAAATTTATAGTGAGCTTCATGTGAACATTGCATGATCGAATAAATGAGTGGAATTTTGCAAACTGGAATAGCATTTAGAAAGCTGGTGTGTAGAGTTGTATATTTCTTTGTTCCCCTCACATCCTGTGTGGTTCAGGGTTCAGGATTGGGGAGAGGGCGACACGCAAATGAAAGAGACAAGATAAGAAATAACAATTTGGAAATATTGGGGGGCCAGGCGGGCAAGTCCAACTCAAGGAGAAGGACTTCCACTGGTGCTCAGGCCTCACCAGCCTTTTATTGGTTTGGGATCCACCCAGAGCCCTTAGGCAGGCAATTTCCAGGAACAGGCAGACTAGCCCATCAGCAAGGATTTCCATAATAAGAAATGGGGAAGTTGCTTCAGCTACCATTGTCTGAACTAACAGTGGGTGCACAGCCCTGACCTTTGCCAGGGCATCAAGGGTCACCAGCCTTCCGGGCTCCTTGTCCACACCTCTCTGCTACTGAAGACAATAGGGGGCTTCCCACAGCTGGTTGGGACAGTTTAAACCAGCTGGTTTAATAGAATAGGACAGCGATTTCTAATCTTTTTCATCTCACGCTGCACATAAAATAAGTATGAAAGTTCCCTGGCACAACAGATATATATATATTTTTTGCAGATCAGACAGAAACATTGGTATAATTTTGATTCATTCACACCAGGTGACTTTTGAGTTGGCTGCTGTCATTGTTTTTATTTGACCTTCTAAGGGAAGAGAGGTCAGTGCCCTGAGTAAATAGTCAGGTGGTGGGCGTTTTAGGAATTCTTGGGCACCCCCAGTGTGCCTGCTGTGGACGCTGGTTGACAACTTCTGAAATCGGAGGGTGTGCTATGGAAGGGAACCCCGGGGAGGGAACAGCATGTTTGGAGAAACAAAATGGTCAGAGGGGGTGAGGCTGGGGTCCCAGGTGGGTCAGGGGGTGCTTTATGGCTGTGCTTCTCAAGCTGTTCACACCTTGTGCTGATGGAACATGTTTGTTTTGTTCTCTTAAATTTCTAATCTGCAGAGAACAGTCCTAAAGAATATAAACAGGCAGGGGCCGACACAACCAAAACAACCGGATGGATGACCGACCAGCAGGCTGCGGGGGGCGACCAGAACTGCAGGGGGGTCACTGAGGGACGACCACATGACCGAACAGCAGGCTGCGTGGGGCGACAAGCCCGCCAGGGGGCTCAGTGAGTGACGACCACATGACCGAAGCACAGGTGCGTGGGCGACCAGGCCGGCAGGGGGGTCAGCGAGGGATGACCACATGACCGGACAGAAGGCTGCATGGGCGACCAGGACGGCAGGGGGGTCAGTGAGGGACGACAACATGACCGAACAGCCGGCTGCGTGGAGCGACCAGGCCGGCAGGGGGGTCAGTGAGGGATGACCACATGACCGAAGAGCAGGTGCCTGTGGAGACCAGGCCGCCAGGGGGGTCAGTGAGGGACGACCATTTGACCGAATAGCAGGTGCGTGGGCGACCAGGCCGGCAGGGGGGTTAATGAGGGATGACCACATGACCAAATTGCAGGCTGCATGGGGTGACCAGGCCAGCAGGGGGGTCAGCGAGGGACGACCACATGACTGAGCAGCAGGCTGCGTGGGGCAACCAGGCCGGCTTCGGGGTCAGTGAGGGACGACCACATGACCGAACAGCAGCCTTGGTGGGCGACCAGGCCGGCAGGGGGTCAGTGAGGGACGACCACATGACCGAACAGCAGGCTGCGTGGGGCGACCAGGCCGGCAGGAGGGTCAGTGAGGGACAACCACATGACCGAACAGCAGGCTGCGTGGGGCGACCAGGCCGGCAGGAGGGTCAGTGAGGGACAACCACATGACCGAACAGCCGGCTGCGTGGGGCACCAGCCTGGCAGGAGGGTCAGTGAGTGACGACCACATGACCGAACAGCAGGGTGCGTGGGGCGACAGGCCGGCAGGAGGGTCAGTGAGGGACGACCACATGACCAAACAGCAGGTGAGTGGGGCTAACAGGACGGCAGAAGGGTCAGTGAGGGACGACCACATGACCGAACAGCAGGTGCGTGGGCGACCAGGCCGGCAGAAGGGTGAGTGAGGGACGACCACATGACCGAACAGCAGGCTTCGTGGGGAGACCAGGCCGGCAGGGGGGTCAGTGAGGGACGATCATATGACCGAACAGCAGGCTGCGTGGGGCGACCAGGCCAGCTGGGGGGGTCAGTGAGGGACGACCGCATGACCGAATAGCAGGTGCGTGGGTGACCAGGCCGGCAGGGGGGTTAGTGAGGGACGACCATATGACCGAAGAGAAGGTGCGTGGGCGACCAAGCCGGCAGGGCGGTCAGTGAGGGACGACCACATGACCGAACAGCAGGCTGCGTGGGGCGACCAGGCCGGCATAGGGGTGAGTGAGGGACAACCATATGACCGAACAGGAGGCTGTGTGGGGCGACCAGGACGGCAGGGGGTCAGTGAGGAACGACCACATGACCGAAGAGCAGGCTGTGTAGGGCGACCAGGACGGCAGCAGGGTCAGTGAGGGATGACCACATGACCGAAGAGCAGGCTGTGTAGGGCTACCAGGCCGGCAGGGGTGTCAGTGAGGGACGACCACTTGACTGAGCAGCACGCTGTGTGGGGCAACCAGGCAGGCAGGGGTGTCAGTGAGGGACGACCACTTGACTGAGCAGCAGGCTGCGTGGGGCAACCAGGCAGGCAGGAGGGTCAGTTAGGGACGACCATATGACCGAACAGCAGGCTGCGTGGGGCGACCAGGACGGCAGGGGGGTCAGTGAGGGATGATCACATGACGGAACAGCAGGATGCGTGGGGCGACCAGGCCGGCAGGGGGCGACCACATGACCGAACAGCATGCTGTGTAGGGCGACCAAGCCTGCAGGGGGGTCAGTGACTGACGACCACATGACCAAACAGCAGGTGCGTGGGCGACCATGCCGGCAAGGGGGTTAGTGAGGGATGACCACATGACCGCACAGGAGGCTGCGTGGGGCGACCAGGCCAGCAGGGGGGTTAGTGAGGGACGACAATATGACCTAATAGCAGGCTGCGTGGGGCGACCGGGTCGGCAAGGGGGTCAGTGAGGGACGACCACATGACCGAACAGCAGGCTGCATGGGGCGCCCAGGATGGCAAGGTGTTAATAAGATACGACCACATGACCAAAAAGCAGGTGCGTGGGGTGACCAGGCCGGCAGGGGGTTCAGTGAGTGAAGACCACATGACTGAACAGCAGGCTGCGAGGGGCAAGCAGGCCGGCAGTGGGTCAATGAGGGATGATCACATGACACAACAGCAGGCTGCGTAGGCGACCAGGCCAGTTGGGGGGTCAGTGAGGGACGACCACATGACCGAACAGCAGGCTGCGTGGGGCGAACAGGCCGGAAGGGGTGTCGGCGAAGGATGACCACATGACCAAATTGCAGGCTGCGTTCGGCGACCAGGCCAGCAGGGGATCAGTGAGGGACGACCACATGACCGAACAGCAGGCTTGGTGGGGCGACCAGCCCGGCAGGGGGTCAGTGAGGGACGACCACATGACCGAACAGCAGGATGCCTGGGGCGACCCGCCCAGCAGGGGGGTCAGTGAGTGACGACCACATGACCGAACAGCAGCATGCGTGGGGCGACCAGGCCGGCATAGGGGTGAGTGAGGGACAACCATATGACCGAACAGCAGGCTGCGTGGGGCGACCAGGCCGGCATAGGGGTGAGTGAGGGACAACCATATGACCGAACAGGTTGCTGTGTGGGGCGACCAGGACGGCAGGGGGGTCAGTGCGGCACGACCACATGACCGAACAGCAGACTGCGTGAGGCGACCAAGCCGGCAGGGCGGTCAGTGAGGGACGACCACATGACCGAACAGCAGGCTGCGTGGGTCGACCAGGCCAGCTGGGGGGGGTCAGTGAGGGACGAACACATGACCGAATAGCAGGTGCGTGGGTGACCAGGCCGGCAGGGGGGTTAGTGAGGGACGACCATATGACCGAATAGCAGGTGCGTGGGCGACCAAGCCGGCAGGGCGGTCAGTGAGGGACGACCACATGACCGAACAGCAGGCTGCGTGGGGCGACCAGGCCGGCATAGGGGTGAGTGAGGGACGACCACATGACCGAACAGCAGGCTTCGTGGGGCGACTAGGCCGGCATAGGGGTGAGTGAGGGACAACCATATGACCGAACAGGAGGCTGTGTAGGGCGACCAGGACGGCAGGGGGGTTAGTGAGGGACGACCACATGACCGAACAGCAGGTGCCTGTGTAGTCCAGGCCGGCAGGGGTGTCAGTGAGGGACCACCACATGACCAAACAACACGTGCGTGGGCGACCAGGCCGACGGGGGGTAAGTGAGGGACGACCACATGACCGAACAGCAGGCTGGGTGGGGAGAACAGGCCAGCTGGGGGGTCAGTGAGGGACGACCACATGACTGAACAGCAGGCTGCGTGGGGCGACTTAGCCAGCTGGGGGGTTAGTGAGGGACGACCACATGACCAAACAGCAGGATGCGTGGGGCGACCGGGCCGGCAGGGGGGTCAGTGCGGGATGACCATATGACCGAACAGCAAGCTGCGTGGGGAGACCAAGCCTGCAAGGGGGGTCAGTGACTGACGACCACATGACCAAACAGCAGGTGCGTGGGCGACCAGGCCGGCAGGGGGGTGAGTGAGGGATGACCACATGACGGAACAGCAGGCTGCGTGGGGCGACCAGGCCGGCAGGGGGGTTAGAGAGAGACGACCATATGACCAAACAGCAGGCTGCGTGGGGCGACCAGGCCGGCAAGAGGGTCAGTGAGGGATGACCACATTACCAAACAGCAGGCTGGGTGGGGAGAACAGGCCAGCTGGGTGGTTAGTGAGGGACGACCACACGACCGAACAGCAGGCTGCGTGGGGCGTCCAGGCCGGCAGGAGGGTCAGTGAGGGACGACCACATGACCGAACAGCAGGATGCGTGGGGTGACCAAGCCGGCAGAGGGTCAGTGAGGGATGATCACATGACACAACAGCAGGCTGCGTAGTCGACCAGGCCAGTTGGGGGGTCAGTGAGGGACGACCACATGACTGAGCAGCAGGCTGCGTGGGGCGACCAGGCCGGCAGGGGGTTCAGTCAGGGATGACCACATGACGGTACAGCAGGCTTCGTGGGGCGACCAGGCAGGCAGGGCGGTCAGTGAGGGATGACCACATGACTGAACAGCAGGCTGCATGGGGCGACTAAGCCAGCTGGGGGGTTAGTGAGGGACGACCACATGACCAAACAGCAGGATGCGTGGGGTGACCAAGCCGGCAGTGGGTCAGTGAGGGATGATCACATGACACAACAGCAGGCTGCGTAGGCGACCAGGCCAGTTGGGGGGTCAGTGAGGGACGACCACATGACTGAGCAGCAGGCTGTGTGGGGCAACCAGGCCGGCAGGAGGGTCAGTGAGGGACGACCACATGACCGAACAGCAGGCTGGGTGGGGAGACCAGAACGGCAAGGGGTTAATAAGGTACGACCACATGACCAAAAAGCAGGTGCGTGGGGAGACCAGGCCGGCAGGGGGATCAGTGAGGGACGACCATATGACCAAACAGCAGGTGCGTGGGGCGACCAGGCCGGAGGGGGTCAGTGAGGGATGACCACATGTATGCACAGCAGCCTGCGTGGGGCGATCAGGCCGGCAGAGGGGTCAGTGAGGGACGACCACATGACCGAACAGCAGGCTGTGTGGGGCAACCAGGCAGGCAGTGGGTCAATGAGGGATGATCACATGACACAACAGCAGGCTGCGTAGGCGACCAGGCCAGTTGGGGGGTCAGTGAGGGACGACCACATGACCGAACAGCAGGCTGCGTGGGGCGACCAGGCCGGAAGGGTTGTCGGCGAAGGATGACCACATGACCAAATTGCAGGCTGCGTTCGGCGACCAGGCCAGCAGGGGGGTCAGTGAGGGACAACCACATGACCGAACAGCAGGCTGCGTGGGGCGACCAGGCCGGCAGGAGGGTCAGTGAGGGACAACCACATGACCGAACAGCCCGCTGCGTGGGGCACCAGCCCGGCAGGAGGGTCAGTGAGTGACGACCACATGACTGAACAGCAGGGTGCGTGGGGCGACAGGCCGGCAGGAGGGTCAGTGAGGGACGACCACATGACCGAACAGCAGGTGCGTGGGCGACCAAGCCGGCAGAAGGGTGAGTGAGGGACGACCACATGACCGAACAGGAGGCTGTGTGGGGCGACCAGGACGGCAGGGGGGTCAGTAAGAAACGACCACATGACCGAAGAGCAGGCTATGTAGGGCGACCAGGACGGCAGGGGGGTCATTGAGGCACGACCACATGACCGAACAGCAGGCTGCGTGGGGCGACCAAGCCGGCAGGGCGGTCAGTGAGGTACGACCACATGACCGAACAGCAGGCTGCGTGGGGCGACCAGGCCGGCATAGGGGTGAGTGAGGGACGACCACATGACCGAACAGCAGGCTGCGTGGGGCGACCAGGCCGGCATAGCGGTGAGTGAGGGACAACCACATGACCGAACAGGAGGCTGTGTAGGGCGACCAGGACGGCAGGAGGGTTAGTGAGGGACGACCACATGACCGAACAGCAGGCTGCGTGGGGCGACCAGGCCGGCATAGGGGTGAGTGAGGGACAACCATATGACCGAACAGGAGGCTTTGTAGGGCGACCAGGACGGCAGAGGGGTCAGTGAAGGACGACCACATGACCGAACAGCAGGTGCCTGTGTAGTCCAGGCCGGCAGGGGTGTCAGTGAGGGACCACCACATGACCAAACAACACGTGCCTGGGCGACCAGGCCGGCAGGGGGGTCAGTGAGGGACGACCACATGACCGAACAGCAGGCTGCGTGGGGCGACCAGGCCGGCAGGGGGGTCAGTGAGGGATGACCACATGACTGAGCAGCAGGCTGCGTGGGGCAACCAGGCAGGCAGGGGTGTCAGTGAGGGACGACCACTTGACTGAGCAGCAGGCTGCGTGGGGCAACCAGGCAGGCAGGGGTGTCAGTGAGGGACGACCACATGACCGAACAGCAGGCTGGGTGGGGAGACCAGGACGGCAAGGGGTTAATAAGGTACGACCACATGACCAAAAAGCAGGTGCGTGGGGAGACCAGGCCGGCAGGGGGGTCAGTGAGGGACGACCACATGACCGAACAGCAGGCTGGGTGGGGAGACCGGGCCGGCAGGGGGGTCAGTGCGGGATGACCATATGACCGAACAGCAAGCTGCGTGGGGAGACCAGGCCGGCAAGAGGGTCAGTGAGGGACGACCACATGACCAAACAGCAGGCTGGGTGGGGAGAACAGGCCAGCTGGGGGGTTAGTGAGGGACGACCACACGACCGAACAGCAGGCTGCGTGGGGCGTCCAGGCCGGCAGGAGGGTCAGTGAGGGACGACCACATGACCGAACAGCAGGATGCGTGGGGTGACCAAGCCGGCAGTGGGTCAGTGAGGGATGATCACATGACACAACAGCAGGCTGCGTAGGCGACCAGGCCAGTTGGGGGGTCATTGAGGGACGACCACATGTCCGAGCAGCAGGCTGTGTGGGGCAACCAGGCCGGCAGGAGGGTCAGTGAGGGACGACCACATGACCGAACAGCAGGCTGGGTGGGGAGACCAGGACGGCAAGGGGTTAATAAGGTACGACCACATGACCAAAAAGCAGGTGCGTGGGGAGACCAGGTCGGCAGGGGGGTCAGTGAGGGACGACCATATGACCAAACAGCAGGTGCGTGGGGCGACCAGGCCGGAGGGGGTCAGTGAGGGATGACCACATGTATGCACAGCAGCCTGCGTGGGGCGATCAGGCCGGCAGAGGGGTCAGTGAGGGACGACCACATGACCGAACAGCAGGCTGTGTGGGGCGCCCAGGACGGCAAGGTGTTAATAAGGTACGACCACATGACCAAAAAGCAGGTGCGTGGGGTGACCAGGCCGGCAGGGGGCTCAGTGAGTGAAGACCACATGACCGAACAGCAGGCTGCGAGGGGCAACCAGGCAGGCAGTGGGTCAATGAGGGATGATCACATGACACAACAGCAGGCTGTGTAGGCGACCAGGCCAGTTGGGGGGTCAGTGAGGGACGACCACATGACCGAACAGCAGGCTGCGTGGGGCGACCAGGCCGGAAGGGGTGTCGGCGAAGGATGACCACATGACCAAATTGCAGGCTGCGTTCGGCGACCAGGCCAGCAGGGGGGTCAGTGAGGGACGACCACATGACCGAACAGCAGGCTTGGTGGGGCGACCAGCCCGGCAGGGGGTCAGTGAGGGACGACCACATGACCGAACATCAGGATGCGTGGGGCTACCCGCCCAGCAGGGGGGTCAGTGAGTGACGACCACATGACCGAACAGCAGGCTGCGTGGGGCGACCAGGCCAGCTGGGGGGGTCAGTGAGGGACGACCACATGACCGAATAGCAGGTGCGTGGGTGACCAGGCCAGCAGGGCGGTCAGTGAGGGACAACCACATGACCGAACAGCAGGCTGCGTGGGGCGACCAGGCCGGCATAGGGGTGAGTGAGGGACAACCATATGACCGAACAGGAGGCTGTGTAGGGCGACCAGGACGGCAGGGGTGTTAGTGAGGAATGACCACATGACCGAACAGCAGGCTGGGTGTGGCGACCAGGCCAGCAGGGGGGTCAGTGAGGGATGACCACATGACCGAAGAGCAGGCTTTGTAGGGCGACCAGGACGGCAGAGGGGTCAGTGAAGGACGACCACATGACCGAACAGCAGGTGCCTGTGTAGTCCAGGCCGGCAGGGGGGTCACAGAGGGACCACCACATGACCAAACAACACGTGCGTGGGCGACCAGGCCGGCAGGGGGGTCAGTGAGGGACGACCACATGACCGAACAGCAGGCTGCATGGGGCGAACAGGCCTGCAGGGGGGTCAGTGAGGGACGACCACATGACTGAGCAGCAGGCTGCGTGGGGCAACCAGGCAGGCAGGGGGGTCAGTTAGGGACGACCATATGACCGAACAACAGGCTGTGTGGGGCGACCAGGCCGGCAAGGGGGTCAGTCAGGGATGACCACATGACGGAACAGCAGGCTTCGTGGGGCGACCAGGCAGGCAGGGCGGTCAGTGAGGGATGACCACATGACTGAACAACAGGCTGCGTGGGGCGACTAAGCCAGCTGGGGGGTCAGTGACTGACGACCACATGACCAAACAGCAGGTGCGTGGGCGACCAGGCCGGCAGGGGGGTGAGTGAGGGACGACCATATGACCAAACAGCAGGTGAGTGGGGCGACCAGGCCGGCAGGGGGTTAGTGAGGGACGACCATATGACCGAACAGCAGGCTGCGTGGGGCGACCAGCCCGGCAAGGGGGTCAGTGAGGGACGACCACATGACCGAACAGCAGGCTGGGTGGGGAGACCAGGACGGCAAGGGGTTAATAAGGTATGACCACATGACCAAAAAGCAGGTGCGTGGGGCGACTAAGCCAGCTGGGGGGTTAGTGAGGGACGACCACATGACCAAACAGCAGGATGCGTGGGGCGACCGGGCCGGCAGGGGGGTCAGTGCGGGATGACCATATGACCGAACAGCAAGCTGCGTGGGGAGACCAGGCCGGCAAGAGGGTCAGTGAGGGACGACCACATGACCAAACAGCAGGCTGGGTGGGGAGAACAGGCCAGCTGGGGGGTTAGTGAGGGACGACCACACGACCGAACAGCAGGCTGCGTGGGGCGTCCAGGCCGGCAGGAGGGTCAGTGAGGGATGATCACATGACACAACAGCAGGCTGCGTAGGCGACCAGGCCAGTGGGGGGGTCATTGAGGGACGACCACTTGTCCGAGCAGCAGGCTGTGTGGGGCAACCGGGCCGGCAGGAGGGTCAGTGAGGGACGACCACATGACCGAACAGCAGGCTGGGTGGGGAGACCAGGACGGCAAGGGGTTAATAAGGTACGACCACATGACCAAAAAGCAGGTGCGTGGGGAGACCAGGTCGGCAGGGGGGTCAGTGAGGGACGACCATATGACCAAACAGCAGGTGCGTGGGGCGACCAGGCCGGAGGGGGTCAGTGAGGGATGACCACATGTATGCACAGCAGCCTGCGTGGGGCGATCAGGCCGGCAGAGGGGTCAGTGAGGGACGACCACATGACCGAACAGCAGGCTGTGTGGGGCGCCCAGGACGGCAAGGTGTTAATAAGGTACGACCACATGACCAAAAAGCAGGTGCGTGGGATGACCAGGCCGGCAGGGGGCTCAGTGAGTGAAGACCACATGACCGAACAGCAGGCTGCGAGGGGCAACCAGGCAGGCAATGGGTCAATGAGGGATGATCACATGACACAACAGCAGGCTGTGTAGGCGACCAGGCCAGTTGGGGGGTCAGTGAGGGACGACCACATGAACGAACAGCAGGCTGCGTGGGGCGACCAGGCCGGAAGGGGTGTCGGCGAAGGATGACCACATGACCAAATTGCAGGCTGCGTTCGGCGACCAGGCCAGCAGGGGGGTCAGTGAGGGACGACC
The DNA here is from genome assembly GCF_963259705.1 of Myotis daubentonii. Taxonomy (NCBI): domain Eukaryota; kingdom Metazoa; phylum Chordata; class Mammalia; order Chiroptera; family Vespertilionidae; genus Myotis; species Myotis daubentonii. The sequence goes on from NC_081850.1 coordinate 6,458,011, forward strand.
ACATGACCGAACAGCAGGCTTGGTGGGGCAACCAGCCCGGCAGGGGGTCAGTGAGGGACGACCACATGACCGAACATCAGGATGCGTGGGGCTACCCGCCCAGCAGGGGGGTCAGTGAGTGACGACCACATGACCGAACAGCAGGCTGCGTGGGGCGACCAGGCCGGTAGGGGGGTCAGTGAGGGACGACCATATGACCGAACAGCAGGCTGCGTGGGGCGACCAGGCCAGCTGGGGGGGTCAGTGAGGGACGACCACATGACCGAATAGCAGGTGCGTGGGTGACCAGGCCAGCAGGGCGGTCAGTGAGGGACAACCACATGACCGAACAGCAGGCTGCGTGGGGTGACCAGGCCGGCGTAGGGGTGAGTGAGGGACGACCACATGACCGAACAGCAGGCTGCGTGGGGCGACCAGGCCGGCATAGGGGTGAGTGAGGGACAACCATATGACCGAACAGGAGGCTTTGTAGGGCGACCAGGACGGCAGGGGTGTTAGTGAGGGATAACCACATGACCGAACAGCAGGCTGGGTGTGGCGACCAGGCCAGCAGGGGGGTCAGTGAGGGATGACCACATGACCGAAGAGCAGGCTTTGTAGGGCGACCAGGACGGCAGAGGGGTCAGTGAAGGACGACCACATGACCGAACAGCAGGTGCCTGTGTAGTCCAGGCCGGCAGGGGGGTCACAGAGGGACCACCACATGACCAAACAACACGTGCGTGGGCGACCAGGCCGGCAGGGGGGTCAGTGAGGGACGACCACATGACCGAACAGCAGGCTGCATGGGGCGAACAGGCCTGCAGGGGGGTCAGTGAGGGACGACCACATGACTGAGCAGCAGGCTGCGTGGGGCAACCAGGCAGGCAGGGGGGTCAGTTAGGGACGACCATATGACCGAACAACAGGCTGTGTGGGGCGACCAGGCCGGCAAGGGGGTCAGTCAGGGATGACCACATGACGGAACAGCAGGCTTCGTGGGGCGACCAGGCAGGCAGGGCGGTCAGTGAGGGATGACCACATGACTGAACAACAGGCTGCGTGGGGCGACTAAGCCAGCTGGGGGGTCAGTGACTGACGACCACATGACCAAACAGCAGGTGCGTGGGCGACCAGGCCGGCAGGGGGGTTAGTGAGGGACGACCATATGACCAAACAGCAGGTGAGTGGGGCGACCAGGCCGGCAGGGGGTTAGTGAGGGATGTCCACATGACCGAACAGCAGGTGCGTGGGCGACCAGGCCGGCAGGGGGGGTGAGTGAGGGATGACCACATGACCGAACAGCAGGCTGCGTGGGGCGACCAGGCCGGCAGGGGGGTTAGTGAGGGACGACCATATGACCGAACAGCAGGCTGCGTGGGGCGACCAGCCCGGCAAGGGGGTCAGTGAGGGACGACCACATGACCGAACAGCAGGCTGGGTGGGGAGACCAGGACGGCAAGGGGTTAATAAGGTACGACCACATGACCAAAAAGCAGGTGCGTGGGGCGACTAAGCCAGCTGGGGGGTTAGTGAGGGACGACCACATGACCAAACAGCAGGCTGCGTGGGGCGACCGGGCCGGCAGGGGGGGCAGTGCGGGATGACCATATGACCGAACAGCAAGCTGCGTGGGGAGACCAGGCCGGCAAGAGGGTCAGTGAGGGACGACCACATGACCAAACAGCAGGCTGGGTGGGGAGAACAGGCCAGCTGGGGGGTTAGTGAGGGACGACCACACGACCGAACAGCAGGCTGCGTGGGGCGTCCAGGCCGGCAGGAGGGTCAGTGAGGGACGACCACATGACCGAACAGCAGGCTGCGTGGGGCGTCCAGGCCGGCAGGAGGGTCAGTGAGGGATGATCACATGACACAACAGCAGGCTGCGTAGGCGACCAGGCCAGTTGGGGGGTCATTGAGGGACGACCACATGTCCGAGCAGCAGGCTGTGTGGGGCAACCGGGCCGGCAGGAGGGTCAGTGAGGGACGACCACATGACCGAACAGCAGGCTGGGTGGGGAGACCAGGACGGCAAGGGGTTAATAAGGTACGACCACATGACCAAAAAGCAGGTGCGTGGGGAGACCAGGTCGGCAGGGGGGTCAGTGAGGGACGACCATATGACCAAACAGCAGGTGCGTGGGGCGACCAGGCCGGAGGGGGTCAGTGAGGGATGACCACATGTATGCACAGCAGCCTGCGTGGGGCGATCAGGCCGGCAGAGGGGTCAGTGAGGGACGACCACATGACCGAACAGCAGGCTGTGTGGGGCGCCCAGGACGGCAAGGTGTTAATAAGGTACGACCACATGACCAAAAAGCAGGTGCGTGGGGTGACCAGGCCGGCAGGGGGCTCAGTGAGTGAAGACCACATGACCGAACAGCAGGCTGCGAGGGGCAACCAGGCAGGCAGTGGGTCAATGAGGGATGATCACATGACACAACAGCAGGCTGTGTAGGCGACCAGGCCAGTTGGGGGGTCAGTGAGGGACGACCACATGACCGAACAGCAGGCTGCGTGGGGCGACCAGGCCGGAAGGGGTGTCGGCGAAGGATGACCACATGACCAAATTGCAGGCTGCGTTCGGCGACCAGGCCAGCAGGGGGGTCAGTGAGGGACGACCACATGACCGAACAGCAGGCTTGGTGGGGCGACCAGCCCGGCAGGGGGTCAGTGAGGGACGACCACATGACCGAACATCAGGATGCGTGGGGCTACCCGCCCAGCAGGGGGTCAGTGAGTGACGACCACATGACCGAACAGCAGGCTGCGTGGGGCGACCAGGCCGGTAGGGGGGTCAGTGAGGGACGACCATATGACCGAACAGCAGGCTGCGTGGGGCGACCAGGCCAGCTGGGGGGGTCAGTGAGGGACGACCACATGACCGAATAGCAGGTGCGTGGGTGACCAGGCCAGCAGGGCGGTCAGTGAGGGACAACCACATGACCGAACAGCAGGCTGCGTGGGGTGACCAGGCCGGCGTAGGGGTGAGTGAGGGACGACCACATGACCGAACAGCAGGCTGCGTGGGGCGACCAGGCCGGCATAGGGGTGAGTGAGGGACAACCATATGACCGAACAGGAGGCTTTGTAGGGCGACCAGGACGGCAGGGGTGTTAGTGAGGGATGACCACATGACCGAACAGCAGGCTGGGTGTGGCGACCAGGCCAGCAGGGGGGTCAGTGAGGGATGACCACATGACCGAAGAGCAGGCTTTGTAGGGCGACCAGGACGGCAGAGGGGTCAGTGAAGGACGACCACATGACCGAACAGCAGGTGCCTGTGTAGTCCAGGCCGGCAGGGGGGTCACAGAGGGACCACCACATGACCAAACAACACGTGCGTGGGCGACCAGGCCGGCAGGGGGGTCAGTGAGGGACGACCACATGACCGAACAGCAGGCTGCATGGGGCGAACAGGCCTGCAGGGGGGTCAGTTAGGGACGACCATATGACCGAACAACAGGCTGTGTGGGGCGACCAGGCCGGCAAGGGGGTCAGTCAGGGATGACCACATGACGGAACAGCAGGCTTCGTGGGGCGACCAGGCAGGCAGGGCGGTCAGTGAGGGATGACCACATGACTGAACAACAGGCTGCGTGGGGCGACTAAGCCAGCTGGGGGGTCAGTGACTGACGACCACATGACCAAACAGCAGGTGCGTGGGCGACCAGGCCGGCAGGGGGGTTAGTGAGGGACGACCATATGACCGAACAGCAGGCTGCGTGGGGCGACCAGGCCGGCTGGGGGTTAGTGAGGGATGTCCACATGACCGAACAGCAGGTGCGTGGGCGACCAGGCCGGCAGGGGGGTGAGTGAGGGATGACCACATGACCGAACAGCAGGTGCGTGGGCGACCAGGCCGGCAGGGGGGTCAGTGCGGGATGACCATATGACCGAACAGCAAGCTGCGTGGGGAGACCAGGCCGGCAAGAGGGTCAGTGAGGGACGACCACATGACCAAACAGCAGGCTGGGTGGGGAGAACAGGCCAGCTGGGGGGTTAGTGAGGGACGACCACACGACCGAACAGCAGGCTGCGTGGGGCGTCCAGGCCGGCAGGAGGGTCAGTGAGGGATGATCACATGACACAACAGCAGGCTGCGTAGGCGACCAGGCCAGTGGGGGGGTCATTGAGGGACGACCACTTGTCCGAGCAGCAGGCTGTGTGGGGCAACCGGGCCGGCAGGAGGGTCAGTGAGGGACGACCACATGACCGAACAGCAGGCTGGGTGGGGAGACCAGGACGGCAAGGGGTTAATAAGGTACGACCACATGACCAAAAAGCAGGTGCGTGGGGAGACCAGGTCGGCAGGGGGGTCAGTGAGGGACGACCATATGACCAAACAGCAGGTGCGTTGGGCGACCAGGCCGGAGGGGGTCAGTGAGGGATGACCACATGTATGCACAGCAGCCTGCGTGGGGCGATCAGGCCGGCAGAGGGGTCAGTGAGGGACGACCACATGACCGAACAGCAGGCTGTGTGGGGCGCCCAGGACGGCAAGGTGTTAATAAGGTACGACCACATGACCAAAAAGCAGGTGCGTGGGGTGACCAGGCCGGCAGGGGGCTCAGTGAGTGAAGACCACATGACCGAACAGCAGGCTGCGAGGGGCAACCAGGCAGGCAATGGGTCAATGAGGGATGATCACATGACACAACAGCAGGCTGTGTAGGCGACCAGGCCAGTTGGGGGGTCAGTGAGGGACGACCACATGAACGAACAGCAGGCTGCGTGGGGCGACCAGGCCGGAAGGGGTGTCGGCGAAGGATGACCACATGACCAAATTGCAGGCTGCGTTCGGCGACCAGGCCAGCAGGGGGGTCAGTGAGGGACGACCACATGACCGAACAGCAGGCTTGGTGGGGCAACCAGCCCGGCAGGGGGTCAGTGAGGGACGACCACATGACCGAACATCAGGATGCGTGGGGCTACCCGCCCAGCAGGGGGGTCAGTGAGTGACGACCACATGACCGAACAGCAGGCTGCGTGGGGCGACCAGGCCGGTAGGGGGGTCAGTGAGGGACGACCATATGACCGAACAGCAGGCTGCGTGGGGCGACCAGGCCAGCTGGGGGGGTCAGTGAGGGACGACCACATGACCGAATAGCAGGTGCGTGGGTGACCAGGCCAGCAGGGCGGTCAGTGAGGGACAACCACATGACCGAACAGCAGGCTGCGTGGGGTGACCAGGCCGGCGTAGGGGTGAGTGAGGGACGACCACATGACCGAACAGCAGGCTGCGTGGGGCGACCAGGCCGGCATAGGGGTGAGTGAGGGACAACCATATGACCGAACAGGAGGCTTTGTAGGGCGACCAGGACGGCAGGGGTGTTAGTGAGGGATAACCACATGACCGAACAGCAGGCTGGGTGTGGCGACCAGGCCAGCAGGGGGGTCAGTGAGGGATGACCACATGACCGAAGAGCAGGCTTTGTAGGGCGACCAGGACGGCAGAGGGGTCAGTGAAGGACGACCACATGACCGAACAGCAGGTGCCTGTGTAGTCCAGGCCGGCAGGGGGGTCACAGAGGGACCACCACATGACCAAACAACACGTGCGTGGGCGACCAGGCCGGCAGGGGGGTCAGTGAGGGACGACCACATGACCGAACAGCAGGCTGCATGGGGCGAACAGGCCTGCAGGGGGGTCAGTGAGGGACGACCACATGACTGAGCAGCAGGCTGCGTGGGGCAACCAGGCAGGCAGGGGGGTCAGTTAGGGACGACCATATGACCGAACAACAGGCTGTGTGGGGCGACCAGGCCGGCAAGGGGGTCAGTCAGGGATGACCACATGACGGAACAGCAGGCTTCGTGGGGCGACCAGGCAGGCAGGGCGGTCAGTGAGGGATGACCACATGACTGAACAACAGGCTGCGTGGGGCGACTAAGCCAGCTGGGGGGTCAGTGACTGACGACCACATGACCAAACAGCAGGTGCGTGGGCGACCAGGCCGGCAGGGGGGTTAGTGAGGGACGACCATATGACCAAACAGCAGGTGAGTGGGGCGACCAGGCCGGCAGGGGGTTAGTGAGGGATGTCCACATGACCGAACAGCAGGTGCGTGGGCGACCAGGCCGGCAGGGGGGGTGAGTGAGGGATGACCACATGACCGAACAGCAGGCTGCGTGGGGCGACCAGGCCGGCAGGGGGGTTAGTGAGGGACGACCATATGACCGAACAGCAGGCTGCGTGGGGCGACCAGCCCGGCAAGGGGGTCAGTGAGGGACGACCACATGACCGAACAGCAGGCTGGGTGGGGAGACCAGGACGGCAAGGGGTTAATAAGGTACGACCACATGACCAAAAAGCAGGTGCGTGGGGCGACTAAGCCAGCTGGGGGGTTAGTGAGGGACGACCACATGACCAAACAGCAGGCTGCGTGGGGCGACCGGGCCGGCAGGGGGGGCAGTGCGGGATGACCATATGACCGAACAGCAAGCTGCGTGGGGAGACCAGGCCGGCAAGAGGGTCAGTGAGGGACGACCACATGACCAAACAGCAGGCTGGGTGGGGAGAACAGGCCAGCTGGGGGGTTAGTGAGGGACGACCACACGACCGAACAGCAGGCTGCGTGGGGCGTCCAGGCCGGCAGGAGGGTCAGTGAGGGACGACCACATGACCGAACAGCAGGCTGCGTGGGGCGTCCAGGCCGGCAGGAGGGTCAGTGAGGGATGATCACATGACACAACAGCAGGCTGCGTAGGCGACCAGGCCAGTTGGGGGGTCATTGAGGGACGACCACATGTCCGAGCAGCAGGCTGTGTGGGGCAACCGGGCCGGCAGGAGGGTCAGTGAGGGACGACCACATGACCGAACAGCAGGCTGGGTGGGGAGACCAGGACGGCAAGGGGTTAATAAGGTACGACCACATGACCAAAAAGCAGGTGCGTGGGGAGACCAGGTCGGCAGGGGGGTCAGTGAGGGACGACCATATGACCAAACAGCAGGTGCGTGGGGCGACCAGGCCGGAGGGGGTCAGTGAGGGATGACCACATGTATGCACAGCAGCCTGCGTGGGGCGATCAGGCCGGCAGAGGGGTCAGTGAGGGACGACCACATGACCGAACAGCAGGCTGTGTGGGGCGCCCAGGACGGCAAGGTGTTAATAAGGTACGACCACATGACCAAAAAGCAGGTGCGTGGGGTGACCAGGCCGGCAGGGGGCTCAGTGAGTGAAGACCACATGACCGAACAGCAGGCTGCGAGGGGCAACCAGGCAGGCAGTGGGTCAATGAGGGATGATCACATGACACAACAGCAGGCTGTGTAGGCGACCAGGCCAGTTGGGGGGTCAGTGAGGGACGACCACATGACCGAACAGCAGGCTGCGTGGGGCGACCAGGCCGGAAGGGGTGTCGGCGAAGGATGACCACATGACCAAATTGCAGGCTGCGTTCGGCGACCAGGCCAGCAGGGGGGTCAGTGAGGGACGACCACATGACCGAACAGCAGGCTTGGTGGGGCGACCAGCCCGGCAGGGGGTCAGTGAGGGACGACCACATGACCGAACATCAGGATGCGTGGGGCTACCCGCCCAGCAGGGGGTCAGTGAGTGACGACCACATGACCGAACAGCAGGCTGCGTGGGGCGACCAGGCCGGTAGGGGGGTCAGTGAGGGACGACCATATGACCGAACAGCAGGCTGCGTGGGGCGACCAGGCCAGCTGGGGGGGTCAGTGAGGGACGACCACATGACCGAATAGCAGGTGCGTGGGTGACCAGGCCAGCAGGGCGGTCAGTGAGGGACAACCACATGACCGAACAGCAGGCTGCGTGGGGTGACCAGGCCGGCGTAGGGGTGAGTGAGGGACGACCACATGACCGAACAGCAGGCTGCGTGGGGCGACCAGGCCGGCATAGGGGTGAGTGAGGGACAACCATATGACCGAACAGGAGGCTTTGTAGGGCGACCAGGACGGCAGGGGTGTTAGTGAGGGATGACCACATGACCGAACAGCAGGCTGGGTGTGGCGACCAGGCCAGCAGGGGGGTCAGTGAGGGATGACCACATGACCGAAGAGCAGGCTTTGTAGGGCGACCATGACGGCAGAGGGGTCAGTGAAGGACGACCACATGACCGAACAGCAGGTGCCTGTGTAGTCCAGGCCGGCAGGGGGGTCACAGAGGGACCACCACATGACCAAACAACACGTGCGTGGGCGACCAGGCCGGCAGGGGGGTCAGTGAGGGACGACCACATGACCGAACAGCAGGCTGCATGGGGCGAACAGGCCTGCAGGGGGGTCAGTGAGGGACGACCACATGACTGAGCAGCAGGCTGCGTGGGGCAACCAGGCAGGCAGGGGTGTCAGTGAGGGACGACCACTTGACTGAGCAGCAGGCTGCGTGGGGCAACCAGGCAGGCAGGGGGGTCAGTTAGGGACGACCATATGACCGAACAACAGGCTGTGTGGGGCGACCAGGCCGGCAAGGGGGTCAGTCAGGGATGACCACATGACGGAACAGCAGGCTTCGTGGGGCGACCAGGCAGGCAGGGCGGTCAGTGAGGGATGACCACATGACTGAACAACAGGCTGCGTGGGGCGACTAAGCCAGCTGGGGGGTCAGTGACTGACGACCACATGACCAAACAGCAGGTGCGTGGGCGACCAGGCCGGCAGGGGGGTTAGTGAGGGACGACCATATGACCGAACAGCAGGCTGCGTGGGGCGACCAGGCCGGCTGGGGGTTAGTGAGGGATGTCCACATGACCGAACAGCAGGCTGCGTGGGGCGACCAGCCCGGCAAGGGGGTCAGTGAGGGACGACCACATGACCAAACAGCAGGCTGGGTGGGGAGAACAGGCCAGCTGGGGGGTTAGTGAGGGACGACCACACGACCGAACAGCAGGCTGCGTGTGGCGTCCAGGCCGGCAGGAGGGTCAGTGAGGGACGACCACATGACCGAACAGCAGGATGCGTGGGGTGACCAGGCCGGCAGTGGGTCAGTGAGGGATGATCACATGACACAACAGCAGGCTGCGTAGGCGACCAGGCCAGTTGGGGGGTCAGTGAGGGACGACCACATGACTGAGCCGCAGGCTGCGTGGGGCAACCAGTCCGGCAGGAGGGTCAGTGAGGTACGACCACATGACCGAACAGCAGGCTGGGTGGGGAGACCAGGATGGCAAGGGGTTAATAAGGTACGACCACATGACCAAAAAGCAGGTGCGTGGGGAGACCAGGCCGGCAGGGGGGTCAGTGAAGGACGACCATATGACCAAACAGCAGGTGCGTGGGGCGACCAGGCTGGCAGGGGGTCAGTGAGGGATGACCACATGTATGCACAGCAGCCTGCGTGGGGCGATCAGGCCGGCAGAGGGGTCAGTGAGGGACGACGACATGACAGAACAGCAGGCTGCGTAGGCGATCAGGCCAGTTGGGGTTCAGTGAGGGACGACCAAACGACTGATCAGCAGGCTGCGTGGCGCAACTATGCATGCATGGGGTGGCGGGGGGGGCATCTGGGTGCAACCAGGCCAGCAGGGGGCAGTTTAGGGAAGACCAGGCCAATGGGGGGGCAGTTGGTGGTGACCTTTCCAGCAATTGGGGGCAGTAACGGGCCACCAGGCCAGCGGGGGCGGGCAGTAAGGGGTGACTACGCTGGCAACAGGGGGTGGTAGTGTTTGGGGGCGACCAGGCTTGCAGGGGGTGGGCAGTTGGGGGCGACCAGGCTGGCAGGAGAACACTTAGGAGCCAGTGGTCCCAGATTGTGATAGGGATGTCCGACTGCGGGTTTATGCCCTATCCTGGGATTGGGCCTAAATGGATCGGGCCTAAACCGGCAGTCGGACATCCCCGAAGGGGTCTGGATTGAAGAGGGTGCAGGCTGGGCTGAGCGGACCCCCCCCCCCCACATGTATGAATTTCATGCACCGGGCCTCTAGTCTATATATATATGAAAGGCTAATATGCTAGGTGTCCCTCCTGCCATCCGACCAGTCGTTATACGCTCACTGACCACCAGGAGACAGATACACAATGTAGCAGCTGCCATAATGTGCACTGGTCAGCACCGCGGACCCGGCCCTGACAAACCAACACTCAGCTTCCCCAAGTGGGACACAGGCCTCACAACCACCCCAGAGCGACACCCCACCAAATCGCAGCCAATGCTGCCAAAACCCCATGGCACAGAATGCGACCCATAGGCAAACCCAGCTAGGAAACGGTTGCTGTGGGCTCCAGGTAATGACATCAAGTGGCAACGCCCAGCTTCCTCTCCCTACCGACTAGCCTTGTTGTAGTTTCTTAAGCCCAGGAACATGACTTCCTTTATGGCCAGGTGCAAACATCTCACACTTTAACCAAATGCCTGCGAAGCATTTTCCTGTGAACATTTCATTTGATCCTCACACAAGTCCTGGAATAGGTAGGTAGGAGACTTGGTGGAATTCTATTCTCTTTTCATTAGCCAGAAAACGGAGATTTAGAAAGCTTAGAAACTTAACCCAACTGAAAAGTAGTAAGAAATGGTGGAACTTGAAAATGACTTCAGGTTTCTCACTGCACTGAATATAGTCAAACACTAATGCAGTTAAATATTTTAACCTTTGTTCTCCCTGCATGATCTACAATCATAATCTGCTTCCTGTTGTTATTTACTGCTGTGTTGCTTACAATTACCTGAAAGAGAAGTTGGGGTGCTTCACTGGGCTGGAAAAAGTTTAGCTAAATCAGAAAGTAGGACTAACTAAACAAGTTTATTCTATACCTATAAAAGGCTAGGTTGATTCGTGCATGCACAATACATATAGAGCTCTCTGGAGCCAATCACACGCGTGTGTTTCCATCTGTCATTGTTTATCATGAATTTGGTTGAAACTGCTATTATAGATAAAGGGGAAGTAGCAATATTAAAATATTTCTACTAACAAATTTCCTTTCAATATGCACAAATTCATGCACTAGGCCACTAGTACTTTTATAAAATCCAACAACAATGATTTACTAGAAAAATAACCAAGTCATATACAGGTCTATAAGTGCTAATTTTCTATTTCTTTTTTCTTCATTAATTGAATTGATTGGGATGACATTCGTTTGCGAACCCGTACAGCATTCAAGTATACAATTCAATGAAACAGCACCTGCTCACTGCACCTTGAGTCATCGCCCCAAGCAACCTCTATTTCCATCCTCCAGACTCCTGCAGCCACTGTAGAAAATAGCATGGAGTTTTCTCAACAAGTGAAAAATGGAACTGGCTTTTGATCTAGCAATTCCACTTCTGGGAATAGATCCTAAGAATCCTGAAACACTAATTCAAAAGAATATGTGCACCCCTGTGTGCATTGCAGTGTTATTTACAGCTAGAGGCCCGGGGTACAAAATAGGTGCATGAGGGGATCCCCTCAGCCCAGCCTGCACCCACTCCAATCCAGGACCCCTCAGGGGATGTCCAATTGCCAGGTTAGGCCTGATTACGGGGATCGGGCCTAAACTGGCAGTGAGACATCCCTCTCACAATCTAGGACTGCTGGTTCCTAACTGCTTACCTGCCTGCCTGCCTGATCAACCCTAACATCCCCCCTGCCAGCCTGATCACTCCTAACTGCCCCTCCAGCCCCCGCTGGCCTGGTCACCCCTTACTGCACCCAACCAGCCAGCCTGGTTGCCCCTTACAGCATCCGCTTTCAACCTGGTTGCCCCCACTGGCCACGCCCCGTCAGCCTAGTTGCCCCTCATGGCCGCCCCCGCCAGCCTGGTCGCCGACGCAGCCTGCTTTTCAGTCGTTTGGTCGTCCCTAACTGACCACCCTGCCGGCCTAGTCGCCCCACAAAACCTGCTGTTCAGTCATTTGGTCGTCCCTCACTAACCCACCAGCTGGCTTGGTCGCCCCACGCAGCCTGCTGTTCAGTCATTTGGTCGTCCCTCACTAACCCCCCAGCTGGCCTGGTCGTCCCACGCAGCCTGCAGTTCGGTCATTTGGTCGTCCCTCACTGACCCCCCAGCTGGCCTGGTCGTCCCACGCAGCCTGCTGTTCGGTCATTTGGTCGTCCCTCACTGACCCCCCAGCTGGCCTGGTCGTCCCACGCAGCCTGCTGTTCGGTCATGTGGTCCTCCCTCACTAACCCACCAGCTGGCCTGGTCGTCCCACGCAGCCTGCTGCTCGGTCATTTGGTCGTCCCTCACTGACCCCCCAGCTGGCCTGGTCGTCCCACGCAGCCTGCTGTTCGGTCATGTGGTCATCCCTCACTGACCCCCCAGCCGGCCTGGTCGCCCCACGCAGCCTGCTGTTCGGTCATTTGGTCGTCCCTCACTGACCCCCCAGCTGGCCTGGTCGCCCCACGCAGCCTGCTGTTCAGGCATTTGGTCGTCCCTCACTGACCCCCCAGCTGGCCTGGTCGCCCCACGCAGCCTGCTGTTCGGTCATTTGGTCATCCCTCACTGACCCCCCAGCCGGCCTGGTCGCCCCACGCAGCCTGCTGTTCGGTCATTTGGTCATCCCTCACTGACCCCCCAGCCGGCCTGGTCGCCCCACGCAGCTGCTGTTCGGTCATTTGGTCATCCCTCACTGACCCCCCAGCTGGCCTGGTCGCCCCACGCAGCCTGCTGTTCGGTCATTTGGTCGTCCCTCACTGACCCCCCAGCTGGCCTGGTCACCCCACGCAGCCTGCTGTTCGGTCATTTGGTCGTCCCTCACTGACCCCCCAGCTGGCCTGGTCGCCCCACACAGCTTGCAGTTCAGTCATGTGGTCATCCCTCACTGACCCCCCAACCGGCCTGGTCGCCCCACGCAGCCTGCTGTTCGGTCATTTGGTCGTCCCTCACTGACCCCCCTGCCAGCGTAGTCGCCCCACGCAGCCTGCTGTTCGGACATGTGGTCATCCCTCACTAACACCCCCACCAGCCTGGTCGCCTCACGCAGCTTTCTGTTCAGTCATGTGGTATCCCTCACTGACCCCCCAGCCGGCCTGGTCGCCCCACGCAGCCTGCTGTTCGGTCATTTGGTCGTCCCTCACTGACCCCCCACCTGGCCTGGTCGCTCCACGTAGCCTGCTGTTCGGTCATTTGGTCGTCCCTCACTGACCCCCCAGCTGGCCTGGTCGCCCCACGCACCCTGCTGTTCGGTCATGTAGTCGTCCCTCACTGACCCCTCTGCCAGCCTAGTCGCCCCACGCAGCCTGCTGTTCAGACATGTGGTCATCCCTCACTGACCCCCCAGCCGGCCTGGTCACCCCACGCAGCCTGCTGTTCGGTTATATGGTCGTCCCTCACTGACCCCCCTGTCGGCCTGGTCGCCCGACATAGCCTGCTGTTCGGTCATGTGGTCATCCCTCACTGACACCCCCACCAGCCTGGTCGCCTCACGCAGCTTTCTGTTCAGTCATGTGGTCGTTCCTCACTGACCCCCCAGCTGACCTGGTTGCCCAACATAGCCTGCTGTTCGGTCATGTGGCCGTACCTCACTGACCCCCTTGCCGGCCTGATCGCCCCATGCAGCCTGCTGTACGGTCATGTGGTCGTCCCTCACTAACCCTCCAGCTGGCCTGGTCGCCCCACGCAGCCTGCTGTTCCGTCATGTGGTCGTCCCTCACTGACCCCCCAGCTGGCCTGGTCGCCCCACGCAGCCTGCTGTTCGGTCATGTGGTCATCCCTCACTGACCCCCCAGCTGGCCTGGTCGTCCCACGCAGCCTGCTGATTGGTCATCACTATTGCTGTGAAGGCATCCAGGACAATTTGCACATTCCTCTGTTATTAGTATAGATTGCCAAGATCTGGAAGCAGTCCAAGTGCCCATCAACAGAAGAGTGGATAAAGACGCTGTAGTGCCGGACATTTACACAATGGAATACTATGAGGCCATTAAAAAGAAAGAAATCATACTTTTGTGCAACATGGATGGCCCTGGAGAGTATACACTGCAATAAAGTCAGATAAAGGAAAAAAGACTCGATGGGAATAAATGATAACATCACAATTTTCAAATAACATGACTGTGCATGTAAAATATTGAAAAATATTACCACCTATTGGCGGTGTGATTGCGATGACTGAACAGGAACACACGCCACTGCTCCTGCCACCGTCTTACCAACCCAAGGACCGTCCTCAGAAAGCTGGGGAGAGGCTTCTTTCATGCGTTACAACGGACACTCCCTGCTGATTTGGAACACAGGACTGAGGAAGCTCATGTTCCAAGGTGACCTAAAGTGTGGAATGGAGAGGACTGTGAGCAGCAGGCTGACTGTTCCCATTGCTGCTGCTGGACTGAGGCCCAGGACACGGGGTGTTGGTCACAGTCACACTGAGAAGCCTAGAATGTGCCATTGCCAGGCCTTCCTCCAGGGCTCCCATATATTTCTGAAACCTGTGAAAGAAGAATGACATTTGAAAAATGTGATAAAAGATTCAATTAAGTGTTCAATGAAATGTAAAGATTAGGGATTTCCACTTTAATCATTTAAAAGTAATGCCCTCCAAATGGTCACTTATTCCATTTTTAAATTTCCCACTGAGAAAAGAACACTTTAATGTCACGATGCACAGTCACTGCTGTGTCATTATGACGCTCGGCACATGCAATGGGCAGATGGGCGCACACAGAAGGGCCCGCAAACTAATGCAAGAGGCCCTTCCTGCTTCCCAGCCAAGGGCTTGTTCTCTTTGAAAACGCCCAGCAGTGACCACTCTCCTTGTGAGCTCTTCTATTTGTTCCAGAGCTTGTTTAGATATTTCACATCAATACTTCGTGTGATTAAAGAAGAACTAAGTTGGTGTTTAATCTATTTGTAATGATTACCTCAAATGCAATGGGTAAAGCTCTTATCTTCCCTTTTCCTTTAACCGCTTCCTTAAACCTTGAACATTGGTCCACATCAAAGCAGTAGATTTGCATCTATCAATGTAACAATGTTGGTTTTATTACATACAAAGGCTGCGCAAAGTCGGCAAAGACAGTAAACTAATTTACCAGTTCAATCAATTCTATCTGCAGAATTCTTCAAATTGTATAATTCTATATACTGCATATTTTGAGAACATTTTATCAATTACATGTATACACAACTGCATTTACTATCATTTATCATCCTGCAATGACGAAGGAAACACGGTAGACACACCTAGAACAGAAATGACCACTTTGAGATTACCAGGTGACACTGAAGTCATGATAATTTACTAAAGCAATTATCAAATGTAATAAATGATGAAATGTTATTTCAACGATTTTGCGGGTATTCCAAATATAGTTTCATTCTATTTGACTTGACATGCCTCTCTCTGAGATACGGTTTTTGGACATGGTCTTGAACTCTATTAATAAAACTTTCAAGGACTTTGCTTCTATTTAAAAGATACCAAGACTTTTCAGTTCCTTATGTTGTCTCCTCTCAAGCTTGTTCATTTCTACTTTGGTCGGTGTATCTGTCAATAACGGCTTTTACTCTCACTTATAATGGGTGCTCCTCACATGGTGCTTGGAAATGAAGTGGCTCAGCTAGTGTAGGAGTCACTAGTATAATCAAGGGAAGATCAGACAGCCTCTGAGAAGAGGAATGTGCAGTCAGGGCTGTGATCCGAGGAACAGCGGGTGTGAAGCAGACGATGGCATCAGGGGCTCCTGCCTTGGGTGATCAGCAAAGCCTCTCCAAGAAGGTGTCTACGCTGAGCCCCAAAGGATGAGCAGCTTAGAGCTCACAGGTGAAAAGGAGAAGAGCCGAGTGTGTGTTCAAGCAGAGGTCCGTTTGGGAAAGGCCAATAGGCAAGCAAATATGAGAAATGTAGGCAACGGGAAGGAGTGTGTGTTGTGATTTCAGCTGAGCGTAAGTGACAGCCAGGGGAGATGCAGCTGGAGAAGCAGGCAGGGACCACACAGGAAGGTCAGGGAGGCAGCCCTGCCTGCAGTTTGGTCTCCTGAGCAATGGCAAGTCTTGATGCATTTCAGCTAAAGGGTATAAAGGGGGGCGGGACGGGGAACAAGGGGGTGACATGAAAGAGTTGAAGACTAGAGAGGAGGAGACCAGTTCAGAAACATTCAATAAGCCACTAAGACACAAAGGTGGTTTCAATTTCCCTCTGACCTTCCACACCATCTAGGGACAGCCTGGGGAAACGTGACTGTGGAAGGCTGAAGGCCAGAAAAGAGGAGCAAGTGGAGGGTGCCCCTCAGGCCCCTGCTCGCACAGTGACAGGAAGAGAATTTACACAAAGGACAGACAGACAATGGCACTGAGAGAAGACTGAGGGCCTTTTAAATAAGAAAATAGACGAGGTTTAGTGCAGATTCTCTACCCTTTATTTTGCTGGTTCAGGGCTTATGTTGTTGTCAGAGTTTTTCTTGATATTCATCTTTGTTCTAAATTAGTGATATTGTGAGAGAGCTAAACTCTCAGAAGTGAGAATGTTATGTGCTTAATGAACTGATGTTTATTTCCTTGACAAACAAAACTTGATAAATGTGTTTTCTTTAAGAATACATAGAATATTTAAAAAGAAATTGTAAGTTATAAATATGAATGTGCTCACTCACATTAAAAAAATTTGAGTCCTTTAAGAGGACTCTTTTTTATTATCAATATCTATTTTGTGTTTTTTTGTTTGGTTTTTTTTGTTTTGTTTTGTTTTTTTATTGCTTAAAGTATTACAAAGGGTATTACATATGTATCCATTTTATCCCCCCGCCCTAGACAGTCCCCTAGCCTCCCCTATCCCCCAGTGTCTTATGTCCATTGGTTATGCTTATATGCATGCATACAAGTCCTTTAGTTGATCTCTTACCCCCCTACTTCCTGCCCCTCAGCCCTCCCAGGCCTTCCCGCTGCAGTTTGACAATCTGTCTGAGGCAGCTCTGCCTCTGTATCTATTATTGTTCAAAAGTTTATAATGGTCTCTATTGTCCATGAATGAGTGAGATCATGTGGTATTTTTCCTTTATTGACTGGCTTATTTCACTTAGCATAATGCTCTCCAGTTCCATCCATGACGTTGCAAATGGTAAGAGTTCCTTCCTTTTTACAGCAGCATAGTATTCCATCGTGTAGATGTACCACAGTTTTCTAATCCATTCATCTACTGATGGGCACTTAAGCTGTTTCCAGATCTTAGCTATGGTGAATTGTGCTGCTATGAACATAGGGGTGCATATATCCTTTCTGATTGGTGTTTCTGGTTTCTTGGGATATATTCCTAGAAGTGGGATCACAGGGTCAAATGGGAGTTCCATTTTCAGTTTTTTAAGGAAACTCCATACTGTCTTCCATAGTGGCTGCACCAGTCTGCATTCCCACCAGCAGTGCACAAGTGTTCCTTTTTCTCCACATCCTCTCCAGCACTTGTCGTTTGTTGATTTGTTGATGATAGCCAGTCTGACAGGTGTGAGATGGTACCTCATTGCTGTTTTGATTTGCATCTCTCGGATGATTAGTGACTTTGAGCATGTTTTCATATGTCTGTTGGCTTTCTGAATGTCCTCTTTTGAAAGGTGTCTACTTAGGTCCTTTGCCCATTTTTTGATTGGATTGTTTATCTTCCTTTTGTTAAGTTGTATGAGTTCCCTGTAAATTTTGGAGATTAGGCCCCTATCAGATATGACATTGGCAAATATGTTTTCCCACACAGTGGGTTTTCTTGTTGTTTTGTTGATGGTTTCTTTTGCTGTGCAGAAGCTTTTTATTTTGATGTAGTCCCATTTGTTCATTTTCTCTTTAGTTTCAAGTGTCCTAGGAGCTGTATCAGTGAAGAAATTGCTTCGGCATATGTCTGAGATTTTGTTGCCTTT